>NC_062561.1:208385750-209611375 GCF_022837055.1 Prionailurus viverrinus
TGAAAAATTTCCAAAGGCGTCTTATTGTTCTTACAATAAAATCTGAACTTCATAACATGGTTTACAAAACTCTAAAGGATGTGGTACTTATAATTTCTCCAACCTAATCTTACATCCTTCTCCTTATTTTTCACCATACTTCATCTATATTGGCTCCATTTCTGTCCCTGAAATTATCAAACCTTTTCCCACCTCAGGACCTTTGCACTTGCTTATCTCTGCCATATTTTATCTTAGACATTTTCCTGGTTGACTCCGTGTCATTTTTTTTAAGTTTATTTATTTATTTTGAGAGAGAGTGAGCATGAGTGGAGAAGGGGCAGAGAGAGAGAGAGAAAGAGAATCCCAAGCAGGCTCTGTGCTGTCAGCATGGAGCCCGACACGAGGCTCGATTCCACGACTGTGAGATAATGACCTGAGCTAAAATTGTGAGTCGGACACTTGAGTCATTTGGAAAGCCCCCGGGTAGAAGGGAGGTGATGTGTTGTGCATGATCTGAGGTGAGACGCCATCAGGTTGTACTGGTGTGAAGGTCCGGGTGGCCACAATAAGAGATAGATGAGGTCAAGAGAACTTGAAGGGATGTAAATAAATGTTTAAGATACAGGGGAGCAGCAGTATTAAAAAAGGGGAGGGGAGAGGCAGAATACAGGGAACAAGACAGAGAACAATTAACCCGCTGAGTGAACTTTATAGAATGCAATCCACCACTTACAACCTCAGACCTTTCAACTGTGAGAGGATGGAACTAATGACTGAACAGTGGAATGATGCAGAGGTCTTTAAAAACATTAATGCTTAGGTCTTGCCTGCAGATATTCTGATTTAGTTTGTCTCTAGTGCAACCCATGCATTGGGATTAAACTCCCCCCCGCCCCCAAACACACACACAAAACAAAACAAAACAAAAAAAACCCAAACAGCCTATGGGTGATTCTAATATGTAGGCAAGATTGAAAATCTTCATTTAGAGCCTCTAAGGGCTCCTTCAGTTCCAACATGTTATTATTCCATCTGCTATTTTTAAAACTTCTAAGGAAAAATATTCTCCAATCATCTTTAGCCAGATGTGTTTTATAAGAACTTTCAAAGTCAGTGAATTTCTACTTCCATTCCTCCTTTAACAGCCTTATCTCAGTTAAGCAGATGATTGTGGATGCCTCAGTTTAGGCAAAGTATAAGTTACATGAATGGTTTCAACTGGCCTTTGGTTAATATATATATATGTATATATTTTTTTCTCCAGAATAATTCTGTTGCAATTTCTATTGGCTGCATAGTATAGTTCTGCAGAAAGCCTGCCTGGTGATCTTCCTCTTGCCAAGTTATTTTGGAGAAATTGCTAACTGGAAACTCTTTTTTCCAATTTTGCAATAATTGGACTGATTTTCAGTTACTTGTCTCTAAAAATATGAAATACCAAATAGATATAAAAGATTTAAAAATATAAAATATATGTGATGTATAAAGAAGGAAGATACAAAAAAATGTCCATGCGTCCACTACCCATTTTAGAAACAAAAAATTAAGCCAAAATCCCCTGTGGATATGCCCTTGTAGCGTAATTTATTGTATTACTGTCACTCAAAGGTAGCCTCCAGTGTGAATGCTGTGTATGCATGTGATGGAGAGAGAGAGAGAGAGAGAGAGAGAGAGAGAGAGAGAGAGAGAGGCAGAGAGAGAGAGGCAGCGAGAGAAACGGAGACTATGATGGAGAAGTCCGGGGGGGTGGGGTGGAGAAGATCACTACACGAGGCATTTATGACCACTACTAAAATAGGTGTACACAAACTTTCCCACACTTTAGAGAGAACTCAATTACGTAGTCTCACCTGTATGGTCGTATGCCCAGTATGAAAATAAAGTGGTTTTCAAAACACATGATATATTCTCTGCTATACCATAATACTTCGATGAACATTCGAATTGTTCTTTATTACGATTAAGCTGCTATAGACATTCTTTTATAAGTCTCTCAGTGTCCCTATGCAAGAATGTCTCCCAGACAGTAGCTTTTGAACATTTTTGTTTTACCATAACTCAGTGTAAGAAGTGTATTTTACGCCATTTCCCAGTATAAACATATACCCACATAAACACTTAAAACTGGAGGGAATTTTCACCAAGAAATAGTTATCCATTATTCTTTAAATAAGTTCACCAACTTAGAGTTCTCAATTTTTGTTGTCTTTAACCTGTCTAAACTTTTTTTTAATGTGTATTTATTTTTGAGAGACAGAGGGAGATAGCCTGCATGAGCACAGTGGGGGAGGGGCAGAGACAGAGAGAGAGAGAGAGAGAGAGAGGAACAAAAAATTTGAAGCAGGCTCTGCACAGAACAGCAGAGAGCCCTATGCGGGGCTCAGACTCACAAACCACGAGACTGTGACTTGAGCTGAAGTCAGACGCCTAACAGACTGAGACACTCAGGCACCCTGTCCTGTCTAAACTTTAATACTATTCTCCTTGAGCAGAAACAGCTGAAGGCTAATCCTGAGATGTTTTTTCTTTTAGATTCATCAGACTTTTCATTTATAGCTTTCCCATGAAAAACAACTCACTTAAATCAGAAAATTGGATTTTTTCCACATTTCTCTTGGTTACCAAGATTACCTGTACTTTTCCCTGAATCCAGGTGGGGCTGTGGATGAACCAATCTAAATGAGGGAGTTTACTCAGGTTTCACAGGACAACATTGATTTCATGATCACAGCCTATTTTATTATTAAGTTTTGAGGGTTTTTTTTTTTTCTCAATTTTGTCACTGGGTGCAAGAAATACTGTATTGCTTTAATGTGAATTTTCTTGTGGAATGTATGAAATGAACTTTTTATTTTCCAAATGTTTGTTGACCAGTGAATGTAAATATGGATGTATTTATACGTATTTTTAATTAGAAATTTATTTAAAAAATTTTTTTAATCTTTATTTATTTGTGAGAGAGAGAGACAGAGCATGAGCAGGGGAGGGGCAGAGGGAGATGGAGACACAGAATCTGAAGCAGGCTCCAGGCTCTGAGCTGTCAGCCCAGAGCCTGACGCGGGGCTTGAACCCACGAGCTGTGAGATCATGACCTGAGCTGAAGTCGGACCCTTAACCAACTAAGCCATCCAGGCACCCCTAGAAATTTCTTTTAAAGTCCTTGGCTTCTTCCCGTTTTTGTTAAATGCTTACATTTTTAAAAAAATTTTTTTTTTTAACGTTTATTTATTTTTGGGACAGAGAGAGAGACAGAGCATGAACGGGGGAGGGAAGAGAGAGAGGGAGACACAGAATCAGAAACAGGCTCCAGGCTCTGAGCCTCGGCCCAGAGCCTGACGCGGGGCTCCAACTCACGGACCGCGAGATCGTGACCTGGCTGAAGTCGGACGCTTAACCGACTGCACCACCCAGGCGCCCCAATGCTTACATTTTTTCATACATTATGAGCTTGTTGTATAAACCTGTTAATATTTATTTGTTTGTTTATTTATTTATTTATTTATTTATTTTTTATATTTAAATTGTGCAATACGATGATTTAATATATGTATACATTATGAAAAGATTCCCCACATGGAGTTAATTAACCTCACATATTTAAGCTTTTTCTTTTTTTTTTTTTTTTTAATTTTTTTTTCAATGTTTATTTATTTTTGGGACAGAGAGAGACAGAGCTTGAACGGGGGAGGGGCAGAGAGAGAGGGAGACACAGAATCGGAAACAGGCTCCAGGCTCTGAGCCATCAGCCCAGAGCCCGACACGGGGCTCGAACTCACGGACCGCGAGATCGTGACCTGGCTGAAGTCGGACGCCCAACCGACTGTGCCACCCAGGCGCCCCGGGTCCTCCTAACCTTTTTCTTTTTTTTTCAATATATGAAATTTATTGTCAAATTGGTTTCCATACAACACCCAGTGCTCATCCCAAAGGTGCCCTCCTCAATACCCATCACCCACCCTCCCCTCCTTCCCACCCCCCATCAACCCTCAGTTTGTTCTCAGTTTTTAAGAGTCTTTTATGCTTTGGCTCTCTCCCACTCTAACCTCTTTTTTTTTTCCTTCCCCTCCCCCATGGGTTTCTGTTAAGTTTCTCAGGATCCACCTAAGAGTGAAAACATATGGTATCTGTCTTTCTCTGTATGGCTTATTTCACTTAACATCACACTCTCCAGTTCCATCCATGTTGCTACAAAGGGCCATATTTCATTCTTTCTCATTGCCAAGTAGTATTCCATTGTGTATATAAACCACAATTTCTTTATCCATTCATCAGTCGATGGACATTTAGGCTCTTTCCATAATTTGGCTATTGTTGAGAGTGCTGCTATAAAACCTGTTAATATTTAAATTTTTTTTTCAACGTTTATTTTTATTTTTGGGACAGAGAGAGACAGAGCATGAACGGGGGAGGGGCAGAGAGAGAGGGAGACACAGAATCGGAAACAGGCTCCAGGCTCTGAGCCATCAGCCCAGAGCCCGACGCGGGGCTCAAACTCACGGACCGCGAGATCGTGACCTGGCTGAAGTCGGACGCTTAACCAACTGCGCCACCCAGGCGCCCCAAACCTGTTAATATTTAAATGCAAAAAATGGGTATATTTTATTTTATGTGCAATTTCATTGTATATATAATATATAACATACATGTGTGCATTTCTTCATTTTATAATGACCAGGACAGAACTATAATTTAAAATTATTAATGAGGAAGTAGTAAGAAAATTGGTTTAAAAAAAAGTGAAAATGGGTGCTGAGACAAGTTAACAAGTTTTTCCATTAAACCATACGAAAAGGTAGTAAAATGTGAAATGTAAAAAGAGGAAATATGAGAAGCTCCAACTGAGTTGTTTTCCAGAAATGTACAAGATTTGGCAGTTAACTCACTGCCCATAAGAGGAGATGTTACCAATGTTGGTTATAAGTTATTCTGTCTGTTGCCTGGGAGGAAGGTGCTGACAAAAAGAAAAAGGAGAGTTGGTATAAGGAGCAGTTTTAAGGCAGAAATGATTAGTTTGGGAGACTTGAAAAGTATAAAGCAGCAGAAAAAATTTCCCATAACCCTAGAGGAAAACTGACATAAGATTTTAATGTATATCCTTTTAGGCTACTCAAAGTATACCTTACAGAGCTGAGATATTGTTTTAAGTACATTTTTTAAAACCATTTTTATACTTAATATGAGTATATGTTCATGTTAATAAACATTTTTTATAAATAGCTATTTTAATATGTGTAAGATAGTCTTATAGAAATGTACCACTTCCTTAATTTTGACAGTTTGATTAATTTCAGTTTGTCATTATTTTTTAAAGAAATCAGCATAATCTGAAATATTTTAGTGTATAATTGTTACTTAAATTTCTGATTAATACCTAGAATCTCAAAATTGTTATTACAACAATTATGTTTGTTTTAAGCTATTTGTTACATGCCTTCTACTCTCAGAAGAATTATGCCAATGTATACTCTCTCAAGCAGTGTGTCAGAATACCTGATTACTGTGCCTTCTTCTATACTGAATACTCACATTAAAACAGACAACAAAGGGGCGCCTGGGTGGCGCAGTCGGTTAAGCGTCCGACTTCAGCCAGGTCACGATCTCGTGGTCCGTGAGTTCGAGCCCCGCGTCTGGCTCTGGGCTGATGGCTCAGAGCCTGGAGCCTGTTTCCGATTCTGTGTCTCCCTCTCTCTCTGCCCCTCGCCCATTCATGCTCTGTCTCCCTCTGTCCCAAAAATTAAACGTTGAAAAAAAAATGAAAAAAAAAAAATAAAAAAAATAAAAAAAAACAGACAACAAAAAGAAAAGAAAACTGCTAATTTAGCATGGTGAAAAACAATATCAGCATCACATTATTGCTTTATTTTTTATTTATTTTTTCATCTATTCCAATACTCTGAACTTCTACATTGTACATGTGTGTGCATGTGTGTGTGTGCATGCATGTGTAAAAATTGTTTATTTTGACTATTGAGAGTCAATATTTTAAAATCCATTTTAAGTATTTTATATATATCAAGGATTTCTTTTTTTGCTTTAACATTTTTTTTGCAAACACATTTTTCCATTTGTTGTTAAAGAGATTCATGTTTCAATATGCTAATTTTATGGAATTCTTTATTATGGTTAAAATATTTATTCAGAGAAGTAAAATAGTAGGAGCCTCAGGGAATCCTTGGATCAGCAGGTGGGCAATAGGCTTTTGAAGCCCCATAATAAGGGATGGGAACATTTAAAAAGGAAATGGAAGGATGCCAAGCATAAATGTTGTCTGTGGATTGCCTACAATATGGTAGGCACTTGATAAATATTTGTTGGTTGATTGCTTCTAAATACTGTTTCAGATTTGTCTTACATCTGTCTTTCTTCCAGCCAAGATACAGTAATGGATTTCTAATGTTCAATGAGGGCAAAGCATTTCTGTAATTTACAATTAGGTACAAGTTAGAAATCTTTCTGCCTCCATGCTTTGAGCCCCAGTGGTTGCCAGACCTAAATAAACTTTGGTGGATCATGTTCTTAGCCATAGCAAAAGCCTATGACTTTGTCTCTTTTCTTTGTAGCACTAAAACTTCCTGGTATAGTCTTGTGTGTGTTATTAGAACATAGCAGCAAGAGGGGAGCCACTGGTTTTTGAGCCTGGGCAATATTTTAATAATAGAACCTACTAAGTAGAAAAGGAAAAATGGGATGTCACCAAGAGACTTCTTGGTAAAGCCAGTAGCTTTGTTTTTTCTCCCACATTATACTGTATTTGAAAGAGATAAACAAGTTTGCCTCAGATGGTTTTCTCTCTTTATAAATAGGCTGCTCCAATATACTTGATGCAAAGTTTTGGTTAGCATGATGAATCCAGGCTTTTTGCTATTGAGCATTTGGATTCGTTCTTAGATATGGACTAGAATGCATCTCCAGCCTTCTAAGATTCTTCTGGTAATGATTGCAAAAAAACAAAACAAAACAAGGCAAAAAACAAACAACAAAAAACACCTAATTGTGTGAGATAGAAGTGATTTTTCTGGTATGTTTTCCATCTTCACAATTGATTATGCATGAAGAAATGGCTGTAAATGGGCACTAAGGGTTGTACCTGAAGGAGCGTGTTCTCCTATTTCTTCAACCTAGAATTCCCTCATTCTTTTTTTTTTTATTTTTTAATGTTTATTTATTTTTGAGAGACAGAGCGTGCACATGAGCAGGGGAGGGACAGAGGGAGGGAAAGAGTTTCCAAGGCAGACTCCATGCTGACAGCAGAGAGCCCAGTGTGGGGCCCCAACTCATGGAACCGCAGGATTATGACCTGAGCCTAAGTCAGATGCTTAACTGACTGAGCCACCCAGGCGCCCTTAGAGTTCCCTCATTCTTAAAATAACCTTAGGATGTGTACCCTCCAGTATCAAAGCTCTAACATCCTGCAGCCTTGTTTTCTTCCCTGGGCCTCTGCAGATCCTTTCTTCTTCTCTGAGTCTCTGGGTCCCACAACCAGGGCACTTGGCAGTTTCCAGGTCTCCTGCATTCCTTGTACACAGGCCTTGGAGGAAATGGAAGTGTTGCCATGTCCTTAAGGACCTAGTCATTTACTTCTTTCAATGCTGGACTTATAGTACTGGTGACGCTGTGTTATGTGAGACGCCAAGCTGTTTGGGGACCACTCCCTCACAATGCAGGCCCATTGTCTTCAGGTGCCTCTTTCTCTATCCAGGACTTTCCACGTGCTCCCAAATCCCTACAGATTTCAAGAGGGAAAAAGTGACTGTGTTAGTATTTGTCCTCCGTGCTCTCACTCTTATTATCTTCCTGAATCTTTCCATGTTGTCCTTGCTTTCCCTCCACCCCATCTTTCCCATTTCTTCCCTAGGCTTCTGTAAATTTCCCCTACATCATAGCCTGAGATCTTCCTACCCGTGTTTTCAATCAGACCTGCATCCCAATAGTTAATTATTGTAGATTAATCTATATAACCGGTTTATTTTCTTCAGTAATTCCAAGTCTTCAAACCTCTTCTTTGCTTTAAATTAAAAAATTATCTTATGAAAGTCAAATCTGAATATTAGCTCTTTGTCTTTGAATTCTTGCTATAACAACATCATCCTTAAAATAAATGTCTCTGCCTGACTAAAAAAAGAATGGTACAAAAAAGTCAAAAGAGAAAAACATATTGACATTATTTAGTAATTTTCTTCATTGCCCCCTTTAAAATTATTATTATAACTTGAATGTCTATTATTATTTATTAAGATATCAAATTTCAATTTCAAAACAAATTTGAAATGAAAATGGTAAAGTTTTACTTGTCATTAATTAATGCACACTGGCTTTTTGATAAACTTACTGTATCATATTTGATTGTAAATGTATCTGTGCATCTGAACATAATTTTTCTTTTTTGGATAATGACCTGCTTGAAGCTTTATCATCATCATTATATTAGCTTTATTGGTAGATAATTTATAGAATTTAAAATAAAGTTATTTTACTTGTACAATCCATTGACTTTGGAAAATATATATTGTTGTGGAACTAGCACCACAAACATGATATAAAACATTTCCATCACCGAAAACATTCCCTCATGCTCCTTTGCAATCAACATTCAGACCCTAACCCCTAGCACAGGTATTGATATAGTTTGGCCTTTTCTAGAATTTCATATAAATGGAACTGTACTTTCTGAAGACTTTTTTGCCTGGTCGATTTCAGATAGCATAATGCATTGGAAATCTATTCATGTGTTGCATGTATCAATTATTTCCTTTTTTATGCTGAGTAGTATTTCATTTAATGGCTGTATCATAATTTGATGAGCATTTGGATTGCTTCCAGCTGTGGCCATTGTAAATAAAGCTACTATGAATATTCAAATATAAATTTTTGTATGGAGAGATATTTTCATTCCTTTTGGGTATGGGAATAGGATTACTGAGTTTTATGGCAACTGGGTATTTAATTTAAAAATTTTTTTCTTAATGTTCATTTATTTTTGAGAGAATGAGACAGAGTGCGAGCAGGGGAGGGGCAGAGAGAGAGGGAGATACAGAATCCAAAGCAGGCTCCAGGCTCTGAGCTGTCAGCACAGAGCCTGATGCTGTGCTTGAACTCACAAACCAGGAGATCATGACCTAATTCGAGGGCGGATGCTCAACCAACTGAGCCACCTAGGCGCCCCTAGGTATTTAATTTTTAAAGAAACTACCAAACTGTTTTTCAAGTGGCTGTTTTACTTTCAATTCCCACAAGTGATATATGAGAGTTCCAGTCACTTCATAGCTACACTAACACGACAGTTTCAGTTATTCTATTTTTCTTATTTAAAAAAATTTTTTTAATGTTTATTTTTGGGAGAGAGAGAGAGGTAGAATGTGAGCAGGGGAGGGACAGAGAGAGGGAGACACAGAATCTGAAGCAGGCTCCAGGCTCTAAGCTGCCAGCACAGAACCTGACACTGGGCTCGAACTCACAAGACTAGGAGATCATGACCTGAGCTGAAATTGGACACTCAACCAATTGAGCCACCCAGACGCCCCTTTAGTCATTTTAATTTAAGCCATCACCCCTTTAGTCATTTTAATTTAAGCCATCGCCCGTTTAGTCATTTTAATTTAAGCCATCGTAGAGCATACATAGTGTTCTCTCATTGTAACTAATGATTGATTATATCAAGCATCTTTTCAATGCTTATTTGCTCTTTGTAATATATTCTTTACAAAAAGTCTGTTCACATCTTCTTTTATTTATCTTTGAATTGCATTGTAAGCATTCTATATGTAGTCTAGGTGCAAGTATTTTGGTGGACATAGATCTTGCAAAATGTCTTCTCCCTGTCTATGTCTTTTCTTTTCATTTTCTTAACATGTCTTACAAGAAGCAAAGGTTTTTTTTTTTAATCGATGAGATCTAATTTTTCAATTTTTCTTCTTTATATGATTGATTTGTGTATGTGGCCTAAGAAATCTTTAACAAATTCAGGATCATGAAAATATTCTTCAATTTTTATTCTAGTAGTTAGATAGGTTCAGCTCATACAGTTAGGTCTATAATCTATTCTGCATTAAATTTTGTATGTATAAAGTTAGGGTTGAGTTTTTGTTTGCTCTGTTTTGTTTTTTTCCACATGAATATCCAAATGTTTCTGTACCATAGGCTGAAAAGTCTATCCTTTCACTACAAAATTACCTTGGTATCTTTGTTGGAAGTTAAATGTTTATATATGTGTTAGTCTATTTCTGGACTCCATTTTCTGATCTATTTATCAATATATGGTTATGATTATACCAATATCATACTTGACTACTATAGATTTATAATAAGTCTTAAAATCATGTTGTCTTTTACTATAAATCCTCTAGCTTTATTCTTTTCAAAAATCATTTTGGTAATTCTAGATCTTTTGTATTTCCATATAAACTTAGAATTAGCCTATCAATTTCTCCAAAAGACCTGCTGAGATGTCAATTAGGATTGTGTTGTATCTTTAGATCAACTGGGTGGAAATTAACATATTAACACTATGGAATCATTCTATTCATAAATATGGCGTGTTAGCTCAGGCTGCCTTAACAGAACACCACAGACTGGGTGGCTTCAACAACAGAAATCTTGTTCCCGGTTTGGGAAGCTCAAAAAACCAACATCAAGGTACTGGCAGGTTTGGTTTTTGGTGATGCTTCGCTTCTTGGCTTATAGCCAGTCACCTTCTCACTGTATCTTCACATGGCCTTTCCTTGTGCACATGTCTGGGGGAGGGACAAGATGGGCAGAGAGAGACAGAGAGAGAGAGAGAGAGAGAGAGAGAGAGAGAAAGAGAGAGAGAGAGAGAGATGTTGTCTCTTCCTTTTTTTGTAAGACACCAGTCCTGTCCCATTAGGGCCCCAGCCTGCCAACCTGTCAGATTATTCAAACAGGCCAATCACATCTTCCAATAGGAAACAGAGGTCACCCCACCCTCTTGTTACTACAAAGTTTACCTTCCACAACTATTGCTTGTTAACTCAGTTCTCAAGCGCACCCCGCATGTAGTTCTGCACGGTGTGCTTTGTCCTCCTCCTCTGTGCTGTGAGTGCATGCAGCTAACAAACTGTCATCTAGCTCATCTTTCCAATGTTGGATGTTGAGTGTTTGGTCCACTCCTAACCCTAGGGTAGGAGCTCCTTCCTCACTAGTGGGATAAAGAAGAGGTGATCAAAATAAGAAACATAATTGGTAGTTGATTTTATTGTTTTCTTTGCTTGTGTGATAGATTAATATATAAGGTTTTGCATTTGTATTTGTCCTCTCTCCATTTTTCTCCCCTCTCCTCTGGTTTTTATTTCCTGGCCCCAGAAAATCCGTAGAGTGGAAAACAGAAGTTGTTGGAAGCCAAACTATTTGCCTGTGTTTTGTGAAAGCCTGAGCCATATAGTTGAAGAGGGTGAAATACCGTACAGAACGATGGGATTGTTTGAGGACTGCAGGGGTTGAAAAAGAGAACCTATGGCTTTGACATTTACCCCAGGACTCCACAACTTAGTCCAGTTGCCAATCCTGGAAAATCTTCTATCCTATGCTCTCTTGGTGTGACACGGAAGCCGCAGTTATTGCTTTAGATAGGCGATGAAGATCAATATGGAAAAGAGACTAGAAACTCTTTCTATAAAACTTCCACTGGCCTGATCTTAGAAATAAAGGTGAGATTTAAATTGATTTAAGAAAAGTAAAGAGATTTGAATTTCTTGAATATATGAGTTTATTTATGGCTTATATTTTCTAAAATTGCCAGGATTGTTTCACATGCTTGGACTGGCTAATGAATAAGTAGTCCCTGGCCATTGAGTAAAAGTCTTACAGCTTTACAGAAATGATAAAACAGTCAAAGAAAACCTTGTGCTACCAAAATGAAGGATTATATATCCACTTACCCCTTCTCAGTGAATACAAGTGAGGGAATTAAGTGTGACCATCAACAACTGTTGGCAGCAACAAGTAGACTAGGATGTTGCAAGGTGAAACCCCAGGCCTCTATAAACTGGGATCCAGTTTTGGTGATGCATAGAGTATCCCTGTTACAACAGATATTGTTTTCTTTCTAAGTATGAAAACTTCTCTGGTCCAGGTGACAGGTGGTTGGAAATATTACCTTTGTTTTTGGCAAAGGCATGTAAGACCTAGACAGGAGAGGATGTTTCGTATATCCAGTTCAGAACCTATTCTCCACAGGAAACAAGCCTGTCAATCAACATCTACTGTTACTGTTGATTATTACTTTGAGATGCTCTTTCCTTGGTTTTGAAAAATGTTATCAAACAGCAAAAAAAGTTAGCTAAATTATTACAGAATGCTCAAAAAGAAGCTCCGAACAGTGTTTTCCCTAGGGCTTTTACGTCCGATGGTTGGCTGCCTTTCTCCATCTGAGCAGTTAAATGTTGTATTATAAAAAGAGAAAACTGTACTGGTATTTTAGATTTCAAAACAATTATGAAATTTACCACAGAATAAGGTCTGACTATTGACTATTAGCATTTCTTTGGTGCATTTCCTTTTATATTTCACCATAAATATCGTCTGCAATGTTGGTGAGTAGGAAAGACTGTTCTTGCTCTCCACTGCCTCACATAAAATAACTTTTTTTTATACTCCCTGAAGTTTTTCTAGACTTAGGTTCATCAAATTGTAATCTTTGATGATCTTCATACAAGTATGACTAAAATGTGACAATTAGGATAATCTAAGTGTCATATTTGGTAGGTTTTCCATTGATTTTTTAAGTTTAAAAAGACTATATTTCTGGAAAATTCTGAATGCATAAAACTTACAAGTTATTATGTTTTACGGCTCCAAGATATTTTAGAGTCACAGCTGTAGTGAAATGAACACTGGATGATGAATCAGAAGTGCTGGATTTGTGTCCTGGTTCACCAATTCCTATCAATGTGATCTGTTAATTGTTTTTTTTTTCTAAAAGAAAATTAGAAAATTTCAAATTGAAATATAGTTGAGGCGCAATGTTGCATTAGTTTCAGGTGTAGAACACAGTGGTTCAGCATCTCTGTATGTTATGCTATGCTCACCACAGCAGCTACCATCTGTCACCATACAAAGCTATTACAATACCATTGACTATATTCCCTATGCTCTGCCTTTATTCCCGTGACTTATTCATTCCGTAACTGGAAGCCTATATCTCTGACTACCCTTCATCCATTTTGCCCGTCCTTCCACCCCCTATTAATGTGATCTTAAGTATACTTTCTATGAACTTCATCTTCTGCATCTGTGCAATAGAAATTCAATCTTGCCTTTTTTTTCAAATTTATATCCAAATTAGTTAACATATAGTGAAACAATGATTTCAGGAGTAGATTCCTTAGTGCCCCTTACCCATTTAGCCCATCCACCCCCTTCCACAACCCCTCCAGTAACTCTCTGTTTGTTCTCCATACTTAAGAGTCTCTTATGTTTTGTCCCCTTTCCTGTTTTATATTATTTTTGCTTCCCTTCCCTTGTGTTCATCTGTTTTGTCTCTTAAACTCCTCATATGAATGAAGTCATATGAAATTTGCCTTTCTCTGACTAATTTTGCTTAGCATAATACTCTTCCAGTTCCAACCACATAGTTGCAGATGGAAAGACTTCATTCTTTTTGATTGCCGAGTAATACTCCATTGTATATATATACCACATTTTCTTTATCCATTCATCCATCGATGGACATTTGGGCTCTTTCCATACTTTGTCTATTGTTGATAGTGCTGCTATAAACATGGGGTGCCATGTGTCCCTTTGAAACAGCACACCTGTATCCCATGGAAAAATGCCTAGTAGTGCAATTGCTGGGTCGTAGGATAGTTCTATTTTTAGTTTTTTGAGGAACCTCCATACTGTTTTCCAGAGTGGCTGCACCAGCTTGCATTCCCACCAACAATTCAAAAGAGATCCTCTTTCTCCACATCTTCGCCAACATCTATTGTTGCCCGAGTTGTTAATGTTAGCCATTCTGACAGGTGTAAGGTGGTATCTCATTGTAGTTTTGATTTGTATTTCCCTGATGATGAGTGATGTTGAACATTTTTTCATGTGTTGGTTGGCCTTCTGGATGTCTTCCTTGGAGAAGTGTCTATTCATGTCTTTTGCCCATTTCTTTACTAGATTAGTTGTTTTTTGGGTGTTGAGTTTGATAAGTTCTTTATAGATTTGTCAATCCTTGCCTTTCTAATCTCACACTTTATTATGAGGATCCATGAAGATAACGGATGTAAAGATGTTCTGTAATTAGTGAAGTATTCTATAGAGTTGGGTTGTAATCTACTCCAAAGCTGTCCTTTTATAGATGAGGAAACCAAAGCCCTGGTTTCTTAGTTATCCAAGGTCAAATAAATAATTCTCAGAAAAAGACAGTTTTAATACAATATTTCAGAAGCACTCTGCTAAGGCATCTGGATATTCTTCACTCGAGATTGTATATTCTTGTCCTTATACCCAGATCTGTTCATGTAAAAAGTAAGTAAAACATCAGTCATTTTTACAGTAGTGAAGTATCTCTCTCATACCATGATTGTTTCTAGTTATCCACTTGAAGCTAAAAGAGGAATGAATTTTAAGGGACATATGTGATTTTTAGTTGCAAGTATAAACACACTAATTCCCTAGGCTCCCTGAATATATCAAAGTCATGTCAGGTCTCCGTAAACTATGGGAGATGCCATTGCTATGACTTCATGTAATCTGTAAGAGGTTTCCTTTTGTTTACTTTGCTTAATAGAGAAGGATCTCTCTCAATAATTTCTACTGTTGAATCTACAATACTTATAACACTACCTAGCATATAATAGGATTCAATGGATATTTGTTGAAAAAATGCTTTTATTAGGAGAACTCAAACAAGTTACTAAACTAAAAGTCATTTATGTGTATTTGGAAAGAATGTGGTTGATAGATTAAGACATATTGTGTATCAACAATTTAAAAATGATCCTGGGAGACAGTAGGAAAAAACTCTTTCTTAGGATTTCCTTTTTGATGTCCAGGCAGGTGGGAAATGAGTGGGGAGAGCATTGAGAGCAAAAAACAGTGAGAATTCAAGTTTTACAGAGAAAGAATAAAAATTGACTCTGTAACCTCAGGCAGCAAAGGATTTTGAAGGAGGTAGAACATATGGGGACATGTCAATATCATAATTGGCAATAGGGAAAATATAGGAGGTTTTTTCTGAGACAAGATGTTAAAACAAAGAAAACAGATGAAAGATATGAAGATGGACACATGCAGAATTTTAAAAAAACAGTTTCCCAAACTATATTATTTTACATAAATATATATGTATATATGTGTGTGTATCAAATATGTGTAGTATGTATATACCAAAGTTATTCTATTCTTTATATGAATTTCCACCAATATGAAAAGGCAAAGCAATATTAAGTTACTTTCTTGGTTTCATGTTTTTCAGGAAGGGACAGGGGCTCATCTGATAAAGACTATGTATGGCTCAGCTGGTTACCTAATCTCTTGGAAACTCAGTTGCCTTATCTCTAAAATGCAGATAATAATAATGAGATTTGTTGAGATACTTAGATATGTAAGTACCCAGCCTAGTGTCTTAACATGTAACCTTCCCTTTTATTCCCCCTTCCTCCTTCCTTCTTCTTTCCTCTTTCTCTCCCTCTTTGAAGAAAAAGTAGCCCTTCTGTACTTAAAAGAACCATATATACTCTGTGAATACTAAGGGACAATTTGATTTAACCAATATTTATTAAACATCAAGATTTCTAATATTCCATTGGGTATCCCTTGATGAGGAAGCAAAAGCAGTATGTGATGTGATCCCTTAACAATATTTTGGGGGAGTTGAGATTTATTCACATGACACAAAGAGCCGTAGATAAAGGGCACGTTGTTAAATTGAATATAGGAAACACCATATAGTACAAAGAAAAATTTCTGTGGCCAGATGTGGAAGGAGAACAAGTGACCCTACTTACCAGTTACAGTTGAAAAAACTGGGGCTAGTGGACTTAGGCAATCTTTCTGGGAAATTTGCTGCTTCTGCAGAAGAATGAGGGAGGCAACTTTCACACGACTCATTGACACTATCTCTATATTAGACTATCATCTCATCTGTGTACCACACTTATAAATAAAATAAGATAAATTATTATGTTAAGTAGATACTAGATACTTTGGAAGAGGATATATTTATTCCAAAAGAGTTGTTGTTTTTTTTTTTTTTTAATTCTCTGAGGTCTTAAGAATTTCTCAAATCTCAAATTGAATGTTACCCAGTTTGGGAACAGGATATTTACAAGATATCACAAAATTAGGATATCCCAGTAGAGAAGGGGGCAAATTAAATATAATCCTAGAGAAATAATTTCCCCAGTTTTAACCTTCATCTTGCTGTCTTTGTTCTAAACCCCATGCTATTGGTTACAACATATCAGATTAGAATTAAACGTTGTTTCACCCCTTGGGAAACTTCTGCTATGTTAAAAATGTAATTAAACGTGGAAAATATTACTTTTGTGTTTTGTTAGCTTTCTATCTCTGCTATAAAAATACTTGAAAATACCATCAGGCCAACCACACTAAGGAGGTACCATGCTGCTTCTTAGGGAAAATTACAGCTACTAGACAGTCCATGTTTAGGGGGATATTAAAATATATGAAAGTACTTACCAGTGTTGAAAACACCTTGTTAAGAGTTTGAGATCTGTCAAAATATGCAGAGACTCAGAGCACTGAGATCCCATTATTGGAAAAATTGACGTGCATGTATATGGACCTTCTTTGCTAACCTAGGCTAGTTTTTGGAATAGTTGTTTTTATACTCCAAGCAGCAAAAATATATAAAGCAACAGTGGCAGGAAGAAAATATACAAAATTTCCACTCACATAACTTTTATTTTATGTCTTTTGTTTTAACAAGTGTAAAATTGTTTTGGAGCCCAAACAGTATATCTCGTGGGTCGGCTTTTCATAGGGCATTGTAACAGGATTTATGGACCTCACAAAAGCACAGGGGTGGGCTATAGATCACACACACACACACACACACACACACACACACACACACACAGAGTTATTCAAAATGTCAGGTGATCCACATAAACAGATGTTTCTGGTTTAGGGACCATTGTTCAACTTGCTGATATCATAGCCCAGCAAGGTGGATCCATTGTACAATTTGGATTCATTGTAATCTGGATCCAAATGCAAATAGTGGAAGTGTCAACACTTTGTTAATATTCTGGTGGTAGATGAGTTGGCAGCCTGGGCATCTGGTTAGCTTGGAGAGAAGCTAGCAGCTATACTTCTCATTAAGTGGGTATGGCTTGACTTGCCACGGGGCTGGCAGGCATTTTTAAAGCTGAGTTACTTTCATAACAAATGCCAGATGCCAGCTAGATTTGTAAACATGAGCCAGGTTTCAAATAAATCTGGTTGAACTTGAAAATATTAATGTGCCCATTGGAAACTGCATTCTACCCACATAGCTTTCCAAAGCTTCACACATGCAGTTTAAAGAATGAATTCCTGGGGCTTTGGGGAGAGCTGGGGGCAGGGGTTGGAAGCATGTGATTTAAAAGGAATGGACTTGGTTCCTGCAAGTCAAAGGGGCTGGAATGCAAAGAAGGAGCACTCCTGTTTCAAGAATAAAAAAACAAAACAAAACTTTGTAATCCTAAAGGATCATTACAATGAAACCAGGAGAGTTTATCTCCTGTTTCTCAATGTCAAATAATAATAGTAGACTAGAACTGAGATGTGAGTTGTAGACTGTGCTCTTTCACAAATGATGTGAACACTCCATCTTTCTGGGCCTTAGTATTTATTACCATGTACAAATGAGTAGAGTAATTTTTACTACCCTACATATAGTTGAAAAATTATAAAGGGTAAACTGAAATAAAACCATGAAGTTTTTATCACTCTGATAGTTCTCTGGGAAGCTTTAGGGACACCATCGTATTCCCTACAAATATCCATTTTCTTCCATTGTTATATATGTTTTAAAATGTGTTTTGGAATTTGTTTGATTTTAAATTGTTGCCAAAATGAGATAATGCATGAACTCATTATTGACTTTGACTACACACATCCTGTGCATGTTTTTCATATATGAAAATAATTGAATAGACCTGAGAAGTGGAAATTTACTGCATAGGTAAAGAGGTCAGATACTTATAAATAAAATCTTTCATAAAATGGTACACTAAGTATTGCATATATGGGATAGTATATGAGGACATCAACTAAATCATGGTTAAGTTCTGATTTTGCATTTTGTGGTTAGGTGACCTTAAGAAAGTCATTTTGGTACTCTTAGCCTCAGTCTCCCACATCCATATAATGGGGCTATGTTTCAAGAGTAAGAAGACATATGCATGTCAACTATTTAATGTAGTTCCTGGCTCATAGAAAGCCCAGTATTAATGTTAGCTATTAATACTAGTTATTATTTAGAAGACTGTTTTCCATTAAGCTTTCAAAAATTGGGCAAACTGAATAATATCAGTTCTACTGAATAAAACTAAATAAACACATAATCAGTATGATCATTTTAGCACAAAGTTGAAGTAAAGTAACAAATATTTAAATGGAACATTTATCAATTCTGTTTACCTCTTCTGTTAACACTATGCTTCAGGATTACAAAGATGAGTAGGGCATAGTCATAGTACAAAAAAGTTCATGTGCTTGGGGACACAGTATGACCAATGACTTTATAGTATAACTAGTGATCTGATGGACCTGGCATTGAATTTCAGAGAAGAGACCCCTGTGTCTGAGTCAGCAGCATCATGAGGCCAGGGTAGGAGTTCAGTGTCCAGAGAGACTTCTTAGATGAGAGGATGTTTAAGCTGAGTCTCAGTGGTAGCAAGGGGCAGGAGATGATTCCCAGGCAGAGAAACAGGATTAGCCAAGATGCAGAGGACTAGAAAAGTTTGGCAAGTTCATCAATATAAGTAGGTGTCAGAATGCCTTGTAGGAAATACTGCTTTGGGTATGTGGTAAGAGAATGGACTGTCCAGAAGAGGCACAGAAAAAGATGTGGGTTCTGTGTTGAAGGCAGACTTTTGGCAAGGTGATTCCGATCAGAAATGATTGGAGAGAGGGGAGGAGGATGGGCAGAAGAAAAACAACAAAACAAAACAAAGACCCTGTAAGGATGTTATAGCACTCCAGGCAAAAACGATGATAACGTGAACTAAAGTGGTGGCAGATGAGGTGGAACAAGTGACAGAATGAAGAGAGGGATCAAGGTGGCAGACTCAACTGGCATGTGAGGAAGAACATAGAATGAAAGACGAGTTACAGATTTCTGGCTTGGGCAACTCAGGGCACAAATAACAACCTGTCCCTTAGCATCCTTCAGGCACATTTTTTTTTCTTTTGATTTCTTCTCATCTCCATAACTGTCTTGGTGCCTAAAGCTTTCAAAAGGTATTGTGTCTTAGAGCAATTTCCCAGAAAACAAGCATCACTGTATCAAATTCAGAAATCTGAGCAACAACCTTGCTTCATTCATCCACTCCCGGGGACATTGGTGATCTTTCCTGCACATTAAAATTCAATTTGATAATTCTTTTTATGTAACATACACCTAAACCAAATGTGATGTTTGGGGTAAAAACACATTTTTGAAAACTACGAAGGCTGAATTGAAAGGATGTAGGTGAAAACCTTCAGATCAGTATAATGTAATACCCGACCTTAATCTTAGTTCACTTTTCTAGCCCTCAGTTTCCTCTTTTACAAAATAAGTGTACATTGGTCTAGAGTTTTTTTTCTTAACTATTGGGGCTTAGAGAACTCTTTGAGAATGCGCCTACATTTCCAGAAATATGAACAAACCTAGGTATAGAAAAATAATCATTCAATTTCAGAGGGGATCCTGGATCTTTCTTAAAGTCTGCAAATGAATCCTAAAATAAAAACCTCTGATCTAGATGACCTGTGAGGCCCTTTCTAGCAATCTATGCTAAGCAGAATGCATTTAGGAAGACAGGAAGCCAAGGGATAGGAGAGACATGGAATGTTTGAAGGAAACTATGGTCCTATTCTTTTCCTCCTCTTCCACCTCCTCATCATGATTATGTAATCATATATTATTATACATTATTATTAATTATCATTTTAATTATTATTATTGCCTTGATTTAGTACATTGAATTTTAATTAATTTTTTTTTCCAACGTTTATTTATTTTTGGGACAGAGAGAGACAGAGCATGAACGGGGGAGGGGCAGAGAGAGAGGGAGACACAGAATCGGAAGCAGGCTCCAGGCTCCGAGCCATCAGCCCAGAGCCTGACGCGGGGCTTGAACTCACGGACCGTGAGATCGTGACCTGGCTGAAGTCGGATGCTTAACCGACTGCGCCACCCAGGCATCCCTAGTACATTGAATTTTAATGGGAAGTGAACTATCAGGTTAACCTACATCGTCAATACCTTAATGTGCTTCTTTCTTTAACTTATCTCTTGAGATAAAAATCTATTTCAAGTGTCTAAATTAAGCCCTAACCAAAACAAACTGAATCAAATAATTCCCTCCTTTTCAAGATAAGATTCCTTTTCTCCACTTGGATATGCATGTTTTCTTAATAATATTTCTGTTTTTTAAAAGTTTATTTATTTATTTTGAGGGAGAGAGGGCACAAGTTGGGGAGGGACAGAAAGAGAGAGAGAGAGAATCTCATGCAGGCTTCTCACTATCAGCGCGAAGCCTGATGTAGGTCTCAAACTCCTGAACCATGAGATCATGACCTGAGCTGAAGATAGACGCTTAACTGACTGAGCCACCCAGGCGCACCTTAATAATATTTCTAACAAAAAACATCTAGAAATATTTGTGGCACGTTGTACTGGTAGAGATGTACATTTGGGCTGGACCACGGTGTGTTGGATATGTAAAGAAAGATAGTGAAAAGTGTTTTTCAATGTCATTTTCTAACTGGATTAACCTGTCCTTACAAATTACTATTTTAGTTACAAATAAATAATTATAACTGTCAGGTTGGAGAGATGGTCAGCTCTTGACAATGTAGCATCATACATCTTGACAGTGTAACATCATAGTTGGTTTTTATGCAGAGGAGAAGGAGAAATGAAAAAGTACTCCTTACATGTATACTTGTGCTTTTATTATTGCTCAACAAAATAACAATGTGCATTTATTTTTCTCTCCAAGCATCTAGTTATGAATCATTTTCCAAGTTGGGAATTTTCAAAATTGAACCACTTTTAAACAACCCATATCAAGTTCTTATTTGGTTATTTTTTTGGTACACTGAAGTTTTCATCCTCTTTATAAATCTAAAGTTAGTTGCAACTTTGATTTGATATTTGACTCTTGAATAAGCATCATAAATGTGGTGACAGAATTATGTATGAATTTCAAAAGTTATATTTAGTACAAGATCTTCACCAACTTTTAAAAGTTTAACATATTGTGGTTTTTATTTAGTTTAAAATGGAAAATGCACTTAGATTCTCAGTATTCCCAGGATTTAAAACAGTCAGTGAATCACCGAAACAAACTAGGAAAAATCACAATGTTGATGAGGAATGCACAACAAATATAAGAATATTCTATACAGTGCTTTATATTCAATTGCCTTAATTGTAGGTATGAAAATAAGCCATGTGATACATTAACTTTTTTAAAACTCTGAACATGTACGTGTTTGGCTATTCAGAATAGCGTAAGTTAAAATTTGGCAAACAGCTGCATAATGTTTGCAAAATTGGAAGGACTGGAAGGAATAAACTTGGTGATTAAGAGCTGTGGAGTCAGGTAGAGATGGATTCATACCCTGGCTTCGTCTCTTACTGATCAAGTAAAAGTAGGAAAGTTTCTTAACTGTGAAATGGAGATATTGTCCATTTTTTATAAGATTGTTTGGAGTATTAAATAAGATGATGTGCATCACCTTGTTTTAATGGCTCTGTAGGACTTTAATGCTGTTGGAATGATCTGCGTCATTCCTTCTGTCCCTCCTAGAATGTGAACTCTCACACACAGAGACTTTACCTGTCCTGTTGACCATTGCATTTCTTTCTTTTTTAAAAAAAAATGTTTGTTGAAGTGTAGCTGATGCACAATGTTACATTAGTTTCAGGTGTACAACATAGGGATTCAGTAGGTTATATGTCATGTTGTGCTCACCACAAATGTCGCTGCCATCTGTCAACATACAATGCTATCTATATTCCCTATGCTATACATTTTACTCTTGTGACTTATTCATTCCATACTGGAAACCTGAATCTCACCCTCCCTTTCGTCCATTTTGCCCATTCCCCGAACTGCCACCCCCTGGCAACCATCCGTTTCTTCTCTACATTTATGGGCCTATTTCTGCTTTCTGTTTGTTTATTCATTTGTTTTGTGTTTTAGATTCCACATGTACGTGAAATCATATACTTTTTGCCTTCCTCTGTCTGGCTTATTCCACTTAGCATAATACCCTCTGGGTCCCTCTGGGACCCCAATGGGGTCCACCCCATTGTCCCAAATGGCAATATCTCCACCACGGCATTTCTTATTGCATATTGCAAATGTTTTATGGATAGTGAATCAATGGATCAATGTTTAATAACAAGCTAAAAGGATTTTGTATAATTTTTTGCAACAATGTGAGGAGGGGTAGGTGGTGGTAGCAGAATAAGATACCAAAGAATATAGATCTAACAATAGTATATTAAATACATGGTTGGGAGATGAGGTGGAGATCAACACTAGAGGGAGGGATCATTATTTAAATCTGCTGTCACACAACTTTGGAACAATAAAGTTTCAACAACCCTCACTCTAAAATAAGTAGCTTCACATTAAAAGCCATGGCTTTTTGGTTTAATGCTTGACAATGATCTCATCATTCTTAAAATATCACTCCAAGATCTAAGTCTCCAGACATTTCTTTTTAGAGAGTAAAGTGGTTGTATGAGAAAGG
Source organism: Prionailurus viverrinus (assembly GCF_022837055.1). Lineage (NCBI taxonomy): Eukaryota > Metazoa > Chordata > Mammalia > Carnivora > Felidae > Prionailurus > Prionailurus viverrinus. The sequence goes on from NC_062561.1 coordinate 208,408,659, forward strand.
CATGACTTCTGATGAGTAGAAGTTACCCACTGATTCATCCGTCTTCCTGCTTTTGAGGAATAGAGAAAATGCTGAAATGTCATTTCTATACGCATGTTGTAGTCTCTTTTGAAGTTTGCACATTCAGTCTGTTCCAAGCTGGCCCTTATTTTTTGTTTTTTTGGATTTATGTGATCAGAGGATTGAGGGGCCATTTCCCATCTGGCTCATGCATCTGAGCCAAGGCTGAAGTGCCCTTGAGATTTCAACAGGAGTGCTGAATTTTGCAAAGTTATGCCAAGTTCACAACAAGATGAAAAACGAGCCATGCTGAGTAATTGGCCTTATTTTCAGAGTGTCTCCGTGAAAGAGGAATATATGGAGAACTGCTTAGATAAGAAGCTGAAGGTTTTCAGTGACCACGGAGATTTACGCTGATGTAACAACAGATCTCTCTTATTCCTAGATTTGCCTGAATAGAGAACACACTTATATTTCCTTTCTCCCACCTACCTAGATCATTATTTTACTCTTCTTAATCTTTGTCTATTTCTAATGTCTCCTCTCTTCACATTCCCAACTGATTAGCTCAGCTGATATCTCAGTCATTGTGACCTACCAGATGGGAACTACTATTCATCTCTCCATAAATCTATCATCTACTTGCATGCTTACTGCTTCTGCTCTCTCTCTCTTTCTTTCACATATGTCTTATATATGTTATACATAATTATATTTAAATATATACTTATATTTATGAATTTGTGTATGTAATAGATAGCATTTGTGGGGTGTGTGTGTGTGTAATAGACAAAGGGTCCCTGCCTCCCACAGAGACTTCCCATCCTCCTGGGATCTAGATCCCATTCCTTCTCACCTACTTTTTAACCTAGTTCCTCCAGCTGTCTCACTGCACCCCTGAGCTCTTGTATACACTCAGTCCCTCCCTCTCTTCCAAACTAGTTCTGTGGACAGACAACTCTTCATAATCTCTTCTTCCTTGTTGTCCTCCATCTTTAGCTAATAGCAATTTCCATGCAACTCTTAACAGAAAATTTCCTACAGGAGTTCTCTTCAGAAGCTTTTGCATTTTGCACCTTCCATTCTTCTTTTCATGGCTTTACTTTAAAAGTGGGATGACTGAGCCAAACTTATACAAATGTAAAACTTTAATAAATTTTGCAAATCTGCCTTCAATATACATTATACTAAGGTATATATTCACCAAGAAGGGTATTCCCACCATATTCCTGAGGTATTGAAAATGCTAATGAAAAACATTTTATCCCATAGTGTAGAAAAAGCTCTACAATCTTGAAAAAGTTTTTTTTTTAACAGAAATTAAACTAAAATTAGGAAGGACTCACATTAAAATGCCTTGATTTACTTCAAATGTTATTCTATTTGTGCTTGTAATATAATAACTTTGGGGAAAAACACGGTAAAGTAGGTTTACAGATTTGTCTTCATTTTTTTTACATGTTTCTGAAAATAATAAAACAAACCCAAGAAAGTCTCACATATGTTCAGGCTCATATCTATCTGTATTATTCAGCATATCCCCTACATTTACAGATTTGAAAATTTGTAAATTATTTTCTTGCACAAGCGTTACTAATTTATTCTCTATCCAGTAGCACGGATGAAATGTGCATGTAAGTACTTTTCGATGTTATAATTTCTCAAGAAACTAAGTAAAAAATATAGTCAAAATTAGCTTATTATGTTGATATTTTATTTCAGTGTGCTTCAATGCATAATTTATAAGTATGTCTGTCAACTCACAGATTGCATGGGCCCTTTTAGTGTGTTAAATGAATTTTTCAATAAGTCTGGAAGGCATTAGCCCAAATACAGTTTTTCTCAGCAAATTGAAAGCTAGAAATAGCATTTGTGAAGTTTGTGATCCATTTTTTATGCTTAATAAATTTGACAGCTTACTTGCTTGGCCAAATAATTGGACATAACAGCTGAGAACAACCTTTTAAAACAGATTAAACATCACAATTCCATCATCTTTTATACATAAATACGTTCTTGTACAAAAATCTGGCCTTTGAAGATATTTAATAAATGATAATATTTGTGTTTCAATCATTTATAATTTTGAAAGTTTCTTTTTGAGACATATTGCAACTTCCATTTTCTATGCATTGACGTATCAGACTGCCAAAGCACTCTCAGCACGTATGTTCAAGTTGCCAATTAATGGCAATTAGCGACAGTATGGATTTTCACAAGGTTCCTATGGCCAAAACATTTGGTCATAAACCTATCGTGACAGATATTCTGATGAATGTTCAATTGTTCTGAAGACAACTCATACACAACCAAATTGGAAAACATTTAAAAAAAATTTTTTTTAATGTTTATTTTTAAGAGAGAGCACAAGCAGGGGAAGGGCAGAGAGAGAGGGGGGTACAGAGGATCCAAAGTGGGCTCTGTGCTGACAGCAGAGAGCCCAATGTGGGGCTACAACTCATGAACTGTGAGATCATGACCTGAGCCAAAGTCAGATGCTCAACTGACTGAGCCACCCAGGCCCCCCAGAAATAAACACTTTATAAGTGTGAAAAATTTAAGTTTTGATGAGAAGTTGAAGCAGCCAGAGGAATTTAAATTTGTTCATCCATTTTGAAAAACAGTTTTTAATTATTAAACAAAGTTGAAGATGTGTATGTTATTCAGAAATTCTAAGGATACACTCACAATGGCTTATTTGCACTAGGTTATGATGAAAAAACAGTAGCACTGTTTGAATATGAAAACAAATTGAAACAAATAACAAAGTCCATAAAGAGTCGAAAGAATAAATGAAACATGAAACTTTGATCTATAATAATTAATACAGAAATAGAAATATTACACAGCAATAGAAATCCATAGCTGCGTGCAAGATTAAAAATTAATGTCAAGGTATATTTTAGAGCAGAAAGGCTAATTTCACAAGATTATATAGAATAAAATATATTTACATGAATATTAAAAATATGCAAAATGAAGAAGTGTCTTGTTTAAGGATAGGAACATTCCTGGTAATACTCTAACAATGAGCAAGAGGAAGATGAATATAAAATTTACAACAGTAGAAGATGGGAGGGAAAGAGCAGAACAAAAAAAAAAAAATAAAAGTAGTGGATATTCAGGTATTGATTGTATTTTTACTTTATACCTTTTTTATAATTTATAAATAGTACATGGTAGCTGTTTAGTATGTAACAAAAATAAATTTTCAGAAACTCTGTTGAACATTTTAGGAATTAGCAATTGGGAAACAATTTTGTTTTGTGTGTACATCTTGGCTCAGTAAGTTTGTTGCTTGGCAATAAGTTTGCTAACTTGGACACCAATTCAGTTAACTCAAAAAAGAGGTGGGATAGAAGCAGATCTCCCTTTTGCTCTTCTTTTTTCTACCTCCTTCTCTTTCTCCTGCACATTCTGTCTTGTGTGAGCTCTTGGATTTGTCACTTCCCCTCCACGACCAACTTTCTCTGTTATCCACAGTTGTCTTTCTCAGTGCACTGATCCAGTCCACATCATTACATGTTAATTCTAAAGTGTGCTTACTTCAGCTGTCCACAACCCCTCTGTTTCTTGGCATAGTCCAAAGGAAACAGAATGATGACCATTTTGACTGACTTGGAGCCAGTTGCCTACCATTCATCCAATCAGCTGTGGCCAAAATGAAGGTGATGGGACAAGACAATGTCCATCCCACACAGGCGGAGGCCTGGAGAGATACTCTGAGAAGGGAGGGTGGGATAGGGCAGCCACTTAAAATATACTCACATTTATAGTATGTTGAGTCTTAAGTTTCCCCATATGGGGCTCATGGTGCTTCCAGTCATTCAATCTGAGGTAAATATTGTCAAGGATAAATAAACATTTCCCTAATGGATGTTGTGGTCTCCCACCCTCTGCATTTCTGTATTTTAAGCTGATGTTCTGCTACTTCAGGAATTTCAATTAGAGATCAGGAAAATGGGAATTGAAATGTCTTCCCCTGAGATGACTAGTTCCTGGTGAGGTGTTGCAGATTTCAAAGAGCTGTCTAGCAACTCATGCTTTGTCCCTAATATTAACCCCTGCCTTATCTTTCTTTACACAGGTTGATAGTAAGGTAGAAGTGGTAAGCTTCAAAATCTCTTTCTCTCCTCTGTGGGTCATCTAGATAAGTCAGTTTGATGTGATAGAGTCCTCACTTAACTCATTGCCATTGGCTGCAGGAAACAAAAAAGGACCAGTTGAAAGGGTATGGGTGGATGACCAGGCAGCTACTTTTCTTTAAGTTTACTTATTTATTTTGAGACAGAGAGAGAGAGTGAACGTGAGAGCATGAGCACGAGTGGGGGAGGGGCAGGGAGAGAGAGAGGGAGAGAGAAATCCAAGTAGGCGCCACTCTGTCAGCGCAGAGCCCAACAAGGGACTTGAACTCATGAACCATGAGATCATGACCTGAGCAGAGATCAAGAGTTGATGCTTGGGGCACCTGGGTGGCTCAGTCGGTTAAGCAGCTGACTTCGGCTCAGGTCATGATCTCGCAGTCGGTGAGTTCGAGCCCCGTGTTGGGCTCTGTGCTGACAGCTCAGAGCCTGGAGCCTGTTTCAGATTCTGTGTCTCCCTCTCTCTCTGACCCTCCCCCGTTCATGCTCTGTCTCTCTCTGTCTCAAAAATAAATAAACGTTAAAAAAAAATTTAAAAAAAAAAGAGTTGATGCTTAACCAACTGAGCCACCCAGGCACCCCTGAGCAGCTACTTATATGGAAAAAAAACCCCACAACTCATTGTGGGCAGAATAGCATACTGCCTTATGTGCTGGACATGCATGTGGATACTCTCAGATCCCATTATTTCTTCTGGACTCTGCTATGTCATTTTTGTGAAATGAGTCTACAGATTGCATTTACCAGCCTCTTTAGACAACTTGATTCCTGTTAGGTTCTACCAATAAGAGGCACTGGATGGGGAAGGTAGAAGTGAAACTTTCTGCTTCAGATTTCAATAGTGTGACAGTTGCATTGGGAGTGGGGTTACTCTTGGTTACAGGAACCTCGGCAGGGGTCCCACCTTTGGTAGGTTCCAGCTTTGATGGACGCAACACCTCTTCAACGATCTAGGAGTGACTGTGACTGATGTCTCCAACAGCAGGCAGCAGGTGCAGGCTAATGACCCTCTCCAGCTCCTCCCCACCCTCCATTTCAGCAGCTTTGCTTAAATGTCACTTCTTACTTTCTGCTTCTATAGTGCCCTCCACTCCATTGACTTCTTTTTGTTTGTCCTGCTCTTCCAGTTCCCTGTGTTAAAGTCATGTTCTAGAACCACTTGGGATGCTTTTGTTTTCCTTACTAAGCCCAGATTCATACACTGCCACTGTTATTTTCTGTTCAGGTCAGGTGGGGGCTTTTGCAGCTTTACTTTGCCCATCTGAGAGGTGAGGCCAGTATGCAACTGAGAAGAGGAATTTTGGAGCAAAACTAGAAACCAGAGAGAACTCTGTGGATGCGGCCTTCTCAGAGTCACCTTGCTCTTATTTCTAGGAAATAAGAAATCCATGCACATCACTGGTGTTAATCCTTATAGTATCAGGTTGAATTTTCAGAAATTCAAATGGAATGTCTTTCACAGAATTCTTATTTTCAATTCTATGAAAGTGAGGTTTTTTTTAGTAGAATGATGACTAAAATGGCTAATAGTGTTTTAACTCTTCCTAAATTGGGTCTCTATGCTTGACAGAATTATTTTATCAAATTGAAGTTTGAGGGATTATATAAAAACTAGGCTTCAAAATTTGACCATAAAAAAATGTACCACCTCAAGACAAGAATCGATGATTTGTGAATCACTTCCCCCTAGAGGCACTGACAGTCAAGCATGAAATTTTATAAATGATTGTCCCTATTTTTGAATAATCCATCCAGTGCTCAACTTCAGACTATTTTTTAAAATCTAATTCCACTTAAGGTTATAAGCACAAAATCCCTTCCAGTTTCGTATTGCAGAAGTCCTCTCCACTAAGGAAAGGCAAGTTCAAAAACTAGTCCTTGAATATGCTTTTTATTTCCTCTGCTATTTTCCAACCAAGAATTCTCATGCATCTTTTAATTTATGATGGACAAACGAAAATAAGAGCAATCATAGCAAAATGCTGTTTGTGGGCAAGTGTTGGAAAAAGTGTTATAAACATGGGAATGACTAAAGCTGATGCCTACTTCTTCACTCTTCACACAGCCATCCAAAAATAGCATGCATGAGGGCATATCTCCAAAGGGAAGTATTTGTAAAGATGTTCTGGAATTCTATCCAAGTTCATGAGAATCTTTAAAGATGGGGAATCTCTGAATACAAATGCTTCTGAATTCTCAAGTGTTGTGCTTGGAAGAAAACTTTCAAGCCATAAAATTCAAAACTGTAAAAAATAGTGACATGAAAGTGAGGACCACTAGATGAATGCTAGCCTAACTTGGATCAGCAGAAAGAAGCAGTGTCAGGATTTGTAAATACAACAAAACAAGTAAAATCTCATTGTATTCAACTTCACAGTAAATCGGTGGGGACAACGACCAAGATTATTAAAACCTTCAATAGTGCTTACATTGGTCCTATAAACTTGAGCAAATCCAAATTCAGAAGCCAAAAAAATGAGAGAGATCTTGACCTATCACTTTAGTCTCTGAGAGCAGTAGCTATGCTATGAGTTTAGCTTTTGGACATGGACTCAGTAGTGTGAAAAGAAAATACCACATATCTACCATCCTCCCCTTCTACCCCTAAGACTTCTCATTCTGTGCTAACAGCATTTATTATGCTTGCTGAGTATGACTGAGGAAGATTTTATGGAGGTGGTTATATTTGAACTTGGTCTTTAAAAACATATAAAGCTTGGAGAGTATGAAGAGAGGAAAAGGCAATCCAAGTGGAACACTTAAAGGAAAACATAAGTAGCATACTTTCATGAGAAGATAAAGTGCCTTTTTGAGAAACACATAAAGTACCTGCAAAAGGCACAGAAAGAGGATAGAAAATGCTTACCTCTTTATTTTGGGGTCAAGGCATGGGTTTATTCTTTGGAAAGCAATAAACATAACGCAATGCAACAGAATGAACATGAAAAGTATAAGCAAAGGGCCAGAGAACTGAAATGGTATTTGACATCAAGTGACTTGCCCGTCTATATCTGCTGGATTTTAGATTTATCAAAAGGTGTAAAAATGCTTTTAAAAGTGGGTATGCGGGGCACCCGGGGGCTCAGTCAGTTAAGCGTCCGACTTTGGCTCAGGTCATGATCTCACGGTTTGTGAGTTCGAGCCCCACGTCGGGCTCTGTGCTGACAGTTCAGAGCCTGGAACCTGCTTCAGATTCTGTATCTCCCTCTCTCTCTCTCTGCCTCTCCATTTGTGCTCTCTCTCTCTCTCTCTCTCTCTCTCTCTTTCTCTCTCTCTCAAAAATAAGTAAAATGTAAAAAAATCCAAAATTTAAAAGTGGGCATGCAAGACCATCGGGATATTTAGGTCTAATCACCAAAACTCAGAGGGAAATTGCCTCTCAAATCAGACATTCTTACCTTTATGGTTATAATTCTCAAGTGCATGTCTTGCTGCATATACTTTTTTGAAAATAGGAGCAATTTATAGTCACATTTTACTTTCCAAGTCAATAGTGGTTTTTCTGAATGGAAATGCAATTTACCTTTTGTGTCCAAAGAACTTCAAGGAGTTTAAAACATGTCTCAGACATACACACTTCTAAATTCTTATCTTTAATGCAGAATAAGAAAGTTCTCCATGGGTGAAACTTTTTTAAATCATATAATCTGAATGTCCTGGCAATATTTTAATGCTTGTGTATTATGAAAACTGAACACTCCCTCAATACCCTTATCTGGTTTATATTTTCATTGGTTTTTATTTGAATTCAGGAGAAATTATCTTAGCAATCGAAGGAATTGCACTCCTCACTCTTTGGATCAAGATGCAAACAAATAATTTCTTTTTTTCCATGGAAAAATCCAAGATAGGTTTTTCCCTGGTCAGTGAAACTGAAGGACTCTTTTTAGCTCTTTGGCTTTGTTTTCCTAAATCAAACATGCTGTTTGTCACTAAAATTAACCATTACTTATCATTGACTAAACCAATAAATCTGGCAGAAGTCAAGTAGGCTACACAGCAAGTTGAGTAAAATCTAACAGAGCCATGCCATCTTTTTTTCCTGGGAAAAAGAAAAACTAAATCATGGAAAGTCATTCAATTTGAGTTGTTTTTCTCTATTGAAAAGAAAACATTTTGTTTGTGTACAAATCCTCTCATTTCTAGCTTATTCTCTCTACATTAGAGATACTTATTTCACTCAACACACACAGGCATAGTCTAATTTGTCTTTTATTTTCTTTTTTTTATGTTGTTAGAACATTTTTATTTATTCATTTATTTTTTAATATTAAATTTATGTCAAATTGGTTTCCATACAACACCCAGTGCTCATCCCAACAGGTGCCTTCCTCAATGCCCATCACCCACTTTCCCCTCCCTCTCACCCCCCCCCCCCCCGCATCAACCCTCAGTTTATTCTCAGTTTTTAAGAGTCTCTTATGATTTGGCTCCTTCCCTCTCTGTAACTTTTTTCCCCCCTCTCTCCCCCCTGGTCTTCTGTTGAGTTTCTCAGGATCCACATTCTTTTATTTTCTTTTTAATGCTATACCCAAGTAGTGTTAAATCCTACTGTTTTCTCCTTCACTATGTTTTCCAAATACATTGAAATGCTTTTTAAAATGGTAATAAAGGGTTAGGCTTCAATTTTTGTGCATAGTTGGGCATATAAGATGTACAGATTCTTTGTAACTTTCTATTTCTCCTATTCAATGCAATTTGTCTAATCAACTAATTGTTTTAACCATTTAATTTTAGAACTCATCTAATGATAAAGCTTTTCTCTAATACAAATAAATGTTCCCATATATACATAAAAATGAATGGAAAAACTAGTGTATTTATTTCTCTTTCTACCATTTTTAGGTAGTTACAAATGTATTCCAAGTTTCCAAGTGGTTGGAACCAAAGAAATTAAGCCAGATAATAGGTGTGCAGAGATTAGGGACCTGTCTCTTGGCCCCAACACTTGTATCTTATATCTGGCTGTTACAGGGAAGTGATGGGCTGAGTTACTTTACATTCTGCCACCATCAAGACTTTACATCTTCTGTTGGTGGAAGCAGACCGCGAGCATCTCAGTTTCCATCTCATTTCATTCTGAAAATGACAGAATAGTCACTTTAGCAAGTACTTGGAAACTGTGAACATTAATGAAAGTTAATAAAATATTTCACGAGCCTTCAATGAAAGGTATGACTGAAAAATAAAGTTCTATATGGTTCCATCAGGCAGGAGTTGTGACTTGTCATTTGATATATTTTTCCACCTATCCTTGTTTGCTTTTAGGAACTACTACTAACACAATCTCTTTTGTTGTTACAAATCAAGCTAGAAAGATCATAGAAAACATCTTGATATCTCGATAGTGGTTATCTGAGCACATAGAATCTCTTTTGAGGCTCAAATTTAAATTAGAGAGCAGAATATCTTCATGAAATGATACTCCCAGAGTTATAAATTTAAGCTTTGCTATTATGAAAAATGCAGAAAAATAATTTAAAGAATTATCTCATATATTCAAATTTTGAGGATATGAAAAACTACTGGTGAATTTTTGCAAGCCACTTACCTAAGCTCCCATCGTGTTACTACTTTACACAATTAAGCTTAAATAAGGGGCACTTGGGTGCCTCAGTCGGTTAAGCCTCCAACTCTTGATTTTAGCTCCAGTCATGATCTCATGGTTGGTGAGTTCAAGTCCCATGTTGGGCTCTGTGCTGACAGTGTGGAGCTTGCTTGAGATTTTCTGTCTCTCCTTCTGTCTCTGTCCCTCCCCTGCTCGCACTCTCTCTCTCTCTCTCTCAAAATAAATAAACATTAATAAAAATAAAAAAATAATATATTCATGAGAAATGACTACTAAAATTAATTATACATACTTATGATTAAAATGTACCTACAGAGAATATACAGTAGGCAGAAATGTAAATGACAGTTTCAGGGATGCTGCATTTATGCTATGGTTATCCATTTTTCTACAGAATTGGAAAAGTTAAGGTAGTGAGGTATTGAGCTTTTAATCTGCTTGAGAGTTATTTTGCATACAAATATATTAGCTTCCTTCTAACTTGAGAATAATTTAGATAAATTTATATGAAATATTGAACAAGTAGAAAGGAATATTTAGTGCTATACAAATTTAGGGTACTTTTTTGTTGTGCGAAGAGACTTGAGAGTAACAAAGATGTCAATACCCTCATTTTGGAAAGGCTCAACCTCTCCTGACATGCATCACCATCTCTATGATGATGACTATCACCTTGGGATAGCCACTCCTTCCTGTTCTGCACCCTATATTCAACTCACTCTAGATATCTTCACTTGAATATACTTTTATCCTTTAGGCATAGCACTAGGAACTGAGAGCTTTTCCTGAGCTTTGGGAAACTTTGAGACTGGAAAAAAACATGTCACCAAGGTATGAAAAAGAAAACATCAATATCAAAACAATACATGGTATGATGTCAACTATTCTGATAGCCACAAGCCAGACATCACAATGTTTTAAGAAAATTGTATTTAATGTGAAATGAGTACATTTTGGACTTTTTGTTACCATGTAGGATATGATTTCCAAAAGTAAGACTAACTAGTATTGATGAATGGCCTTTAATGACTTTTGCTCAAATCCAAAATAGTGAAACAATTCTCGACTTCCTCTTTCATAACGTTCTTACTCATTGCTCTCTCGTGGCATACACACCAGTGTAGGACCCAGAAGTCTGGCCTCCAGAACTGGAAAACTAAAACCACACTCCCCTTGCATATATCTAAACATTCTCTCCCAGTCTCTCCAGAACACAATGCCTTTTTTCCATTCTGCCTGGCTCTTCTTTAGTTTAAGTCCTCATCTTTCCTAACTGTGAGGATGTGGGCTCTAGGTTTCTAGACTCAATTCCTTTTGCCCTAGTAGTTTTCATAACAGCACATGGGGTGCTTTATAAAAACAAGGATTTATAAGCTCCATTTACCAGTTAGACTGTGATTCAGTTCATTTTGGATGCTGCTTGGGAACCTGATGGCTTATTTGTCTTTTAAAAATCTCCCCAGGGTGATTTTGACCCATACATTGAGAAACATTGCCAAATTCCTTGCCCAGGAAATAACGAACTTTTTTCCCCCAGAGCACCTATTTAATTTTTGCAGCTTACAATAATGCATTGCATTCAGAGTAAAGATCTGTCTTCTCAGAATGATGCTCAAGGCTCTCTGTGCTTTAACACTTGCCCGTATCTCATACTAGTTTTCCAATACAGGGAAACTGCTTCTTATTCTATTTCACATACTCTTTACCTGGCCTGAAACTTCTCTTTCTTCAAGGCCCAGGTCAAGTGACACTCTTGCCTGGTCTTTCCTGATTTGTCTAGTCTGGATTAGGAAAGATTAGGTACTTTCCTTCAATTGCACTCATGCACATTCTACTGGTCTCAAAATATTTGGTCTGTTTAAGTCTCTGTCTTCTATACTAGTTTATGAGCTCCTGGGCAGTAGGGACTATTTATTGACTGTTTAAATAGAAGCATCTAGCATACAGCCTGGAAGCTACTCAGTGCTCAATAAATCAAATGAAAATTTTCAAAAATTAAAGTTAATTAATCTGGTCCTCTTACGTTATGTCCTTATATGCTTAGACAATTACAGCAAAGGAACACTGGCCATGGTCTATAGGCTAGATTATGCCAAGGTAACTATTTAACTTCCAAATCTCAATAGCTTAACTCAGTAAAGGTTTAGTTTTTGTTCGTGTTACATATACAATGCAGGTTGGTTTAGGGTTTTTTGTTTTTTTGAGGTTTTTTGAGTTTTTGTTTTGTTTTGTTTTGTTTTTGTCTCATATAGCTACTCAAAAGCCCAAGCAGACAGGTGATGTGACATTTCAGCATAAGGCATCAAAGTTTACTTAGGAAGTTTCTTTTGACTATTTTAATATACATGACCCATGCCACTTTTTTTTCATAATCTATAAGCTAGAACTTGTGACACCTACTCATTAATATTCAGTGAAGAGTAAATTTCTCTGCCACAAGACTTTATGTAAGGAATTTCAAATCTCCCTCTAACTGAGCCCACAATCTATTTGGAGCCATCTTTCTTGACGTTGGCTATCTGTATTGTTTACGTACATTGAAGACTTAGAAATCAATAAATCAGAACTGTCTCAATTTGAAACTCTTCTAAATTATTTCATTTATGAAAGGTAATCAGGGAAGGAAGGAATAGTGTAATTATTAATTTCCTTTGGTTACATTTTTATTTAAAATAGATAGAATTAGTAAAACCTGCCAGCACTTTGTATTCAGTTTTATATTTTTCATTTTTTATTCAAGTTAAGTTTACTGATCCTATTTTTTGTGTTTAATTTGTATGCCTTTATGTGATGAAGTATGAAATTTATACCAAGCACATTCAGTCCCTCAATGTAAGGATCTTGGGGGATGCCTGGGTGGCTCAGTAGGTTAAGCATCCAACTTCGGCTCAGGTCATAATCTCATGGTTCGTGAGTTCCAGCTCCATGTCGGGCTCTGTGCTGACAGCTCGGAGCCCAGAGCCTACTTCGCGTTATGTGTCTCCCTCTCTCTCTGCCCCTTCTCTGCTCATTCTCTGTCTCTCTCCTTCAAAAACAAATAAACATTAAAAAAATTTTTTTTAATATAAGGATCTTGGTGTTCTTTCAAATGTAGGTGGCCTTGTTAATTCTTAGGCCTAGCATTCTGGGAAAGACCAACACAAGTGGATGTAATTTTCTGCAAATGTAGGACATATTTCCTCAAAACATACTGTTTGACTAATTGTCATCTCTGTTATAACTCACAATATATTCGATAGCTTAATTTTATAGATATTTGGAGGAGTTGGGGTTTTTTAGTTATCAAGACTAATTTTCAATAAAATAGATTTAACTCCTTGTCTGTTAAAGTGTAACAGTTCCTGGGAGCTGAGGCAGGTGCAGCCAGCCTGCTGGTTTCACCCACCTCTTACTGATTAATCTACTGGTCAATAACAGCACAAGATACCAAGTTTCAAGGAATGATGCAAACTGGTGCTAGCAGTTGTCAAAGATGTTGATAAATGTTTTTTTCTGTCACCTAACTCTCCACTGGTCTCTTCGATTCAAAGACATTTTGTCAGTTGGTAACAGCAGTGATTTAAAAATAAAAGAGAGAGTTGGGATGGCATTAACTTTAACTTATCAACTCAAAGTTGTGTCGTCATTGTAAAGTCAACTGACCATTTTGAGCAGAAAATCAGACCAATTTTGTGGAAGTTAATGGTACTGATTGTCGTGGGTGTCCCATCCTTGCTGAATGAAATAATTATTTATAATCCATTCCAAATTACAATGGAAACTGAGGAACAACCCAGTGTGAGGGCTTAATGTATATTACCAGCAATCTACAATTGGAAGAGAAATATAGATTTGAACTGTTACTCTCCTAAAGACAAAATAGAGGTATTTGGGTGGCTTAGTCAGTTAAGTATCAGACTTCAGCTCTTGTCATGATCTCACAATTCGTGAGTTTGCCCCAAGTGAGGCTCTGTGCTGACTGACAGCTCAGGGCCCAAAGTCTGCTTTAGATTCTGTGTCTCCCTCTCTCTGTGCCCCTGCCTTGGTCGCTCACTGTCTCTCTCTCTCTCTCTCTCTCTCTCTCTCTCTCTCAAAAATAAACATTAAAAAGAAAGAAAGAAAGAAAGAAAGAAAGAAAGAAAGAAAGAAAGAAAGAAAAAACAAAGTATATTTATATTGCCCATTTAGTGATTATACTTGGACTGTTTTACTTATTTTTTTTTTTTTTGAAAACCAAATGGGAAAAATTTAAGATCTGGAGTTAATGTGAAGAGAAATCAGAATCTTTCTTTTGACAGCATGGCAAGTCAAAAAATGTGGGCCCTTCTTCCTAATTTACGGCTACATTTGGGTCAGTGTTTTTAATTCCACTGTAGTGTTTTCTGAAATGTAAGTTTTCCTAAAAGGGAAGCTCTGTGATCAAGTAAGTGTGAGTCACATTGCACATTCCATCTAGGGAGACTTAATATACATTTTCATATTCAAGAAATATTAAAGGACTTTGTTGGTAAACAATTACATTTAATTTTACTTAACCCAACAAACACACAGCTTTTCTTTTTTGTTTCATTACATTTATTAACATTTTCCAGAGCACAGGTTTCAAACGGCACTCCGCTATGTGCAGTGAATTATGTGTGTGTAAATAGTGAAATAGGAATTAGCAGAAGGTCCGTCCTTCACCGGCTTTGGTCCTCATAGGTGAGAGGAATGCAGTGATGGACCACCTGTTGTGGTGAGTGATTAGATGTGGAAATGCAATCAACATGTTCTTGGTTTCCATCATCTTTCCATCACTTGTATGACTCAGTTTGTTTAAAAACTCATTTTATTGCTGTTTTTTTGAACTGTCACATGGAAGATGTCCAGCTCATGCCTGATGCTCATATAGCAGAGTAGGAATATTGCACAGGGGGGTTGTTTAACTTGGCATCACAGAGTGACTGTCTGAGTTTGCACATTTATGGCACTTATTACTTAGGACACAGGTGGTTGTCCTCAATATGAATGAGAACGTGAGCTGCTTCTCATTTCTTCAAAATGAACTGATCATAATGTTCTTTTGCAAAACTCCTTTTTTTTATTCATAGGAAGTATCATTTGAATCAGCTCTTATGTTTAGTATAGTTGTTTCCAGGGAGATACACTAGGATTCAAATATTCATTAATGCAGCAGGGAGTATGTGTCTTTGGATGTATTCTTACTTTCTGACTGTGATTTTGATGTAGCTTTTAGGGAATAAAATTGAGTTACTCTTAATGTAGATGACTACCTCTAGGGTATGAATATGGGTAAATCAGTTTGATTAAGTCAATCCGACTTCAATATAGTAAATCCAAGGGAATGATTAAAATATCCTACATGGAACGAAACATTATACTTATGTCTAACCCATCAGAAAACAAAAGTGAAAACAAAAACCTCAAAAAGACTGTCAAGTCATTTTGGACACAAATCATATTTAATAGAACCCTTTTGCCCCGAAGGATTCAGTTATAGACTGAATGTTTGTGTGTCCCTAAAATTCATATGTTGATATCCTAATCCCAAATGTGATGTTATTAGGAGGTGGGTTTTTTTTGGAGATGATTAGGTTATAAGGGAAGAGGCTTCATGAAAAAGATTAGTGCCCTTATAAAATAGACCACAGTGAGCTTCCTTGCTCCTTCTGCCCATGAAGACACAGCTATGAACAAGAAAGCAGTTCCTCACCAGACATGAGATCTACTGGCATCTTTGATCTTGATCTTTCCAGCCCCACAACGATGAGAAATGAATTTATGTTATTTATAAGCCTCCGAGTCTATGGTACTCTATTATAGCAGCCCAAACAGCTAAGACAGGTTCTGAGTATTATTTGAGTATAAATAAGGAAAAGATGTTTCAGACTCTGTGTCTCCTTTTCTCTAACCCCCCGTTAATGCTCTGTCTCTCTCTGTCTCAAAAATAAATAAACGTTAAAAAAAATTAAAAAAAAAAAAAGGAAAAGATCAGAGTGCTTTCACATTTCCACTAGTGACATCATAACAGATGCCATCCTTTTGATGTGCAAGGGCATGCAATAATTATGATTATATTCATTAGTATGCTCACATCCTTGAGGGTAACCAACATGACTATTATTCTATACCCTGTAGATGTGCTTAGATATTAAAAAAAATCTGCCAAAGGTGAACTTGGAATCAAGCATTTATAATTTAAGACCACCAGAAAAAGAGATTCTGTTTTGTTTTCTAAGAGAAAAGATGCAAAAAAAAATTTCACCTGACTAGTCACCATAGGAAAGTTTTATCAGTTGCCTGGGTAATCTATTTCAAGGTTATCATATCAATCAAAATTTCATGGGTAAGGAAAAGAACAAGCAGTGAAAAGCTTGATATTTTGGTACAGAAAAATATATATTTGGTACAGGATTTTTTTTCTATTCTAAGAAGTGATTTATGGCCTGATAAATAGAGTATGGGAGCTTTATTGCTTCCATTTCCCATCTTCTGTGCATTTGAGGTAAACTTGCAAGCAATGCATACTGAAGAGCTTTTTACATTAGCTAATGTTCTGTTGACAACTATTGTACAAAATGGCTGAGTTGAACTGCTTAGCCTGCTTCATAATAGCACATTTACTGCTCTCCAGCCATAACTTGGGGCTGCATCTTAAATTACTAAGAATCTGGACAAGCAGTAGACAGAAATCAATCAAACTTCCTTGATTTAGAATTTTACTTGTATGGCTAATTCTTTGTGTTTTTATTTCTTGTTTGCTTGTTTATTAACTTATTAATAACTTACTTATTCATATAGTCATCCAATAAATATTTATGAATGGATTGTATTATACTGACATTGTGTGCTAGGTTTTAAGGATCCAATGAAGATAGCATCCTTGATCTCTAATAGCTTCCACTTTAGTGAGGAGCAGAGAAATGTGTAGCTACCATGCCACATGGAAAGGGCTAGACTGCAGAAAGCACAGGGATTACACTGAGAAATTAACTCTGTTCAGACTAGGGGAATGAACAAAGGATTTTCAGAGGAGGTGAGGAAAACCCCAAGCAAGTTGGGAGAAAAAGTGGGGAAGGAGTGTGAGGTGAGAGAGAAGCAAATTGGAGGTGAGGAGAATAGTTAGGAGGCCGCTGTGGGAATCTAGGAGAGAAATGAGGAAGGCCTGAACTGGAGAAGGGAATGGAAAGGCAAAGTTCCATTTGTCCTTGTTGACTGGGACATGGGATGGGGACAGTAATGACCAGGTTAGAGAGTAGCAAGGTGCCTCTCAGGTTGCCATGCAGAACATGATTCCAAAATCCATTTAATTCATTCATTTGGGCCCCTGAAAATGGCTCCAAGGGTGTTAAGCTCTGTTATGGCTTCAAGTTTCTTACAGAGTCCTAACTAGAATGAATTAAACTAACTCAACTCTATAAGCTGATTCAGTTCCGTGCTTGGATTTATAAAAGTCCCAGGGAGATGGGTCACATACAGGACACAATGGTAGTGAAGATAAGTAGATGGTGAAACAATTATTTTAAAAATTGTCTTCAGCTAATTATAGAAAGTCTAGTGGAAGAATGTCTTTCCTTGCTTTGAAGATCAGAATTTCTATTACAAAAAATAATATATGGATGATCTAATTATTTGTACAACATTAAAATCTTCATCAAAGTTCATTTATTTGGGCTTCTAGAACTCCAGGTATAAAGAATACCATAGCATGTGGCCCCTCCACCAAGGAGGCTTCAGTTTTCACTGAGATAATAAAGAGTCAAAGAATTAGCGACAACTGACAGAACATCTAAGATCAGTACATCTCACTAGGGAATTTCTTGGTCTATTCTCAGGAGGTTTTAATTCATGACTTGGTAAAATTCTTTCTTTTATCAAAGCAGAAGGGGAATGAAAGATCACTGAATTTATTTTTAAACCAGAGGAAGCCTCCCATATCTGTTATCTTGTTTGAGTTTGCTTTTGCCTCCAAAATGGACATTATTATTATATTCTCACAGAAAACTACAGAACACAATATTATAGCCAGAATGTAACAGAAGTATAATAGTTACACGGAAATCTAACTGAAGGAGTTGAAAACAGTCATAGGATGTGTGTGATAATATGGTGAAATTGGGAAAAAATAACAGCAGCAGAGAATATTCAAATATATCTTTAAAATGTGCACTTATGTTATGGCTTCTTTCTATTGGACAACTAATTAACAGCTGACTCCCACCCAACTGTCCATGAGGTGGTTTGCTTTCAGTAACTTATTTATTAAATTATAAAATAAGACCATGGTAATGATGGGAACAGATTGTTCTAAGTCCCACAACATTCTACCCATGAAACTATCATTAACATTGCTCTGAAAAGTGATATGTAAGAGTTTCATGTCACTAGCTATCCTGCATTGCTAGTTATTTTGTTACATATTCTCTCATCTTCTACATAAGTTTTATAACCAAAAAGACTTTATCTTTTAGTATATCTCTATTGATTTAATGCCATGTATTTTATCCTTAATATTTGTTTCTTGATAAGCCAAGAAGAAAAATATTTAAATAGGTAGTTTTGATAATCATAAACTCAATACATTTATTTTCACAAATGGGGAAACTGACACACAGAAAGATGTTCGATTCAAATTCATATTGCTAAAAGGGCTCTCTGCCATTAGATGATAGGACTCCTGGAATCCACACCCCTCACTTTTCCCATCACTCCTGTTCTTCCCCTTTATTTCATACAAGAAGCCTATTTACTGTAGCTCTGATAAAACATTACCAAGCTATATGTTGCTTTGAAACTAAAGCTTTTGTTTTGTTTTGCCTTTGACTGCAAAATGCTTAAGGCCAGATTGGCTTCATGGACATTTCTTTCTTATTATATTGTTCATGCACCAATATTCCATTAAGAAAAGTGTAAATGTATATGTAACCCTGTGCTCTAGCAAAGTCCCACATGTTTCTCTGGTCTCTGTTTTCTTAATCAGTCTGCAATGTAGTGGTCCATCATCGCTACATTGCAATATGGTGGACTGTCATCAGAAGACTAAAGAGGAGGTCAGAGGTGAGCAAATCCAAAGGAGTCCATGTAAAAGGAAATGTGCACACATCTTATCTTGGAATTCTTTTTTTAAAATTTTTATGTTAATTTATTTTTCGAGAGAGAGAGAGAGCAAGCCGGGGAGGGTCAGAGAGAGGGGGGGAGAGAGAAATCCCAAGCAGTCTCTGCACCATCCTGCAGAGCCTGATGTGGGGCCCAAACCCACAAACCATGAGATCATGACCTGAGCTGAAACTAAGAGCTGGATGCTCAACCGAGTGACCCACCAGGCACCCCATCTTGGAATTCTTAATAACCTATCCTTACTGGGCCTCTCCACGTTTACCTTATATTAGATATAAGGGACTCTTTGTTCCTTTTGGAACAAATATTTTCATCATTTTTTTTTCTGTTCAATTCATATCCACTTTTCAGTAGCCTGCTCCCCACCCCTTCTTCATCCAATATGGTTATAACCATGAATGTCCTTACTCCTTCCATTTCACACTCGAATCCAGCAATTTATATATGGTTTCACCTTGTCTACATGCTTCCCTGACTCATTCATCCACATTTATTTCTTCTAACTGTGAAATTCTTACCCACTTTTTTTCCCCAGCACTGCATTCTGAGCCTTAAAACATTTATACCTGATACTAATGCCTGTTAACAACTAGTTTCTAAGGTCTTTGAAAACAGGTTTGTGCTTGCGTGTCATTTGGTTTCTCTTTAGATAGGCCTGGGATGTTAGGACTATTCATACATGGTTCTTCGCCTTTTGAGCGCCTGGTAGGATTGTACTTCGCCAATCTGTTGAAAGTTAAGCACAACCTTATGACTTCCTTTGGAAAACAGAATGTGAGAGAAGCAATATATATCACTTCTTGGCATAGGTTTTAAGACCCAGTGTGTGGTTCACCTTATTTTCAACCCTTGCTATGATTACACGGTAGTGGATATGAAGATAGAATTTCCATCAGCTTGGACCCTTGAATGGCTACATTGGTAGAGTTTATTGTTGAAATTGGTGGATGTGTACTCTGAGTGAGAAATAAACAGTCCTTTTGATATGCCACTAAGATCTGGGCATTCTTTCTTTCTGCAGCATAACTTATGACATCCTATCTGATTAAGCATCTTAGATAAGTGTTATGCCTGTAGTGGATATCCAATAAATATTTGTGAAGTGAAGAATTAAGAGAATTAATTAGACACTGTAATGTAATTAATTTTGGAAAAGTCTCAGTGACCACCCACAAGCATAACCAGGGATACCAATGAGAAAGTAAAAACAGGCGAAAGATGATTTTTTGTGCTGACATACAAAATAAAGCTTAGCAAATTCCCTTAACTCTGATTGACCTCAGAAGTACTGAGAGAGGCCAGAACAGCCTGAAGTTGCAAATAATTGATGTCTCAATTCCTGGAATATTCATTTCTAAGGCCAGTTAAGAAATGGGGAGGAGGTAAGAAAGGAAAAGCTGGAAAGATGGATGTTTTGTAGAGTTGGCTAATTGGGTCAGTGAACAAACTAAACAAGGATCAAAAAAATATTGGTTTTACTTTGAACCAGTGTGACGTAGGCTTACACATTATACTTCTATGTATTATGTGCATCTTAATGCACATAGGTATTATATGCAGAAACATGACAGAAAGCAAAGGAGGCAAGTCAGCATGTGTCTTATAAAAAGAACTGCTTTCAGAAAGATGACTGGACGAAAAAAGGTAAGATTTGGTTTTTCAGACAACTCATCCCAAATTCATATGTAGCACCATGACAAGTTTTGCCTTACTTTCAGCCATCTAAATTTGTATGTCTTTTTCAAATAAGCTCTGTGTGTTTGCATAAGGGCAAATCATAGGGAAGTGCTAACAATGACATAAGACACTGCAATATGTTTTCAGTTCTCTGCACGTTCATACAATATTATTCCAAAGCTTTTGGTTGCTAACCTATTCAATACCAAGTAGGGTTCTAAAGCAATTCTTAAAATTTAATGTGTGTAATAATTAGGAGGGATCCTTGCTAAAATGCGGATTCATAACCAATGGGTGGAGACTAAGATTCTGCATCTCTAACAAACTCCAAAGTGATATCGATGAAACTGGTATGGACCACACTTTGAGAAGCAAGGTTGTAAGCAGAGCCTCTCAGGTCACCATTGGTGGCCATTCGTTTGAGAGGTCAGAGCTCACTGGAGCCAGTAGCCACTACCTGAGTGCCCTCATCAGGAGAACGTCAGAGGGGTGGACCACGTGGTCATCTCATGCAGTTTGCATGCAGTTTGCCACATCCAGCACTCACAAAATTTCCCCAACTCACTGAGCCTAGCCAAACAGAAAATCTATGAGAACAGTTAGCTAAGAGCTCTTCTCTACTCATCAAGAACATGGGACCTATTGAACTGATCGATGCGCGTTCGTGATATCTATGGAGAAAAATGTGCAGCTTAGCTAGCAGCCCATCAGGGCAGAGGAAGCAAAGAAACCCGGTGAGGATGCTAAAGGAGTAGAGCACCAAGTGGCACCATTGTATATTGTCCTCGCATATGGTAGGTGTTTATGTTCACTTGCAACAGACGTGCCCTTGCCACAGCAGCCTGGTCAGCTGAGGGATGACTGCTTCAGTGATGCATATATATTCTGCAAATTAAGCTGCTTTGTTATTCTGAAATACTGCATGTGAAAAAGTTTGAGCATTCACATTATAACAAGGTATCATATTATGTTTATTAATGAAAGTGAGAACAATCTGATAGCTACTATAAATGTATTTTGTTACAAGCTTTTATAGCATTTTTTCTGTTTCTATCTTTTTTTGTAAAATAGTTTCTCATTAATGCTATTAAAAATGTGAAAATACCATCATTAAAAACTCATCAGGGGTGCCTGGGTGGCTCAGTTGGTTGAGCGTCCGACTTCAGCTCAGGTCATGCTCTCACGGTTCCTGGGTTCGAGCCTCGCGTCTGGCTCTGTGCTGACAGCTCAGAGCCTGGAGCCTGCTTTGGATTCTGTGTCTCCCTCTCTCTCTCTGCCCCTCCCCCGCTCATGCTCTGTCTCTTTCTCTGTCAAAAATAAATAAACATTAAAAAGTTAAAAAAAAAACCTCATCAGATGTTTTGCTTATTTTAAACACAAAGCTTAATATAAGGTAGTATGTTCATGAACGCCAGTTCATATTTCAAATAAATTTTTTTTAATTTTAACATTAAAAATTTTTTTTTGAGAGAAAGAGAGGCGCAAGTGGTGGAGAGGGGCAGAGGGAGAAAGAGAGACTCTTAAGCAAGTTTTATGCTCAGCATGGAGCCTGATGCAAGGCTTGATCCTATGATCCTGAGATCATGTTCTGACCAAAATCAAGTGTTGGATGCTCATCTGACTGAGCCACCCAGGTGCCCCTCATATTAAAATTTTGTAAAAGTTTTATTTGAAAATATTACACAAGTTTAATATTTAATGTGATCCTTAGTATTTATATCCTATTTGTGTTGTTATAATTGTATGCTAAATATAATACTTTTTTCATTAAGCCCATGTCAAGTTACTAAATCCCTTTCCATTTTCCCAAAAGTGTCAATCAAATTTTATTATTTCTATGCATCTTAAAATGACAAAAGATTAGAAAGCAACATTATAGGGACTTTAGCAATGAATGAGACAAAATCCCTGTTTTCATAAAGCTCTCATTCTCATGGAAAGAAAGAAAATAAATGTATAAACAAGAAAAATATCATAGTTTTAATTGTTACAAAGAAATATAAAATAGGTTGTTTTATTAGGCAGTAATGGTGTGGCTTATTTCAATTTGTGATCATAAAAATCTCTCTTAGGAGGTAACACTTAAAGTGGGATCTGAAGACCAGGGAGAAGACAACCGTATGATAATCAAAGGGATGGGTATTATGGAAGAGGGAATAGCCAGTTTTAAGACCTTGGGATAATATTTGGCTTGCCACAGGAAAAAAAAAAAGGTCAGTGTGGTTCCAACATTGTAAACAAGAGGGAAGCAGAAGAGATGAACTTGGAAAAATCGGCAGGGTCACATTATGGGGGGCCACAGTAAGGAACTTATTCTGAGCATGACAGGAAACTATTGAGAGCTTTTCTTGGGGATGTGGCAACATAGAGTCAGTGTTAAATACATGGCCTCTGCAGTCAGCCGGCCTGGGTGCAGATCCCAGCTCTGCTATTTCCCAGCTATGTGATGTGGGTAAGTTATTTTACTACTCAGTATCTCAGTTTCCTTACTGTAAAATATAGGTGACAATCGCAATGAAGTATGTAGGTTTATTGTGAGAATTAAATGAGTTATTATTTGTAGAGATGATAATAGCATAATATATTAAGAATATTAAACTATGTTTAACCATGGTAGTCATTATTTTGAATTTTTATACAACATTCCCTAATCCAACCCATATTTGAGATTTTCTCGGAGCCGAGCCTATATATTTTCAATGAAACCCTATAAACCTGTAACTGAATACAAATAAACTCTGATTCTATTTTGACTTGCAGTTGACTCCTCTCTATATAAAATATCTTTGCGATAAATTTAATTTTAATAACTTTTTTAAAGCAATGTGAATTGGGAAATAATTTATATTCTTTACTAAATTATATCTCTTTCTAAAAATATGTTAACTTTCTGGGATTTCACCGTCATTGGTAAACATGTAAAGATTTCTGCATGGACTTTCATTTTGGACGCAAATGAATATGGTAAATGTTAAATCATCACTTAACATTACTTTTTTTTCTGGATTAAAATAAGTTACTTTTGAAGAGGAAAATGCTGCTTGTGCAGTCATTTAAATGGAGTAGGGGTAAATTATGTACTTCCAAGGAATTAAGCTGAGACTTTGTTAGAGATTCTGGTTGTATGTAGACAAGAATATGGGAAAAGAGGTAGAATGGACAGGATGAGAATTCAGGAGTCCTGTGTTCTATTATTCTTAGCTGTTTAAATAAAATACATTTCACAAAGAAAGTTTCAGAGTCATGGTTGGGCTCAGTTTTTCATCTGTAAATTGAGAAACTAAAATAACATGGCCATCCCTGTTTACAGATAAGGTATTTGAGGCAAGGTAAGTTTAAGTAATTTTCCCAATGTCACACAGCCAGTAGATATAGAAAGGGAGGGTCTTGCCTTCATTTTTGGAAGGATTCTGTTTGATAACCTGGAGCCACTGTCCATTATACATTTCTCATTCTTTTCTAGTATTATATAATTTTTCAGTGAGGATTTTTTCAGTAAAGCATTGCATTTATGAAAATAAATCTTTTTCACATGAAATACACCTATGAACTTGCCCTAGAAGTCTTGATTTAAACAAACGAAAACAGGGGCGCCTGGGTGGCGCAGTCGGTTGAGCGTCCGACTTCAGCCAGGTCACGATCTCGCGGTCCGGGAGTTCGAGCCCCGCGTCAGGCTCTGGGCTGATGGCTCAGAGCCTGGAGCCTGTTTCCGATTCTGTGTCTCCCTCTCTCTCTGCCCCTCCCCCCCGTTCATGCTCTGTCTCTCTCTGTCCCAAAAATAAATAAACGTTGAAAAAAAAAAAAATTTAAAAAAAAAAAAAATAAACAAACGAAAACATTTAAAAAGTTATAAAATTATTCTCCTGTTGAAAGGGCACAGCTTAAGAAAGCTATAGAAAGCTTTCTAAATTCTTCTAGAAGCAATAGAGTTCTGCAGAGGTGCAGTTTACATGATATAATATTGGAAACATGTAGATTAAATTTCCCTTTATGTGGGAACTTTGTATGATAGGAAGAAGCAGTTTCAGCAAAATGTAATTTGAGTTTTCAACCACAATTGATAGTAGAAACAAAGTACAAAGGAATCTACTTGTCTTCCTTGAATATATAAGAAGTTCTAGCTCGAGGCTATATTTATATCAGAACAATTTATCTAAGCTTAGTGCATTGGTGTAAATTTAGTCTCCAGCTAAAGGTTAACTTCAGCTGTGATGGGAACAAACAAGCACAGATTTCTTTCTTTTCACTTGACTGAGTCTGGGTTGTACCTTATAGTGGTGGTGGTAGTAAGATGCCAGTGGGTGGGGATGGGAGTGGAAGGAGTTAGTCATTCAGGATGTAAACCTTCAGCTGTGCAGGTAGTGCCCTCTGCTGGTCATTAAACATGTGCATCAAGACTCTCCTATGGAAAAGGAAGTTGAAAAACACATTACCCTTATTGCTCTAAATAAGCATTCAACTCTAGGCTGAGTATTAAATTTATTTTTCTAAGTCAAAATGGTAGTACTAAGGGAATCAGGAGTATTTTATTTGTAATACCTAAGTCAGTTTATCACATGACTTCAACTATGGCTAACATATAATATTTTATAACATAATTTTCAAAATTTGTTATGTAGAAATACAACTTTCCAAAAAGTAAAATAATTAGTTGAATAGCAAAAAAATATAATGATGAGTTTCCTTTAAATATCCACTGCTCATAGGGACATTTAAAAAATTTTAATTGTTATTCTACTCATATTAAATGCTTAATTTGAACACGCAGTTTGGATATACCTCTACTGGGAAAAAATATATAGTTCTCCACAATATGTTACCATAACTCTTACATGGGAACAAAGCCAAGGCCAAGGAAACCAATCTGAGATTGGTTGAGGAAGGTGTATCGTAGCATGGAGAAGAACCTCTTCAATGTCTCCTGCCTCAGTCAGAACCACTTTGGATACTGGACCAGTATTGAGGTTGAGGATGAGTAACAAATAGCTCAAATATGAGATTCATGTAAAAGCTCTGATGAACCTGATATCTATACCTGAATCCATGCTTTCTGAATTTCTCTGATACCCTCTTAAGGAAGCTAGGGGCAAGGCTTTTGAACTCCAGTTTCTTACCAGGGACAGTTGATAAGCAAGTTTTCCCTTTACTTATTAAAGGTACAAATCATGTGTAACTTAGACACCTTTCATTAAAGACTAGAAAGCAGAACAACCCATTCGGGCCCCACACCTCTTGAGGAAAATATTAACTTTTACTGTCTTTAGAGTAACCCCAGAAGTTAACATTGATCATAAAGCATATGTTGAAGCTTGGAAAGGAGAGAGCAAGGAGTAGTCACTCACAGTGGCTTATAAATGACAGATCGTAGTGAATATTGTCCATCTCTCCAGTGTGAATACATAAATAACTATTAAAGAGACTTCCAGTCACACACAGGGGGGAAAAGCCAGAGCAATGTCAAGTAGAATCATTAGAGAAAAACAGCACACTAGACTTCATTCTGACCACAAGTCCCTGGATATGGCTGCCATTGACGTGAGTGAAAGAGATTCATGCCAGTAGAAACAAAGTCAGGCTCAGAGGGATGCCTTAACACCAGTTAACAGAGTTGTAGGAGAGTCCGTCATTCATTCAGTCAACATTTTTCTTCACTTAGAGTCAAGTAGATAGTGCTGGGGTTTTTTTGTTTGTTTTTGTTTCTTTTTTAAATAAAGCAATGAACAAGGAGAAGCTGTGGTTTCCATCCCCCTGAAACTTGGGATAGGATAGGGGTATCTCTACACACTGTGGTACAGATGTATGTGTAAATGTATTTGGGAGTCTGGTGACAGACACCTACACGTGTGTGACAGAAACACATAAACTCATGAGCAATATGTCCTTCAGAAAATCTTTGGTCCTCATTTTCTTTTTTGTAAAAAGAAGAGATTTAGGTTAGTTAAATGTAATGTTTCTTAGAGGTCTGAAATTCTGTGAGTCTGTATATTCAGTCAGTTTTACTTGTATATAAAAATGCTTTGGAAGAAAGACGGAGAGATTTTGGAATTGACAGAATGATGAAAATCAGCCAAATCTGCCTCAAGGAAGTTTCATGAGGAAATGGATGTTGTTTGTGTAGATTCTTATCTAAACTTGGCACCTAATACGTGAGTTATCAGAAGCCAGATAACTGATAGAAATGTTTTCTTTGAATTCACTTTTTTTCCTGAATTGGCAAAGCCTTACATAGAGTTGAAAGAGAGTAGAAGCTGGGTTTGAGAGAATGGGGGTGGGTATGACCAGTAAGGGAAATCACATGGTTTAGAATTTTAGAGTTGGAAGGTCACTTGAGATTAATGAATGCAATTTTCAACCCAAGCGCAAATCCTGTCCTGAAGAGTCTTGATAAGTTTTAGGGACAATGCATGCACAAAATAGGATAATGTCACAGATACTAAGTGTTTGAAAATGAGTCAGAGCCAGATGAATAAAAGTGAAAAAGAAACTCTAGAAAGAGAGAACACCGTGACCAAATGGGGATGGGGAGGTATTACAGGCATTTCCCTATTAGGAAAGCATTGACTGTGAGTTAGGGAATAGTGGCAAATGTGACCGGAAAAATGGTATTCGTGTCATGTTCTGTGTTGAGCTAAGAATCTTGGGATTTATTCCATTGCCAGTAAGCGTTTTAAGTAAACTAGTGGTACAGTTAGATTTACATTTTAAATAGAGCAACCCAGGTACAACATGGAGAATGTATTTGAAGGTGGTGGGACTAGAAGCAGGCTCTTTCAATAACCAATAGAGATCATTAAGCTAGGATCTAGAGGAGAATAGAAGTAATAGGTGGGAAGGAGGAAATAAAGAATGGAAAATTTTGGAAAATCAAATCAACAGGACTTATTTAATTGCTTGTTTTTGAAAACTAGTAGAGAAGACCTACAGATTTTTGGTTTGGGTAACCATTAACATAGAGGAAACAAACGGAGAGGTAGATGACGGGGAATATGGTGAGTAAGCACGTGGCCTTGAATTTGGGTTGCATGTGAGATATCTATATAAATCTAATTAATGTCATGTTTAAGGGAGAGAGAGACAGAGACAGAAGAAATTGATAACTACCATCTAAGACTGAATAGTGCCTAAAGGGTTTGAATTAATTGATAGGATTGAGTTTTGATAAGTTCATGAAAAGATCAAATTATAGGTAAAACATGTAACTTTTATTTTTCAGTACATCTGAATTTATGAGCAACTTAATTGCCCCCACTACTTAGTAAAAACATTTAGCACTTTGTAAATAGTCAAGCAATGGTGATTATGATTATTATTATTATTAGTTAGAATTTTACATCACCTTGGGATTTGAGAAAAAAAAATTGGGATGTGAAAAATCTTGTTTCTTCCAAGATCAGAGTCCATAAAACTCCGTGTGTGAGTTATGCAATTAAATCATATTCTCATGATTAAGTGTCTGGTAGAGTGAGACTGAGAAGAGTAGGCAGAGCTGGGTTAAGAAGGGAGGGCATTCCTGAAACAGATGGATTTGGCTGGTTTTCAAAGTATGACACAGAAGCACATGGAGGTTTGGAAAGGCAGGTGGGAATGGACTGAAAGAGGGCTCATGCAAAGCCAAGGAATATGGACTTGATCTTGTAGACAGTGATTGTTTAAACATGAAGAGATTTGAACGGATATGAGTCTTTCTGATTTTGATTGTGGCATCTGTGTGAAGAAACACTGAAGCATGGAGAGTTTATAGTCATAGAGGAATAGTTGGGGACTAAAGCAATGGGAATGGAGCAGGAACACGATGAGGAAAAATCTAGAACTACTGTTGTCTGACTCAGTGTAGGGATGGTGGAAGACATATATATATATACAATACTCTGAAGTTTCTACCTTGATGTAAAATAGTCTCTTCGTGGTGAATGTTTGCTTCACATTCTTCATACTTACAGTGAGAAATTTCATCTATTTTTTTTCCTGCAAGATAGATGAATGATTGGCACTTTTAATCTTTGGGTTTCTCATTACTAGATAACTAAATGCAAATCATATCTCATTGTTCTCAATGATATGTGATTTTCACAAGGAATATTAATCCTGAACTAAATATTATTATTTTTGGTATAAGATATTTATTACCGCTTTTTCACCCTTGGTTCCATTAACATCACTGGTGATACTTTTGGTTGTGATGCTTTCATTTATTAGTATTTGTTTAATGCAGATATGTTCAGAAGTGGATCTAAGTTAAAGTTAGCAATATTGGAACAAAATGAATTAAAAAAAAAACCCACACCCTATAAAGTGGCTATTGTATGGAAATGCTACAAGGGTTTATGATATTATCTTTTAATCATTAATTCTTTTTTATGTTATAATCTAGATTTAGACCTAGATGCAGTTGACTTAGTTAAGCTTACATGGTAGTGTTTCTCATTGTTTTAAGCTCAAGTGGCTTTAAGATATATACCTTTCATACAAACATACATACACTTCACATTGTGAATTATGACCCAGTAGTTTCCTTCATCTTCCAGAATTCCCATGTTTAACAAGAGACATATATTCATTACTAAGGAAGCAATTTATCAAACTGGGGAGAAAAATACTTTCTATAGTTTTCAGATTGGTCCTATTTAAAACAAGTCTTCATTTCTTGTGTAGTCCTTTATAAAACGTTATATTTCAAGCTGCATAGATCTTTGTAAAAGAAGTTCTGAAAGTCATTTACTATAGTTGTTTCCAGACTTTTGTATTTTGTGGACAATAAAATGCAATTTAATATCAAAGAAAGAAAAGATTTGATTTTATTGTCAACTCCTTATTTTGCCAAAAAGACATTAAAATCTAACAAACAAGAAGCAAACAAAAACCTGTTGCATATCACCACTATTAATCATAATGTAAAGAACTTCTCAATACCAAAAATCCAAAAAGACAGTATTGAATGTATGGAAATTTTGATATATTATCTGTATTTCTCTCAGTCCTATGTAAACTTTAGTATGAACACCATTGCCAATGTGTATACATCACTGATCTAAAGCTGTAAAGCACTAACACAGATGATGAAAATGTCTTGTATTTTGAAAGATCATTAGGGAAGGGTTTCTAAAAAAGGGAAATCTTTGATAAATAGAAAAGGGAGTCTAATTTTTTTATATTTTTTCTTTTGTCTCCTGCCCTTCCATTCTTCCACTGAATGAAGGAAAAAGACAAAAATATGCTGCAATCATTCTTCTTTATAAATGCCTATTTTTATTTCTGGAATGTTCTTGTTCCTTTTGTGTCCTTGGCAAGCTTCCATGTATACACAGGTACTCAGCTTTTACATCACCTTCTTGGAACAGCCTTCTTTTCTCTTTTAATATTAGTTGTCTCTCTTCTCAGCACATTGTGTATACCTACATACTAGCAATTATGCTACTTTATCATAATCTATTTTTTTAATTTAAATTCAAGTTAGTTTGCATACAGTGTAGTCTTGGCTTCAGGAGTAGAACCCAGTGATTCATCTCTTACATATAACACCCAGTGCTCGTCCCAACAAGTGTCCTCCTCAGTGCCCATCACCCATTAAACCCATTCCCCCATCCACCTCCCCCCCAGCAACCTTCAGTTTGTTCTCTGTATTTAAGAGTCTCATAATCTATTTTTTATTCCTATATGATAATTTCTGACATTAGTTATCAGATGCAGTGTATCTATATTTATTCTCATTTTTTTATATACTCAATTTTATTTTTATATCTTATTTGGTGATTTCTGTTTACCTAGTTTTTCCCATGTTTTCATTTTTGTCCTTCTTTCCTTCCCTCTTTTAGAATGACTGAGTTTTAAAAATTTAATTTCTCCCTCTATTGGTTTGAATTTATAAACTATTATTGTTTTGTTGATTATCAAGATATTTAGCATAATTTTAAAAGTCTAAATTTAATTTATTTCTCCCCTCTTACTAATTATAAGCTTCCTGGAATATTTCCTTCAGAAATGTTAAGAAGGGAGTACACTATATTATTTTTATCTTGTATTGTAGCATTCATGATTAATCTTTACTATTTATTGCTATTATTTTTTATAGTCGTTGCTCTGTATTTCCCATGATTTTAAAAATCATATTGCTTGTCTTTTCTTTTTGTATATTAGTCCTTTTTGTTTTCATTTCTTTTTTCTTTAAGGTTATTTTTTGTTTGGTTGAAATGTGTTTATCTATTTTAACCTTATTCCTTAAAAATATTTTCAAGGGATATGTGGCTCTAGTTAGTCAGCTATTTTCTGTCAGCTCTTAGAGATATTATTCTACCCTTTCCCAGCTTTCATTTTATACCAAGATGAGAAATATAAGTCTATTTTTTATTTTTTTTCTTTTTCTTTTGCTATTTTTAGAATTTTCATGTCCTTACTATTCTTCAGATTCACAGAAATATGGTTAAAAATAGCTTTTTTATATGTACCATACTTGGGGGTCATTATGCTTTAAGAATCTGAAGATTCTTACCTTGCAGCCCTTCTTGAACATTCTTAGTCATTAAGCCTTTTGACTTTGCACTTTTCTTATTCTCTCAACTTTCTCCCTTGCAGAATTATGCATTTATTAGGTCTTCTCTTACCTTCAATTTAATAGTTTCCATGTTTTTATATTACTAGGCTGTACTTTGGGTGATTTTTCTGTTCTCTCCTAACTTATTATTCTTCCTCTAGCTATGTTTTATCTGCCATTTAATGTATTTAGTACATTTTACATTAAAGTCATTATGCTATCATTTTAGAATTAGAATGCCTATTTCGTTTCTTTTCAAATCTGATCTTTTCTATAATAGTATTCAAATGAAGCAGAGAAACCAGCATAGTGTTTACACAGTGAGACCTGTTCCCCACCCCAACTCAGAGCTGGTCGGTGTCTGAAAGAGCACTAGAGTCTGGTGGTGGTAGTGGTGGAGTGGTGGGCAGACGGGGACAGGTCAATGGTGGGCAATAAAAACATAGATCCTGGCTTCATGCATCACCAGAGAGGGGGATAAGAGCCAGGTAGCAAGATAATAGCAGTTGCCATGTGGTCTAATAAATTTTGTGCACAGCAAACTTGAAATATTTTCTAATGAATACCCAGAGGTGAACACGGAGGGCACACTGGCAGGGAAATGACGGTCTCAGAGCAGCAGGCAGAAGTAAAGGTCAGTGAGTGGGTTATTATTATTAATATGTGCTTATTTAGAACCCTACTTTTCATGGTCTGGGGAAACAGGTTATAAAACAATGGGTAAGAGAAGGTTGGAGAGTAACTCTGGGCAGTAGCATTAATACTACTTGTGAAATTACACCTAGTCTCAAATATGACCAACACTTTGTGAATTTGTTAAAATGGATATTTTGTCATTAACTTACTAATATAATTTCACTGATTTCATTGATGATGGACTCCAGGCTGAATCCTTAGCCTGCTGCCTGGAGACGTCATCTTCTTCTATTCTTTTCCTTCACCCTCATCATACAACACCAATAAAACATGATATACTCAATTGAAGGGCTATTCCTTGTATAGAAAACACTATAGAAGTGATTTGACATTACCTGAATCACTGGTGGTTTTTTCATAGATAAATTTATCATGGCATCAATATATACATATATATTACAACGTAGATCTGTATGTGGATTCTAGGGAAATTTTCTGTATATATTGCATTTAGGTTACCCTGTCAAAAGAGAATTAGGTCAATAAAAAAGTATATTTAAAAAAATAATAATATTCATAGAATAGCTATGCATTGAACGAACACATCTAAAAAAAATGTCTCTATCAACCTGAAATCTAGGCAGGGTTTTGTGTCTGTAGGTAAAGATATAGAAGTTTTGAATTGGTTTCCCCAATATCTGTAGGCAAACATTTCTAGGACTTATTCTTTCCATGAAGAAAATTTAACAGTATTTAGCAATTCAACTAATATATAAGACTTTTTTCTGCTGGGTACCTCTAGTCTGCCTCTTTGTCACATAATCTGTGAAATAATTTACTCTTCACTGATTAATTCCCTGGAAAAAGTATCAATCTTCAATCTCTTGTTTTCCAAATCTATAGAATTCTTCACATTATTATGAACTATCCTACATGTAATGCAGTTTAAAGTTATCCCTAATAAACAATAAAACTCAAGTATCAAATGTATAATCTCATATGCAGAACAATGTTTAACAAAATAGCTTTGTCTGAAGAACATATTAGGAGGCAGTGGAATCTTTGAAAACATTGGCAAAACTTTTAAGTTGAATAACAGTAAAAAGTCTGAATAAAATAACAGATGAAGGAAAGGACACTTAACACATCGAATAGTTTAACTTCTGGGGTCATATTGAATAAAGTAATGTTGTTTTTTCTTCAGCATTTAAAATAGTATCTTGTGTATTTTTCTTTTTTAAAAAAATAAGTTATTAAATAAGTTACATTTAATGCTGGTGAACTTCTTTTGTCTAAGACACATACCATGTATTGGTTCATTTAAGATTGTCATACTCCAGTCAGATAGTTTCCCTCTTCCTCTTATCCCCAGCCATCTGTTATTCCTTCTGTGGTGTTTACCAATGTCATAAGAGGCAATTATTTAGAATTTCTCACCTATGTTTTGCTTCCTGGGGGAATTTATGGAAGATGGAAGATGGAAGGAAGCTAAGAAGTCAACAGGAAGGAAGTTTCCTGTTTCTCAGGAAACAGCAGATGGTGGCAAGGATCTGGAGAAAGGGGAACACTTTTGCAGTGTTGGTGGGAATGCAAACTGGGGGAGTCACTCTGGAAAACAGTATGGAGTTTCCTCAAACAATTAAAAATAGAACTACCCTAAAGGGGTGCTTGGGTGGCTCAGTAGGTTAAGCACCCGACTTCAGTTCAGGTCTTGAACTCATGACTCGTGAGTTTGAGTCCCATGTTGGGCTCTGTGCTGACAGCACAGAGCCTGCTTCAGATCCTCAGTCTTCCTCTCTATCTGCCCCTCCCCTGTGGGCACACGCACTCCCTTTCTCTCTCTCTCTCAAAAATAAATAAACGTTAAGGAAAAAAAGAACTACCCTACAACCCATCAATGGCACTTCTAGGTATTTATCCAAGATACAAATGCTGATTCTAAGGGGAACATGCACTCCAGTGTTTATAGCAGCAGTATTGACAATAGCCAAATTATGTAAAGAACCCAAATGTCCATCAACTGATGAATAGATAAAGAAGATGTAGTACACACACACACACACACACACACACACACACACACTGGAATACTACTCAGTGATGAAAAATACTACAAAGTGATGTTGTCATTTGCAACAACATGGATGGAACTAGAGTGTATCATGCTAAGTGAAATAAGTCAGTCAGAGAAAGACAAATATCATATGATTTCACTCATGTGGAATTTAAGAAATAAAACAGATGAACATAGGGGAAGGGAAGGAAAAATAAGATAAAAACAGAGAGGGAGGCAAGCACATAAGACACTCTGAAATACAGAGAACAAACTGAGGGCTGCTGGAGGTGTGTTGGGTGGGAGGATAGGCTAAGTGTGTGGTGGGAATTAAGGAGGGCACTTGTTGGGATGAGCACTGGGTGTCATATGTAAGTGATGAATCACTAAATTCTACTCCTGAAACCATTACTACACTATATGTTAACTAACTTAGATTTAAATTTAAAAAAGTAAAAGAAAAAAATAAAACATGCAAATACTTAAAAAAAGTCTCAGTGAAGAGGAGGAATAAATTGTTTCAAGAGTAAAGGCATGGATAAAGCCATGTGTTATAATAAAATAAGACCTAAAATTATTCTGTGAGTATAAATTTCTCCTTGGGGAGAAAACACTGTTAATGAAATGCAAGTAACACTATTCAGTGTCAGGAATGTAGAAAGTTTAAAATTCATGCAGAACCTAACACAATATTATCCAATCTATAAACATTTAAAATATTATTTCTACCAGCATTATATGAGAGTTCCAGGTTTTTTTTAAAAAATTGGTATGGTCAGTATCTTTAATTTAAGCCATTCTTATCATGGTTTTAATTTGCATTTCCCTAGTGATTAATGATATTGATTATTTTTTCACATGCATTTTTTACCATCTATATATCTTCTTTGGTGAAGTGTCTGAAGAGTTCACCCATTTTATTTTTTGGGTGTTTCTTATTATTGAATCTTGGGATTTCTTTATACATTCAATATATAGGTTATTTATGTGGTATGAAAATATTTTCTTCCAATCTGTGGATTATCTTTTTATTTTCTTAATGTCTTTTGAAGAACAGAATTTTAAATTTTAATGAAATACAATTTATTATTTTTTAAAACTTTACAGATTATGGTTTTGGAGTTGTATCTAAGAAATATTTGCCTAACATTTTAATGGTAATGTAACGTGGTACAATTACTTTGGAAAACCAATTTGACAATGTCTTTAAAACTTAAACACTGATCTACTATATGCTGTAGCCATTCCAATTCTAGGCTTTTACTTTAGAGAAATGAAAGCATATGTTTGCACAAAGACTTACATCTAAATGCTCATAACAATTTTATTTGTTTTTTAAATCTTTTTAAAATATTTCTGGTATTTATTTATTTATTTATTTACTTATTTATTATTTTTAAATTTATTCTCAAGTTAGCTAACATACAGTGTATACAGTGTGCTAGTGGTTTTGGGGGTAGATTCCTGTGATTCATAACAACTTTATTTGTAATAGGTGAAACTGGAAATAACCCAAATATCCGTCAACATTTGAATATTGAATAGATAAACAAATTTTGGCATATCCATACAATGGAATATTACCCACCAATAAAAACTAGTTATTGGTGTATGTACCAAACGTACTTTAAAATAATTACATGGAGTGAAAGAAGCCAGACCAAAAAAAAGGGGAAATATTGTATAATTTCGTTTATATAATTTATAAATTCTATACATTGCAGCCATCCGTAGTAACAGAAAAAAGATGAGAGATTTCTTGGGGGGGAGGTGGTGAGGCCACATAGAGACGGGAAAGGGATGATTACAAAGAGGCATGAGGAAATTTGGGGGGGATGACTGAATATGTTTATTATCTTGATTGTGGTGATGTTTTCATGGGTGTACTTCAGGTCAGAAATTGCACATGTGCACTTTATTATTTGTAAATTAAACACCAAGAAAGTTGTGGATATTATTTCTACATTCTGACATCACAAATATACCAGCTCAACTAAAAAAAAAAAATGCTGCTTGTTCTTGTGATTTGATCAGATAATTTGCTCAAACTCAAAACATCATCAGTTTCTTGGATAGTTTCAGTAGTTTTTCACTCAGAATGTGAGGACGTTGAGAGCTGATAATAAAGCCTTGGGAATGTGGTGACAAGTTGCAAAATGTGTACCCTTTTGCTTTAAACTCTCACTAAGTTGGAATCACTGCATTCAATGGAAAATACTTCTTCTAAGTAAACTTCCAGGAAATGGAAATACACTTTTTTGGGGGTCTTTTTCTTTGTAAAGACCTTTTTTTTCATGGATTTGGAAAATTGATTTTCTTTTTACAATGTTTTTTTTTCTAATAAAATTTTCCCAGAAACAGATGTCTTAACAAAAGTATATATTGGAAACACTTGAAAAATGACTTCACATCTGCAACTTCTGAAACATGTTTTAATATTTCACAAGTCTTTCAAGTCCTTTGGTTTCTTGTATGTAGTGTTTTTAAAAGAAACTTCATCTCAATTTTCTTCATCTTTAACATTTGTTGTAAGCTTAGCACTTCTAACACCATTAAAAAAGTTTTTTGCAAGTTTTTTTTTGATGTGGGACATACAATTTAAAAACATTCAATTAAAGTGTATTTCACACCATGCACTTAAATTTATGTTATCTTTAGTGAAAAATAATCATTTATCTGACTAAAACCTTTTAATAGTTTAGGATAAAGTAAACAATTCTCTCTCTGGTCCTAAGGGATTGTGATCAAAAGAAGGAAAAGAAAGATGGGGCACCTGGGTGGCTCGGTTAAGCATCTGACTTTTGATTTCTGCTCAGGTCACTATCTCGCAGTTTCATGAGTTTGGGTCCTGCTGGAATTTGTGCCAGGAAGCAGGCTGTAAAGATGGGACTCTAGAATTAGATCACTTAGTAGCTGGATGACAACGAGAGCCCAGTCACTGGTGGAAGGCAAAGAGTTGATAGTCTGTGACTCACTTTGGCCTTGCGTTTGCTGAAATGTTCACCTATGGTGAACTTAGATAAAATGCAGGCAGGCTGGCATAGATTAACTGGTCAATCAATGTCTATGATGTTTGAGAGGTATAGGGAAACTAGTAATGTTAATAAGTATTCTTTGAATTGAGTAGCTTTTGCTAAACACCATTTGTGTGTGAAGCAAAGATAACAGGCTCAGATCTATTTATTATGAATTTAAAGCAAAGTGTGAGAGTTAAAAGTCCCACTTGGCAATATTTAGAAACTCTCATTTCTTAAAGCCAGAGGATGGAGCTTAAAACCAGGCACAGGACTGGACTATAAAAGAGGCAAAGCTCATATCAGCCTAGGAAAGATTCCTACACCAGTCATGGCTTTGACAGAAAGAAAGTATGATTCTTGAAATGGGGGATATTTGGGTAGATGTACTTGAAATCCTTGAATCTCCTGATTTCCTGAACCCTCTAGGTCTGCAGAAGTGGCCTACTTCTTTGTTGAAAAGATAAGACCCAACTTAAAGACTATTCAGAGTCCTCCAGGGAGGTAAGCACCTCATAAGACAATCCGCATCTACCTTGATAGACCTCCATGACCAGGATCCATAACTAGGGCTAAATCTCAGGATGATCTGACTGGGGAAGTGCTAGGTCTGATAGGGAAGAGGAAGAATTATACACAAAAGAAATGATAAAATCTGGCTAACATGGACTAGTAAGAAACTCAGTGGTTTACATAATTATATTAATAGTTGTGATTTTGCAAGTATAAACAGAGGCATGATAAATAAACCTGAGGGTACCTAAAGATTATGACTAGTTTGCACAATTTTTAATATAGTATTTTGTTTCACTTATAGCTACAGGTATTTTTACATTTCCCAATTATGGCTTAGATAAATTAAAAGTTCCAACTCAACTTTAAGATCTTATCAAGTTAATGGAAATTTAAACATAACAATCTCTTTGATAACATTAATTATACCTTTATCAATGTCTATTAAAATGAAAAGGAAATTATAGTTAAACGTTATTTGATTTCTGAGTATATTCTCTCAATATTCTATTATTTTAATAATCTGAAATGATTTTAATTATGTCAAATGATTTAATTATGTCAAATTATGTCAAATTATGTCAAAAACCTCAGTTTTTCAAGAAGATCCTTGAAGCTAATGACTATATAACCAGATTTTCATAAACTCTGTCTACTTGATAGAGAAAATAATTTAATAGTTTTTAATTTGATTCAAAAAGTATTTCAGCTGAATGCCAAAAATATATCATTTTGTGGATAAAGAAAAATATATTTCTTGATTTAAACAACCCCATTTGGTTTAGAAATTCTGACAGAAAAAAAGAACGAGTGGTTTGTATGTAGATTGATACATTAATGCAAACAGATAAAGAGAACCAGTATATAGGCCTGTTATTGTGAACCTTTCCACTTGAAAGTTCAGTGTAAATACCTCTGGGAAGCTCTTCAGACTGCTTTAAAGTAGCAATTCCATCTATAATCTTTGGGTGGTAGGCCTTCTTCAGCAGAATGTCAGCTATATCAGTTGCAAAAAGGACAAGAGGGCTCTAGACTTTCCACTCTATGTTCAATGAGAGCAGCTTCATTTTTATCTACTAAATCCACTGAATTTCAAATAGGATTACATTTGATGAAAGAAATAATTAAACTTGAAAACTATTACATTAGGCGATAGCTAGTCAAGAGGAAGATGATTACAGACTTTTGTCTCCATTGATTCTATCTGCTAAGCTGGGTCTTTTGCAAATTAACCAACTCTTCTTCACACCTTAATATCACTTGCAGAGATCCTCCTGTTGTGTCTGCCTGGGCTGTATCTCCTACTACTTTCCATTACAAGCCTTCTGCTCTTTGTCAAATAAGTGTCCTGACTATTCCTTGCTGAGCCTGTGTTTGTATCAACCCTGAAATTCTGTCTGCACTGATGTTCTCATCTCGAGCCATTTCCGAGTCACACAGATCTTCTTGACTGCCTGTTGTATATGTTGTCAATGTTACATTTATCCAGTAATCCACTGTTTTCATATTATTTCTTTTCTTAGTTTTGATTAAATAGCAGCCATGTCATGTAGACTGCTGGAACACACATGGAAACTAAACAGATAAATGTTGATCGATTGACTGCTGTATTGCATTCTAAAACCCTTGCCTTGTAAATTATGTTAGTAGATTTTCTTTTTTTTTAATTTATTAATTTTGAGAGAGAGAAAGAGAGATGGAGAGAGGAAGAAAGGGAAAATCCTAATCAGGCTCCATGCTGTCAGCTCAGAGAGTGACAAAGGGATTTAATTTACCAATTGAGATCATGACTGAGCCAAAATCAAGAGTTGGACACTGAAACAACTAAGCCACCCAAACACCCCAATTTTTTCTCTTTTTTAAAAAATAAGCTTGGGGCTCTTGGGTGGTTCAGCCAGTTGAGAATCCAACTCCTGATTTTGGCTCAGGTCATGACGGCAAGGTCGTAGGATCGAGCTCTGCTTTGGGCTCTGCACTGAGGGTGGAACCTGTTTTCGATTCTCTCTCTCTTCCCCTCTACCCCTCTCCCTGCTCATACTTCTCTCTCTAAATTGAAAATAAATAAAACTAAAAATAAATTTTAATTGTGAAACAACATCAAGGTTATAAAAGAGCTGCAAGTACAATATAAGAGCTTTTTCCCTGAACCATTTGAGAAAAAGTTGCCAACCTGATGTCCAATCACCTCCAAATATTCTAGTGTGTATTTCTTACAAAGACTTTCTCTTGCATAATTATAATCCAGCAAACATCAGGAAATTGACACTCATACATTTCTACTATTTAAGTGTTACACCCCGTTCCAATTTTTCCAATTGTCTCAATATTGTCCTTTATAGCAAAGATTTTGGTTCAGCATCATGTGCTGTATTCTGTTTTCATGTATCTTCAGTCTCTAGGATACTTCAAAGATCATAGTTCCATTACTTTGCAAACTATCAGGTCAGGTTTTTTTGATGTTTCATCATGATTTAATTCAAGTTATGCATCTTTGGGAGCAATATCACAGAAGTGATACCATGTTCTACTTACTGCATTTTGTTATGTGTCAAATAATTTTTTTTTGCTTTTATTTTTTAAAGTTTACATCCAAATTAGTTAGCATATTGTGCAACAATGACTTCAGGCGTAGATTCCTTAATGCCCCTTACCCATATAGTCCATCCCCCCTCCCACAATCCCTCCAGTAACCCTCTGTTTGTTCTCCATATTTAAGAGTCGCTTATGTTTTGTTCCCCTCCCTGTTTTTATATTATTTTTGCTTCCCTTCCCTTATGTTCATCTGTTCTGTGTCTTAAAGTCCTCATATGAGTGAAGTCATATGATATTTGTCTTTCTCTGACTGACTAATTTCACTTAGCATAGTGTCGTCTGGTTCCATCCACGTAGTTGCAAATGGCAAGATTTCATTCTTTTTTTTTTAATATATGAAATTTATTGTCAAATTGTTTCCATACAACACCCAATGCTCATCCCAAAAGATGCCCTCTTCAATACCCATCACCTACCCTCCCCTCCCTCCCTCCCCCCATCAACCCTCAGTTTGTTCTCAGTTTTTAAGAGTCTCTTATGCTTTAGCTCTCTCCCACTCTAACCTCTTTTTTTTCCTTCCCCTCCCCCATGGGTTTCTGTTAAGTTTCTCAAGATCCACATAAGAGTGAAAACATATGGTATCTGTCTTTCTCTGTATGGCTTATTTCACTCAGCATCACACTCTCCAGTTCCATCCACGTTGCTACAAAGGGCCATATTTCATTCTTTCTCATTGCCACGTAGTACTCCATTGTGTATATAAACCACAATTTCTTTATCCATTCATCAGTTGATGGACACTTAGGCTTTTTCCACAATTTGGCTATTGTTGAGAGTGCTGCTATAAACATTGGGGTACAAGTGCCCCTATGCATTAGTACTCCTGTATCCCTTGGGTAAATTCCTAGCAGTGCTACTGCTGGGTCATAGGGTAGGTCGATTTTTAATTTTTTGAGGAACCTCCACACTGTTTTCCAGAGTGGCTGCACCAATTTGCATTCCCACCAACAGTGCAAGAGGGTTCCCGTTTCTCCACATCCTCGCCAGCATCTATAGTCTCCTGATTTGTTCATTGTGGCCACTGTGACTGCCGTGAGGTGATATCTGAGTGTGGTTTTGATTTGTATTTCCCTGATGAGGAGTGATGTTCAGCATCTTTTCGTGTGCCTGTTGGCCATCCGGATGTCTTCTTTAGAGAAGTGTCTATTCATGTTTTCTGCCCATTTCTTCACTGGGTTATTTGTTTTTCGGGTGTAGAGTTTGGTGAGCTCTTTATAGATTTTGGATACTAGCCCTTTGTCCGATATGTCATTTGCAAATATCTTTTCCCATTCTGTCGGTTGCCTTTTAGTTTTGTTGGTTGTTTCCTTTGCTGTGCAGAAGCTTTTTATCTTCATGAGGTCCCAATAGTTCATTTTTGCTTTTAATTCCCTTGCCTTTGGGGATGTGTCAAGTAAGAAATTGTTGTGGCTGAGGTCAGAGAGGTCTTTTCCTGCTTTCTCCTCTAGGATTTTGATGGTTTCCTGTCTCACATTCAGGTCCTTTATCCATTTTGAGTTTATTTTTGTGAATGGTGTAAGAAAGCGGTCTAGTTTCAATCTTCTGCATGTTGCTGTTCAGTTCTCCCAGCACCATTTGTTAGAGAGACTGTCTTTTTTCCATTGGAAATTCTTTCCTGCTTTGTCAAAGATTAGTTGGCCATACTTGTGGGTCCAATTCTGGAGTCTCTATTCTATTCCCTTGGTCTATGTGTCTGTTTTTTTGCCAATACCATGCTGTCTTGATGATGACAGCTTTGTAGTAGAGGCTAAAGTCTGGAATTGTGACGCCTCCTGCTTTGGTCTTCTTCTTCAAAACTACTTTGTCTATTCAGGGCCTTTTGTGGCTCCATATGAATTTTAGGATTGCTTGTTCTAGTTTTGAGAAGAATGCTCATTCAATTTTGATTGGGATTGCATTGAATGTGTAGATAGCTTTGGGTAGTATTGACATTTTAACAATATTTATTCTTCCAACCCATGAGCACGGAATGTTTTTCCATTTCTTTATATTTCTTTATATCTTCTTCAATTTCCTTCATAAGCTTTCTATAGTTTTCAGCATACAGATCTTGTACGTCTTTGGTTAGATTTATTCCTAGGTATTTTATGCTTCTTGGTGCAATTGTGAATGGGATCAGTTTCTTTATTTGTCTTTCTGTTGCTTCATTATTAGTGTATAAGAATGCAACTGATTTCTGTACATTAATTTTGTATCCTGCAACTTTGCTGAATTCATGTATCAGTTCTAGCAGACTTTTGGTGGAGTCTGTTGGATTTTCCATGTATAATATCATGTCATCTGCCAAAAGTGAAAGCTTGACTTAATCTTTGCCAATTTTGATGCCTTTGATTTCCTTTTGTTGTCTGATTGCTGATGCTAGAACTTCCAACACTATGTTAAACAACTGCAGTGAGAGTGGACATCCCTGTCGTGTTCCTGATCTCAGGGGGAAAGCTCTCAGTTTTTCCCCATTGAAGATGATATTAGCATTGGGTTTTTTTGTATATGGCTCTTATGACTTTAGGTATGATTCCTCTATCCCTACTTTCTTGAGGGTTTTAATCAAGAAAGATGCTGTATTTTGTCAAATGCTTTCTCTGCATCTATTAAGAAGATCATATGGTTCTTGGTTTTTTTTTTTATTGATGTGATGAATCACATTGTTTTGCAGATATTGAGCCAGCCCTGAATCCCAGGTATAAATGCCACATGGTCATGGTGAATAATTTTTTTAATGTATTGTGGATCTGGTTTGCTAATATCTTGTTGAGGATTTTTGCATCCATGTTCATCAGGGAAATTGGTCTATAGTTCTCCTTTTTAGTGGGGTCTCTGTCTGGTTTTGGAATCAAGGTAATGCTGGCATCATAGAAAGAGTTTGGAAGGTTTCCTTCCATTTATATTTTTTAGAACAGCTTCAAGAGAATACGTGTTAATTCTTGCTTAAATGTTTGGTAGAATTCCCCTGGAAAGCTATCTGGCCCTGGACTCTTGCTTTTTTGGGAGATTTTTGATTACTAATTCTATTTCTTTACTGGTTATGGGTCTGTTCAAATTTTCTATTTCTTCCTGTTTCAGTTTTGGTAGTGTATATGTTTCTAGGAGTTTGTCCATTTCTTTCAGATTGTCCATTTTATTGACATATAATTGCTCATAATATTTTCTTATTATTGTTTCTATTTCTGCCCTGTTGGTTGTGATCTCTCCTCTTTCATTCTTGATTTTATTTATTTGGATACTTTCCTTTTTCTTTTTGATTAAACTGAATAGTGGTTTATCAGTTTTGTTAATTCTTTCAAAGAACCAGTTTCTGGCTTCATTGACCTGTTCTACTGTTTGTTTGTTTGTTTGTTTGTTTGTTTGTTTTTTGGTTTTGATAGCTTTAATTTCTGCTCTAATCTTTATTATTTCCTGTTTTCTGCTGGTTTTGGGTTTTATTTGCTGTTCTTTTTCCAGCTCTTTAAGGCATAAGG
Source organism: Prionailurus viverrinus (assembly GCF_022837055.1). NCBI lineage: Eukaryota > Metazoa > Chordata > Mammalia > Carnivora > Felidae > Prionailurus > Prionailurus viverrinus. The sequence goes on from NC_062561.1 coordinate 208,451,934, forward strand.
TTAGGTTGTGTATCCGAAATATTTCTTCATTCTTTATGAAGGCCTGGATTGCTATATACTTCCTTCTTATGACCACCTTTGCTGTGTCCCAGTGGTTTTGGGTTGTGGTATTATCAATTTTATTGGTTTCCACGAACTTTTTAATTTATTATTTAACTTCTTGGTTAGCCCATTCATTCTTTAGTAGGGCATTCTTTAGTCTCTAAGTATTTGTCACCTTTCCAAATTTTTTCTTGTGGTTGATTTCGAATTTCGTAGTGTTGTGGTCTGAAAATATGCATGGTATGATCTTGATCTTTTTGTACCTGTTGAGGGGTGTTTTGTGCTCCAGTATATGGTCTATCCTGGAGAATGTTCCATGTGCACTGGAGAAGAATGTATATTCTGCTGCTTTAGTATATGAAATGTTCTGAATATATCTGTTAAGTCAATCCGGTCCAGTGTGTCATTCAAAGCCATTGTTTCCTTGTTGATTTTTTGATTACATGATCTGTCCATTGCTGTGAGTGGGGTGTTGAAGTCCCCTACTACTGTGGTATTACTATCAATGAGTTTCTTTGTATTTGTGATTAATTGATTTATATATTTGGGTGCTGCCACATTTGGCGCATAAATGTTTATAATTGTTAGTTCTTCTTGGTGGATAGACCCGTTAATTATGACATAATGCCCTTCTTCATCTGTTGATACAGTCTTTATTTTAAAGTCTAGATTGTCTGATATAAGTATGGCTACTCCAGCTTTCTTTTGGTGACCATTAGCATGATAGATGGTTTTCCATCCCCTTACTTTCAATCTGAAGGTGTCTTTAGGTCTAAAGTGGATCTCTTGTCCCTGAATAGCCAAAGTAATATTGAAGAAGAAAACCAAATAGGAGGCATCACAACCCCAGACTTTAGCCTCTACTACAAAGCTATAATCATCAAGGCTGCATGGTATTGGCACAAACACAGACACATAGACCAAGGGAATAAAATAGAGACTCCAGCATTAGACCCGCAAATGTATGGCCAACTAATCTTTGGCAAAGCAGGAAAGAATATCCAATGAAAAAAAGACAGTCTCTCTAACAAATGGTGCTGGGAGAACTGGACAGCAACATGCAGAAGAATGAAACTAGACCACTTTCTTACACCATTCACAAAAATAAACTCAAAATGGATAAAGGACTTGAATGTGAGACAGGAAACTATCAAAACACTAGAGGAGAAAGCAGGAAAAACCCTCTTTGACCTGCGCTGCAGCAATTTCTCACTTGACATCACCAAAGGCAAGGGAATTAAAAGCAAAAGTGAACTACTGGGACCTCATGAAGATGAAAACAATTTGCACTGCAAAGGAAACAGTCAACAAAACTAAAAGGCAACCGACAGAATGGGAAAAGATATTTGCAAACGACATATCGGACAAAGGGCTAGTATCCAAAATCTATAAAGAGCTCACCAAACTCTACACCCAAAAAACAAATAACCCAGTGAAGAAATGGGCAGAAGATATGAATAGACACTTCTTTAAAGAAAATATCCAGTTGGCCAACAGGCACATGAAAAGATGCTCAACATCGCTCCTCATCAGGGAAATACAAATCAAAACCACACTGAGATACCACCTCACACCAGTCAGAATGGCTAAAATGAACAAGTCAGGAGATTATAGATGCTGGCGAGGATGTGGAGAAATGGGAACCCTCTTGCACTGTTGGTGGGAATGCAAACTGGTGCAGCCACTCTGGAAAACAGTGTGGAGGTTTCTCAAAAAATTAAAAATGATCTACCCTATGACCCAGCAATAGCACTGCTAGGAATTCACCCAAGGGATACAGCAGTGCTGATGCATAGGGGCACTTGTACCCCAAAGTTTATAGGAGCCCTTTCAACAATAGCCAAATTATGGAAAGAGCCTAAATGTCCATCAACTGATGAATGGATAAAGAAGATGTGGTTTATATATACAATGGAATACTACTTGGAAATGAGAAAGAATGAAATCTGGCCCTTTGTAGCAACGTGGATGGAACTGGAGAGTGTGATGCTGAGTGAAATAAGTCATACAGAGAAAGACAGATACCATATGTTTTCACTCATTTGTGGATCCTGAGAAACTCAACAGAAGACCCGGGGTGGGGGGGAGGACAAGGGGGAAATAAAAGTTACAGAGAGGGAAGGAGGCAACCCCTAAGAGACTCTTAAATACTGAGAATAAACTGAGGGTTGATGGGGGCTGGGGGAGAGGGGAAAGTGGGTGATGGGCATTGAGGAGGGCACCTGTTGGAATGAGCACTGGGTGTTGTGTGGAAACCAATGACAATAAATTACATATAAAGAAAAAGTGGGTCTCTTATAAACAGCATATAGATGGATCTTGTTTTCTTATCCATTCTGTTACCCTGTGTCTTTTGATTGGGGCGTTTAGTCCATTGATGTTTAGAGTGAGTACTGAAAGATGAATTTATTGCCATTATGTTGCTTGTAGAGTTGGAGTTTCTGGTGTTGTTCTCTGGTCCTTTCTAGTCTTTGTTGCTTTGGTCATTATTATTTGTTTGTTTGTTTGTTTGTTTGTTTGTTTTCCTCTTTTCTCCCCTCAGAGAGTCTCCCCTTAAAATTTCTTGCAGGGCTGGTTTAGTGGTCACAAACTCCTTTAAGTTTTGTTTGTCTGGGAAACTTTATTTCTCCTTCTATTTTGAATGACAACCTTGCTGGATAAAGAATTCTTGGCTGCATATTTTTCTGATTCAGCACACTAAATATATCCTGCCACTCCTTTTTGGCCTGCCACATTTCTGTGGATAGGTCTGCTGCAAACCTGATCTGTCTTCCCTTGTATGTTAGGGACTTTTTTTCCCTTGCTGCTTTCATGATTGTCTCCTTGCCTGAGTGTTTTGTAAATTTGACTGTGATATGCCTTGCTGATAGTTGGTTTTTGTTGAATCTAATGGGAGTCCTCTGTGCTTCCTGGATTTTGATGTCTGTGTCTTTCTGCAGGTTAAGAAAGTTTTCCGCTATGATTTGCTCACATAACCCTTCTACCCTTATTTCTCTCTCTTCCTCTTCTGGGACCCCTATGATTCTGATGTTGTTCCTTTTTAATGAGTCACTGATTTCTCTAATTCTTAAATCATGCTCTTTTGCCTTAATCTCCCTCTTTTTTTTTCTGCTTCCTTATTTTCCATAAGTTTGTTTTCTATATCGCCTATTCTCTGTTCTGCCTCATCCATCCTCGCCACCATGGCATCCATTCGAGAATCCAGCTCAGTTATAGCATTTTTTATTTCATCCTGACTAGCTTTTACTTCTTTTATCTCCACAGAAAGGGATTCTAATCTGTTTTTGACTCCAGCTAGTATTCTTATTATTGTGATTCTAAATTCTGGTTCAAACATCTTGCTTGTTTTTGTGTTGGTTAAGTCCCTGGCTGTCGTTTCTTCCTGCTCTTTCTTTTGGGGTGAGTTCCTTTGATTCATCATTTTGAAGGTAGAAAAGGAATTAATGAGGTAAAAAAAATTCAATTAAAATTAAAAAAATTAAAAACAAACAAATACAAAAAAATAAATTAAATGATGCTAGATCCTAGCATCTGTGTTTTGGTGTGGGTGTTGAAAGGGGATTGATAGATAAGAGAAAAAGGGGGAAAGAAAAAAAAAGTAACTTGTTTGAAAATTTGAAAAAATAAATACACTGAAGTAGACCTAAATGAAATGATGGAAGTAAAATAGAATTTGAAACAATTTACACAAAAGTAAAAAATATAGTAGAAAAAAATTAAAGAAAAATATTTTTAATAAAAATTGAAAATAAAAATGAATTTTTTCTCTTTCTGTATTCAAGAAAAAGAAAAGAAACAAAAAGAGAAAAAATAAAAAGTAAAAAAAAAAAAAAGAAAATTGAATAGATGGATTGGTTAACAGACTGAAATATGACTGAAATTACTTTGTTTTCCCCTAGAGGTCAAACTCTGAAGTGCCTTATAGTCCCTAAACTGAGCAGGGGGAGAGACTTGTGTTCCTGAGGAGCCAGGTTGACTCAGTTGGGTGGGGCTTAGTGTAACTGCTCCGTTCTCCAGTAGATGGCGCTGCTTAGTTTACTGGGTGGATTATTGTGGCATTTGTAGGTGTGTATGTGCATGCGCAGGAGCAGTGAAAATGGCGTCACCCAGCTACCCAGTGTCTGGTATCAGAACTCTGTTCTCCCTGACCAGCATTTGCACACCTGTCCTTTGTCTTCAGCTTCCATCCACTCCCCGCGTCCACATGGTCCATGACCAAGCCTCAGGCAGCACCTGTCTCCTGTGTTTTGTCTCCAGTGTGGCTGTTTTTCCCAACCCCTTACTTCTGAGGGACTGTGGCTTTGACCCGTTGTGCCCCTCAGCCTCACTGAGCAATGGCTGGGTGCTGGCTGCACCCAGGAACGTTTGTGGGACCGCACTGTTGCTGATACCCAGAGACTGCAGCTGGGTGCCAGCCTGCCCCAGAAAAAGTTCAAGGGATAGCATAGCAGCAGTGTTTCAGGGATTAGGGACAATTACAACACACATCTGGCACCACGCTTCACCCTTAATGACCTTGTTCTAGCACCAGCAAATGTGGCTGTTCTCCTGGGTCCACTGGGACCTTGCCTTTGGGAGACCCACACAGCCTCTACCAAGTGTCTTCCTAGCAGTTAACCGCCTCTCCCCGTGTGGCCTGAAGACCACAGACTTCACTCTGCTCCTGGGGATTCGCCTTTCCCACCAGAGCACCACCAGGTATTGAGCTGTGGAGTTTCAGACTCAGTGCTCCCCCTGTTTACAGTCTTAATGGAATTTAAAACCTCTCCTTTTTCTTTCTTCCTTTTTATTTCAGTCCCTGTGGCTGTTTCCACTTTTCCACTTTCTCTCCAGCTGCTTTTGGGGGGGAGGGTGCTTTTCCCGTATTCTCCTCCCCCACCCCCCCACCCCCCGGTCTCTGTTATCTCTCCACATGCAAAAGCAGTTCCCTGGCCTCCGTGGCTGCTCTCTCCCCAAGTTCACCTCTCTGTGCCTCGTACCTGCTGAATTCTGTGGTTCAGGTTGTGCAGATTGCTGTGTTAATCCTCAGATCAGTTTTCTAGGTGTTCAGGATGGTTTAGTGTTGGTCTGGCTGTATTTCATGGACATGAGACACACAAAAAACTTACATGTTGTTCGCCATCTTGGCTCCTCCTCTGTTATGTGTCACATGATTTTATTGTTTCCCATTACACTTAGATCACTTGATTAAGGATGTTATCTGCTAGGCTTTTCCACTATAAAGTTACCTTTTCTCTCCTTAATTTGTAAGTGTATCATGGAGAGATATTTTTATCTAGGTAAATATCCAATTCCTTATGATAGTTTTCATTTGTAACTTTAGGTGTATCAATATGAACTCATGGTCTCCTATGTTATTCAATGGGTCATAAGACATTACTATATTTATTTATTTACTTATTTATTTTAATGTTTTATTTATTTTTGACAGAGAGAAAGAGACAGAGCATGAGTGGGGGAGGGGCAGAGAGAGAGGGAGACACAGAATCCAAAGCAGGCTCCAGGCTCTGAGCTGTCAGCACAGAGCCTGACACGGGGCTCAAACCCACAAACTGTGAGATCATGACCTGAGCCGAAGTCGGATGCTCAATCGACTGAGCCACCCAGGCACCCCTATCATTATTTATTTTAATTCTCAGTTTATCTTTGATTTGTCCACTGAAGACCCTTCTAGCTAGCTTCTGTGAACTCTTCAATGTCCCTGTCATTCTTCGAGTACTTATTTTCTGGCATATAATGATGTTTCAAGTTCACCTTCTATTCTCCTTGCCCAAGCCCTTGGCTCAATTCTCCAAGGAACCCTAGTTCCTGCAAGTGGAGAATGATAATTAGAAGCCAGATTTAAGTGGAAGGTATACCCTTATTATTGGGCTATTATTGCTTGCAGGCTATCCTGGAAGATAGAACTTAGAGTATATGTGTGTACATCCATACACATTTTATATCTATATCTGAATCTATTAATGTATATTGAAAACCACCCATTTCATACCACTATCTTCAATTCCAACCCCAAACCATTCTACTTTTCTCTAATTTAGTACTTGTAACTCTCTTCTCTGGCAATACCAATCTGGTCTCCCTTGTCCTTAATATATTTAATCTGCTTGGTACCCCTGTATGTAACCAATTTTCCACTGATGCTTGCACCCCATTCCCCAGTCACACTGCTTTGGCTGATTTCTCACATGCCCCCCCCCCAACACACACATATGCACTTTCTCTTCACTGGGCTCAGTCTGTGACTCCTCCCCACTCCAGGCTACCTCCATAGATGCCCCCCCCCTTTCACACTGTTTTATACTGCACTACTGCACCACTTACAGCTGGCTTCCTCTCCATATGGACACCTCCCTTCCTATTTGGGCTTTGTCAACCTACATCAAATTTTTCCCATGCATGGTTAGCCTTATCACTCCAACTGGGCTCTGATACCTAATGACAAACTGCCCCTTTTCAAAGATACCCTCCTCATCTTCCTCAGCCTCTAGAACCCCAAGCCAAGCCACCTCTTCACATGGATTATTTCCTTCTCATCTTGTTCAGACTCTGACTCCCCACTCCAGACTTTCCCTTTCTCCCCCTGTTGGGCTTTGATAGCCTACACTGCTCACTCATGACATGTAGCTACTTTCCCACCAGGCTCTGCCTCAGCCTAGATGCCTAACTTACTTGTCTGCATGACTTCAGAGCACTAAAAATGAATTATTCAGGAAGGAAATAGGAGGAGACAGAAAAATGAAGAAGAGAGAAATTTGATTTTTTTTTTTGCTTACTTATAATCACCCACAATTTTCTTTCTGTCGTTTTTCTTTTTCTGTCCAAGGAGTTATTTCCAATTTATTTTGGTACTTTTATCCCAGTGAAGCTTTTGTCTTTCTAACAAATGATCTCAGCCCTAGCTTCTCTATTACATATTATTCTTATATGAAAGTCACTGCCACATGAAACTTGACATCCTGGTTGTTTAATATATACTATTTAATTTTAATTAATACCAGTGTAAGAAATTATTGGCTTAGCTCTGATTTGCATACTCTTATTTAGAAGTAGAACCCTGCAGGAATTGGTAATATGTGTCTTTATTTTATTCATTTTTTTTTCTTCAGGATATTTTTACATTACACTGTAACAATACTTCAAAAGAGAGAAAAATCTATCCCAACAACCAGTATTATGGTCTTAATGAACATATGACTTTCATCCCCACTGAATTGACTAAAGCCATCTATTATTTGGCATTATCTACTTATATCATTTTAGCAGTGAAATGCTCAAATCATTGTGAAAATTAAATTACAAATGCAATAAAAATGTAAATACAAGAGGTAGTTTTCTGAGGTAGACAATATTTCTAAAAATGCTTTTACTATGTTTATTCTCATATAATTACAGTGAGAAAAATATATATACATAAAACCATGAAGCTTTATAATATGGTTTTAATGGTGTTTAAGGAAGTATTTGGGATTCTGATAGAAACATATATTCTAATTAGTCCAGTATTTATTCATGTCAGAAGTAACAAGAACACCACATTCTGGACAGTTTCCCATTGTTGGCACAATTTACCTGCAGAAAAAGCAGAATTCTAACATGATAAATTAAGAAAATAAAGGATGTTTGAATAGATATGCTTTTTGAAGTAGGAGTGATATGATTACCTAAATGCATATTATCTTCTTAATGGAAATACAACCTTCATTGGCTTCCTCTACTGTGAGTGAACAGAATTTCTTTCTTACTAACTTAGTCAAAAATAGTCCAGTGACTGGCTGAGCTCCAATGGCTGAAATGAACCAAATATTCCAAGTTATTTGAATTGCATCTGGTAGCATAAGTAATATGATTTTCTCCATAATTGCAGACATGGCATAGGAATGAGTGGAGAGGAAAGGAGCCAGTTTTGGGGTGCATTCTTTGTGTCAAGTGCCAAAACTATTCTGTATGTTACTTCATTTACTTCTCAGGCAACCCTCATAGTTATCTTTCATCTCAAAGAGAATTCAAATTCATAGAGAAATTAAGTTATTTGCTTAATCAATGTATTTTTTTTAATAGATACCATCTGGGACACACAAATAAAACAATGTAAGTGGCAGCTTCTGGAGGTTTGCATATGGTAGCCCCTCCTAAGCATCAAGTGCAACTTAGTCTCTTCCTTAACTTTTCAAGACAACAGTTTCTTTCCTAAGCATGCTTCTTGTGACAATACAAGAGGTTTGTAGGGCTTCGTGAATGTTAACTTAAATCAGAATCCGATACTATTTTTCTAGTTGAGTTTGCATATAAGATTTATTCAATGGGGAAAATGGCTAAAAACAAGAAATGATATTATATGGAATGGCAGCTATTCACCCAGAAGTTATTAAATTTTCTAATCTCACATTAATAAATCCCGTTTTCTCCTTGAACATTTTCAGCTGTAGAACAGTGATGATTTTTCATTAAAGGTGGCAATAGTAAATATAAAATTGTTTGATTTTCTAGTCCTGTGTGGCTAAGAATTGTAAACATCTTCATTTTTTCAATATGGTCTTTATATGTTTCATTATATTTGCCACTGTATATATATACACACACACACACACACACACACACAATAGCCACACACACACACACAAATAGCCACACACACACATACCATATGTGCTTGGATCCTTGTTTACAACCCCCTGGTGTTAGCTGTCAAGCAGCCTTGGGCAGGTCACTTATACTTCCAGAATTTAATTTACCTCATTGAGCAACAGAAAAAGTGCATACTCTTTTTACTATGGGATTATAAGGATAAAATGAGTTAATATATAGAGATAGCAAAAACTTAAGCTATCGACACAGGACTTGTTGACTATCCTGTATATAACCTGATAATTGATTACATCAAATTTAGCAGTTTTATATTACAGTTTATAATTATTTAAATGTTTAATGTGTATTGATTTTGTCTATCTCATTACATATTATGTCCCTGAGGACACTTGAGGTCTAAGATTCACTCATGGGTGGGGGACACCTGGTGGCTCAGTCGGCTGAGCATCTGACTTCAGCTCAGGTCGGGATCTCATGGTTCGTGGGTTGGAGCCCTGCGTCGGGCTCTGTGCTGACAAGTCAGAGCCTGGAGCCTGCTTCACATTCTGTGTCTCCCTCTCTGACCCTCCCTCACTAGCACTCTGTCTCTCTCTCTCTCTCAAAAATAAATAAACATTAAAAAAAAAAAGATTCATTCCTGGGAAGAATCATTGATATGGGGTTTTAGAACCAAGAAAGGGTTTTAATTTCTATACCACCATCACAGTGCTAGTTAAAAAATTCAAGTGAATCAAATATTTAGTTATGTGAACTAAAAATGTGTGGTTAAAAAAATTTTCAATTAGGGGCACCTGGGTGGCTCAGTTGGTTAAGCATCCGACTTCATTCAGGTCATGATCTCACAGTTTGGGAGTTCAAGCCCCCCGCGTTGGCTCTCTGCTGACAGCTCAGACCCTGGAGCCTGCTTCAGATTCTGTGTCACCCTCCCTCTCTGCCCCTCCCAAGCTCATTCATGCTCTGTCTCTCTCTCTCTCAAAAATAAATAAACATTAAAAATTTTTTTTTAATTTCAATTAATTCATATTTTGGTATTATAGGGATATAATTGCAGATATTTTGAAAGATTAAGACTTTGCTTGCTGCTGAGTTTGAACTTGATAGTACGGTTTAATAAAATCAGAATTTTCAAAATTAGGGTAAAGTTTGAGTTATGAACATTTATTTTAAGTGATGTAACTACAAATAGAAATTGGTTCTGACTTCTCTAAACACCATTATTTACCAATTTTTAACCTTATTTGACCAATGACAGAAGATATACTCCTCAACTGAAAAGAAAGCTCTGTTTCAATTATTAAATTTATACTTCTAAAATTAAATTGTATTATTAAATTAAATTGTATTATTAAAATATTAAGTTTTATGATTACTTTTTTTCTATTTGGGAAGAAATATCATGTGATTCTGTAGCACAAAACAGTACATTTATTTAGTTATTTCTTAGAGTCAAGTCTTTAAAATGAATCCCAGATGATGTATCTTAATAAACAGGAACTGTACTGTGTAACTAAACAACTTCAAAGAGCACTTGTTGAATTGAATATCCTTTCAGACTCCCTATATTTGATGACAGCAAAGAAAATATCATTTTAGCTCTTCCTTGAAAATCATCAACACACATGACATTAGAAAAAAAAACCCATTGAAATTCAAGGTAAATAAGCATATATACTTATAAAATTAGTATAGCTCTGTAAATATGCATACACATATATGCACACAATTGATTCTGCTATAATAATTTATGGGTAGCAAATATTCCTGATGACAGGATCAGTGTTAACTGGTTTTTCCTTTTGCCTCAGGCTTTGTATGACTCGGCAGGTCATGATCACTGATTCTATCTTCATTAAACCTTCTGATATTTTGTTCATTGTGGTTTGTTTTGCCTAACTTTTGGTTTCTAAACAATCTATTGCATTAAACTATTATTTGTATAGATTAGTGAAGTGACTAGTTTACTTAATCTCCACCACTGCTTATAATATAGATCCTCAGTACTGAGCCCTATTACTATAGATCATCATTTTTGCATAGAAGCACTTGATCCTCTTTGTTATCGATAACTAACTTCCTGTTTCCCTGCAGGCACCTGAAGTTGTGATTCCTTATTTGTTCATTAAATTTAGGAAAATTGCATATTCCACAACGCTATCAGTTACGTGGTGCTTATGATTAATCCCAGGGTTTCTTTGTGCTAAGCGCTTTCAATGGTATCTACCAAATTTACTAGGTAGGCAAAAAAATTTTTCAGAAAATTCTAAGTGTGTCTTCTTTTTTAATAAATGTTTATTTATTTAATATTAGAGAGAGAGAGAGAGAGAATGCATGAGCACAAGAAAGGGAGGAGAGAGAGGGAGAAGAAGAGAGAGAATCTCAAGCAGGCTCCACACTGTCAGCACAGAGCCCAGCGTGGGATTCTGTCTCACGAACTGTGAGATCATGACCTGAGCCAAAACCAAGAATTGGAAGCTCAACTGACTGGGCCACTCAGACACCCCCTAAGTGTATCTTCTTAAGAAGAATTTACAGTGGGGGGACGCCTGGGTGGCTCAGTCGGTTGAGCGTCTGACTTCAGCTCAGGTCATGATCTCACGGTTTGTGAGTTCGAGCCCGGCATCAGGCTCTGTGCTGACAGCTCAGAGCCTGGAGCCTGCTTCGGATTCTGTGTCTCCCTGTCTCTCTGCCCCTCCCATGCTCATGCTCTGTCTCTCCTTTTCTCTTAATAATAAATTTTAAAAAACATTTAAAAAAAGAAGAATTTACAGTGGGACTTATATAGCATACATACCAACAAAAGCTGATTATAAATTTCCAAGAAACTACAAATTTTCAAGGAATTGTCTGTGTTACCTTTTCACGTGGACACTCAATTGTTGAAAATCATCCTTTCAGGAGATTAATGGTTTTGTTTCTTGGGGTTTCTCATGACTAATTTTTATGGAGAGTTTAGAAAACGTTATTGATTGTTCAATAAAGTGTGAAGTAGTAAAGAACCAGCATTTTCATAACTTTTTTTTGAATTGGTTACTTGTTCTTTGATATTTTTGTCTTGAAATGGACTTGTTTTTAGACAAATAACTTTTGCAACAATTGATGTGGCCATAAGGTGGTGTCAAAAATGTAGGTAGATGCATTTGATACCTTCCTATTTATGTTGCACCTGACGCCCTTGCTTTCATGCCTTTGTAACATTGATTATTGTCACCTGCCCCTACCGCACAGTCACTCTACACACGTGAGCAATGTGGTCCAAATGTGTCATTCTTCACAGAAATTCGGAACATACATGTTTAAATGTGGGATAATGTGAAAAGTGTTAGAAATTTTAACTCTAAATGGTTCTTTTCATCTGTATTTTATATAGAGAGGAACAATGTAAACTGTGGGCTTGTGAGAAGGGTTTAAATGGTGCGTAACCTTAGACACAGTTGAGGAAACCTAATTCCTGTTTAATAAAATGGTTTCAGGCATCATGGAAAGTCTTGCCAATAAAAAGAACTCCATATTCCTTTGGGATGTGCTGTGTCACTTACCAACCAACATGTGAAGCAGGAAGATTTCCGGTGATTACAAAACATAGTGTTGTATTTTAAGCCACTTGTGTGGAATACGTTACCTCCTTTAACAGTAAAAAAGTGGAGGGGCTCCTGGGTGGCTCAGTTGGTTAGGCATCCAAATCTTGGTTTTAATTCAGGTCATGATCTCACAGTTTGTGAGTTTGAGCCCCACATCAGGGTTTGCACTAACAGCTAGGAGCCTGCTTGGGATTCTCTCTTCCCTCTCTCTTTGCCACCCTCCCCCCAAATAAACAAACAAAAATTTTTAAAAAACAATAAAAAAGTGATAATTGTGCCTAGACATTAAATGTTACATTTAGAATATATACCGCAGCTTAACACTCTTTCTCTCATCTCTACTAATTATAAAACCCCCCAGACTTGCCGCTGACAAGGCACCCAGTTTGGTACCTAATTTATAGTGAGGTCTTTCTGAAGTTTAATTTGTAAAAATATTAGACATTGTTGGTCACTTCTTCCTTCAATGAAGGCAATTTTTTATTGCCTCTGGTTGCTTCATACTGTGAGTTTTCCCTTGACTTCCTTGGTTAAACTTTGTTGTTTGTTTTATATGTGACAGCCCCTTAAATAACAGCATTACTCAGAATTTTGTTTTAGAATCTTCTCTCCTCCCCTTTCCTCTGCTTTACTCCCCGTCTCCCTCCCACTCCCCTACCCCCCGTGTACGCTATCTCTTGGCAGTCCTACTGTCATGGGCTATATGTTCATGATGACCTCATCCATATCTCTAGCTCAGAATCCACTCCCTAGATCCATCTATCTTCAACTTATGTAAAAATCTCTCATTGGATGTGTTGCAGATACCCACATTCAATCCCAACGTGTTCCGCCTCTGAGTTTGTCCAATGGTAAATGACACAATTCTTATGCCCACTTTCCCAAACCAACAGCCTGAAAGCTATTCTGAATTCTGATCCTGAATCATTCCATCAAGTTCTGTCCATTGTGTTCCTTCATAAGCCTTCAAATTGCTCTGCTTTTTTCAGTTACCACACCACCACCTTAATTTTGCCTTTATCGTTTTCTCAGATTGCTACAATAGTTACCTAGCTCCAGATTCCCTGCCTTGAGTCTTGTCACTCCCCAAACCCATTTTTACATGCCCAGAGTAATGCTTCTGAAAGGTCTTCATGGAGGCCTTCTTGAACTTGCCCCTTCTCACTTCTCAGCCCTTTCTCTTCTATCCACCCAGCATTTCCTTATCTCCTACCTGTCATTACAATTAAACCTGTTACATCCTATGACTTCCTCCAGGCCACTGACCATGCTGTTCTCTGGTTTATAAACACTCTCCATCTCTCTTCCTTGGGATAACCTCCGCTTGTTCTGAAGGTTCAGCTTTGGGGGAGAAGCCTTGATCAGTAATCTGTAAATGCGATGGCTGGCCCTTTTCTCTGCATCCATAATACTTTGGGCTTCTCTTTGTTATTTTATTGTACCTACCAGATTCCCTGTCTACTTTCCCAACAGAAGACAACAAGAGTAGTAGAAGACCTTTGGGGAGCAATTCTAATCACACGTATAAACTCTTGCCAAATTGCTAATGGAAAGGATTTGGACAGAGGATTCTCAGAAAACAACTGGGATGGCCCTTAATCATAGTGGGGGAAAAAAGGATTGAGTTTGGGGTTGGGCTGGAAATGAGTGCTCACCAGTAGGTACAGCCAACACACATATTGTGTTACATCGTACAGCACATTTTTAAGCATTTTGTTACTTGGGGATTGTTTTGAAATATTTGTTTTGTTCTCCTTATTCATTTTAAGCTCCTTGTGGTGGAAGAATTTAATCTCTACCAGATAGAACATCAGAGGTCAGGCTCCAGAGTTGAAGAATTAGATTCCAGTCTCAGAAACTATAACAGTCCCATGTGAACATGTCAATAAAATGACCATAGGATGGAGATCAGTGAGTGTAAATGGATTGTAACTGAGCAGTATAGTTTGGGGGTAGAGATTAAAAATGTTTTAAGGAAAATTTTAAGAAAATGAATTAAAAATGTTAAAGAAAATAAATTGTATGTTTTTATATTGGAAAGCAACACAAAAAGATATACTAATGTTAGTGTTAAGTTGCATCTTTGTTTTAATTCATGATTTTAAAACATTTTAAAATTTTTGTTTAATGTTTACTTTTGAGGGGGGTGCAGAGAGAGAGGAAGATACGGAACCCCAAGCAGGCTCCAGGCTCTGAGCTGTCAGCACAGAGCCTGACACGGGGCTCGAACTCACAAACCGTGAGATCATGACCTGAGCCAAAGTCAGACACTCAACCGACTGAGCCACCCAGGCACCCCTCATGATTTTAAAAATAAACTATTTTTTCAGTATTGTGATCATGTGGCCACTAATAGTATCATCCTGACCATCATTGGTATTTATTGGGAACAATAATTATAGATTATTTGACCTACATATTTATTTCTAAACCTATTCTCCATTTATAGGAAACAAGTATCTTTGGAGAGTAGCTGATTTATCTTAGGGTAGGAAAAAATGAATCTGGGTTTGAAAATCTTGTTTTTGCTGATAATCAAGAGTGCTTTCAGAAAATTTCAGAGAGTACAAAAGGTAATACGGTTAGTATAAAGTACTCCCAGGTCAATTTGTGATGATCAAATCCCCCAAATAATACAGTAATAAGAATAGTAATTATAGTTAAGTGGAAAGTTGAGGTTGTGATATGAATCATAATGATGCTCCAAAGAGAAACATTTATAGAGCATGTTGCAGGGTTCTTGTAATATAAAGGAAGAAATAACTATAGCAGGTGTGTTTAATATAAAACTTATTTTTAGTGAGCAAAAGAGTTTTAACAAATAAAGCTGTTTTGTATCTTTTATTAAGTATATACCAATTTATAGCATGTAGCTTGAATCTCTAGCTGTGTAAATAGGGTTGTGAAAAGTTTTATTTGCCAGGTACTATATACAATGGCTGTAGAATTCCTGAGAATGCCTGGTATTTAAAGCTGTTTTGTTTCCCTCATTGGTGCTTTAGTACCAATGGAATTTAGTACCATGGAATTTTTCCAAGTTCCATGGTGAGACCATTAAACTATTGTGTGGGGGGGTGGGGAGGGAAGTGGTTATCCATCTTCCTTTAGCTGGCTACTTTCCTTATCCTTAGCTCTGCTTTTCTGGTGGCCCAATAAATAGAGGCTCTTTCCTCGGAGTCCCATTGTCACTATAGGTGCCCTCTTAGACAGCATTTAAATTGGCTCCAGACTGGTTTATCCTCAGCTGGGTGGCTCCACATCTGGTTTATGGAAATTAGTCATGCATCCTTGCCTTACAAATATGGGGACTGTGGACTGCCCAGTGTAACTACCTCTCCTTTCCTTCTCCTGCTAGAGCTTCTAGCCACCATTGCTTCCTTGTGCTAACTTTTATGACAGGTTTAACAAAAGCTGCAACACTGCCTAGCTGCAGGGGGCACATAGCAAGTTCCCTGAGAAATCTCATTGAAACCCTTCTCTCTTGCAGCCAAGGGGGAAGGACACCAAACTCCCCTCCTTTTCTGGTCAGAGCACAGCTGTCTTTCAAGAACTCCTTCTCACATAGCTCATCAATCATTTTTCCGGCCTCAGTCTGAATAACTTTTATGTCCTCAGCTGGACAAGGTCTTTAAGTTGCTCTTCGCCACCCTTTATGGAAATGTCTGAATGCCAATCTGTCTCCCATCTCATTTCAACAATTGAAATCTATTGTTTTTGGGTCTCAGACACAATGTCATTTTAATATCCAGTTAGACGTGTTTCCCATAATGCTAGTGCATTGGAACAATATAAGGAAATAGCAAGAAAATGGGTTTTACAACACTGACCAAATAAAACTTTGAAAATGTGATTTCAAAGAAAGGTACTAGAGGGCAGACTCGTTATTAGCCACTCAAGGTTTGCATCATTGTGATCCCATGTGGTGACTTCCAGCTGATTGGTTGATAACACAAATCAAATACCCTTGGCAGGTTTGAGAAAATATAATTGTGTGTGTGTTGGGGAAAGGAGGAAGTCTTGTAACATTGTTATAATCCAGAACAGTATTAAAATACTATTGTAAGCAGCCTAAAAATGATAAGGATAGAAATATCCTTATATTTTATATATCCTTATATAAAAGATAAACCCACATGATTGATACCTTTAAAAAGAAATACATTTTGGGGCACCTGGGTAGCTCATAGGTTAAGCAGCCAACTCTTGATCTCAGCTCACATCTTGATCTCGGGGTCATGAGTTCAAGCCCCGCACTGGGCTCTGCGCTGGATGTGAAGCCCACTTAAAAACATTTTTTTAAGGTAATTCATCTAATTATTGCATTTATATATGTTTTGCCTGCTATTTTAAGTGTTCAAGAGAAATTAAATTTTCAGGTTTTTTAAAGGATGTTTTCAGTAGATACTGCCAGCTTTTTAAAGAGATTATACTCTGCCTCTCAATAAAGTAAGCAGCAAATAATTTGCAACCATTTTTAATCTACCACATTAACTACATGAACTTTCCCCCCAGAGATGCTTTCTAAATTTTTGAATGTCTTAAAAGATTATTTTTCTACATGAAAACTATTTTATATAAAAAAGTTTAACAGATTGATCATTAATTGCATTGCAAACAATGGTTAGTATACCTCTTGACAACATAAAAGCGCCAAAGACATTAAATAATTTTAGCATCGGTTAAAATGATTAACTCTACATAGAATAAAGTAAAATACAAAGACATAAAATTATATGAATGAAACACCAGGAAGCCACTGGAAGGGCCATGTCACTATTAGGTAACCTTTTTAAGAATGATGTGTGAGACACTGTTCTAAGTGCTTTGTCCGGATTGACTCACTTGTTCTTCGTAACACCCAACGAGGTATGTTCTATTATTGTTTGGACAATGGCATAATTGTACAATTGTATATTTACAATTGTGAGGAAATGAAAACTTGGCCTAAATAAATTGCCCAAAGTCAAAAGATTAAAAATGACTGACTTCAATCCAGGGTTCTGGGACTAAGCCACAAAGTGGAACCTGGATCCTTGCAGCTCTGTTTTGAACAAAGATTGTCTTGTATGCTCTCCTGTATGGCAGGAACATGATTAAGGAAGTTTCTGCTTTGTGTGTGTTTTTAAATATTGACTTTTCCTACCCGTATGTGGGTACTTTCTTCCAGTTCCTTCTTATAAGTAAGAGACACTGAAGTTTTTCGGTGCTTTCAATTATATCCTGTACTTTTTTAGCTTAAATTTATAAAATTTAGAAATCATTAAATAGAAAAAATAATCACCCATCATTTCACTTTCAAGAGTCAATTGTTATTAATATCCTCAACTGTTTATTACCTGTACTCTACATATTTTCTATATTGTTTGCACTGCATTTACCATTTTGTGACCTGCTTTGTATTTTTGTTTACCATATAATAAACATGTTCTAATGCTATCAAAAATGTTTTAAACATCATATTAAAATTTTTATATTAAAAAAATTTCAAACATACACAAAATAGGATAGTAAAGTGAACTCCATGTATCCATTAAGCAGCATCAAAATAGCTAATAATTCCTCTGAAACTATTCCTACTTCCCTCTGCTCCAATGACTGTTATCATTTCATCTAAACATTACTATTTTACTTTCTCTTTTTTTTAAATGTTTATTTATTTATTTTGAGGTGGAGGGAGCATGGGGAGAAAGAAAGAGAGAGAGAGAGAGAGAGAGAGAGAGAGAGAGAGAAAATCCCAAGCAGGCTCCACATGGTCAGCACCAGAGCCTGATGCAGGGCTTGATTCCACAGACTGTGAGATCATGACCTGAGCCAAAATCAAGAATTGGAAACAACCGACTGAGCCACCCAGGTGCCCCCAGCTATTACTTTCAATATTTGAATGTTATTCAATCTTGTCATGAGCCATAGTCTGCTTATATAAGAAATTCTAGTTACAATTGAAATCTCATCACCATATTCCTGACTAGATTATCCACTCTGTTCTATGATTACATTAAGAAGAAAAAAACCTATCTATGCTCTCATATGAACATCTGTGCCATATAAAACTTTCTCTAATTAACTTCCATGCCACTGAATCCTCAACACAATTCTCTAATATATATGTGACACATTTACATAACAAAGACATCAGGTTAATGAAAAAGCATGGCTTTTTAATCACTTTTAAAGCCATAAAGTCACAACCAGTAACTTTGAATACACATGGTAAATTGTAAAAAGACATAATTAAGGGTCCTGAGGCAAGCATTAAAAAGTGCACACACCTTTCATCTTAAAATATTAATGGCTCTGAGCTATAAAATCTTTCTTTTCATTATAGACTCCCATTTGTTTTAACACTTCCATTGGCCCTCTCCTTTGCCTCAAATACCATTTACAACCTGATTTATATTTTCTGTGCAAATAATGAAGCTAGTGAAGAATGCTTGCCTCCAAGTACTGCCTCAGAGGCCTTGCTACAATTCTCTCTATAATCTTTACATCAGCAAAAATAACGCAGGGGGAGTAAAAAGTCTCTGTGACAAGAACTAAGGATCGTTTATGAGGTAAGAAGAGAATGTCTTAGAGCCAAATGCAAGGACATCAGGTTATGTGACCACGGGCAAAACTCTGTCAATAATTCCATTTAAAAACCCATTTCTAAAGGCTTTACAGCTCTGCTGATTCAGTTACCATGGGCCCCAATCAGACTTAAAAAATTGTGATCTTAAATTACATTTGCCAATCCATTTGGGTTGTGAGGACTTAAAAAGGACAAAAATAAAGTATTTTTCTCTGAAGCATATTTACTCTTTCTATATTAATTACTTTTTCTGCAAATATGTTCTCATTCTGCAGTTGAGATATAAATTAGGAACTATTTTTGTATTGTTGGCTCATTTTGCATTTTATTCTCCTCCTTTCTGTCTCTGTAGTCCACTGAGCACATGGATGTTATAACTGCACTCATGTCCTATGTATTCACCATGTTATTTGCTTCCAATGGCTTTTATGAATACAAAATATTTGTTTCCATTTATTGAATGCTCACCATGTATCAGGCACTTTGCAAACTTTACCTCAAATCTTCACCCTGCAGCCGTGCAAGTAGATGTTACTACTCCTTATGACAGTAAGCTATCTGAACATCAGAAAGATGAAGAAACTTTCCTGTGGACACCCAGGTGCTTGGGTTGGGGAAGAACATAATTATCTTTCAATACAGAGTCCACCTATTCCTGAGTATTTTCTGAATCAGTGAGAGAAGTATCTTGCTCTAATAATGTTCATGTCTTTATCATCTTGACTATTGGTATAATAAAATGCTATTAATTTCAGTTATCATTGACCTCTTTGGCAAATTTATAATTCAACTAAAGTACATTAAACTGTCTTTATTTACAGATACATAAAAATTAAGTTTAGAAGCATCCTTAAAAACTAGTTTAGACCACTGCAGAAAACAAGTTTTCTTATTCTTTAAACATTTTGTTTCTAAGTCTAGAATATTCCATGTCTTTGTCCTCTGCCAGAAGACATGGAACTTAGCAACTGCCATCTGAACTCTCCCAACCCATCTTCCATGTCTAGAAAATTAATTCTAATTTTACAGAAGCAAAAAGAATTTTAGCTTCATGCTAATTAACTATTGCTTTTAAAAAACTATTTCACTTGGGGCGCCTGGGTGGCTAAGTTGGTTGAGCGACCAACTTCTGCTCAGGTCATGATCTCACAGTTTGTGGATTTGAGCCCTGAGTGGGGCTATATGCTGACAGCTCAGAGCCTGGAGCCTGCTTCGGGTTCTGTGTCTCCCTCTCTCTCTCTGCCCCTCCCCCACTCATGCTCTGTCTCTGTCTCAGAAATAAATAAACATTAAAAAAAATAAAAAAAAACTATTTCACTTAACCTTTGCTTCATGCATTTTTCTCTGTTTGGGTTCATGGTTCTTGCCAAAGTACTTCCTCTAATGGTTCTTTTTGGTAGGGCTCTCTGGGCATCAAAATCCTTCAGTCTCTTTATGTCTGGAATTTCTTGATTTTTGTCATGAGAAGTTTGAACTAGTTGTAGGAATCTAGGCTGACAGCTGTTTTCCCTCAACATTTATTGTTGCTGTCTAAGTGCCCTTTCTTTATAGGTGAAAATTTCTTTGTTGGGAAATACTAGTCCAGGGGTAACTTTACTAGTTTTTTTCTTTGATGTTCTGAAATGTCACTGTGTTTAGATGTAAGTTTATTCTGTTTATGCTTCTTGGCATTTGATACTCATATTCTACCTGAGGAAACATCATTTTAAAATTCCAAAAAACACTAAATAAATGTTTCTTTTAATATTGCCTTCTTATCAACTTTCCTTTTCTCAAAATCTAGAATTCCTCTTGGGCATTTGTGGCCACTTCTCATTCTGGCCTCCATGTCTGTGTCTTAACTCTGCTTTCAAATATTAAACAAGCATTCATATCTCTCTGTATTATTTTTAGTAGTATCATTTGGCTTACTAATTATCTCTTTATCTCTCTAGTTCATTTTTTTGTCCATTGACTTCTTTTATTTCAACATCAAAAATATTTTTGATTCCCAGGATTTCAAATTGGTTCTTCTTCTTGTTGTTGTTTTTGATTCATAGCCTCCTGCTTTTATTGTTACAAACAAATATAGGACATTTTTAGGTCTCTGTTAATATACCACATATGTATAGTTTTTAGACTTCCATGGTATTTCTCATTTGTCAGGAGTAAATTCTCTGTCTGTAAAATGTAGAACCTATCTTTCATGACCTTGATTTGCCTCAGGTAGTATGGGATTTTAGTTTGCAAGATTGTTCCAGGTCTTTCTTTTTAACCCTTTATTTCTGTACCTATTTCTCCACATCTACTGGCTTTTCAGTTGCTTCTACTCAGCCACCTTCAGGTGCAGGTGTTAGGTGGGTGATCTGACTGGGAATCTTTGTTTCCTCCCCCACCAGATCCTCTTTCTACCTCTTCTAACAATGGTCCACTGAGATAATGATTTTGGTTTTGAGTCTGATTATATCTTTTAACTATCTAAACAAAATAAAGATATATTTAATACTCTTTAAAGATTTAACCTATTAGATCATATTTTATAAACTGAAACAAAAACTCACAAACAATCTTGAACAGAAATTTTACAGTGACATTCATTGGAATCATAAGATCACAAGAAACCTATCATTTTATAAAAAAATAAAGTTCAAATTCAGAAAGGACAAGGAACTTACACAGTGCCACACATTTGGTGAGTGGAATAAAGAAAACTATGAATCAATTCTCTGGACTTCTCACTTCTCTACCCCACTTTCCTAATCCTCCTCGTACAAAATGCTCATTGACCTCTGCAAATAAAGGCTGATGTTATTTTCATTGGAAGAAACAGTTGTCTTAAAATACCTCCAATTATAGATTAATGGTGGCCCATAAGGCCGATCTGGCCTGTACATATATTTGTTTGGTTCACATAGACTTAGTATTCTACATGGTTTCTACTACTAAAAGTGAGAGATAAGAATAAGAAAAAAAATACAGACTGCAGCACTTGGCTAGTGTAGGCCACAGTCTAGCCTGACAATAATTACACAGAGATGAGTAACTACTGAGTCCATCTGGATGAAGTACTGTTACTTCACCAGTCCCCATCCAGTTGCCTGGTTCTTTCATACTTCTTTCCTCCCTCGAGTTAGTGACCCCTGACGGGGGGTGGCGGGGAGTAGCAGTAGGCACAGGAGTTCTGCAGAGTTAGGGTTTGGGCACCTGGGAAGCAGATGCCAAAGAGTTTAAGGGCCAGACAAAGGGAGAACAGAGAATGCTGATGGTGTGTTTCACTTTTTTTCTAATGGCCCTGGGCACTCACCCTAAAGTCTTTGCTCTACCAGGAGGCAGCATGAGGTCTCTGTCATCTCCCTGCTCCTTTCTCATGAAGGCACAAGTACTTGTGGGTCTCAGGGTCTCTCTAAAACTGGGTTCTGGGGCTAAGACAAACTACCTTGAGCCTGAAGGACCTCCTCATCTGCCATCTGTATCCCTTATTTCAATGGAGGTAAATGGAGTGGTAAGTGTTAGAGGAATTATAATGCACATCAGGCAGCAGCCAGAAAAATACCATTCCTGGGGCAGCTGTTTAAAGAACTGCCCTGTTTGTTATAGAACTGATCAACAAAAATAATTCTAAGATGATTATTTCATCTTCGAGCATGTGCAGCTTTTCTTAAGACCTTACAATTACTAATCTATTCTCTACATTTCCATTTGTGCAATCCTGGTCATACATTCAGATTCTGAATGCCGTTAGCCAAACTGAATAGTTACTTGAGTTTTCTGTTTCCTGGCTATATTTAGCTCATTATCTTGGAAATCGCCAGTCTGAATTATAGTATATTTGTGTATTTGTACACATAAACACAGAGATAAAGTTCCACTGACATCCAGTAATATTCCTCAGAGAGTGCCCAGACAACATGGAGTATGTTGCAGAGGAAGTTTTCTTCATGGCCTTTGCACTGCACTGCAAACTATGTTAAAGTCCCCTCCGTTTGCTCTTATGGTATCTTATGCTGACAACCATTGTGGTGCTCACCAAATGTATTAGTTACCTAGGACTGCTGTGAAAAAAAAATACCATACACGTGGTGCTTCAACAACAGTTCCAGAGATTGGGAGACCAAGACCAAGGTGTTAGGAGGTTTGGATTCCACCGAAGCCTTTGGCTTTGTAGATGGTCATCTTGCTGTGTCCTCACATAGCATCTTCTCTGTGTTCATGCATCCCTGGTGTCTCTCCGTGTGTCCAAGTTTTCTCCTTTTGTAATGATACAAATGAGGTTGTACTAGGGATCGCCTTAACCATCTTTTAAATCACTTTTTAAAGACCCAGTTGGGTCTTAGGGGGTCAGAACTTCAACATATGAATTTGGGGCATGGCACACAACTCAGTCCATAACACCAAGCCTATTTTATTTGTCCACTTGATCTCTTTTCCACTGAAAATGAAGGCAGCAGTTGTGTCATACTTATCTTTGTGTACCTTATATCTGTCACTTTTGATTTAAAAAAAAATATAGAACTGAACAAGCTCAAAAATATGACTAGGATGTTTTGTGGCTTTTAAAGAAGTTTTATCTGTTCTCACATATTTGTTCTCACATATTTGTTTGGGAATGATAGGTGTCCGAGGGACTTACCTACAACTATATTACTCTTACAAAGAAATTCCAAATCTAGCCATATATTCAGAGATAGGTAAGGGGTATACTTTTCTATTTTAATGTTTATTTATTTTTGAGAGAGAGAGAGGGAGAGACAGACAGACAGAGGGCAAGCAGGGGAGGGGCAGAGAGAGAGGAAGATACAGAATCCAAAGTGGGCTCCAGGCTCTGATCTGTCACCACAGAACTGGACGTGGGGCTCAAACTCACAAACAGATGCTAAGCCGAAGTGGGATGCTCAACTGACTGAGCCACCCAGGCATCCCATACATTTCTATTTTAAATGAATGGGGGGGAAATAACACAAGGAAAGAAATCAGGAGAGAACATGGTAGGATAAATATATATTGGGAGAGGTTGTCACCTAATATATACTGGTTTCCATGTCAGATAAAATAAGCCATTGTCTATACCTTCAAAGGACTCATAACTAACTTAGGAACAAATATGTTCAAATGCCTGGGAATTTGTAGGGATAAAATGTGGACAAAATTGTATCAATGTGTAGGGGCTAGCAAGTGCTGCAGTGATTAACAGAGACCAAATTCCATTGTGGTCTAAAAAAACGCTTGTGGGATTTGGTGACCAAAAGTTGTGACTTCATTGAGGACACAAGGTTAGAGTTGGGTCTTTAAGGATAAAGGGGGGAAAGCAGCATAATTTCAGTGGTTGGTTCCAAAATTTGGAAATCAAGGATGGGGAAATTATCAGGAGGCAGTTGAAAAAGAAAAACCAGCATAGTTTTCATAGCCCAAATCTTGAAATTATTTTATTGACTAACATACTGCCTTTTAAAAAATGTTCTTTCGACTCTGAACAATGAACTGTCACAAACATTTCAATCCTAACATAATTTAAGTCTACCCAGCATAAGCCCAATGTTTTCAATGGATAAATAGCTAATTAGTCATAACAAAATGACTTATCCCTTTGTCTAGCTGGCATTGGAGTTAAAGTTCTGAGATTTGGGTCATGAATCATGAAATGATGGGTTCCTCCCCCAATAATAAGCAGGAAAGAAAAAGAAAATATAGAAAAACACTTAAGATGTTTTAATGTCAGTAATCTACTATTCTAAGCTCATAGGAAAATTCCTGTTAGTTTAAAACATGACAATTGGCAAAGTACTTTATGTCACTTTGTTCTATACACATTCCATGGCATTACTTAATTTTTTTTTATCTTTTTAGCTCTAGGTGTTGTTTCCAATTTTTCATGGTCTAAATGACAGTTTATATTGTCTTCAACAGAAAAATCAGCCCACACTTTAGGTAAACCTCTTGGAAAATACGTGTCTGTCCATTGATGTTGGCTGAGTTTCTTTCTTTTTCTTTTTTTCTGACTTGGCCTGATTTACGCTTTTCTCATGTTTATCTTAGGAGATATATGTCCTAGCACACAATGCAAACTAGGAGTACAGAGCATTTTAAAGTAGTATCCATTTGGCATTATTTTATAACAGATTATTTTGATTGCTTTGAATAGTGTATGAGGTATGCCGTGGAGCCAGGATTTACCTTGATTTATTATAGTTTTTTTTGTCAGCCTTTGTTACAGATGATCGTAGTTAAGATTATTCTAAATGTTTTACTAAAAGTGTATTGCAAACCAATTAAGAGATAATTAGATTTTAGGTATTTACTGTATGTTTTCATATAAGAAGTTGAAATCCCTTTCTTCTGAATGCTGCTCCTTGGCGTGTTTGAACTCAGAGCCATTCCTTATTTTACCTCCCCTCTGACTCCCCACCCCATGCTCTGCTTTTGTCTTTTAAGGGGGGTCCAAGATGATCTTCTTCATTCATGTGTTAGATAGCATCCGGATGGGTTTGGCCAGCAGCAGGCACTATCAGGAGATTGGAGGTGAGAGAAAGAAGAGTCCAAAACTTGCCTTTTCTTCCTTCCATTCCTTCTTTCTTTTTTTCTTCCTCCCTCCCTCCCTCCCTCCCTCCTTCCCTTTCTTTCCTTTCTTCATTCCTTCCTTCCTGTGTGTTTTTTTTCAGTTTTAATTATTTTTGTGTGTGTATATGTTTTTAATTTGTGTTATTAAAGTATAATTGGCATGCAATGTTACAGCCCAAGACATTTCTTCACCTCTCTGTTTGTGTCAAACAAATATCCATCCTTTCCTGTGTTCTCCCTGCCTCCAGCTCCACCAAACAGGTCCTCCTAGCTTCCTCCAGGTGAGCCAAACTCTTCTGGGATCCAGTAACCCATTTATTACCTCTGTCCCAGCCTGTGTGTAATGGTAGCTTCTGCTGTTTCTAATCTCAGGGTTACCACATTTTCCTCTCGCTTGGAGTCTCAACTCTATCTGTTAAATCAATATCACTTCTGTTGCAGACTTTGAGTCTGGAGTTATCTCTTGTCCAGCAAGAGAGCATATGCAGAATTAAATGCGAGAGAGGCTAATGTCGAGGAGGAGACAAGAGCCTCAAGCAACGGTCCTTGTTCCATGTTTATTAGGATCAGAAGGCTTACAGACATGATGGGCATGCAGAAAGGGACAATGAGACAGTGATCACTAACTTTCTTTCTGTGTGAGAGAAAGGGGAT
Organism: Prionailurus viverrinus; assembly: GCF_022837055.1. NCBI lineage: Eukaryota > Metazoa > Chordata > Mammalia > Carnivora > Felidae > Prionailurus > Prionailurus viverrinus. The sequence goes on from NC_062561.1 coordinate 208,477,899, forward strand.
TTTGAAGATATGCAGTGTCAGGGGTTTGTGTGAATACAAAACAAAATCCTGACACTGAGCTGATGGCTGTTTATGGCAGGCACCAGGCACCATGTCTGTTTATCTTAACTTGCGTAGGGGATAATACACAGAGCATGCTACCTCACGGTCAACAAGGCACCTTTCTTTTGCTAATTAGCTCCAGGCAATTAGCAAATAGTCTGCTGTGGCAGTCTATCACCCTGTCTACCTGTTTACCTATTCTGGACACTTCTGTCCAGCAGAAGCAGCTTCCCACTCTTATGCTCTTGTTCTATACTGGGAAGGTTTTCGCCCTGTTTACCTATTCTGGATGCTTTCGTCCTAAGCCTTGTTAACCCATTGGTGCAAGCTCAGGGAATTCCTAAACTTATCCCCCACAATTTCTATTTTAAATACTTGGAATGATTATCTTTTTCTGGTTGATCTTGACTAGTACATTCCATTTCTACTTTCTTTACCAGATGATTGATAAAATCACACTGCCTTTTACTTATTACATAATTTCTGTTGTTATCACCATGGATAATGAAATATGTGTATTGCTTTCCTCATGGCACAGTGATCAGTGCTGTAGACGGAATGAGGGATAGGACTAGATTCAAGTGGTGAAAGGGTAAGATGGAAGGCAGTAATTTTGACACACATATTGGGTTCTGAGTTCATAGATGGCTCAAAATATGCACCTTGTTGAATGAAGATACTAGTGAGGAGTGTTGGGGATATAACTTCTTTATTCATTCACAGATAATTATAGGCTCCAACCAGGGTCTTTGCTAGGCACTAGGATGAAGTACTAGGAATGACTAGGAACATACAAGATGCAGTGGGGAATGCATTCCTTCTGTAGGCTCTAAGAGAGAATTCACTCTTTGCCTTTTTCAGCTTCTGGAAGCTGTCTGTATTCCTTGGCTTATAAGCCCCTTCCATCTTCAAATCCAGCAATCATATGTAAGACCTCTGCTTCTCTGACTGACTTTCCCCCTTTACCTCTTTTACTTATAAGAACACTTATGATTACATGGTCCCATCTGGATAATCCAGAATAATCTCCCTATCTCAGAATCCTTAACTTAATCATATCGCAATGTCTCTTTCTCTTTTTTTTAAAATAATTTTGTAGTTTTTATTAGATAAGGAGGTATTTTGTTACTTTTAGAAAAAATGGAATTGACTAGGGTGTCTATAAAATAGATGATATACATAATCTATACATATCTTAACAATGGTACTTTTTAAAATAATAAAATAATATAGAATATTCTATTTATAATAGCAGTAAAAAATATAAAACAAACTTTGATGAACATAATATGGAAAGCTTTTATGAAGAAAACTTAAAACTATTATCAAGATGTTTATTATTTCTGTAATATATTAGCTTAGCATCATTCCATTAAAAATAACGAAAGCATCATTTATTTGATTTGGAAAAAAAACCCTACAACGTGCAAAAATATCAGAGCCACTATAAAAAATAAAATGAAAGTCTTTTTGCCATTTTTTTTATTTTTAAAGAACCAGCATAAAACTACATGTATTAAAATATGATCTTAGGTAAGAATACCCAGACAGATAAATGCAATATATTATATTCTGAAATATTATTGTAATTACGTTTGGAATTTGTTATGTGTTAAAAATTGTAAGTATTTTAAATTACTAAGAAATGGATAGGTTATTTAACAAGATTTCTGTAATAACTGGTTAGCACTTGGAGAAAAATAAGAATGCCTCCACTTAATTTTTAAAACTCAAAGTTCCATAGACAAAATAATTAAAACATTAAAAATTAAATCATGTAATAAAGAATGGTGAATGAATCTTTTGTAAACTTGGAATGGGAAGACCTTTTAAAACAAAACCCATCAGGTTTCAAAACCAAGAAGCCATACAAGAAAATATTGGCTATTTGGACTATGCCCAAACTAGACTATCCCTTTAATATAAGATACCACAGATAGCAAAAGGAAGATGAAAATTTCGGGGAAATATTTTCAACACATTTGAAAAAGGCTGATTTCCTTAATAAAGAGATATAGGAAAAAAAGGATTTATCAGAAATAGAATACCAATGACCAGTAACCATGAAAAAAAAGATTAACCTCTCTTATAATTCAAGATATGTAAATAAAAATGATGATACAATTTTAATCATATTGGAACATTATAACATCTAAGTGACTATCAGAATGTTATAGCAAGTATCAGTTAAAGTTAAGAAGTCAGGGACTCCTGGAACTCATTAGGTTAAATGACTCTTCGTTTTGGCTCAGGCATGATCTCAGAGCTCGTGGGCCAGAGAAAGTACAGAGCCTGCTTGGAATTCCCCCCTCCACTCACCTCTCTTTGCCCCTCCCTGCTTACTCTCTCTGTCTCTCAAAATAAATAAACAAACTTTAAAAAATCAATATATACATTTAAGAAGCCAATACCCTCACATACTATTGGTTAACATGTAATTGTACTGTCATTTGGGAGAACATGTAATCAGTACTATCGTTGGGATTATCCATCAAAAAATTTTTTTTGTAATATAAATCACTTTACCTTTCATTTCTACTCCGTAAATACATGACACATAATTTTCCAAAGGTATGTTATAGGTTTTTCCTTGCAATTTTATTTGAAGTATGTTTTAAAAGTGGAATGATTTGGGGCACCTGGGTGGCTCAGTCGGTTAAGCGTCTGACTTCAGCCAGGTCACGATCTCGCGGTCCGTGAGGTCGAGCCCCGCGTCAGGCTCTGGGCTGATGGCTCAGAGCCTGGAGCCTGTTTCCGATTCTGTGTCTCCCTCTCTCTCTGCCCCTCCCCTGTTCATGCTCTGTCTCTCTCTGTCCCAAAAATAAACATTGGAAAAAAAAAAATAAAAGTGGAATGATTTAAATGCCTGTGAGTATGAAACTGGTTTAATAAAATTCATTAATGTTATACAATTCTCATATTACAGTGTAAAACGAGAAAAAAATATATGCTCTGAAATGGGGAGATTCCAAGATATATTGCAATTGAACACAAGAAAAGTAGCATAATTTTATCACAAGAAATTATGAAAAGACAAAAGTAAATTTTTTTAATTGAAAAAACTTTTTTTTATGTTTATTCATTTTTGAGAGACAGAGAGACAGAGCACAAATGGGGGAGGGGCAGAGAAAGAGGGAAACACAGAACCCAAAGCAGGCTCCAGGCTTTGAGCTATCAACACAGAGCCCGACGTGGGGCTCGAACTGACAAACTGTGAGATCATGACCTGAGTCGAAGTTGGATGCTCAACTGACTGAGACACCCGGGCGCCCCTTTACTTTTTTTTAAAGTTTATTTATTTTTGAGAGAGAGAGAGAGAGAGAGAGAGAGAGAGAGTGAGTGGGGGAGAGGTAGAGAGAAGGAGACACAGAATCTAAAGCAGGCTCTAGGCTCTGACCTGTCAGCACAGAACCCAACGTGAGGCCCGAACCTACGAACTGCAAGATCGTGACCCAAGCCGAAGTTGGACACTTAACCAACTGAGCCACCCAGGTACCCCCCCCCAAAATAAATTCTTAATAATGGCTTCATATACAGACTAAAACACGGGGGTGAGGGTGGGAATATGCAATGAAAGTAGGGGGCTTATAATTTATGTTTACAATGAGCATATACTTTAAAAATCACCAGGCTTGAAAAAATGTTAAACAGAAAAACCAGAACAAATGTGTATTGTATATTACTGTCTTACTTCCCCATTTAACACTGCAGTTTCTCCCAAGCTGACTCCTGTAGCCCATTGGAACTCTCTCGTCTCTTTACCCTTTTCCTCTATATCACTCATTATCACTTTCTTACACACACATTGCTATAAAATTTGCTTATTTATTCAATTAGCTTCCTGAATCAGATAATTTTATTTCCAGTACCTAGAAAATCCCTGCCATATACAAACATGCTACATATGTTTGGTACATAAATGATTCATGTCACTCACTCCACAGCTCTGAGCCATTTCACATTTTATAGCATTGGCTGTGACATCTTGAATGAGCTGCTTCAGTTTCTATCTCCAAAATCCAATCTGAGATCATTGCTTTTATTTTAATTTTTTACAGTGTATCTTTTTAATTTTTTAAGTTTTACTTTTTTTTAATTTTATTTTTTAAAAATTTACATCCAAATTAGTTAGCATATGGTGCAATGATGATTTCAGGAGTGGATTCCTTAATGCCCCTTACCCATGTAGGCCATCCCCCCTCCCACACCCCCTCCAGTACCCCTCTGTTTATTCTCTATATTTATGAGTCTCTTCTGTTTTGTCCCCCTCCCTGTTTTTATATTATTTTTGTTTCCCTTCCCTTCTGTTCATCTGTTTGGTCTCTTAAAGTCCCCATATGAGTGAAGTCATAAGATATCTGTCTTTCTCTGACTGACTAATTTCACTTAGCATCATACCCTCCAGTTCCATCCACGTAGTTGCAAATGGCAAGATTTCATTCTTTTTGATTGTCGACTAATACTCCATTGTATATATACCACATCTTCTTTATCCATTCATCCATTGATGGACATTTGGGCTCTTTCCATACTTTGGCTATTGTTGATAGTGATGCTATAAACATTGGGGTGCATGTGTCCCTTTGAAACAGCACACCTGTATCCTGTGGACAAATGCCTTGTAGTGCAATTGCTGGGTCATAGGGTAGTTCTATTTTTAGTTTTTTGAGGAACCTCCATACTGTTTTCCAGTGTGGCTGCACCAGCTTGCATTCCCATACAATGTCTCTTTCTATGTAAGGTGCCATATCCACAGGTTTCAAGGATTAGGATGGGGCCATCTTTGGGGGACCATTATTCTGCCTACCACACTCTTGCCGTATCCTGAGTAAACCCTGGCTACATGCCTTTCTTTCCCTCCCCTTTCCCTGTCCTCTCCCATGCCCACCCTCTTGGTAGTTCTGCTCCCTGGCAGACTGCATTGAGTCCAGAGAAAGACTCCTCGGTCATCACGTCTTCTGTACAGGTCTCAGCCTTCCAGAGCCTGTTCCCTCTCCTGGGTCTTCAGCTTTTGGTAGCTGCCCTGCTGAGCTCTCTGGGAAATATTTCAGAGGAGCCAGTGGGCAGCTACCCAGATTTCCAGCCTGAACTGCATGGCACAGGTTCCAGACTCACCCCGGTCAGGTTCACCATGTGAGGGTGCAGCATTCAGTTCTAGGAGTTAACAAGTATACGCAAGCAGTTTTCTTGGAAGTCGATGTGCATCAATGTCAGGGAACAGCTGCAAATGCAATATATCAGCAACACCAACGTTTCTGTGTTTTCAAAACAAAAGGAGAATTGACCAATATCAAGGAGGTGATGCTGTGGGATTAGAAGAAAAAAAAAATCAAGCAGTACTTAGAAAAACAGGACACAGATCTTTCAAAAGGCTATATAGATTTAATGCCTTCTAATATGCTGCACATGCCTTAATGAAAGCAAAGAGTATGAGTTGGACAACTGTTTCTGAAAAGGCATGACCTTCTTGGAATCTGATTGTGAAGAACAGCTACTTATTACTGTAGCATTTAAGCAACTTGTTAAACTCTATTCAGTGAAATTGCAAGGGGCTTGTATTGGTCAGGGTCTTAAATATGCAAAAAAATTTTTTTAATTTTTAAAGTTTATTCATTTATTATTTCTGAGAGAGAGAGAGAGAGAGAGAGAGAGCACAAGTGGGGGAGAGGGAGAGAATGAGAGGGAGACACAGAATCCAAAGCAGGCTCCAGGCTCTGAGCTGTCAGCACAGAGCCCGACGCGGGGCTTGAACTCACAAACTGCTAGATCTGGACCTAAGCCGAAGATGGAAGCTTAACCAACTGAGCCACTCTGGTGCCCCAATATGTAAAAGTTTTTATCAATCTACTTCAATCTATGGATTTTGAAGAAGCAGAAAGAAGTGATCAACTCAAGCTCTGGAACTAACAGAGGATAATATTAAAGATGATAGCATTGTCCTACTGCATTATTATTAATCTTCACAATGTAGCTGTAGTTGTTCAGTACAATCAAGATAAAGAAACAGTCATTCCATATCTTACATTTATTGGTACTGGAATCCAGGCAACAAATATGAATGACTTTAAGCCAGTAGTTGGAAAAATAAAAGCCACAAAAGACACCCGAAGACCATATTGCTATCAGGTCTATAGCTCCTGGATAATTTCTTGATTGTCCTCAGAGACTGTCAATATTCCATTCATTGCAATTACCAACAAATCATTGTTTTTTTTTCAGATGGTATCACTAGTGTTTTTATTGTAATCTTGATAAATGCAATGGTAAATAAAAGCCACTACTTTTTCTAACCTTAAAAAAAAGCAATAGCTAACCTCCCAAGTTTAAGATTGATTGGCTAATTTGCATTGTTTCCCAACACCCCTCTTTTTAGGAAAGAGTTTTCAAAATCGGAGAGATGGTGAGACCCTTAGCAGAACTGATGAAACCATCCAGTTTCTGGATAGTCAATAGAAAACTTTTATTGGAGAACAATTTTGCAGTATTTTTTTTTTTTGGAAGATTTCTCTGAAATTCCAGTTTAGGTGACTGATAACAAAGAAGTAGGCAGTGATGAGTGGTGGTAACAGTTTCTTCTAAGCAGCTGGAAATGGGTTGATGTTCTGTGTGAAATGAGGGCACAAAAATACACAGCTATGGTATCTTCCAGCAGTGGCTGGACCCACACATTCTGGGACATCGTGTCCACACTGATAGCCATGAGTACTGCCCCTTCATACATTTGAGGGACAATGGAAAATGCATGAAAATCCCATGTGAAAGGATATTTCTGAACTATGGATTTATACATTCTAAGAGACTCTTCCCAGTTTTCCACTGATATTCTGAGCAGAAAGGTGGAATTTGTAGGAGATAGAATGTAATCAAAAGAGTAAGGAATCAGACGAATGTTCTTAATCAGAAACAGGATGCCCAAAAGAGCATCTACTCAGATCTCCTTCCAGGGGGTCCTATGATGTATGAAGTGAGCCCAAGGATTTCTATGGGGATACATCCTGGGGGACCAGAAGCACTTCTTTGGGGAAGGACATGATTCTACAAGCTTGAGAGTACCCTACATTTCTCAGCTCAGTTTCAGTTTTATTTTTTTCTAAAATGTCTAGCCCCCTCCCCTCACTCCATATGAGATTTCAGGAATGACTCTAAATTGCACATCTGGGAAATTTGACTCAAATCAGTTATCTAAATGTGGGACTGATAAAGAACTATCTAAGTAGCACTGATAACTCATGACAATGATTGTATTGCCTTCCCACCCATCCCCCAATCTGAGGTAACTTTTTAATTGTCAAGTGTGGTGATGAGCTATTTCACAAGAACATTAAAGATTTCGCATGTAGTTCCCAATCCTAAATTTATGCACGCTGAGAGCAGAGATCGTTCTCTTTCATCCAAGAAACAAATTTCACAATAAACAATTTATTACTTTTTAAAGCATGGTGTAAGAAATAAGATAGAGCATAAAGTCGATATTTCTCAGCAGTTTACTTCACAGGACCTGGCTTATTTTGAGAGAAAAATAATGTTTTCTTTTGTTTTTTAGGCCCTCCTTTTCCCCAAATCTTTCATATCTGGGAATGGGGAGGTTTAGATCAGTGAAGGTAAGAGGGACGGGGGGTGGGGGGCAGAGTTGTAAGTGCTAACATAAGGAATGGATTCAATAGGCAATGAATATTACACAAGAAATGCTTACCTCCATTCACTCTCGTTTTCAAATTTACCATTTATCAATTGAAATAGATTTCAGCATTTTCCAAGACCGTGTAAAGTAAGACCAATGATGTTGGCTACCATTCACCTACCATGTGGCAAGCATTTTTCTTGCATTATTTTTGATACTCTCAACAATCCAACTAGATAGTTGATACACTCATCATTTTATTATAAAGAAATTGAGAATCACAGTACATTTGTAACAAATAACCAAGTTGGAATTTCAATCCAGGTTTGTCATCTTTCTGTAAGGATTTCTTGTCTCTTTCAAGGGATATCATTGAAAATACTTTCCCCAAGAGAGGTGCAGTCATCAATGAATTATCCGGTGCTGTGACTGAGTTACATAGTTGATGCTCTAGAGCCCACATTTGTTTTTCTTCTGGCTGCATCCCTTTGGTCTCTAACACTGGACTCCTTTCTCATACCATTTATCAGACTTCTTTAAACTATGCTGTCCTTCCAGGAAAAAACAGAACAATTAGAACTTATTCATCCAAAGTCATGAGTTTTCATAGATATACTTTTGCTGATAGAACAGAAGACAAAATGGGCACCTGGGTGGCTCAGTAAGTTAAGTGTCTGACTTCAGCTCAGGTCATGGTCCGTGGGTTCAAGCCCTGCATTGGGCTCTGTGCTGACAGCTCAGTCTGGAGCCTGCTTCAGATTCTGTGTCTCCCTCTCTCTCTGCTTCTCTCCCACTCATACTCTGTTTCTCGAAAATGAATAAATGTTAAAAAAAAAACAGAAGAGAAAAACATTCAGTTATTATTTTGCAATATTACTATCACCACATTTTTCTATTCATGGGAGTTTTTGAATATAATGTATACAAGTGACTATGCTGGGAATTGCAAATGTGTACACAGATGTGTACAACTTCAACTCGTAGATGCATAGCAGAATACAATAAATTTGTCATAGCATTCTCATTATTCTTAACCCATTGATTAGAAAGAATTATCCCTGGAATTAAATGTTCTTGCCATGTCTGATGTATGCAGTGGTCTTCTTACTAAAGTTCATTTATTTGCTAATATACTGGCTGGCTACATATTTGAGGAATGCAAAGGTAATTTCCATACCTAGAAGACATCAAGGAATGATCAAGGTTGAGAGGTTTCCAAACTGTGGTCATCAATAATCTCTTGGAAGCATGAGAAGACAGTGAAGCAACCAGGCCTCACACCTGCAGTTCAGCTCAGACAAAGCAACTCTGCATGTATATAAAATGAATATATATATATATATATATATATATATATATATATATGAAATTTAAAAAGATATATATTGTATGTTATCATACACATTTTATATATTTATAGAAATCCATGTAGGTTTTCTGGGGTATTAAAATGGTTTTACTGGGGTATCTGGGTGGCTTAGTTGGTTAAGATCTGACTCTTGGTTTTGGCTCAGGACATGATCTCAGAGTTCATGAGTTTGACCCCTATGTGGGGCTCTGTGCTGACAGTGTGGAGCCTGCCTGAGATTCTCCCTCTCTTCCTCTCTCTCTGCCCCTTACCCTCTCTCTCTCTCAAAATAAATAAAAATAAAAACTTAAAAAAATGGTTTTATTGCTAGAAACATTCTTAAAATTGGTTATTTTGTCAGTCCCACTGAAAATATAGATGATCACTCTGATGTCCCAGGCATACAGCTACTAAGCCTAAACCAGAACACCCATTTTTTTTATCCTGCTCTTTCCTAGATTAGCTGGTACTTATACATTATATATATATAAACCTCTTCTAGGAAAAATATATCTAATTAGAAATCTCTGAAAGGATGTGTGTGTGTGTGTATGTGTGTGTGTGTGTGTATTTTTAAAGGTAATTTTGGGGGCGCCTGGGTGGCGCAGTCGGTTAAGCGTCCGACTTCAGCCAGGTCACGATCTCGCGGTCCGTGAGTTCGAGCCCCGCGTCAGGCTCTGGGCTGATGGCTCAGAGCCTGGAGCCTGTTTCCGATCCTGTGTCTCCCTCTCTCTCTGCCCCTCCCCCGTTCATGCTCTGCCTCTCTCTGTCCCAAAAATAAATTAAAAATGTTGAAAAAAAAAAATTTAAAAAAAAAAAAGGTAATTTTGGGGGTGCCTGGGTGACTCAGTCAGTTGGGCATTTGACTTTTGATTTCAGCTTAGGTCATGATCTCACAGTTTGTGACATCAAGCCCCGCCTCAGGCTCTGTGCTGAAAACATGGAGCCTGCTTGGGATTCTCTCTCTCCCTGTCTCTCTGCCCCTCCCCATTCATGCTTTCTCTCTCTCTGTCTCTCAAAATAAATAAATAAGCATAAAAAATAAGTAAAAAAACAGGTTAGTCTTGCTGACTTGTCCTTTTATGCAGTTCAGATGTGGTAAGATAGAGTTTTCCCAACCTCAAACCAGAAGCTTAACATTTGTCAAGTATGCTTTTGCCCGTGAGTTGTAATAATTTTTGCTTCCTTCAGGATGACATCTAGAAAAATCAATGATGTGCTCAAAGGGAAATTCTGTGTACATGTTTTCTTTTATTTTTTAGAACATGTAGCCTCTTCAAGTAAGTTTGCATATTCTTTCAAGTAAGCAAAGTGTTGAGATGAAATATTTGTTTGACTGAGGGAGTTTAAATAGGTGGCTCTGTTTTTAGAATGCTGTCCAGATATTACATTGATGTGTACTTTAAACAGCATTTATCCTGTGGAAGCACCCAGGACCTCCTGTTTACAACTAGAGCCTTCTGATGCCTGCTATTTCTTGCCAAAATATTATTGCCTATTCTTAGGCTTCAAACCAGTTTTTGTGTTTCTCCCCAGAGATTCAAGGACAGAACAGGGGATGGAATATAGAAAAGAAAATTGATACTTGGTTTTAATATTTTCTCCATTCTTTCTCCTGGTTAGTTTCTATTAACATTGATAAACACATTGGGATATCAAAATGGGAAACCGCAGCAAATTAACAACAACAACAACAACAATAATAATAATAATAAAACCTGGTCAGAATTTGGGTTTGAATATCAATTTCACTGATTATCAACTCTGTGGTTTAGGACAGATTACTACCTCCCTTTAAACCTTTTTCTACCCTCTTGTAAAATAGGGATTGTAATACATATATGATATGGGTATTAAAATTCTATGTCTAATACATAATGGGTATTCAGAAAACTTTTAACCAAATATGAATGTGATATTATAACTAACAAAAAGTCCATTAATTCCAAAATATCCTTTTTTTGCCATTATGGATAGAACTAGAATAAGGAATCTTTTTTTTTGTATTACATGAAAATTACAATATGCATTAAGTTATAATTATCTACGGAATGAAGAAATAAACATGCAGAAGCAAACATACATTTTATAGGATAGCAAATTTACCCCATAAGATACCCCTGAAAAAATGGGCACTAGGACATGTAACTTTTGGCAGACAAGTGAAAGGTCGAGAACAATGTGACTTGGAACTGACAATATCTCAGTAGCCAGAGCCATACCTTCGTAACTAAATCTAAGAGCATTAGTAATTTGGACAGAGCTTACCAAAATGATGGACAGGGTCACTGAAAGGTAAAATTAACAAAAGCTTCAAGATAAATTATATTAGCTGGTTGATTCTTCCCAGGTTCTACCTATGTATTGACGTTTTGGAAAACCATGTAGTAGAGAAACAGAGCAGAAAGGGAACAGTGCTTACTGAATTATGTGGTCCAAAAATTGTGTTAAGTATGTTTTGCATGTAAAAATAAAATCATTCTGGAAATCATCTTCTGATTGGTAACAGAAAACAAAACAAAACAAACTCCCCCACTCCTCTCCAGTAGCAGAAGGATGCTATTAAAAATGGAAGCTGTTTCATTATATGTGTATTTAAAATGCTAAGTAGCCTAAATTTATTTCTTTTCATCTCATATCCATGGATATAGAAATAAATGCAAGATCTTAGTGAATTAGAATCATATGTGAAGTGGTATTACTTGCTAAGGTTGCTATAACTAAACCTTGCTAAGGTTGCTAAAGCCACAGAATGGGTGGCTTTAACAACAGAAATTTATTTTCTCACAGTTCTGAAAGCTAGAAGTTCAAGATTAGGGTATCAGAGGGTTGGCTTCTTCTGAGGGTCATGAAAGGAGGATCTGTTCTAGGCCTCTTTATGTCCTTGTAGATGGATGTTTTCACATCGTCTTCCCTCTGTATGTGTCTATGTTCAAATCTTCTATGTCCAAATCTCATAAGAACACCAGTCATATTGGATTAGAGCCCACTCTAGTGATCTCATTTTAACTTATTTACCTCTGCAAAGATCTTATTTCCAAACCATAATCACATTCTGAGGTATTGGGGCTCAGTTAGGACCTTAATATATGAATTCTGGAGATGAGGGGCCAAATTCAGCCCATAACAGCTACATTCCTCATTTCTCTTCTTCACAGAAAATTGAAATCTTCTTCACAGAAAATTCACAGAAATCTTCTTCACAGAAAATTCTCTTCTTCACAGAAAATTCTTCACAGGAATTGACTTGGTTGTAAGAGATGTTCCATAAATCCTCAATAATAATAATTCAAGAACTCTCTCCATCAAATACACAAAATAAAACTTTGTTTACCTAAAGATGCCATAAAGAAGTAGTTTTGTAAGTTAAGTCAAAACAGAAACCATTCACATTAGAATACTTTGGGCATTTGAACCAGAACAGACCACAAAAGCTAATTTAGGTTTGAGGACTGGGTGGAATGATCACTCAGATACAGGGTCATTTCCTCTTTGGTTTACAACCAAACCAAAAACATATAATCAAAGATATATACCAGATCAAAGCTACAAATGAGTGGGCATGCTCTCTGTCATCTCCCCTTATTCCTACCAAAAACCTGCCCAAAGTTTGGTGGGCTCATCAGGTAGATTGAAAATCTGTCAGTTCAGAGGATTCCCAGCTGTAGTTTGCGTACACTGCAGATGTAAACTTCAAGATGTACTTGAACCGAAGATGGTGGGGATGGATGTGGATGATGGAGGTGTGTAACTTCATTATTCAAGCATCCACCCTATTTCCAATAAGGAAATTCTTGCTAAGCTGTAGTTAAGTACCTGTACGTTCTATTTCTTACTGTGTCATTGGGTCTCTTGAGGTTTCAGGGAATAGGTGTGCTCTATAGCAGTTTTCCAATGAAGCATAAATTTAAGTATGCATGAAAAGCACTTTGTAAAATGTAAAGTACTACATCAGTTCTCTAATCTGAATGTTGTAAATAAATAAATCAGCTACTATTTGTATTTATATTTATATTTATGTATGTGCACACACACATACATACATTGGGTATGACTATGTTAACAGGTACTTGCTAAGGATTAAAGATTGAAGAAGTCAAAAAAGTAATGTTATCCCTTTCGCAAGGAAGTATAGCAATTTTGACATAGTTCGCATAACTACATACTTACTACCAAAAACAGTTGCAAAAAAGATTCAGTAAGCCTCCAGAATTTGGCCATATTTTAGGCAACAATTCCAGGATGCTAAATAAAAACATATTTAGTGGTGTTCAGTACTTATTTCTTCTTTATATTTGGAGTACACACTCTCTCCAAGGTCAAAGAGAGAGAAGGTTTTCTTTGCCATTTTCTGCATTCTTTTCCATTGCTGTAGATTCTGACATTTTCCAGTCTCTTTTTCATAGAAATAGGCAATTTATAGGACAAGCCCTTTGAGAAGAATATAAATGTCCCTAGGTCTTGTCCTAAGCAGTGCCAACTAGAGAATGCCAGAGTAGGGACCTTGTGTCAGGCTGTACCTGGCATGCGAGAGTGGGGAATATTCAAATTCTCCATCCCTGCATACAGTCACATTAAGTCCAGGTATATGCATAAACTTGCTACTCATGGATCAGAAAACTGGAGTTATTACTGTTATGGTTACAATTTTAAAGGGTTAGACAAATTTATCACCGTCTCTCAGAAAACCACAACAAAAGATTAAGGATGCATAATTTCATTAAGTATTTTAATCCAATCTCCAACCTATCTAACACTTAGAGAACATCTCCTCCATGCTTTGGGCTAAGTGTTTTCACTGAGATAGGATGAATTTTCTTTCTGTACATCTTCTGTCAGAACAAAATAGTTATAGCTGCAAATAATGTGCACCAATGTCATTAACCTTCCTGCCTTGCCAGCTAATTAAAGCTAAAGAACAAAGTCATAATTCTTCAGACACTGAAGGATGGGCTTTAAGTAGAATTGTGTGGGCTGTGAATTATCTTCAGCAGTAAATTATTGTGCAAATAGCCCATTAAGGTCCACTAAAATTGGAAAGGTTAGTACAATTCTCATCCGAGTCTTGAGTGTTTAGTGATAGCCCACTGCCCTGTGGTAGCCTGAAGTGTACATCATGTGCCTCATGAGAAAAGGAAAGCTCTTGTGGTTTTTCTCTTTCCCATTGCACTCTAGGGTGATCTGAGCATCAGTTAAAAATTCTTGTCAAAAATAAGTTTTGAGAGTTCAAGAGTTCATCATCTCTAAAGACCCAACAAAGAATAAGAGTTTTACTGCTCTTATTTGGGCATGTATTAGAGCTTTAGAGATTCTGTTATGTCTCTTGAGTCTTATGACTTCTGATAAGCACTGTCTGTAAAAATAATAAATTTAGCCTACTCTATTCTAATATGCTGCATTTGAATTAACACCTCTCTTCTCACATGGACCTCTATTAGAAGGAAGTTATTATTTTGTCCCTGATAATCTAGATTACATTCAAATGGGTAAACAAGTGGTTACATTTGTTGTGTGATAAGTAGGTAAGAGAAGGAACTGGTTCAGTGTGAATAATAGTGTTCATGCAACACAGTTTTCCTCAAAGTTTCCAAATATTGATTTATCACCAAGAATTTCCCAGAAAAATACCTACAGTTTCAGGCCCTTGTTCAGCTACTCAGCCACCCATCCTACCTCGCACCCCTTCCCATTTCCCTGTAGTGCCTACCTTGTCAGGACTGGTCCTTTCTGTGGACAATACCTCACTCACTTTGACCACCTTAAGAGCTTCCTAGCTGAGTCACAGCTGCACCAATTTCAAGTTCCCCTTGTCACTCATGTCCCTATGGTTTCTATTTGGATTTTTTTCATTGTTTCTCCCTATTCTCTTGAGTATTCCTGAATTTTTGAGTGTTTGCTTAATCTAAGGACCCTCTAGATTCCTAATTTTTGTCCTGTGAGTCTAGTTTCTTGGCCTATCTCCAGAGTCAATTGTCACATGCTGTTCTGACAAGTTAGCTATTTGAACTTGTACAAGTCTCTTATCTCTTTGGTCTCCAATTTCTCACTAAAAAATAAGAAGCTCAGTGGTACTTGGAGCCCTTTCATTTTAATGTGTCAGTGAGGTTGAATTGCTAACACTTCACATAGAAATTCACCAGTTTGGGCCATGGTTACAGTGACTTTCAAATAAGTGAATATCGTGAATAACTGGGATTTAAAAGATCTTTTGGTTTTTTGTTTTGTTTTGTTTTTTTCTAAGAAAGTTGGTTTAAAAAGTATTTCTGGAGTTGTATTGATAAAGAAAAAAATCCAATAGATAACTATTTCAGTAGCTTTTAAGTATTCTAAAGAATATATTTTGGCATTATTTATAACTTATATGAGACTTGATTCTACCTAACTATCCATTTCACACAGTATCGGATTTAAAAATATACATATAAATGCAAATTTATATATTTTTAAAAAACTAATATTGTTTTGATCTCTAAACACACACACACACACACATACACACACACACCAAGGGGTACTCTATATTTCATATATTTCATATATTAGCTCATGTATTACTCAAACCTTATATGGTGCATACTATTATTACCTCTATTCTACAGATGCACTGACTGAGGAAGCGAGGTTAAGAAACTTGCTCAAGTTTAGACAGAATAGGAGAACCAGGGTTTATACAAGACAATCTGGTTTCAGAGCCTGTGCTTTAAATATCACACCATTCTCCTGTTTGCAACCAATTCTAAGGAAGTCTGAATGGCAGTAAGTTTCCAAAAGACAATAATGTTTATATTTATAATACAAATAAAATTTCTAACACTCTCCTTCACTATCTTACTCTAAAAAAAAAGTCACACAGAATAAAAGTTACATGTCAATCTGTTCATTCTTATTCTTTTTCTCTCCCTAAACACAATCTGCATGGATTTTTAAAAATCTTCCCTACCTTGTTCTTTTCTCGTCCCTCCAAATGTATTTTATTCTTCCCCAGGGGCTGTCTCTCTTTCTCATAGGAGTTGTTTTAACTCCTCTGACTTATTCAATACAGCATCTCTACATGTTTCTTTTCTTTTTTTTAAGTTTGTTTATTTATTTTTGAGAGAGAGACAGAGAGAGTGATTGGGGAAGGAGCAGAGAGAGAGAGAGGGAGAGAGAGAATCCCAAGCAGGCTCTGCACCATCAGCATGGAGCCCAATGTGGGGCTGGCTGCATGCTCAAACTGTGACATCATGACCTGAGTTAAAACCAAGAGTCAGATGCTTAACCGACTGAGCCACCCAGGTGCCCCAGCATCTCTACATGTTTCTAAACACAGGTGAGCATGAAGAAAGCCCAAGAAAGAGGCTGCAGAATTCTTGTTAGAGGCAGGTTAAAGAATCATATTACACCTCAACATTTAGTGTCCCTGTATACAGCCATATAACTTCAGGTGTGGATGTTCCACAGGGAACTTGAATTTTTATGGGTTTCTCCATGCTATGATCTCCATCATTAGTTTACTTCTTGCTCTAAAATTCCCTGGGTGATGAAAATGAAGGAATATTTGGGTCAGATATTTGGCCTCGTCATGGAGGCAGATGAATCAACAAGTCAAAGAAGTAAAAATTCTGGCTTCCATCTAGTCATTGTTTTTCTGAAAACTCATGGTAACAATTTAAAGGATAAAGTCTGCTTTGAAAAAAATGTAAGTTATTGTTTTATTATGCATGTATAAATTTCTGGCTCACAAGATGAACTGAATTTCTCACTCTCCTCCTGACTGTTTAAGGGGATAAGGAAACACAATCTAAGGAGGAAGAGATCAGCTAAGACAACTTGTTTGTCTTAGAAGAAAAAGGAAATGAAGAGACCTAGACATTTTACATTAGATTTTAGAGCTTAGAGCTTCAGCATTAAAGAAAGGCACATTTGAAATTTGCTTTCAGTAGATGACAAAACTTTCTCAAAAATGGTTTGAAGTTGAATGTTAGGTGGGCAATTAGCAAACGACTTATAAAACCGAGTTGCAATTCATCATCTCAATTTGACAAATTAGTAATTGATTTTATTCTTTCAAAACTTTAGAAAATGACTTAATCAGCACCTGCTCATATGTGAGTGTGCGGGCTGAGGGAAGAGGGATAAGTCAGGCTGACTCACCATTGGTACAAGACATTTTCACTTCTGCCTGAGACAAGAATGAAACTCAGACGAGTTTACTTCTGAACACACACACTGCTGACTAATCACTATGATAGCATTTAAGTAGTCATCCTGCATCATGAATGTTTAAAACAAAGCTTTATTTTCTACGGATGGAACTCAGAGATTTTTTGTTTTTATTTTATTTTATTTTCACATATTCACTAAACTTATAGAGCTTATTAGGAGTTCAACTACTGGGAATAAACTATCAAAGATGCAAGAAAAAAACCCTTCCAGCTCTAGGGATCTAAACATAAATGGTAGATTAGAAAAATATACATAAAAATCAAATACAAGTAGAATAATCCAATTCAGTGATACTTTACAGTTCCTGGAAATTTTCTTATCTGGGTAGATAAAATTGCTTGTTTGCTAAGAACAAACAAGAAAAAAATAACCAAATGAAATGCCAAATATTAAGCACTTAAACAGATATATTTTGTGTCTTGGATACCTTCTCAGATTTTCACTCAGAACCCAGTTATTCTTAGTTTACATACAATCTGAACAACTTTGGTCATATCTTATCCCAACCCTTCACAGATTAAAAGCAACTAATTAGAGAGTGGACGGCCATCTACATGCAAGGACTTTAAGGATATCAAGGAATAAAAGTAGACTACTTCACAATGAGGTAATAGGCAGAATAATTAAAGACTTAAATGCTCACAGGAATCATATGCAAAATTCCCCCTTAGCCTCCCAATGGTTATGCAAAGTCAATTTTTAGAGCATAGTTCAGAAATATATGGGCATAACTATTACCAGAATTGTCAAGAAGAGGCTTACTACATCCCCTATGTGTGAATTTATTTGAATGGATTTTGATCAAAAATGGTTTTAACTGTTGATATTTATTTAGTTAAATCTTACTAATCTCAAAGATTGCATTCTCCAAAATGGCTTTTTCATAAAGTCCATTTAAGGTGGAAATACAAAAATCATCACAAGATATAGTATATGTTAAGAATCAAGTATGTGGCAGTCATAGTTTTCTTGTTAGAGTCAAAATTATCTCTGGCAGATGCTGTACCTGGGGTGTATGGCTAAAACCAAACACATTTTTTTCCAGGTTCCACAGTTGCACTTTCAGCTGGCTTGCTTCAGAAATACCATAAAACACACACACACACACACACACACACACACACACACACACTAAAGGAAGATCTAGGGTGGACCTCTTATGACCAGTTGGGTGATAGGAGACTGAAGAAGTTCAGATGGCCCCATAAATTCTCCTTGGTGGAGAAGGGGGACATTATCTAGAAATATGAAGACCAGAACAGGTTTAGAAGTTATGACCTTTAAACTTTAGTAGCTTCCAGAACTGTGTCTCTAACCCTATCCATTTCCTCATGGGAAACAGTGATTTCAGTGAGTGCCAGAAGGAATATCTACAATCTGTACCTTTGCCCAAGATGTCAAAGATGATTCATTCTCCTAGAGCAGAGAAAGCCAGAGAATTCTAAGCAGTAATGGCTCTTTGGCCAGACTACTACCTGCCGTTCCCAAGGGGGGCTCATGAACAATCATTTCCAGCATCCCCTCTCTGAAGTTTCTGGTATTTATTTTTCCCACAGGACTCTGAGGCCTTGGCAGCTGGATAGCTGTATGAGTCTGTCTCAATCATCTCAACTAACGGCTTTTATCAGAGGATCTGTTCAACTTTATTTTGAACTGAGCACTTTATTTGAACAAGCACTGATGGTACACTATTCTTTTTGAGACATACCTCTGAAGGAAGTTACATTGACAGCTACATTGAGGCAAGACACTCTACCACACCACACACATTGTATCCTGCCCAACTCTTTTTCAAGGAAAGTTCAGAGATTAGAGAAGAAACTGCCCATTCATGCCCTGTTTGGTACTTTCGGTAGCTATTATAGGACATTATAAAGTTAACTTCTGTGTAACTGACTCCATTTAGTTCATTTGTTTCTGTTTGCCTGGCTATGAAGAGAGTGTTTGATTTTTCCCTGTCAGAATTCATTTTCCAGGAAGAAATCAAAGAGTTTATGAAAAGAACACACAGAAGAAAAATATTAAATTAGCTTTTTAAAAAATATTAAAGATTTGAGTAAGCTGCCATAGCTTTTCAGGTTTAATATGAATTTTGGAGAATGCTTATAATGATTTTTCTTGGTATTATTACCTGCATCATAGCTATAAAATTATTCTCACATAAGAAACTCATTAATTACCAGTGTCTCATATTATTTTTATGTTATTCCTATTTATTTATTTTCTATTTGGCAATATAGGATTAAAGAAAAATGTTTAGCTGATTAAATTTATTAGTCATAATTAGAATGGTATAATTGATATTTTAACAGATAATTATTTTTCTTTTATATTTTATCAAGAGTATTCTATATTCCTAATTTTTATATCAGCCTATTTGAGAATGAAGCTTATTGTCTAACATAATAAAGCTTACATAATAAAAGTCAGTGGATAGATGAAATTTAAGAAATAAAATGCATGAAAAATATTTATAAGTAATATACTTATGATTGGGAATATATTTTTATTTAGTTATTGTATCTATTGCATTAATTAGTTTATTGTTTTATAGGGGCACATAAGTAGTTAGGGAGCAAATTTTTAGGATCTTTAAGAAGCCACTGAAACTCTTTGAAGGGTCAGAAATGTCTTTTATTTCTCTGGAATCTAATACCGTGCATAGTACTTGATAGTTCTATGAACCTGGTAAGATGGCTATATTTCCAATGGATATAATTTCCAAGGTAATTTAAAAATAAATGGATTCATTTATTCTTACACTCATCCTTTCTTTTGTCTGTGAACATATATTTCTTGAATAGTTACTATATTCCATACATTGTATTTTATGTTGGAGGAGAAGGAGCAATAAGGACACATCCAATGTTTAAAATGCCCAGAATTCTTAATATAACAAAAAATGGTCTGTTTTCTAAACCACTCTAAAAGTCTAGCATAATTCTTATTAAAAAAAAAACAAGATAATAGCATAAACAAAAGGGAAATTATAAACCTACCTCACTCATATATTATATATAATAATTAAAAAATAATGTGCTGAATGAATAATTTATCATGGACACAGTGAGTTCATCCCCCAAAATACAAACATGGTTCAACATTAGAAAATCTATTACTGCAACTTACTACCTATGAAAGGGAAAAAAATAATATAATATATTCTGGATAGATTAAAGACATGTATTGTAAATCTATGAATGAATTAGGAGAAAATAAAAGAGAACATGTTTTAAAATTGTGATGGAAACGTACACTAATAGCATATTCAGAAGACATAAAGAAGATAGACTTACTTGCTTAAGACTTATTTGCTTAAAATGTAAAAACAAAAGACGGTTTTTACAGAGAAAGATACCATCAGTAGAATTAAAATTTAAGTTACAGACTTTTGGTCCTGCGTACAATGGCATCAACACCCCCTTTATCTTCCACTGAACTCAATTGTAACCTGGACAGAATGCGTGGCCGGCTATTTGAGAACTCTGAGAAGTAAATATAAGAAGACAGATTGGGGAAGAACCAAAATTCAAAGTACCACTGAGCCAGCTGTGTGTTTGCCATTTCCTTCTGCCCAGGTGTGCCCCAGCCAGGACTCAGCGCATTGCACAATCCAGAATAAGCAGTGTGAAGAAGACAAATGTTCTAACTCAAGAAACTGAAAAAGAAATTCCTAAAACTCAGAGACAGTTGGGGAGATTTATTGGATTCTTTCCCCTTCTTTTCCTCTATTACTTTTGGAGGAGTTGTAGTAGCAAGAGATTTTCCTCCCCTTTGTTTTTTAATTGCTATTAAGTTTTCTTTGGAGAAAAACATTCTTTCCTTGAAGGGGAAAAACAAAGTTTGCATATACTGTAACTTGTCCTGGAAATACAAGTGGCCCTTCCAGTACACAACACTACAAATATCGAAGTATATGGTAGACGTACGAATAAGAAAGTAGCACGCTTCCTGTGTACAATACAGTATTTGGAATCCTAAAATAAGCCCCATAAAGTACAACTGGCCAGGCAGAAACCAGTCAAAACCTAGAGGGCCGGGAAGTGTCGTCTCCTTCAATCCAGCTGTGGCTTCAAGAAGGTGTCATCAGACCTGCTGTGCTAATGTTTTCCTTTTCTCTCTGCCCTGATGTGTGTAACCCAGGACAGGGTGGGAGAGGGCAGTTGTCTGGTTGGAAGTTTGCAAAGAGCTGGAACTGGAAAGTTCTTGGGAGATAATAAAGAGGAGGCACTCAGGAAGACCACACTGTCAAGCCGTTTGTGACATCCTGGGCTCACCCCCAATCTGTGCCTTACCGGAAGGAAGTGGCATCAGAAATGAAGCGTCAACTTGGAATCTTGTATCGGTGAAATGTCCTTCAGCACTTAAGGGGAATTAGACACATTCTTAGATGAAAGGAAACTGAAAGTAGTTCTTGGCAGTAGCCCCGCTTCAGAAGATTGCTAACGAAGTTCTTCAGATCCAAGGGAAATGATACCAGGAGGAAACGTGGAACATCAGGAGTGAAGAAAGAGAAACAAAGGGGAAATATCTAGGTGTATATAATACTTTGTTTTTCTCCTCTTGAAGTTTGTAAAATGTGTTCGGGTGTTGAAAGTACAAAATAGACCATTCTCTGATGGGAGTTTTAGTGTACCTAGAGGTAATATAAAAAACAGCTGAAGCATAAAGGAGAGAAATTTTAGTGGTAACATTTCCATATTCCAATTAAGTGGTAAAATAGTGATTCTAAACAAACTGAGAAAAATAAGTATATATTTGTCATTCTTAGACTAAACTCTAAAAAATTATATAATTATATAGAGTCAAAATGACTAGGAGAGTGATATTTAGAACACTGAATAAGAAGAGTATTAAAAGAAAAGATAAAAACACCAATGGTCAAATGATTTTAAATTTAGAAAAAATGTAGTCTTTCTTCAGAGTCCCTGTGGATGTTTCCCATAATATATCCTTGATATTTAAATTTTTTTAATGTTTATTTTTGAGAGAGAGAGAGAGAAAGAGAGAGCACAGGCAGGAGAGGGGCAGGGAGAAAAGGAGACACAGAATCCAAAGCAGGCTCCAGGCTCTGAGCTGTCGGCACCGAGGCCGACGTAGGGTTTGAACTCACAAACTATGAGATCGTGACCTGAGCTGAAGTCGGACACTTAACAACTGAGCCACCCAGGTGCCCCTATCCTTGATATTTAAAAAGAGATTATCCAATATCTCTTTAGGGATGTTGTGTTGAACACACACACACACACACACACACACACACACATACACACACACAGCAAAGAGCAGTGAAACAGATTGAGTGAAATAACTGTAGAATTTTTAAATTTTCCTATTATAGCTATTTAATTTATGAAAAAGACAACTGCTGTCATTTTTTTACCATCATCCAGTCACATTAAATAATAAATAATTACTAGTTCCCTTGAATGACCAATTGTTAAAATTTGAGCTGCACATGTGTTTGGGGAGATTTGAGGAGTGGTATTATAATTTATTAACATTGTCTTTGTTTTACATTACAAATGCTACATTTCATTAATGTATGAATGAAATAGGCAAATGGTGAAATAGGCAAATTTCTGCTAGATGCTTTATGTTCTGTGACTACACTAAATGCAACATGTATTGATTTTATGGAGCATCTGAAACTCTCATACACTGCTGCTAAGAATATAAAGTGGTGTTTTGAAGAACTGTTAGCAGCATCTACTAAAACAAATACATGCACACTCTATGCATTAGTTTTTTTATTGCCAAGTAACAAATTACCACAAATTTACTGGCTTAAAACAAAACCCTCATTAGCTCACAGCCTATACTAATTCTACCAACCTCCATTGCAATTTATTGTAATATGGGGCTGTGATAATATATTGAGAGCTCTTTCCAAATACCTTGCTAAAGTCTATGTTCTTTATTTGTACTGAATTTTCTTGAATTAGTAATGTTATTAATAAAGATGTGTTTGCTCTTAAGTTGAATGATCCCTGGCTCTTAATAGTCATTAGGATTCAGAATGATGTGTTTTCTCTTAGCTGCTTACAAATCACCTACGCATTAATTCTGTAGCAAGATAATACTTTGAAATATTAGCACTTTTATACCTGGAAATTCCTTTTTACCCTAGGACATGTTCTCCATTAAAACCAGACCTTGAGGCTAAAAAATCCATTGCCTTAGAACTCAGTTGTTCAGGAATTAAAAGGAAAAAGGCAAAGAAGTTGATTTTTTGCTTTGATTCTCAAAATATGTGGCTGAAGCACATTTATGAGACCACTCCTAAAATGGTTTGGGGGCTTATGGGTAGCAAAGACCATTCCAAAATGGGTGTAATGAGGCAAAGACCTTAAAAGTGCCTGGCTGTGGACACAAGTTCACAAAATAGTACATGGAGACACAGATGCCATGTACTTTTGGACAGAGATGATAAAGTAGGGGTGGTGGTGGTAAATTCATTTCTTTGGGATCTAGAACATAGAGAGAAACCTGATAGAATGGAGACATGTCATAGGTTGCCAATTTGGGTAGATCATTATGATAGAGAACCAGAAGAATTCTTGTCATTGATGCCCTATCTCTGTATCAGGTACCCTGAACTTGGATGCACCTCAGGTGAAACATGGGAAAGGAGAAAACTGTCAATAGGAAAATTCTGGAATTATCAAGGATAATGATTGAAATAATATTGCCACTTAGTAAAATGTATACATTTGTGGACTACCTTATTTCATTTTTATTTGTCTGTTGAAGTATAGACACACAACGCTACATTCGTTTCAGGTGTGCAGCATGGTGATTCTACAAGTCTGTATGGTGTACTATACCATACAGCTCACCACAAGTGTAGTGTAAGCATACAATGCTACAACAGTATTATTCACTATATTCCCTGTGCTTTTCCTTTTACTCCCATCACATATTCATTCTATAACTGTCACCTGTATCTCCCATTCCCCTTCACCCATTTTGTTCATCCCCTCCCCACACCCTGGCAACTGTAAGTTTGTTCTGTGTATTCATAGGTCTGTTTCTGCTTTTTTTGTTGTCTATTTGTGTGTGTGTGTGTGGTTTTTGTTTTTGTTTTTGTTTTAGATTCCACATGTAATAGAAATGATATGGTATTTGCCTTTGTCTCTCTGTCTTATTTCACTTAGCATAATACCCTGTAGGTCCATCCATGTGGTTGTCACAAATGGCAAGATCTCATCTTTTTTTTTTTTATAGCTAAGGACATTTATGGATACTTTTTCACATCAAATTTTATTAATCTGTGACCTGTGAAATTTGAAATTTGCACCAGTCAGTCTGGGATCATGCGTGAAATCAGCAAGAATTTTCCACCACTTTTGGATGTCAAAACTGTGTTTACCAACCTCCAGTCTTCTAATACTGCTTCCATTCTCTAAAATTCTTTAAAGTTTACAAAAAAGAACTCAATAATGATAAATAAAATTTTCTAGGAGATTCAAACTTATTTGCAGCAGGCAAAATTCTTTCCTACATGCTTTAAAAAAGTTTGCTATGCGAACAGTTTGAAAGGGTTTCATAGTGAACACCCATATATTCACTCACTACCTATTTTCTACAATTAATATTTTATTATATTTGCTTTATGATCTATCCTTTCCCCCTACCTATCCATCAGTTTCTATTATTTTTATAATATACCATTAACTTGAGTAAAATTTTTTTTATGGTTACCTTGTTCTGTTGGTGTAAAATCTATATACAGTGAAATATGACTTTTAAGTATAACATTAGATAAGTTTGATATTTATATCCCAATAATATATTGTCTCAGAAAATTTTTCTATGCCCCTTTCCAGTGGATTTTGACCTACAACCCTTACTATTCTGATTCTTTTAGTATTTTCTCTAGTTTAGATGGACTCATGCAATATGTCCTCTGTGAGTCAGGCTTTTTTCTCTTGTGATGGCTTCAGATTTATTAATTTGTTGTACATTAGTAGTCTGCTCATTTTTATTGAGGTATTCCATTGTATGAATACACCATTTATATATCTGTTTTTTGATTATTTCAATTTTTGACTGTTATTAATGAAGCTGCTATAAATATTCTTGCACACATCTTTTTGTGGACATTTGTTTTCATTTCTTTTGAGTAACTATCTAGAACTAGAATTAGTGGTTCATAGGAACAATGTAAGTTTACTTTTACAATAAACTGCCAGACCTTTTCCAAAGTGGTATCTTATTATGGTTTTTACAAGCTTTTAAATTACACTGTGTTTTGGGTTTGTGTAAATACCATTTCTTTCACTAGAGATGTTGAGGAAAAATAGAAAATAAAAATTTCTGGCTCAATAACACAGGTATTCCTTTTGGTCTAAATATAACACTTAAAAACAATTCTCCTTAATAATTGTTCATTGCATCTAAATTTTGTTTCACTTTTGACCTCTGCCTAGGGGCATTTTATTTCATTAATTTTAGATTCAAAAAGCATTTGTGAGTACCTAAAAAGGTCTAGAAAAATTCCCAAGCTTGATGGTTAAATAAATATGTCATAATTTCTGCCCTCAGTGGTCTTAACAAGAGGCAGATGTGTAAATAAGTATGTTTAAGGATTATAGATACTATTTTGGTTGCATATATATGGAACAGGAAGGCAAGAGAAAGGAACTGTAAAATTTACCTGGTGAAATAAGAGAAAAGCCATGAAAATCTTTGAGGGAGGATATATTTGTACTTAATTTTTCATACAGGACTTTTAGACGATGTTATGATGGTTTAAATCCTTCATTACTATTATTTGTTGTTTTTATACATTTTGTGAACATAATGATTTTCTTTCTCTGCAGTCAATATTGTGGAAAGTGAACTGGACAAAAGATGCTCATTCTAGCCCCATCTCTGTCTCTTGGGCCATGATTGTCTTTTTTTTCTTTAATTTTTTTTTAGTGTTTATTTATTATTGAGAGAGAGCACGCGCGCATCAGTGGGGGAGGGGCAGAGGGAGAGGGAGACACATGCTCCAGGCTCTGATCTGTCAGCACAGAGCCTGACGCGGGGCTCCAACTCATGGACAGAGAGATCATGACCTGATATGAAGTCGGACGCTCAACCAACTGAGCCACCCAGGTGCCCCATTATGATTTTCAAAGTCCTCATTTCCTAACTTGTTTCCCTGACAACCCCAGCAACATTGTGGGGTGGGGGAGAATGTATGGCAACATCCTTTCTTAAAACCTAACAAATGTGAGGCATTGTGAATGTATACTATCAGTAATAATATCACATACCCTTTTTTTCTTTGCATTTTTCTCAGATGGTCTTCAAAACGCTTCCATGCTCAATGTCTTGATCCACACAGGTGTATATCTACATGAAATATTGCACAATTGCCTCTTAACATGTCCTTTTTTTGATCCAGAACTCTCATCCATCACCTTATTCCCATTATTAGACTCATATCTTCAAGTTTGCATTGTATCCATGGAGTTACAGTTACTAAAATGTGTTCTAATCTCCAATGTACCTTGTTTATTATTCCTACCCTGTTTAGTAGCATATGGAGATATGCAAGAAACCACTTGCTTTAGTTTCCTACTGCTGTTGTAATAAATTACCACAAATGAGTGGCTAAAAAAACAATACAAATTTGTAATCTTTTAGTTCTGGAGGTTAAAAATCTGAAATGGGTCTTACTGGATTAAAATCAGTGTTTCTGCAGGGCTGTATTCCTTCTTGGAGTCTTTAGAGGAGAATCCTTTGCCTTGTCTCTTCTGGCTTCTGCTGGCCATCTGTAGTTCATGGTTCTTCTTCTCTCATCCATCTTTAATGCCAGCAGGATAGCATCTTCAAATCTCTCTTTGACTCTGCTCCTCTGCCTCCTTCATCCACATTCAAAAGACTCTATAATTACACTGGGCCCACTGGATACTTCAGGATAATGTCTTTATCTTGAGGTCAACTGATTATCAACCTCAATTCCATCTGGAACCTTAATCCTCTCTTGCCACAAAACATAACTTAAACACAGGTTCTGGAAATTAGAACACGGGTATATCTTTGAGAGTCCATTATTCTGCCTACCATGCTGGTATCACTTTTTGTTTATTTGTATGTTTGTTTGTTAGTTTTTTACCTAACAGTGTTCTTATTAGAAACCCTTGGCACCTCCCTCACAGCCCTTTGTTCCTGTAGTAACATGTTTTCCACGGTCACTTGCTTCCCAACTTTGGGAACCTTCTCTCTCCCTTGCATTTACTTTAAAGCTTCATTTGGGCAAATGACTTGCTCCCAGAGCTCGAGAGATCCCAGTCCTAAGAAGGGCTTTGGGCTTTAGTTTTCCATTTGGCTATCCATTTATTTCTCTTGTAATCCATTCCCCTTTCTTGTTAAAGTACTAATATTTAGTGAAAAATAAAAATAACATTTTTATCATTCCTTTCCATTTTTCCATTTCTTTTTCTTCCAACAGTTCAGAAGCTTTTGAGGAACCTGGGTGGCTGAGTCAGTTAAGCATCTGATTCTTAATTTGGGTTCAGGTCATAATCTCACAGTTCATGAGATTGAGCCCCAAGTTGGGTTCCTCGCTGACAGCACGGAGCCTGTTTGGGATTCTCTCTCTCCCTCTCATTCTGCCCCTCCCCTACTCGTGCTCTCTCTCAAAATAAATAAATAAATAAACTTAAAAAAAGTTTAGATGCTCTTAATAACCTTCATGATTAATCATTTATTTATGATTTTTGGAAGGTTTCAATCATGAGTCCTCAAATAAGAAATAAAGGGTAGCACACAGAAGTTTTAATTAACTGACAATCTACTTACTGTCACCTTCTTTTTTTTTATTCCTGGTAGATTTTGTATATATGTGTGTGTGGATAAGGGGTAACACTAGTTTTTGTAATAGATAACCCTCAATTTTTATTGTCTCAACATTAGAATTTTATATCTCACTAGCAAATAATACAGTATGATTGTTCCTGATTGGCAAATAACTGTCCTCCATATGGTAATTCAGGGACCCCAGTTCCTTCCCCCTGAAGCTCTGTCAGTCAGTAAGGCCTTGAAGTCCTCAACAGACCTCAATAGAAGGGAGTACTGGGGATATAATGCATAGGAGTTTTTAATGAACCTAACCTGGGAGTGACACATATAATTTATCCTCAGATTCTGGTGGTATGAACTAGCCCTATGGCCACAGATAAAGGCTTGGTAAATACAGTTCGAGAGTAGACAGCTGCTTGCCAGTGACAACTCTATACTGTGGAAGGGAGAGCATGAACATGGGCAGACCATTAGCCATCTCAGTCATAGCACATTCTTGATTGGCTCTGTTATCCCTCATACTTTGCCTTTCATATCCACTACCCACTATCAAGATCTTTATTAGTTCTCTATGATTCTTCCCCAGAAATTCTGCACTGTCTTCATATGAGTGGAGAGAGGTGCATGCCCATGGGGTGGTTTGAGACGTGTGGATTACACATATCTCTCCTGTATGACATATTCTTTAACATATCATACAATACATCTGGTTTTCATTCTCATCTCTCTCCCCAGCATTGCCCCATAGAATGTTAGATTTCTGTATTCTTTAAATTCAGAAGGCTGGACTCCTCCACTGTGAGAACACTTTCATTCTTATCTTGTAGCTCCAACAAAGTTACCTTCCCTTCTCTCCTTTCTCCTACTATTTCTCACCTTAATGTAGGTTTCAATTTTCCCCAGATTCTTCCACTTCTTAATTTTTTGTGTTGCTTTAAATTGTATATCTAATATCAGTTCATCCACTCTGACAAATCAGATTATAATAAAAACATTTCCTTAAGACCTTACCTTTCTTCCTTATGCAGGGCAGCCAATTTGAATAAACACACAAAGATTCAATGACTGCATCAGGCAGGAGACTTTGGAATAATTCCCTGGGCTTCTATGTGGTCAAGCCTGATTTCTCAACTATTTCCTGTATGATAACTCTTGGTCAATGACATGCTGCATATAATTGCTAAAAATGCATGTGGGTGGTCAATCCCAGAGTTGGCCATTCTCTGGATTAAAATAAATGAATTGAGAAAACAATAGTTACAAAATGGTTTTGGCTTCCATTTTCTAGGGTAAAAAACACAAAGTAAGGTTGGTTATTATACTGTCTTCTTGATTGAAGATAAGTAAAAATCTTTATTAAGGATTGTGAATTTTATTGTTCTAGATTTTTCTATAAAACTGATCAAAGCTATGGCTCATCACTACCAAATCCCAATCTTATTCTAATCAAATATTTATAGGTATAGTTGTACATGATTCTTTGTACAAATTCAGGGGATTTCAAGAATTTTGAAATCACCTGAAACCCTATTTTAGACTTATCTCAAGGATGTATATAGCACAGGGGTCAAGATCATGGCCTCAAAGACTGTCAGCACCAAGCTTTGTGATCTTGAGTTGGTTTCTTCTTTTTTTCTTTTTAAATGTTTATTTATTTATATTGAGAGAGAGAGGGGTGGGGGAGAGAGAGAGAGAGAATGAGCTGGGGAGGGGCAGAAAGAGAAGGAGAGAGAAAATCCCAAGCAGGCTCTGCACAGACAGCCCAGAGCCCAATGTGGGGCTTGAACTCATCAACTGTGAGATCATGACCTGGGCTGAAATCAAGAGTTGGATGCTTAACCAACTGAGCCACCCAGGTGCTCTTTGAGTAAGTTCCTTAACCCTGAGATGTCTCAGTATTGTCTTCTTTTTTTTAATGTTTGTTTGTTTGTTTGTTTGTTTAGAGCAGGGGAGGGACAGAGAGGGAGAGAGAGAATTCCAAGCAGGCTCCACACTGTCAGCACAGAGCCTGAGGTGGGCTCCATCTCATGAAACCACGAGATCATGACCTGAACCGAAACCCAAGAGTCTTATGTTTCACTGACTGAGCCACACAGCGCCCCTGTCTTCTTTTAAATTAAGTAAAAATAACAGACCCTCTCTTATACAATTGTTATGAGGTTTAAATCAGTTAATGTTTCTAAAATAATGCCAGCTACATCGTAAACATCGTATAATTTCTTACTAATTAAATAACCTTATAGTAAATTAATTTATCAGTTATTTTTCTTCTTGAGTTCAAGGGCTCAAAATATAGCAGGTCGTTGCTATGTTCTTCTTCATCCAAATTCCTACTTAATGAACTTTTCATGAAGACATTAAAAATTCTATCAGTTATTATACTAGCTAATATGGACTTTCCTATTTTTAAAGTGTCATATCCTTACAGTGATATACATTATTTGTAGAATCAATGTGTGAATTAGGCAATAAACAAAACATCATTTAATTGTATTGGAGGAACTATATCCTTATTATTACAACAAATGAACTAAAAAATCGAAGAAAAATTCTTCTTTAATAATTGACATATATTTCCCAAGAAATGGATTGATTAATTAGCGGAGAACTTGGTGGCCCCTGGATGTGAAAGGTAGAGGAGAATATTGCAAAAAAGATTAGAATTTTAAAAAAAGAGAAAAACAGATTGTGCTATAGTTTATTTCCCCTCTAGCTCCAGTCTTGTCTTTCTCCTCAGTGGCTTTTATTCCCACCTGGTTTTTAGTAGCAAGAACATGAAACATTATGTCTGTTAACCTGTAAGCAAACCATACTTGCTAATTAGTTTGATTCTCTCAATTTTTTGTTTTCTTGTCTTTCTCTCTTTTATACTATTAATTTTTCATTTAACCTTTAGCCCGACTGCACTAAAATGTAAAGTTTATTTATTTTTCTTGCCTTGCAAGTAGGAGTATGGATGCACATGTGTCTGTGTGTGTGTGTGTTGGCTCAGGGGAATGTCTCGAAATACAACTTATAACCAGGAGGTGAAAGAAAACTTCCACACAGAGTGCAGTGAATTATAGAAATGAGCTGTAGAACTTGCTGAGCTAAAATAGAAGCAGTTCACAGGTAAAAACTAGAAAATTCTCATTCCTCTGGGAGGAAAAAACTCTCCTGATCTTCAAGTATTTTAATTTATGGGGGGAAAAACTCTATCTTGAATTAGCCATTTTAATACTCCACATCTTAACTCAAAGTATCACAATTCTGCTGAAAAACAAAGTTCCCCTTTTTGCACCAGCCATTTAAGCAAGCTACTTCCTTCTACAATTAGGAAAAGGAGTCAAGGTTGGATATTGCACTTGTGTTCTGTCTTTAATGTTTCTGTGAGTCTTACTTAGTGGCTTCTATTTTGTAAGTGACGATTTCCAGAACTTCATCTGTTCCTGTCCAAGTAGAAGGTGATTTTAGCCTCACTAAATTGCTATCACATTTGTTATGAAAACAGTTTAAACCAGAATCTTGAGAAAAACATATTTTATCGACATTGACATTCAACAAAATTAATTAAATCAGAAGCACATTTTTGGCTATAATAATGTCTTCCCGACAAATGAAATAGACATGAATTTAGTATTAAATGAATGCTCTTTTAAAATAAAGGTTTAACAACATTTTGTTTGTTGTCAACTTTTTAATGATCCAAAGGCTGTTATAAACATGTATTATCATTTCCCATAGGAAAACTGGAGTCATCTGATAGGCTCTGTGGAGAACAAAGCACTGGGTGTGATATAAGAGATCCAGATCTTGCTTCCCCGTAAATCTTGGCTCTATCAAAAGAAGTCAAAAGATAATCCACTTATCCCTTTGCCAAAGAGGGTCAAAAGTGAGCCACACTTAAGACTTAAAGCAATGCCACTCTACGTGGAGGAGGGCTCAGTCTCCCCCTTGCTCCTCATAATGATTTTTTGCCATTCTCCTTTTTCGCTATATACATGGACAACAAATACAAAAGAAAAAAAAAAAAAAACAAAAAACACAGCCCACCCACCAAAAGAAAGCAGTTTGAATCTCTTGTCATCAGATTGAATTCCTCTCAATCCTTTAATCTTGTCTTTCACCCTATTTTAGACAATTCCTCCTCTGGTCATATTCTAAAGCCAGTCATGACCAATAAATACAACACATTATAATTATAATTTCAATTTCACTCATCCTACACTCTGACAACCTTCTCCTAAATTTTCAACTTATTACCTCAAACTTTTCAACCCTTTCGCATGCTTCATTGATATATTATCGGTTTCAATATTCTTCATCCACTTGATACACTCTTGCTTTCCTTAGCAAGCTTAAGTTCCATGGTCAGTCACTGTAATTAGTCTCTGGCACATACATTTGACTCCAGGATTACTCTTTGTCTTTGCCTTACACACTTGGCAAAACCAAAACCCTGGTTCAGTCCAACTCTCAGCCCCCTTGTGCCAGCCCCTGTGTAGCTTATTCTTGTGGAGAAATATACAACCATGATAAGCTTGTTCCACTTGACATTCATGAGCATGAAACTCACAGTGAGCCCTTAATATTTTCACAAAATCATTTTAGTGTCCCCTAATCATGTCAATATCTTATTCTCTTCAAGGACTATTTCATATCCTCTCATTTCTCTAGAAACTCCCAAGACCTTTTCCCCTATTCTCACTCTCAGCTGATGGTTTTACATCTTACCTACCTGAGAAAATTGAAGCAAACCATATCTACCCTCTAACTGCCATCTGTCCCCACAGGCTCAGCCTTCTGATTGATAAACTGCCACTAAGCCTACTTAAGCCACTTCTCACCATCTCCATTGCTGCCATCATCAGTTACCTGAGCCATCATCATATGGAGTCTAACCAGTCCTCCTATCTCCCTGCTTTTATCTTTGCCTGCCACACTTAGTCTTGTTACTAAGTGATCCTTTCAATAGCTAAGTCAAATCATGGAACTCCCCTGCTCAGATCCTTTCAATGGCTCCTCATTCCATTCATTAAAATCACCTACAAGCCACTGTAAGAGAATACAGAGTCAGAATACAGAGGGCTCAGAGAATTCAGAGAATGCAGAGGGCTCAGAGAACAGCCCCTATTACCAGCCACCCCATTATCTTTGTCCTTTGATCACTCCTTTCCAGACCCCTTTTCCTTCTTTTTGTTTCTGGAACACTAGAGGGACTTTCCAACATTAGGGTTTTGTATGTAGTTTGCCCTCTGTGTGAACTGACCTTCCTTCATACATGTACGTGTCTCACTCTCTCACCTTCTTCAAGTGTTTTGCAAATGTCCTCTTCTCACTGGGACCTTCGATAACCCATGTTATTCAAATTACATTTCTATGCCCCTCAGCATTCTCTACACTTTTAAGTTGCTCTAGCTTTATAGTAGTCACTGAATTCTAACATACTATTTAATGTATGTATCATGTTCATTGCTTATTTATGCTTTCTGCCTGCTAGAATATAAGTTCCATGGGAAATATGTCATTGGTTTCCTCTATAGATGGATTTAAAGTGCTAAGAGAACTGTGCTGGCTCAGAGTAGACATTCATATATGTTGGATAAATGATGACTATTCATAAAGATTTGATACTGGCATTTATGAATGAATTTCAATATCAAATTTCTATCATATATTTGATGGAAATATTTAAAAGCCTTTAAATTAGGAAAATATAAATTATATGCAAGATCTCATGTACACATACACTCATAAATACATGAACTAAAAAAATTCAGTGAAGAACTTCTTTCATTTCCACAAACTAATAGACTATTAAGCCTGAGAGAGAGGACAGCCCTTTCACTTAAGCCCTCTGAATAATGTCTTCGTCTTTAACTAAATCATTGTTTTGTGGAACTGGCCATAAGGGCACTTAACTTGGAGAAGTGAAATAGTTTATATGATTTTGCATCTTCTATACTGGGCTTCCAGGTGGCAGGTGTAGGTAAGACATGGCAATATAACACGACATGACAAATCTTCTGCTGAGGAAGTGCAGTTAGAAAAATAATGGCCTTAAATAAAAGTCACCAATCCCCTATTTTAGTCTCTTGGTACACATGTAGTATTAAAATTATAAATTCTAAAATATTTGATAACATTGTAGACAAGAGTTTGAAGAAAAATATAAACTCTCACAAAAAATTAGGACTTCTTAATCTCTCCCTCATGAATAGTTTGGGCAATGTGACAAAAATAAAGATTCAATTACAAAAATGCTATTTTGAAATCAAATTTGGCCTACATTTTGATATTTGTAGGAATGCTGCATGTCTTATTCCCTGTAATTATGTGGTTGGGTTAGATCTTAAAATTAAGTGAAGTATTTAAAGTTGACGTATCAATGGAGAAACATGCCCCGGGGCAGGATGGGGGGGGGGGAGTGTGCAATAAGAAAATATACTTTTCTACCTTTAGAAAATTTGACTTAGAGATTTGGGACCACAGATCTTACTATGATGGTGAAACTTTCAAAGGTTTTAGTCAGACTGAGGTAGAATTTTTAAAGGAATTCTTTTTAACTATAGTACTTGACTCAGTTTACAACCATGAATTCCAGAACCATGCCCAGGGCCTGAGCCAGAGTCTAAGCTTTCTTCTCTCAGTTTTAAAGAAACCAGCCAGCCCAGATCTGAGAGTTGGCAATAGAACAAAGTGGAGGATAAACTGATTTTAAATAATGGTACTTTATTGAAGTCTCCAACTGTCCTTGGACACTTCTTTAGTGCATTTTATAATTATAGAAGTTCATGAGGTCCAAGCACCACTGGACTCAAAGTAATCCAAACATAATGATTGCACCACAGTACCATTGGCAGGTGCCAAGAGCGGCAGGTCCATGTTTTAATCACTGGGCCCCTGCCTGAGATTCTGGCCCCACTCTCCACACATAAGCCATGGCCAGACAGGGAACAGGAAGGGGCCAAAGTTCACAGCTGAAAGTCTCACCCCTCTCCACATGTTCTTTAATCAAGGAAGAGAGGTAAAGGGTAGGCACAAAAAGAAAGTTGAAAGGAAGAGACAGGACAAAATAGAATAGGGGAAAAGTGAAGAAATAATAAACATGTATTATCTGCACAAAAGTGAGTTAAAATTCTCCAGAAAGAACCAGCATACCTCTTCAAGCCATTTCATCCATCATAGTCATCCTGAGGCAGCTATTTGAAACTAATAGAAAGTGGGTAACCATACGAATATACAGAACTATTTGTCAAGTATTTGGGTATGAAAGACTTACCTCCCCTTCAAGGCACTTCCTTGTTCTCTGGCTGATCCTAAGAAGAACACCAGGATTTGGAAAGGAGAGTTACAAAGAATAATACAAAAATAAAAAGTGACAAAGACATATAGGTTGAGGTTGTATGAGGATGTAGTAATAGGGCCAAAGTCAAATATCCAAATTCAAATTTTTTTCTCATGTTTGGGACATTTGGAAAAAATCAAAATTTTGTTAAGAGTTTTTCCTCTGAATTGACACTTTTTTTTTTTGCATTGGAATATTTTACTTAAATTTGTTTCTGTATCCAATAAGATTTATTTTCCTTTTTTTTAATTATAAATTGACTGTCAACCTTAAAATTATGGATTTTACCTCTGAGATAATGAGATTTAATCACATATTTTTTTGAAATTTAGTAACAAAGTAAAAAACAAATGTAAAAACTCATGAAGTCTAATTAATCCTTAGAGAAATATACATGTAACTTACTTGGAAAATTGGGCTAAGGTAAACTCAAGTTACTCTTAAGATGTTTATTTCCTTTTGTTTTCCCAATGTTCAGATTGTTCAAAATAGAGTTGCATTATAGACTTGGGCACAAATTATTTTAGATTTGTGCTGCTTGAACAGTTGAAGGAGCCCTTAGCAATATTGATAATGAGAAACAGGACTAAACTAAAATGTAGGGAATTGAAATATGATATTATTAAAAATATTTCTATAAAAATAATAATGATTCTGACATATCTAAGAAAGCATTTGTAAAGGTCAATAATGTTATTTAAATAATGTCCAGAATAAACCATGATTAAGGGAAAAATCTTTGTCTTCAAATATTTCCTGCTAGAGAAGGAACAATGCACTGGGCATGGCTCTGGGACCCATGATATCTATATGATCTATAAAACAAGAAGGTTGGATGATAATCTTTGGGATCCTTTTCCCCCTTTGAGCCTCTATTTTTTAAGTTTAAGGAAGGAATGGAAAAGGCCAGGGGCAGGAGTTACCTTCTATATGGGTGTTTCCTTTGAAGGAAAGTGAAGCTCAGAGAGCTTAAAGTTTAATCACAGTGAATATGGCTCAGGCCTTCTATTCAAGTCCAGATGAATTACTATATGGAATACCATTACTGTGTCCCTTCTCTTATTTTTAAGTTACATTTTGTTTTCCTCGCAGAGACAAGTAGTGAACTGAACAAGAAGTTAAGAAGCCTTGTACTGCATGTTGTTCTTTGACGAGGACTCTCTGTCAGGCTCCTCTTTGTCCATCTTTGATGTCTAACCAAGTTCCCTTTACTCATTTTCCATCTTCTCCTTCACCCTGTCCCCTGGCTATGAATCTGCACTGGTCTCTACTGTATTCAGAGTTTAATTCAATCTCTATCCGTTATTACAGTAGTTTTGAACTTTATTGTCATTGTCTTGAGCAATGTCTTCCTTGACATTTGTAACACGTGTCTGGTATATAATTTTCCTTTAACATTATTAAACAAAGAGTAAACCAGAAAAGCTCCGGCAATGCCAGAGTGTCTCTCTCTCATCTCTTCTAGAAAAGCAGAGGCACTAGGAAAAATGAGCCTGAATCTGTTCCTTCCCATGCAGAGGGAAGGAGAGGAGTAGAAAAATGAGGATCATGAACTCTGGAGCCAGACACATCAGAAATCGAATTCTATTAACTGGTGTTTAGTGGCTGTATGACCTTGGACAAATCTTCATTTTCTCATCTATCAAATGGCCATAATCATAACACCTACCTCAAAGATCATTATGGGGATTGAAATAAATATTAACTTCTTATTGTTACTTTATAAGTTTTCAATCAATATTAATAATAATCAGGGATGCCTGGGTGGCTCTACTGGGGTCTGCTTAGGATTCTCTCTGCTCCTCCCTGCTCTCTCTCTCAAAATAAATACATAAATTAAAAAAGTAATAATCACAAAACCTTTCTCAGAGGAGGGTATCACTCCTACTGACCATCAGGCCCTCATTCTAGCCCAGCTTAGACTTGCAAGAACCAGGCGGCCTAAAAGAATGATGCGTGATTGGCAAAACTGAACTCTGGGTTAAGACTAGTTTTGAAAGCTGTATTTATGTTCTGACCCACTGAGGTTGGCACTATCTCTAAGGTAGCAGACTTTTCAACATATTGCTGCTTAGTTGAAGAGATATGACTCAATAAGATGGTAAAGAGGGACGTTCTGGATACTCTGGGTACCCTGCATCCATAGTGAAATGCTCTGTCTCAGGAATAAATGAAGCATTTATAAAAATCTCTTAGACACTAGAGAATCTGAAGCACAAAGACAAGAAGTTAGGTATGCAGCAAATAAACGGAGACAAAATTTCAAGTAGAGAAAGGGGCTAAGTTAATTTAGCATGTTCCAGGCACTGCCTAAGCTTTATGTGTTTCCACGGTATTTACCAGACCACAAACATGGCCATTGTAGTGACAATTAGAGAAATGCTATTTTTGAACTCTTTATTTTCTCTGTCAACGTGGAAATATTTTTCTCTCAAAGATCCAATACTTAATGAAACCTCTCAAGATTTTTTCCATTATCTTTATGCCACAATAAAGTTACAGCCACGAATGTGGGAGGTGGGTAGTACAAACAGCAAAGAAATATTGATAAGGCATTTTAAGCCCTGAAAGATTTTTTAAAACATTACTCCCTATTCTATGGGCCAGGGCATTCATGAACCTCTAATATTATTTTTTTTTCTGGGCTGGGTTTGTGGAAAATACGAATACTTTAGAGCTCACATTTGAGAGTGTAAAGTAAAGAAAGAAATCAGAGCCCCTACTCTCTACTCTTTCCTTTATAGTAGAATAAAGCAGGCAAAGGGATATTCAGTCTTGACTCACCTCTGCATCACAGAAATTTAGCATTTCTTGCACCTTCTTTTTAAGTGGTCAGAATATTAGGCCTGGAGAGGTAATTCACTGTGACATGCTTAAAATCTGAAAACATTCACTTGGACAATCATACAGTCAGAGTTTACAGGAATGGCTGTCCAAAACAACGTCTCTAATGAAACATGCTGTTGTAGCTTAGTAGGTAATTACCAATATTTTTATCTACAAGTCACAAAAAATTGAAAGAGTTGCTCAAGTTATAGTATCAGTTTTAGGCTAATGGTATAGAGCAGGACGAAAAGGCAACACATTCCTCATTAACAGCTTCTGT
This sequence comes from Prionailurus viverrinus, assembly GCF_022837055.1. NCBI lineage: Eukaryota > Metazoa > Chordata > Mammalia > Carnivora > Felidae > Prionailurus > Prionailurus viverrinus. The sequence continues at coordinate 208,516,345 of NC_062561.1, forward strand.
GTTGTGATAGAGTGTTAATAATTGTGTATCATGTGCCTTCCTTTAACTGATTAAGTACTGTTGTGTGCAAAGGGTATGTTAGAGCTGTAGCTTTGGGGTGAAAGAAAAAAAAATAAAAGAGCTGACACAGAAAGTTTGTTCAAATATAATGGGAAAGAAATCATGTTACTAAGAAAGGATTAGGACTGAACACTCCTTCTGTCTATCCGCCCTATCTTAGATTATTTTTTTTCATCATATATCTTATGAAGTGTTTCTCCATTTCCAGTCATGTTTAGAATACATGGACTAAACATATATAATAAGCATGTGAAAAACATTTTGCTAGAGGTTTCCTTAGCAGCTTGTAGCTGAGCATGCAAAACCCATCCATTTGTTGCACAATTTGCTGACAGTGTACCGTGCACTTGCTGTGTTGCCAAATACAGACCACCCAAAAGTGATGCACAACCATACAGTGCTCTGGTCGAGTTTACAGCCTAGGGACTGAGAAATGCACGAAATAAGAAAACACACAAAACATTATCTAATTGTATACTATAATAAATGCTTGGAGAACAGAAAGCAAGGAGTGATTCAAGAGACTAACAATGGAAGATACATTAAGTTGTCAGGAAAGACTTCATTCAATAAGAGATATATGAAGACAGGGGTGCCTGGGTGGCTCAGTTGGTTACATGTCCGACTTCGGCTTAGGTCATGATCTCACAGCTTGTGAGTTCGAGCCCCATGTCAGGCCCTGTGCTGACAGCTCAGAGCTTGGAGCCCGCTTCAGATTCTCTGTCTCCCTTTCTCTCTACCCCTCCCCTGCTCATGCTCTCTCTCTCTCCTTCAAAATAAATAAACATTAAACAAATTTTTTAAAAAGAAGGATATATGAAGACAAAAAGCAAAGAGAGGAAGCTATAGCACTCCAGGCAAGGGGAAAAATAAACAGGTGTAAAAAGTCCTGAGGAGAGAAAGTGCTAGAAGAAGGCCAGTATGGCTAAAGTGCACAGACCATGAAGGAGCTAGACAAAGGATGAAGGTGGAGAGGGAGCTGAGACCAAGTCATGCAGGGTCTTGTAGACCACAGCAAGAATTCTGAATGAACTGAATGCAAGAGAGTAACAAAACCCAATTCATATTTTTGAAAGATCTTTCCATTTTCTATGTGAAAAATGCACTGAAGGGGAGCATGGTTGTAAGTAAGGGAAATGTTTGCAATGCTTGTGTAGAGGTATAGCAAAGCAAAGGGGATAACGAGAGGAGCAATAGAAAAAGAATGAAAACTGATTTGAGATAGACTTGGTCAGGCTTGTCATTGTACTTAATGTGCGAGATGAGGAAAAGAGAAGGTTTAAAAGTGCTCAATAAAAACATAAACGATCAAAACAATTCTATAATGTTATATATATATATTCATATATATATCAGTACATACATGAATACACACACACACACACACACACACACTGATGGTACTTTGGGTAACACGGCATACGCATTAGTCAGAACTCAGCAAAAATACTCTTATGACATGCATTCTTATATTCTTATATTCTTATATTCTAATATCTTATATTCTTATATTAAAAGAAAAAACCATAAACAGATATTAAACACTAGTTAATTATGTATGCTGAAGTATTTAAGGAAAAGTGTACTGATGTCTGCAATTTATTTTGAAATACTTCATAAAACAAGATGGATTGATGGAAAGAAGGAAGAACCAGGTGAATAGATACAGTATATGATAAAATAGGCAGAGAAAATATCAATGATATTGCCAGTCATACAGTTGGTGATAATGGTACCTTTGGAGAGGTGTTTGGAAATATGTATCAAAAACATTAAAAAATGTAGAGTTCTTTGACCTAGTGTCTAATTCAATACATATGTATTATTAAATAATCAGAAATTCACACATTTATTATGTAATTTTTAAAGATAGTGAAAATAAAGGTTGATAAATAAGGACATGGATTAAGTATATTTTAGTACATCTATATGACTAAATTCTTTATCCTCAGTATCATTCTGTGGGAGAAAATTAAAGCAACTGTGAAAAAAAATTCAAAATAAATGCCCAAGTGAAAAAAGTAAGTTTATAATATGGGATCCATATAGTATTTGAAATGTTAGATATTTTGCCAAAATGTTACCAACTACGTAATTTTTATCTTTACATTTTCTCTATTTTCCACATGTTCTGCAATATTGAATATATGTTTACTTCCTTAATAAAAACAAAACTGTAATTTTAAAAGAATTTTACCCTAAGTTATTTAAAATTAACTTAGATACCAAGATGAGCAATATTTATCTGCTGTAGGGTAAGACTAAAATGTAAAAGTAGATTATGGCTTAGAATTTATAAAATGTAATCAGAATATTATATGGGAACTTTGTTAATTTTTGGCTACATTGAACTCTTAATTATATGTCGTATGGAGAAGCAAACAGTCTCCATGAGGTTTTAGAAATGGCCAAGAGGAGTTGGGGCCAGAAAAAGAAGCCAAGAAGATTGTTGGCTGACATTTAAAATCTCAAAGCAAAGACAGGAAAATCACTATTTACGTAGGACAAGCCTTGATGTGTCTGGAGAAAATTGTTTATATTTTGTTTTGCGATGGCGTTGGGGTTTTGTGTTTTTGTTTCTTTTCGTTTTGGTTTTGGGTTTTTTGGTTAAGGTAACGGAAGATCTATGACCCACTGACCTTCTTATACCACTAGGTTAACCTTTGATTTAAAAAATGGTGGATTCTTTCCCTGGGGCTAACATAGCCCTTCTAAATCTCAGGCTTTCTGGAATTTTTGTCAGGAACCTCAAAAGTCTCTCATGATAGTCTTTAGAATGAGTGGTGAAAATGCAAATTAGGTGAGGTCTGTAAGACTGTTTTCTGGATAGTTAGCCACCCTCACCCCAACCACCTGCCTCCCCTCCAGGAAAAAAAAATCCACAAACCAAAGAACATTAAATTATCTATTGATTGACATTAAGCCGGATAGTTCTCAAATTTATGTTTAGTCCTATGCTAGTTGATGTCTTCGTAGATAATTTTAATGAATATCAAAATAAGTTAAAATTTTAAAAGAAAAGACTGATTGGCAAGACATTCAATAATAGAATGAATGTCTAGAGATTAACACAGTTTGGAATGATGATATGAACTGAGATTAAAAGCAGGGGTGCCTGAGTGGCTCAGCCAGTTAAGTGTTGGACTTTTAATCTCAGCTCGGTTTTTAATCTCAAGATTGTGAGTTCAAAACCTGCATTTGGCTCCACGAGGGGCATGAAGCCTACTTAAAAGAATAAAAATAATCAACAAACAGAGATGAAATATAAAATAAATAAGTGGGAAGTTATCTATTTTCATTGCAAATATCAACTGCATGTGACCAGGATTGGAGACTATTGGTTTAAGCGTTTGTATACAAAATCCAAAGATAGGTGACTGACTGAAATCTCATTATTTGCCAGCATCGAGATTCAGTTGCCCAAAAAAGCTTATCCATTTCAATATGATCTATAGGTCTAGATAATTTTAATGTGATCTATGGGTCTAGATTAACTATTCTGTCCTTAGCATATTATAATTAGGAATATTGTTTAATATGATCCATGGGTCTAGATCATTTTAATGTTATCTATGGTCTGGATTAACTGTTCTGTTCTTAGCATATTACAATTAGGAATATTGTTTTCCACTCTTGTCACATTTTAAGAGCTTACTATACAAAAGACTTACCTAGCTAATGAAAGATTTATTTTCCACATGGAATACCTTAAAATTTTTCATGGTTGCCAGAAGAATCACATGGAAGTATAATAAGTATCTTCAAATATTGAAGAGCTACCATTTTTAGAGTGAATTAACTTTATTTGGTGAGGAATCAGAAGGCAAAAAAAGGGCTAAAGAGGGCATTAGTCTTTTCTATATATACTATCATCTCTTGGAAGTCTAGGACTATGTGTTATTCTTCTATTTCCAGTGCTTAGCCCAGTGTCTGTAATACTTAGTCAGCATTTGTGATTACTGGTGGAATGAATAAATGAATAGAGAAAGATAGAGTTTTCTATGCATAAAACATTATTTTTTTAACAATTAAAACTGTCCACGGGGAATGTTTTGGTCCCCTAAGTAATATTTTGTTGTTATCTTTTTATCCTTTATTTTTAAAAGTTATATGTATTTTAAGGCATACAACCTGATGACTTGATGTACGTATACATAGTGAAATAATTGCTACAGTCAAGCCAATTAACATATCCATCTCCTCACCTAGTTATCTTCCATGTGTGTGGTGAGATCACCTGAAATCTACTCTCCTGGCAAACTTCCAGTATTCAACACAGTATTGACTGTGGTCATCACACTGTATGTGACATCTCTAGACTTATTCACCCTATGTAACTACCACTTTGCACCAGGATAAAACTTTTCTAAAGTTAAAAATAACACAAAACAAAAACTGTCCAAAAAATGGAAATACTAACAATATATTCACTAGAATGACATGAGCAAAATCTACATTACCTTTTTCAGAAGCATCCAAGAGAGAATTCCTGCTTTTGCAGGCACCTTTTTTTATTCTGTTTTCCTCTCAGTCTCCTTTATCTACAAGCAGCTATTTCCCCTTATCATTTAAAACTACACTCATCATGGTGTCTAACAAATTCCCTAGTTTTAAATCTAATGAACACAAGTGCTCAGCAACATTTGGCAATCTTGACCCCTTGCTTCCTTTAAGACATTCTCTTTCTTTGGTTTCCATGGTAACACAATCCGCTATTTCTTCTTTTTTTTTAAATACCATCTTTATGCCCATACTTTTCATCTTCCTTTTGGGGTTCCCATTTTTCCCTTCATCTGCATTCTACCCAGAGCTTGCTTTTCATCTCATTCTACAATTCTCCAGTCTTTTATTTCAAGCAGTGCATATATAGTAATGACTCACAGATCTATTTTTTTAAATCCCAGGTAGTTAATTTATGTGTATCTGCTTACTGACCATCCACGTTTGAATGACCCAATAGGAATTCAAATCCAATATGTCTAAAATGAATCCCTTATTCTTATTGCATTCCAAATCTAAGTCTTCTTTCAGTGAGTGATACAACCAATATACTTTTCCAAAACAGAAAGTTAGTTATTATTCTTCACTTTCCTGGACTTTAGTTAATCCACCAAGACATGAGTGCTGAATCCTACCAATTCTATCAGCCAAACATCTAATATAATAGATGTGTCCTCATAACATATGTCCTTATATGTCTTAGGCCTTTCAATTAAACCCTCTACCAATTTCTTAATTTAAGCCATCATGATCTTGCACCTGGATAGCTGCCATAATTTCCCATCTTATTTCCCTGATTTGAGTGGTTTCTTTTTAACACAACAGGAAAAGTAATTTTTGTAAAATACAAGAATGATGTGTCACTCCTTTCCATCAGATCCTTCAATGGCTACCAATTTCTTTCAAGTTACAGTGCCAAGTCTTTCAGAATCTAGAATCTACTTATATTTCTAGAGTCATCTCTCATTAATATCTGCCTCTCATATCCTGCATAAGCTCTACCTATTCTTATTAATCACTTTGAGAAAACACCATGCTCAGCCTCATGCCTGGCTCTTTAGATAAGAAGATTATATGCTTGAACTAATCCTCCTTTCCTGTTTTGTACCCACTTCAACTCCTTAACTCAGGTGCCACCTATTCCAGAAACACCTCCCTATGCTACCTCATTTATATACCAGTAACACCCTTAGTCACCCCCTTAGAGAATTCATTATAGTAATTTGTAATTTATTAGTTACTTCTTTTAGTTGCCCTTAGATTATAAACTGTGAACAAGGTGGGGCATGATATGTAGGCCAGCATTGTCTCCCCACTAAATAGCAGAGTGACTGGCATTTAGAAAATATCAAAAAATTTTTTAAGGAAACAAGTGAATATAAAGAAGGAATGTTGGTCAAATAAGAATAAATAAAATGAAACAAATAATATTTTAAGAGCATGGCAGGCACACACTGAAGGCTATTTAGAGTTTTTGATTGGAATTATGGCAAATAAATACCAACATCTGAGAAGTGATCAGAACATTAAGAAAGGGTCACCTTAATCTGAATAGGACATAGTATGAAGGATGAGGAAGACTTATCATTTCCATGTGCCTTAGGGTGAATCCTGAGTTACGGTATTCTGCTCCGTGCATCAATCATTGGAAGAAATGTTTGAAAAGCTGTAGTGATTGGGATAGCACACGGGACAGTAAAAAGTCTTAAAACTTTTATTATCAGAAATGGTTGAATTAATTGGAGCTAATAATCTAAAGAAGGTGAATAATTGAAGACTGACTCCAAATATTTGGCTGAAATATGGCTGACTCCAAATTTTTGAAAGATTCTCCTAAGAGAAAGGATCTGCTCATATGGTTCAGAGGTTAAAGCTAGTATGAATGGGTCTACATGGAGGTTGAACATCCTCATCATAGAGGGAAATTTCATATGATCTAGAACTTTACAAAGAGTTTTAAGAGGTAAGACTTCCATGTCATTAAACTATACATAGTATCAAGGACTACTAAGGGTTCAGGAATTTGGGAGTATACGAAGGGTTTGTGATAGTTGATCCCTGTTCATATATGAAGATTTGTCAGTATGTAAGAGGTGGACAAAGGTATGAAGCTAGAGTCTTGCACTCTGTCCCATAAAGGTCAAGAACATAACATAAAATTTTCTAAGTCAAGAGTCAGGGTCAGAACCAGAATCAGCGAGCCACAGGACATAGCAATAGTATGCTACTCAAAAAGAGAATCATGCAGTCCAACCTGGGTCCAGTAGACAGACTTGTGCTCTTGTGGAACAATTAATAAACGTGAGGACCTTGTTTCCCAAACTTAGCCTTTATTTATTTATTTATTTATTTATTTATTTATTTAATTTTTAACTTTTATTTATTTTTGAGAGACAGAGAGAGGCAGAGCATGATCGAGGGAGGAGCAGAGAGAGTGGGAGACAGAATCCGAAGCAGGATCCAGGCTCTGAGCTGTCGGCACAGAGCCCTATGCGGGGCTCAAACCCACAAACTGTGAGATCATGACCTGAACTGAAGTCGGACGCTTAACCAACTGAGCCACCCAGGCGCCCCCCAAACTTAGCCTTTAATCCCAAACACTATGCTGACAGTTATCTGAAACTTCCAAACATTTGATTATTCTCTTCAAATGTTAGACGGCATAAATGACAAACCTTAGCAAACACAAGAGAGACAAACCTCCCTTCTGCAACTAGGTCTTCCAGGTCCAACAAGAGGTTGTGGAGGACTTCCATGGCTTAAGGCAATATAATTTTTCTGGAATTCTTTAAAAGCTGCAGATTGAAGGATGCCAAAGAGAGAATCAGGGACCTCTGAATTTAAAGGAAAGTTCCTAGATATGTGGGCTGCCAGGATCCTCCCAATTTGTCCTCAGCCAGACCCACTCTAGAGTTTTGTTTTCACATCCTCCACAGACCTCATGTCAGTCAGAGCAGTAGGAAGAATCACCATTTGACCTTCCGGTAGGATTTCTTTATGAAGACCACTGTCCCTTTAGCCCCTCCATATCTAAAATGAAATCTATGGAAATACTTTTGGCACCAGATATTCCTGGGAAATACAACCCCCTCAAGAATTTCATATGCCATTATGTAAATACACTTATTGGTCTTTTCCCTGAGAGTAAATTTTGGTACTTGGTGGAGAAAAGGATATCACTACAAGGGAAAGCGTGTGAAAGGGAAGTGTGCAGATGGTAGTTTCCTCTTCAGAACTTGCCTGGAGAAAGTGTTTTTGCTACAAGAGGGCTGGTGTGTCCCCTTTGCTTGGGACTATCTTGTGAAGATTTTGACTTTGTTTTCTAAAGTTGTCCAGAGTCTACACGGGTTACGAATGCTTTGATCAGCTCCAAATGCAAGGGCACACAGTGCCCTATTTTAGGTGCCAAGTTTGTGTTCTGTTGGAAACCACACTGAATAGTTTGGCAGAATCAATGCTAAATCAAGCAGAGAGATTTCTCATTTTTATGAAACACCCACAAAAGTCAACATTCTGTTTTTTAGCATCTATCCACCAAGTAACAGAGTAATAAAAACAGCATTGGAAAGACTTGAAAGTATTCACAGTATTTTATTCTGCCATCTAATATAATTTTGATGAAATATCCTGTGGTTTAGTTAATAAAAACTGAACAAGAAAACAAGTATTTATTAAACATCTGTCTTGTTCTCAGAAATTTAAGGAAAATATAGAGTACATATAAAAAATTGATCCTATCCTGAAGAGTTAGTAATTTGGTGTATGAGAGAAATCAAGCATACCAAAAAATTTATTTAATTTATCCAAGGTAATACATATTAGGAAATGTATTTTTCCTTATTCCATACATGACAATCTCTTCTCTAAAATACATCTTGAATCTATTCTTTTCTTTCTTAGTGGAGGTCACCAATCATCTTAGGCCAGAACAACCTCTTTTAAACTAGTCCCTTCAACCCCATCTGCAAATTAATCTCCATATGGCAAACTAATCATTGAAAAGCAAATTCAATTATGCCATTCTTTTACATAAGATCCTTCGAGGAATTTTCATTACACATTAGAAAAAAAACCCACAATGCTCATTATGCTACAAGGTCCAGAATGAGGCAGCCCTGCCCATCCCTCCAGTCTCCTCTTGGACACTGTCCTCTATAGTCCACTTGGCTCAAGGACTTTTTCCATGCTGTAACCCTCTTCTTAAAATATTCTCCTCCCAACCTTCCTTGGAGCTAGGTCCTTTCCATCATTTAGGACTTAGCTTAAGTATCCCCTTCCCAGAGAACACTTCCTTGAACACTGGGTTTAAAGTCCATCTGTGTTATTCTCCAGCTCAACTCCTTATTTCATTCTTAGCACATTATTCAGCTTTCAATTTTTGCGTTTTTTAAAAATCAAATTGCATGCCGGTGTTTACCCTATCCCTTGCCCCACATAAGCTCTGTGAAACAGGAACCGTATTAGTTTTATGCATATGGCTCCCAGCCCAAGTACCTACTTTGGAGTAAGTGTTTTTTTTGTTTTTTTTTTTTAAATTTTTTTTTTCAACGTTTATTTATTTTTGGGACAGAGACAGAGGATGAACAGGGGAAGGGCAGAGAGAGAGGGAGACACAGAATCAGAAACAGGCTCCAGGCTCTGAGCCATCAGCCCAGAGCCTGACGCGGGGCTCGAACTCACGGACCGTGAGATCGTGACCTGGCTGAAGTCGGACGCTTAACCGACTGCGCCACCCAGGCGCCCCTGGAGTAAGTGTTTTAATACACTTTTTTTGTGTGTGTGAATGACTAAATAAATGAATGCTCCATTTTTAAAAGGTAGACTCATGTTTTCCAATGTATGTAATACTTCATATAAATATATATCAGGTAATGAAGTAGAGAAGAAAAGAACTGGGCCATGAATTCCATCAGTGAAAGAGAAGTGAAGCAAACTGAGGTATGTGGTTAAATATTCTATCTGCTCAGTCTGTGAAGCAGCAGTTTGGAAATACTGGCAAACTATAGTTTGCTTTTAACAAAGATAAAGAAAAGTAAAGGTTCACATGGGCCCACAGATTCAGGGACAGGTTGATGTAGGAGAAAGGGCTTGGGGCACCATCTTGAAGGAAAGATGGAATTTGAGTTGGATTGGAAGGGTTAAGAGGAAACTATGAGCAAACCATGCAAAACCAAAGATGCAGGAAAGCTGGCATTGTATGGCTTGATGGGATACTAAGGAATCCTAACTTTCTGCTTTTTAGATACCAACATTCCATGGGATTAGACTTCTGAATTCTCTGTTCACCCACTTAAATACCCTGATTTATTTCAAAGCAGTTCTTGCTTTTCTTGAAATGTTTCATAGAACATGGCTTCCTTTGACAAATCCATAAGAAGTGAAAGAAACCAGAATGTTTTACTCTGTGACCCTTCCTGATATTTAGATTTTATTATAGATTATGTAATGCTTTTATCCTTATTCATTTTAATGAAAAGTTGGTAACACTTTAGAACATGCTTGCATCTGAGAATAACTCATGGCCAAAAAGGCCCATTCATTAGGGCTCTCTTGTAATAAAGCCAAGAGGGAGAAAAATGTCTGACTTTGTTATTTGGTTAACCCTCCTTAAGGAAAGTACTTTATCCAGCCTCATGTACATCTTGAGAGGAGACAACCTTGGAGGCTAGGAATTTCAGAACTGGCCTTTCCAGTATATCTAACACTTTTATATACTATTTCAGATTCTATTTGTCCCACCCCTTCCTCCAGCCTCTATTACAAAACCAGCTCACTGAACCTTTACTTAGTTTCACAAAACTGCATCCTGAAAGCACCTTGCACAGACTCATTGCAGAGTGCTGCTTCTGCCATGGGCTTCTCTTCTGCTGCAGGGATTTTCTGGGTGCTCAGGCAGGCAAACAAGGAAGCTTGGGGAGTTAATACTGATGACCTCATCCTTGACCAGTGGGCCAGGAACTGATGGATATATGCTTTCTCCTTTGTCCCCTGGTTGGACAGCTCTGAGGCATATGTCATATGTCTCCACTTAAAGTCACATTGGATCAAGTGCCAGCCACCTGCAGTGGATAAATAGGTAGCAGATTCTTGTACTGGCTTTTTTTTCTGGCTTTTTTTTTCCTTCTTTCCCACTTTCTGTTTTGTCTCTCTCTTTCTTAAATAACTACGTACAAACAAGCCTTTGTCCCAGGCTCTCTTTGGGGGGATTTAAAGCTAAGACATCCTTTAAAACAAAGCCAAGAATCAGTAAGATCAAACAGCAAGATGCTAAAAGTACTCACAAAAGCCTGTAACCCAAAATAGCAATGATGCAGACAATCCACAGTTCAACACATCACCACTATAAACACTAGCCTTTGTTACAGAAATATCTGCCCGGGTAGCTATTGGGGTGAGAAACTGGGGCCAGTTTGGTTAGATAAGAACAGGTTCCCAGCAGAGAAAACAGGGAAGATGGAGTTCTTTAACAACCAGAAGATACCCTGAGGACTGTGGGGTGGAGCGCTAAGAGCAACATTGAGAAGAATGGTGATCCGATGCTGAATGCAATCTATGTGACTCAGTTTTGCCTGGCATCTGCCCAAGATATGTAACTGTAAGGGCTGGCACTCTGTTGCTCTTTCTTTGTCCAGCTTGCTACAGGTCAAAACCATGTGGCCTTTGTACAAGTTAAAAATACTTTTAACAATCTCACAAATGGTTAAAACCAATCCCATAGCATTAACAACAGCAAGCCTATCGTTTTGATATGGGCAATGGGCCATGAATTATGGAGGTAATTGTAGTAAAACATTATCTGGTTTACTCACAGAAAAGGGTAAACCTTAGACTGATAGTCTTGAGTACTTTTAACTCTCTGCTATGCCCTACTTAGCCTGCACAGAATCATAGAGAAAGTGCTCCAAGGAAACTGGGCTCTGGCAGAAGGAGCGACCATGCTAAGGGCAGGAAGCAAGGTCTTCTGGTTTCCAAATAGGATTGAGAAGCTTTCTCTAATTCATATACCTTTTTGAAAGAAGAAGAAGAGGAAGAAGAAGAAGAAGAAGAAGGAAAAAAAGACCAGCAAGGTTGAGTGGTAAGGGCAGGTCTAGGTCACAACAATATAGCCCATTTTTGAGAACTTGTTGTTTTCCTTCTTTTATTACAGACTTGGCTTTTTATTTCCCTCATACATCTGTTTTTTCCTCTACTTTCTGCTCCTCCTTGCTATAAATATTTTTTTGGATACATACATACATAATCACTCAAAGTGTTTGTAACATCCACTCTATTCCCTTTAGCAAACACTTTAGTCTGATGCAAAAGCATCTTAAAAAGTCAGCACTTAGCATGTTTCCCTACCCCAGCCACCCAGACGCCATTGATTATGTTGTGATTTAATGTTGAAGAGAACCCTCTGCTGGGCTCGCTAGGACTTGAGATTTTAAGAGACTTGCTCTTGCCTCTTAAGTTCAGCTAATTGCCTTTCTATTGTTCAACCTTCTTTCCTTTATTATTATTTTTGTTATTTTTTTAAAACATCTTGGTGTTCTGAGTGCCTTAAATATCTCCCACAGGATACTTTTCCCCAGATAAATCTGACACTTTGTAATACTTTTATTAAACGTTTATAAAAAAAATTTAATACATTCCCATTCTATGGGAAATAGTGATAAAACTAAATTTTCCCATTAATATTATGTAACTAGTTAACCTAAGGGGTCCCAACAGTTCAAAGCTCACGTAAATATTAACTTTAATCCCTCACGTCTGGGGCTTCCCATTGTTAGTTTAACCCAGAGTCTAATAACTCGACTGCCTGAGGCAAATATCCTCAGAAGCCACTGTTCAGTTTCAAAACCAGTTTGGAGCTCCTGAATCATTTCTTAGGCTCTCACTTTTCTTGGCTCACCGATCCCGGTTTTGCTGTTGTCACTTTTTTGTTTTATCTCACAAATATGTATGTGAAATGGATCAGAATATAAATGTGAGTATTTGTGGCCATGGTAGTTTTCACTTGATTGCTAAGTCTAATTTGACTCATGCAAGAAAAACTCCAACGTTTAGAGTCAGCAAATAGTTTACAAAAGTACTTTCCTAATGGAAATGGTGGAAGAGTCTAAAAGGAGTTAAGGAGTGAGTCAGTTTTTATTATATTCTAAATAGAAAACTTCAGATCTTTGAGTACCTTAAATCCAAAGAGTTTAATCCAGCAAATGAATATTCATTACTCAATGGAAGCTTGCTGACAAATGTGGAAAATAAGCTAATAGGAAAACAAAGAGCATGTAAAATATGTTATTTTTATATTGTTTCCTGATGAATGGTTGATTCAATAAGCATTCCCAAATCCTGTCTCCATGCCTTTCTTGATAGAATTAGCCAAATACTTGTTTCTGCAGCCCTCCTTCACTTTCCTAATGAAAGGGACCATGGTGGTTGGCATCAGCACTCTGTCCTTTGGCCCATCAACAGTAAAGGAAATCTACCTCCAGACTTTTTGTAATTAAAGAAAACAATGAAGTTCATTTGTCTAGGCCACTATCAGCTGGCTTCTGTTATTGTATGCATGTCAACACATTTAAACTGCTGCACCGCTATGTTTAAGATATGTGATTCCAGGACCAGTGTTTGCTCATAAGGATCATTGTCCTTCACAGACTATGTGCAAAAAGGAAGCCACAAACAACTATCACTGCCTAATACAGGAATTGAAATATTCTCCTAATAAAGTATTCTGTAATGAATGAATGTTACTTTATTCAGACAGGATTAATTAGTTTTGTACCGATTAGGATGAAGAAGCAGGATAGAGGGGAGCCTGGGTGGCTCAGAAGCGTCCAACTCTTGATTTCAGCTCAGGTCATGATCTCATGGATCGTGAGTTTGAGCCCCACATCAGGCTCTGTGACTACAGTGCACAGAGTTTGTTTGGAGTTCTCTCTCCCTCCCTCTCTCTCTTCCCTTCCCATACTCTCTCTCTTGCTTTCTCTCAAAAAATATATAAAGAAAAAAAGAAGCAGTACATAGATTTTATTCATCAGTAATTAAGCCTTTTGTTTGTTTGCTTGTTTTTGCTGTAATATAGTTTTCCTAAGCTTGAGTGGTACTTTTTTTAATGTGTATTTATTTTTAAGAGAGAGATAGTGAGTGGGGGAGGAGCAGAGAGAGAGAGAGAGAGAATGCCAAGCAGACTCCACACTTAGCCCAGAGCCCATTGTGAGGCTTGATCCCAGGAACCATGAGATAGATCATGACTTGAGCTGAATCAAGGGCCACCCAGGTGCCCAAGTAGTAGTTCTTTTTTGATGGGGAGTGCTAAGAGAAATAACTACTCTGAAGTATGTTGGCAGTCAGAAAAAAAATGTTGGATTATACATTTAAATGAAGATACTCTACTTGAGAATACTGGGAATTCAGTTATTATGTTCCAATGTCTTAACAATTTCTTTCCTTTGCCCCTGAATAGAAGTGAAGTGAGAACTATCTTGATCCCTTCAGCCTGGATTCCTTGCAGGAAAATAATTTTTGTAAAGAGATAAGTAGTCATCATTGCTCCTCTTACTTCAGTAAAGAGGGGAGATACGAGAGAAACTAGAAATTCAGTTGTTATTATCCAAACATATCATTCTTCTAGAACTACCATTATTTGTTTTTTTTTAATGTTTATTTATTTTTGAGGGGGAAAGGAGGTCAGAGAGAGGGAGGGAAACATGGAATCCAAAGCAGGCCCCAGGCTCTGAACTGTCAGCACAGAGCCTGACGTGGGGCTCAAACTCACAAACCATAAGATCATGACCTGAGCCAAAGTCGGATGCTTAATTGACTGAGCCACCCAGACACCCCTAGAACTACCATTATTTGTATAAAAAAGTGACATATTCACTCTTATTAGAATGTTCCCTTTTGTTTAACTGGATGAGGGATTGCTCATAGATCTAATACTAGCTTAGAGACCAAAGAAATTGAGAAGGGCACATCTGCACAGGGCCATTCATATTAGAGCTCAGGGCTCAGAGGATCCTTGGCATAAGACTTGCTATGTTCAAGACAACACGGACATCTTTTCTTTCAAAAACATCCAAAGCCAAACATGAATCCATATAAAGGGTTTAGGTAGAATCTATTTTAATATGTTTCTGTGTCTAAACTTAATGAGCTCTTGAGAATAAATGAAGGAATAATAACTGAATAATAAGGTAAGAGACAAATGGAAGACTCCTATCTTCATGTGAGAAGATTGAACAACAACAGGATTTAATTACTCTTATCCCCCCTCCCCTGTTTAAAAAAAATGCCTAAAAATTCAGACCTTTAGGTTTCATTGGGGGAAATAAGCCAAAACTGAATGTCCTTTCTCCCCATGATAAAAAAAAAATAATCCTAACTAGATGTATCAGTTTCCTAGGACTGTCATAGCAACGTACCACAAACCGTGTGGCATAAACAACAGACAGTTATTGTCCCACAGCTCTGGAGGCTCAGTATTTGAGCTCAAGGTGTCAGTGGAGTTGGTTCCTAAGGACTGCGTGGAAGAATCTGTTCTATGACTCTCTCCTAGTTTCTTGGGCTGTTTGGCAATCATTGGTATTCCTTGACTTGTAGATGCATCACCTCAGTCTCAGCCTTCATCATCACTTGGCATTATTTCCATGTGCACATCTACCACAACGTCCACATTTCCCTGTTTACAAGGATACAGTCACATTGGGTGAGACTCCATGCTAATGACTTTATCTTAACTTGATCATGTTGAAATATCTTATTTCTAAATAGGGTCACATTCACAGGAAGCTAAGGTTAGGACTTCAACAACTTTTGGAGGACATAATTCAACCCATAACATTAACTTAAGGCTCTCAACAAAATAACAAAGAACAAGTAGGGTTCAAGTCCTCCAACAAAGACTCCACGAAGTTCCAGAAAATCTCCTCCCAATCCTGTGCCTTCAGACTTGAATGAAGTTTTTAGAAAGCAACATTTATTCCTCAAATTCCATGTTCAAGATCTTAGAAAGGCAGTAAAAGAGTCAAGGAAAGGTCATCAAAATGAAATAAAAGTAAATGGAATGTTTGGGTGAGCAAAATATAAAGAATTGTCACTGCAAACATGAACATTTTATAGCAAAAATAGGTAACATATTAAACAAAAGAGAGATGAAGAACTCAGTCTGGAAGAAATTATAATCCAAACACCATAAGAAAACCTCCATATTAAAGAGGAATTTAGTGAAGACATAAATTTGGAGAAAAATTATTCAAAGATAAGATTATTACAAATAGCAGAATCCCATTAAAATAAATATTACTGAAGGAAAAGAATCAAGAATTAAAATGGCATTATTATAAACCAAGAAGTTGGATAGCATCTAAAAGAATAGAAGAGTTCAATCTTAATTACTTATCTTATCATTGATTACTTATAATTAATTACTTATTGCAATAAATGTAGAGAAAGTAGGAAATAGAGACAAATGAAATTCATCAAGAGAAAAAAATACAGAAAAGAGGACAAAGACCATCCAACATAAATGTAATTGGTAGTCTTTAAAACCATTCAATGATACAATGGCTAAAAAGTTTTTGAAATGAATTTATAGGTCACACATAGTTATATGAAAAGAGATAAATATATGGTTTCTGATAAGTTATAGCTTAGAAAATAATTACTTAAGTATATGGATGGAGATTTGAGTAGCTTATAAGGAGGCAATTAGGGTGGCCTTAGACATCTTTCCACCAGCATACCATGCCAGAGAAAAATAAAGCAGCATCTACATTTATAAAAGTATAAGAAATAGAAACTATAACAAGACATTTATACCTAGCATTGTTCTTCATTAAGTCATAGACTTATTCTTAAAATTACAGAATTTTCTCAAGCGTGAAAAAATTGAGGAAATGTAGTACCCAAGATCCTTTCCTTCAAAAATTGATTGATGACCAAATGTAATAACAAAGATAAATATATATATATATATATATATATATATATATATAAATTAATTGAAAATAGATAATCTTTGCTAAAATATGAGTGTGGAGCATTTGAATACAGATTTAAGAAAAAATAACTATGGGACTTATAGTCATATAACAATGTAAATATTATAAACCATAGCAACTTAACAGTATAATTAACAAAACTAAGAATAATAGAGAAGTGGAAAAGTGTAGAGTGTACTAATTTACTTTGCTTCCAAAGCAGGGAGACAAATTGGTAGTAATTGGTTTTAAAAAAGAAAAAGAAAAAAAAGGATTTTTAAATTTTTCATCTTTTATTCTTTTTAGGGAAAGTTTAGTAGCTACCATCTTCTGAAATTAAAACAAAAAGAATCTGAACTTTACCATTTCCTTTATTTGCAGTCTGATTTCTTTCATTCTGTTAAATATAATAAAAAATAAATTCAGGACGCCTGAGTAGCTCAGTTGATTAAATATCCAATTCTGGGTTTCAGTTCAGGTTATGATCTCACGGTTGGTGGGTTTGAGCCATGTGTCCGGCTCTGCTCTGTGTGGAGCCTGCTTGGGATTCTGTCTCCCTCTCTCTCTGCTCCTCCCTTGCTTGAACTTTCTCTCTCTCAGAATAAATAAACTTAAAAAAAAATAAATTTCAATGTTTTTTGTTAAAAATAGCATGCAAGATGTGATTTTATTTTTATAAAATTTCTTTGTTAGTGTGTCTATCCTTCTCTCCATATATTTATAGATGTTTGGAATAATCTCTACCTAATATCTATCATAATTAGTTCTAGGTGGAGAAACGTGGGAATTTTTTAATCTTTTATTTTTCTGTACTGCTGCAATTTCTTCTTTGAATTTGTAGCATTAAAGCAATAACAGGGGTGCCTGGATGGCTCAGTTGGTTAACTGTTTGACTTCAGCTTGGGTCATGATCTCACAGTTCATGAATCTGAGTCCCATGTCAGACTGTGCTGACAGCTTGGAGCCTGGAGCCTGCTTCGGATTCTGTGTCTCCCTCTCTCTCTGCCCCTCCCCGGCTCACACTCTGTCTCTCTGTCTCTCAAAAATAAACAAAACATGTTTTAAAAATTTTTAAAATAAAAATAAAAATAAAACAACACGTCAGTTTTCAAAACAATAGAAATGGCTATTTGTATAAGACGCTAAACAACTAAATAGAGAACCACTAACCATTTCTGTATCCTTATTCATTTTAACAATCAGATTTGCTTCATCTTTAGTTCCATAGTTTTACACTCTTTGAATTTTGAAGAGTATTATTAGGATGCTTATTAACTTAGGAGCCCATTCATATACACATCCTGTCATAGTATAGTATGAAATATTCTTATGTTATTGATTCTACACAGAAAAAGAGTTCATATTATCAATTTCCTTGAAGAGAACATTGCTAGCTGAACTTATTTGAGCCTTATTTCTATAAATGTTGTTGTTGGCATAATGAAATATTGTCAGCCTTCAGCTCACTAAGCATATAATCCTGTCAACTATTAGCTGTCTTCCTCAGGGAGTGCAAACACATTGCTAAGGACCTGTCATCTTACCAAGCTATGACTGATAGCCCCTAGCAGAATACACAAATGAAAAAGGACACAGTTTTAAAGAAGCAGTGTAGAGTAAATAGTGTCTCTGTATGACCAGGGAGGGGCAATCTTATGGGAACACTGTCTACTACTTTGTTAAAACTAAAAGAATGCTAGAAGTCCATGTGGCATGTTGTTTTATTTCCAACTTTCTTCTTCAAGTTTTGGGCAAATTTCCAGTTTATTACGGTTCAACTAGAATTGATGCATATTTATAAATATAATTCAGACATTGCAAAAGTTTACTTTTCCTTTCATTGTTCTTATACCTTAAACAAATTGTTCTGAGGGAACTATTGGTACAAATGAGGTCAATTTGTACTTTTGGTTGCTAAGGAGCTGGTCAACTGGTGACCTGATTTCCTTATTCATCACTGTTGGATAAAGTCTCCAATGCACTAAATATTCCAATATGTGGATTCAATAATCAGAAGTTCTGAAGATCTGGTATGCACAAAGCTTCATGCTGAAATGGAGAAATAATTAAAGTCCAGGTGATCTCTTATGTCACTTTAGATTTTATCTTTTCCATAATTTACACACACACACACACACACACACACACACACACACACAATGATAAAAGGAGCTGATAGAGACTTTAGACATCTTTTAAAAGTAAAATATTTAAACTTTATAAACTGTCTCTGGTATAATCCATTCAAAATCATCATAATTTCTGGATATAGCCAGAGTTGAAAAGGATAGGAGGAGAACATTTTTTTTAATGTTTGTTTGTTTGTTTGTTTGTTTTGAGAGAGAGTGAGTGGGGAGAGGGAGACAGAGAATCCCAAACAGGCTTCACACTGTCATCACAGAGCCTGATGCAGGGCTCAAACTCATGAATGGTGAGATCATGGCCCGAGCCAAAATCAAGAGTTGGATTTGGATGCTTAACCAACTGGGCCACCCAGGTGCCCCAGGAGAAGAACTTTATAGCACAGCTGTATCTAGCTAGCTAGCTATTTATAGGCTCCATGCCCAATGCATCTCACAACCTTGAGATGAAGAGTTGCATACTCTACTGACTGAACCAGCCAGGCACCCCAGCATAGTTGTATCTTTAAAATAATGTACAAGATAACAAGCAAAAGAAGAAAAAAGAAAGGGTCACTTGGAACAATTGTTGGCATTTTTAACTTTGCATCGTAGAAGTGCTCAATTTAGTATAAAGATTTTAGGAAAAAGAAAAGGCCATGCATTCATGCAGCATAATAACACAAATATAAAACTCAGTAACTGACATTGCCAGGCAGATCAAAGTTGAAAAAGTCAACATCCTATCTTCAATATGCCTTCCATGTAGTAGGTGCGATGATATCAATAAATAGGTAACAGTGATATAAAAAATGACAAACTGTGAATTTTCCAAAGAAGTGTGGTGGCCACTATGATGTGCTATGCACATCCCCTTCAAGAATGAAAGATTCGTTCCCCCACTGCTGGCAGAAAATCTTTAGGTGTCAGCCTCTGCAGAATTGCCTTAGCTGAAGAGAATCACTTCGAACAAGGACATACAGCCTTGCATCCTTATGATTAATTGATGTAGGGGTATAAATGCCAGCCCCCTTATCTCAACTTCAGAACACTCCACAGAGTGATCTGAGGCCCTCACTGAAATTAAATCAACGTCCGTTGCTGCTCAGTCCTGCTTTTTAATCTTTCCTTCCAAGGGTGTTGCTCTCAAGGTTACTCCCTGAGAAATCATCTACATGTTAATTGCTGCTTCCTGAGGAACCAACTCTGTAGAACTTCATATCACTAAAAGTTTGAGAAAGCAGATGGTGAGATGGCATTTTGGAACTGGATCATTTACCACTTGGCTGCCAGTAAGACCCTAATCACTAGTCGTAGGTGGAACACAAATAGCCTCTGGTAGGTGGCAGTGTAATCATTAAAACTTGTACTGGTGAACTGGGATAGAATAGTGGTGGAAGAGAATTCATTAGCCGGTGTGATATTATATCAGGCTTTTGAGAAATGGAGTAGAAATAGTATCTATAAGGACTATGGAAGTAGATAACTCTTGCTAGGTTTTATCGATATGCAGGACCAGTAGGCAGAAGATGAGTTATTATCTGACTTGGGTAACTGATACTGGTAAGGCTGCTGTCATACAAGCAGTCAGGGAAGAATGTGTTTGGGACAAGATAGTATGTTTGGGATTCTCTTGATGGCTGCTTATCCCATTTTGACAGTAAATGGACAAGTACCTTGTGGCTCTCTCTCGTGTCATGGAAGCAGTGTTGCTTTAGAAGCCAGATGACCCAGGTGAATTCTAATGTGAACTAAGTATTAATTATCTATGTGAGTTGCTACATAGCTCTGGTTTTTAGTTTCCTATGTATGACATGAGGAGGCTGAACAGCTGATGTCTAAGTTATTTTGAGCATTATTATTATAAAAGAAAAAAATGAACACATATTATAGTATGACATTTAAAAGAAGCCACAGATTTCATGTTTTTTTTATATATGAAATTTATTGACAAATTGGTTTCCATACAACACCCAGTGCTCATCCCAAAAGGTGCCCTCCTCAGTACCCATCACCCACCCTCCCCTCCCTCCCACCCCCCATCAACCCTCAGTTTGTTCTCAGTTTTTAACAGTCCTTTATGCTTTGGCTCTCTCCCACTCTAACCTCTTTTTTTTTTCCTTCCCCTCCCCCATGGGTTTCTGTTAAGTTTCTCAGGATCCACATAAGAGTGAAACCATATGGTATCTGTCTTTCTCTGTATGGCTTATTTCACTCAGCATCACACTCTCCAGTTCCATCCACGTTGCTACAACATGTTTTTTTAATGTCGCATTTCGTGCACAGTCTAGAGAAAAAAACATATAACCTTGTGTTTTTCACTCTTTTAGTACAGTAAATGGAACAAGTCATTATGTGACGCAAGGAATCATCAGTAAAAGATAAATTCACCAAATAGAAGCAAAAGAGCATATTAAAGCAGAAACCATTAGCATATCTCTACAACTTAAAGTATTTTGTGCTTCTTTTATACAGATGGATAGAAAGAATTCATACTTCAGAATTGGGATGAAGCATTCATGTGAAGGAGAGGAAGTACCACCTGATTTCTGGAATCTGATTCCAAACAGTTCACAAAAAAAGTTTAATGTTTTAGCATTCTACTGCTTAGTTATAATTTTAGAATGTTTAGTTTAAAAATTACCCGAAAAAACCTAGTAGAGCTTTTCTGGGTCTGGTTTGAAGATGGTCTCTGTAGTAGTAAAATTTTTTAAATCCAGTTAATATAGCAAGACAGAATAGGGTGGGTGATAACCATTCACACATTTTCTTTTCACCACCTGCTAAGATTACTCAGGAAGCTGTAGTGTATATAGAAATATGTCACATTAAAGCCCGAAAGTCCTAATACAAATTACATTCACCTTATGAGTCAGACAAACCACTTAAACTTTCTGTTTTGTTAAATTGATTTTTTAAAAAGTGTGTGTGTGTGTGTGTGTGTGAGAGAGAGAGAGAGAGACAGAGAGAGAGAGAGAGAGAGAGAGGAAACTCTGAGAACAATGAATATTACTGATACGTCAGTTGTTGCTTCTTTAATTCATTTAACTTCATTAATCAAAGACTATCTTGTAGGTAATTTGAAACCACTATGAAGTCATTTTTCCACTTCAAAAATGTTGATTTTCTTTATAATAAGTAATTTTAATAAACTTCCATTACCAGCTTTACAGAGATCATAAAAACTTCCACTGCTATATGGTATCAATAACACTACTATCCTCATGACTTAGTATATGAAACAAAAACATCAGGAAGAGAACCAGGTTCAGTACCTTAACTGATCATCATTGTTCCTCATTAGTCAGCCAGCAATAGATCTGGTTTGCCATAAGAGCTGTGGGTATGAGATAATTATATTAACTTCCAAACAGAAACCTAATTCTAAGCACAATCTTAGCATTTGTTGTTGTTGTTGTTGTTGTTAATTTTTAGGATAAGATTAGAATTTGTTTTTTCACTCATCATTCCTTTATCTTACATGTTAACCACATACATGTGAAGTGGCTATGATATGCCATTTACATAATAAAATATTTACTGCTTTGCAGCTTTGGCTCTACCCTGGGTCTAAAATACTCTGATTGCAGAGCTTTCTCAAGATCTTTGATCTTTTGTTTCATAAGAATTGTGTATGCTCTGCATACATAGTATAAGCCACACCCACATTTTCCAACTTTCCCTCTCTACCTGTTTTTCCCCTGCTCTGCTTTCTGCTATGCCTTTCATTTCATTACTCATTCATTTCTAAAAATAGATGTAGTGACCACTCATTATTCTGAAAAATTCTGAAACAAAGAAAGATACTATATCCATAAATAGGAAGATTCAATATTGTTAAGATATCAATTTTCCTCAAATTAATCTATAGATTTAAAACAATGCCAGTCATAATCCATCAGGTGTTTTTAGTGGAAATTGATGATCTGCTTCTAAAATGTACATGGAAAGTCAAAGGAACTAGAATAGAAAAAACGATCTTCAAAAAGAAGAAAATAAGTATTTACACTATCTTCTTGATAGTGTAATCAAG
The DNA here is from genome assembly GCF_022837055.1 of Prionailurus viverrinus. Taxonomy (NCBI): domain Eukaryota; kingdom Metazoa; phylum Chordata; class Mammalia; order Carnivora; family Felidae; genus Prionailurus; species Prionailurus viverrinus. Next base: position 208,539,021 of record NC_062561.1, read on the forward strand.
AATCTATCTTGATTCAAGATCTTGCTTGAAGATCTTGCTTCAAGATCTACCATACATATGCAGTAACCAAGACAGAATAATTCTGGTGTAAATCAGTGAAACGATAAGGAGCTCGGAAATAGGCCCACCTTATCAGATTGTTCAGTTGTCTACAAAGGCACTAAAACAATGCAATGGGGGAAAAGGAAGCCTAAGAATGATGCTGGAAGAATTGAATAATTACATTAGAACACATAAACATAAAAGGTAAACATGTAACAATGTTTTTAGAAGAAAACAGGTTTTTGGGAGTTGGAAGAGAGAAGTTTTATTTTAAGGCCACAATAATCAATAACCATAAAAGAAAAATTATTTTATTTAATAAAATAAAAAATTATTTTTATTTTATTTTATTATAATGCTGAGTAAATTACTCTTCATCAGAATTTTAAAAAACCTTTGTTCATCAAAAGACACAATTAAGAAATTGAATAGGTAAGCAAAATCCCAGGAGAAAAATATTCATGAATTATGTATCTGACAAAGGTCCATATATATTTCTGAAGAGGTAACCTACGTCATTAGTCATCAGAGAAATAAAAATTAGGATCACAATAAGATGCCACTCCATACCTACCAAAATGTTTGAAATTTAAAAAGACACAACATAAAATGTTTGTGAGTATATTGACCAACTAGAATTCTCAAACCCTGGTAGCTGGAATGTAAAATGGTACAAAAATCTTAGAAAAACTTTTGGTAGATTCTCATAAAACTAGATGTATACCTTACCCTATAACTCTGCAATTCTGCTCCTAGGTAGTCACCAAATAGAAATTAAAATATATGCTCGTATAAAGACCTAAAACAAATGTTCATAGCATCTTTATTTATGTTAGATTAAAAACTGGAAGCAGCCCAAGTGTCCATGAAAAAAAAAAATAGATAAATTATCATGTACTCAGACAAACCCAACTCAGACAAACCCAACACAGACAAACCCAACGGGTTTGCCACCAGAACACAGGTATCATGAAAACCATCCCTAAACCTAAACCAAAATGGGGAAGGAAGACTTTCATATGATCATCATTGTCATTGGACATGTAGATTCAGGCATGTCTACCATTACTGGTCATCTGATCTACAAATGTGGTGGGATTGACAAAGAACTATTGAAAAATTTGAGAAGGAGGCTGCTGAGATGGCAAAAGGCTCTTGCAAGTATGCCTGGGTCTGGACAAACTGAAAGCTGAATGTGAATGTGGTATCACCGTTGATATCTCCCTGTCGAAATTCAAGACCAGCAAGTATTATGTGACCATCGTTGATGCCCCAAGACACGGAGACTTTATCAAAAATGTGATTACAGGCACATCTCAGGCTGACTGTGCTGTCCTGATTGTTGATGCTGGTGTTGGTGAATTTGAAGCAGGTCTCTCCAAGAATGGACAGCCACCAACTTGTTCACCAACTTGCCCAAGCGACAAGTCCTTGCCCCTCTACGATGCCTCCAAAAGTGGTGGTATTGGTACTGTCCCTGTGGCCCTAATGGAGACTGGCATTCCTAAACCTGGTGTGGTGGTCACCTTTGCTCCAGTCAATGTTACAACTGAAGTAAAGTCTGCTGAAATGCACCATGAAGCTTTGAGTGAGGCTCTTCCTGGGGACAACGTGGGCTTCACTGTCAAGAATGTGTCTGTCAGAGATGTTCATTGTGGCAATGTGGCTGGTGACAGCAAAAATGGCCCACCAATGAAAGCAGTTGGCTTCACAGCTCGGGTAATTATCTTGAACCATCCAGGCCAAATCAGTGCCGGATATGCACCTGTGCTGAATGGTCACACAGCTCACATTGCCTGCAGGTTCGCTGAGCGGAAGGAGAAGATTGTCATTCTGGAAAAAAAGCTGGAAGATGGTCCCAAGCTCTTGAAATCTGGTGATGTTGCCATCGTTGATATGGTTCCTATGTGTGTTGAGAGCTACTCTGACTATCCTCCTCTGGCCATTTTGCTCTTTGTAACATGAGACAGACAGTTGCTGTGGGTATCATCAAAGCAGTGGGCAAGAAGGCAGCTGGAAGTGGCAAGGTCACCAAGTCTGCCCAGAAGCTCAGAAGGCTAAATGAATATATCACCAATACCTGCCACCCCAGTCTTAATCAGTGATGGAAGAATGGTCTCAGAACTGTTTGTGTCAATTGGCCATTTAAGTTTAATAGTAAAAGACTGGTTAATGATAACAATGCATTGTAAAACCTTCAGAAGGAAAGGGAAATATTTTGGGGACAACTTGTGTATGTGTGGCAAAAGTCGGTACTTTTTACAGACACAACTTGACCAAATATCTGTCAAAGAATTTTGAGATCCATTAAAACAAAAGTTTAATGAGAAATAAACAAAACAAAAATCAACTATGGTATACTCAGTCAATGGAATACTATTAAGCAATAGAAATGAACAAATTACTAATACATACAATGTTGATGTGCCTGAACATTTTTGAGGTAACTGAGTAAAAGATACCTTATACAGAAGTGTACATATTTTATTGTTCGATTTATATGAAGTTCTATAATAGGTAAAACTAATCTCTGGTGGGAAAAATAACCAAAACAGTAGGTGTCTTTGGGGAATATGCAAAAGGTTTGATCAGGAAGGGGCCCAAGAAAACTTTCTGGGAAGATAATGATATTCCTTATCTTGACAAATCTTCGGGTTACATAGATATATATTCCTGTACAACAAAAGTTATCATATGGTGCACTTAAGATTTGTGCAATTCACTGTATGGCAATTTAAAGTTTATTCATTTGAGAGAGAGAGAGCACACACAAGAGAAAGAGAATGAGCAGGGAGGGGTAGAGATGGAGAGAGAGAATCCCAAACAGGCTCCATGTTCTGCACAGAGCAAGGTTGACTGTGAGATCATGATCTGAGCCAAAACCAAGAGTCGGACACTCAACCAACTGAGTCACCCAGGTGCCCCGCACTGTATGGCAATTTAAACTAAAAAAAGAAAAAGCTATAAACAAATATTGAACTCTAGTTAAGGACACGCATCCTGAAGTGTTTAGGGGTGAAGGGTACTGATATTGGCAACTTACTTTAAAATGTGTCTGTAATGAGACAGATTGATGAAATGTCAGAGAAATGGATGGTTGGACAGATATGTGACAAAGCAGAGTGAGCAAAACGCTTATTTTATTTTTTAAAAGATTTTTTAAATGTTGATTTATTTTTGAGACACACACACACACAGCATGAGCGGGGGAGGGACAGAAAGAGATGGAGACACAGAATCCACACAGATGGAGACACAGGCTCTGAGCTGTCAGCACACAGCCCCATGTGGGGCTTGAACCACAAACTGTGAGATCATGACTTGAGCCAAAGTCGGACCCATAACCGACTGAGCCACCCAAGTGCCCAAAATGTATATTTTAACATCTAGATTGTGTTCAAGTCAAGCTTCTTATATCTTTGAAATTTTTTGTTAATAAAATATGGGATAAAAGCAGTAAAAAAAAAATGAAAGTTAATTTTAAAATTTAGTGATGCTTATACTAAATAAGATTCTAATTTGAAATTATCTGACTCAATATATTATATGTATTATAAGAAGATAATTTATTAAATGGCAACAAAAAAAGAGAGCTGTGAATGAAAAAACTGTTTTTAAAGTGCTAAAAGAATCCTGAGTGCCATGGGATTGAGTTTGACTTTTTTTACCCAACATTCTCAGTAAAACACTTGTAACCATGATAGCATATTTGATTTTACCATATAGAATAAGATTCACACTTAAATTAGTATGTAAAATTTTTAAATTGAAAGAGACCTTAGCAATCATCTTTTAATCCCTTTGTTTTAAAGATGTGAAAGCTGATGTCCTCAAGGACTGTGAGTTTACTCTAAGTCACAAAGCTAGTAAATACCAGCATGCTTACCAAAAACAAGACAAAACAAAACAAAACTGTGAAATCTGATTCATTTCCCTTTGAAGTTCTCTTGTAGGAGTGTGAGAATCAGTCAGACCAGCATCTAGACTACCAGAAAGAGGCATCTGTGAGAAGGGAATAATAATGCCTGCTCTGCTACAGGAAATACCAACGCGCTTTGGATTGTTCTTAAGATGGTGAGAAACTTAAATACCACTCGTTATTTTCAATGTATGTGTAATACATCGAGATCTACACTTCAGGTCAGTGGATTTCCAAATGGGACTGATGTACTGGCTGTGATTTAACTCATTATTTCCCATAAAATTTACATCGGTCAGAATGCATAATCCAAGTGACCATGAGAGACAAATACATATGAAAGTAGAGCAAAGTGGAACACATTTAGATAGTTAGAAGGTTCATTAATCTTCACCATAAATTAAATTCTCCAACTGAAGGAGAATTTACAAGTTTTATTTTTATATACAGTCTTCAAAGAGATTTGGAATAAAACGAATGTATTCAAATGCATAAATGTAAGCCATCCTCAAAGTAAAACATTAAATCTGAAGAAATATATTATTTGATAGGAACATAGCAATAAAATATTCAACAAAAACCCACAGAGTCTAAAGGATTTTCATTTCATGTGGACTCAAAGTATTCCATTTTCATTATTTTTATTTTTTTTAATTAATTTATTTAGAGAGACAGAGAAAGCATGAGTTGGGGAGGGGCAGAGAGAGAGGGAAAGAGAGAGAACCCCAAGCAGGTTCCACACTGCCAGCATGGAGCCTGATGTGGGGCTCAAACCCATGAACCAAGAGATCATGACCTGAGCCAAAGTCAGATGCTTAACTGACTGAGCCATCCAGGCACCCCCCAAAGTATTCCATTTTTAAAATGCTAACTTTTAAATGTATATCGGCATAACCTTTACTGCATCTTGCCCCTACAGAGAAGACTAAAAAAGAAAATATGCTCAATAATTAGTTTCCTCATAATAAAATTCCCAGAAGAGCATTATAAAAAAATAAATGTCAAGATTGCCGTGGATATATAAGAATCTTCTGGGAACTCTGTGGAACACTATTAATATACAGATAAGTACTTTTTAATTTATCTATTCAATGGCTGAATGAGTAGAAAAAATAATAACTGTCCACAGAGTTTTACAATTTTCAGGATATTTTATTTCCTTTTTTTTTTTTTTAACTTTTATTTATTTTTGAGAGACAGAGAGGCAGAGCATGAATGGAGAGGAGCAGAGAGGGAGACACAGAATCTGAAGCAGGCTCCAGGCTCTGAGCTGTCAGCACAGAGCCTGAAGCAGGGCTCGAGCCCACGAACTGTGATATCATGACCTGAGCCGAAGTAGGATGCTTAACCGATTGAGCCACCCAGGCGCCCTTTGTTTTCTTTATCTGATATGATCTTCATAGTATCAAACTGTGCAATATCAAAAGTTGGAGTGGATATTAATATCCTTATTTCACCTGTTAAGCAGTTGAGGCTCAAATATTAGTCTAAAAATAGCAATGTGCTATTAATAAAATCAGATGATGGAAAAATATATAGTAATTTGTCAGGTTCTCAGAGTAAATAAATATCAAAGACATGTCTAAAACATATGCTTTCAAGCTAGTGTTTTTTCCACTGAAACTTCTATCTAAATTTATCACTTAAAGTGCTATCACATCAAGTCATCTTTTTATTTTTGAAAAATCCATTAGTTCCATCAAAGCATCATAAATCTGTTTCCATGTTTTCCTAACATGCTTGACAAAACGACATATAAACATAGAATTCCAGAATAGGGCACGATAATTCAGTATACTCAAATTGATGGTAGTAAGAATGAAATGGTAAGCACAACTTGGCCTTTCTTGCTCCTTCTTTCTCCTTTCTTTCCTTTCTTCTATCAATTTATCTATGTATCATCTATCTATCTATCTATCTATCTATCATCTACCTATCTATACTTTTTTTTAAATTTTTTTTTCAACGTTTATTTATTTTTGGGACAGAGAGAGACAGAGCATGAACGGGGGAGGGGCAGAGAGAGAGGGAGACACAGAATCGGAAACAGGCTCCAGGCTCTGAGCCATCAGCCCAGAGCCTGACGCAGGGCTCGAACTCACGGACCGTGAGATCGTGACCTGGCTGAAGTCGGACGCTTAACCGACTGCGCCACCCAGGCGCCCCTCTATACTTTTAAGTACATCAGTATATACTATTGTGAAAATTAATAAAAAGAAACCTCCTTTAGAAAGGATTCAGGAGGCAAGCAAGGGAGATCTCATGCCCTACTACTCATCATCAATTGCAGACCCAGCAGGAAGAGACATGCCTTGCAAGCCCATACTACTTGAGCCACTACTTTACCATCCCAGCAGGAGGAAGAAAGTTTTCCTCTTCCTCAACAACAGGTAGCAGCCTAACCAATGAGAGTCATAACTCAGCCAATGAAAAGCCACTATACTTCAAATTCCCAGTTACTCCAAAAGACTTTTTATGACCGCACTTCCTAGTTCCCTCTTTCCTCTATAAAACAGTCGTCCTCTCCTGTATCTTACTGGTTTTACAGTAGCTTGCTTCTCCCAGATTGCAATTTTCTTCTATTCCCAAATAAACCCATTGTCTTGTTTTGCTGGCATAATAGCTGGCAGTTTTATTCATGAGGTTAACTCTATTAATTATTTAATAATCTCTAAATAGTTCTTTCCATGTTGGGACATAATTATTTTTTAATTCTGTGTTGGCTAGAGGGATTTTAGGCAAGATGGCGGCTTAGGAGGACGCTGGGCTCACCGCGCGTCCTGCTGATCACTTAGATTCCATCTACATCTGCCTAAATAACCCAGAAAACCGCCAGAGGATTAGCAGAACGGAGTCGCCGGAGCCAAACGCAGACGAGAGGCCCACGGAAGAGGGTAGGAAGGGCGGCGAGGCGGTGCGCGCTCCACGGACTGGCGGGAGGGAGCCGGGGCGGAGGGGCGGCTCGCCGGCCAAGCACAGCCACCGAGTCTGGCTTGCAAAAGCGGAGGGGCCTGACGGACTGTGTTCCCACAACAGGCGCGACTTAGCGTCTGGGAGGTCATAAGTTAACAGCTCTGCTCGGAAAGCGGGAAGGCTGGAGGACAAAGGGAGGGAGAGCTGCTGAGCCCCCTGACAACAGAGCTCAGTTTGGTGGGGAACAAAGGCGCTCGCCAGCGCCATCTCCCCCGCCCATCCCCCAGCCGAAATCCCAAAGAGAACCTGTTCCTGCCGAGGAACTTGCTCGCTCCGCGCAAACACCCAACTCTGCGCTTCGGCGGAGCCAAACCTCCGGCAGCGGATCTGACTCCCTCCCGCTGCCACAGGACCCCTCCTGAAGTGGATCACCTAAGGAGAAGCGATCTAAGCCTGCCCCTCCTGCCCCCGAGCACCTTGCCTACCCACCCCAGCTAATACGCCAGATCCCCAGCATCACAAGCCTGGCACGGTGCAAGTAGCCCAGACGAGCCACACCACCCCACAGTGAATCCCGCCCCTAGGAGAGGGGAAGAGAAGGCACACACCAGTCTGACCGTGGCCCCAGCGGTGGGCTGGGGACAGACATCAGGTCTGACTGCGGCCCCGCCCACCAACTCCAGTTATACACTACAGCACAGGGGAAGTGCCCTGCAGGTCCGCACCACTCCAGGGACTATCCAAAATGACCAAGCGGAAGAACTCCCCTCAGAAGAATCTCCAGGAAATAACAACAGCTAATGAGCTGATCAAAAAGGATTTAAATAATATAACAGAAAGTGAATTTAGAATAATAGTCATAAAATTAATCGCTGGGCTTGAAAACAGTATACAGGACAGCAGAGAATCTCTTGCTACAGAGATCAAGGGACTAAGGAACAGTCACGAGGAGCTGAAAAACGCTTTAAACGAAATGCATAACAAAATGGAAACCACCACAGCTCGGCTTGAAGAGGCAGAGGAGAGAATAGGTGAACTAGAAGATAAAGTTATGGAAAAAGAGGAAGCTGAGAAAAAGAGAGATAAAAAAATCCAGGAGTATGAGGGGAAAATTAGAGAACTAAGTGATACACTAAAAAGAAATAATATACGCATAATTGGTATCCCAGAGGAGGAAGAGAGAGGGAAAGGTGCTGAAGGGGTACTTGAAGAAATCATAGCTGAGAACTTCCCTGAACTGGGGAAGGAAAAAGGCATTGAAATCCAAGAGGCACAGAGAACTCCCTTCAGACGGAACTTTAATCGATCTTCTGCACGACATATCATAGTGAAACTGGCAAAATACAAGGAGAAAGAGAAAATTCTGAAAGCAGCAAGGGGTAAGCGTGCCCTCACATATAAAGGGAGACCTATAAGACTCGTGACTGATCTCTCTTTTGAAACTTGGCAGGCCAGAAAGAATTGGCACGAGATTTTCAGGGTGCTAGACAGAAAAAATATGCAGCCAAGAATCCTTTATCCAGCAAGTCTGTCATTTAGAATAAAAGGAGAGATAAAGGTCTTCCCAAACAAACAAAAACTGAAGGAATTTGTCACCACTAAACCAGCCCTACAAGAGATCCTAAGGGGGACCCTGTAAGACAAAGTCCCAGAGACATCACTACAAGCATAAAACATACAGACATCACAATGACTCTAACCCGTATCTTTCTATAATAACACTGAATGTAAATGGATTAAATGCGCCAACCAAAAGACATAGGGTATCAGAATGGATAAAAAAACAAGACCCATCTATTTGCTGTCTACAAGAGACTCATGTTAGACCTGAGGACACCTTTAGATTGAGAGTGAGGGGATGGAGAACTATTTATCATGCGACTGGAAGCCAAAAGAAAGCTGGAGTAGCCATACTTATATCAGACAAACTAGACTTTAAATTAAAGGCTGTAACAAGAGATGAAGAAGGACATTATATAATAGTTACAGGGTCTATCCATCAGGAAGAGCTAACAATTATAAATGTCTATGCACCGAATACCGGAGCCCCCAAATATATAAAACAATTACTCATAAACATAAGCAACCTTATTGATAAGAATGTGGTAATTGCAGGGGACTTTAATACACCACTTACAGAAATGGATAGATCATCTAGACACATGGTCAATAAAGAAACAAGGGCCCTGAATGAGACATTGGATCAGATGGACTTGACAGATATATTTAGAACTCTGCATCCCAAAGCAACAGAATATACTTTCTTCTCGAGTGCACATGGAACATTCTCCAAGATAGATCATATACTGGGTCACAAAACAGCCCTTCATAAGTTTACAAGAATTGAAATTATACCATGCTTACTTTCAGACCACAATGCTATGAAGCTTGAAATCAACCACAGAAAAAAGTCTGGAAAACCTCCAAAAGCATGGAGGTTAAAGAACACCCTACTAACGAATGAGTGGGTCAACCAGGCAATTAGAGAAGAAATTAAAAAATATATGGAAACAAATGAAAATGAAAATACAACAATCCAAATGCTTTGGGACGCAGCAAAGGCAGTCCTGAGAGGAAAATACATTGCAATCCAGGCCTATCTCAAGAAACAAGAAAAATCCCAAATACAAAATCTAACAGCACACCTAAAGGAACTAGAAGCAGAACAGCAAAGGCAGCCTAAGCCCAGCAGAAGAAGAGAAATAATAAAGATCAGGGCAGAAATAAACAATATAGAAACTAAAAAAACTGTAGAGCAGATCAACGAAACCAAGAGTTGGTTTTTTGAAAAAATAAACAAAATTGACAAACCTCTAGCCAGGCTTCTCAAAAAGAAAAGGGAGATGACCCAAATAGATAAAATCATGAATGAAAATGGAATGATTACAACCAATCCCTCAGAGATACAAACAATTATCAGGGAATACTATGAAAAATTATATGCCAACAAACTGGACAACCTGGAAGAAATGGACAAATTCCTGAACAACCACACTCTTCCAAAACTCAATCAGGAGGAAATAGAAAGCTTGAACAGACCCATAACCAGCAAAGAAATTGAATCGGTTATCAAAAATCTCCCAACAAATAAGAGTCCAGGACCAGATGGCTTCCCAGGGGAGTTCTACCAGACGTTTAAAGCAGAGATAATACCTATCCTTCTCAAGCTATTCCAAGAAATAGAAAGGGAAGGAAAACTTCCAGACTCATTCTATGAAGCCAGTATTACTTTGATTCCTAAACCAGACAGAGACCCAGTAAAAAAAGAGAACTACAGGCCAATATCCCTGATGAATATGGATGCAAAAATTCTCAATAAGGTACTAGCAAATCGAATTCAACGGCATATAAAAAGAATGATTCACCATGATCAAGTGGGATTCATTCCTGGGATGCAGGGCTGGTTCAACATTCGCAAATCAATCAACGTGATACATCACATTAACAAAAAAAAAGAGAAGAACCATATGATCCTGTCAATCGATGCAGAAAGGCCTTCGACAAAATCCAGCACCCTTTCTTAATAAAAACCCTTGAGAAAGTCGGGATAGAAGGAACATACTTAAAGATCATAAAAGCCATTTATGAAAAGCCCACAGCTAACATCATCCTCAACGGGGAAAAACTGAGAGCTTTTTCCCTGAGATCAGTAACACGACAAGGATGCCCACTCTCACCGCTGCTGTTTAACATAGTGCTGGAAGTTCTAGCATCAGCAATCAGACAACAAAAGGAAATCAAAGGCATCAAAATTGGCAAAGATGAAGTCAAGCTTTCGCTTTTTGCAGATGACATGATATTATACATGGAAAATCCGATAGACTCCACCAAAAGTCTGCTAGAACTGATACAGGAATTCAGCAAAGTTGCAGGATACAAAATCAATGTACAGAAATCAGTTGCATTCTTATACACTAACAATGAAGCAACAGAAAGACAAATAAAGAAACTGATCCCATTCACAATTGCACCAAGAAGCATAAAATACCTAGGAATAAATCTAACCAAAGATGTAAAGGATCTGTATGCTGAAAATTATAGAAAGCTTATGAAGGAAATTGAAGAAGATTTAAAGAAATGGAAAGACAGCCCCTGCTCATGGATTGGAAAAATAAATATTGTCAAAATGTCAATACTACCCAAAGCTATCTACACATTCAATGCAATCCCAATCAAAATTGCACCAGCATTCTTCTCGAAACTAGAACAAGCAATCCTAAAATTCATATGGAACCACAAAAGGCCCCGAATAGCCAAAGGAATTTTGAAGAAGAAGACCAAAGCAGGAGGCATCACAATCCCAGACTTTAGCCTCTACTACAAAGCTGTCATCATCAAGACAGCATGGTATTGGCACCAAAACAGACACATAGACCAATGGAATAGAATAGAAACCCCAGAACTAGACCCACAAACGTATGGCCAACTCATCTTTGACAAAGCAGGAAAGAACATCCAATGGAAAAAAGACAGCCTCTTTAACAAATGGTGCTGGGAGAACTGGACAGCAACATGCAGAAGGTTGAAACTAGACCACTTTCTCACACCATTCACAAAAATAAACTCAAAATGGATAAAGGACCTAAATGTGAGACAGGAAACCATCAAAACCTTAGAGGAGAAAGCAGGAAAAGACCTCTCTGACCTCAGCCGTAGCAATCTCTTACTGGACACATCCCCAAAGGCAAGGGAATTAAAAGCAAAAGTGAATTACTGGGACCTTATGAAGATAAAAAGCTTCTGCACAGCCAAGGAAACAACCAACAAAACTAAAAGGCAACCAACGGAATGGGAAAAGATATTCGCAAATGACATATCGGACAAAGGGCTAGTATCCAAAATCTATAAAGAGCTCACCAAACTCCACACCCGAAAAACAAATAACCCAGTGAAGAAATGGGCAGAAAACATGAATAGACACTTCTCTAAAGAAGACATCCGGATGGCCAACAGGCACATGAAAAGATGTTCAGCGTCGCTCCTTATCAGGGAAATACAAATCAAAACCACACTCAGGTATCACCTCACGCCAGTCAGAGTGGCCAAAATGAACAAATCCGGAGACTATAGATGCTGGAGAGGATGTGGAGAAACGGGAACCCTCTTGCACTGTTGGTGGGAATGCAAATTGGTGCAGCCGCTCTGGAAAGCAGTGTGGAGGTTCCTCAGAAAATTAAAAATAGACCTACCCTATGACCCAGCAATAGCACTGCTAGGAATTTATCCAAGGGATACAGGAGCACTGATGCATAGGGCCACGTGTACCCCAATGTTCATAGCAGCACTCTCAACAATAGCCAAATTATGGAAAGAGCCTAAATGTCCATCAACTGATGAATGGATAAAGAAATTGTGGTTTATATACACAATGGAATATTACGTGGCAATGAGAAAAAATGAAATATGGCCTTTCGTAGCAACGTGGATGGAACTGGAGAGTGTGATGCTAAGTGAAATAAGCCATACAGAGAAAGACAGATACCATATGGTTTCACTCTTATGTGGATCCTGAGAAACTTCACAGGAACCCATGGGGGAGGGGAAGGAAAAAAAAAAAAAAAAGAGGTTAGAATGGGAGAGAGCCAAAGCATAAGAGACTTAAAAACTGAGAACAAACTGAGGGTTGATGGGGGGTGGGAGGGAGGAGAGGGTGGGTGATGGGTATTGAGGAGGGCACCTTTTGGGATGAGCACTGGGTGTTGTATGGAAACCAATTTGTCAATAAATTTCATTAAAAAAAAATAATAATAATAATTCTGTGTTGGCTATTTTATAAGGAGAGGTACCTAAATCACATGGCTTCACATGGGATTAGGAGAGCTGCAGAATGGAAAAAGACAATTAGGAAAGGAAATAAGTGGGTAGACTTTGAAGGACACCACACCTTTTGAATTCATCCATAATTACAAGGTGTTATGTTTCAAACTCTACTCTGAATCTGGGAACCCAAAGAATAGAATGCTGATTGAATGATGGCTTTAGCCTAAGTGACAAGTTTAAATTTTATTCTCCAGGCATTATGAAGCCTTTGAGTGTTCAAATTTGTTTTCATTTGGTTTTAGTTTTGGTCTAATGGGAGAAATAGGGTAATCCATTTCAGATTTTTATAAAATAAAGTATAGGGTTCATAAGAAAGAAAAGCTGAAAACATGGTACCCAATTAGAAAACCAATAGAGCAGTCAACACAAGAGAATTTAGGGCCTGAGTTGAAGGAGTAACAGTGGATTTAGAGAAGGGACAGAATCAATAATACTTAGGAAGTAGAATCAATAGGATATGGTGAATGAACAGATGTTTAAATTAAGGAAAGAGAGGGGTCAAAGATGCCTCTAAAATTCCTCTTTGGAAAAATGACAATTCCAATCAAGCAAACATTGGAAGAAATGTTTTATTTGTTTGTTTGTTTGGCCTTTTTTTTTTTTTGTCAAGGCAGTATGTGTTGAAGAAAAGTGATTCAAATTAAGTTTGGAAAATGTCACTTATCTACTCTCCTCAGATAAATTGCAAACACTGTCAGGATTCTGCATGGAGTATAGTAGATGGTGGTTACTGAGGGGGGCAGCAAGGGATTTGCCTTGATACATACCCTATCAAGAGAAGGTAGGACTACAGAACTACTAACTCTAAAATGGGTAAATCCGAGTACTTTGGGTTTCATCAGTGAATAATGGAAGTTGTTTTTTGTTTTGTTTTTTACTTTTATATTCAAAATTGATAGGCATGAGTCTCTATGTACTTGTACTATGTACTTAATCTGTGTGCTGTATGGTCCCCAGTCCCAGAAGCCCATAAGTAGCACAAAGAGGGCAAGAGAACACTTTCTTCCACTTTAGATCTTCAAAATTTCTGGATCTGTGGGGATGAGCAGAATAGTGATGCTGTCACTTTCTTGTAATTATATGTACTTAAGTGCCTTTGAACCCAATGAACTTAGCCCTGTAAGACAAGCAGTCAAAACACCCCCCTTCCTACTTCAGTCAAAGGATGAAAACCGCCAGTTATATTAATTTATACATTTGTTTGGGAATAAAACTTTCTTCCACTTTCCAGAGGCATCTAAACCCAGGCTTCTCCTCACCTAGAGCATCAGAATGGTAGCTTCCAAATAAACTCAACAACCCAAGCCAGGATGTAACACTCTCTTTGTTGTCAACATGGCATCCAAGGCAGCCATCTCCCTCTCCGTACCAGTGGCCCCAGCCCCCTTACACTTTCACTTCATCTTCACATTCACCCAGTGTGGTCTGTACATAAAAGAGGAAAATTGCAATTGTTTAGACCCTGCAACTCCCTTCCTGATCCCCTAACTCAAGCATAGGCTCATTACTTTGTTAATTTTTGAACTTTTACTGAAATTCCCATAGAGAAATTGAGAAAAGACTTACTTGTTTGTTCTATGATATCTTGGTATCTATGAAATTTCATATTTAAAAAATTGTTTCAGTGTTTGGGGCAAGGGAGATTCCAAAAATGCTGTCTCAATTTTTTTCCCAGAGGAGGACTCAACCCTTTAAATTGTTGGTTAGAATTTGTGGTTTTGCTTTTTTTAAACATCTGCTGCCTACTGTGGCTGTAGCAATCAAACGTTCATTCCATTTTATCATTCATTTGTTAGTTAAATCAGCAGAATCTGTCTCTGTTTAATAACCACCCGAAGTGGAAATGAATTAGTCCTATAATTTAAATAGTGAACAAAAAATACACAGCTAATGAACATTTTTTTGGAGTCAGTTATTTTTTTCTATGCTAGAAAAAATGATGTGGAAAATGTTCCTATCAGGAGTATCTCAATGAGTATTCTTACAGTATTCTTGAGAATTCAGGAAACATGCTTGCCCATCAGGAAACAGAATTAAATGGATAGTAAATTTGTTTGGGTTTCCTCATGGACTCAAAAGCAGTTCCAAGGACCCAGGAATTTTCTATTGCAATTCTCTGATTAATAGATCATATAAATACTAAACATGAAAGGGCATTGTGTAGATAAATCAATTTAACTGAAATTATTTTAGTAATTAACCAACCTCGTTTCTTCCAATTACTCTTCAACGAACTCCTTGTCCAGGCAAACACAAATTGAGTTTCTGGAATTCTGCAAGTACTTTTCTTTAGAAACTTTTCAAATTCCCCATGAAAAAAAGTTAAGAAATATATTTTGTTAAGACTGTCTTGCTTCATTCTTTAAATTGAGCCTAAACATTTTAAAGAAATAAAAGTATCCTCTTACTGAGCTTGAGTTTTTCCATTCTGTTTTTAAAAAGTAATAGCTAAGTTAAGTAGAAAACTACATTAGCATTAATATTGGAAACCAGATATAATTTAATAATTCTTACATGGCATGGTTATTGTTTGAAAGAAATTTCAAACTTATTAAAATGACATAATCTGAATGACTAATGTTATTACATTTTGTTGCTGAGGAAATACATGAAGTACTCTCAGCTGTGATTAGAAATTTTAATAATTTCTTATCTGAATAATAAGTGATGGAAAGAATAACTAAATTAAATGACAAACATGCAGGACACTTTCTAAATTAATAGAAAGTGAAAATAATTTATTATTGTTGCATTTGCTCTCAAAGGACTTTGTGGTTTCTTGTTTTGACTGTTTTAGATTTTTTCAATCTACACTGTTGTTTTTTTTTCTTAAGTTTGTTTGTTTATTTATTTATTTAAGAGAGAGAGAGACAGAGCATGAGCAGGGGAGGGGCAGAGAGAAAGGGAGAGAGAGAGAGAGAGAGAATCCCAAGCTGGCTCTGCGTGGTCAGTGTGGAGCCCAATGTGGGGCTCAAACTCATGAACCATGAGATCATGACCTGAGCCAAAACCAAGAGCCTGATGCTTAACTGATTGAGCCATGCAGGTGCCCCTGCACTCTGTTTTATGGTCACCAGTTTTCCATCTTCAACAAAATTAGAAAATGTGAAAATTACTTTAATCTGGTTATTAAAATGGTAGATTATAATTCACTTAAAGTGAAGTTTATGAATGAGTTGCTCAGATAAGATATGCCATCACTTCCAGAGATCATTAAAAGTAGGCGCTCCTCTGTGCCAGCTGATACTGGTGTGTATTAGGAGGGTTAACCCAAGTGTGCACAACAGATTGACGTGAGGAGCCACCGAAGGCAACAAGATTGGTTAAGAAGCGATCTCAGTGCAGGCCATCAGTTATGGTATGAGTAAGTCACAGGAATAAAAAGCAGAGCATAAGGAATACAGTCAATGACACTGTAATGGCGATGTATGGGGACAGATAGTAGCCACACTTATGGTGAACGTGGCATAACGTATAAACCTGTCAAATCATGACACTGTACCCTGAAACTAATGTCACGTCGTGTGTCAGCTATACTCAAACAAAATCTATGTAAAGAAGTAATCTGAAAAGTTCAAGTGAGAGATAATTATGTCTGCATTGATGGTGCAAATGGAAAGGAATGACACGTGAGAGATTTGGAATAGTATTATAAAAGGATATTGGACTGTGCGTAAAAGAAAAGTTTTTTAAAAGAGACAATTTTTTAGAAAGTATAAAGGCAGGATGAGCAGAGATATTATTCATAGGTGAACATTCAGAGAAAAATGCTGATACATGACTGGAAGAGCAAAGATTAGTTCAATTGTAAGTTTAAGTTCAATGTGAGGTCCTCACTGGGTGATACAGGTAAAGCTATTCCGTAAGCAAATGATAGTAGAAACAGAGAGAGAGCATAGGACAAAAGTTAGGACAAGTGCTGAAATTTAGTCATCTGCATCAGTACTTTTTACGTTTTAATACAGATATGAATCATCTAGGACTTCAAAAATGTACCCTTTGTCCTAGTACATTTCAGGTGGGACACGAGAGTCTGTATTTCTTTTTTTATTATTATTCTTATTTTTAAGAGAGAGAGAGACAGAGACAGAGGCTGAGTGGAAGATGGGCAAAGAGAGAGGGAGACAGAATCCAAAGCAGGCTCCAGGCTCTGAGCTGTCAGCACAGAGCCCGTCGCGGGGTTCAAACTCACAAACCGTGAGATCATGACCTGAGCCAAAGTCCGATGCTTAACTGACTGAGCCACCCACCCAGGCACCCTGAGATTCTGTATTTCTTTTTTTTTAATTTTTTTTTATTTTTTATTTATTTATTTATTTTTTCAACGTTTATTTATTTTTGGGACAGAGAGAGACAGAGCATGAACGGGGGAGGGGCAGAGAGAGAGGGAGACACAGAATCGGAAACAGGCTCCAGGCTCCGAGCCATCAGCCCCCAGAGCCCGATGGGGGCTCGAACTCACGGACCGCGAGATCGTGACCTGGCTGAAGTCGGACGCTTAACCGACTGCGCCACCCTGGCTCCGAGCCATCAGCCCCCAGAGCCCGATGGGGGCTCGAACTCACGGACCGCGAGATCGTGACCTGGCTGAAGTCGGACGCTTAACCGACTGCGCCACCCAGGCGCCCCAGAGATTCTGTATTTCTAACGAGCATCCAGTAATGCCCAAACTACTGGTCTGATGACCACACTTTGGATAGTGAAGTACATTTTTTCTCAAATGTCACTACTCCTTGGAATCTCAAAGAAATTTTAAAACAAACAAAAACGACTCCCGTTTCCCAGCCCCAGAAAATCTAACTGCGTTGATTGGAAGTACTGCATTTTAACTCCTAAGGCAATACGAATGTGCCACAAGGTTTGAGAACCTTGTCAAGGTGGTAGTTTGAAAGAGTGAAAAATAAAAACAATCCCCATTTAGACAGGTGTAGGGAAAAGTAAGACCATAAGGAAAAAAAGCAACCGGAAAGATGCAAGGATAACTAGATGGGTTTTTGTATTTTGTAAGTCAAATCAGAACTCAGTGAAATCACTTCTGACTTCTGACTCCAGAATATAGAATAAACTTTTGATGCTCTAAGTCACTAAATTTGTGGTGATTTGTTTCAGCAGTGATAGGAAACAAATGCACCTATGAATTAGATATAGTTATTGTTTTAGTTCAGGCTGTTCCAATAGAATACCATTGACTGAATGGCTTAACCAGTGAACATTTATGTCTTACTCTTCTGGAGCCTGCAAAGTCCAATATTAAGGTGCTAGCTGATTAGGTTCCTGGTGACAACCCTCTTCCTGGTTTTCAGAGGGCTGAGGATGGAGAGAGAAAGAGCAAGTTTGCTAGCTCTCTGGCATCTTCTTATAAGGGCATTAATGCCATCATAGGGACGCTACCCTTATTACCTAATGACCTCCTTAAGGTCTCATCTCCAAATACCATCACACTGGGGAGTTTCAATGTATGAATTTTGTGATGGACACATACATGAAGTTCATAGCAGTTAATATCCTGATTTTACAGATGAAGAATCTCAAATACAGAGAAAGTAACTAATTTGCCCAAAGTCACATAACTTCTAAATGATAGGATTTGAACCCTAACAGCCTAATTCTGGAACCGTCAAAATTAACAATAAGTAGGCTTACAAAGAGCCTTCCCACCATTTTATCCATCCAATTCTAGTCTGTTTCATATTAAAAGGTTGCTGAGACTTTCTTTTCAATTATGTCTTGTGATTTTTCAGCATAATGCTTAACACTAAATGACCTAAGCTAAAATTGAGAATATTATTTCAGGCATAAAATTTCTTCATGCAGAAAATATTAACATCTGCTTATGAAATTTACAAGCATTATACTAGTACCAAACTAAGAGATTTTGATAGTCTTACATAGAACAAACTCCAGTTCCTCGATAAACAAAACTTAATTCACTAGAATTTAGTCTGCATCAAAATCAGAGGATTAGAACCTCAGGGTTCAGCAGGAATGTTTATCTCCTCTCAAAGTAACCATAAAAACAGTGATTCTCAATAGTTTGTGTAGGAATGTAAAAGTTTATTCCCATTAATTGAATTTCAGAGAATAACTAAGATGCACACACTTTACCAAAAATATTCTGAGCAAAAAGAGTAGTACATACACATGGGCAAAATTCAAACAGTGTAGAAAGGTATACAATGAAAAATGAGATCCATGTGTGCCATATTTTCTTCCATAATTAAATTAACTGTTTCCATATTGGAGGGTGGTCATATAATTTATTCCCTAACCAGCATATTTTTAAGAGTGACAAGTGCTAAACAGACAGAAAACCAGTGAGGGGGCAGGTAAAAACCAGGACTTAACTGGGTTAATTGGTGAAAATTGAAGATATTTTCAGGTTTTTCCAATAGCTAAAAATGCTGACATAAGGTTTATTGCATCTTAACGTTCTTTTGTAAGAATGACTACTGAATGAATCACTAAAAATATGTCAAAATCTGTGTGGATTTTGGTTTTGTCAGATATCAGATTACTCTCTAAATACACAACACCACTTTATTCTTCCACCAACAAAGTATGAGAGCCTTGTTATCCCACCATCTTTCCTATAAGAAATAATACCACACATATTATTTTTGACAATATATTTATATATTTAATAAATCACTTCTCTGATTTGTTTTGTATGCCTTTAGTTTTAAGTAAAATTTATTATTTATTTGTGCATTTGTATATTTTTCTGATACTTATTTATTCAAATCCTTTGCCCATGTTTCTATTATTTTTCTATTGTATATGTATATGTGTGTGTATACATATAAAATATCTGTATATATGTCATATGTATAATAGTATGTATAATATTTCTATTATAATATTTCTATATGCATAAATAATATACATAATGTACTACATATCATATTTCTATTCTATCTAATATTTCTGTTAGATTTGGTTTGTGTAAACTCTGTGAATTCAAATAATTCACCCATTGCTTGTATATGTATTCCAAATGTTTTCCTAATAGACTCTTCATTGTTTCTTACAGAATTTTAAGAATTGTACTACTTATATGTTCTCAAATTTATTATTCATTTGCTTATTCTAAAGCCATAGCATTTTCAGCATTACTTTCAAAGAGAATTGATACATAGTCAAAATCATTGTCTGGGTCTTACAAGATAAGAGTTAGGTCTCTACTTAAATGCTCTTCTGAACATTTAGATATGCTCTATCGATGGGCAAAGTCTATGCAGGTAATCTCATACACCATCTCCTCTGGTCATAAACCATATTAAGGAAGAGACTCTAGATGAACTGGCTTGAATCCATTGTTACTGCTACTCAAAAATAACAATCACAACAATACCCAACAATTGTGACATTGATAGTGTACCATGAACATCATCTTGGTACCAGATGTAACAGAAAGGAAGAAAATTAGCAAGTACGTTAGTCAGATTTCTACTTGTACTTATGAAAACAGTCCTATTCTTCATCACCTGCTCATCACCGTAGTATGCAAAAGATAATATTCTGCTTTCTCACTAATGCAAACCTTTCCTCAACACTCTCAACTTTGTTCAGTGGGCTGTCATCAATTAACAAGGCTCATTGCCTTAATTTAGTTAAGAAGTAGCTGACCAAACTATAATTGAACACCACTTTGAATGAAACCTTGGTGAGTTATTGTTATTATTTTGAATTTTCATTTACTTTGGATGAAATATAAAATTATTTTGTTAATTCATTTAATTACTAGTCAAAACTAAGTTGAGTATCTTTTATGGGTTAGGAACTGAGAAGTTCTTGAGATTCAAGGATAAGTAATGCTGTAACTACATGCAAGAAATCCAATGTTTAGTTGTGGATTAAGGAAAAAAGGTAGGAGCGCCTGGGTGGCTCAGTCAGTTAAGCGTCCGACTTTGGCTCAGTCATGATCTCATGGTTTGTGGGTTCAAGCCCCGCACTGGGCTCCGTGCTGACAGCTCAGAGCCTGGAGCCTGCTTCAGATTCTGTGTCTCCCTCTCTCTCTGCCCCTCCCATGCTTACGCTCTGTCTCTCTCTGACTCTCAAAAATGAATAAATGTTAAAAATAAAAAAGAACAAAAAATGCATATTGTTAAATGTAAAGGTTTTTAAAAATATAATACAATAAATGGAAGAGGGAAATTCAATTAGAACAAGTATAAAATTATCAACAGAGAAAGACTGTATATACTCAAGTTAGGAAAAATTATCCAGACATCCTACTTATGCCTAATGTAAACAGGAGTTTAAATGCATTAAAATGTATTTTGAGTGTTCTTTGGAGTTCATTATATACAGGTGACCATAATCCTTTACCTGAAATCATTCAACTGCAACCAAGCTCAGTTTCAAGGGAGATTCATGAAATAGTGAGGGAAGAAGTGAGTGGACATCTGCTTAACCTGTTAAATAAGCCTAAACAGTTTGGCAAATCACAATGACAAATTTCTGAATCACATTCACACAGTAGTCCAATTCATTTTGAGAATGTTTAAAATCCCACTTGAGAAAATTGGAAAAAAATCAGGTAGTAGCATAAAAAAGACTTTTCATACCAGAAAGGTGAAGAAGAGGAAGGAGTGAAAGGAGAAAGGTCAAAAGCTTCTACAGTCCATTTATGAAAACACCAGAATTGAGCAATGGCCCCAAGGCAACAATAAAAGCAGAACAAAATCCCTGAAACATTAAGTATTCTCTTTTGGTTGCTATAGGCAACTAGATGTTAAGCACACAACTCCTAGTTCCTGCTCAATTACCCTGTGATACCCCTACTACAAAGCTTTAGATGGTGTGAACATATGTGTATATGAGTATTTCTGTTTCTTTAATAATACACAATCCCTATTAAAAAGCTAACCTTGAAGATAAGTGATAAAATTCAGATTCTGTGTTATTACAGAGTCTGGGGCAGGATTGGTGGATTGTTCTTGAGACTCCAAGATTTTCCCAAATGTCTGACTCATTCAAACTCTACACATAGACTTTACAAAACAGTTTTTATCTCATTTCGAAGTTCAACTTTGACCATGTACTGTAGAGCTTTTTATTTGCTTTCAGAAGGGAATTTCTTACCTTATGAGTGTATTTAGAAAGACCCAAGGATTGCTCATAAAAACAGTCAAAATCCCAGTCAGAAGTTGCTCAGCCACTCTCCTGTATGCCTTCTAGAAAGGGCTGTTGAGAAAATTCAGGCCTATTAGCTACAGTCTTTGAGGTTTGTGAATTCCAGTGAGACATAGAAAACCGTCATCTCAGAGATTTAATAAGCAGGCCTTCTGACCTAACATTCCCTCTTGGAATCTTTTTCTACAGGATGATTTAATAGTTGTCACCCAGCTTGGGCTCTCAGCAACCACGCAGTATAACTATAACCATCAACTTTGACTGGTATGCTCATTTACTACTGGCTAGGGTCTACAAAAATAGTGAGACATGGCCCATTTCACCAAGCAACAAACTTTATCACCAATAGCAGTGCCAAGGGGAGGCTTGCAAACTGAGTGATGCTTTAGCACTCCCTCTTATCAGTAGCCATGCAACCCACCAAAGATAACCCAAATAAATAAAACAGCTATGAAAAAAAAAAACAGTATTCTTGCTATAGAAACACAGCCCCAAGAGAAGTTTCCTGGCCTCCAGGCTTCCATCCAGATTGGGGTCCACAAACACTCCAAATAGAAATTCTGGATTTTAGTGCTGGAAATTCTGGAAATTAGTACTTCAACCATCTTAATATTTTTATATAATTCAAGAAAGTGAATTATTTATTGAGAAACTATTCTGTTTATTTCACCTGATTATTTCATCAATGCTTTGAGGTAGATATCACTATTCCAGTTTTACAGATAAGAAAACATAGAATGAGACACTTTAAGTAACAAGATCCCAGCCATGGAACTAATAGTGGCAGAACTAAGATCTGAACCATGCACACCTCTGTGTGTAGAACAGAGCTCCTACTCCATCATCTACACACACAAAGATGTCAATACTGACTTTCATTAGCTACTGCATCTCTTTGTTTCAATGTTTGGGTTTGGTAAACCTTAACGGCAGTCAGAAAATATATTCTCGGTCTGAGAAAGATGGCATAAATCCTAATCGGTATCTAAATTCATAGGATCCCATGTGATGTGTTCATTGGTTATGTGTTTTGTGCAACCTTTAACTCTTGAAGCTCTCTTGGCCACTGATTATTTTGCAGGACTCTTGCTGTCCATTTTTTCTCTAATTTCCTCCATATCTCTGCTGATTTTTCCCATTATAAATGCTTGATGTCTAAATATTTTTAGGATCTTAGAACATCTTCCACTCTTTGATTTGTCCATAATCAATTCTTGTCCCTACTCCCGACAGCAAGAAATATTCTACGCCTCTGCTATTCTATGCAAGGTATTTTTGTCAATATCAGCTGCATCATTTACTTGTAGTGGATACAAGCAGAATGGGAAGATATGAAAAAAACCCTCTTTTTTCCCTTTTTTCCCTCTCTGACTTCCCAAAATAGTTATAGTTAGCCATCCTCATCTCTGTCACTCAAGAGATAAGACAACTTAAACTTTTTTCATTTTACAATGAACCTTATCCAGTTCTGTTCTCAATTTCACCTGTAAAAGAACTATCCATTATTCACCCATTATATCTGCAACTTTTTTCACTCCAGTGGCTTTGTTATCATCCCCAAATCCTATATTAGAATTCCTTCATTTACACTGTTAGCCCAGAAAGACCTGTAGTTCCACTATACAAGGGTGTTGGCTATAAAGGGGCCACTTCCTTTTAAAAAGCTAGATAAATAAAAGAATACAATACCTAGGAATAAATTTAACCAAGAAGGTGAAACTGCTGTATACTGAAAACTACAAGATGTGAATAAAAGAAATTGAAGAAGACACAAGTAAATGGAAAGACATTCTGTGCTCATGGATTGGAATAATTAATATTGTTGAAATGTCCATACTACCCAAAGCAATCTACAGATTCAATGCAATCCCTATCAAAATTACAGTGTCATTTTTCAAAGAAATAGAACAAGTAATTCTGAAATTTGTAAGGAGCCACAAAAATCTATAATTAGTCAAAAAATCTTGAAAAAGAAGAACAAAGCTGCAGGAATCACACTCCCTGATTTTAAAATGTATTTTTTTAAGTTTATTTATTTACTTTTTGAGAGAAGGAAAGAGAGAGAGTGCCAGAGAGGCAGAGGGAGGAGGAGACAAAGAATCCGCACTGCATTGTCAGTGTAGAACCAGATGTAGGGCTTAAACTCACAAACTGTGAGATCATGACCTGAGCTGAAGTCAAGAGTTGGATGCTTAACTGACTGAGCCACCCAGGCTCCCCTAAAACTATATGTCAAAGCTATAGTTTTTAAAACTACATTATAGGTCGGCGGCAAGATGGCGGCTTAGGAGGACGCTGGGCTCACCGCACGTCCTGCTGATCACTTAGATTCCATCTACACCTGCCTAAATAACCCAGAAAACCGTCAGAGGATTAGCAGAACGGAGTCGCCGGAGCCAAACGCAGACGAGAGGCCCACGGAAGAGGGTAGGAAGGGCGGCGAGGCGAGCGCGCTCCACGGACTGGCGGGAGGGAGCCGGGGCGGAGGGGCGGCTCGCCGGCCAAGCACAGCCACCGAGTCTGGCTTGCAAAAGCGGAGGGGCCTGACGGACTGTGTTCCCACAACAAGCGCGACTTAGCGTCTGGGAGGTCATTAGTTAACAGCTCTGCTCGGAAAGCAGGAAGGCTGGAGGACAAAGGGAGGGAGAGCTGCTGAGCCCCCTGACAACAGAGCTCAGTTTGGTGGGGAACAAAGGCGCTCGCCAGCGCCATCTCCCCCGCCCATCCCCCAGCCGAAATCCCAAAGAGAACCTGTTCCTGCCGGGGAACTTGCTCGCTCCGCGCAAACACCCAACTCTGCGCTTCGGCAGAGCCAAACCTCCGGCAGTGGATCTGACTCCCTCCCGCTGCCACAGGGCCCCTCCTGAAGTGGATCACCTAAGGAGAAGCGATCTAAGCCTGCCCCTCCTGCCCCCGAGCACCTTGCCTACCCACCCCAGCTAATACGCCAGATCCCCAGCATCACAAGCCTGGCACGGTGCAAGTAGCCCAGACGAGCCACACCACCCCACAGTAAATCCCGCCCCTAGGAGAGGGGAAGAGAAGGCACACACCAGTCTGACTGTGGCCCCAGCGGTGGGCTGGGGACAGACATCAGGTCTGACTGCGGCCCCGCCCACCAACTCCAGTTATACACTACAGCACAGGGGAAGTGCCCTGCAGGTCCGCACCACTCCAGGGACTATCCAAAATGACCAAGCGGAAGAACTCCCCTCAGAAGAATCTCCAGGAAATAACAACAGCTAATGAGCTGATCAAAAAGGATTTAAATAATATAACAGAAAGTGAATTTAGAATAATAGTCATAAAATTAATCGCTGGGCTTGAAAACAGTATACAGGACAGCAGAGAATCTCTTGCTACAGAGATCAAGGGACTAAGGAACAGTCACGAGGAGCTGAAAAACGCTTTAAACGAAATGCATAACAAAATGGAAACCACCACAGCTCGGCTTGAAGAGGCAGAGGAGAGAATAGGTGAACTAGAAGATAAAGTTATGGAAAAAGAGGAAGCTGAGAAAAAGAGAGATAAAAAAATCCAGGAGTATGAGGGGAAAATTAGAGAACTAAGTGATACACTAAAAAGAAATAATATACGCATAATTGGTATCCCAGAGGAGGAAGAGAGAGGGAAAGGTGCTGAAGGGGTACTTGAAGAAATCATAGCTGAGAACTTCCCTGAACTGGGGAAGGAAAAAGGCATTGAAATCCAAGAGGCACAGAGAACTCCCTTCAGACGGAACTTGAATCGATCTTCTGCACGACATATCATAGTGAAACTGGCAAAATACAAGGATAAAGAGAAAATTCTGAAAGCAGCAAGGGGTAAGCGTGCCCTCACATATAAAGGGAGACCTATAAGACTCGTGACTGATCTCTCTTTTGAAACTTGGCAGGCCAGAAAGAATTGGCACGAGATTTTCAGGGTGCTAGACAGAAAAAATATGCAGCCGAGAATCCTTTATCCAGCAAGTCTGTCATTTAGAATAGAAGGAGAGATAAAGGTCTTCCCAAACAAACAAAAACTGAAGGAATTTGTCACCACTAAACCAGCCCTACAAGAGATCCTAAGGGGGACCCTGTGAGACAAAGTCCCAGAGACATCACTACAAGCATAAAACATACAGACATCACAATGACTCTAAACCCGTATCTTTCTATAATAACACTGAATGTAAATGGATTAAATGCGCCAACCAAAAGACATAGGGTATCAGAATGGATAAAAAAACAAGACCCATCTATTTGCTGTCTACAAGAGACTCATGTTAGACCTGAGGACACCTTTAGATTGAGAGTGAGGGGATGGAGAACTATTTATCATGCGACTGGAAGCCAAAAGAAAGCTGGAGTAGCCATACTTATATCAGACAAACTAGACTTTAAATTAAAGGCTGTAACAAGAGATGAAGAAGGACATTATATAATAGTTACAGGGTCTATCCATCAGGAAGAGCTAACAATTATAAATGTCTATGCACCGAATACCGGAGCCCCCAAATATATAAAACAATTACTCATCAACATAAGCAACCTTATTGATAAGAATGTGGTAATTGCAGGGGACTTTAATACACCACTTACAGAAATGGATAGATCATCTAGACACAAGGTCAATAAAGAAACAAGGGCCCTGAATGAGACATTGGATCAGATGGACTTGACAGATATATTTAGAACTCTGCATCCCAAAGCAACAGAATATACTTTCTTCTCGAGTGCACATGGAACTTTCTCCAAGATAGATCATATACTGGGTCACAAAACAGCCCTTCATAAGTTTACAAGAATTGAAATTATACCATGCTTACTTTCAGACCACAATGCTATGAAGCTTGAAATCAACCACAGAAAAAAGTCTGGAAAACCTCCAAAAGCATGGAGGTTAAAGAACACCCTACTAACGAATGAGTGGGTCAACCAGGCAATTAGAGAAGAAATTAAAAAATATATGGAAACAAACGAAAATGAAAATACAACAATCCAAACGCTTTGGGACGCAGCAAAGGCAGTCCTGAGAGGAAAATACATTGCAATCCAGGCCTATCTCAAGAAACAAGAAAAATCCCAAATACAAAATCTAACAGCACACCTAAAGGAACTAGAAGCAGAACAGCAAAGGCAGCCTAAGCCCAGCAGAAGAAGAGAAATAATAAAGATCAGGGCAGAAATAAACAATATAGAAACTAAAAAAACTGTAGAGCAGATCAACGAAACCAAGAGTTGGTTTTTTGAAAAAATAAACAAAATTGACAAACCTCTAGCCAGGCTTCTCAAAAAGAAAAGGGAGATGACCCAAATAGATAAAATCATGAATGAAAATGGAATTATTACAACCAATCCCTCAGAGATACAAGCAATTTTCAGGGAATACTATGAAAAATTATATGCCAACAAACTGGACAACCTGGAAGAAATGGACAAATTCCTGAACAATCACACTCTTCCAAAACTCAATCAGGAGGAAATAGAAAGCTTGAACAGACCCATAACCAGCGAAGAAATTGAATCGGTTATCAAAAATCTCCCAACAAATAAGAGTCCAGGACCAGATGGCTTCCCAGGGGAGTTCTACCAGACGTTTAAAGCAGAGATAATACCTATCCTTCTCAAGCTATTCCAAGAAATAGAAAGGGAAGGAAAACTTCCAGACTCATTCTATGAAGCCAGTATTACTTTGATTCCTAAACCAGACAGAGACCCAGTAAAAAAAGAGAACTACAGGCCAATATCCCTGATGAATATGGATGCAAAAATTCTCAATAAGGTACTAGCAAATCGAATTCAACGGCATATAAAAAGAATGATTCACCATGATCAAGTGGGATTCATTCCTGGGATGCAGGGCTGGTTCAACATTCGCAAATCAATCAACGTGATACATCACATTAACAAAAAAAAAGAGAAGAACCATATGATCCTGTCAATCGATGCAGAAAAGGCCTTCGACAAAATCCAGCACCCTTTCTTAATAAAAACCCTTGAGAAAGTCGGGATAGAAGGAACATACTTAAAGATCATAAAAGCCATTTATGAAAAGCCCACAGCTAACATCATCCTCAACGGGGAAAAACTGAGAGCTTTTTCCCTGAGATCAGGAACACGACAAGGATGCCCACTCTCACCGCTGCTGTTTAACATAGTGCTGGAAGTTCTAGCATCAGCAATCAGACAACAAAAGGAAATCAAAGGCATCAAAATTGGCAAAGATGAAGTCAAGCTTTCGCTTTTTGCAGATGACATGATATTATACATGGAAAATCCGATAGACTCCACCAAAAGTCTGCTAGAACTGATACAGGAATTCAGCAAAGTTGCAGGATACAAAATCAATGTACAGAAATCAGTTGCATTCTTATACACTAACAATGAAGCAACAGAAAGACAAATAAAGAAACTGATCCCATTCACAATTGCACCAAGAAGCATAAAATACCTAGGAATAAATCTAACCAAAGATGTAAAGGATCTGTATGCTGAAAACTATAGAAAGCTTATGAAGGAAATTGAAGAAGATTTAAAGAAATGGAAAGACATTCCCTGCTCATGGATTGGAAAAATAAATATTGTCAAAATGTCAATACTACCCAAAGCTATCTACACATTCAATGCAATCCCAATCAAAATTGCACCAGCATTCTTCTCGAAACTAGAACAAGCAATCCTAAAATTCATATGGAACCACAAAAGGCCCCGAATAGCCAAAGGAATTTTGAAGAAGAAGACCAAAGCAGGAGGCATCACAATCCCAGACTTTAGCCTCTACTACAAAGCTGTCATCATCAAGACAGCATGGTATTGGCACCAAAACAGACACATAGACCAATGGAATAGAATAGAAACCCCAGAACTAGACCCACAAACGTATGGCCAACTCATCTTTGACAAAGCAGGAAAGAACATCCAATGGAAAAAAGACAGCCTCTTTAACAAATGGTGCTGGGAGAACTGGACAGCAACATGCAGAAGGTTGAAACTAGACCACTTTCTCACACCATTCACAAAAATAAACTCAAAATGGATAAAGGACCTAAATGTGAGACAGGAAACCATCAAAACCTTAGAGGAGAAAGCAGGAAAAGACCTCTCTGACCTCAGCCGTAGCAATCTCTTACTGGACACATCCCCAAAGGCAAGGGAATTAAAAGCAAAAGTGAATTACTGGGACCTTATGAAGATAAAAAGCTTCTGCACAGCCAAGGAAACAACCAACAAAACTAAAAGGCAACCAACGGAATGGGAAAAGATATTCGCAAATGACATATCGGACAAAGGGC
The DNA here is from genome assembly GCF_022837055.1 of Prionailurus viverrinus. Lineage (NCBI taxonomy): Eukaryota > Metazoa > Chordata > Mammalia > Carnivora > Felidae > Prionailurus > Prionailurus viverrinus. The sequence continues at coordinate 208,568,126 of NC_062561.1, forward strand.
TAGTATCCAAAATCTATAAAGAGCTCACCAAACTCCACACCCGAAAAACAAATAACCCAGTGAAGAAATGGGCAGAAAACATGAATAGACACTTCTCTAAAGAAGACATGCGGATGGCCAACAGGCACATGAAAAGATGTTCAGCGTCGCTCCTTATCAGGGAAATACAAATCAAAACCACACTCAGGTATCACCTCACGCCAGTCAGAGTGGCCAAAATGAACAAATCCGGAGACTATAGATGCTGGAGAGGATGTGGAGAAACGGGAACCCTCTTGCACTGTTGGTGGGAATGCAAATTGGTGCAGCCGCTCTGGAAAGCAGTGTGGAGGTTCCTCAGAAAATTAAAAATAGACCTACCCTATGACCCAGCAATAGCACTGCTAGGAATTTATCCAAGGGATACAGGAGCACTGATGCATAGGGCCACGTGTACCCCAATGTTCATAGCAGCACTCTCAACAATAGCCAAATTATGGAAAGAGCCTAAATGTCCATCAACTGATGAATGGATAAAGAAATTGTGGTTTATATACACAATGGAATATTACGTGGCAATGAGAAAAAATGAAATATGGCCTTTCGTAGCAACGTGGATGGAACTGGAGAGTGTGATGCTAAGTGAAATAAGCCATACAGAGAAAGACAGATACCATATGGTTTCACTCTTATGTGGATCCTGAGAAACTTCACAGGAACCCATGGGGGAGGGGAAGGAAAAAAAAAAAAAAAGAGGTTAGAATGGGAGAGAGCCAAAGCATAAGAGACTTAAAAACTGAGAACAAACTGAGGGTTGATGGGGGGTGGGAGGGAGGAGAGGGTGGGTGATGGGTATTGAGGAGGGCACCTTTTGGGATGAGCACTGGGTGTTGTATGGAAACCAATTTGTCAATAAATTTCATAAAAAAAAAAAAAATAAAAAAAAAAATAAAACTACATTATATTGGCATAAAACTATGGAACAGAATCAATGGAATAGAATAGAGAACCCATAAATAAACCCATACATATACAGTCAATTAACTTATAACATAGTGAGTAACACTATTGGCTCCTATGTTATAAGTTAATGCAACAGGGAAAGGACAGTCTCTTTTTTTTTTTTTAAGTTTATTTATTTTTGAGACAGAGAGAGACAGAGCATGAACAGGGGAGGGGCAGAGAGAGAGGGAGACACAGAACCTGAAACAGGCTCCAGGCTCTGAGCTGTCAGCACAGAGCCCGACGCGGGGCTTGAACTCACGGACTGCGAGATCATGACCTGAGCCGAAGTCAGACGCTTAACCGACCAAGCCACCCAGGCGCCCCAAGGACAGTCTCTTTAATAAGTAGTGCTGGGAATGCTGACCTGCCACTTACAAAAGAATGAAACTTGACTACTATCTTAACACCATACACACAAATTATCTCTAAATGGATTAAATGCTTGAACATAAGACGTGAAACCATAAAATTCCTAGAAGAAAACATAAGCAGTAAGCTCCTGACACAGGTCTTAGAGATTATTTTTTTAATCTAACACCAAAAGCTGCACAGCAAAGGAGACCATCAACAAAACGAAAAGACAACCTACTGAATACAAAAAAATACTTGCAAATCATGTATCTGAGAAGGGCCTGGTATATAAAATATACAAATAACTCATATACCTCAATAGCAAAAAAACAAAACAAAACAAAACAAAAAAAACAACCCCTAACAATCCAATTAAAAAATGAGAAGATCTGAATAGACATTTCCCCAAAGAAGACATACAGATGGCCAACAGGTACATAAACAGATGCTCGACATCACTAATCATCATGAAAATGGAAATCACAACAATGAGGTATCACCTCACATGTGTTAGAATAGCTATTATCAAAAAGACAAGAAAGAACAACTGTGTACTGAGGAGGTGGAGAAAAGAGCATCTTGGTGCACTGTTAGCTGGGAAGGTAAACCAGTACAGCCGCTATGGAAACAGTATGGAGGTTTCTTGAAAAATTAAAAATAGCATTACCATATGATCCAGAAATCTCACTTATGGTTGTTTATCTGAAGAAAAATAAATCACTATTTCTAAAAGATAGATGTACCCCCAAGTTCCCTGAAGCTTTATTTACAATAGCCAAAATACAAAACTTAAGTGCCCATTGATGGATGAATAAACTGTGGTGTGTGTGTATGACAAAATTATATTCAGCCATAAAAAAGAATGAAATCTTGCCATTTGCAACAACATGGATGGACCTCTAGGGCATTATGCTAAATGAAATAAGTCAAACAGCAAAGAGAAACACCCTATGATCTCTCCTATATGCGGAATATAAACAAACAAACAAACAAGCTCACAGATCCAGAGAATTGGTTGGTGGTTGCCAGAGGCAAGGGTTTGGGGCAGAATAAATGGGTAAAGGGGGTCAAAATGTAAAAGTAAAAAAAGTGCAAAAAAGAAACTGAGGTCTGTTTGTATTTAAAATATTCTTAAGAGGATCAGTCTTCAATCTTTTAAGAAGCTGAGGTTACTTGGGAAGTATTTGCAGTAGCTTCCAGCCAATGTTGTTTACTTGAAAACCTTGTTCAAAAAAAAGTTAAGCACACACTTACCATATGACTTTTTAACTTCACTCCTAGGTATTTGTCCAATGTAAAATGAAAACATGCTCACCCAAAAACCCGTACGAGAATGCTTATAGCAGCCTTTTTAATACTTCTCCCTAAATGAAAATAATCCAAATGCCTTATACTAAGTGAAAGAAGCCCCAGGATATGTGTAAATTTGGGGGGCCAGCGAAGGAAAGCTCCACATCCTGGCGTGCAGTGGTTGTAAGCCATTTTTCAGAAGCAGAATGGCTTCTGAAACACACCTGAAACTGTCCTAGCTGAATGAGACACCCCCCCCTCCTCCCTAACCCAGACGGAAGCTTCAGCTCCTGGCACAAAGTTGGGGAGAATTTTGTGTTGAGAACATAATTCATTCCCTAGGCCCTTTCTGCCTCCTCAATAATTTCTGGAAATTCTTACACAACAGTAGTTTTGAACAGACCCACCTTTGGAGAACTCAGTTTCCAGAACCTTCCGGCCACCATTGAACCCCCACCTTATGCCAAGCCCTGCACAAGGTGCTAGAGCAGCAGAGCAAGATAAGAACACTCGGGAATTTGTCCCAGTTGAGTGGGAACTCTGCTCCTCAAGGAGAATGTTTGAGGTCAGCCCTTCCACACTTGCCACACTCCAGCTAATTTCAGAGTGGCAGGGAAGCTGTACAGAGGAGATGCCAGAGATTAAAGAACTGGAGTGGGGTAAGGGCACAGAAATCGGCAGTGGGCGTCCCTGGAGTGTGTGTGAGTCCATGCACAGCACAGGGTGGCAGAGAAGGAGGACACATGAAGGATGATTTTCTCTGATTCAGGCATTTCTTGTGTAATAGCATCTTTGCACACTCAATCCCATTTTAGGATATGCTTCTTGGATGAACTAGAAGAACAAACAAGCATTTATACTACTTACAGGACCATGAAATATTTTTTTAACTGCAAGCCCAAGCTCGGTTTACAGATGAGCTGGTCTGTTACATGAGTACAAACCATAAATAGATAGTGACTAAATTATACTTCATTTAAATTTTTTTTAATGTTTTTATTTATTTTTGAGACAGAGAGAGACAGAGTATGAGCAGGGGAGGGGCAGAGAGAGAGGGAGACACAGAATCCGAAGCAGGCTCCAGGCTCTGAGCTCTCAGCACAGAGCCCAACGCGGGGCTGGAACCCACAGACCGTGAGATCATGACCTGAGCCGAAGTCAGACGCTTAACCGACTGAGCCACCCAGGGACCCCAAAATTACACTTCATTTAGATGTGCCCTTGAAAGATAATAGGAAAAACTTCCCAAAAGGAAGAGCCTTGAACCATGTACCTAGTTATTTATTTTGGGTGGAGGTGGACTGAAATGACAACAATATATACCTAGAGAGCAATCACAAGCATCTCCACAATTTACCTTTGATTCAAGCCTTCTTGATTCTTCATCAATCTTATTGGCCTTTACAGTAATTGCTGCCTCCTGGATTCTGATATTTTGGTGCCCCACCCCCCACCCGGCTTTTATTACTTCGTGGCTACATCTCCATGGATATTAATAACTCAGCTCTACAACCGTCTCCCCTACCATCACCCCTGGCCTACATAGAAAACCTACTACCGAAGTTCCACTGATGCTGGCGCCCCTTTTATGAGCACATTCCTCATGGATTCAGTGAATAGTGTGTCCTTCTGGATTTTCTCATGGAACATGATTTTCTGCAAGGTCTTCATATAATATATCTCTTCCAGAATGCTTCTTTCAACCTCTTTATTACTTCTGCTGTCTTCCCTGCTGAGGGAAACTTGTCCATTTATACTTTGCCGAATTTTGACCATCACTTTGCCCAGACTTCTACAAGTCATTCCAGTAGCAAGTTGTCTTCTGGAGCTAGATCCTGTGTCTTGAGAGAGTGAGCCCAAGTCATGGAATTCTTGGTTATCCAGCCTTACTAAGCACTTTCAAAATTCACTAACAGGCATTCTTCTCACTCCTACTGCTACATACTGGTTACCTTTTGCAAACCAGTTGATGTGCAACATCTTTTTCTTAAATCAAGCTTAGCACAAATCCCATCCATATCATGCCAAAAGTTAATGTTACTTTTTGGCCTGGCAGTCAGGACAGAATGTGGAGGCATTTCCTGAAGCAGACTCCTGTTGCCTTGCAATGAGGAGGTATCTGTAGAATATTCTAGCACAGCAGAAGTGCTAGTTCTTACTTTGGAAGGGTGGGTCACCTCAACAAGCCTAGAGAGTTCAGGCAAGCTGCAGACTCAACCTCTACAGAGACATCCAGCCAGATGTTACCATCTTATACTACAGGGCCCAGGCTTCCCATCAGGGCCTTTATCTCCACATATTGGAATTGACTTGGCCATGCATGGAATGTCTCTAAAACTCTGAAATTTTAACAATAAGGTCCTTGGCCTGCTGCTCAGCAGGCCTTTCTCCCATTGCAGAGGGTAAGGGACTTTTTGTTAAGGCCTTTGGCTCTCACGCATAGCCATCAAAATCAAGACTGTTTTTCAAAGGCCCTTAATCTCTCATTTTTCCTCTTCATGTGATCAGTACAACTTTTCAATAACCAGCAAACTCCACTGTTTTTCCGGACTTCCCTCTCTGTATATTTTAAATTCTTTTATTCTTTGGCCTGTAACATTATTTTTCTACACTAGGATATTCTTCCAAGGTCTTTAGTGGTTAAGCTGCTTCTGTGTTCCAGGCATTTCCCAGGCCCCACCTACCAACCACAACGGTGTTCTTTTCACCTGCAGGGCAGTGGATAAAGTCTTGAATCTCAATCTTACCAAGTGTCTTCTTGGACCACTCTTGGAACCACAAGTGTCAGTCTAGATCATCTGAGAAGCAGGCACCAAGACAGAACCAAGAATATTAGAGACTTATTAAGGAAAATGCCTGTGATGGAAAACAGAGCTGGAAGAGGCTGAGAGATCTGTAATATCACAGTGTTGGTCTGATTCTTGTGAAGGAGAGTGGGAAGGAGTAAAGGTGAGGCATAAGGGTCTTAGATTTTGGTGAAGTTCTATATAACTTTATCAAGTCTGACAGGGTGTTCTGAGATCAAATGATCAATCTATCAGGGAAGTCTCCTGTATACCTTCCAAATTTACCTCTTCTGTATTCAGAATACTCAGTTATGATAAATATTTTACCTTGTCATCTGTGGTATGCTGGTAAATGTGTAATAATTGGGTCATCAGAAAAAAAAGAAAACCAGTCCTGATTGACAGCAATATCCCAGCATATCTCATTGCAGGCTACCAACAAGGTATCACTCAGTGCAAAGTTGAAACTAGATGTAGCAACAAATATCATTATATAGTATTTCCACTATATAAATACAATAGACATAAAACCTCAAGACCACGGAAAATAGCAATGACAAGGGAATAATGGTTATTACCTTTGTTTTGCATATATTATTTAATTACATTTATATAATTTAATTTTAATTATTGGCTGTTTCAAACAACAACCTTACAAAATTCCTGAAAAATGTGCAATTGGGTCTGGCTAGCTGGTATGAGCCACTCTACCATACTATTTTTTTATGACCCTTTTAAGTCCTCTTCCCTGGTTTACGTCTTCTTACTCCATTCTCCTGAAGAGCTACCTCTACTTTGGATCTTCCCCATCTCTATCTTCTTGATCTTTATTGGCAGCACCATTTCTATGCCTTTGGTTCTCCCAGCTTAGCAATCCAGAGAAACCTAAATCTGTAAAATAACCAATTCTTCCATACAGTGCAGAGAACTGGCAACTCTAGACATCCTAATTAGAAAAATCTTGCCTTACGTTCCTGTGCCATCAGTTTCTAGAAGATAAAAATAAGAAATTATCTGCAAGCCTAAACCAGGAGGCCCACCAGCAAGAACATCTTATGTAAGACGTGCATCTGTCCTGGTCGAAACTTGATCTTTCAGTTCACTTTAAGGTCTGATACTGGGTTTTCCCAGGGGTAGACTCTGCTACAAGGAATCAAGGGCAAGTAGTTTACCTGTGGGATACAGGAGACACAGGAATGCCAGCCAAAAAAGGCTACACTACTAAACCATCTACTGCAGGGAGCAATGGGAGTTTGATCCCACTGAGAACCCAGGAAACTGCTAAGCACACATCTAAGAATTTGTGCAGCTCCTGAGAGCCTCTGTGAGAAATGCTGGGGAGGTGGAATGAGGCTGTGAATTTTCCAGAATTTCTTCTCTGCTTGGATAGAGCTTTCCTCCATTCCGACAAAACAGCCCTCAGGAATACATGTACAGATCCCAGCAACTGAACGTCCACTGGAGCATGCTGGAAGATGAGGAGTTATGGCCAGAGCACTGACAACATCTGCTACCCACAGTAAGGGGCCCCTGAAGGAAAAACTTCCTTGAGAATCTGGGATTTCATCTTTCAAAATGGCTTTGCCCCTTTATCATTACAATTCCAACCATTTTTTTAAAATACCCAACGTAGTCATATACCCCTCTTATGACTGTATGTATGTCTTGTATGTGCAGTATGTTAAAACATAGCATGGAGAAGCATAATTTCTTTCTACATCTTTTCTGACTTTGAAGACCAGAGTATATTTATTAATATTTTTTCAGAAGGGTGTTATGGACTGAATTGTGTCCCTCCCCCCAACTTCATATGTTGAAGCCTTAAACCCCTATGTGACTGTATTTGAAGATACATTTTTAAAAAGTAAAGTTACATGGGGTTATATGGGTGGCCCTCAGTCCAATACAGTATTACTGATGTCCTCATGGAAAGAGGGAAAATCAGGGAGGTGCGCACCCAGAAAAAGGGCCATGTGAGGACACAATGGGAAGATAGCCATCTGCAAGCCGAGGAGAGAGGCTTCAAGAGAAACCAAACTTCTAATACCTTGATATTGGACTTCCAGCCGCCAGAACTATGAGAAAATAAACTTCTGTTGTTTAAGCCGGCCACTCTCTGGTATTTTGTTATGGTAGCCTTAGCAGACCAATGCAAAGGGATATTGTCTCCTCATTTCTCAACTGTAGTATAACCTAGCATAACCCTGAGTTTAACAGTGACTTTGAAACAAATTAGAACCTTTCAAAGAGATGTTTCAATTCATTACTCATGAATGCTATACAACCTTCATATACATAGCACTATAAGTTTCCAAAACATGGCCTCAAAACCAAGACTGAAAATAAAAGTGCTGGAAATTGTTTTATTATCTCTCTCACTTTGTTTCTGACATGACTGAGTTTGGAATGCTGTCCTCTCATTGTGTTTAGACAGCCAAAGGTATTAGCTCAGTCTGAATTTCCCAAATATGATACTCATGTCTCTACAATATCCAGGAACTCACTTTTATTTATTTAAATAAACTTATGTGTTTATTTTAAGGAATAAAATATTCATTAGGTGTGTGACTTCTGAAGTTTTGGGCTATTTCTCAATGACTATGATAGTAACTATTTAATTATTTTACATTGATGCTTCGGTACATGCTTTAATTGATCCATTTATATAGCCAATAGCATAAAAGTATGAAGATAATTTCTGTTAAAACAAAAATGGCATCACTAAGACAATAAAATTTTCACATTATTTCAGATAATATCTTTACAAAAATAGAAGCAATGCTTTTCTTGAAAATCTTATGAATATATTTTCTCATGTCCTTTTAATAGCTCCAGCTTCTTTTGGTTAGGTCATTATATAGCTAGTAGTTAACAATTTGATTTTTAAAAGCTCTTTAAACACATTAAGACAGTCTCGTGAAACCTAATCTCTCTTTCCAACCAGAGAGAGAAGGTTTAGCAAAACCACGGATGAAATAATGGAAAATATTCACAAATTACGTTCAAGTTGTTCCTAATCTGGTCATTTAAAAACTATAGGTAGTACGAGGTACTTTGGGCAGCAAATTCTGCAAAAAAGGATTCAAAACTGGGACTGTAATGACCAGATTGTGCTGATGAGTCTTCATTAGCATCTTCAGTGAACTAAGTGGATACATGATTTTTTTAGTTTTTTTTTTAAGAGTGACAGAGACAGAACAAGTGGGGGAAGGGCTGGGGGGGTGGGTGGAGAAAAGAATCCCAAGCAGGCTTTGCACTGCCAGCACAGAGCCCGAAACAGGGCTGAAATTCATGAAACTGGGAAATCATGACCTGAGCCAAAACCAAGAGTCAGATGCTTAACCAACTGAGCCACCCAGGCGTCCCTGGATACACACATCTCCTAACTGGCCTAGCAGACTGGAGATAAAGAAAACAAGAATAACAGAATCAAAATCAGTGTGAGCAGTAGAACAAATATCACAAAACAATGAAATACATTTACGTGCCATCTCACTTTATGTCTTGCCTCTTCGGTCCTTCTTGACCACCTTCCTTCCTGCCTCATGACACATCTTATTTGCAGAGTGTCAGTTTCCACACAGGATCAATCACCCAGAACAAGACTGGGATATATTCTGGACCTTTCCTAAATGATACCTCCCATCATTATCTCCCTATATTATCGGGGCTCTTCTCTCAGTAAGATAGTGTTTGTTGCTTTAAATATTTGGCATTATTTTCTATGAGGTATGATATTGCCTATGAACTAAATTTAAACTAAAATTTAGAAAACCTATTCCTAATTAGAAAGACTTTTAAAGGATAATCAAACCTAGATAAGCCTAGTAGAATAAGGAGTTTTATATTTTACTGTTCTTTTAAGACTGCCTTTCCCCACCTAACCGTAATAACAACGAGGTCCTTTAAAATACTCCCCCCACCCCGCACTTTTACTAGCTGCTAGCATTTTTCCTGGTAATTGATGCCTGCTAGTGAAAGAGGGGCCTTGCCATGAAGTATGGAACTGATTGTTAATTAGGTTTCACCATAAGATCAAATGATACCCAACCTTCTTTAAATTCTAAGGTAAAGAAAATGCTTACAGTCTTAGCCGGGCTTGGTTTCATTAATGTACTGTGTTGATAGGTAAACACAAAGACTCCATACTTGAACAAAAGTTATCTCCTGTTCATCCACCATGTCCAGAATGGACATAACGTGAGATTGGCTCCGCATGTCACACAAAACACAGGCTGTTGTATGTTTCACACCTTTTATCTGCATCCTGTGTATCACATGGTCTTCTTGATTGAAGAATAGAGACTGAAATTATACTTGGACTTTGTACCATCTCTGCCAGTAAATTACATATATCACTTTGCCTCATAACCTATTGTCTAGAACTAGTCATGGGGCCCTGCCTAATTACAAGCAGGCGGAAGAGTGAAATCCAGCCATGTATTTAGAAGGAGAAGAGAACTGCATGTGGATAAGCAACAAAATTTTCTAAAAATAATTCATCTTACTAGACCCCCTAGTAGAATGATAATGAATTGGTAATTTTAAACCAATATAAGCAATTATAAATTATACATATATATGCATAAATTATACATATAAGCAATTTTAAAGCAGTTAAGAAAAGTGTTGCACATATTAAATCACTTTATAAAGCAAACATATCCAATAATATACATCCACATTGGTGTTATGTCCCTGCAAAGGTATATACGTGAGATACTTTTTGATAACTCCTTCTTGAAAATTGTGTTCAGATTCAGTAATACATACCCATGTATGGTTTTGACTTCATAGCTCCTTCTATCTTCTTCTTCTTTTTTTTTTATTTTAGAGAGAGAGAAAGCATGAGCAGGAGAGAGTGGCAGAGGGAGAGAGAGAATCCTAAGCAGGTTCCATGCTCAGCACAGAGCCCAACACAGGGCTTGATCCCACAACCCCAGGATCATGACCTGAGCCTAAATTGAGAGTTGGACGCTCAACTGACTGAGCCACCCAGGTACCCCAATTTCATAGCTTCTCGGTCAGAGACAGAATGATTGGCTTGATAACTTGTCTATGCGGTAGCTTTACTCCAAATTTTATTTATGTGTGTTTATTTCATTTATTTCTTCAAAAATATGCAATACTATTTAATGCAGGCTCTGAAGAAAATTTACACAAGTAAATTTCTAGAAATGTGTTAACAACTTAGTCATAGAATGTGTTGTAGTTGGTTGCTTTGAATGCCTACCTGACAGGATAATACATTTGAAAGTGTGATGTTGGTTCCAAATTTTTATTTAGAACTTTTATTATTCCCTTAAATTCGTAATCATACTTATTTAAAAATTTAGTGCAGGAGGATATTTACAAAGTCAGCCAAATTTAAATCCCATACAGAACCTAAGTGTGAAAACAGACTGATAATAAGCCGAGCTGATGGCTGCTGCATATCCTTTTATTCTGCCTGGGAGGCAGTTTTACATTTCTCTAATAAAATGTTTTAAGTTTTTATTTATTTATTTTGAGAGAGAGAGAGAGAGAGAGCGTTCAACAAGCAGGGGAGGGGCAGAGAGAGGGAGACACAGAATCGTAAATAGGCTCCACACTATAAGCAAAGCCTGACTCAAAGCTCATCTCATGAACCGTGAGCTCATGACCTGAGCCAAAATCGAGAGCCAGATACTTAACTGACTGAGCCACCCAGGCTCCCCACATTTCTCTAATATTTGTAATAAAAACAAAGGTATAGGAAAATCCAGGAACTAAATATGAAAATTTTGAAAGGCACAATCCTCATCATAAGAAAAAAGGTGACAAGGAAAGAAAACAAACCATGATAACTGACTACTTCATATTATCACCAGTTGAGTTTTGGAACACACAAGGCTAGCTAAAGACAAAGTATGCATACAGAAGGATGTGGTAGACCGCATTCTTGGCGCCCACATTACTCAAAGGCAATTTGTAATTCTTGTTAATCTTACATTTTTTTGCACTTCAGATTTTCTATACCATTGCGGGATTTTTCAAGACAAGCTGTGCACTACCAGCTTTGTATATCTATCCCACTTTCATTTTATTCCTCAGAGGTGTGCTCCCAGATTTAGTAACTACAAAAAAAAGCCACTCATTCCAATGGCAATTAGGAACATGTACAAGCTAACATCACATTCATATTGCAGAGTTCGGCCATTCTCATTTTCTTTCAAAGTTGTTGCTGAACCACATGACCTTTCCAGAAGAGCGGATTATTTTAGAAATGCAAGCCAAGTTTTTAAATTTATGTAAAGAGCCTCAAGCATGAGGATTTAATAAGGTAAGACATTGCTTTAGGAATCTATGCTAGTGATCTCTTAGGTTGCCAGACCATCTTTAATGAGGGCTACTATCTTACCCTAAGCCACCGGTCCTGAGCACAAGTGTCTCAATGTTATTAGTACAGGCATTATATAGCATAAGAGATGCTTCTGGCCCGTGCTTTAGAAATCCAGGTAATGTATATGTCTTCTGAGACCTTGGTAATGGCACTGAGATTTCCCTAATAGAGAACTTTTGGATCTTCTGCTTTTAGCCACTCAAAGATTTCAGTCAATTCACCAAAGATCTCCTGGAAAATCAGAATGGTGTCAATGAGGTTTTCTGGGGAATATGTCTTGTTTAGTCCTGAGTCCTGGAAGCACTGAGACCCTTGCATAAAAGTATTAGAATGCTTAAGATAGATTAGTACTGGGGCGCCTGGATGGCTCAGTCAGTCAGTTAAGCATCCAACTTCAGCTCAGGTCATGATCTCATGGTTTCTGGGTTCCTGGGTTCAAGTCCTGCAAGGCTCTGCACTGACAGCTGGGAGCCTGGGGCCTGCTTTGGATTCTCTGTCTCCCTCTCTCTCTCTGCCCCTCCCCTGTATGCACTCAATCTTTCTCTCTTTCTCTCTCAAAAATAAGCAAATAAACAATTTTTAAAAAAGAGATCAGTACTGTACTTGAAGAATGACCATGAACTACAAAGTACTTTGGCAGAAATATACTACCAAGAAGAGAGGTTTTCATAATTATTTTTTTCTTGCTTACTTTTATCCAAACAAGCTTTGCCAGACTGCTTCTTGTGTTACTAAAAAGTTTGCAAGAGTTCATAATTCTCCTTTAGGGGTGTCATGGTCAATGTGATGTGTCAACTGGGCTAGGCTACAGTCCCCAAGGATTCAAACAAACACTAATATAGGTGTTGCTGTGAAAGTATTTTGTACATGGGACAAGTATAATCAACTGAATTTAGTAAGGGAGATTATCCTAGATAATCTTGGTGGACCCGATTCAATGAGTTGAAAAGTCTTAGAAGAGCTGAGACTTCCCTAGAGAAGGGTTTCCACTTGTGGAAGCTTTCCTCAGTGCCCCCGCTTTTCCTGATGACCTGCCCTTCAGATTTTGGACACATTTTTCTTCATATAGATCTCCTACTGGTTCTGCTTCTCTGCTTGGACCCCAGTTGATGCAAGGGGTAACATACCCAGAAAACCCTGCACCAGTATTCAGACTAGATCTTAGGCTCCTCAGAAAAACCTCACTCTACACACTGGGAGTGCTGCATTATTAGAAATTTCTGCTACCAATAGTTCACAAAACTGCTATTTATAGACTGAACAAATGCACAGAAATATCAGGCACTGACTTGCTCGCTTCTGACTGTGTAAGGCTGAGGGCAAACAAGACAAAGACAATCCTTTTGAGTGGGTTTGGGCATTCTTATAGCAGCAAACATCTCCACTTAAATGTGAAAGACAGTGTTGTATCAGGTGTGACATGTTTTGCCTTTTCATAGCTTTACAAACGTAGGGTCTACACACTTTCTGGAGGGGAGAAGAGTTTATCTGCTTAATCACAAGGCAAATCAAAGCATTATTAGCTTAATGTAGAGACTGTGCAACAAGAGAAAATATTTTATCAGAGTTTTGTTCTCTACTTTTTAAAAAAGCTATCAAAAATTTAATCAGCAGTATCATGGTATATTATTATATTTTAGACTTTGGAATAATCTGAAATATGCAGATGATCAACACAAGACTCATTCTATGAGCTTGGTCACCTAATGCATGAACAGCATTACAGTCTCGGTTCTCCTGATGGGGAGATGTGAAGAACATGGCTGCCACACCACAATATTTAATTTTAAGGCATTATTGTCTCTATTTGAGTTTTCCTTATGTTTTTCTGAAAGATAAATGAGTTTTTCCAAGTCAATCATTATACTTCTTTTTATAGGATAATAATCATTATTCGTCCATCATTTCTTCTTTGAGCTACAGGTATCAGGAAATTTCAGAATAAAATTCAGCATCCAACTATGGTTATCTATCAGCTCAGGTTTATTCTATTATTGTATTTTACAGCCCCCTCTGTGGTTTTAAATGTTCAGTTTTTATTTAAATGATCACAAAACCAGAGCCCGAGTTGAGTACTTGGGCTCAGGTATCTGTTAGGAGGTCATTCCCAGAAGGAAGGTGAAGGAAGAGGGACAAGAGGAGGGAGATGAAAAGTAGGAGCATTCACAGCATCACCGTGGTGGGCAGTTGGACTTGGTTTAATCAGATTTATGAGTATACAGCATGCCCCCCTGAAGTGCCCTGAAGAATGAGATTGGCACCTTTATCCCATGAAAGAAACTCACATAGAAAGCAGATTTGTCACTTAGATAATACACTAGCTCCTGTCCCCCACTGATGGAGCCTCCTGGGTTATTTCTGCTGTGGGTGAGGCTTCAGAGGAGGCGTTTAGGGGTATATCCTGGATCAGGATACTTAGCACGCCAGGTGAGTATGAATCTCAGCTGCTGCTGAACTCTGATAGGCCGAGGAGACTGACGCAGGGCTCCGGAGGCATCTGTTCAGTCACATCATGAATGTGCTTTTCAGTAGAGCACTTCTCAGAGTCTTTGGGAAGGTAGTTGAGGGAAAAAAAATACAGACACACACACACATGAATAAACTCACATACACATAAAGTCATTACTTACAAGTATCCTCTGCAAGCTTTCCTTTATTTAAGTTTGAACCTATAATTACAAAGAAGAGGAAGGAATGAGTTGAAGGGACGTTTTATAAACAGAAAGTGAAATAAATGCACAGAAAAGTGTCTGGATGAACATACATTCAGTGGTTGCACTGGAATGAAATTTACATTCTCTGCAAAGGCTTTATATAAATTAATAAAAGCGTTGCTTCCAATTTCATGGAGGTAACAGAAGCAATAAAATGATTCTTTTGAAATCCTTCTCCCACCGCTGTACTCATTCACAGGCCCTTGTGAGCACATACCCGGCCTTCCCTCTCATGAAATAGATGAACTGTCTGTGTTCCTGTGAAGTACGAATCTATCCCTTGTGGTCTGTCCCCTCCCGCCGACTCCACTGAGTTTCCCTCTCTTCAATAATTACTCTTCACTGCAGCAAGATTTTCTCCTAAAGGGAACACAAAAGCAAATAAACCTTGGCCTGCTTTCCCCCTGCATTTCCCGCTTACTTTCTCTGCTTCCCCTTACTACAAAATTTCTTAAATGATTTATATATGCTCCCTGCCTGCTGTTTCCTCCTTCCTTCTTCCTTAAATCCCTGCCAGTTATGCAGACCCAACCACTCCACGAAAATGGCCTCCATGTTCCCGATGGAAGCTTCTCCATCCTCACCCTGGGCTTTCCTCAGGTTGGACACAGTGAATCACTGTTCCTACCGCTCAGCTCCCAGGACCCCACTCTCTCTTCGTTTTCCTCCTACTTCACTGGCCACTCCTTTTCTCGTGGCATGCCCGCACCTTAAGTGAGAGAAGCTGATTGAAAACAACTACAGAGCTTAAACACTTCGGGATGCGTGGGTGGCCCAGTTGGTTAAGGGTTCCACTTTGGCTCAGGTCATGATCTCCTGGTTTGTGAGTTTGAACATCACACTGGGCTCTGCGCTGACAGACCAGAGTCTGCTTTGGATCCTCTTCTGTCTACCTCTCTCTCTCTCTGCCTCTTCCTCCCCCGCCACCCCCTGCTTCTCAAAAATAAATAAATAAACATTAAAAAAAAAAAAAAAGAACGTCAACGCTTCCAAGAAAAGTGAATGTGGGATCTGGGTAAGTTGAGAACAGGGAACACTTTGATGTGGTGGCGAACGATGTACAATCCAAATCTCCACAATGTGTGCCACAAACTTCACAAGTAGATTACAATAACAATAACAATAATGACAACAATAATAACAGTTTTAAAATGCAAATTTATTCTATAATACAATTAATTAATATAAATCCTATAATAACCAATACATATGAATACGTAAGAGACCAACAAAGGTTTCTTAAAACACTGCTCTGGCCTTGTCTCATAAACTTCTCTTCTACATTTTTAGCATGAGTGGGGCAGAAGTCTAAAAGACAACTTTCCTGTAATCACTATAGAGGGTGTACACGACTGGTGGGAGAGGAAATTAATCAGTGGTTTCAAAAATCTCAAAATCCATCCTCAAAATCATCGATTGGGACAAGTGTGGGAAATAAGACTTTGAGGAGCTTAATGCAGTGGTCAGAGGTGCAGGACGAAAAGAAATAAAAAAAAAAACTTAACCTGTCTCCTCAGAAAGAAAAAAAAATAGTGCCCGAGACCCTAATGAGAAAGCAGAGGTGCTCAGAGCAAAGAGTATCTATCATTTTGACAACCTGCAGGGTGGAATGATGGAAGAATGTCTGGGAAATGCTCCAGAGAAGGAAGAGTGAACTTCCCATAAATGAGATGTATTTGCTACAATGTACTTCTAGCTGTTTCTATAAAAAGTGTCAACAACACATATATATACCCAGCAGGCATATTTCCATTCAATACATTCTCAGCCCATGAGTTACAAAAATTAATTGCTAGGACAGTTCCATATGGTTAGGACATCTGCTAAAAGACTTCCCCCAAGCAGATTCAGGGAAATACAATTAAAGAAAGCATGTGGAATGTTTGGAGTCATTTTTATGAGTTTCTAGTTTAGCTAAACTTCAACAGCTGTCGGGCTAAGGTGAAGCGTTGCCAAATTATATTCACATGTACCCACTGACCAGCATCACAAAATATTACTAAGATTCAAAGCTGCATATTTCTGGGCAAGATTTCACCCAGTACAAGGAGATCTCTCTGAAGGAGGTAGAAAATAATAGGAAGTATTTCAGTGCTGACCTCAGGGTTCAGAAGAGACACACTTGGTTTGGTGGAGGCAGCTGTAAAAGCCCCTCAACTCTTGAGAGTCCTGTCTACCTCTCCCCCACCCTCCCCCATCCTCACCCCTCCACCCATGCCGCTTCCCCGGATCACTGGCCATCCCACTGAAAGGTCTTACTGACTTGGAAATATTGATGCTAACCTTGCCTTGGAAGGCAGAAGCAGTTATCCTTGCTTCTACCAGACTACGTAGACGTTCTACCAAACTACGGTTCCCAGACAAAGGTTCTTAAGCATTCTATCATAATATTTAATTTTTAAGGACATAGCAAACTGAGCATATCATTGATACCAAAGATAATCTCCAATGTGAAAAAACGCATTATCATTCTTTCGTAATTACTGAAAAAACAGCACTGCATTCCAAACAGGAAAGTGTAGCATGTATAGGAAATCTCTGGCAAAACTATTATGGGAATCAGTTTTTATAATTTGTTTTTCTTGTAATCCGCATATCTCCTTTGACCTTTAGTTCTTGACCAAATGTAGGACTTGTTTTTTGCCAAGGCATAAAAATTATTTGCATTTTCAGTTTAGTGCCCATTCACACTGGTTAGTCTAAAACCTCTAAACAAATATGGATTTTAGGTAGTTACATATTTTTTATT
Organism: Prionailurus viverrinus; assembly: GCF_022837055.1. NCBI lineage: Eukaryota > Metazoa > Chordata > Mammalia > Carnivora > Felidae > Prionailurus > Prionailurus viverrinus. The sequence continues at coordinate 208,585,361 of NC_062561.1, forward strand.
TTTATTTTTTTAAGTTTATTTATTTATTTTGAGAGAGACAGAGACAACATGAGTGGGGGAAGGGCAGAGAAAGAGAGGGAGAGTAAGAATCGCAAAGCAGACTCCGCACTGCCATTGCCAGACATGGGGCTTGAACTCACAAAACCCTGAGATCATGATCTAAGCCAAAACCAAGAGTTGAACGCTTAACCGACTGAGTTACCCAGGTGCCCCAGTAGTTATATTTATAAATATATTCTTGTAAACTGGTTATACATATCTCAAGAGAAACACGGCATCATGGAATGTGGGGAATGGAGCTTGGTCTGGTCAATCAGCCTTTGATATTATCCAGAGAGGATGTTTTGATTGGTTATGGAAATATGTGGAGAGAGTTTTCATCTAGCACTTGCCTAACTCAGTGTAATGAGCGTGTTTCTTAAGACTATCTGTTAGTGGATAGAGACAGTACTGGAGGGATCTCTTTGTCACTCTGGGATGCATAGCAAGTTTTTACTTACTATACTGACACCAGACCTAAATAACTAGATTTTTCTTTGTTTCTTTCTATTGTTCCCTCTGATCATTGTACTCTGTCTTTCAACCTCCCATACCTCATAGCAAGCATTGAAGAGATTGAGAAAAAAGTGTGAGTACATGAAGAATGGGACATTCAATTTCTTTACAGAGAATTAATTTATTAAATAATGAATCCCACAGAGTGGCCTTCCTGAGTCCTTGATACATTGCAGAAATACCCCTTGGATAATGTATCAGTGAGATATATATATATATATATATATATATATATATATATATATATATAACTGGATTCAGTTTCTTTTTTGCTGTTAATTTTTTTTTTAGTTTTTGTTCATGGTTATTATTGTCTTTTGTATTCTTTTCTTGTGATATCTTTGTCCTGCTCTGATATAGTAAAACTAGCCTCTAAGAATGAATTGGGAACTCATTGTTTTCTCTGTTTTGAACTATTCTTCTTTTTTTAAAGAAGAGTTTTTGTGTTGAGTACTATTTTTTCTTTAATGCTTGGTAGAATTGACCAGTGAAGCCATCTAAGCCATGATGATGATGATGATGATGATGAAAACAATGACCATATTTTTCATTAGTCTTTCTATGCACACAGCTGGTAAGCCCTATCTTTCCTTGGCCCTCAGATTTTGCAGTGAGTTTATGATTGTAAAAATAAAAGGATTTGTTGATTTATTTAACCCTCACAATAACATTCTAAAGCAAGTTATTTTATTACCCTTAATCATAGACGAAGAGCAGAGAGTTTAGCAACCAAAGCAAGTTCACAGAACTGGTAAGTGGTGAAGCCAGGATTCAAACCCAGGCAGATGGATTCTAGTGCTCATGATCTAACCCCCCTAAAATTTGTGAATAATGTTCTTGTAAATACTTTTCTCTTCCTTCCCTCCTTCCTTCCTTCCTTCCTTCCTTCCTGCCTTCCTTCCTTCCTTCCTTCCTCTTCTCTCTCTCTCTCTTTTTCTCCTCTCATCATAACAGGCTCTATCAACTGGCTTCACCACCTACTCACACTCCAGAATCCATCTCTTTTGGCAGAAGCATGAAAAATAATTGCTCAATTTTAAAGAAAATTAACTGTCTTTTCTTATTTACTGGTTGAGGTGAATTGAATAGACCTCTGCTCCTTAATCCTTTAAAAAGTAAGTAATAATGCAAATAAATTGCATTTTCAAAGGACCCATCTATGCTTTTACCCAAGTATAATTTTTATCTGAGCTTTGAAGAGTTTTTATTTAAAATTATGACAAATCCACCTTATATGGTTAAAGGTATGACTCTAAATATCTATTAAGTGATTACATAAGCTAATCGGCAAAAATTCTAATGTTAGACTTACTTCAGGATCCAAGAAAAGTGCTGGTAGATCTCCATTCTCTATTGCCTTTCTCACACCCTACAAATGCCGTCTCATGCCTGGTATTCCAGGTGAGTTGTTTCACATGGGTTGCCTACACACAGAGATCTTCCATATGGGTTTTCCTATGGTAGGGCCTGCTGTCTGTTCTCTGCCCTTGAGATCATGTGGGACTAGAGCTGTATCCTCCTCCCTCCTCCTTCCTCCCTCCTCTTTAATTCCTTTTCTTGTTCTCTCAAGTTTCATTTGGGATCTCTTTACCCATTTGTCCTGATACCTTTCAGGGATGGAAAGTTCTAGACTTTTCAACCAACCCAAGGAAACCTATAGCAGAAAGGATACTATTTGACAGACTGGTGATTCCATCATAACAATCGTGCTATCACTGATGGACAGAGAGAAATCTTTCAAGTCTTAGTGAGTGAAGTATAAATATCCCCAAGCATCATTTCAAAAGCAATCTCCTTACTTGGTGCCCATTCCTTTAATATTTGACTATCATTTTTCATTATTATTTTCGGAAATCATCTGGATAAAAACAGTATGTTTATGGAAAGTCCCCTTGCTTTTACCCAATAAGGCTTTTGAAGTCACAGGCATAATAATGCCATGAACTTGGACAGAGCCCTTATACCAAGGAATGCTGAGTGCTTTCAATAACCAAGTGCCAACTCACCAGCCTGCCTGGAATTTCTGTTAGACCCTTGTTCATTTTCTCTAACTTTTCTTTACCACAAAGTAAGGATATAAAACTGAGATGCCAATATATATATAATTTATACTAGTAAATGCTGTGCTATCTCTCTTCCATTTTGGAAATTTCCCCAGGCTCCCCCCTCATATCATTGTGTGACTTTTATTTTTCTCCAAATGCTTTAATGTTGATTCATTAGAACTAGAATGTTAAATTACAAAATTATATATATATATATATATATATAAAATATGTATATAATATAATATATATAAATATAAATCCTGGTTTTAAGGTTGTGCTATAGTTAGGCTAGATGTCAACACTGGGGGCACTATATATATATATATATATATACATATATATATATATATATACATATATATATATATATATACATATATATATATAGTTGTATATATATACAACTTTTAATGCCCTTCATTGTTGACATCTAGCCTAACTATAGCACAACCTTAAAACCAGGGTATTGATACAACCAGGCATTGATACAACTATAGAGCTTATTCATATTTCACTGATCACATATGTACGCGTGCGCACGTGTGTGTGTGTAGCTCTCTGTAGTTGCATCACATGTGTAGCTCTTTGTGACTATCACCGCAATTAAGATACTTTACTGTACCATCACCACAAGGTTCTCTTGTCCTACCCCTTTATAGCCACTCTGCCCCAGTCCCAATGCATGCTTAACCCCTAGCAACCACTCATCTGTTTTCCTTATCTGTAATTATGTCACTTCACAGACATGTTACATCAGTGTCCTCATGAATGGATTCCAAGTATGTATCCTTTTGAGATTAGTTTTTTGCACTTAATGTAATTTCCTTGAGGTTCCTCCAAGTTGTTGTCTGTATCAATATCTTTCTTTGTTCTTGCTGAATAGTATCCCGTGATCTGAATGTACCCATTGAAAGGCCATCTGGGTTGTTTCCAGTTCTTGACTATTAAAAAAAAAGGTGCCATAAGCATTAATGTACACATTTTTGCATAAATTTTTTAACAAATTTCTCTGTGATTTATGTTCTGGTTATGTGGAAGTCTATTTTTAGCTTTGAAAGTAACTGCCAAAGTATTTTTCACAGTAGATGTACCATTTTACATTCCCAAAGGCAATAAATGAATTATCCAGTTTCTGTGCAACCTCTCCAGCATTTAGGGTTATCACTATTTTTTTTTTTTAGCTATTCTGAAAGGTTGTTATCTCCTTCTGGCTGTAACTTGCATTTTTCTAATGACTGATGATAATGGCAACAATGACAATGATGATGGTATTTTTCATAGCTCCTTCATTGAGTATAGCTGGTAAGCTCTGCCTTTCCTGGACCCTCAGATTCTGCCCCTCAGCTGTTGCTGAAAATCTTTTATGTGCTTATTTTCATCATACATGTCTTCAGTTCAATGTCTATGGGTGCCTTCTGCCCATTTTTAATTGGGTTGTTTATTAATGCTGACTTTTGAGAGTTCTTTATATATTCTAAATACAAACCTTTTTTTGTATGTGTGATTTTCAATTATCTCTCCAAGTCTGAAACTTGTCTTTTCATCCTATTAAAGTCTTCACAACACAAAATTTTTAATTTTGATGAAGTCCAATCTGATGATTTTACCTTTTATGGAACATATTTTGGGTCATATCTAAGAAATCTTTGTCTAATTCTAGGTCCTAAAGATTTTCTCTCATTTTTTCCCTAGAAGTTTTATAGTTTTCTGCTCAGTATTTAAATCCATGACCCATTTGAGATAATTTTTGTGTGAAATGTGAATTTTGGTTGAGATTCACCTTTTTCCCAGGGATGTCTGATTGCTCCAGCACCATTTATTGAAAAGGTTGTCACTTGTCCATTCAATTGTTTTTGCTATTTTGTCAAGAAGAATTGGACATATGTGTGAATAGATATTTCTGGCTCCTCTGTTCTGTTGATCTATGTGTCTGTCCCTCAACCAGTTTGACACTGTCTTAACATTGGGAAGATTTATTATTTCACTTTATTCTTCTATTTCAAAATTGTTTTGGCTATGCTTGGATGCATCATGCTTAAAGAAAATAGACTCTATTGATACATAAAATCAACATCCAAAAGGTCAAGTCTAGCAGCCATATGTACGGTAACCAAAAATATCATATCAGTGGAAAAGAAGTTGATTTACATTACCTACGGAAGAAGTTTAAAAAAGACTATTATTGCATTTCTAAGAATTTCTTGCAAGTAAATAATCAGAAAATTTATTAAGTTGTATGCCTAATAATATAGAAATGCCTCAGTGGCTTCAAAATACCTGAAATTCAGAATCCAACTCTAACAGATCAGGATTACACAAAAGAGTATGGTCCATTTTCTATTGTTGGTCTGCAAACTGGTTTTTAGTGAGTTCATGACAAGATAGAGTAAAGAACTGAGAAGAAGCATTAAGCTTTTATAGCAATTTGACAAAGTAATATCATATCTGTTGAACTTTGTAATTAAAAATATGGAAGCTTATATTTTATGCCCTTTTTTCTTTCCTTTTTTTAATCATTCATTTTTATTGCCACTTCATTTGTCACAAAAATAATGATCCACTACAGCCAAAATTTTTTTAAACATTGGTACTTTACCACAGATAATACTTTTATTTATTTGTTTTTAATATTTTTTAGTGTTTGTTTATTTTTGAAGGAGAGAGAGACAGAGTGTGAGTGGGAGAGGAGCAGAGAGAGGGGGAACACAGAATCTGAAGCAGGCTCCATGCTCTGAGCTGTCAGCACAGGGCCCGATGCGGGATTTAAACTCAAGAACCGTGAGATCATGACCTGAGCCAAAGTCGGACACTTAACTGACTGAGCCGCCAGGTGCCCCTCACCACATATACTTTTAGAAGCAGTCATTGGATCCACGCTTCCTAGCCTGTATCATTTCATAGCACGGCTTTTTAAAAAGTTGATAATATTTGTGTGGGACACTGGGGTAAAGTCAAGGCATTTAATTGCTTTCTAACTGGGTTTCAATGAAAAATATTACTATTACTCCACATATTTGTAATAAGAAAAGCATAATTCAAAACACGGAAGAAATTATTGAATCAAATAAAATATTTTCCAATATTTTAAAATGAGAAATTTGAACTTGTTTTCTGTAAAGGTGATTCTTTGCATCAGGACATAAGAGTTCAATTTGTATCTAAGGAATCTTAACAGGTTTCCTTTTCTTCCATTAGCAAATGAAACCTTGAATTTTTTTGTTGGAGAGTACTAACGGGGTTTTAAGCCAACTAGACTGTTTTCATATCAAGTATTTCAAAATATCCAGGATACACGAATTTGCAGAATGATCATGCATTGTCACAGCAGTCCTGATGCAATTCCTGGAGGCACAGCACAAGGAATACTGTCAAGGGGATCGGAACAGCGATGTAACGGGTCAGAGGGTAGCTACACTTGTGGAGAACAGAGCGTAATATATAAACTTGTCACATCACTAAGTCGTACCCCTGAAACTAATGTAACATTGTGTGCCATCTATATTCTAAATTAAAAAGAGAGAACATTTTCAAACAAAGAAAAAATATACTAAAAAACAAACAAAAAAACAAAACGCAGAGGATTTGGTTGTTCCATTTTTACTCTTCTTTTCATTGAGCTCTGTACATTAATTAAACAAAGCTTATGGGGAAAAGGAGAACAGATTTTATGATACATGGAAACAGAAATGGAGGATGTTACCCGGGGTCGCCATTGCCTGGTGCCCCGTCTCGCTTCCTTTCCCCTCCCCCACGTGTGGTCACAGGTTGATCTCTTCAGCATGTGCCCCGACACCTGGAATGTAAACTCCTTCCACAGCTCCCCAGGCCCTCGGTTATGGGCAGCAGCAGTGAGCTCTGTGGCTGGCCGTTGATCTAGACATCCAAATAAGAGAGCACCTCCAGGACGTTTTCACTGTGGACTGGGCACCCTGGACATGATGTCCACACTGGGTCACAATGAAACAGCCTGTGCTTGCTACACTCACTCTTTCACAGCTTACAAGGTTAATCGCTACCCTGCTCCAACGAGCACCACGCAGGGCTGCCCGCAATCAGAGGTAACTCAACCAAATTCTTCCCTAGTTCTCAGGCCCTGCCCAGTTACTGTTTAGGCAGAAAAGATCAGGATCTCCCGGCTCTTCATTTGTGTCTCTGCACATCTGTCTGGAAGCTCTGCAGAACAGTCTCCACCTTGCTCACTGTAGTACCTCAATCAATGGCACAATTGCCTATCACATAGTATGTGCTCAATAAAGACTTATTGAATGAGTGATTCTCCAGCAGTACACGACTGGATAAATAAATATGATCTGTCAATACAAAGGGATACTGTGCAGCCCCTACATGGGATGAAGCTGTCAATGAATAGCTCTGGGTGAAAACATTAAGTTGCCAAAGAGTATGCATAATGTAATCCAATTTACATAAATTATATGCATTTGTGTACACATACAAGGATATTATAGAGAACTTTAACAAGCTGTTGTAAGTTTTTTAATTCTCTCTGGTCGAGTTTTTTAAATGTTTATTTTTGAGAGAGAGTGCAAGCAGGGGAGGGACAGAGAAAGAGAGGGGGGCAGAGGATCTAAAGCGGGCTCTGCGCTGACAGCAGAGAGCCCAATGTGGGGCTTGAATTCACGAACTGGGAGATCATGACCTGAGCCAAAGTCAGACACTCAGCCGACTGAGCCACCCAGGCGCCCATTTCTGGTTGATTTTTGATCTTTCTTATAATTACTAATGAAGACACGGCGTCACAATAATTAACAGTGAAGAGTGGGGACTCAGAGAGAAAGAACAGTGAAAGAACAGCCAGTCCAGAGACTGAGCTTTGTTCTCTTTCTTTTCAGTTGCTCACATGGTGTCTGAACTGAGCAAATACACATCGTGAACACTTGTAATGATCCCTATTTCCCAAAGTTCTTCCACATACGCTATCTCATCTGTGCCTCAAGTAAAATGATGACATTTGTGCTTTCTCTTGCTCCAGCTGTTGGTGAGTTTTTCTAAAAGTCCCTTCACTACAAAGCTTCCCTGGGAGAGCCGATTAGTGAGTCTAACCAATGGTTTATCTTGGGTCCTGTCGCTACTCTGACCTCTCAGGTCAGGCGTCGTCACTCAGCTTGTATGTAGAACTACTTGGAAGCCTCCCTCCAGTGAGAAACAACTAGATGTCTTAGTAAAGCAGTTTATGCTGTATTTATTACCTTATGAAATTTTTAATAAAATTGTTTTTATGGTTTTTACTTAGATTCTATTTTCTTAAGTCACAACTCTATGGGGAATGAGCCAGAAACAAATTCAAATAAGAGAAATTATGTGTACTTAGACTCACTTCTCTGTGCTCATGGCTAACACTTGGTTGAGAAGCATTCCTGCCCCACCTGACTCCCTGCTAACATTGGGATATTATGGCCTAATTGGTTCCCTGCCCTCCATGCAAATAGATTTCTAGCTGCCTACATCAAGGTGCTCCCTGACATGCCCAAATGTTGCTTAAGCTTAAAGCTCAAACCTTTATAATAAATGAACTAAGAGAAAAATAAAATGATTCACCCAAGAACACACAGAAGTTTAGACATGACTTAACCTACTGTATTGTTTTGCTCACTTAAGACATTTTTGTAACCTTACAAAATGATAATAGGCTACACAGTTTTAGACATTCGAACATGCTTTTCAAGAAAAGCCTTTTTTTAAATAACTAATTTCCATCACATTTTCAGTAAGACAAACGTTTCTTTTTTTTTTTTAACGTGTATTTATTTTTGAGACAGAGAGAGACAGAGCATGAATGGGGGAGGGTCAGAGAGAGAGGGAGACACAGAATCTGAAACAGGCTCCAGGCTCTGAGCTGGCAGCACAGAGCACGACGCGGGGCTCGAACTCACAGACGTGAGATCACGACCTGGGCTGAAGTCGGACGCCCAACCAACTGAGCCACCCAGGTGCCCCTAAGACAAACATTTCTAATAGTAATCTTTTCACAAAGGGTGAACACATACATCATTCAAATATCTCCCCACACCTATTTCCCTGAAGTTGGTTTAGGGATCAATCATTGTGTTTATTTTAGACTTTTGCATTTTTATAATATGGTATTCTTTTCTGAATGTAAGGAAAATTGAGACAATTTAGAAAAGTATGAAAATATTTTAAAAGTTTCCATAATCTCATCACACAGAACTAAGCACCATGGACATTTTATAGCAGCATATTTTTGTCATTCAGTTCTCTATGCAATTTTAATTGATAATAGATCATGAGCATTTTCCTGTATTGTTGAACAATTTCTAAGCATGAGTGAGAATACAATTTTCTGTTGAGACTATTGTTTTTAAAAGTATTTTTAGGAGAGATATCTACGCATTTATTTGCAAATACTTTTTGTCAGATTAACTCCCAATTTTATGGCATTTCTCATATATAGAATACCTTAATTTTCATATGATATAGTTTAACAACTTGTCATTTTGTGCTTTTATTCAGAGAATGATCTTTCCCATACTTGAGTAAGGTAATATTTACACAACTTTTCTCCTAGTCCTTTTTTTTTTTTTGATATGTACCCAAAAGTAGGACTGCTGAGTCATATGCTAGTTTTAAATTTTTTTAATGTTTGTTTACTTTTGAGACAGAGAGCATGAGTGGGTGAGGAGCAGAGAGAGGGAGACACAGAATCTGAAGCAGTCTCCAGGCTCTGAGCTGTCAGCACAGAGCCTGACACGGGGCTTGAACTCATGAACTGTAAGATCATGACCTGAGCCAAAGTCAGACACTTAACTGACTGAGCCACCCAGGCTCCCCTGCTAGTTTAAATTTTTGGAGGAACCTCCATACTGTTTTCCATAATGCCTATATGAATTTAAATTATCACCAACTGAACAAAAGGGTCCCCTTCTGTCCATATCCTTATAAATATGTTATCTATAGGGTTTTTTTTTAATATAATAGTCATCTTAATATATGTGAAGTGGTATCTCATGGGTTTGCTTTGCCTTTTCCAGGTGATTCGTGATGTTCAAATACCTTTTCATATACAAATGTTGGCCATTTGTATATCTTCTTTGGCAATTGTCTGTTCTAGTCCTCTGCCCATCTTTTAACTGAGTGATTTGGTTTTGTTATTGATTTGTAAAAATTCCTTATATATTTTAAATATTAACCTCTTACCAGATATATGCTTTGCGTTTACTTTATCCCATTATATAGGTTGCCCTTAAATTTTGTTAATTTTTCCTTTGGTGTACAGAAAGTTTTAGTTTGATATAGTAACACTTGTATATTTGCTTTTGTTGCCTGTGATTTGGTGCCCCCCCCAAATACTGCTAAGACTCATGTCAGTTGGCTTTGTCCCTATATTTTCTTTTTTTTTTTTTTAAGTTTATTTATCTTAAGGGGGCAGGGGCAGAGAGAGAGGGAGACAGAGAGAATCCCAAGCAGGCTCTACCTGACAAGGGGCTCGAACTCATGAACCCTGAGATCATGACCTGAGCCAAAACCAAGAGTCAGATGCTTAACTGACTGAGCCACCCAGGCACCCCTATCCCTATATTTTCTATAAGGAGATTTATGGTTTCAGGTCTGACAATTAACTCATTAATCCATTTTGAAGTGATTGGTGTAAGTTTAGGGTGTAATTCCATTCTTTTGCAGGTGAATATCCAGTCTTTCCAACACCTCCCAATAAGCTCTTTGGGGGGGGGGGGCTTTTAAAAAAGGCTTTATTGAGGTATTACTGATATGTAATTAATTGTACATATCTAAAGTGTACAATTTGTTAAGTTTTGACATATGTGTACCTTCGTGAAACCATCACCGCAAGAGGGAACATATTAATCATCCCCGAACACTTCTTTGCATTCCCTACAGCCCCTTTCCCTACTGTCCCCAGCCCACTTCCCAGGTGACCACTACTGCTGTCTTTGTAGACCAGTCACTTTTCCTCAAATTTTATATAACTGGCAACATACACATGAACCCTCTCCTCTGTGCTCTTACTCCAAAGTGTCGTTCTGAGATTAACCCATGTTGCGAATAGCTTGTTCCTTTTTATCCCACTATTTGGATATACCACAATGTGTTGATCCATTTGCCTGTGCTAATCCTTTTAAGTGTTTGTTGTTGTTATTGTTGTTGTTAGTGGTGGTGGTAGTGGTGGTTTGTTACAATTCCTTTCTAAATATGTAATTTTATTTTGTAATATATTGTGATGTAAGGGTCTTGCTTTCCTTTCCTAAATTTTAATCACTTTTCTCTGTGTTACCTTTTAAATAATCGGTTATTTGCCAAATAATTAGACAAGCCGATTTTGCCATTCACTATTTGTGTATATAAATATATTTATAAAAGCACCAACTCCAGGATTCAGTGTATGAGCCAAAAAAGGCACCTTCTGCACATTTGTGTTATCTTTTCACTCTTCCTTCTACTTCCCCAGTTCAACACACCAAAGGTGGTTCTGGATGGAAGAGAGTGAGCTGCCCCCACCCCCCAGCACCCTCAGTGCCCTCCCCACGGCAGCCTCTGTGATCACAGAGCTATGGAGATATCTTAACAAAAGCTACATTTCTGCACATTTAATAAATGAATTACAAAGAACAGGAAGAAGATGGTGTGCCTGGGTGGCTCCGTTGGTTAAGCGTCTGACTTTGGCTCAGGTCATGATCTCGAGGTTTGTGGGTTCGAGCCCCGTGTCGGGCTCTGTGCTGACAGCTCAGAGCCTGGAGCCTGCTTCAGATCCTGTGTCTCCCTCTCTCTCTGCCCCTTCCTCACTCACACTCTCTCTCTCTCTCAAAAATAAAATAAAAACATTTTTAAAAATTAAAAAAAAAAAGGACAGGAAGAAGAAAGAGAAGAAAGACATTTATGACAAAAAATATTATCATGTGGAAAGATTTAGGATAATTACAGTAAACACAGGAAGAAAAATACAAGAAAATTTAAAAGATGAGATGTTTAGCAATATGGAGGTGAAGCAGAGTTGAAACAATTGAAGCAATATTGTTATTCCTGAAACAGAGGCATAAATAAATACAGTGGAAAATGTACTTTGATCTAAAAGAAGATTTCCTAAAATTAAGAGAAAATTTAATCTGCAGTTTGAAATGATGCTTTATATTCCAAGAAATATTGATGCAGAATAATCAATATTGTGGCATATCTGGCTCATGTATCAAAATATAAAGATAAATCTTCAAGCATCTAAACAAACTAAGCAATCCGTCAGTAAAGAGATAAAAAAAGAAGTCTTGTCTCAGATGTTTATGTACATTGGACTTTCTAAGTGCTTTCCAGGCACTGTTCTAAGTGTTACAAAACCATTATTGTAGAGCCCTTTAGTTTGACAATACAATGGAATTGCTACTGTTAATTCTAGAAATCAGGGAAGAAAAACTCTTATTGCAAATTTTGATCTAAAACAAAATCACAATTCAAGTATAAAGGCAAGAGTTCCACAATTTTAAATAAGAGAGTTTGGGGACTGTAATAACCAGTGCCCTTCCTGAAATTTATATTGTGAATAAAATCAGAATAATCAAGAGATGATTTAAAATAATGTACTCAAAAATGGAGAAGCTTTGGGAAAAAACTGGTGATTGTCAGTGAATATTTGAACCTATGACAAATATTACACAAAAGTAAGGATTGTTAGGTCTATGGAAATCTTAAAAGTTTTGAAAAGCAATAGTGATAACTAATAAACTATACCTAATAAAGATGAGATGGGAGAAGGAAGGGTAGAGAAGATGTAAGAATCCTAACTTCCTTACCTTTTATATCAGGGAGACCATTTTTCAGAAAATTGAAAAAAGAAATTAAGGAAAAAATTGATTATAATGTTTTAAAAATTGATTATATTTTTATAATTGTCCCTCCCATCCCATGGGTTGAAGAAACATTGACTGCAATGATATTCAGCATTTCCTTTACTTCAAATTCCGTTTCCTTATTTTTTCCATTAGGTTCAAGTACATTTAAACTTTAGAATTTTATTAAAATGGCACGTACAGAATTATGGACGTATTATAAAATGAAACCTATCCAGAGAGCTAAATATATTTGTCAAACTTCCTTTACATCTTCACGCCAGTCTGTTTGTCTGTCTTTCTCTCTATATTTACGCACAGACAATATTTGTAGTCATGTTCACCAAGTGCTGATTCTTGTTAGTTTATGGTGGTGGCATTTTGAGTCATTTTTACCTCTTCTTTAAACATTTTGAGAATTCCTTGAATTTTCCACAAAGAACTCATGTTTTTTTTTTTATAAAAATAATGAGTTTATTGCATACAAGTGAAAAAGAAAAGACAGCATCCTGATACATGCCAGAAAACTTTCAGGATTATGACCACATTTTAAAAGAAAATATTAAACTATGCAACAGATAACATTCTTGCAATGAAAGAGTCATTTTCTTGGTTTCTCCAAAACCCAAAATATATCTGTAACTAAAAATATCCACTTAGTCTGATGTTCATGTTTGTGAGATGGTAAACTAAGACCTTCTAACTAGTCCGTGAGGCCTCCCACACACTTACGGAATTGGGAGATTGAGTTGGGGGATTTCCCTATGTTTGCCTTTGAACGGAATCATAAAAGTATGGATTAAAAAAAAAAATTAGGGTCATCAAATCCCATTTCAGAGATGGTGTAAAGAAAAGCCTAAAGAACTTAGTGATTTTCACTGAAAGATTCATGACTAAGTGAACTAAGGAGACAGCTGTTAAGACCTGTCTTCTAAAATCGGTCGAATTTAGCCACATTGCCACCTTATATATTTGATATTTTTCATACAATGGAGACGAATGTTTCACCAAATAAAAATATTATATCATCTGAGCATATAAAAAGAATTGTCCCTGTGCTCTTTTAGGGTAATCTGTAATTAAACCAAAGCTTTAAAAGGCTGAAAGACAAAAATTCATAGAAAAGAAACCTATTCATCACGGTCAACAGGATTCATATCGTGTGCTGGCCTAGCAGGTGATCTCTTTGGGTTTGGTTTGTTTGTGTTATGTAAATTTTCTATAATTACATTTATTGTTTTGGAATATCAAAGTTTCAAGAATCAGAACCTAGGATATTTTTTTTTTTCAAGAACCTAGAAATTTTACTCCTTAGCTTCATGAAAGAAGTCTCTCTTTCCAGATAGGATAATGTCAAATCCTTTCTCTACAAAAGCTATCCGAAATCCGGAAAATAATTGCGAGAAAAGTAACTTTTCAAAGAGACTGTTCAAAGTGCACCCTGGGTCCTGTGAGCAGCAGCAAATACCAGCAGGAGAGGAAATGGGTCATCGTGTTTGGGGACATCAGCTCACGAGCCTGAGTCACTGCTCGAGGCCTCCCATGAAGCAGCCAGAGCTTTGTCACCAATTCACTTTTTTTCCAGTATGAGCGGAGGAATATTCATCTGTTTCTGTGGTGATGGAGGCTTTCACAATATCCTCTGGCCAAAGAAATGTAACCACAGCCATAATGATTTCAGACTCAAACTATTTCAGCAGCAGCAACAGCAAAAACACAGCCGCGGCCAATTCCCAAATAAACTCATGTGAACGCTTCCTATTAGCTAATTGTCAAGGGGATTTTTATGGGAAACCATATCAAGAATGTTGCAGAGCTTCCTAGGATGCAGTTTTTCCTTGCTTGGATGTGAAGCCGAAATGGAATGCCAGGGAAGTAAAGTTTATTTGTTGGCGAGTTGGGATCGAAATGTGAGGCTTCCAAGAGCCTGGTATTCCTTCCCTTTGGTGCTCAGTAATCTCATGACTGTTGGTGAGTCACCTGACCTCGGTGCTTCTGGGCTGTTCCCCTCTCACCTATTCACCCCACCCCCACTTCCACCCCCCGCCCCCCGCATTAGAAAAAGGGATGATATACCCGATAAATATTTCTCAAACTGTTTCCTTCTGTGACATTCACAGCAGATGACTTTCACATGTGTGACACTTTCCCAAGAGTATGTCCATATTTTGACATAAAAGAAAGTCTGGTGGGGAATAAAGCAAATAATGTTACAGACAGACCAAATCACAGATAAAACAGATCATGGGTTACCCTGAATTCTCAGGGTATTAGCTAACACTCTGTCTCTTCTGTCCCACTAAAGAAAATATATTGGAATGATTGAGAAAAGTGGTATTACAAGGATACATTTAGTTCCACACTAATTTATATGCCAGTAAATTAAGGCTAATCTTTTTTTTAAGTTTGTTTATTTATTTTGAGAGACAGAGAGAGGAGAGAAAGGGAGAAAGAATCCCAAGCAGGCTCCACTGGGTCAGCACCAAGCCCAAGGTGGGGTTCGATTCCACAAATCGCTTCATGACCTGAGCTGAAATCAAGGGTTGGACGCTTAACTGAGCCAGCCCAAGAAGATTAGGGCTAATCTTCTTAAAGTACAATGAGTTTTTATAAGTCAATAAGGCAAAACAGTTTTTCTAAAAAGAGCAAAAGAAAAGCAAGGGTGTCTTATGAAAACAGAACTGTACATTTGTAAAAAAAAAAAAAAAAACAAAAACAAAAAAACAAAAAACAAACATTAAAAGGCCTTCAAAGTAACTCATCACTTAGAGAAATCAAAATTACTAGAAGAACAATTTATTAAAATGTTCAATATTTAATAATACACACAGCTGTCTAGGGTATGAGTAAAGAGAAACTCATGTTTCTATGTGAAAATGTAATTGACTTAGCCTTTAGAAAGATTCTGACAATATATATCAAATTTTGTGTGTGTGCATCTTTTGACCCACCAATTCCTTTTCTAAGAATTCATCATATAAATGCACTTACTGAATTATTTAAATTGCATAATTTTTTTTTATCAAGAAAGTAAGTAGCTGTAGCCTAATGAAAGAAGAATCAAGGCTGGATTTGGTAAAACTAGATTTAAGTTTAGGCTCATCTTATTAACTACAGAAACTTGCGCAAACCACAAAAATGTGTTTGATTGTCAATCATTTTGTAGTTTCTAATAATATCTACCTTATAAGGTATTTGCAAAAATTAAATGAGAATGGATGGATGAGATCTCTTTGGAAATTCCAAGTTATCAATAATCTTTTTACCAGCACCACCACAACTAAAATATCATGGTTGCCGTTGTATCTGATTTTATGAAAATAATCAAACACATATATCCTTTAAAATGAAGGCAGAAAGGATTCTTATCTTTATTGAAAGAATTTGCTCCTGGGTTGCTCCATATAAATCATGTTAATCATATGTTTCAACAATATCCCATACTAAAACGTCAGTTTAAACAGAATTTATGGAACACACGTCAACTAGAAAATATATATATATACATAAATCTTTGTGATTTTAAATATAATACAGAAATATGACTCCATGTTTTTCTACTAGTCCCTGAACAGAAAAAAACAGTACTCTCATGTTCCAGAAAGTAAATTCAAGTGGATTGCTTTATGTTAGACAAGAACAACTGTGCTGATCTCTGGAGATGCATCCTGGAGAACTATGATAAAAATATCAGGAAGGAAGAATCTGCTCGCGGCCTGTGTATGATCCAAAAATGAATCATCCTGACACCACGGTTCTCCAAGCATAACTTAGTGTCAAAAGTTAACTTGATAACAAAAGGAGATTTATAGATTTCTTTGAGATTCTGTATATTTTAAATCTGATTAAATGACCCCAAAGGACACCTGGACCGCCCTGACCCACTAAGTAGAAACTTAACATGGTTCCACCTAACAGAGGGTGTCACTGACACAGAATCAACACGCTGATTTCTAGCTGGAACAGCATTTTCCGACTGTGGAATGTTGGGCTGGAGAACATTCCTTCCAGGAAATATATAACGAGCACTATGTACACACACACACTCACAATGCTCTATGATTAAAAGAGTTTGGGAAGCACGGCTTGTTGTTAATCCCCTGGTGAGGGCTCCTGATGCTCATTGGCTTATAAAAATGATGAGTATTCTTACCATATAGAAACATGGGAAGATGTAACCTGGCCCTTCCCAGTCTTCTGTAATCTAAAATTCTTTTGTGCTCAACACATCTGTCCAATTTCCAGAAAGCATTATGTGGGATATCAGTTTGGAAGATACTGTTGTGGGAATATAAAGCATGGTTTCAGAAACAGTATTTTGAAATGGACTTGAATGATGCTTGAAAACAGGGCTTTACATTTCTCCTAGAATTGAGAGTCACAAAAATATTTATCCTCAGGGATTGACTTTTTGTTTTGTTTTGTTTTTTACTTTTAGTGGATAATGTAACATAGAAAATAAGTGGTCTCCCATTTGTTGGATTTATTGTCTACTCTGTAACAGGCACTGTTATAGGCAATGGGAATATAGCAAGACAATGTCCTCTCCCTTCAAGGATCCAACCCTCCAGGAAGCCAGTTACCATGTTGCTTTAAAAGGGCTGACTGATTGGGGCGCCTGGGTGGCTCAGTCTGTTAAGTGTCCAACTTCAGCTCAGGTCGTGATCTCCCAGTTTGTGGGTTCGAGCCCTGCGTGGGGCTCTGTGCTGACAGCTCTGAGCCTGGAGCGTGCTTCAGATTCTGTGTCTCCCTCTCTCTCTCTCTCCCTCTCTGCCCATCTCCTACTCATGTTCTGTCTCTCAAAAATAAATAAATGTTAAGAAAACTTTTTAAAAAGTCTGACTGATTAAGAAGTTACATGACTAAAGATAGTGTAAGTTATTTGTGGACCTTCCATGAGTGAAGTGACTTAAGAATTTCCCCAAGACATGTCATTGCTTTTTGCTTGTCTGCTGTCCATTTTTTTCAGCATTTAAAAAAGTATAGTAAAACACTCATAGCATCAATTTACCATCTTAACAACTCTTAAACACACATTCCAGTAGTAAGTACATTCGCATAGCTGTGCGATCAGTCTCCAGAACTCCTTTAATCTTGCAAAAGAGGTTTTCCTATTTTGTATACATTATACTTCTAGATACTCTATAAGAATGGAAAAACATGGGATAGGTCTTGGGTAATTTTTAAGTATGCAGTAATATATGAAAATCAAAAGCCTTTTATATTATCAAATATAATAAATCAAATTGAACATAATAGTTCTCTCTCCTAAACTTCTTTCTAAACTCCTAACCTTCTCCTAAACCTTCTCTCTCCTAAACTTCTTTCTCTGCAGCATTTACTTAGCAATTCCATGTTCAGATGAACAGTTTATTATGAAGCTTTTGGTAACTTAGCACTGACCTGCAACACAAGTGGGTCTGAAGGAGCTTGGAATACATACAGGATCATCAAACTCTAATTTACAGCCAACGTTATGAGTTAGAAGTGGGGTGAGATATCAGCTGCCTCATCAATAATTCCAATTTGCTACTTTTAGAGTTACAGCACAATAAATAAGGAAGCAACAACACTGATCTTATCTCTCTAATCAAGCATCCAGTGCAAACCACGAAATATTACTCAAAGTCATAGGGAAGCATATACTGTAGCTAAGATTCAATATATTCTACAAACTAAGCCAGTTTCTCATCCTTTCACTGGAGTCAAATTCGCTATCACACTTTTGCAAGGACCTTGACAAATAATACTGGTCTATTATTACCTACACTTACCCAAGTTAATTTACTGACTGTTCGAAAACAGTGAGGTAGTGATCAAATTCCCACATATGAAGATGAATAAAATTTTGGTACATAGAAGTTTACTGGTACATAAAAGTGACTTAGTTGAAATCAAAGTCTCCTTTGCATCATTAACTTGATAGGTGAATTTACTCATAACCTGCACCAATATTCAGCGAATACTTACCAGTAAGACTCTACTGGTTACTTACAGCTGGTGTTCTTTTTGAATAATTGTGCCACCCATGCTGACTGGCTTGTGACTATGTTATTTTTTTTTAATCAGTTGGAATATCATTACTGCTTGTAATTTATAACTTCTCAATGTCCCTGTTTGGATCTCTAAGTTAATTAGCTCAGTAGTTGGCAGTGGGTAATTATCTGCCTATTTATTTGATCGTTTGCTTTTCTATAACAGGAATTCACAAGCAATTTATTTACATGTCTTTACTATCACCACCCTCCATAAAGCTGAAGATACTGACAAAGCAAATGCAGCTACTTCCTTCAATAAGTGGAAGCCCCTTTTTATATGACTACAATGTTTGAAGATTTGAAAGTTACACTTGTTTTATAATAAGAAATTTGCTTAAATCTGTCCCGGAAATGATTTATTTGGGGTTTCACGTTAAGTACTTCAAGCTTTCACTAGTTGTGGATGCTGCAGGATTTCACACTACGTAACTTCTTTATTTCACCATGGTTGAGTTACTCAAGTAATGTAATTCTTTTAATAAGACGTGGTAGCAACTTTTTGTCCCGTCTGAAAGACCTTTCCCTGAATTACTTTGTATTACAAAATCATCTTCAAACAGACAACCACAGACATTTGAAATTTCAGGCGTTCAAAAGCTTTGTTCATTTAAGTGCTAGAAAGTTATTACATTCCAACTCATTTCCAGTTCCCAGGCTTACTGAATTACTGACTCATGCTGACTCATGCATGGGTCTTATCCCTGGATGCTTCTTATTTATAACCTGAACCAAAGTCTCAAGTTATTTCTTTAACAGAATTTTAAGAAAATAAAACGCAAAGAGAAAAAAATCTACGGTCTGCAGCTCCAATTGATGTTTTGAGTTTTGTACCTCATTTACCAGAAATATCTCAAGTGAAGCTGGAAAATCCCATAAAAGATATGACAGACATAAAAGAAAATGGTCCCTCAACTATCATAACACTACTTTATATCTATATAGTAAAATGTTTCACATTCATCTGAACTGCATAACGGTCATGTTTTGCATGTAGAATATACTTCTGCTGTTATAAGGCTCTAAATTCCTATGGGGGGGGGGAGTCATTCCAGTCACATCCTATTTTCTAATATCAGAAACTGCCTGACAAATGTCCCTATTGACCTCTACCAATGAGTTTGAATTAACCCATATTCTGAGACTAGCTATGACCCAAGTTCAAAAGCATGTAGGTACCTCTTGCCTAGCCAGGTATGTGGTTCAGTGTCAGGGGTCACCTTGGCTGTAGGTGGGCAGGGGCTATTGTACAGTCCCTTTCATTTCTAGCCCCTGGTCCTCGGATCCTTACTGGAGGCACTTTCTACCATGCAGCTAATTCCACTGCTTATCTAATTGCCTTGTTGCCCAAATTACCAACTCAGTCTCTAGTCCTTGACAAAAAAAAAGCAACAATGGACTGGTTTCTTAGGAGACTAAGAAAGTGGACAAGCATTTAAAGTTTATTTGGACTAGTTTCTAAATTTTTAGTTGAACCTCTCCTTTACTGACAGGTTTAATGAAGAAGGAAGATTTGCCATGATTTGCCATGCTCGTATGTTCTTTTTGGTGTTATCAGAAGAGAAAAACTAAACTAGTGCATGTTCACAGAAGGGTATTCAACAATTAACTTGTAGACATTGTATGCCTTAAGCAGAAGTCTAACAGCCAGAACTGTAGAAGTTTGGAATAAATACTTCAGTGAGAAATTTCCTATCTCTTGTAGTGTGCAGTCATTAGCCAACATGAACAATCAGGAAAGACTAACGATTCAATGATCATTTCTCAGTCTCTTCATCTTTTTGATGTATCAGCAGTATTTGACACAGCTGATCACAATCATCTATTTCCTGGATTATTGCAATAGTCTCCTAACTAATGTCTCTGCTTCAAGCACAGTCAATAAGAACGCACGGTAATTGTACAGAATCTTGCCAAGGGCTAGAGATTGAATTGATTAGGTAGAAGGGCGAATGAAACAAACAATGGAATTAAGCAGGTGGCAGAAACTGCCTCATATAAGGATCTGGGTACTAGGGGCTAGGAACAAAGAGGTTGAATAATAATCCCTGTGTCATCTGCACCAAGGATTGTTGCTAATCATAAACTTAAGTACCTCTTATCTACTCATGAGTCTAAATTTCCATGCATGTGCCCATTAAAATGGGATACAGTTTAGTAAAATTGTTCATAAGAACAGGGGCCCACAAAAATTCTTTGCCTAGGACCCCATATAACCTATGGGTGGCCCCAACTGAAATCTTGCATCGGTCCATAAAATAGAACATCTTTAAACGAGTTTTCTACCCAGAGCACACCTTTTGGCATGCTCTGTACCGCCTGTAATTGTGCTGATACCAGACCCACCACTGTCTTAAGCTCTTTGCATGTGCTGTTCCTAAGTAACTCTTCCATTAGATACCTACAGGTGTCATCCATCACCTTCTTCAGTCTTACTCAGGAGTCATCTTCTCAGTAAACCTTCCTTCCATCACTCTATGTATTAATGCAACTATCTCTGTTTTTTGTATTACTTCCCCTTACTATGTTCTTTCTACATAGCTCTTCTAGCCATTTTGCATATTTACTTGTTTGTTCTTTATATAAGCCTATGAAAATGTAAGTAAGAATTATCTGCTCATTCACTGCTCTTTCCCCAGTTATCGAAGAATATATTTGTTGAGTGAATAAAGGAATATTGAATGAATGGATGAATGAACGAATGATGGCTGGTCTTTACTTTGAAGTTTCCCTTCAATTCCATAATCCTTCATAAAGTCCCATTTATAAAAGCCAGTGCATATATCAATCTCCTTCTAAAAAGATATCACAAAACAATGAAGGACAAGTCAATACTAAAGTTAAAAATATTTTCAATGAAAATTTTACAAAAGATGATTTTCTGTTTTTCCACTTTGTACAGGATCATTAATGTTCTCCCATGATCTGAAAACCTTGGAAGGAAGTATTCAATTCCAAAACTATTTGCCAATTGTTTTTTGTCTTATTTTAGCACAATATGTAATTTTAATTTTTTCCCATTTCCATGACTTATTTTGAGTAAGTTAACTTCTGGCTTCTTTCCTCGTTTAATTTTGGCCTAGTTAGGCTGGTTTTCACTTCCACCATACTCCTGAATACTCTTTCTCTAACTCATATTATTTTGTGGTTGCCATATCCACATAATCATTTTTCTATTGTGATAATTTCAGAATAATGCTTAATAATATTTTCTATGAAGGATAACTCAGGAGAACATGCAGTGATATGCAATGTGTATAAAACCTGATAAACACCTTCTCATTAAGACAAAAAAAAGCTACAAAAAATCATTTTATTTGATTCCTTCATATTTGATTCAGAGCATAGAGGAGTATTTGCAGTTCCCATGGCTATTTTTAAAAAATATATTTCAGAGTGGAAGTTTACATAAAAGACATTAATGTACTCTAAGTACAAAATTTGATTGTCATCTTTTTTCTCCCTTCACATAGCTGGGACTGACATAAATCAACTATAAGAAACATACTATGACCTTTTTATTTTTTTTTAATTTAAGACCAATGTTAGTAACAAAATCTGATTTCAGACTAATTTTCGAACTCAGGCTTACAAAGAGGAAAAAAATCTCTCCAGCAGAAATGAATATTTAACTTTTCTGCCTTTCCAATAATATATTAATAAAAACAACTTTCTAATATAGTGTCAGTCAGTAGAATTTGAACTCTAAGCCTTTTAGGAGTGGTGATCCAGCCCCAGCCACACTGGTCTCCAGTGTAATTAATGGCATCATTTTGAAGACAAATGGACTATGTCAAGGGAAAACTGTGATTTTCCCTCCAGGATCTATGGAATCTGATCATTTACTCCCAATTATATTATTTTTATGACATAACCACCTAAAACTTAGATTAGTAAGTTTATATTTAACAAATTAGAAAATTGGAATGCCAATTATCTATGGAATATTACACATAGGTACTAGCATTAACATCAGGTACTACTTCGACATAATAGTTAAGAGTTTGCTTTGGTATCAAACTACCTTGCCACTTAATTGCCAAGGAGCTTTGTGGAAATTTTTTGCTGTTTGTGATATTGTTGTTATTATTATCATTGTTAAGGACTCCTGAGCATGTGAGAGTATTAATACTCCTTTCTATACAATGTTTATGAAATGATAATTAAAACCATGGACTTCTGGGAAATAATAGGAGCTCTCCACAAGCAAATAAATGAAATAAGTAGCCATAATTTTTTCAAGAGCCCACAAGAGTGTGATTTCAATAGAATAAAGGATGTAGAAGTATAAACAACTGCCCAGCAAAGGCAAGATGAACTTGCAGTTCTAGAGAGCCAGAGTTACATCACGAAAGAATCATGGCCTAGAAATTATGGCAGGTGCTAGTGGCAGTGAGCACCATTAATTAGAGGTGAGGACCCCAAAGACATATTTGGAAGCACAACTTTGTTGAGTAACTCCAGGATAATAATGGAGTTAATTTCCAAAACCAAACACAAAATATGTCATCTTAAATGACATATTTTCTTTAAGGAAACATTTGACGTTTAGATTACACGAAAGAATATTTAATAATTTCATAAAATCATGATGTCTACAGGATTTCCGAGTAGTTAACTAACTTTCTGGCTTAGCTAACCCAGCCTCACTCACTTCTTACCTTTAAAAGGGGCTGAAGGAGGGGCTCAGTTGGTTAAGCATCCGACTCGGTTTCAGCTCAGGTCATGGTCTCATGGTTTGTGAGATGGAGCCCACTTCACACGGGGCTCTGCACAGACAGTATGGAGCCTGCTTGGGACTTTCTCTGCCTCTCTCTCTTTCTCTCTGCCCCCCCTCCATGCTCCCTCTGTCTTCCTCAAAATAAATAAATAAACCTAAAAAAATTAAAAGGGGCTGAAGGATATGTGTTGATTTCATCAGTAACTAAAGAATGGAGTCTCCAAAACATTTTTTTCTTTTATTGCTAAACGAACATTGAAGAAAATACCTCACATGCACTTACAAGTTGATATCAATAAGTTTTCAACAAAAATTGAATTACTTATAAAAGAAAATCCAATATATTGTAAATACTGCCTTTTAAAGTAAAACTATTATAAAACTTTTAAATGTATCCACTAGAGTCTAAACACCATGGTGGATCTGATACCCAACATTATCCATGAACAAATGCATGAGCAATCTCTTCAATCCTCATAAACTTTATATCTGCTTTTCCCCCATAAACTACAATTTCCATTCTAGTCTCCACATAGAGTTTTATCCCAATGTAATATAATTTCACACTTGAAAATCTGACAGTAATCACTCATATGTCTATTGAAGAAAAATATGTGCATGTTAAAGTTACAAATTTTTAATTCTTTGACTCACAAGTCTCTAAGTGATAGAAAGTTTTGTGTTAAAAAGTCATTACAATGATTATTAGTCCATGATTAATCAAAATGAAGCAAATATCATACAATTTGGAAAAATAATCATGAAACATATTTTTGAAAATGCATATGTTGTTGATTTGTATAAGTTCACTCACCAGTGAGTTAATATGATTACAAATAGTATATTTTTGGCTAGATTACACAGCATAAATTCAATTCTTATTTTTTGCTTTTGTAGATGTTAGTGCTGAGAAACTACATCTTCACAAAGCAAAGAAATAAAAATGTAGAGTTTTCCTAGTGCGCTGCCACTCTATTCTTTAAGTTCCATGTGAGTTTTGTGGCAAAAGCCACTAGTGATCTTTCATTAGACTTATTTCTAATGTATTGGCTAGCATTTTTATTATGTCTCTCCTTCAATGTTTTTGAAAGTAAAGAATTGACAACCACCAAGCTTGCAAAAAAGGATTTCTTGCCTATTTATTAGAGTTACTCATTTTCTCATCTCTCTCCCTTATATTTGAAATTAGGTCTTTGTTTGGTGTCACAAAGCTTTTAATACTCAGGAGCATATACCAAGGTAAGAAAATTAGTGAGATGTATGTCTCACTAATAGTATGATACAGTGAGAGGCAAAAGTGAGAGAAGAGTGATTTTTAAGGGGATATTTGGGCCACAGATAAGTTCTCAGGAAGATTTATTTTAGGAGTTAAAAGTTAGGAGTAAATGTTAAAGATCTAATAATAGATTCCTGTAAAATTAATCCCGTAAGCTTATTATTCTTCCCTTCTTACCACATTATTCTTCCCTTCTTATGTACTCTAGGGATACATGTACCCTAGTTTCAAGAATGCTTTTTTTGAAAGCCTCTGAAAATAGTGATGAATATTTAGAGTAGGATGAAAGTCCCTAAAAATAAGACTGGTATTTGGAGGGGAATGAATAAAATACATTGTACAGAAATGGTAGTTTCTTTATTTGTTTGCTTGGTTTTTTGTTTAGATACAGAGGTGAAAAATTGCCCTTGAACATCCCAACTGAAACCAGGATATCTCAGCCCCCAACAGATCTCTTTAATTTTGTAAATGCTCAGTGTCATTAGCCTATCCTTGTGTAAAACTATAATTCAATCTCACATTGACTATGGGTATAGTTTATTTTTGGTCACACATAAGAACTATTAAAATTGTACACTTTAAAAAAATTTTTTTCACGTTTATTTTTGAGACAGAGAGAGACAGAGCATGAACGGGGGCGGGGGGGGGGGGGCAGAGAGAGAGGGAGACACAGAATCGGAAGCAGGCTCCAGGCTCCGAGCGACGCAGGGCTCGAACTCACGGACCGCGAGATCGTGATCTGAGTCGAAGTCAGACACTTAACCAACTGAGCCACCCAGGCGCCCCATAAATTGTACACTTTAAAGGGGTGAATTATATGGTGTATGATTACATTTCAATAAAGCTCTCATAATAAAAAAATACAGCATATAGGAACTGAATAAATAACCTCCCGTAGAATAAGGACCATTGATACAGGGACAGTTATACACAAGAACTCTCTAATTCATGAAGGTTAAGAAGAGGATGTGAAAAGCTCTGTGCTTACTCAATCACTCAAACAAAAAAGAACATTATATTATTCTAGAATTCTAAAACTGTGTAGTATTTCTTGAAATTAGAAAGGAGCAGTGGAAGTAAACAAAGTTTTGTGGGTTTGTTTGTTTTTTACTTTTTTTCCATGCATCAGCTTACACAATGGTATAACTATGTATCCATTATTCTTTAATTGATCAAATGAGTACCAAAGTACCTGAAAGAATAGTGTGATACAGAAAATGGGGGAATTTCAACAGACATAAAAGCCCATTCAGTCACCACTTTTACAGACTTTTACAGTGTAAAAGGCCCAGAGAGGTGAATATATCACACAGGGAACTTATTAAAGGCTGAGTGAGACCAGTTACCACATCCTTCAGCCAATGACAAGGTATCTTACCTTAAAACACTGGCTGCAGGCCCTGTGAAACACTGGAATCTGGAAGGGTGGACACCAGGTAAAAGATTACAAATTATGATTTCTTTGAAAAAAGATTGGAACAATTAAAAAGCAGGAAA
Organism: Prionailurus viverrinus; assembly: GCF_022837055.1. Taxonomy (NCBI): domain Eukaryota; kingdom Metazoa; phylum Chordata; class Mammalia; order Carnivora; family Felidae; genus Prionailurus; species Prionailurus viverrinus. The sequence goes on from NC_062561.1 coordinate 208,611,301, forward strand.
GTTGAGGGTTTTATTAGAGAGAGAGAAGAAAACTAACTATAGAACATTTCAGTGAGGGGGCGCCTGGGTGGCTCAGTCAGTTGAGCCTCTGACTCTTGATTTCAGCTCAGGTCATGATACTGGAGTCATGAGATTGAGCCCTGCCTCGGGCTCCCAGCGATGAGCATGGAGCCTGCTTAAGATTCTGTCTCTCCTTTTCCCTCTACCCCTCTTCCGCTTGCATGCACACACGTGCTCTTTCTCTCTCCCTCTCTCTCTCTGCCCCCCCCCCCAAAAGAACATTTCAGTGAAAGCTGTGGAGTTAATATCAAAAGGAAGTGGGTTTTCAATTGAATCAGTTACCAAAGATACCCACTGAAACACAGCGGCCCCACCACACATCTCTGGTGGTAATGAGAGGACCGTAGCATTAGATAGACTCATATGATGAATCATGAAGCTTGAGTCAAGAAGGCGAAACAACTGGGTGGAAGACAGAAAAGATCACTGATGGGATAGGTTCATTACTGAGGTCCTCTGTAGACAGCCTCATCATTCTTCACATGGAAGGAATACATCACATGAACTCCCTCACAAAAAGACACTATGTACAACCAGAAAAACAATGAATAATCAGTTAAATAATGATCGTTCATGAGATCTGTCTTATTGGTGGTATATTACTAGGTAATTCCAAATTCCATATCCAGGATTTCTGCTAAAATTATAAATAATTTCTCATCATTCAAAAAATAACTTTAAAAAACTTCTAAATAACTGATCTTACAACTTTAGAACATTGCATGAATTGATTTCTATATTTTATTCCATTCAAAATAAGTGAGTGTGGTCTTATAAGGATTCTCACATTAACACAACATCCACGGAGAAACAGCTCTTTTTGCATCTGGCAAAGGTACAATTTGTATTATATTGAGGCTGTCAAAACTTAGACTGCCCCAACATTTGCAGGGCCTGGAGCAAGAGTATGAAGGAAGGCTCGTGTACCATATGTTTATATATTTAAAGGTATAAAACAAACCACAAACTGCTTAATAAAACGTGCCCCATCTCCCAACACTGGCTAATGCACATTCAAAACAATAAAGTGAAAAATATGGGCAAGACTGTGGATTGTATTTAAGAGTCAACGGAACACCCAAATGTATTCACTTAAATGTGTCCAAAATGGATTAAATTATTTTGGCACATCTACCATCCCGTTGATGTCTCAGTGGTAATTAGAAGAATTCCAAGCACTGTGTATTGTTATAAATACATTTTCGCATAACTTGTGTTCCAATGTCAGTAGTGATCTAAAGGATGAAAAATAACATGTGGATGTACTTAAAGTATAACAAGTTTGGACAGAGTTTCATTGGAAGTGTAAACTCCAGTGAAAATAAAAGGAAATTGTTGATATCATTTTATAAATTATTATAAATGATGTATATTTATATAAATATGTAAAATAATTTATATTTATAAATAATTTGTAATTATACTATGAATATATTTTTTCTGAAACATTTGAAATTACCTGTTAAAATGAACAAGAAAATATAATTACAGAATACCAAATTTTAAATAACTTCAATAGCAATGGTTTTCATTGAATTTTGAGAAGTTAATTGTTTATCCAATCTTTTTCTAAAAAATCACCAATTTGGCAAATCAGCAGCAGGAAAATGCCAACACATTACACTGAAGTGACCTAACACTTATAATATAGTCCCACAAATATCTATTATGGCTATTCACTTCGAGTTTGGCTAAATCAAACCAGTATCATGAGGTTATCCTTACCCTAAAAATTGAGGAGAAAAAAAACCCACCTAAGCATTATAACGTGTGCATGTATGTGTGTATATGTGTATTTATTTTTGTATCAATTCCTAAACCCTATATTCCAGAAAATGACCGAAATTATTTTTAAAATTTTTTTTTTCAACATTTTATTTTTTATTTTTGGGACAGAGAGAGACAGAGCATGAACGGGGGAGGGGCAGAGAGAGAGGGAGACACAGAATCGGAAACAGGCTCCAGGCTCTGAGCCATCAGCCCAGAGCCTGACGCGGGGCTCGAACTCACGGACTGCGAGATCGTGACCTGGCTGAAGTCGGACGCTCAACCGACTGCGCCACCCAGGCGCCCCCGAAATTATTTTTGAAATACCAAGGAAGTACTTCTATCAAGACCTAAGTAAGTTGTTCTGGTTTTGAGGGACAAAACCAATCTATAATTATTTATGCCTCTTAATGCATTTCAGAGGAGCTGTCCTCCAAGTAGCAAGTGTGGCTGTGGTCTGGATGAGTGGGGGGAAGAAAGGAAAAAGCTGCCAGCGCCAGAGCAAGAAACACATTTGCATGACAAGCAGTCCTGCACAGTCTCATGGATCAGTTTGCTAGTGAGCCAAATCACAATGAAGCTTTGAATTCACACTAAACATGTTACGGGCCCTCCAAATTACAACCTAACCTGTACTCAGTAAGAACAAATCAATATTTTTCTCAGCATCTCTAACTGGATGCGGCGAAGGAGTGGTTTCTCACCCTGGGTAAGAGGCGGGCTGTCTAGATTCTTGGAAACCTTGTCATGCGCAGCTAACAGTGCCGATAATGCCCGAGAAATGTACTCCCCGCACTGACCTCTAATTTTCTTTGTTCTTTTCCAATCTTCCTTAATGTGTCCTCCTCCCTATATTTGTCTATCATTCTGTCAACTCTTTCGTGTTCTTGATTTTAGTTGGGGAGCACATTTGCGTCACCGCGGTTGCAAGTGGTTCAGAACTCGGGGGAGCCGGCGGGCCAGCAGTCCTCTGGCCCTGTTCCCCAGATCCCTGCTTCACTGTCACCAGACTGCCACCCATCCTTGCCAACACCTCTGGTCACAGGGCTGGTAAGTATGTGTGCACTCCCATATGCATGCGTAGCTGTTTCTGAATCACAGACTCATCATAAGTTTTCGCATGATATCTACAACCGCCAAAATCTCACCGCACTTTTCCCAAGGCTGAATTTATTCATCTAAAAAAAAAAAAAAAAGGCATTGAGACTATTCTGGGACTTTTACTATGCAGACATATTAGGGAGGCAGTAAAAGAATTTTATTTGAAATAACAACCAAAAGCCAACTTGGAGCACAGCAAGAAGGGATTAGACCACCGCATAACTAGCCTTATTGGAATCAATTCCAAGAACAGAGGCAGTGTATTTTCTGGAACTGTAATCAAAGGTGGATGGGGAGGATAGGCAAGTAAAGGCAGCCATGGGGAACTTGAACTTTCATCATTTTGGTTACAGTGTTTTCAAGTATCAACTGTGCCTGGCAAGCAAAACTCAGTTAAAAGTCTAATAACCAAGCATAAGCTTCACACATCTAAATCTCTTGCAATAGTTCTAGTCAATACTTGGCAATCAGCTTTGCAAATGGGTTTTAAACAAGCACTTATAATGATGAAACAATATAGCGGAACAAATTGCGGTAAGAAAAGCATGTTGTTGATGTCAAAGAAGTCAGCCTATTACCGTAATGCTAACAACACATTTTTTTTGTCCACACTGACTGTGGTCCTGGTCACAGGCTAATTTCTGATGCCTGCTTTTAAAATTATCATCGGTGCATGGAGAAATGTGGAAAACCTTACGTATGTTCAAAAATTGACAAGTCAATTCAGTTAAAACAAAAACAGAAATGTAGACCATAACCCTGATATACTGACATATATTAACAAGGAACAAAATAGACAATCATTTTAGTTATTTTTTTTTTTTTTTTATGAAATTTATTGACAAATTGGTTTCCATACAACACCCAGTGCTCATCCCAAAAGGTGCCCTCCTCAATACCCATCACCCACCCTCTCCTCCCTCCCACCCCCCATCAATCCTCAGTTTGTTCTCAGTTTTTAAGTCTCTTATGCTTTGGCTCTCTCCCATTCTAACCTCTTTTTTTTTTTTTTCCTTCCCCTCCCCCATGGGTTCCTGTGAAGTTTCTCAGGATCCACATAAGAGTGAAACCATATGGTATCTGTCTTTCTCTGTATGGCTTATTTCACTTAGCATCACACTCTCCAGTTCCATCCAGGTTGCTACGAAAGGCCATATTTCATTTTTTCTCATTGCCACGTAATATTCCATTGTGTATATAAACCACAATTTCTTTATCCATTCATCAGTTGATGGACATTTAGGCTCTTTCCATAATTTGGCTATTGTTGAGAGTGCTGCTATGAACATTGGGGTACACGTGGCCCTATGCATCAGCGCTCCTGTATCCCTTGGATAAATTCCTAGCAGTGCTATTGCTGGGTCATAGGGTAGGTCTATTTTTAATTTTCTGAGGAACCTCCACACTGCTTTCCAGAGCGGCTGCACCAATTTGCATTCCCACCAACAGTGCAAGAGGGTTCCCGTTTCTCCACATCCTCTCCAGCATCTATAGTCTCCGGATTTGTTCATTTTGGCCACTCTGACTGGCGTGAGGTGATACCTGAGTGTGGTTTTGATTTGTATTTCCCTGATAAGGAGCGACGCTGAACATCTTTTCATGTGCCTGTTGGCCATCCGGATGTCTTCTTTAGAGAAGTGTCTATTCATGTTTTCTGCCCATTTCTTCACTGGGTTATTTGTTTTTCGGGTGTGGAGTTTGGTGAGCTCTTTATAGATTTTGGATACTAGCCCTTTGTCCGATATGTCATTTGCGAATATCTTTTCCCATTCCGTTGGTTGCCTTTTAGTTTTGTTGGTTGTTTCCTTGGCTGTGCAGAAGCTTTTTATCTTCATAAGGTCCCAGTAATTCACTTTTGCTTTTAATTCCCTTGCCTTTGGGGATGTGTCGAGTAAGAGATTGCTACGGCTGAGGTCAGAGAGGTCTTTTCCTGCTTTCTCCTCTAAGGTTTTGATGGTTTCCTGTCTCACATTTAGGTCCTTTATCCATTTTGAGTTTATTTTTGTGAATGGTGTGAGAAAGTGGTCTAGTTTCAACCTTCTGCATGTTGCTGTCCAGTTCTCCCAGCACCATTTGTTAAAGAGGCTGTCTTTTTTCCATTGGATGTTCTTTCCTGCTTTGTCAAAGATGAGTTGGCCATACGTTTGTGGGTCTAGTTCTGGGGTTTCTATTCTATTCCATTGGTCTATGTGTCTGTTTTGGTGCCAATACCATGCTGTCTTGATGATGACAGCTTTGTAGTAGAGGCTAAAGTCTGGGATTGTGATGCCTCCTGCTTTGGTCTTCTTCTTCAAAATTCCTTTGGCTATTCGGGGCCTTTTGTGGTTCCATATGAATTTTAGGATTGCTTGTTCTAGTTTCGAGAAGAATGCTGGTGCAATTTTGATTGGGATTGCATTGAATGTGTAGATAGCTTTGGGTAGTATTGACATTTTGACAATATTTATTTTTCCAATCCATGAGCAGGGAATGTCTTTCCATTTGTTTAAATCTTCTTCAATTTCCTTCATAAGCTTTCTATAATTTTCAGCATACAGATCCTTTACATCTTTGGTTAGATTTATTCCTAGGTATTTTATGCTTCTTGGTGCAATTGTGAATGGGATCAGTTTCTTTATTTGTCTTTCTGTTGCTTCATTGTTAGTGTATAAGAATGCAACTGATTTCTGTACATTGATTTTGTATCCTGCAACTTTGCTGAATTCCTGTATCAGTTCTAGCAGACTTTTGGTGGAGTCTATCGGATTTTCCATGTATAATATCATGTCATCTGCAAAAAGCGAAAGCTTGACTTCATCTTTGCCAATTTTGATGCCTTTGATTTCCTTTTGTTGTCTGATTGCTGATGCTAGAACTTCCAGCACTATGTTAAACAGCAGCGGTGAGAGTGGGCATCCTTGTCGTGTTCCTGATCTCAGGGAAAAAGCTCTCAGTTTTTCCCCGTTGAGGATGATGTTAGCTGTGGGCTTTTCATAAATGGCTTTTATGATCTTTAAGTATGTTCCTTCTATCCCGACTTTCTCAAGGGTTTTTATTAAGAAAGGGTGCTGGATTTTGTCGAAGGCCTTTTCTGCATCGATTGACAGGATCATATGGTTCTTCTCTTTTTTTTTGTTAATGTGATGTATCACGTTGATTGATTTGCGAATGTTGAACCAGCCCTGCATCCCAGGAATGAATCCCACTTGATCATGGTGAATAATTCTTTTTATATGCCGTTGAATTCGATTTGCTAGTACCTTATTGAGAATTTTTGCATCCATATTCATCAGGGATATTGGCCTGTAGTTCTCTTTTTTTACTGGGTCTCTGTCTGGTTTAGGAATCAAAGTAATACTGGCTTCATAGAATGAGTCTGGAAGTTTTCCTTCCCTTTCTATTTCTTGGAATAGCTTGAGAAGGATAGGTATTATCTCTGCTTTAAACGTCTGGTAGAACTCCCCTGGGAAGCCATCTGGTCCTGGACTCTTATTTGTTGGGAGATTTTTGATAACCGATTCAATTTCTTCGCTGGTTATGGGTCTGTTCAAGTTTTCTATTTCCTCCTGATTGAGTTTTGGAAGAGTGTGGTTGTTCAGGAATTTGTCCATTTCTTCCAGGTTGTCCAGTTTGTTGGCATATAATTTTTCATAGTATTCCCTGATAATTGTTTGTATCTCTGAGGGATTGGTTGTAATAATTCCATTTTCATTCATGATTTTATCTATTTGGGTCATCTCCCTTTTCTTTTTGAGAAGCCTGGCTAGAGGTTTGTCAATTTTGTTTATTTTTTCAAAAAACCAACTCTTGGTTTCGTTGATCTGCTCTACAGTTTTTTTAGATTCTATATTGTTTATTTCTGCCCTGATCTTTATTATTTCTCTTCTTCTGCTGGGCTTAGGCTGCCTTTGCTGTTCTGCTTCTAGTTCCTTTAGGTGTGCTGTTAGATTTTGTATTTGGGATTTTTCTTGTTTCTTGAGATAGGCCTGGATTGCAATGTATTTTCCTCTCAGGACTGCCTTTGCTGCGTCCCAAAGCGTTTGGATTGTTGTATTTTCATTTTCATTTATTTCCATATATTTTTTAATTTCTTCTCTAATTGCCTGGTTGACCCACTCATTCGTTAGTAGGGTGTTCTTTAACCTCCATGCTTTTGGAGGTTTTCCAGACTTTTTTCTGTGGTTGATTTCAAGCTTCATAGCATTGTGGTCTGAAAGTAAGCATGGTAAACTTGTGAAGGGCTGTTTTGTGACCCAGTATATGATCTATCTTGGAGAATGTTCCATGTGCACTCGAGAAGAAAGTATATTCTGTTGCTTTGGGATGCAGAGTTCTAAATATATCTGTCAAGTCCATCTGATCCAGTGTCTCATTCAGGGCCCTTGTTTCTTTATTGACCGTGTGTCTAGATGATCTATCCATTTCTGTAAGTGGTGTATTAAAGTCCCCTGCAATTACCACATTCTTATCAATAAGGTTGCTTATGTTTATGAGTAATTGTTTTATATATTTGGGGGCTCCGGTATTCGGCGCATAGACATTTATAATTGTTAGCTCTTCCTGATGGATAGACCCTGTAACTATTATATAATGTCCTTCTTCATCTCTTGTTACAGCCTTTAATTTAAAGTCTAGTTTGTCTGATATAAGTATGGCTACTCCAGCTTTCTTTTGGCTTCCAGTCGCATGATAAATAGTTCTCCATCCCCTCACTCTCAATCTAAAGGTGTCCTCAGGTCTAAAATGAGTCTCTTGTAGACAGCAAATAGATGGGTCTTGTTTTTTTATCCATTCTGATACCCTATGTCTTTTGGTTGGCGCATTTAATCCATTTACATTCAGTGTTATTATAGAAAGATACGGGTTTAGAGTCATTGTGATGTCTGTATGTTTTATGCTTATAGTGATGTCTCTGGGACTTTGTCTCACAGGGTCCCCCTTAGGATCTCTTGTAGGGCTGGTTTAGTGGTGACAAATTCCTTCAGTTTTTGTTTATTTGGGAAGACCTTTATCTCTCCTTCTATTCTAAATGACAGACTTGCTGGATAAAGGATTCTTGGCTGCATATTTTTTCTGTCTAGCACCCTGAAAATCTCGTGCCAATTCTTTCTGGCCTGCCAAGTTTCAAAAGAGAGATCAGTCACGAGTCTTATAGGTCTCCCTTTATATGTGAGGGCACGTTTACCCCTTGCTGCTTTCAGAATTTTCTCTTTATCCTTGTATTTTGCCAGTTTCACTATGATATGTCGTGCAGAAGATCGATTCAAGTTACGTCTGAAGGGAGTTCTCTGTGCCTCTTGGATTTCAATGCCTTTTTCCTTCCCCAGTTCAGGGAAGTTCTCAGCTATTATTTCTTCAAGTACCCCTTCAGCACCTTTCCCTCTCTCTTCCTCCTCTGGGATACCAATTATGCGTATATTATTTCTTTTTAGTGTATCACTTAATTCTCTAATTTTCCCCTCATACTCCTGGATTTTTTTATCTCTCTTTTTCTCAGCTTCCTCTTTTTCCATAACTTTATCTTCTAGTTCACCTATTCTCTCCTCTGCCTCTTCAAGCCGAGCTGTGGTGGTTTCCATTTTGTTATGCATTTCGTTTAAAGCGTTTTTCAGCTCCTCGTGACTGTTCCTTAGTCCCTTGATCTCTGTAGCAAGAGATTCTCTGCTGTCCTGTATACTGTTTTCAAGCCCAGCGATTAATTTTATGACTATTATTCTAAATTCACTTTCTGTTATATTATTTAAATCCTTTTTGATCAGCTCATTAGCTGTTGTTATTTCCTGGAGATTCTTCTGAGGGGAGTTCTTCCGCTTGGTCATTTTGGATAGTCCCTGGAGTGGTGCGGACCTGCAGGGCACTTCCCCTGTGCTGTAGTGTATAACTGGAGTTGGTGGGCGGGGCCGCAGTCAGACCTGATGTCTGTCCCCAGCCCACCGCTGGGGCCACGGTCAGACTGGTGTGTGCCTTCTCTTCCCCTCTCCTAGGGGCGGGATTCACTGTGGGGTGGTGTGGCTCGTCTGGGCTACTTGCACCGTGCCAGGCTTGTGATGCTGGGGATCTGGCGTATTAGCTGGGGTGGGTAGGCAAGGTGCTCGGGGGCAGGAGGGGCAGGCTTAGATCGCTTCTCCTTAGGTGATCCACTTCAGGAGGGGCCCTGTGGCAGCGGGAGGGAGTCAGATCCGCTGCCGGAGGTTTGGCTCCGCCGAAGCGCAGAGTTGGGTGTTTGCGCGGAGCGAGCAAGTTCCCCGGCAGGAACAGGTTCTCTTTGGGATTTCGGCTGGGGGATGGGCGGGGGAGATGGCGCTGGCGAGCGCCTTTGTTCCCCACCAAACTGAGCTCTGTTGTCAGGGGGCTCAGCAGCTCTCCCTCCCTTTGTCCTCCAGCCTTCCCGCTTTCCGAGCAGAGCTGTTAACTTATGACCTCCCAGACGCTAAGTCGCGCTTGTTGTGGGAACACAGTCCGTCAGGCCCCTCCGCTTTTGCAAGCCAGACTCGGTGGCTGTGCTTGGCCGGCGAGCCGCCCCTCCGCCCCGGCTCCCTCCCGCCAGTCCGTGGAGCGTGCACCGCCTCGCCGCCCTTCCTACCCTCTTCCGTGGGCCTCTCGTCTGCGTTTGGCTCCGGCGACTCCGTTCTGCTAATCCTCTGGAGGTTTTCTGGGTTATTTAGGCAGATGTAGATGGAATCTAAGTGATCAGCAGGACGTGCGGTGAGCCCAGCGTCCTCCTAAGCCGCCATCTTGCCGCCGACCTCATTTTAGTTATTTTATTGACACGTTATTAACCCAAACATCACTCTTCCTTTTATGGCACTCTCCTTAGTGGCTGTAGATTTTTTTTTTAGTTACTGGTTACACATGTGCATTTTAATTCAAAATAATTATTATATGATTCTTATAGACAGGTTTATTCAAAAAATAAACACTGCCTATTCCATTTAGGGTTTGAAACATCGTTAGATTTTTTCGTGACTTAAATAGTATTTGCTGAACACCTTTGTTTTCATAATACTTTATTAGATGCTACTGTGGGACATGGTAAATGATACATTTCATGCTCTTAAAAATATAATCCCACATCTGGAAATAAAAAAAGTATATGCCGGTTAAAATGAAAATAAATAATTAATTATTATCGGCCAAATTCACCATTTAGCTAGTAATAATTGGGGAAATTCAACTGAGGAAGAGTCAGTAGAGGAGTCAAGCTGAAAATTTATGTTGAGAAGTCATATGGTGGTGATATTAGTAGAGATGACTTTGGAACCAGAAAGATCTAAGCTCAGAGTCCAAGTCTGTCCCTTACTTAGCATGACTCAGCTTTTTTTTTTTTTTTCCAATCTCTAAAATGGGGACGGTAACAATCCTTAACTTTAGAATACTGCTGAGAGGATTAAGTGGGGGAACCTAATGTAGAATGCTGGCACATGGGAATAATTTGATAAATGTTTCAGTAAAAGGAATAGTGGAGACTAAGGTTGCAAAGGAAGTGTGATACATTGCAGGCAAAACAATAAAAGGGGTCCTTTGGCTATAATACAATTATATATTGTATAAATGATAAGAGATGCCTTCTATAAATAATTTCTGAGCTTATAAAAAGAAAGGAGGGGCACCTGGGTAGCTCAGTGGGTTGAGTGTCCAACTCTTGATTTTGGCTCAGGTCATGATCTCAGGGTCGAGGGACTGAGCCCCGTGTCCGGCTCCATGCTGAGCCTGGAACCTGTTTAAGATTCTCTCTCTTTCCCTCTGCCCCTCTATCTTGCTCATGTACACTCTCTTGCTCCTCTCAAATTAAAAAAAATTAAAGAAGAAAGGAAAATATCTAAAGGCAGAGAAGAAAATGATGAAGAAAGAGAATGAGGAGATGAAAGGGAAGAAAGAGAAACAGAAAAGGAGAAGAAGGAGATGACTTTAGACTGACAAAAATATTGACAATGGCACTGAGGGAAGCCAAAATAAAATATAATAAAAAGTTTAACATTTTGCTGGAAAATATATGTTAATCTGAATTTGTGACCCACAAGCAACTATCACTCCAGAATTAGAATATAAATAAGATTTTTTTCTCAGATAAACACATAAATGAGAGAATTAACCACTCTTAGGTCTACTTTAAGAAAAAAATAATTGTCCTAGAAGGAATAAGAAAGGTCTCTGAAATGAATGGTAAGCAAAGGCACAATTTAATATGTATGTAAATCTAAAGTGACTGTGCCTTTAGAATTAATACTCTTGCTGCTATTATTACTTCTCATTGTCATTATTTTTATTAAAGAAGAGAACCTGTTAGAGACATAAACTGGTAGGAATACTTCAGTGGTAATTTTGACAAATTTCTGGAGGCAGACTCTGGACTAGTCTTAGAGTAAGGAATCTCTGGGGGTTGCAACCTTAGGGAGTCCCCCACATTTTCATTGGTTTACCTTTAATAACCTCACCATATTCTCATGATGAAGTTCCTAGAAAGATACCCTCTAGGCTTTGGCAGGAAGAAGGGAAGAGGAATCATTGTGATACATGTCTAGATAATTCTCTATTTAAAAAGCCTATTCTATAGGGAAAAGATTTTGCCAAAGCTTTATCCCAGCCCAAGGCTATTTCTGCCATTACAGCCCCTTCTAGACTTTTTTTTTTAATGTAATGAGGAGAAAAGCTATTTCACTTGAGAAATACTTGTGAAATCAATAACATAGAGACCCAAACCAACTAAACAACCGAGATTTAATCCCAACATTATAGAACACTTCCAATCTCCCACAGCTGACCACCATGTCGACAGGGCTCTGGTGTAATAACAGTGGTAACAGCTGAAAGTACTAGAAGACACAGACTCCCTCAGAGAAGGAATACTTAAGAGAAGACCAGAATCAAGAGGGGAGACAAAAAGATGACAGAGGAAATGTGAAGCCTCCGGCACTGTGGTATTGTTAAATACATCCCAACTCTTAGCCAGATTAACAAATTCTCACACTAAAGGCCTATTTACTGTAGTTTCTGTTACTTATACATCATGTTCAGTTTTCATAAAAACTACAAGGCAGGCAAAGAAGAAAACAAAAACACCTCAGAGTCTGAACAGACAAATCTAGCCCCAGAACCAGACTGCTACATGAGAAAGATATTGGAATTCTCAGACTGAGAACTTAAACAACTATAAATAATTGTTAAGGGTTCCAAAAGAAAAAAGTAGACAAAACGCATGAACAAATGGATAATATAAGCAGAAATATGGACTCTCTCAGAATGAATCAAAGGCAAATAATAGAAATAAAAACAATGTAACAAAAGTGAAGAATGCTTTTGGTCAGTAAACTGGATAATGCCAAGGAAAGAATCAGTGAAGTTTGAAGATGCCGCAATAAAAACTTCCCAAACTGGAATTTAAAGATTTTTTTTCTCTTTTTAATTATTTTTAGAGTAATAATAATAAAGGAACAAAACATCCAAGAAACATAAAAAAAATTTCAAAAGGTGTAACATACATATAATCAGAATACCAGAGAATGAAGAGAGAATAATTCTACAAGAGAATTATTTGACGTAATAATGGCTAAAATTAGTGACAGAAACCAAACCAGAGATCCAGGAAGCTCAGAGAATATCAAGTAGGAGAAACACCACCAGCCACCAACAAAAAACTACACATAAGCATATTATATTAAATGTGCAGGAAAAAGAAGATGAAGAAACAAAATTAAAAAATTATTACCTATACAATAACAAGAATAAGAATTATAATGAATTACCCATTAGAAACCATGAAAGCAAGAACAGAGAAGAGAGGAATATTTACAATGTGGAAAGAAAAACCTACCAACCTAGGATTCTACATCCAGTGAAATTATCCTTCAAAATCAAAGAGAAATACTTTCTCAGACAAACAAACGCTAAGGAAATTCTTTCTAACAGATATGTCCTGCATGAAATGCTAAAAAAAAAAAATGAATGTAAGATAAAATCTATTTTTTGTAGTTCATATAAGAGATATTTGACTGTTTCAAGGAAAAGTACTAACAATGTATTGGTTGTGTTTAGTGTACAGAGAAGTGAAACAAATGACACTGACATAAGGAACTAGAATGAGGAATTTGGAATACTCTGTTACAAGATACCTGAATTACATGTCAAACAATATAGTGTCATTTGAAATAAGACTTAAATTAGTTAAAAATGTATATTGCAAATTTTAGGGCAACTGCAAAAAATTATAGAAAGAAATAATTGACATGGTAAAAGAGCCATTGACATAGCTCAGGTCATGATTTCAGGGTTCGTGAGTTCAAGCCCCATGTCAAGCTCTGTGCTGACAGTGCAGAGCCTGCTTGGGATTTTCTTTCTCTCCCTCTCACTCTCTGCCCCTCCCCACTCTCTCTCTCTTTTTCTCTTAAGATAAATAAATATAAACTTAAAAACAAAAACAAAAACAGAGAAGGCCAAAATGGAGAGGGAGAAAAAGAGAAAGAACAAATATGACAAATAGAAAAATCACAAACATGATAGATATCCATACAACTATATCAACAATCACATCAAATGTAAATAGCTATAAATACCTACAGAAAGATGAAGATCATCAGAGCAGGCTAAAAAAATAAGACCCCCCTATATTTTGTTCACAAGAAACCCATTTTAAATATAAGGTGCAGATAACTTAAAAGAAAAGGAATGGAGAAAAATATACCATGGTAACCCTAATCAAAATAAAGCTGGACTAGCTATATTAACTTCAAGCAAAGCAGAATTCAGAACAAGAAAAATTATCAGGGATTAAAAGGAATTTTATTAAAAATATTTTTTTGACATTTATTCATTTTTTAGAGATAGAGAGAAACAGAGTATGAGCAGGGGAGGGACAGAGAGAGGGAAACACAGAATTTGAAGCAGGCTCTAGGCTCTGAGCTGCCAGCCTAGAGCCCAGCACGGGGCTTGGACCCATGAACCATGAGATCATGACCTGAGCAGAAGTCGGACCCTTAACCAACTGAGCCACCCAGGCACCCTGAAAAAGGAACTTTAAATAATCCTAAGAGGAACAATTCTCCAAGAAGACCTAAGAAGCCTAAATATACATGCATCTAACAACAGAGCATTAAATACATGAGGCAAAAACCGATAGAGAACTGAAAACAGAGAGAACTGAAAGGAGAAATAGATGATGGAGAAGTCCACTGTTACATTTGGAGATTTCAACATCCATCATTCATTAACTGATAAATCAAGCAGGCATAAAATCAATAAGGATAGATTTGGCTTGAACAGCTTGATATAATTGACATTTATAAATGATTCTGTCCAACAACAGCAAAGTGTATCTTTTTCTCAAGCTCATGTGGAACATTCACCAAGAGATCATGTTCATGGCCATAAAACACAGATTTAACAAATTTGAAAGAATTCATACAAAGTATGTTCTCAGGCCACAGGGATTAAGATACAAATCAATGATGGAAAGATAGATGGAAAATATCTATAAATATTTGTTAATTAAGCAACACTCTTATAAATAACACATAGGACAAATAAGAAGTCTTAAAAGAATTTTTAAAATATTTTGAGCTAAATGAAAATAAAAATATCAAAACTTGTGAGATGCAGCAAAACAGTGCCAAGAGGAAAGTTGCAACATTAAATACATCAATTAGAAAAGAAGAAAGATCTAAAATAAATAACTTAAGCTTCCATTGTACAAAAGAAGAGACAGAGGATGAATTAAGTATAAAGAAAGCACAGAAAAGAATACACATTGAAGCAGAAATCAATAAAATTAAAAACAGAATAATAATAAACTCAACAAAATCAAAAGATGGCTCTTTAAAAGATCAATAAAATTGACAAACCTCTAGTGAGATTAGAAAAAATAGAAGAGATATAAATTACTAATATAAGAAAGAGGGTCTATGGCTACTGATCCTACAAAATTAAAAGGATAATATGGGAATATTGTGAACAACTTTATGCCCACACACTCTATAACCTAGATGAAATGGACCAATTCCTTGGAAGACACAACCTACCTAAAACTCATACAAGGAGAAGCAGACAATCTGACTAGACTTATATTTATTAAATAAGTTTAGTAAAGAAACTAATAACCTACCAAAGCTGAAAGAGGCAGGCCCAGATGGATTCACTGCTAAATTCTACCAGATATTTAAAGAAGATTACATACCAATTCTCCTAATCCCCTTCAACAGAGAGAAGTAGAGGGAATGCTTCCCAACTCGTTCTGTGAGACCAGCATTATTTTTATACCAAAGTGAGATCAAAATATTACAAGAAAGGAAACCACAGATCAATGTCCCTCCACAATATAGATGCAAAGTCCTCCCCAAAACATTAGCAAATCAGATCAAACAATGGAAGATCGTACACCACACCAGGATATTCCAGGCATGCAAGGCCAATTCAATGTTCAAAAAATGAATGTACCACAATAATAGGCTGAAAAAATCATATGATCATAGCAACTAATGCAGTAAAAGCAGCTGAAACAATTCAACACCTATAAATGATAAAATCTCTCAGAAAACAAGAATGGAGGAGAATTTTCTCAATCTGATGAAGAACATTTCCACAAGAATCAGAGCCAACAACATCATACTTAATGGTGAGAAACTGGCAGCTTCTGCCCCCTAACATTAGGATCAAGACAAGCGTGTCTTCTCTTTCTATTCCTGTTAAGCATCATACTGGAAGTCCTAGCTAGTGCAATAAGGTAATAAAAGGATAATGTATACATATTGGAAAGGAAGAAACAAACCTCTTTGTTCACAGATGACATGATTGTCTATGCAGAAAACCCGAAAGAACTTTTACAAGAGAGCTTCCTGGGACTAATAAGCACATATCTCGTGACATCAAAGGACAAAAAGTTAATACGTAATAGTTATTTTTGCTCTCTTAAGTCCTAGTAATAAACAGTTGGAATTTTAAATTAACAACATACCATTTACAATAGCACAAAAATAAAACAAGAAAAGAAAAGAAATACTTTGTTACAAGTTTCACAAAATATGCACAGGATCTATATGTGGAAAATTACAAAACTCTAATGAAAAATATCAATGGTGTAAATAAACGGAGAGCTATACTGTATTTATGGTTGGAATATCAGCGTCATTAAGATGTCAGTTCTTCCTAACTTGATCCATAAGTTCGGTGTCGTGTCCTGGTAAGCGAGGATGGACAATATGGAGCTGCAAATATCCAAGGCAATAAAAAGGGAGATGCTTTCCTTGGTCCCTTCCTTCCAGGCTCATACCAGAACCTGAGCTATTGACATGTGACTCTTTCATTGCAAAGGAGTGAGAAAATTAAACCCCAGGAAACATCAGAGAGATGAGACATAGTGAAAGAAAAGCTGCTGTCCAGGCCTGACTCAGTTTACCTAAACCTCACATTTCCAGGCTGCCTAGCATAGAGGCCGTCAGATGTAGGAAGAGGCTTATCTCCAGCTGCATGGCAGACAAGTAACTCAAAAGAAGGTGCATCCCAGTAAATGTGGACCCCAAGAAAGACCAGAAATCTTTGATCACCAGAGTTTTATCCTGTTTCTTTAGTCCCCGTGAAAGCTGCCATCCAGCACAGTGGTCCAACAAATGGACTTAGATGGGACATATCTGGCAGCATCTCTCCTGAAAGCTGGAATTTGATGTAAAAACAAACTTTGTTCTAGAGACAAAAAAAGGTTCAAGGCTACAGAAGTCACGTAAAAAGGAAAATACGAAGACAGCTGGTGTTAGATAAGGTTTTATTCATTTGCTAGGGATGCTGTAACAGAGTGCAACAAACCGAGTGGCTTAAACAACAGAAATGTGTTGTTTCTCAGTTCTGGAGACTAGTCCAAGATCATAGTGTCAGCAGGACTGGTTCCTTCCGAGGGCTGTGCGAAAGCTTGCCTCTCTCCTAGCTTCTAGTGCGTTGCTGGCACTCGTTAGCATTCCTTGTCTTCACCCCATGCATCACTCCAGTCGCTGCCTTCCTGGTCACGCAGCATTTCGAACACGTGTCTGTATTCAAGTTTCCCCTTCTCATAAGGACACAAGTCATGTTGGATAAGGACCCATCCTAATTACCTCACTTTAACTTGATTACCTCTGTAAAGACTCTAACCTATCTCTAAATAAGCCCAGATCCCGAGGCACGTTAGATCATCAACATATGAATTTGGGAGTGGGGGAGACACAACTCAATCCATAACGATGGGGGCAATGTAACTTTAATAATAATAAGTATAGGAAGCTGGCTTCGTAATATGCTATAAGTATAAGAACATTTATGAGTGGCTCCAAGCGTGTTTTTAGTAATAATATGTGTTTTCAGAAGTTAGAAGAAAGCAAGATCAATTTTCATTTACCCTAAGCTAATGGAGTGGTATGATAAGTTGATTAATAATGCCCAGGGTATGAGAAATGAGAATAAATTTATTGAGTGCACTGAGACATAAAACAAACACATTTATACAGTGCTCAGCTCAGCATATTCTAAAGAGCCTTGAATCCATGCTTAACTTAAAAACTGGTAAATCATGCATTCTCCCTAAAACTGAGTGTAAATTGCCAATTGGGGCTTTCCAATGCTTCTCTTATGACAAACCACATGAAGCATCCACATGAAGAAAAGTAAAGAATATATTTTTATTTCTTTTCTTCTATGTCTCATAGCTCAGAGACCTCAGCTGTATCAACCAAAATACAAGACAGTTGACTTTCTATTGCAAACATACTGCTCATTGATGTTGCCAGAGAAAATCTCTCCTCATCCCAATTCTATTTTCTAATTCTACACAAAGTGACACAATTTGTCCTTGAAGGGATGGTCTCTTCAATATGGTAGATGGAGTGAAACAGACAAAGGCACAGCTTTCAAGGAGCTTCCTCTCCTCTGGAAAAGACAGTGACATCTCTACATTAGATGATTTTCCTTTGTACTTGTCCAGAATCATTACCTGCCTTCTTGATTTTTAATATTTTTTTTTGTATTATGAGATCTAGCTTCTAAATATAGAACCCAAAACTCATACCACCAAATTTCCTTTAGTCTATCATTTGTATCCAAACAAATGAGCAAATAGAAGAGGCAAATGTATGGGGAGAACCAGTCACACGGCAGGTGGGCCCGGGGAATCTGAGGGTAGCAGCTGGAACTCCAGTTCAAACTGTCCTATGCCTGAGTGATGATGGCCATGTGTTATTGCCAGAGAGGACCAGAAGGCATGGTTGAGAATTGTTACCGGCTTAACATAGCCTCAGGGTCTATACTTCAGCCCTCCTGGGAATTCTGAAAGTTGTCTGTGTTGTCTGATCATTTCCATACCTTCTGATACCCATCAGAAAACAGTCTGTTATTTGCACCTTGCACCTGAGAACCTCTGAACAATGAGGTCATCAACTGTAAAATGCCAACTACTGTGAAGAAAATAAACAGGTTGGTAAGAAAAAGCAGTGGTCCTGAAACATTTTTTGCTCACAACTTCCTCAAGAAATTTTAAAGCCGTATGGATCTCTAGTATGTTTTTAAGTGACATCCAATTTCTTCATAGGAGCTTAAATTCCAACAGAGATATATAATTTCTATATTATGGCATATACTGATATTTTATTTTATTTTTAAAAAAAATTTTTTTTCAACGTTTATTTATTTTTGGGACAGAGAGAGACAGAGCATGAACGGGGGAGGGGCAGAGAGAGAGGGAGACACAGAATCGGAAGCAGGCTCCAGGCTCTGAGCCATCAGCCCAGAGCCCGACGCAGGGCTCGAACTCACGGACCGTGAGATCGTGACCTGGCTGAAGTCGGACGCTTAACCGACTGCGCCACCCAGGCGCCCCTATACTGATATTTTAAAATAAAATAATTGCAATGTTCTTATGTGTGTCCAATGCAAATGTATATATATGTTTATATATTAAGAGGAAATGTACCTCTTAATGAGATGAATAGGGTTTTTAAAAAAAAATACTTCAGTTAGTTTATATGTTGGTGGCTAAAGACAATACATGGCTAGAGTCAGTCTATTCCATTGTTATGTTTCATTTTAATATTTATAAGCTTTGAGAAAACTTGTTAACATACAGAGTAATCAAAGAACTCTATTACAGCAATTTTACATCTTTTATGTCTTATAAAGTGTATGTCAAAGATGACAGTATGAAGTCCTAATTGAATTATCAGATGATATATTGTTAAAAATAGTGTTGATGATAGACCACTATGACATTCATTGTTTTACTTTTCAGTTTCAGTGGATACCCAAATGCCCTTTCCAAGAACTATCCAATAACTATTCATTACTTTGGTTACTCATTTTCACATTTAATTCAATAAGTTCAGAAAACTTTGGAAAATCAAAATGTTATTATGTATTACACATTTACAATATTTCTAATAAGAGGTTTTTATCTTATTATGTACATAAAATCTATAAAATCTTGGATCTGCAGCACTGGCACATTCAACCTATGGAAAATATTTGCCTTATTATTTAAGGCACTGTCATTTCAAACATACAAATGAGTCTTATTTTATTTTCGAAAAAGACTTCACTTGTAATTTGAGACAAGTGTTAATAAACCATTTCAATAAGTATCATAGGAACCATAAAAAGTGAATCATAGTATACACTGTGAAAGATAGTTTGGTAAAATCAGTGAATATTATAAAGATGTAGAAATTATCTAATCAGCCTTTATGCACTATAAAATGAGATAATATACCATTATAGTTTTTCTGCTTAATTTTTAATGGTGCCATATCAGTAACTAAAGTTATTTTTGATAGAGCATGATAAAAGGTATGATACAGCCTTAAATATGTGTGAGTATAATGTCAAATTCCAATGGCTGGCTTTGGGGAAAAAAACAAAAAGAATTGATGATAAAAATATGTAATAATGTGAATAAATTTATTAAAGCCATAATAACATTTTTTCTATGAATTAATGCTACTATATACTATTAATATACTATATTAATGTTGTAATGAAACTATGAAAATTACAACATATAGCATATAATTTCTCCTTTTTAGCTAGGAGGTAGAGAATATTAAATAATTTATGAGATAATATAATGAGCATTTACTAAAACTAGGGCAATAGGTCAAGATGTGATTTGACAGTTTACATTTGAATGTTCACTAAAGTTAAAAAATTGTATATGTGTTTTTCCATATATTTTTATTGAATGTATATTGAAAATTTTGATAGTGTTGAAGAACATCTAGTTACCAATTAACTATGAGGATTAGCATTAGAATTGATGCAGCTTTGACACTTTGAAAGTGATTGTTTTTAAGAGAAGATAAAGTATTTTAGAGATAAGCATTAAGAATTTCTGAATATAACTGATAGTTTAAATATGTTTTTAAAACTTGTTTTTTTGTTTCATTCAAAATTTTTTTCTCATGCTTTCTTAGCTTTGCTCTCATAGTACCCTCTCTTAAGAGTGATGCAGTGTTTTATTCTTTTTCAAGTTTTTACTTAAATTCCAGTTAGTTAACATACAGTGTAAGATTAGTTTCAGGTGTAGAATTTAGTGATTCACCATTTACAAACAACACCCAGTGCTCATCACAACAAACGCCCTCCTTAATAGCCATCACCCATCTAGCCCATCCCCCACCTACCTCCCCTCTGGTAACCATCAGTTTATTCTCTGTAGTTAACAGTCTGTTTCTTGGTTTTTTTGTTTTGTTTCTTAAATTCCATATATGAGTGACATTATATATTTGTCTTTCTCTGACTGACTTATTTTCCTTAGCATAATACTCCCTAGCTTCATCCATGTCATTGCAAATGGCAAGATTTCATTCTTTTGGGTGGCTGAGTAATAATCCATTGTTTAAAAAAAAAAAAGTGATGCAGTCTTTTTGTTCATCTGACTTTGTTAAATGAGTAACTCCTACCTGTACACCCCACCATATATCTGCATTCAAAGCATCCTAACACAACCAAAATACCCTGCTGCCAATGCCACATTTCACTGTTAAGAGAAATGTTTATAACACAAAAAAGGGAAGCAGCCTTAAAGGTTTATGGTCTTAATTAAGCATTACAGTAAGCTTTCTGTGCCCCTTTGCTTGGCAGCTGAGAGATTTTCATAAACCTTGGTAAAACAAAATATGTGGACATTAAGCCAATTGACAGAGTCCCTTAAATTTTTTCTGGCTAGAATAACCATGGGAATGTCTTGTTTGATGCCACTGTGATTACTGGGTTAAGGTAGAATGACTTATTTAGATAGAAGAGCTGTAGAAAGCCTCATGGCTGAGAGGTACGTGAACTGAGGCATTAAAAATGAAAAAGAGCCACGCTACCAAAAGTTGGGTTGAAGATGATTTTAAGCAAAGACACCAAAGTCTTAAAGTTAAGGATGAACTTGACTGATCCAAAGATAAAACAAGCCAGTGTGGATGAGCTGGAGAGACCGACAGAGAGGTTGACATGTGAAAGGATACAGAAGTAAAACACTCTAAGTCCCCCATGAAAAAGCAAAAAGTTTGCATTTAAGTTGAGATGCAATAAGAATCCATAAAAAGGTTTTAAGGATAAGAATTTCATACATATGTACGTTTTAAAGATATGACTCTGTCTCTTAAATGGAAAATCCATTAGACGAAGCAATAGATGGAACATGGTGAGAATCTAAGTGACAAATAATAAGGGAGATAAGGAGTGGTAGAACTGAAATTCACTTTGGACGTGAAGCTAACAGTACTGTTCAATCCAATATTTACTGATGGATTGAATTTTCAAAGTATGCAGGAGTGAGAAATTGTGATTGGTACCCTGGAATTTGGATGGATGTCAGTGTCATTTTTTGAGATGAGAACTACTGGACAATAACAGTACTTAGGGAGGAATTCTATTTTGGACATGCTAATTTGTGAATAGAAATAGATTAAATTCCCCCAATAAAAATTCTCCCAATAAAAACTTTCATATTAAATTAATAATATTTTTTGTATTATCTGAGTAAATACCTAGTAGTGCAATTGCTTGATTATAAGGTTGTTCTATTTTTAACTTTTTGAGGAACCTCCATACTACTTTCCACAGTGGCTGCACCAGTTTGCATTCCCACCCATAGTGTAAGAGGGTTCCTTTTTCTCCACATCCTCACCAACAGCTGTTGTTTCTTATGTCATTAATTTTAGTCATTCTGACAGGTGGGAAGTGATACCTCATTGCGGTTTTGATTTGTATTTCCCTATGATGAGCGATGTTGGGCATCTTTTCATGTGTCTGTTGGCCATCTGTATATATTCTTTGGAAAAATGCCTATTGATATCTTCTGCCCATTTTTTAACTGGATTGTTTGGTTTTTAGGTGTTGAGTTTTCTAAGTTTTTTTTATATATTTTGGATACTAACCCTGCATCAGATAGGTCATTTACAGATATCCTCTCCTATTCCATAGGTTGCCTTTTAGTTTTGTTGATTGTTTCCTTCACTGTGCAGAAACTTTGTATTTTGATGAAGTTCCAATAGTTTATTTTTGCTTTTTTTCCCCCTTGCTTCTGGAGATATATCAAGAGGGAAGTTGCTAGGGCCAATGTCAAAGAGGTTACTGCCAGTATTCTCCTCTAGGATTTTTATGGTTTCAGGTTTTAATCCATTTTTAATTTATTTTTGTGTTTGCTGTAAGAAAGCGGTCCAGTTTCATTCTTTTATATGTTGCTGTCCAGTTTTCCCAGGCTATGTGCTGAAAAGACTTTTTCCCATTGAATATTCTGTTCTCCTTTGTTGAAGATTAATTGACCAAATAGTTGTGGGTTCATTTCTGGGTCTTCTGTTCTGTTCCATTGATCTATGTGTCTATTTTTGTGCCAGTACCATACTGTTTGATCAGTGTTTTGCTTTGTAATATAACTTGAAGTCTGGAATTGTGATGGATCCAGCTTTGCTTTGCTTTTACAAGACTCCTTTGGCTATTCAGCCTCTTTGTGGTTCCATACAAATTTTAGGACTGTTTGTTTTAGCTCTGTGAAAAATGCTGTTGATGTTTTGATAGGGATTGTATTAATGGATACATGCACCAATGTTTATAGCAGCATTATCTACAATAGCCAAATTAAGGAAACAGCCCAAGTGTTCATTGAATGATGAATGGATAAAGAAAAGGTGGTGTGTGTGTGTGTGTGTGTGTGTGTGTGTGTGTGTGTAGGAATATTACTCAGGTATAAAAAAGAATGAAATCTTGCCATTTGCAATAACATGGATGGAGCTAGACAATATTATGCAAAGTGAAATAGGTCAGAGAAAGACAAATACCATATAATTTCACTCATATGTGGAATTTAAGAAACAAAACAAATGAGCAAAGGAGAGAGAGGCAAACCAAGAAACAGACTCTTAACTGTAGAGAATTAATTGATGGTTACTAGAGGAGGGTGGGCAGGAGAGTATGAGTTAAATTGGCGGTGGAGATTGAGGAATGCACTTGTTATGATGAGCACCAGGTGTTGTATGGAAGTATTGAATCACTATATCATACACCTAAAACACATATTACACTGTGTCTTCACTGGAATTTAAATAAAAACTTTAAAAAATATGCATGAGAATGCCAATCCAATAGTTTTTGTTTCCAAATAGAGAGGAAAGTCATCTGAAATATGGTCTGCTGTTTATATAGAGTCGAAGTAAAGGCAAAAATAAAATTACAACTGAAAAGTTGAAAGCAATAATTAATAACAAAACTCAAAAGCATTTGACTTATAAAAATTACATTTAAAACAAAATAGCAATAAAAGGTTAAAACAAAGAGATGGACTGAGACATATGTGAAAAGTTCTGAAACATTGAAGTCTTATTAATATCTATGCAGAATTTAAAATAAAAAGAATTAAAGTCTATTTTGTATTGGTATGTTCTTTTTTTTTAGAAGAACCTTTGTAAGCACTTAAAATATTTTTTTCAATATATGAAACTTATTGTCAAATTGGTTTCTATACAACACCCAGTGCTCATCCCAAAAGGTGCCCTCCTCAATACCCATCACCCACCCTCTCCTCCCTCCCACCCCCATCAACCCTCAGTTTGTTCTCAGTTTTTAAGAGTCTGTTATGCTTTGGGTCTCTCCCACTCTAATCTCTTTTTTTTTCCCTACCCCTCCCCCATGGGTTTTTGTTAAGTTTCTCAGGATCCACATAAGAGTGAAAACATATGGTATCTGTCTTTCTCTGTATGGCTTATGTCACTTAGCATAACACTCTCCAGTTCCATCCATGTTGCTACAAAGGGCCATATTTCATTCTTTCTCATTGCCACGTAGTACTCCATTGTGTATATAAACCACAATTTCTTTATCCGTTCATCAGTTGATGGACATTTAGGCTCTTTCCATAATTTGGCTATTGTTGAGAGTGCTGCTATAAACATTGGGGTACAAGTGCCCCTATGCATCAATACTCCTGTATCCCTTGGGTAAATTCCTAGCAGTGCTACTGCTGGGTCATAGGGTAGGTCGATTTTTAATTTTTTGAGGAACCTCCACACTGTTTTCCAGAGTGGCTGCACCAGTTTGCATTCCCACCAATAGTGCAAGAGGGTTCCCGTTTCTCCACATCCTCTCCAGCATCTATAGTCTCCTGATTTGTTCATTTTGGCCACTCTGACTGGCGTGAGGTGATACCTGAGTGTGGTTTTGATTTGTATTTCCCTGGTGAGGAGTGATGTTGAGCATCTTTTCATGTGCCTGTTGGCCATCTGGATGTCTTCTTTAGAGAAGTGTCTTTAGACTTCTCTAAAGACTTCTTTAGAGAAGTGTTCATGTTTTCTGCCCATTTCTTCACTGGGTTATTTGTTTTTCGGGTGTGGAGTTTGGTGAGCTCTTCATAGATTTTGGATACTAGCCTTTTGTCCGATATGTCATTTGCAAATATCTTTTCCCATTCCATTGGTTGCCTTTTAGTTTTGTTGGTTTTTTCCTTTGCTGTGCAGAAGCTTTTTATCTTCATAAGGTCCCAGTAGTTCATTTTTGCTTTTAATTCCCTTGCCTTTGGGGATGTGTCAAGTAAGAAATTGCTACGGCTGAGGTCAGAGAGCTCTTTTCCTGCTTTCTCCTCTAGGGTTTTGATGGTTTCCTGTCTTACATTCAGGTCCTTTATCCATTTTGAGTATTTTTGTGAATGGTGTGAGAAAGTGGTCTAGTTTCAACCTTCTGCATGTTGCTGTCCAGTTCTCCCAGCACAATTTGTTAAAGAGACTGTCTTTTTTCCATTGGATAGTCTTTCCTGCTTTGTCAAAGATTAGTTGGCCATATGTTTGTGGGTCTAGTTCTGGGGTTTCTATTCTATTTCATTGGTCTATGTGTCTTTTTGTGTGCCAATACCATGCTGTCTTGATGATTACAGCTTTGTAGTAGAGGCTAAAGTCTGGGATTGTGATGCCTCCTGCTTTGGTCTTCTTCTTCAAAATTACTTTGGCTATTTGGGGCCTTTTGTGGTTCCATATGAATTTTAGGATTGCTTGTTCTAGTTTCGAGAAGAATGCTGGTGCAATTTTGATTGGGATTGCATTGAATGTGTAGATAGCTTTGGGTAGTATTAACATTTTGAAAATATTTATTCTTCCAATCCATGAGCAGGGAATGTCTTTCCATTTCTTTATATCTTCTTCAATTTCCTTCATAAGCTTTCTATAGTTTTCAGCATACAGATCTTGTACATCTTTGGTTAGATTTATTCCTAGGTATTTTATGCTTCTTGGTGCAATTGTGAATGGGATCAGTTTCTTTATTTGTCTTTCTGTTGCTTCATTATTAGTGTATAAGAATGCAACTGATTTCTGTACATTGATTTTGTATCCTGCAACTTTGCTAAATTCATGTATCAGTTCTAGCAGACTTCTGGTGGAGTCTATTGGATTTTCCATGTATAATATCATGTCATCTGCAAAAAGTGAAAGCTTGACTTCATCTTTGCCATTTTGATGCCTTTAATTTCCTTTTGTTGTCTGATTGCTGATGCTAGAACCTCCAATGCTATGTTAAACAACAGCGGTGAGAGCGGACATCCCTGTCGTGTTCCTGATCTCAGGGAAAAGCTCTCAGTTTTTCCCCATTGAGGATGATGTTAGCTGTGGGCTTTTCATAAATGGCTTTTATGATCTTTAATTATGTTCCTTCTATCCCGACTTTCTCAAGGGTTTTTATTAAGAAAGGGTGCTGAATTTTGTCAAAGGCCTTTTCTGCATCGATTGACAGGATCATATGGTTCTTATCTTTTCTTTTATTAATGTGATGTATCACGTTGATTGATTTGTGAATGTTGAACCAGCCCTGCATCCCGGGAATGAATCCCACTTGATCATGGTGAATAATTCTTTTTATATGCTGTTGAATTCGATTTGCTAGTATCTTCTTGAGAATTTTTGCATCCATATTCATCAGGGATATTGGCCCGTAGTTTTCTTTTTTTACTGGGTCTCTGTCTGGTTTAGGAATCAAAGTAATACTGGCTTCATAGAATGAGTCTGGAAGTTTTCCTTCCCTTTCTATTTCTTGGAATAGCTTGAGAAGGATAGGTATTATCTCTGCTTTAAACGTCTGGTAGAACTCCCCTGGGAAGCCATCTGGTCCTGGACTCTTATTTGTTGGGAGATTTTTGATGACTGATTCAATTTCTTCGCTGGTTATGGGTCTGTTCAAGCTTTCTATTTCCTCCTGATTGAGTTTTGGAAGCGTGTGGGTGTTTAGGAATTTGTCCATTTCTTCCAGGTTTTCCAGTTTGTTGGCATATAATTTTTCATAGTATTCCCTGATAATTGCTTGTATCTCTGAGGGATTGGTTGTAATAATTCCATTTTCATTCATGGTTTTATCTATTTGGGTCATCTCCCTTGTCTTTTTGAGAAGCCTGGCTAGAGGTTTATCAATTTTTTTTTATTTTTTCAAAAAATCAACTCTTGGTTTCGTTGATCTGCTCTACAGTTTTTTTAGATTCTATATTGTTTATTTCTGCTCTGATCTTTATTATTTCTCTCCTTCTGCTGGGTTTAGGCTGCCTTTGCTGTTCTGCTTCTATTTCCTTTAGGGGTGCTGTTAGATTTTGTATTTGGGATTTTTCTTGTTTCTTGAGATAGGCCTGGATTGCAATGTATTTTCCTCTCAGGACTGCCTTCGCTGCGTCCCAAAGCGTTTGGATTGTTGTATTTTCATTTTCATTTGTTTCCATATATTTTTTAATTTCTTCTCGAATTGCCTGGCTGACCCATTCATTCTTTAGTAGGGTGTTCTTTAACCTCCATGCTTTTGGAGGTTTTCCAGACTTTTTCCTGTGGTTGATTTCAAGCTTCATAGCATTGTGGTCTGAAAGTATGGATGGTATGATTTCAATTCTTGTATACTTATGAAGGGCTGTTTTGTGACCCAGGATGTGATCTATCTTGGAGAATGTTCCATGTGCACTCGAGAAAAAAGTATATTCTGTTGGTTTGGGATGCAGAGTTCTAAATATATCTGTCAAGTCCATCTGATCCAATGTATCATTCGGGGCCCTTGTTTCTTTATTGACCGTGTGTCTAGATGATCTATCCATTTCTGTAAGTGGAGTGTTAAAGTCCCCTGCAATTACCACATTCTTATCAATAAGGTTGCTTATGTTTGTGAGTAATTGTTTTGTATATTTGGGGGCTCCCGTATTCAGCACATAAACATTTATAATTGTTAGCTCTTCCTGATGGATAGACCCTGTGATTATTATATAATGCCCTTCTTCATCTCTTGTTACAGCCTTTAGTTTAAAATCTAGTTTGTCTGATATCAGTATGGCTACTCTGGCTTTCTTTTGACTTCCAGTAACATGATAGATTATTCTCTATCCCCTCACTCTCAATCTGAAGGTGTCCTCAGTTCTAAAATGAGTCTCTTGTAGACAGCAAATAGATGGGTCTTGTTTTTTTATCCATTCTGATACCCTATGTCTTTTGGTTGGCGCATTTAGTCCATTTACATTCAGTGTTATTATAGAAAGATATGGGTTTAGAGTCATTGTAATGTCCGTAGGTTTCATGCTTGTAGCGATGTCTCTGGTAGTTTGTCTCACACGATCCCCCTTAGGATCTCTTGTAGGGCTGGTTTAGTGGTGACGAATTCCTTCAGTTTTTGTTTGTTTGGGAAGACCTTTATCTCTCCTTCTATTCTAAATGACAGACTTGCTGGATAAAGGATTCTCGGCTGCATATTTTTTCTGTTCATCACATTGAAGATCTCGTGCCATTCCTTTCTGGCCTGCCAAGTTTCAGTAGAGAGATCAGTCACAAGTCTTATAGGTCTCCCTTTATATGTTAGAGCATGTTTATCCCTAGCTGCTTTCAGAATTTTCTCTTTATCCTTGTATTTTGCCAGTTTCACTATGATATGTCGTGCAGAAGATCGATTCAAGTTACGTCTGAAGGGAGTTCTCCGTGCCTCTTGGATTTCAATGCCTTTTTCCTTCTCCAGATCCGGGAAGTTCTCAGCTATTATTTCTTCAAGTATACCTTCAGCGCCTTTCCCTCTCTCTTCCTCCTCTGGAATACCAATTATGTGTATATTATTTCTCTTTAGTGCATCACTTAGTTCTCTAATTTTCCCCTCATACTTTTGGATTTTTTTTATGTCTCTTTTTCTCAGATTCTTCTTTTTCCATAATTTCATCTTCTAGTTCACCTATTCTCTCCTCTGCCTCTTCAATCCGAGCCTTAGTTGTCTCTATTTTATTTTGCAGCTCATTGATAGCATTTTTTAGCTCCTCCTGGCTGTTCCTTAGTCCCTTGATCTCTGTAGCAAAAGATTCTCTGCTGTCCTTTATACTGTTTCAAGCCCAACGATTAATTTTATGACTATTATTCTAAATTCACTTTCTGTTATATTGTTTAAATCATTTTTGATCAGTTCGTTAGCTGTTGTTATTTCCTGGACGTTTTTCTGAGGGGAATTCTTCCGTTTGGTCATTTTGGATAGTCCCTGGAGTGGTGTGGGACTGCGGGGCACTTCCCCTGTGCTGTCTTGAATAACTTGAGTTGGTGGGTGGGGCCGCAGTCAGACCTGATGTCTGCCCCCAGCCCACCGCTGGGGCCACAGTCAGACTGGTGTGTGCCTTCTCTTCCCCTCTCCTACGTGTGGTATTCACTGTGGGGTGGCATGGCCCGTCTGGGCTACTTGCACCCTGCCAGGCTTGTGGTGCTGGGGATCTGGCGTATTAGCTGGGGTGGGTAGGGAAGGTGCACGGGGGCGGGAGGGGCAGGCTCAGCTCGCTTCTCCTTCGGTGATCTGCTTCGGGAGGGGCCCTGCGGCACCAGGAGGGAGTCAGACCCGCCGGAGGAATGGATCCGCAGAAGCACAGCTTTGGGTGTTTGCGAGGTGCAAGCAAGTTCCCTGGCAGGAATTGGTTCCCTTTGGGATTTGGCTGGGGGATGGGCGAGGGAGATGGTGCTGACGAGCTCCTTTGTTCCCCCCCAAGCTGAGCTCTGTCGTCCGGGGCTCAACAACTCTCCCTCCCGTTGTCCTCCAGCCCTCCCATTCTCTGAGCAGAGCTGTTAGCTTATAACCTTCCAGATGTCAAGTCCCGCCTGCTGTGGGAACACACTCCGTCCCGGCCCTCCGCTTTTGTGAGCCAGACTTGGGGGCTCTGCTTGGCCGGTGGGCCGCCCCTCCGCCCCGACTCCCTCCCGCCAGTCCATGGAGCGCACACCGCCTCTCCGCCCTTCCTACCCTCTTCCGTGGGCCTCTCGTCTGCGCTTGGCTCCAGAGACTCCATTCTGCTAGTCTTCTGGCAGTTTTCAGGGTTATTTAGGCAGGTGTAGGTGGAATCTAAGTGATCAGCAGGACCTGCGGTGAGCCCAGCGTCCTCCTATGCTGCCATCTTCCCAGCCTTCCCTAGTTTCAATCTTCTGCATGTTGCTGTCCAGTTCTCCCAGCATCATTTGTTATAGAGACTGTCTTTTTACCATTGGATGTTCTTTCCTGCTTTGTCAAAGATTAGTTGGCCATACGTTTGTGGGTCTAGTTCTGGGGTTTCTATTCTATTCCATTAGTCTATGTGTCTGTTTTTGTGCCATGTATTGGTATGTTCTATCATGAGAATTTCTGCTCCTACAACTATAATACACATTTCTTAAACATCAACAAATAAAGTAAACAAAAAGTAAATATAAATATTTTAAATTATTAAATTGACATCTACAAATTTAACTTTACCATCTACATTTTCAAGTATTCATTGGAGATTGGGGAGAAAATATACACTGGATCATGAAGTCTTCCTCAATAAATTATAAAGTGCAGAAATTATAGCTATCAATTATCCTACCACAGTACAATTCAGTTAAAAGTAAATAAGAAAAACATAACTTCTAAATCCCATTCATCATTATATACATGCAAATACAATTTAAACACTTAAAATATTCCATATTAACTTGTACATCTAAAAGAGAATCATAAATCAAATTGTAGACTGTGATGGAATACTAAATATTACCTAAAAAATAGCAAAAGGATTTCTATTAAAATCAAGAAGACATAAGGGTTTGTGTAAATAGCATTATTATTGTTAAAGGTTCTAGCAATTGCTATAAGGCATCACACAAAAGTCAAAAGTATGGCTTTTGTAAAAAACAAATAAATCCAGTGGGGAAGGTATAGGTTACTCCTAAACACTGTTGGAGAGCTTTTCTATTTGAAAAAAAAATTAATATATATAATAAATTAGATTCTTTCCTTACAGATACATTAAACTCTACATGAGTTAGACATTAAAATGTAAAATAAAATAAAATCCCCAAATACAAAAGGTAAAACAAATAATGATACATTTGATTACAAAAAAATCCAAAATTGCCTTAGTGTTAAAAATTATAACACTTTAGCTACTCTGACTGGCGTGAGGTGATATCTTAGTGTGGTTTGGATTTGTATTTACCTGATGGGGAGCAACGTTGAGCATCTTTTCATGTGCCTGTTGGCCACCTGGATGTCTTCTTTAGAGAAGTGTCTATTCATGTTCTCTGCCCATTTCTTCACTGGATTATTTGGTTTTGGGGTGTGGAGTTTGGTGAGTTTTTATAGATTTTGGATACTAGCCCTTTGTCCGATATGTCATTTGCAAATATCTTTTCCCATTCCGTTGGTTGTCTTTTAGTTTTGTTGATTGTTTCCTTTGCAGTTTGATTGTTTCCTTTTATCTTCATGAGGTTCCAATAGTTCATTTTTGCTTTTAATTCCCTTGCCTTTGGAAATGTGTTGAGTAAGAAATTGCTGCGTCTGAGGTCAGAGAGGATTTCTCCTGCTTTCTCCTCTAGGGTTTTGATGGTTTCTTGTCTCACATTTAGGTCCTTTATCCATTCTGAGTTTATTTTTGTGAATAGTGTAGGAAAGTGGTCTAGTTTCATTCTTCTGCATGTTGCTGTCCAGTTCTCCCAGTACCATTTGTTAAAGAGACTGTCTTTTTTCCATTGGATAGTCTTTCCTGCTTTGTCAAAGATGAGTTGGCCATACGTTTGTTGGTCCAATTCTGCAGTCTCTATTTTATTCCATTGGTCTATGTGTCTGTTTTTG
Source organism: Prionailurus viverrinus (assembly GCF_022837055.1). Lineage (NCBI taxonomy): Eukaryota > Metazoa > Chordata > Mammalia > Carnivora > Felidae > Prionailurus > Prionailurus viverrinus. Next base: position 208,642,744 of record NC_062561.1, read on the forward strand.
TGACAATACCATGCTGTCTTGATGATTACAGCTTTGTAGTAGAGGCTAAAGTCTGGGATTGTGATGCCTCCTGCTTTGGTCTTCTTCTTCAATATTACTTTGGCTATTCAGGGTCTTTTGTGGTTCCATACAAATTTTAAGATTGCTTGTTCTAGCTTCGAGAAGAATGCTGATACAATTTTGATTGGGATTGTATTGAATGTGTAGATAGCTTTGGGTAGTATTGACATTTTAACAATATTTATTCTTCCAACCCATGAGCACAGAATGTTTTTTCCATTTCTTTGTATCTTCTTCAATTTCCTTTATAAGCTTTCTATAGTTTTCAGCCTGCAGATCTTTTACATCCTTGGTTAGGTTTATTCCTAAGTATTTTATGATTCTTGGTGCAATTGTGAATGGGATCAGTTTCTTTATTTGTCTTTCTGTTGCTTCATTATTAGTGTATAAGGATTCAACTGATTTCTGTACATTAATTTTGTATCCTGCGACTTTGCTAAATTCATTTATCAGTTCTAGCTGACTTTGGTGGAGTCTATCGGGTTTTCCAGTCAGAGTGGCCAAAATGAACAAATCAGGAGACTATAGATGCTGGAGAGGATGTGGAGAAACGGGAACCCTCTTGCACTGTTGGTGGGAATGCAAACTGGTGCAGCCACTCTGGAAAACAGTGTGGAGGTTCCTCAAAAAATTAAAAATCGACCTACCCTATGACCCAGCAGTAGCACTGCTAGGAATTTACCCAAGGGATACAGGAGTACTGATGCATAGGGGCACTTGAACCCCAATGTTTATAGCAGCACTCTCAACAATAGCCAAATTATGGAAAGAGCCTAAATGTCCATCAACTGATGAATGGATAAAGAAATTGTGGTTTATATATACAATGGAATACTACGTGGCAATGAGAAAGAATGAAATATGGCCTTTTGTAGCAACATGGATGGAACTGGAGAGTGTTATGCTAAGTGAAACAAGTCATACAGAGAAAGACAGATACCATATGTTTTCATTCTTATGTGGATCCTGAGAAACTTAAGACCATGGGGGAGGGGAAGGAAAAAAAAAGTTAGGGAGGGAGCCAAAGCATAAGAGACTCTTAAAAACTGAGAATAAACTGAGGGTTGATGGGGGGTGGGAGGGAGGGAAAAGTGGGTGATGGGCATTGAGGAGGGCACCTGTTGGGATGAGAGCACTGGGTGATATATAGAAACCAATTTGACAATAAATTTCATATTAAAAAAATTATAACACTAATTGGCACTTGTATAACAAGTGTTGGTATCTTTACTCTTTGTTAAAAAATAATTTTTAAAAGTAATTACTAGCTAGGGGCACCTGCATGTTTCAGTTGTTTGAGTGACTGACTTGGGCTCAGGTCATGATCTCAGGCTTTGTGGGTCACATTGGGCTTTGCACTGACAGTGCTGAGCCTGATTCACATTCTCTGTCTCCTCTCTCTGCCCCTCCCCTGCTCATACTCTCTCTCTCCAAAATAAATAAACATTAAAAAATTAAAAATGTATATTCCCTAGCCAAAAGAACAGAAGATGTGGATTCAGTTAAATGGATTTCAGTGAAAGTAGAGGACATAAAAGTAGTCAGCAAACAAGAAACACATTTAATCTCACAATTAAGCAAATTAATGTTAAAATGATGACATACCAATTTTTTGGCTTATCAAGTTGTCAAAAAAATAGTGAAGGAACTATGAGCCTGCATTCTGATTTGACTCTGCTAAGAATATAAATTGTTGAATCTTTTCAGGAAAATAATTTGCTATTATTTATCAAGATTTTAAAAAGAATTAATGTGAATTTGATGAAGTACTATTACCTCTAGAAATATCTCATTAGTAAATTATTACTTATATGGAAAATTAAAATCTATGCATTAATGTTTAGATGGGGAAATGTCTATGATACAGGTGAAAGTTGAAGACATTCAACTGTACATAAAATAGGATCCTTTATTTAAAAGTTTGTATGTTTTAGCGGTGCCTGGATGGCTCGGTCAGTTAAGCCTCTGACTCTTAATGTTGACTCAGGTTGTGATCTCACAGTCATAAGATTGAGCCCCCCGTCAGGCTCTGTGCTGAGTGTGGACACTGCTTGGGATTCTCTCTCCGTCTCCCTTTACTCCTCCCCTGCTCACACGTGCTCTCTCTCTCTCTCAAAAAAAGTTTATATGTTTAGAAATATGTTGAAAGAGACTACAGAACATACCAAATGTAATGTTGTTTTTGATGGTTAGAACATGACAAGTGTTTTTTGCGTACATATTCCATTTTCTACAATAAGCAGCATGTCTTGGGTGCCAAGGAAAAACTATGTAATTAACGTAAAAGACCCTAAGCTGCAAAATGTAATAGTTGTTTTAACACTCCTGTAGACTCTTTCTTTAATAATAAGATACCCAAATAATTGCCATTCAAATTACAAATAATGTTAATTATTGCTATATGAAATTCTCATAGCATTAATCAAATTAATTATAACTATTAGATTTCATAAAATAGGGAATGCTTGTCTCTCTTGTCTCATAAATTTTGAATATGGGAACTTCAATAACATATGCTATGAAACCATTTTGTCCTTGAAAGATTAAAACAATTCTGTTGCAGCTTATGTTACGGTTTTTAGCTAATGTCCTCTTCTCACTGCCAGAATTTAATCATGCTGAAAAAAATTTTTTTCATCATACTGTACCTTAACCAAGAAGCCTGGAATTTTCTGTCAACATACTTAACAGATAGTAAATACACAAATGCTAGTCGTTTGTGATTCTTAGTCTCTTTGGCCATTTGATTACACTGTACACATGTAACCATTATCACACACACACACACACACACACATCCCAGCTAAGGCAAAAATAAATAGATGGGGTAGATAGATAATCGATGCATTGATAGATACAACAAATACATAAATAATACACAAATAATTAAATAAATGGAGCTGAATCTTTGCCTCTTCAGATCCACTTTTTATAAACCACCTCACCACATCCAGTGTCCTCTGGCTTCCAGATTAGGTTTGGCCAATGGGAGGCACCACATACTGGAAAAGAAGGCTCCCTCCATGCTGGGCCTTACTTGCCAGTCACTGGGTTTCTCTTCCCATGGGCTTCTGCTAGGATCATATTAGAGCTCTTACAGACTAAGGGCGCCATGTATCCCAGTTCTCTACCACCTACACTTTCCCCAGCTGCTCCATATCCTTGCTGGAATTGGCAATCTTTTTAACTTCAGCTTGTGTGGTAGATGTGTGTCTGTTATCTGATTGTGCCTTCATTTGCAATTCTCTGATCACTTGGCTATTTGGAGATCTTTCTTTGTGAAATGCCTGTTTTCATATCCTAGTGATCATTTGGATACATTCTTCTATGAAGGGTCTGTTTAAGTCTTTGCCCATTTTTAAAAATCACATTGTCATTCTTTTTTGTCTGTTTATTTTATTTTGTAGGAGCTCTTTGTTACGAATATAAATCCTTTATGAAATATATGTGTCACAAATATCCAGTGTCTAGTTTGCTTTTTAGCAGTTTTAATGTTAAAAATGTCTTTGAATAAATATAAAATTCTAATTTTAATGTAGTCCAGTTAATGTTTTCTAGTTCAGATTGAGGCTTTTGCAGTCTAAGAAATCTTTGTTTACACCAAGGAAAATATTGAAGATTTTCTTCTGTTTGCTTCAGGTAGCTTTACTGTTTCCTTTTTTATATCAGGTCTATGATCTATCTCAAATTAATTAACTAATTGATTAATTAATTAATCAACTATGTAAAGGATCAAAGTACATTTTTCCATTTAGATATCCACTGAACCCAGCACTCTTTACCCTCCTAAACTGGAGTGGTGCTTTTGCCATTTGACATATCGTATATCCTGTGGAACTATTTCTGGGCTCTCTATTCTACTCTATTGGTCTGTTTGTGCTGGTGGTAAGCCTACACTATCTTAGTTTCTATAGCTTTACAGCTAGTCTTTATATCTGGTACTGTACATCCTTCATTTGTTTTTCTCTACCAAAATTGTCTTACTTTATTAGGCCTTCTGCATTCCCATAGAAAATGTGTCAATTTATACACACAAAAATTAGAAATTTCAGTGAGATTGCATTGTATCTGTAGGTAAATTTTAAGAAAATTGTTTTTAAAAATATGAGGTTTTAAATTTTCTTTTAAATACAGTAGCATTCCATAGGTTATGTTATGTTGAATTATCTTTCACTTTAAAATATCTCCTAATTTCCTTTGTAAATTCTTCTTTGACTAGTGGGTTATTTAAAAGTGTGCTGATTAATTTCCAATCTTTTGAAGATTTTAAAGCTGTTTTACTCCTGGTGATTTCTAGTTTAATTCCATTGTGAAGAGATCTTTGCAGGACTTCACTTCTTCATGATTTGTTGAGATTCACTCTATGGTCCAAGATATGTATATTTTGGTAAATGTTCCCTATACAATTGAAAAGAATCTAAATGTTATGGTTTTAGGGAGTCGTGGTCAATATATGTCAATTAGTCAAGGTGGTTAATTGTGTTGCTCAAATCTTCTAAATCTTTATGGATTTTAACAATTTTTCCATAAGTTACAGAAAAAGTGTGTTAAAATCCCTAATACTGACTTTGCTTTTATTCTTTCTCCAATTTTGTTAGCTTGCGTTTATATATTTTAAAATATGTATTTAAGTGAATATAAATATTGAATTGTTATATCGTTCTCTCGAATTGACCATGTTATCATATGAACTGACACATTTTTATCTAGTACTGCTTGCCTTATAATTTACTTTGATATCAATATACTTACACCAGCTTTTTTTCCCACTAACATTTGCATGGGAAATATTTGTCCTTGTACTTTCATCCTTTCAGTTTTTCTAATTAATGTGTGCTTCTTACAAATAACATGTAGTTCAATTTTCTTTGTTCACCCAATCTAACACACTTTGTCTTTCAACTGAAATATTTTCCATTTACATGTGATATAACTACTAATATATCTAAGTTTAAATGCTGCGCCTCCTCAAGGGAGTGGCAGGTTCTTCCAAGTAAGAATTGAAGCAAACAAGATAAGCAGAATACAAAAATGATCATTGCTACTGCCACGCATCCCTGGGAAGACAGATGGGTAGCAGAAGTGGTGAAGTTCTGGCAACTGCTAAGTGGAGCCGGAATTTAAATATGAACTCTACAACTGAAATCTAAGATCTTTTCTCTTCTAACAAGAACACGTGCCCTTTTCTACTTTGAAAAGATCTTTTCTAATGCTACAATCTAGAAAGGTACACAGAAATGGTTTTCTGTGTGATGGTGGTTTAACACCGACTGGAAATCCTAGGCAGAGTCGGGACTCAATAAACACGAGTAACCTTTCCTTAATTGGAAATTTCTTCCAGCCGTCAGTAGACATATGTTTAATAATTGCCCTCTATGAGTAAGGGCCTAAAACTGAATAATATAAAATGGTATTTTGGAGGAATATGGTGAAGGAATATCTGAGGGAAGTGTAAAGGCACTAACTTTTCATTTTCTTTATTAGGAAGACAATAGATGACATTTAAGGGGAAATATGGATAAGTATGAAAATATGTAGGTAAAAAACAAGGAAAAAGCTTAAAAAGTTGAAATTTAATACTTAAGGTCATTCCATAAGTTGAAAAATAGGTTAATAAAAATTCCATAAATATTATTAGTTGGTAAGAAAAAAACGTTTTAAGTTAATTTACTAAAAAGGCTTTTAAAGAAGACAAAATTTCATAAAAATATTATATACATCTTGACAAAGACAACATTGTAAGTCTAGAAATAGCTAAATACCTCTATACTATAAATTTCCTTCAGTATATTACATTTTTCTTAGAAAAAAAGAAAATACTTATTTTCTGCCCACACCTATTTTGTGAATGACTATCCAATACAATGTTATACTGAAATCCCAGATTGTTTCAACCAAACCATAAGTCTGAGATATGAAATTAGCTACTATATACTGAATTGCAGCCCAGGTAAATTACTGTTTGCTCAGGGGACCACTATTGAATGTGGATCATTTTCAACATGATTTTTAAATTACGTAATTACATTTATTTGGTTTGTTTCTAGAGGAAATATGCACAGTTCACTGCTGCCCTCTGCTGCATGGAAGGGCGAGGAAATAAAGAACTGTCACAGAAACTTCTATTTGACCTACGCTTACCTGATTTGCTGTGTTAACCCACACCCGCCACACTTTCTGTGAAAAATGAAATACAGACTGATATTACAAAAAGAGATGCTGGATTCGATTGTTAGTGCCTCTAGAACACCCTTATACTTTTAGAGAGAAGACGGTAATTAAAAAAAGAAAACTCAGACAAGAAGATCTTTGTGAAGTAACTACTATTTCAAAGACAAAAGTCTGGAAGAAAACTATCTCATTACCAATAGGTCAGGATAGCTTTTCTTAAGTGATTTACTGTCTTACACAGGAAGATGATTTAGAGAACATATCGTTCAAATGCCCAGTCAATGATAAAATCTTATTGTTGCTAATCCAATTTTACATTTTAGAAATTTCAGAGCTCTTTTTATCATATGTAGAATGCCTCCAGCTATCACTTCTAACAGGTGGCTTTCCATAATAGCAAGAAGTCTTAAACCACCTTCTGACAAATACACGTTTATTATAAGCAAGAAATCACCCAATCTAGCCACATGAGTCCGGAGCATTCCCACTGGGTCCTCATGGACTCTCATGAGCAAAGTGCAATGTCAGTCCTTTGGCAGAGTCATCCAACACTGGAGGCAGTTCACAAAGTGACTGCTCTATAAGTGGGATGCAGTGGCAGTATGGGACAGTCAGAACCAAACATTACACAGACAGCATAACATCCCATTCTAAAAAACAAAAGTATCTTCTTACGTTGCCAAAATAACATTAACTCCTGTAAACCAAATAACAGAATACCGCCCAATAAAACTAAAAGTGGTTCCTGAATATCATCACCTGGTCCATTTCCAGTTCCCACATATACCCAAAATGTGCTTTGTAACATCTAAGCAGTGTCCCTCAATGCCTTTTGGGCGACACTTTGACTTGGACAATGGCTTTTTGCGAGTAGGGATTTCCCCACATTAGTTGGGAATATTCTTCTATCCCTGGATCCTTGTGCAAAAGAAGGGTTATTTTGGAGCTGCATTTAATTGCAGAATCTATCCACCTTTTTATCAGACATGGCCAAAATTGCTCTGTGATAAGAGTGGGTGCACCAGAACAAACAGAGCTTTGGGATGACAATGCCACACATCTTGGATTCTTACATTTTGCTCCTGCAAGGCAATTGTCCAAAGTGGATGAAGATGGAGTTCAAAGATTCCCTGAGATTAAAAAACAAACAAACAAACAAACAAAAACCTCTCAGGATATATTAGTGTTTTGTGCTTTATATCAAGTAATTATTTGATAGTTGACAGATATTGGCTTAAATTTGCTTTCACTGCACCATTTCACCTTTTAAAGAGGCTATGAAAGAGCTTCTAAAAGCTAGAGGTACTGATATTTATCACCTCCAAAAGAAAAAAGAAATTTCTGACAACTGATAAATGGTTGAGTCGGTTGGATTTGAGAACTGATACCAAAGGTGTTGAATTATTAAAACCGACAGAAGATTCGAGAGATTGCAAGATGGAGGGGACATTGTGAACAACAGTGGGAAATTTGGAATATTCTTGTGAGTTAAACCGCAGGTAAAATACAATTACCAAGCGAAACACTAAAACCAATATATTTTAGAATACTAATATCAAACATGATGCAAAATCAAAGAGTAATGGAGTTGACCAGAGAAAATTTGCTGGAGATGAGCTTTAAATCATCTGTTTAAATGGGAAAAACAAACAAAAAAACCCAGACATTTAAATATAGGAAACAAACTGTTGGTTGTCAGGGGGAGCTGGGTGAGGGGATGGGTAAAATAGGTGATGGGATTAAGGACCAGTGAGTGATGTATGGAAGTGTTGAATCACTACATTGTACACCTGAAACAAATCTAACAATGTATGTTAACTATACTGGAATTATAAAATAAAGTAAAATAAGTAAAGTAAAATAAAATTAAATTAAATTAAAATTAAATAAAATAAGAGTACACTTATCTTGAGGCACACTGAGCAATGTATTGAATTGTTGAATCATTGTATTGTACACCTGAAACTAACATATCACTGTATGTAAATTATACTTGAGAAAAATGTAAAAAATAAAAAAGTGAAATTACCATACACATTAAAAAAATCAGCTCTTAACCCAAGAAAGAAGTCTGATTGAATTAAAGGAATCAGGTCTTTCTAGTTTGAAAGGACAATCCTTAATGCTTTAGACAGATGAAGAAGTTCTCTAGGTAGAAAAGCCTGGATAACACAAGTAAGTCACGAAGATGAGAACTACAGTGTAAAGAGAATCTAATGAAATGAGACCAGCCAGCCTAGGCTTTTGTAACATAATTTTGATGTTGCCAACACTTGTAATCTATGCAGTAACTCCACCACACTTTCCAGCAAAAGGTGGCAAAGTCCCCTTTCAAGCTGAAAATTAAAAAACAATATTTTAGTTATATAAGAATTAAATGCATTTGAGGTGCCTGGGTGGCTTAGTTGGTTAAGCATTGGACTCTTGATTTCAGCTCAGGCCATGATCTCATGGTTCATGAGTTCAAGCCCCACATCGGACTCTGTGCTGTCAGCACGGAGCTTGCTTGGGATTCTCTCTCTGTCCCTCCCCTGCTCATGCTCACTCTCTCTCTCTCTCTCAAAATAAATAAATGAACATTTAAAAAATAATTAAATGCATTAAAATTATATTTTTGGCATAAATTTCTATTTGGATTTTCAAGAAAAAAGTAAAAGTTTAAGTATTGAAAATGAATGTAGCCCATTAACATACAGAATAAAAACAGAAGCAATGCTACAGAAAAGACAAGGACTACTTAAGTAATTGACAATGTGATCAATGAATTTATTTCCTTGCCAAGCAAAGGAACACAGACCAATAAAGCAAATTACCATTAACTTAGTGAAATGTCTTTATCCTAGTGGAAAAAAATCAGTGGGTTTTAATGTGCTGAAAAGGTGGACTTTATTATAGTAATGCTACTTAAGGATTGAAAATAGACATTCCTTGGGGCGCCTGGGTGGCGCAGTCGGTTAAGCGTCCGACTTCAGCCAGGTCACGATCTCGCGGTCCGTGAGTTCGAGCCCCGCGTCGGGCTCTGGGCTGATGGCTCAGAGCCTGGAGCCTGTTTCCGATTCTGTGTCTCCCTCTCTCTCTGCCCCTCGCCCGTTCATGCTCTGTCTCTCTCTGTCCCAAAAATAAATAAACGTTAAAAAAAAAAAAATTAAAAAAAAAAAAAAAAGAAAATAGACATTCCTGACGGGACAGAATGGTTCCTAAGTCTGTACTTAACTGATTAAAATGAGTCCGGTTGTTCCTTGTTCAGGAAGGCATCTGTTAAATCTGGTGAGAGTGTGGGGTACTGATAGCTCTCAAAATTCTTTGTCATTTATCACCTGAAGCAGATGGCCTTTCAAAGTTCCTGGTCATCAGTTTCAAAGAGTTGTGATGAAAAATATCATTTAGTTTTGATATCTTTTAGGCAAGCACTGGCTTAAGAGGAGAAGTGTCATTTTACACGATGTGCAAGTTATCTAAATTGGATATCTGTGTGACTAAATTTCTCTACTACGTCTTCCCCTTCTACTTCCTGTACCTCATGGCCCCAAACGGACAAGTTTGGCAAAAACAGATCGCATTGGGTGTGATTTCTGATAAAGGTAACATGAATAAACTTCCCAGGTATAAGGTTCATTGCTTAACATTTCTGTACCTTGAATGAGTAACAGGATTGTGTGGGATAATGCTTTCCATTTGCTGGAAATGGGTCACTTGGGTTCATCAGGAATAACTTGATCCATTTGTTCTCATACAACTTATTAGATTTACTAAAACCATAAAGTTAAATTTATATTCTTGGGGAAAAAGCTGTATGAGCCAACATGAATTTACAATAATATGAAATTCTATACCTCTTTCTTTTGACCAGAATACGTTGGCCAATTTCACAAGTAATTTCACGTTGCCTGAGGATAACACTTCAAATATAGCAAAGTATGCCCTTCCTTATTCAGAGTGAGTTGGAAATGTGATCTGTAACTAAAGCACAATGATTCAACTTCTCTTTAACAGAAGGGACATCAATGATTGGCATCTCCCGAAATGAGTTATGTTCTTTTATGATGTTTGCCAGTTGGCATGTTGAAATGCAGCCCTTCATATATGCCCTATTTTAATTTAGCAGCTCTCCAAGTTAAAAAGGCAAAGACTGGCATGTAAATAGCTAATATCAAACGGAAGGTATACTGGTAAATGCCAGCTCATCCACTAATCTCCCATATAGTTGTTAAACTAAGGTAGTTTGCCTATGTGACCACCACCTGTGGTTATGTAGCCTTAGACAAGTTACACAAATTTTATGTGCCTTCATTTCCTCATTTGTAAAGTAGAAATAATAATAGCATCCACTCATAGGGCTTTTGTGAAGAACAAATAAGATAATACATGTAAAACTCCTGGAATGGAGCCTGACACATATCAAGTAGAAAATATGTTAGCTACCAATATTATTGCTACCAAGTTCTGTACATTTTGGTGACATCATATTGTTCATTATTACTCTACCATGAAATCATTATGCCAATTCATCAAGTCAAGAACAAGGAAGAATAATTCTCATGGGCATGGCATTTTATTTTTGGGAGATTATGAATAGTCAGGTTAGTTTCGAGTTAGAAAATCTGAGATAAAAGGAACTAGGGACATTAATTACTTTCTTAGATGGGTCGAAAACGGAGTAAGTAATAAAAGAATTCTCAGGTTTGACACACCCTGATCACCAGCTATGTGAGTTATAGAAGAAATTAATTGTAAAATTGTGAGTAATGCTTATTTTCTTTTTTATGCTTTCCTTTATCTTTACATTTTTCTAAGCCAACCAAGCCAATCACTTCTACAGCAAAAATTAAAGTAAGCAAACAAAAACAAACTCTGACAATGTTTTTTAAAGGAAGAAACCAAAGAAAATGTTAATTGAATAGTAACTCCACTTGTTGAAAATAAATTTTTGTGATTTTACTAAATAAGCTTTAGTTACCTAAAACAGCTAGAAGCCAAAAATCATAATCTGATGATATGCATAGATGAGGAATAGCCACAGTGATTTGGAAAAATAATTTCCAATTTATTGTCTATGAAAAACTTGTTCTAGACTCATCTTGGGTGATAATGGGAGACATCCCCTCCACCAACACACTCAAAACAGAGCAAATGCAATATAGAAACATTAACACTAATATCTGTTAGTACTAAAATCGTGAGCTCCAAACACTTATTTGCCTGCTGATGGAAAGCACCTCTTCAACTGTCTTTGAGGATTCTCAAGGGTGCTCACAAACTGTGTCTCATCAGTTCTGGCCTTTTGCCTCCTCCTGCTATTGCTGCTGCTCCTCAGCCTGGTTTGACTTCTTAGTCAAGGTGCCACCTTGGAGCTAAAACCCTACTCCTGATCCATTACTGTATCACCATACTTTCTGTGTGACACTCAGTTTGGGGAAAGGTCCTGTAGCAAGGGCATACATGCTTTAACATCTCTTGGTAGTTAATGACAGAGCTCTTCCACTTGCTACATGAGAACATGGCCAAGGCAGGTTCTCATGACCCAGGCACCCACTGAGAGGGCAGCTCCATACAGCCACGAGTTTCCTTGACTTGAAGTGTCACAGTTGCCACCATCCCCTCTGCTAGAGAATACCTCCTGATTTACCCAGGCATCAGTATTATATATGGTGAGATGAATATTTGCCAACTATTGTGTTCATTTATTCTGCGCAGTCAGGGAATACTCCACAGCAAAGATGCAGGAGTCCCCAAATGTTGTAGCTGTTTCTGAGTTCACGTATTTCGTCATTGATCCCAGGTCATGCAAATACCCCCACAGTCCCCAACTGGAATGATTTTCAAAATCATTTAGGTCCTTATATCAGCAGGACTTTTTGCTAAATGTGGACTCACAATCCAGATTCTTCTGTTTGGGGTTCTGTTGACTTTGTGATCTGTGCATTGTTGAGGCCATTCAAATTGATCAAAAATACATTTGTGTATCATTGTTTAATATATTAACATAGTTCCAGTCTCTTTTCCCATCCCCAAGAAGGCAACCTTTCTGCAGATTAGTAGATTCAGATAAATAAGATACCTACAAACTCTTGGTCTTATAAGATATAGGAGTGAATGCCTTTATCCACCCCAGATAAGTTTCAAATAAGTATACCTTTAGCATGTATTCACTTCCCAAGAAATGAAGTTGGTAGCTCTGGTTTTCGCCCCCTTTTACCTTTTCATGTTTCAACCAAGTGAAGAACTGAAATTCATAGACCAAAGAGTAGTTAGCCAGCTGTCTAAGCATGAACTGTTAAAACTCTGGGAGTTATCATTGTTTCTGACTGTTTGCTTATGATATAATTATTTGCATAAGCAGTAGGAGATAACATATACATTTTATATCTTTTTTGATCAAAAGTAAATACTTGAAAGTATTAAAACAGTATGGAATTAAGGAAAGGTAAAAGTGTGAGAAAGAGAGTAAGAAAAAGCACAGGAAAACCAAGGAAGTGTGCTGATGTCCTAACACTGGTTATGTTGGAAATGATTTTGGAGGAAATATTTGGGAATTTTTTCACTTTTTTGTATAATTGTAAAATGGTGTGATTGAGGATGTTTTGCTTTTTTGGTAATATGGAAAAAATAATTTAAAAAGCATAGTAATTTACTTTCATCTTTAGGGTGCACATTTTTACCCTGACATTGCGTTAGTACTGAATAGTTTCTCTAGATTTTGATGTCATAGAAATAGAAATAACGTCAACTCTTTTGCCACAGATTATTTTTAATTTGAATGTTCTGCTATTCACTAAAATGATATTAGTGTAGTCCAGCTTTTCCATTCCTGAATGTTATCCTTAAACTATCTGATGAAATAAAATTCAGTTGCTTTCTTATCAGAGCCTAAAAGTATCTGCATTAGAGATGAGAAAGGAACCCATTTCCTATAAATTCAAAATCCAATTCTATTCTGTGTAAGATATAGCCAAAAGTAGGGTGCACTGTCTTAGATAAGCCATTTAATTTATGTGGAAAACAAGAAACTTCAGCCAGTGTTCAAGAATTTCAAATCTACTGTCTTGAAAGTAGATTTAGTTTCATATTTATCACACTAATCTTCACTGTTCATTCTCTCTCCTTCCCTCCTCGCTCCCTTTCTCTGCTATTGATACATTTCTGTTGAAAAAGTACCTGGTATAAATGTCGGGTTGTGAAAAATGACCCCATTTATTTTGTAAACAGTCACATACAATTTCTTACTTTGCTTTTAGATAGCAATAATATTTCATAGATTTCCTTGAAAGCTACAACTGATAAAGTCAGTTGTGTAGCCCATATTGGAGTGATTCGTTTCTCTTTAACCTGTCCCTAGCCTGATTTGTGAGCCTCTATTAGAACAAGTAACTCCCCTAAAAAGAAAAAATCATCTGTATTCTCACCCTCTACCCCAACTCACACTCAGATACTCTATAGAAAGAACAGTAAACATGACCCTGTGAATATAAACTTGAAGTTGAAAAGCCTGAAGCAATGCTGTGGCCAGTGCTGGTGATCAGATATGGAAGAGAGAAAACAAAATTATTGTCATATTTTTCTTCTTTACCAGCTTCCTAGATTTCTCTGTTCTATAATATATGATGGAGATCAATGGAGCGGGCGATTTTTTTCTAACTAACCCCAGGCCTGGAAAAGAATGGCATCAGAGTGACTAAGAAGGACATCTCAGTGGAGGAGACTAGTATAGGGTCTCAGTCTTAGGAAGGACAAGGAGCTGGGCTCGTGGAGCTGGGAACAAGGAAGGCCATAAGGACTTTTGTATTGGAACAGGAAACAGGAAACAATCATTGTGAAACTTAAGAGGAAATGCACCAAAGATTTTACTTGAGCAAGGCCAGCATCTAGTGCAGTCGTGTAAGTTAATCTGGTGGCCTTTGAAAATTCTTATTTGTCCCCTTGAGCCAAAAGGATAGTTAGTATTCCACCTGTTCCATTCTGTCAGCAGAGAAGGATAGAATATGAGAAGAGATTTTTGGTAAGTCCTGTCCCAAAGATTAAACAACCAAAAATACAAATCCATGGAAGTTTGAGTTACCAATTTAGATTCAGGTTAGGAACTACAATTGGAAGAAATTTGAAAGGTTTGTGATTCCCTGTGTTTGCAATTTTGTAGTTGTTATGTGTAGTGACTGGTGACTTTTTGTTGTTATTCACAGCCTTCCTGATTATCCTTGAGAACAACAAATATCAAAGAAACTATGGTGACTGATTGCATTTTTGAGCTCAATTTTGCAAGGCAGAAGGAAACTCCAAGGAGCTAGAAGATAAGGTAGCATTTACAAAAGAAGAAGAAAGCATTTGTGTCCTTGGGACCTATCGAAAAGAAGAATGAAGACTGTGAGTGTCTGTCCTAGTTTTGCATGATTTTAGAAGAGATTTTAGCCATAAAAAACATTGGTTGATATTTCTTAAGTTTTAATTTTATTTGCAACGTTTATGGAAACTTTTTATTTCTATAATATTGGATTAAAAGTTTATACAAGTAAGAAGCAGCAGGCTGTTTGGTAAAAGATGTTTAATTGAGTTTTCTAAGGGGAAGGAAAACAAGGCTTAAACAAAGTCAAATATGAGTATCCCGAAACCTCTCTTCCTCAAATTATCTTATCCTCAGACTTGCAGAGGTATAGCTGTACTAATGGGTACACTCATTACATTAGTAAAAGACAATCTGGTCCATTCACTTGGCATAATTCTAGGAACAGAAGCATATTTTAGTAGTAAGTTATAAATTTCTTACCAAATATGCTTCCTGTATGTCCCCACACCAAGTAGTTAACAGGCTGCAAAAAAAGTAATAAGACAATCCTCTGAGAACTATTTTATTAAGTCATTTCCCTTCTTGTGGTTCAGAGTTCAAGAGAGTTCAAAGTTCAAAGAGTTCAAGAGTATAAGCCAAAATGGAGCATAGCATTATGCAATACAAATTACAATCAGAAGACTAAATATACATGAATTCAGAATGCTGATGATCACTCCTCAATCCAAAAATATAAATAGTTTCAGGCATTTGCTCATGTTCCCCTCTGGCCTAAAATAATGTAGTAGTTAGGGATGGCAGTCATCACCTGTTTGCTCATATAGCCCTCTGAGGTAAGACTGTTCCTAATTAGAGGCAGTTAATATATGGGATGTTGAATCACTCGGTATGACATGAGAGTTAATCAGATTCTCTCTGTTGACTGCAGTTGAAAGTAAAGAATTCACAATTCGAAAGCTGAGAGACAGGAGGACCAAAACTTCTAGACTATGGCCAAGTCATAACTGCAAAGTCTTCGAGGACAAAATCCATTAACTACAAATTTTGAGTTTTCAAGATTCCAAGAAATCCATACCCTTCCTATCAAGCTCTAGGTTTTGTAATTTCAATTTTTCTTTTTAACATTTATTTATTTTTGAGAGACAGAGAGAGACAGAGCACAAGCGAGGGAGGGGCAGAGAGAGAGAGAGAGAGAGAGAGAGAGAGACAGGATCCAAAGCAGGCTCCAGGCTCTGAGCTGTCAGCACAGAGTCTGATGGGGGGCTCAAACCTACAAGCCCTGAGATCATGGCCTGAGACAAAGTCGGACGCTTAACTGACTGAGCCACCCAGACGCCCCACAAACTCTAGGTTTATTGAGACCTTGGTGTGACTTCTCTTCCCAAATTTCCATGAGAAGCCATTTATTTTCCCAAGGGCAGCTTCATAATAAATTGAATTAGCTTGAATTTTTTCCGTTTGTTGCAACTATAAGAACCAGACCAAAATATCCTCTACTCTATTTTCCACCAAAGTAAAATCTCTTCCAGGCATTATTCAGCTTACAGTCTCCAAGTAGCATTCTTTTAGCCTATCTTATACATTTCCTCCTAATAGAAATGTACATTTTGTATCATATAAATCAACCATTATTTATTTTCTCTAGTTGTTTTCCTTTCCTTGTTCTGTGCATTTCACAAGAACTGGGAGCAAATTTTCTTTTCTTGTATCCCATATAGCACATGATACACTCACATATCAAATAGGAGCTTTGAAAAAATATTATAATTTAAGAGACCCAACTAAGTGGAAAGGAAAATAATAGAATTGGATTAAATAGGTGGGATTAATAACCAAAGGCTTTTATCTCATGTGATTCCAGTTTCCCTGAACTTCCAACTGTAGACTGAGTCAGCCATCAAAAATCTTCAGTTGCCACCTGCTCTGGGCCAGACGTAGCAGGGTTCACAATATTCTTCCCCTTCATCATGAGTCCAGCCCAAGTCTCAAGGATTATCACATGGATGCCAGTCCCCTATTCTTCTATAACAGCATTATGTCATCTCTCACCCTCCTCCATCTTCCCAAATGTTTCCCTTGTGGCTTCTGGAACTCCTAGTCTGTTATTCCCACATCCCACAATCCCTCCTCTGAAATTTCCTACCCCTTATTGCTCTAAATGAAATTTGGCTCTTGCCTGAATAAATTTCTTCCTGCTTCTCTCTCAAATACAGACATAAATTACACTCCCTATGGTCCTTACAGTACAGACACTGAATAAGTCTTATCATAGTTCCCTCATTGTCACTCCCAAACTACTTTAATCTTCTTTCAAAACTGCTTCTTTTTTTTTTTGTCAGTGCAGAGCCTGCTTTATTTTATTATTTTATTTTTTTTATATGAAATTTATTGACAAATTGGTTTCCATACAACACCCAGTGCTCATCCCAAAAGGTGCCCTCCTCAACACCCATCACCCACCCTCCCCTCCCTCCCACCCCCCATCAACCCTCAGTTCTCAGTTTTTAACAGTCTCTTATGCTTTGGCTGTCTCCCACTCTAACCTCTTTTTTTTTTTTTTTCCTTCCCCTCCTCCATGGGTTTCTGTTAAGTTTCTCAGGATCCACATAAGAGTGAAACCATATGGTATCTGTCTTTCTCTGTATGGCTTATTTCACTTAGCATCACACTCTCCAGTTCCATCCACGTTGCTACAAAAGGACATATTTCATTTTTTCTCATTGCCACATAGTACTCCATTGTGTATATAAACCATAATTTCTTTATCCATTCATCAGTTGATGGACATTTAGGCTCTTTCCATAATTTGGCTATTGTTGAGAGTGCTGCTATGAACATTGGGGTACAAGTGGCCCTATGCATCAGTACTCCTGTATCCCTTGGATAAATTCCTAGCAGTGCTATTGCTGGGTCATAGGGTAGGTCGATTTTTAATTTTCTGAGGAACCTCCACACTGCTTTCCAGAGTGGCTGCACCAATTTGCATTCCCACCAACAGTGCAAGAGGGTTCCCGTTTCTCCACATCCTCTCAGCATCTATAGTCTCCTGATTTGTTCATTTTGGCCACTCTGACTGGCGTGAGGTGATATCTGAGTGTGGTTTTGATTTGTATTTCCCTGGTGAGGAGTGATGTTGAGCATCTTTTCATGTGCCTGTTGGCCATCCGGATGTCTTCTTTAGAGAAGTGTCTATTCATGTTTTCTGCCCATTTCTTCACTGGGTTATTTGTTTTTCGGGTGTGGAGTTTGGTGAGCTCTTTATAGATTTTGGATACTAGCCCTTTGTCCGATATGTCATTTGCAAATATCTTTTCCCATTCTGTTGGTTGCCTTTTAGTTTTGTTGGTTGTTTCCTTTGCTGTGCAGAAGCTTTTTATTTTCATAAGGTCCCAGTAATTCACTTTTGCTTTTAATTCCCTTGCGTTTGGGGATGTGTCGAGTAAGAGATTGCTACGGCTGAGGTCAGAGAGGTCTTTTCCTGCTTTCTCCTCTAAGGTTTTGATGGTTTCCTGTCTCACATTCAGGTCCTTTATCCATTTTGAGTTTATTTTTGTGAATGGTGTGAGAAAGTGGTCTAGTTTCAACCTTCTGCATGTTGCTGTCCAGTTCTCCCAGCACCATTTGTTAAAGAGACTGTCTTTTTTCCATTGGATGTTCTTTCCTGCTTTGTCAAAGATGAGTTGGCCATACGTTTGTGGGTCTAGTTCTGGGGTTTCTATTCTATTCCATTGGTCTATGTGTCTGTTTTTGTGCCATGCTTCTTTTTTGAAGCACATATCAGAGTGCTTACCACTCTCACTATACCATGATATGCCATCTACCAAACTCTCAAAATCTCTCTCATCAATGGATTCTGCTACTCCATTCACTGGTCTTATGACTTTATCATTCACAGATAGCCATGTAACACCCTGGCCTCTCAGTGCTTGGACTTTTCAGGACCAACAGTCTTTTCCTCCTCTTTACCTAAACTACCCTCACAAATCTTCATCCTTTGATAATTACTTATAGTCTTATGTCCTATCTCCCTAAGCTAGTTCCAATCTACTGACTCTGCTACTTTTTAAATTATTATTATCCATATCCCCCTTCTAAGTCCCTACCTTTCCCTCATCAAGCACAGATTCCATGGTCCAAAACTGTAATGACTCTTTTATAAAAATTCTTTCGGGCGCCTGGGTGGCGCAGTCAGTTAAGCGTCCGACTTCTGCCAGGTCACGATCTCGCGGTCCGTGAGTTCGAGCCCTGCGTCGGGCTCTGGGCTGATGGCTCAGAGCCTGGAGCCTGTTTCCAATTCTGTGTCTCCCTCTCTCTCTGCCCCTCCCCCGTTCATGCTCTGTCTCTCTCTGTCCCAAAAATAAATAAACATTGAAAAAAAAATTTAAAAAAAAAATTCTTTCATCATACTGGACTGGGAAAACCCTAACCCTAGTTAAACTCAACTATCTGCTTACTTGATGCAGCTGTCTCCAAGCAGCTAAAAACCCTGGATAAATTGCGGATACTTACTGACTGGACTCACTATAAATTTGTATCCATACTAATGGGCATCCAACGGTGTTCTAGTAAATCCACTTTCCTCTCTGAAACGAGTTAACACCTTGATTTCCTTAAATCTCTAAAGCTCAGATGCCTCCCACATACAGTTGTCAAAAACTTCCAACTCATATTTCATTGAAAAGGATAAAATCCTTTCCAAAGCCAATCCTGTCCTCCTGCTACCAATTTTCTCAAACTACCATCAACCATGCACACACAAATTCTGCTTTCCATCCTCTTCTAATGGAATTAGGGTCCCTTTTCCTAGCCAAGTCTGTTACTTCCCCTTGTGCCCTAGATCCTATCTTTCCCCGCCTTTAAAATAATGTTGCTTTTGACTTATCCTCTTTCTCTCCTACATCACGTTTTTCTGTCTATGCTGAGTCATTTTTCAGATTAGAATTATGTACTGATATCTCCCTCATAAAAACAGGCAAACAAAAAGCCTTTTTTGATCCCATGAGAGCTTTCAGCCACATCTGTGTATCTTGGATCTCCTTCATAGAACATTCTTCCCGATACTTGTCTAGACCTATTGTTTTCACTTCCTTAGATCACATTTTCTTCTCAATCCACTGCAGTTGAGCTACCGTCCTCATTATTTCATTAAATTGGCTTTGTTCAGGGTAACCAATAACCTGAATCTTGTCAAAGCCAATGGCCATTTTTTTTGCCCTCATCTTACTGTGATTCTTCTCTCAACAATTGACAGAGTTCGTTTCTCTCTTTTTCCAACACCTTTATTCTTCAATTCTGTGACCATAGTCTAATTTTTCTTCATACTTGAAACTTTTCTCTCTCTTTTTCTCTTTCTCTTCCCCCTTCTCTTCCTCTCCCTTTATCTGCCTTTCCCAGATTATCCTCCCCCATATGACCTCCATGTTGACCTCTGTGTTGATGTCCCAAAGCCAAGCTCTATATCTGAGGCCTCATCTTTTCCCATAAATTCTATGCCATTAAATACAGCTGTACACTACGATTTCCAAATTCATATCTTGATCTTCAACCTTTGTTTTAATGTTTATTTATTTTTGACCGAGAGAGAGAGAGAGAGTATGAGTGGGGGAGAGGCAGAGAGAGCTGGAGGGGCAGGGAGAGCTGGAGACACAGAATCTGAAGCAGGATCCAGGCTCTGAGTTCTCAGCACAGAGCCAGATGCGGGCCTTGAACTCATGAGCTGTGAGATCATGACCTGAGACGAAGTTGGACGCTTAACTGACTGAGTCACCCAGGTGCCCCTCAACCTCTTTTGTTTTAAAACATAGACTTGAATATCTAGCTGTTCAATTCATATATGCAATGGATATCCAATAAATATTGGCATGGCTTACTCCTTCATGATCTTTAGGTCTTTCTACAAACATCACCTCCCTGCTGAGACCACCCCCCCAAAAATAGGAAAGAGTAAACCTACTTTAAGACTTCAATTTTCTTTGTAAAGTTAAATTTGTCTTCATAGCAATTATCACCATCTGGTATGTATTATTTATTTATTGTCTCCTTCCCCACAGCCCAGGAAATCTAGCTTCAAAAAGATAGGGACTTATTCTGTTGCCTTCACAGCTGTATTTCCAGTGCTAAGAATAATCATGGACTGATAATATGCACCCAATAAGTATTTGTTGAATTACTATTCCTCACAATACATCTTTCAGAAAATGGCACCACTATAAAACTATTTGCTCAGAACAAGAGCCTCCAGAATTATACCTGATTCTTCTCTTTCTTTCACCCTCCACATCCCATCCTGTCAATCTAATTCAAAATGCATACCACATCCTAACATTCCTCACTGTCTTAATCGTTCCCCCACTTCCAGTCCAAGGCACCATCCTGTCTCACTGTGCTATTTCTGTAACCTCCTAACCAATATTGCCTCCTGCCCCAAGATATCCCCCCCATACACTACAGCTGAGTGATCTTTCTAAATAGCAAATTTTATCCCATCACCCTGTACTCAAAATTCTCTAATGGTTTCCCACTGAACCTATAAAATATTTTAAACCATTCAACACAGTATGTGAGATCTTACACAATCTCATCTTTGCTCACATCACCATCTTTATCTCTCCACACTACCCCTTGTCATTTCCTTTGACACACCATGAGCATCCCCATCTCCTGTCTTTGTGCTTGGAGCACTTTCCCAGAGTTATTACCTAGTTGATTCCTTCTCACAGCTTGGGTCTTCAATGATACCTTCTCAGGCCTTCTGTATTCACCCTTTCCAAAGCAATTACTTTGCCCCTGCCTCCAAGCACTGATGTATTATCATGGGTTTTCTACACATAAGTAGTATCTGAAATTTGTTTATTGTATGTTATTGGTTTTGGTTAATACCTTTATTTTCACCCAGAAGATTGTAGACCTGTAGGCAAGACCATATTATTTGCTATTCCATATCTACTACCTAGAACAATGTCTGACATATGGAAATGCTCAAGAAATATTTGTTTTCTGATTGACTAAATTGGAGTTGTATCACCAGCTAAACCCCAAGACCTGTCTGTTACTGCTCACCTGCTTATGCTCATTAACCTTTGTCTTACATTTTTCCTTAAGCTCTTCTTTCTGGCTGACCTCAAAAGCAGGCAAATGAAACTTGAAACCATCCCTCACATGATAGTGACAGCCCTGACAAGACTTTCCACTGGCCTAGACCATCCAGACCACTTGAGATAAACCCCTGACTCACCTCACACCTGTGCAGGTGAACATTGGAATGACAACTGGAATGACCCACAATTGCCTTTACTTCATTACAATACTAAAATCTCTGCCCAAGGAGGAGACTCAGCCTCATTTATGTAACATCCAATGTATGTATAGGCATGTATCCTTAAGGCTCATACAGAACATTATTTCCTCCTCTACATATGATGACAAGGCTTCCTAACTAAATATTCATCCTAACCTTAAACAAAGGGTACCCATTCACCCTCTCTTGGGGAGTCTCAGCTTTGGAAGCTGTTCTCGCATGATCTTTTTATTTGTTGCAGATAAAGTTTTTTTTGTGTGACAAGTCACCTAGTGTAGCTTCTGTGACTCACCAAAGAGCCAACTCACATTAGTTCGGTTACAGTTGGACAACATGGTTAAATCTCACATTACACCATTAACTCATTTTGTGGCTAAGTAAATACTTTAACATCACTAAATGCTAATTTTCATAATATAACAATAACAGACCTATAAATTAAAAGGCTATAATGAACCTCAATTGAGACCACACAAACAAAGCTTCTATGTAAACCATAAAATACTATAATTATACTCCAATCACCATCTATACTGACTGCTTACATTATTAAAACCCTGTAAAGACTAGTTGGAGTTTTATACCAAGAATAGGCCAAAAAATAAGTTAAAAAGACACCTTTAGTATTAAAATATATGTTTTTGTGAAATAATACTTGATCTTTGAAATATTATGTTAATGTATTACTCTTTATTTCTATGATAAGGAAATAATATTCAACATTGGTTGTCATGCAATTTATTATAATTAAGGGGGAACATCCGTAGAGAATTTTGTTCAATGTTCTTAATTAAATTTTGATATCTCAGACACGATATTTATGAAAAATCTACAAGTATGCCTTACCACCATGGCCCTTTTTGACTATATCATTTTGCCATCTGCTTGAACAAATGCCCTGGGTTCAGTCATGGGTAAACCCTTGAGTCAAAAAAGGAAATAAAGGCTACACTGCAATGAAATGGCAACTGTTACATACAAATTGCCACTCTATCACACAACTAATTAAAGATAAAAGTGACTAACAACAAATTAAAATGAGAAGTATGCGAAAATACACAGATTACATTTTGAGTAGTGTGTTGGGAAGGTCTACTGGAAAATTAAATAAGCAGAAACATTCTGCTAAATTGAAAATAAAACAATGATCTCAAAGCAAAAGTGAGAACTGTATTCTTGGGTCTAGAATTTATTAACTCTGATGGAATCTTCCACTTCTCTGGGGATCAATTTCTTTTTCCATAAAAAAATGAAAGGTGTAGAACCTGACCTAGATGACCCCCAAGGTATTTCATCTTCTGGCATTGGTATTCCATGAACATTTGAGAGACCAGCTCCTGGATGGTAGGAGCTACAGACCAGAAAAGGACAGTGATAGAAGCTGGAAGGAGCTATCAGAGCCCAGGCACACATAGCATTTAGTAAGAAGGATATCTGGGTAGGCCCAGATTCAACTGCTAGCTTTAAGGTAAACTCTCTGAATGACCTCTGGGAATTTTTGCTTTAGTTTGGTCCCCAAACTCCAGAGCGTTTTCAAAATTATACGAGATAAGTGTGGGAAAGCACCTTTTTGTCTTGGAAAATTCCAAAGGATAATTATAAATACCTTCTAGAGCTCATAATCTCAGTGTTGCTCATGGGTATTTATTTAAATATTTGCCCAGATTCTGCTATCATAGATGGTATCAGAGATGACAGATTGCCTCTCTATTTATCAGGCTCTAAAAAGAATGTGCGCACTTTGACACAGTATGTTGGGAAAATCAGAACTCCCTAAGTGAAAAGAAAACAACTGTGAACTCTGTGATATTAAAGAAATATAGCTCCAATGAGACATGGATTTAAAGACATTTATCTTCAGTAGATGTAGATTTTTCTACATTAGGTGAATTAAAATTGCATGGAAATTTCCTGGAGATTTTGTACTTTTTTTGTTTTCCCACAAATTCACTTGAGTAACTTTGAGTAATTATGGCTTTTTTACACTTTGTGTTTCCCCAAATTTTCATCCCCCAAACTAACAGCAATTTAACTAATTACATTTTTAAGTTCAGTGGTAAACATAGGCAATCCAAAGTAAGTATAATTGTCAGGGAGAAAAATGTCTGGGCTCCAGGTTTAGTCTAGCCTTGCCACATGGTATTTGCTAAAAAGCCAGTCTCTTACCTATGTCAATTAATCAAAATGTTATGCTCTGAATCTGGAAATTTAGTGGTCAAATGTTCTAACAAAGAAAAACATTGTATTCTATAGAAAAAGCATTAAAAATTAAATCAAGATTTTTAATTATTATCCTTTTTCTCTCTTCGTATATATACATACATGTACAAAATACATTATTTTAATATGAACATATGAGATGAATTATCATTTTCCTGTTGATATAGAATGCATATATTTTTCACAGGACTTATATAATGATCAAAGTTGTAATTTATCTCAAGCTCATATTTTTAGTCAAATTCAAAATAGCTAAGATAAAAACTATTATAAATATGAGATATCACATACAAAATATAAGTATAAAGTACAGTGCAGGTTAAAGTAGACTAACTGACCACCATGGATTTGAATTCACTTAAAAATGTCATTAAAAATAAAGTAGGGTGCCTGGGTGGCTCAGTCGGTTGAGCAATCAACTTGATTTAGGCTCAGGTCATGATGCCAGGGTCGTGAGATCAAGCCCCGCATTGGGCTCCACACTGAGTTTGGAGCCTGCTTAAGATTCCTTCTCTCCCTCTGCTCCTCTCCCCCAATTCATGCTCTCTCTCTTTCTTAATTAATTAATTAAGTAAAAATACTCAGAAATGGGTGTTAAACACATGTAACCATCTTACCACACAGCTTCTGTTTTCAACTACTCAGAGACACAGAAAGGAAATGGGAGACAAAGGCAAAAAGAAAAGATGGCAGAATGAATACAACTGAGAGAGGAGGTTCAAGAAAGCAAGGGAGGAAAAGGCAGTAAAAGAAGGAGAACATGAAGAAAATAAGGGGGGAATAATGAGGCTGTAAGATGAGCTACAGTTAAGTATATTGATGATTTTTCTTTCCATGCCTTCCTGCTTGATACTTTATGTTTGATTAAAAAAAAAAAAAGGTTTAGTGTTTTCCAATGATTTTGCATCACAGGAACTGAGTTTCTTCTTCCTTTCAACTCACAGTAAAGCAAGCGGTGGTGGACATGATTTTTCATATTATTGCCTCTTCTCCAAATCCAGTAGATCTTTACACAGAAGACAAGTGTCAACTTCCAAGATGGTACACTTACACACTGATCATCTTTTCTGTAGGTTCTGACACTTAGATATTACCCAGGCTCATGCACCCAATGGTGAAATGAGCTTGATAATCTTCGTATAAGCTAATACCATGGCATATGCACCTCTTCACATGTTCTTGATAAAAACACACAGAGAAATGAATAGTGCAGGCAAAATGAGATGATGAGACTATTTTAACTTTTATTGTTGGCATTTTAGTTTATTTGGCTTGACTTTTTTTTTTTAAGGGCTAGGGTTGACTTATGGAAAGCATGGTGGGGAAAAAAAAATTGGGTCCTGGGGTTGACTCAGCCCTTAACTAGCTTTAAGAATCTAGATATTGCTGGGGGCACTTGGGTGGCTCAGTTGGTTAAGCGACCGACTTCAGCTCAGGTCATGATCTCGCGGTTTGTGAATTCAAGCCCTGCGTCAGGTTCTGCACTGACAGAACCTGGAGCCCATTTTGGATTCTGTGTCTCTGTCTCTCTCTCCGTCTCCACCCGGCCCCCCCCCCCCCCCCCCCGCCACCGCTGATGGTCTATCTCTCTTTCCTTCAAAAATAAATAAATATTTAAAAAATTTTTTAAAAAGAATCTAGATATTGCTCAATGAGCAGTTTATTTTCAATATATAAATTCAAAATGTGGTACTTCCATACTGGCTCCTTAATTATTTATTTATTTATTTTACCATAAAACAAATACCAAAATGTTGGTAATTATTACTATTTTTTTTGTAGTAATGCTACCAACCACATAGTGGTATAATAATCTATTTCCAATTAAACCTATTTCTTCTGTACTGATTTGTCCTGTTTAAGGGAGTGTTTTGGTATAATTGACCTCCTTTGGACCTATCCTTCCTCAACTGTAATTTTTTTCTTTCATTGGCAATTGATTTCCAATTCCCTTTGTTACAATGATTTAGCTTATGGAATCTCTATGCAAACCTGTACATTTAGCTTCTGGAATCTGTATTCAAACCTGTAACTCGGCTTGCATAGACCATGAACTGTTCCTCACATTTGAGAGAGGGAAGAGAGTTAAACTAACCTATTTATAATAACAACCTTGTGTTGCTACGAGATGTGTCATGGCAGAACTGAAAATCATTATCTTTGTCATGAGAACAGAAGGTATAAATAAGGTGACCAGAGAATTTTTATTGCTGTTAGCAACAGATGCAGAAGAGCAAAACAGCTATTCCAATAATACTACCCATATGCTGGTGCGAACAAAAGAAAGATCTAGCAGTCCCAGGCTAAGTGAATTAGTGCTCCTCATGATGCCATTGCCCAGGGCTGGGTTTTGTTCTTTTTCCGTGATGTCTTTTCAGTGCCAAATATGTTGTCAGTTCCCATTAACAAAGAGCCAGGCTGCCTAGAGTCTGGGTTAGACGTATTCTAAGGATGGCAATTGCCTTATTCTCAGGTTATTAATGTGATATAGCCTTAGGCCTCGGATGCCCCTTGGGGTCCAAACAGTGCAAATAGGTTTTGTTTTGCTTTTCACTTTAGTTTTGAAAGCCACCGCTCTTTTCCCTGCCACCACCTCTAGCTAGAATTTTGTCATTCTTCCTTCATCATTTGTTCCTCTTCCCCAAAACATGAAATGTAAAAGGCTGACCCTGCCCGTGAGTGCACTAGGTAGTTGTACATGGCTGAAGGCTGAGGGAAGAAGGCTGTGAAGTTGCATTTTAACTCACAAGCCCATGACTGTGGGATTTGTACTTTTTTTTCTAGCACATTTGATGTGGTTGATGAACAAGTCTCCTTTTCACACACAGCTTCATCCCCAGGGTTTCCTGCTTATTCACATAAACATAGATAATAGTCTTTAAAAAAAATAGAAATCCTATTCTGGTCAATGTGGAGTCACAAAGGAAGAGAAACATTTGCTTATTTTTGCCTAGTTACTAGAGATATAATATGGCTTGCCTACATGTGTACCTGAATGTCAAGATTTCAAAAACAGCTCGTTTGCTCTGATTGGTTTCTCCAATAACCTCCGCATATTTGTCATGCTGTAGATAAGATTTTGGTAGTCCACATTTACCCACTCATAAATCAACTACTGATTTGAGACTAATGTTACATGCAGTATATTATAGTAAATACTGTGGGGAGTACAAAAATGAATTAGTATATTTATCAAATGGATCCAAGTCCGATAGAGGAGACTAATACCTACATATAAACAATTTTGTACATGCTTTGTAAGGAGAATGTGGTTACCACTGATTTAGCTCAAGCTAGAAGTCTCTGCATCATCCTCAATTTTCTTTTTACATCATATCATACAACATTGGTTGCACAATGCAACAATGCTCTGCACAATTTTTAAAAAATATTCTTGAATGTTTCCCTTCTTTTCACTACCAATGTATTAATTCATAAACTTAAACTTTCTCATTTGATTGATTGCAATGAATTGGTTGTTTGATTATTCTGGAAGCTGTAGGGAGCCATTGGAAGATTCAGAAGAGAGGGACTATGTGATTATGCCTACTCCTTAAAAAAATAGTATTGTTGAATCAGGAGACTATAGATGCTGGAGAGGATGTGGAGAAACAGGAACCCTCTTTCACTGTTGGTGGGAATGCAAATTGGTGCAGCCACTCTGGAAAACAGTGTGGAGGTTCCTCAAAAAATTAAAAATAGACCTACCCTATGACCCAGCAGTAGCACTGCTAGGAATTTACCCAAGGGTTACAGGAGTACTGATGCATAGGGGCACTTGTACCCCAATGTTTATAGCAGCACTCTCAACAATAGCCAAATTATGGAAAGAGCCTAAATGTCCACCAACTGATGAATGGATAAAGAAATTGTGGTTTATATACACAATGGAGTACTACGTGGCAATGAGAAAGAATGAAATATGGCCCTTTGTAGCAACATGGATGGAAATGAAGAGTGTTATGCTAAGTGAAATAAGCCATACAGAGAAAGACAGATACCATATGTTTCCACTCTTATGTGGATCCTGAGAAACTTAACAGAAACCCATGGGGGAGGGGAAGGAAAAAAAAGGAAGTTAGAGTGGGAGAGAGCCAAAGCATAAGAGACTCTTAAAAACTGAGAACAAACTGAGGGTTGATGGGGGGTGGGATGGAGGGGAGGGTGGGTGATGGGTATTGAGGAGGGTACCTTTTGGGATGAGCACTGGGTGTTGTATGGAAACCAATTTGACAATAAACTTCATATATTGAAAAAAATAGTATTGTTGTTAATTTAGGGTCTGGATCATAAATCCATTGAAGAAATTTCAATCCCATTGGTGAGAAAAAGAATAAAGCAGTTAAATCAGAAATCAATTGAAATATGGAATTACCAGAAACTTAGTTCATGGCCTTCACTAGGGCCATAGTAAATGTGTGATAAAATATAATTCTTTAACAAATTAAAACATAATTATAATTACAATTTAAAATATAGTTCCTCAAAACAATATCCATTGAATTCAGAACATTATACTACTTATATGTGATGGACACAGAAATGTGCCATGCAGAGTCCCTTTTGAGGACAGGGTGATAATTGTCACAGACATACTCTCAAGTACCCCAGTTTGGAAACTTGGCCTGTAAGGAAAGGGTATCACAATGGGAAAAAGCCAAGTCAAAGCCTAGACAACTATGCCCCCTATTCCTGGCCAAGCTATCAAATTAAAAACATTATCATTTCCAAGAAAAGGACTTATTGGCATTACCAAATGATTTAGTTAGCTAGTCAAAGGCCTAGAGGAAATATTGGAAGATCCAGGGAAAAAATAACTAGGATAAAGGTGTATGGCTAGTCCTATCAGAGAAGGCTAAATATGAAGTTTTTTGTGTCATATGTTAACACATACAAGAAATCAACCATTACTTGTAGAGACACCAAGCCACAACATATACAAGATGATTTGGCAAGCTGATGTTAGTCAATGTCTGTCATTGGCCTCTCTAATGCTGGCATAATAGGCACATGAAGGAAAGATGGCCACAATGGCAAAAATGGAACAAAGCTGATAATAACTACTGCTACCACTGAATGTCCAAATTGCCAACAAGAATAGAGAAACAATAGTGTTCTCAATAGGGAATAACACTGAATCCAATTATGATGCCATTCCTGCAGCCACTATGGAAAACAGGATGGTGGCTTCTCAAAAGATTAAAGACAGAACTACCATAAGATCCAGTAATATCACTGCCCACTTTGGGTATAAATCCAAAAGAATTGAAACCAGCATCTCAAAGAGATATTATCACTCCTATATTCACAATAGCTAAGATGTGGAAACAATCTAAATGTCCATCAACAGATGAATGGATAAAGAAAAAATGATACACACACATGCGTGCGCGCACGCGCGCGCACACACACACACACACACACAATGGGATAATCTTCAGCCTTAAAGAAGGAAACCCATAGTATAGGACAACATGGATGAACCTTGAAAACATTATGCTAAATGAAATACACCAGACACAGAAAGACAAGTACTGCATTGTTCAAATTATAGGAGATGCCTAAGTAGTCAAACCATAAAACCAAAGACGGGAATGATGGTTACCAGAGATTGGGGGAGGTGGAAATGGAGAGTTGTTAATTAACAGGCATAAAGTTTCAGGTAAGTAAGCTGAGTAATTTCTAGAGATTTTCTATCTACAGTCAACAATAATGTATCGAACACTTAACATTTGTTAAGAGGCTATATTTTAAGTTTCTTATCACAATAAAATAAATTAAAAAGGAATACACACACACAAACACACACTATGTGGCACCATTTCTCAAGGAGACCAATTAGCCACATGATGCATCATTCATCACTAGTGCACAAGCCAGCTGTCTGCTTTGATAGAAATATATATTCTTGGTATGGGTTTTTCTTTCCTGCCTACAGAGTTGCAGTATCACTATCCAAAGGCTTATAAAATATTTGATTTACTGATATAGAATCTCACATACAATCACAACAGATCAGGTAACCCACTTTACCATGAAAAATATGGGAGTGAGGATGGGCCCATGCCATGGAATCTACTAATCATGTCACATATCACACCATCCAGAAACTGCTGGCTTCACAAAATGCTGGCACAACCTTCTGGAGTCATAGCTGAAGCATCAGCTCCGATCTTCTTCTTTCTGAGAATAGTCCCTATGTACTCTAAGATGCAGTATGTACCTTGAATCAAATAACTTTATATAGTTCCATGACTCCAAGAGGAAGAATACATAGCTCCAAGAACCAAGTGGTATGAACAGGAGTGGTGCTACCTACCTTCACTTCCAATAATCCACTTGGTGAACTTGTTCTTCTCATACCCACAGCCCTGGGCTTAATAATTAAGAGTTCATGGTCCCTAAAAAGAGGATACTTTCTTCAGGGGACATAGAAAGAGCTCCATTGATCTATAAATTATGGCTGCTCTCTGAGACCGGGACCAGCAGTAGGAAGAGTCAGCAGACTGACGAGCACTGAGCCCCTACCAATGCGAGGAAGTAAGGCTGCCTACACAATGAAGGCAGGGAGGAATATATTTGATCTCAGACTAAAGAATCTCTTGTTATTTGTCGTAGACTCTGGGTCTGGAGTTCTCTCTTGTCCAGCAAGAGAGCAGATGCAGGATTAAAATGAGAGAGACTAATGTCTGGGAGGAGACAAAAGCCCCAAGTAAGGGTCCTTGCTCCATTTTCGTTAGGATCAGAAGGCTTACAAGCATGACAGACGTGCGTGCACAAAGAGACAATGAAGGGGCGCCTGGGTGGCGCAGTCGGTTAAGCGTCCGACTTCAGCCAGGTCAGGATCTCGCGGTCCGTGAGTTCGAGCCCCGCGTCAGGCTCTGGGCTGATGGCTCAGAGCCTGGAGCCTGTTTCCGATTCTGTGTCTCCCTCTCTCTCTGCCCCTCCCCCGTTCATGCTCTGTCTCTCTCTGTCCCCAAAATAAATAAATAAATAAATAAATAAATAAATAAACGTTGGAAAAAAAAAGACAATGAAACCGCGAACATTGTGAACACTAACTCCTGGGCGTGGAGGAATGAGGGTTTTGAAGATATGCGGTGTCAGGGGTTTGGGTCAATACAAAACAAAATCCTGGCACCAGGCAGATGGTTGTTTACCGCAGACAGGAGGCACCACCTCTGTTTTACCTAAACTTGCCTAGGGGACAAGAAATACAGCAGGCTCCCTCAGGTCTACAAGGCACCTTTTGCTAATTAGCTCAGTTCTGGGCAATTTAGCCCCTCTGCTGTCTAAAGTCCTGTCCTCCTGTGTTTGTCCTTCCTTCCTGTGAAAGCAGCTTTCTGCTCTTGTTATTAAGTTGAGGGCACTTCTGCCCTGAATACCTAATCTTGTTTACCTAATCTTGGTTGCTTTCATCCCGAGTTTTCCTATTTCTATACCTTTGTCCTATACTGGGGGCCTTTGCCCCGTTTACCCTAATATTGTTTACCTAATCTTGTTTACCTAATCTTGGATGCTTTCATCCTGTGGCTTTTTATTTCTTTATGCCTTGTTAACCCATGGGTACAAGCTCGGAGAATTCCTAAACTCATTCTCTGGAGCTATTCCCTTGCCTTATTGTTTTGTTAAATGGAAAAGTACCACTGTCACAGTCTAAGAAGCCCTGGTGATCACAGTCTCAGACCCCTCAGGAACATGGTCTTAGGATAGATACCTGATAAGCCAGTAAGGCCAGTAAAGGTGTTCACTGAAGTGAAGGAAATCTAGAATGAACAGTGGAGGAGGAAGACTATGGCAATTTGTGAAGCAAAAGTCAATGCCATTGAGGGAGCTATAGTTTGGCCACTCACCTCCTTCTCTTAACATTTCTCTCAGGAAGAGAGGCCCGAACAAGTGCTTAGTAGACTTCTTCCCTAAATGTATAAGAAGTGAATCCAGGCAGTGCAGATGTAGACTGGGGTGGACACGGTGATATAACACTCACATCGCCTTCGAGAAAGGACATGCTGCCCAGCCTCAGAGAGCTCATCAGAAGACAGTCTCCAGCTCTCAGACACTTCAGGGACTGCCTCATCTGAAGAGAGTCAGCTTACTCATGCTTACATCCTTTCTAAGGGGGGTGGAGAGGGGTCCATGTTCAATAACTGAAAGAGGTGAGGATCATCTCTCCTATTCAACACTGCATGGGTTGCTTTGACTCTGCAGCTCCCTGGAGGATGCTGTTAGGAGGCCTGTACTGCAACTTGACTTTTCTTTGTGTTCTCTACACTCTGCCTCAGACTATGGACCCCAGAAAACCCAAATTTTAAGAAGAGCTATACAGTGATAGAGTTTTTAAAAATGCCCTTTAAATGATTTGGAAAGTTTGTATAATACTAAGAAAAGGCAAACAAGTGATAAATTCCCTTGGAGGTGGGAGCATGTTTTATTCATCTTTATATTTTTATACCGGTGTGGTAGCTGATATAGTGCACTAAATTGAAATGAGTTGAATCATACTGAATTGGAAGGCTGGAAGAATAAATCATATTCAGTAATATATCATAGTCAATAATTTTCCGTTTCATAATTAGTCACCCTTACTTGTTTCTGGTTCCTTACTTGCTTTCAGAGAACAAAGTGTGAGATAATTATCCATCACCTCATTGAGAAATTGCATTCTTCCTGTTGAAGGAATCCTTTCCCCAATCCTCATATTTCCTTGAGGAAATATCGATTAAATTTATGGCCATTCTCTTCACCCCGTTCTTTGACTTGTGAGGTTGGGAGAAGTTGTCTGTGCAGTGCAATCCCTCCTCTATTTGGAAGAGGTGGCCAAGAGCGGGCACACTTCTTTTGGCCTATTTTATGAGATGTCTCCCCCTGTGGTGAAGGCTGTTGAATCTAGGACTATTTGGGTAATTCTTCCAATTTGAGGTAATATGAATAAGTTTTAGGAAGTCTATTTGGCTCTTATTCCAAGTCATATTCTCCAAAACCAACTCTACCGATCGTAACAGTGATATTTTAATGTCCATCAGTTGAAATTGTTTATGTGCAAATATCTCAGCTGGAAAGAGGAGTGTGATTAAACCCCAAACTCCGGCTGACTCCCCAACTAGTGATGCATTCTTTTCGTATTTATAAGAGGCCAGTCTCTCTTTACACTCAACTTATCCCCTAAACCCCTTTCATCAACTCATTCTCATAACCCATGTGGCAAAGACTCTATTTGAGTATTTATTTGTGATGAGTGCATAGGAATTTACTGAGGGATGTAGACAGAATCAGGAAGCATTACCCTCCCTAATCCATGTACTTGCTTCTACCTATAACCTAGAGGGCAGGCAACCAAGCCTAGCAGGAACCATTTCTCTGTTAAGATGAGGAGGGCCTCTCTGATGACAGTAAGTCACTACCACCCACTTACTTGTCATTCTAAAATTTACATTGAGAAATGTTTGCTCAGCATAAACAAGATTATTAGCACACTAACCATAATAAAGAATGTATTTTGGGGGCATTTGGGCGGTTCAGTCGGGTAAGCATCTGACTCTTGATTTCGGCCCAGGTCATGATCTCATAGTTTGTGTGTCCAAGCTCCATGCTGGGCTCTGCATTGACAGTGCGGAGCTTGCTTGGGATTCTCTCTCTCTCCCTCCCTTTTTCTCTGCCCCTCCCCTGCTCACACACACACTCTCTCTCTCTCAAAATAAATAAACATTAAAAAATTAAAAAATTAAAAAATAATGCATTTTCTTACTCTTTTACTTCACTTTTATTAGGAAGGTAAAACTTTTCTTCATCATTATCTGTGTTGAATAACAAAAATAATATCTTTGAAAAATATTAAACAGGTATATTAAGTTAATTTCCCATAGATCAGGTTTCCTTGCAGCTTCCCACAGACAGTGGATATCACGCAGAACAAAGAAGTAAATGACAATTTCAAGTTTAAAAACCTAATTTTGAGTCTATAATGACATTATGATCCTGAAAGATTTTTTTGAAATATAGAAGTCTAGTTCTATATAACAAAAGCATTCTTTTATTTATTAAGAGTGAGTCTTAGAAGTCTGAGCTTAGAGGTGTACCATAGTTGTGGAAGATGGTGGATATTCAATATCATATGTGTTGTATTTGTCAGCATTTGTTTTAGTAATAAAATAAAATGTATAATCTTTGCTTTAACTTAAAATTATAGTACATGTATTTTTCCATTTTTGTCTTCCTCCTCTCAACACACGCCTGCATTCAAATAAACCAGTCAATATCTTCGGGTGTAGTATTTCACTCATTTGTCTATTTTCATATAATTATAATGAAAACATATAAGGTGTTTCATTGATATTTGTTTTTACTAGTCATCCTATACATGCTGATCTTTGACCAGCTTCCTTACTTAATAATACATTAAAGATGTTTTTCCAAGTCTGAAAGTGCATACCTAACTCATTTTTTTAAACATTGCTTTGTGTATTCTTTTAAATTAATACAAATTTTTAGTGCAGTTTTAGATTTACAGAAAAATTGAGCTAGAGGCTTCCCATCTATCCCCTCACACACATGCACACAGTTTCCCCATTACTAATATTTTGCTAAATGGCTACAGTTGTAAACTAGAATGCACCAATATCAGCTCATCAACTGTAAAAAATGTGCCACATGAATGCATCATTTTTTTCAACAACTACATGACATCATATTGCGTAGGTGTATCTCTCCATTCCTTAACTGTTGAAGAATCTGGCTGTTTCTAACCTTTTACCATTATAAACACTGCCACACTAAACACACTTCAACATTTACCCTTATACACTAGGAACGTTATTTCTATGAGGTGAGTTTTCATATGAAATTATTAAGTGAAAGCATATGAATATATTACCATTTACTGCCAGTTGTATAGTCATCTCCTCTTTCATCAGGTTTTACAAATGAAAATCACATCTTCTAGAGTCTTGGTACATAGTGTACTTAGTGAGATTTTTTTTTGTTTATTTATTTATTTATTTGAGAGAGAGAGAAAGAGAAAGCATGAGCAGGGAAGGGCAGAGAGAGAGAGAGAGAGAGAGAGAATTCCAAGCAGGCAAGCAGGCTCTGAACTCACAGCACAGAGCCTGATGCAGGGCTCAGTCTCATGGAACAGTGACGTCATCACCTGAGCTAAAATCAAGAGTTGCATGCTTAACTGACCTAGTAACCCAGGCCTCCCAAGAGACTTTTGAAACTTATTTAATATGCTTACATTTTCATGAAGAATTGGATGACAGATTTGGCTGATATTACTGTCAGTACCGTGTGCTCAAGGGGTGAAAATGACTTACAGACCAATATATAAGAACCTGTACCCACATAGTCTTATTTGAAAATTGCAACTTTTTTTCACAAGTAAGTCTTATAATAGTTCCTTTGGGTTTCTTATTCCTTGGAGGATTATTCTATACATTCTCTACTAAGTGGTCTAGACAGGTAGTCCAATCCAACATTCAAGCTCTGTAAAACTGATCTAGTCCTGCATTTTATGTTGTGTCCCCCGTCCTACTCGTACTGCTTCTCATGTATCCAGAATTATTATAAAGGGAAATACCGTAAAGTCATCTCATTACTATGAAACAAAATTCCGTATACCAAGGACTCATATAGTCAACAATGCGCCCATAAGTGTAGTAATTTGCTGTTTTTTTGTTTTTTTGTTTTGTTTTGTTTTGTTTTTTACCATAAACTTGCTGACAATGAACTCATGTAAGTATGGAACCGGGAAGCAGGAGAGTTAAATCACGATTTCTGAATGTGTATTTGTGGGTAAGGAAATCTACATATGATCCATTTTACCAACCAGATTTTAGATGAAGATACCTGGTTTCAGAGAGGCAAAAGGAGTTGCTTCAGATCACCCAGTTACTGATGGCATCAAGACGAGAACAAATGTCTTCTTAAAAAAATTTTTTTTAACGGTTATTTATTTTTGAGACAGAGAGAGACAGAGCATGAATGGGGGAGGGTCAGAGAGAGAGGGAGACACAGAATCTGAAATAGGCCCCGGGCTCTGAGCTGTCAGCACAGAGCCCAACACGGGGCTCAGACTCACAGACTGTGAGATCATGACCCGAGCTGAAGTCGGACGCTCAACCAACTGAGCCACCCAGGTGCCCCACAAATGTCTTCTTAAATGGCAGCTCCAGCCTTTTTTCAACATGCCACACTTAGGCCAGCCAATATTTAGGACTGGTTGTAGGAACTCAGCTATCCCACCTCTCTCTTCAGTTTATTCAGTTGGAAAAATAAGCAAAATTTCTGCCATTCCTAAACCTTGCTGTATCAATTATTCAAAAGAATATCACATTTAAATTATACTAGCTAACTTCTGGGGTGCCTGGGTGGCTCAGTCAGTTGGGCGTCCGACTTCGGCTCAGGTCATGATCTCACGGTTCGTGAGTTCGAGCCCCGCATCAGGCTCTGTGCTGACAGTTTGGAGCCTGGAGCCTGCTTCAGATTCTGTGTCTCCCTCTCTCTCTGCCCCTCCCCAG
Source organism: Prionailurus viverrinus (assembly GCF_022837055.1). Lineage (NCBI taxonomy): Eukaryota > Metazoa > Chordata > Mammalia > Carnivora > Felidae > Prionailurus > Prionailurus viverrinus. The sequence continues at coordinate 208,679,282 of NC_062561.1, forward strand.
TTCAGGCTCACACTCTGTCTCTGTCAAAAATAAATAAACTTAAAAAAGAAAAAATTTAAAAAGAAATTGTAATAGCTAATTTTTGAAACACTTACCACAAGCCTGCTCTCGTGGTTGATTTTATTTTAGTGCTAAAAAATTGTGGTAAAATAGACATTGCATGAAATTTACAATCTAAACCATTTTTAAGTGTGGAGTTCACTAGTGTTAAGTACATTTACATTGTTGGGCAACCAATCTCCAGGACACTTTTCATTTTGCAAAACTAAGATTTTCAGATCCATTAAGCAGCTCCCCATTCCTCACTTCTGTCAGCCCCCCGCAACCACCAGTCTACTTTCTGTCTCTGCGACTTTGATTACTCTAGGTACTTTATGTAAGAAGAATCACAGTATTTGTCTTTTTGTGACCTAATTATTTCACTTACCATAGTGTTCTCAAGGTTAATCAATATGATACTATGTATCAGAATTTTCTTCCTTTTTTTTTTTTAAATGTTTATTTACTTTTGAGAGACAGAGCACAAGCAGGGGAGGGGCAGAGAGAGGGAGACACAGAATCCGAAGCAGGCTCCAGGCTCTGAGCTGTCAGCACAGAGCCTGATGTGGGGCTCGAATTCACAAACCATGAGATCGTGACTTAAGCCAAAGTTGGACGCTTAACCGACTGAGCCACGTAGGTGCTCTAGAATTTTAATCCTTTTTAAGGCTAAGTGATAGTCCTTTGTAAATATGCATATACCACATTCATTTTTCCATCCAACCAATGAATGGACAGTTTGGCTGCTTCTAGTTTTTGGCTACTGCAAATTATGCTGCTGTGAACATGGGTATACAGGTATCCCTTGTCCTTTTCAGTTCTTTTGGGTAAACATTCAGAAGTGGAATTGTTGGATCATATGGTAATTGTATTTTAAATTTTTTGTGGAACCACTGAGGGCTAAAATGTGAGCATTTTAATCTCTCTCTCGTTCTCTCTCAGTAGACCTCAGTAGACATAAATAATTGTAGTAATAAATCTTTGGGGAAAAATCACAACAAAATATTTATACAAGCAGTGAGTTTATAAATAGAAAATTGATAGCAACAAAAATTTTGTAAAAGACTGTATATCAACTATGTTTTGTCCCTTAGAGATTTTCTTTCCAATCAAATCACAGGCTGAATAGACTGTGTGAACCACTGTGGCAAATCCAATCTTCTTAGGAAACAGTGATGCGCAAATTGACAGATTTACACCATAAAGACACCAATGTTGATACATTTAATTAAAAATCTGGTTTTCAATCTGTTATCTAGATAATTCAGGGAAACAAGATTTGTGTATTGTTTCCCTTTGAACATCTACATCATGAAAACCTGAACAGAAATGATAAAATTTTAACTTTTCGGGGGAGATATTTTGGTTTGAATTGTAACAGAACATTTTCTGGTGACAAGACCCACCAGCTTTTGAAGGCAGGTCGGTAGCCAGGAAGCACAGAAACGGAATGGCCGTGGCGAGTGAGGATGAGGCTGATAGGAGAACCTGTCTGTCTTCCTGTCTGTCCAGTACCAACGGTCTTAAGTTGAACACTGTCTAAGGCTATGGTGAATTATGTAGGACCCAGGGAAATCTGAGTCTGGCTAGAAACCCTTAGTCCCATTTTTCTCACAAAACTATATTTAGTAATCTATGGCCTTTGTGCCTGGACACAACTTTGTAAGTGGCTCTGATGCTTATCATCTGGATAACTTGGGGGCAGTTAATTAACTTCTTTCCACCTCAGTTTCCTTTCAGAAAAATAGAAATACCATACTAGAAGCCTGATGAAGGTCTTGTAAAGATTTTAAAAGATTTTATACGTGTGAAGTCACATACATGGAACTCAGTAGATGTTTATCTATGGAAAAAAATAGTGATATTCTATACCTAGTAGATTCCTCTGGAAAAGAGAATTTAGATTTCGAACATGTTGGCAAATGACTAACCAGTATTAATGACATAATAACTTCTTTATTGGTACTCTCAACTCCCCAAAAGACCACTGATAATCAAATAAGCTTAAGTTCATCAGACTCAACTACAGATATAACAACTGGAGAAAATAATAAGTGGTTAGAGTCTGAACTGTGTCCTAGAATGGAAGGCCTAAGGGAGAATATTTACAAGGTTTGAAGGTTTAGGCTCCAGTGATAGAAAACATATCTTTCAAGGTGAGGAATGAATTGGGATCGAGTAAAGTTTGTGACTACAAATCTCATGCTGAAAAATTAGCTAAAGGATTTTGGATTATGCCAGTCCTTTTTCTTCTATATGCTCCATAATTACCATGATATTTGAATAGCGATAATGAGCACGTAATGATGGAAATTTAAAAATGTGATTTTCCTCTTCATTACCTGAAGAATTCAGGGAAATGAGCTTTGTGTGTTGTTTACCCCTGAATACCTATATTATGAAAGCTTGAACAGAAATAATAAAATTTTAAGTGTTTTCCACTTTGATTTAATAAAAGATACTAAGAAATAGAAGATACTAAGGAAATAAGTCATGGGGTCAGATGAAGATTAAGACCCCTAAGCTCATTGTCCTATTACAACATGAAATGGAGAATTATATATATATGTATAGGATATATATATATATATATATGTGTATAGTATATATATAATATATATTCTATACATCATATATTACATATAATATATTATATGTAATTATATTTAATTATATATTTAATTATAATTAATTATAATATATATGGCCATGTACCAGGTGATAGATTCCATAATAAAGGAATAAAAATTAAATGGGATTTTGGTAGTGACCTTGGCTCTGTTATGAGGAAAAAGAGTAAGTTGTTAAAATCTTCCATTGAAATGTGTTTCTTATTATAAAGATATTTTCATGTATAAGATAACATATACAAGAAATTGTAATATATAAGAAATATATTGTACAAATATATTGTACAAATATATTGAAATATATATTGTAATATATAACAATGGGTTAAGAACAAAAAGTCTTAATCTTTTAAGAATGTTCTATACAGAAGACAGAGGGTTAGACTTTCAAGTAGAAATGAGAAGGATTAGATTCCGTTGTCCACTATTTCTGCTGACTTATTTTGTCAGGACTTATTTCATCATACAATAGTACAGAAACTAATTTTCTCTTGATTGTCCAGCAGTTTAAAATATGCGCTTCTCTGATACCTAGATTATCTTCTAGGAACTGATTATAATACAAATCTCATAAGGACTGATTTCTGCAACTGATCCTGTCAATTGCCATTCATGTGGTGTATCATTCATTACTCAGTATTTTAAAGCTTGTTATTGGAGTTTGAGGTAACTATTTTAAGCGAAAATGTTGACCTCTTTTATCAGAATCCTTCCCAAATATTCAATAATCGTCACTAAAATGTCTGGTAATCAAAAGAATGTGTAACTTGAAACCCACACTGAATACCTGATGGGTATGAAGATGATGAAGACTCTTGTCTTTAGTCAGGGAAATGCTCCGTCAAGGAAATGAATGAGCCCTTAAATGAAGCCAGCTGTAGGCAAAGCATTGTCTATATGAATGTAATATAATAGCAAAAATATTTTTTCTAAGCAATTGCAAGCCAAAAATATGCCAGGGACTTCATAATTAATATTATTTTATCATTTTAAAGTATGAGAAAATAGCCTCATAAAAGTGAGATAACTTGCCCAAGACTGCAACCATTATTGTATGATACAACAAAGCTTTAGTTATATTCTAATCCCTCAAAGCCATTTTTCCCCCCATTATGTCATACTCCATTGTTTCCAAACCCTATTCTATGATTTCTAAAACATGCTGTAAGCCCATGTATCCCATGATGCAGATATAAGGCATCAGGTTGTACAGCCAGGCAGAGCTGATTTAGAGCCTACCTTCTTAAGAGGGCTTCCTGGAGAAATGGGATCTCGGCAGGAAACAAACACATTAAAAACAACAACAAAAACCCCTCAGGATTCTGGTAGATGTAGAGATGTATTTGCTCCTGACAAGATGGACCTGTGAGTAATAGATTCCCAGTAATGGGGCTGAGGGTTACTGGTCTTCAAAGAACACATGGAAACTTTCCAAAAGAGAGAATCAGTTTTAAACACCTTTGAAACCCAGAGAACACTAGTGCTAAATAACTTGCAAAGTAAAAAATAAGATTTTTCCTCTGTGGTAGGCAGAATGACCCTAATCCCCCCCAAAATCTTCCTGTCTTAATCCCCCAAACCTATGAAATGTTTCCTTACAGGACAAAAGGAACTTTGCTGATGTGATTAAGGTAAGGATCTTGAGATAGAAAGGTTATCCTAGATTATCCAAGTGGACTTGGTATAATCACAAGGGCCCTTATAAGAGGGTCAAAGGCAAAAGAAGGAGATGGGAACAATGCAGGGTGAGGCTGGGATGCTGTTCTTTGAGGGTGGAGGAACTGCTTCACAGCAATTCACAGCCAATGAATGGAGGCAACCACCAGCAGCTGGACATGATGAGGAACAGACCTTCCCCCGGAGCCTGCAGAGGGAACACAGCCCTGGCAGTACCTTGGTTTTAGACTTATGACCACTAAAACTTTAAGAAAACAAATCTGTGAAATGTGTGTTGTTTTGACTAACTTCGCAGTATTTTGTTACAGCAGCAGTCGGAAACTAGTATCACTTTCCTTCCCTTTCCTTCTTCACTTCTGAAGGGTCCAGTGGGGAAATTCATTGGAGAAGGAGGAATATAATTCTAGCTTGGGAAATAGGCAGAAACAAGAGAGATGAAGTAGTCCACGGCCCCTTCTTCCAACTGGGTGTCCAGCCCAAAGAAGTGTCGGGCTGAACCGGACAGGTTAATTGCTGAACTGCTTGAGGACTGACTGACCAAAGGATATTTTGTTACCCAGGAGCTATGAATTTGTCCCAGACTTCACCTGAGGGTCAGGATGGACAAGATTATATAAGTGAAGAAAACAATTTTCTAATTACATCCTCTGAGCCCCACTTTTCCAAAACTATGGCACCATATAGGAACAGGTCCACTTTGAATTAGGTGACTGCTCTGTTGCCTATTCATTCTGTGGGGCTTAGACTTTCTCCAAACACCCCTGTTTTCCTGGTTCTTGCTGAATGTCTTTGCAATGGTGTCTTTTCTTCATTACACTATTCCAGTGAGATTCTCAGTGCTGACAGTCTCAGATTCCCCACGTTCTGTCCTACCTACCTGTATGTTATCAGCCTTGGAAAATTCCTCTTGTTTGTAAAGATAATAATAGACGTGTGACGATGGTGAGAGTATAATGTGCAAAATGTTAAAAGCATAATTGTCATATACATAGATAGTGAGCATACACAAAAATTTTTGCTTTATTCATTAATGAGGCAACCAGTAGAATGAAAAATAGAAATTTTATATGGGCAGTGAAGAAGTGCTGAAATCTGATTGCTAAATTAGGTGCAGATTAGATTATGTTCTACAGAACAATAAAACCATAAATGATAACACAGAAGTCATCAACTCTGACAGAAGAAAAACAAATCCTTGTACTTTATCAGGTTTCCACAACCTAAATTCTATATTTCAGGGCTATAAAACTCCTGGATCCTAATCGGCTTTGATTACCACAGTGAAAGTTCCATTTTCTGGGGGAGTCAGGTGTGTGGGCTAACACGTTGGCATAATGTTAAAATGTTGCACAATCATCTTGTTTATTTCCAGGTTGAGAATAATTCTCTCTAACATCATTAACAACTACTGAAGTATCTAAAAAATTAAAATTACTAAATAAATATTGACATGAAGGAGAGCAAATTTTACCAAATGATGGGACCTTCTGTTTTAAAACAAAGTTTTAATTTATTTAATCCCTGTGCTGCATTGAGCTACATCTGTTGGGTTAAGCTGGGATTTAAATTTTCCTGAATCTCCTTCTCTTGACGGTTCTAGATGTGACTTGGAAGATAGAAGGTAAATAGTGGCTGAGATTCATGAAAGGACTCCGGGATCAGTTACAGTGCAGTTCATTGACAGAGGTGCCTAGCAGATCCCAGGTCATCCCTCATCCTCCCTGCTCTCTGATCAGCTTGCCTGGCCAACGGATGGCTGCCCGCAAACAGATGGTTGGCACTGGTCACACAGAGTTTAGGAGCTTCTTGTAGACATCTCCATGACATACCCCTCTGCATCTATTGCGTTGTCTGGGTCTGCTTGGCTTCTATATTTACCTTCAAGCTCTGACCTTTCTATTCTTGCCAGTGTTTTTGACAGATGAACTTAGAGACTCTATGATCCCTATTCTCTGCTTCAGATCTTCACTTCACCAGCTCCTCCCACATTTCCAGAAGATCTAATATCTATAATAAATCTCTTATTCCCCAAGTGCTCAGAGAGGCTTTGCTTCCCTGACTTAACCCTGATGGATGCATTTCTATTGTTTTATGGCTATGATCTCAAATTTCAACCCTCCCCGATGAGATGTTTCCAACCACATTCTGACATAGAGTCTCTCCACTAAATTTACGATGGTAATAATTTCACTAACAACAATAATAGTGATAATAGCTAACACTAATACTTGTGAGGGACTGGCATTATTATGAACAATTTACTACTAAATGCTTAGATGTTTCTCATTCTCTTTGAGACTGCTTCCTATTCTTTAAAAAGAAGATTATGTTTTAGAATGGGAAATATATTCTTCTTAATCCTGAGGTCATATTGCTATGAAAGGATCACAGGAGGGGCACTTGGATGCCTCAGTTGGTTGAGCATTCGACTCCTGATTTTAGCTCAGGTCATGATCCCAGTTTCCTGAGCTCTTCCTCTTCATTTTGGCCCAGGTCATGATCTCACAGTTTATTGAGCTCTCCCTCTCTGTGCTCCTCCCCAGCCTGCATTCTCTCTGTCTACCTCAAAATAAATAAATAACCTTTAAAAAAAAAGAAAAGAAAAGAAAGAAAGGAAGGATCACAAGGAAATCTAGGTTGGGGTGTAGTTAGGAGTATGGTGTGGGTAGCCAGGCTAGTCTGGGGACTGCTTTATTTATGTGGCAGAACAGTTACTGGTGGTTCTCTAAGATGTAAAGAACCATTGCCAAAAAGGCACCCAAATACTGTATATTGCAGTAACAGGACCTGCCGTGAATTTGTCATATGTCAGATACTTTGCAAAGCTGTTCATATATATTATCTCATATAATCCTGCCTCTGACTCCAAAAGGTAGGAACTATCAGCCTCTTTTTATAGGTGAGAAAACTGAGATTGGACAAAGTAACTTGCCCAAAGTCACACATTGTGTATGTGATTGAGGCTTCTAATTGTCTTCCTAGATCCATTCTTTCCTGCGAGGGACCCCCAAGTCTTAGTTGGACAGATATTGAGAATAACAATGACTGCATTCCTATCCTCCCTTGCAACTGGGTAAGTCCACTTGGCTATATTATGACCATTGATGTAAAAGTAAAAGTGGTGGAAAGTTGCCCTAGAGGGAAAGAGTATAGTCTTTTTTGCCTTCTTTTCTGATTGCTGTAATGCAGACGTAATGATTGGATCATCAGCGGCCAGCCTGGCTCTCCACATAACATAGGGAATGGCGGTCAAACACAGTGGAACGATATGCCATTAAGAATCTTGAGTCCTTGATACTGGAACACCTTACACACTTGTCTCTAAGTTTCCATCCTATTTAAGCGAAAATTATTGGGTTTTTCTATAACTTGCAACTGAACCCGATCCCAATTAATACAATAATATAATCTTCTTATGTACATACACAAAAATAGCACCAGTAACACCCACCACCATTACGGCCATTCATTCTTACAACTCTTTTCTCCTTATGGAAGATTGGAAATTAGAAATATGTCCCTGCAGTTACCGATTTCCAACCTCGAGTCTGAGAACTTACATTTATCAGGAGTCCCTGAAATTGCCAATTTTCCAACAACATGACCTCTCATCAGAGTAGTAAGAATGGAGAGCTACTGCTAAACAGTGCATGATTTTTTTTTCTGTAATAGCACATTGCTGGGAAAATGCACTACTCAAGACCATGAAAATTAAAATGACTTCAATCCTCCTAAGTGACATCCAATTGTAAAATTGAATGGGATGGCTTTTTAGAAACTTTAAAAGCATAGCCTTGATTCACTTCCACATATGACTGCCTGAGAGGTTTTTTTCTGTTCCTTTCTGTGTATGAGAGAGCTGAATTGTCTTGCCTTTGGCTTGCTAACAGGAGTATACAGGTTATTTCATAAGAGCTTTTTTTCCAAATGAAAATCAAACTTGCAATTATAAGGTAAGTACCCACGCTATAATGTACAACATGATGACTATTGCTAACACTGCTGTTTGACACACAGGAAGGTTGTTAAGAGTGTAGATCCTAAGAGTTCTCATCACAGAGGACATTTTTGTTTTTACTTTTTTCTTTTCTTTATGTTGTATCTGTACGAGAGGAGGGATGTCAGCTAAACCTATTACAATAATCATTTCACAATTCATGTAAATCAAATCATCATACTGTAGTTTTAAACTTATACAGTGATGTATGTTGATTATTTTTCAATAAAACTAAGATACAAAACTAAGATACAAAAATCACAGAGGAAGGCTAAGAAAACAAAGCTCTTGTGAGTGTGACATGTACATGTGTAGGCAGCAAGGCTCATACACAACCTACCCAAGCTCAGAAGAGTTTTCCTAGTTCTGATCATTCTTAGGGCCAAATATCCAAGATCATCGATTTTTGTTGCCAATAGCAATTTGGAAGGCAGTGGGTCTTTAATTCACCAATTACACTGATTTCTGCTGGGCTTTAATAAGATTTCCCATAATTTATAACTTACTAGGGGTGCCTGGGTGGCTCAGTCGGTTAAGCATCTGACTTCAGCTCAGGTCATGATCTCGTGGTCTGTGAGTTTGAGCCCCACGTCAGGCTCTGTGCTGACAGCTGAGAGCCTGAAGCCTGCTTCTGATTGTGTGTCTCCCACTCTCTCTCCCTCTCCCCACTCGTACTCTGTCTCTCTCACTCTCAAAAATGAATAAATGTTAAAATTTTGATTTTAATTTATAACTTACTATGCACTCAGATCTGAATGAGGAGAGATAAATAAACTCTATGTTAAGAATCGATTTTGGTATTGTCCTGTGATGGCCTTGTAGGAGGTAGAAAAAACCACCTACGTTTGGGATTTTAAGATTCAATGAAACAATCCCTCTATAAATGAGCTCTCCTTAGATTCTAGATGCCAAAATTCACCATTAGAGCTTCTTTTGGTTATAAGATCCATATGTCTCTTATTTAATCTTAGACATGCCTGAAGTGAATAACATGCCAAGTAAATCAATTTCCTCCTAAGTATGTACCTCCAAATTAGACTGCAAAAGAAAAAGGGGCATTGGACCAGCACAGGGCCTCAGAAGCTCGTGTAGGCAGGGAAGCTCAAATGGCATGCTTGGGTTCATGCGAATCATTAGGAAAGCATTTTGTACATTTGGGTGGAAGTTGAGGAAACAAAACAAAACAAAATAGTGAACTGGCTGCAAGAAGAGAAGGTGATGGACTCAGAGATTTGTTTCTCTTACTGACCTCCTTATTGTTTTCAGATCATAAAACAGGCACTTGAAATCAAATCAATTCACTTCTCAGTAATACTCTATCAGTGTGATGAGACCTGCTGTTGAACCCATTTTAAAACTGAAACATAAACTACTTAATCATTGATATCTAGTTACATATCCAAATTGTTTTAGCAATATGTTTCCCAGAGTTTATTATATTGAGCAAGAATTTTTTTGGCATCACTGGAACTAAGCCAGAAAAGAAAGACATAGAGTTGATTCTATCTTTCTTTGGATGGACAAGAAAAGCATGAAGGGTGAAGAAAATGGTCAACTGAATAAATACATCATCCCACAAAGAACCCTGTACCAGTTTGTTCGTCACCGTTACTACATGGCAATGCCTCCTTTTCTTGTTGTGGCATCCCTGCCTCTTTTCTGGAAGGAGCCAAGATCCAATGGTTAGTTTTTTTAGAGGTATAGGACCCCTTCCTCCGGCCCCTTCCCTGTGAAAAAAGATAACTTTTTTGCACATTTGCCTTAATAGAGCTGCTGCTTTTAATGTAGTAATCTTTGCAAATGAAAATGAAGTTAAGGCAGCCTGTCTGAAATGGAGACTCTAAAATAATGAAAAACAAATGCACAATAGATGACAGACCCCAATAATCCAGCAGTGTGCACTTGTCTTCATTTGGAAAATTCTGTTTCTGTTCGTGTATAACTGGGAGCCCAATCAGGGCTACAAAAAAATAGAAGCTTCCAGGAACTGTCTTCATGTTCATGAGCCTGAGATCACAGCCTGGTTTTCTGTTTCTTCATTACTAGAGTACCATATGGCCTATTTCTACAACAAACACTCATTTAAGATCATGAGAAAAGTTGCCATAATGCTAGGGCTTCAGGCCAAATTACACTGAGAGACAAAATACAAAAAATTCTGAGTGGTTGCTTTATTTTATTCTTTTGTATATGATAATCATCTTGTATTAACATTTCTGCTACTCTAGTAGGTGACAGCATGCTGGATTCAGCTCTGAGTTTTAAGAAAGAAAATTACTTTCTGATTTCAACTAACATAAATCTATTCACATAAAATGGCTTCACAAATATCTTTCAAGTTATGTTTGTAGGCTCAGCCATCACAGACATTTTAGAAAATATGTGCTCCTGGTCAGAGAGGAGAAGAGAAACATGTTAACTTAAATTTGTGAAAAGCTTTCTCTATTTTCTAGTACTCAGAGATTTGGAAAAGGAAATTATTTGCAAAGAAGGATGACAAAGGATCTAGACTTTGGGAAACCGGCTCACCAAATAAAAAATAAAACAAGGACTTCCTGATAAAATTTTAAAAGGTTCACCATATTACCACATTTAGACCTCATCCGTTCATAATGGAAAACAACGATCTTCTCACATGAGTGTCATATCCACGAATGTCTTCATCTCATCAGGGACAGTACTGCAAACTTCAGGAATGAAGCTGCTTGTGTTAGAGAGTCAGCAACTTCAAAGAAATGTTAAGAGTTTTCATTTCTTTGGAAGACTAGAGTTCGATCAGGAATCTCGTTGCTGCTGTTGTTGCTATGTGTTTCATTTTGTCGTTTGGACTTATATAAGGATGCAAAGTGACTGTTGTCTCCGTTTATCAAAAGTGAAGTTCCCACCCATGTGACCACAATGCAAGGTATCATGGCTTTCACAGTCTGATTCATTCAAAACGTCTACATTATCGTTTTGAGGAATTGAGGATGAGAAGAGGGAAGAATGGCATTGAGAGTAGTGTGAAGGAAAGAAGACAATCAAAGAAATGAGTCAACAATGGGAATGAGCAGTAAGTAATTCAGCATTATTGAAAATATGGATTGAGGAATAAACACAGTGATATAATCCTGTGAGATTCCAGAGACTCGGGAGAGGTGGACACATCTCACAAAGTGTAGACTGGAAGTTCAAGATTTTTATGTGGATATTAATGAGGAGAAATCCTACTGGAGGATTTAGATACATTTAGGTATCCTACTATGGCCTTCCAAAGTGGCATGTTAATGGTATAAATGAACTATAAAATATGCAGTATTTTAGACTTCTGAAGATAATCTCTTAAGGCAAAAAGGGCTTTTGTATACCATATTGAACCGAAGATGAGAGGGCATTTTTGGAAAAGGGAAGAGAAGGGCTTTTTTTTTCCTTCATATTACTCTACATAAAAAAATCTATTTTATAAATTCAAAGTAGTTTTATAATAAAAAAGCCAGATCTCTCTTTAGAGGAATTATCCTACTCTACTTAGGGTTGCTCTTCACTTTATGATTTGCCAAGTTACCACTCAAGGATAGTATCTCCCATTTCTTTAACACAATTGACCATTTTCGTCTCTTGTACATGATACTGACCTGGTACACATTCAAGGAGGAAAAGGGGAGGAGGACAAGATATATCACATCAACTAGCATAACATCCTGCTGCTTAATCAGACAACTCTCAGGGGCCTACCACAATCCACTGGACATCTATATGGGGTCCATCATAGTCCAATGGGGTGTTTACTGGGGAATCTTCTACTGGCTGACTCAAGGACACAGTGTCCTTCCATCTTATGACTATGCCATGTCCAAGACCTTCTTCTGAGACATATATATAGTAAAACCTTGGTTCTTGAGCATAATTCATTCCAGAAAATCCTTGTAATCCAAGGCACTTGTATATCAAAGTGAATTTCCCCATAAGAAATAATAGAAATTCAGATGATTCGTTCCACAACCCAAAAATATTCATATGAAAGTGATTACAATATTATAATATAATACAAAATATAAAGAAAAATAAGCAAATGAACCTGCACTTATCTTTGAAAACCTTCATGTCTGGTGTGAAGGGGACACAAGAGAGAAGGGTTATTGTGTAGGATGACTTTCACTATCACTGACAGAATCACTGCTCTCTGGAATCTTTTCCTTTCTTGCAACTTTAACAAGAAACCTATCCACTGACCTAGAATGAAACAAAGCATTCCTAAGCTTACTTTTGAACGGAAAAGTGAAGGACCGTCCATAGGTGCTTTGAAGTGACAAAAAAAATACACCAATACACTAATTATGGGCACCTTCCAACATTCTGAAAAATCACTGATTTCTGCCAGACGATGCAGCCCGACACTAAGCATCTGAACGTGGGAGATGATCACTCACAATCCCACAGTGAGTGAGAGAGTTGGGGGGGGGGGGGAAGAACCACTGGCTCAATTGTGATCCTGTGACGTGCGGTGTCATGTACGACTCGTATTGCAAGACGTCGCTTGTTTATCAAGTTAAAATTTATTAGAAATGCTTGCTTGTTTTGTGGAACACTCGCAGAATGAGTTGCTCGCAATCCAAGGTTTTACTGTGTATTTAATACTTTGGCACAAAAGAATTTCAATTTCCAGAATCAAAGGCTGCAGTCAAATCCAAGAACTAAAAATGCTGCACCACCAACCACACTGTTATTGCTGCAGTTTTGAACGCTTTCCACCCCTGCTCACCTCTTGTACTGCTCATTGCACTCAGAATATGAAGTATGTATTTAATAAGAGGACATCTGGCTCTTCTTAATGTCTAAATTATCAAAATTTTATGCATCCATGTCAACCCCTGGTGTGTTTACTTTGAAACAGGTTCAAATAAAGTTCACTTTGACAGAAAGCTGTGATGACTTTAGGCATTAATTAGCCTGGTCTAATGGTCAGAGGACTAAATGAAGTCAGCAGTCCCGTCTGTTAACGCCTTTTGGACCAACATTGCCATTATCTCGCTGTAAGTATGTTTGAAAAGTCATAGCTCATTTTCTCTAGCTTTCACACAGAGATGATCCTGGGATAAAATAGGTCATTAAACTACGCTAGGCTCTGAGGAATGACAAACTCCAATGCTGCCAAAGCTCCTGTGGTGACTCAAAAGGGTAGCAGAGTGGAGGCATAAAATGTTGCCCTGGGACCTGATGTTTCATGAGCCCTAGACTCATACCTTAATTGAAGAGCTGTTCCAACGCTTGAATAATCTGATTTGGGAGGCTTCTGCATTTGAAATGCTGGATGGGCCATTGCAATAGCTCATTTCATCCACATTTCTTCCACAGTGGACTGTGGTCATCCACTAGACTAGAACAAAAGAAGCAAATTTTGGAAGCATGATGTGTATTTGATTGTTATTTAAAAAAAAAAGAATAAAATAAAGCTCAGCTAATATATTTTTTTAAATATTTAGTTTTGAGAGCGATAGAGAGAGAGAGAAGCATAGAGAGAGGGAGACACACAATCTGAAGCAGGCTCCAGGCTCTGACCTGTCAGCACAGAGCCTGATGTGGGGCTTGAACCCACGAACCATGAGATCATGACCTGAGCCGAAGTTGGGTGCTAAGTCGACTGAGCCACCCAGGCACCCCCAAGCTCAGCTAATGTTAATGTAGAGCTTGTTGCCATCAGGCTCACTCAGACCTCTGTAACTTAAGGGGGGAAATTACCCTGAAGGAAAAGTGGAAATTCCTAGAGCATTTGGAGAAGTGAAGTGGATTTTACTATGTGATTTTAATTAAAGTAATCCTCATTTTAAAGATGGGAAAAGTTTATAAAATATCCTTCCAAGAAACTGGGAATTGAACATAATATTGCACATATAAGCCCAAATGATCAACCCCCAAATGGCAGCACTGACTTCTCAGGTCTTTGTTAGCCTCAGTGGGAGGGAGGGTGTCAAGAGTAATAAGCCCATGAGATGATGTCATAGGGGCGTATCTGGGGGAAAAAAATCCAGAGAACTTCTTTGATCTCTTTATTGTAAAGAAGACAATTTTTAAATGATTAAAGAAATCATACTGAAGAAGATGTAGTTTATATATACAATGGAATACTAGTTGGCAATGAGAAAGAGGAAATCCTGCCATTTGCAGCAACGTGGATGGAACTGGAGAGTATTGTGCTAAGTGAAATAAGTCAGTCAGAAAGACAGGTATCATATGTTTTCATTCATATGTGGAACTTGAGAAACTTAACAGAAAACCACGGGGGAAAGGAACGGGAAGAATTAGTTACAAACAGAGAGGGAGGAAGGCAAACCATAAGAGACTCTTAAATACAGAGAACAAACTGAGGGTTGAAGTGGGGAGGGAGGGGAAAATGGGTGATGGGCACTGAGGAGGGCATTTTTCGGAATGAGCACTGGGTGTTGTATGTAAGCAATGAATCATGGGAATCTACTCCCGAAGCCAAGAGCACACTGTATAAACTGTATGTTAGCCAACTTGACAATAAATTATATTTAAAAAATAATAAAATAAAATAAGACTTGATAAACATAAAAAAAGGAAATAATACTTTGCTAAAGAAATCTCTGCTTTGGAAAAAGTATTTTGAAAGTGGATGTTTGGAGAAGCTTCCGTTATTATATGGTTTTGATGCAGAAAGCAATTAATGTGGGCAATGTAAAAAATCTTTAGAAAAAATCACCTGGATATAAAATTTTCTGGCTTTTCGGATTTTTTTCAAATGAAGGGTTTCAGTGGATTTTGACCTCATTTATTAAAATTGTATAAATCCAATTGTTTTGTATGAATAATCAGTTGACCTTGAGGATTATATAAATTTACTACTCAAATTACCAAACAAACCCTTTACTTAATTTGTGCCTGAGATTTAAAAATAGCATCGTGATTTAGCAAACATAGCCAATAAAACAAGATGCATTTGTTTTATTTGAGTTTGCATACATTTGTGGGGATGGTCCTCAGCTATAACAGTCAGTCGTACCAAGTATCACAAGGAATTACATAGAAATCAAGGGAAAATATACTGACTTATATTTAATCACATTCCTAACCTCCCCTCTCTCCTCCAAAACCAGTCCACTAACCTGTGTGGATTCACCTTTGTTTTGGTTTTTATTTTGGTGGGGGAGAAGTGGTGACTGCAAATAGCTAAAATTAAAAATTAATTTAAAATCATTTCCTCATACTATTTTTACTTTCCATTTCATTTTTACTTAAAATTTACAGAGCATATTAGAATTAAAATACATACACAAATTATAACTTAAATATATATTTACTATAGGAACATGCTGAAGAGGTACATACTCAAGTACTTTTTACTGATAAAGGAGCATAATAAAAATTTTAGAGATACAATATAAGGCTACAAAGAAAGGTGTATCAGCTTACATATGAAAGGAGCTTATGATATAAATATCATTGGTCTCTGTGTCTCACCCTTACTCCCTAACAATCCTGCTTCAACTGCATCTATCTTGCAAATTTATCCAATATGCCTTATAGAAATAATGGAATAGTATACAAATGAAATTACTATAATGTTCCCATCCAACCCACTGATTCTTTCAAGGAAACCCTAAATAAGTTCCGTAAAAATCAAGTATGGCACCTACTTAAATCAGGGTTACAAATTATACAAATATTTTTCACATAGTTATTGTGATCCCCTCAATCCTCAAATTTTAACTGCAGTGTGAAAACCAACTGTGGCGTTATAAGTGACAACAATAGTAGTAAACATAATGAGTGAATGTCAGACATTTCACAGATCCACAAATAACCTGATTGTCCGAGGCCATCACCTCAATGATATGAGCCATGGATTTAGAATAAAATAATCTGCTTTTTGTACTGATTCTTCTTCTTATTATCTAACTATAGACAAACCATTTACCTTCTCTCTGCTTCAGTTTCTTCACATTCAAATTGAAGATATCTGCTCTATCTCAAGGGGCCGGTGAGGGTATCAGATAATATAAACTATAATCACTTATATTTGACATAATTTGATACAAAATAATGTTGTTATCTTATCTTATAGCCTATGTACCAAGCTCAGAAATGAGGTTGTAGATGTATAAAGAATAGAAAGATATACAAAGACTAGGAATATAAAGATTAGAATGCTCAGTCCAAAAAAAGCATAGGTTGAAAAGGCAGATAATTTAGACAGGAAGATGATTTTTGATGGATTAAGCCCAAATCAGGTACAAATCTGAAATGTACATTCTGCAACTGTAGTACAACTATTATTTTTTTCTACTTGAGTCCTAGATGAAGTTGACATTTGCGAGTAATCAGGTCATTTGTTATGTAAACACTTACCTAGAAAATCAATAAGAACTCAAAGCAGATGTACTCATGGGCTGTTCTTTTTAAAATAGATTGTTGCCCTAGCCTGTAATCATTATATCCAGATGAGTTTGTGAAGGAAGTCACAAAGGCATTTCTCTGAATTATTTAGCTTCATAATAAGCGACTTAATTTCTCTGAATTTTGTATTTTTACAAATATTTGGCTCCCTGGGTCTGCGTTCCAAGAATTTTGCAGAGTTCAGTCCAGCTGGTGTCAACAACACCGTCCTCTCTCTAGGCAGCATCCTTGGAACAGCTCCCCCTGTGGGAACGGTGGGCATAACACATGCCAAGGACTGGATGGGGGCGGGGAGCCTCCGATTGCCCTGGTCCAGCACCCAGGTCAACTGATGGTCATATCCTTTTGATTACCTCCTCCCACATAAAGTAACATACATAATGTGAGATATACATAATATCTCTTTTATTTTGATTAATCCCTTCCTCTATCACATTTGAAAAACTTTTTTTTATCAAAGGTGACATCTAGTGACATCTTCACTATATTTTTTCTAAACATACTTTCTTATAAATACTCAAATCAGACAGTTCACGTTAGCTTACCATATTTTCATTCTGTGTTCAATATAAAAATAATGTTTGAAATTTGATTTTAATATAAAAAATAATTGTTTAAATCCATCATATTTTCGATTTTTATAATGTGTTCTAGGGGGTAAGCACCCTAGCACACCAAGAGTAGTTAGCATCTTTAAAATAAGATTTCCCCATTGAGACTTCTTCATAATTGCAAAAATATTGTTCTCTCATGGGAATAAGCTATCAGTCGGATATCACACTTAGCCCTTTGGTCCCTCTCTCTGGATATCGAGTAAAGCTTAAGTAATTGACAGTGTGCTCACTTGGGCTTGGCATTCAGCTCGGAATCTACAAGGACCGAGCACAAGACAGACATTATCATTGTCTCATTAAATGCTTTTCAGAAGAGTTCCTTTTAACAATACAAATAACTGTGATGGGTAGGCTTTGGAGTTAAAGGAATGGATACATAAATGCACTTCCCCAAAATAAAAATGTTTTGTGTTTTTTACACAAAGGCTTAAATTACCCATTTTGATTTCACTATAAACATTCACAGTAATAATACCTAATTTTTAAAGCTTTACCATGTATAACTTTTTGTCTTGTTTGTGTTTTTCCAATTTAGTAGACCACTATATCCATGCACGAATAATGGAGAAACTAACTTTTCCAGTGTACCACACACAGTCTTGGCTTAACTTAATATTTTTTATTAAATGGTATTATATTCACACTTGTGTTCAATGTTTGTCTCAAATTCTGATATCTGGTTTTGCAGTGTGCCTTCCACCCTTCCAAGCCGATTATAACTTTCTGATTATTTGTATCAAGTACTTCTGTTTTATTAATCATGAAGCATTTATTCTTCTCATTTTCTTTTTTTTTTATTATATTTATTTAGTTTTGATAGACAGGGTGAGACAGAGAGCGAGTGGGGGAGGGGCAGAGAGAGAGGGAGACGCAGAATCTGAAGCAGGCTCCAGGCTGTAAGCTGTTAACACAGAGCCCGACATGGGGCTCGAACCCATGAACCGTGAGGCCATGACCTGAGCCGAAGTCGGACACTTAACTGGCTGAGCCACCCAGACGCCCCTATTCTTCTCATTTTAAATCTTTGTTTTCTTCAATGTCCTTTGTTCATCTCTATTGTCATAGTTTTGTCTTCATTTCATGGCTAGCCTAGCTTCTGTTTCAAGGGTACTTCTACGGTTCCTCAGTGGTCTTTCTCATGATTCGGTTATCTGTGTACTTACACTTAACATTTTACTAAGTAGATCAATGTGAAGAGACACATAACACTATTTGTTTAAACAAATAAACACTTCAAAATTTGTATGGTTACTAAGAACATTTTTATACCTTAATGTTTCATTTTAATTATTGAAAAACTTAAAAGCTGAGAATTATACAATTCTTTTAAACAGTTCCTGCTTTTCACTGCTCAGTGTCAATATTTAGAAAATAATGCATGTTTTTCCTGTGATTGCAAGGTGGTGGAGTGCTGGCTGGCTGGATTGGTCAAGTGAAAACCATACCTGGTTGAACTTGAGGGAATTTTATGTCACTCTTAAGGTGAAGTAGATGACAAAATTTTATATGCTATATTTTTCAAATTATGTTTTGAAGGACCTTTGCAATAAAATATCATGTCTAGTAGTTTTGAGAGCAGTGAAAACACTTTGAGTGTGAGTAAAATAGTAACGATATATTGCAAGCAGCACAAAAGCAGGACTGCTCTGGCCTTATGGTGTCCTTTGTTTTCAGTGTGTGGCAGGATGCCTAGACCCTGGCTGTCCAGGAAGTATCTGTTTAAGGAGCATTGACTTTGCTACAAAACAAAAATTTCTAACAGCATAATGTTTAAAACATTTCTATTGCTAAAGCACTATTCTAACCTCATGAGAAACACACAGCCATTGAGAGAATTTGTGTGTGCGCGCTCTCGCCTATGTGTTTCTTTAGTGTGGTGTGTCCTATAAAGGGAATTTTAATTCTTACCAGGTCATGTAAAATCCCATTTTTTCTGAATTTTAGTTGTTTAACTATTTAGTCATACTAAATATTCTGAGTATTTTGTAAAGTGTTCCTTCTGTCTCAGCCCCAACTGTGTATTAATCGCTTATCGTTGGAAGTAATTATCTGTTTTCCAAACCTTCAGTTTCACGGCAGGCTAATGAAAACTGTGACCAGAAGATCCACCATATTTAAAAATAATGCTCTAATAAATAAATAAATTAATTAATTAATAAAAATAATGTTCTAAGATTCTTCTTTTTAACAAAGCACAAACCAAGGGTGCCTGGGTAGCTCAGTCAGTTAAGTGTCTGACTCTTGGTTTTGGCTCAGGTCATGATCTCCCGGTTTCCTGAGTTTGAGCCCTGCTTCCGGCTCAGCACTGACAGTGCAGAGCCTGCTTGGGATTCTCTCTTTCTTCCTTTCTCTTTGCCCTTCCCCACTCTCTCTCTCAAAATAAATAAATAAACTTTAAAACAAACAAAAACAAAAAGCACACAGACCAGATCAACCAAATGAAGAATAAAGAGTGAAGAATAAATGTTAGTCCTTAGCAAAGGATATGATTTCTCTCATTCCTGCGCCAACCATCATTATGTTGGGGATGATGGGGAAGAGTCTGACGGCACGCAAAGAAATAACTTTGGGGAATGAGATGGTAGATATGTAGGCATTATCAGGTAATACCTGGTCAGTCCTTGGTTTTGGCTTATTCATCTCAGAGTCTTTCTCTGCCTCTCCAGGTATGTGAGTTCTCACGGTCATGTATTCCTATAGCAGCCTGTTCTTCACATTTCATTGAATGCATCACATATGTCTTACTTGTTATGTGCACCAACATCTATCTTGTCAGTTTTCCTCATCTGTAAATCAAATCATTTCATAAGAGAATCTGTAGCTTCTCCTCCAAGTCTATTGGTCTTGCGTTCCAAGTCAGTATTGAAACACTAGCAACTGCGTGCGGGTGGCAGGGACCCTAGAGAAGGGACACGAGGAAGGAAACAGCTGTTTTTACTAGATTAAGGCCACACTTTAGGTCCTCTGTGCCCTTCTCTTTGTGATTAGCAGAGATTCCTAAAGAAAGTCCACTGGCATCCTTAACAACTTCAGTTTTTCTAGCAGTTTCAACTGTAGAATTGATGTGATGGTTTTACCTATGCCTCAAAGGTGCCTTGAACTTTATCTAGTTCATATATTCACAGTTGGCATTCAAGTCATAAAATTTATCTTGGCTTTTAAAATATTCTAGCAGGGACACTTTTAGAATTGGCCATTTTGCAGTGGTTCCAGAGACAAATTGTGTTGTGCAGTTGAGATGTTTATTCTCTTTACTCAACCCTTATTTCTCAAGTAATGACAAAGTTCAATAAATGAAACATGGCATAAATCTTAAAAATTAGATCATGTGAGGAAATCTGGGAAGCTAAAGGTAAATCCCACTTGATTCCTATGTATATGTACTTTGGCAATTTTAACACTAATGAAAGCAATCCATATCTTCTGGGCACTATCATGTGCCATTAATTTTACATTAGAAATGTTGCCCAATGAACTGATACAGATACACTCGAACACTGATGATGTATGTCTAAGTTCATCCCTTGAGAAATTAGAGTTCAAAATGAGGAAAAAATACAAATCAGAAAAGAAAGTTAAAAGCAATTAGGGGGGGGCTCCTGGGTGGCGCAGTCGGTTAAGCGTCCGACTTCAGCCAGGTCACGATCTCGCGGTCCGTGAGTTCGAGCCCCGCGTCAGGCTCTGGGCTGATGGCTCGGAGCCTGGAGCCTGTTTCCGATTCTGTGTCTCCCTCTCTCTCTGCCCCTCCCCCGTTCATGCTCTGTCTCTCTCTGTCCCAAAAATAAATAAAAAACGTTGAAAAAAAAATTTTTTAAAAAGCAATTAGGGGCACCTAAGTGACCCAGTCAGTTAAGTGTCCAGCCTCTTGATTTTGGCTCAGATCATGATCTCGAGGTTCATAGGATCAAGTCCCGCACCAGGCTCTGTGCTGACAGCATGGAGCCAGCTTGGTATTCTCTCTCTCTCTGTCCCCCCCACTTCTCAAAATAAATCAATAAACATTTTATAAAATGCAATTAGGTGATTAGGGTTAAAATTAAATTTTAAAATCCATCTTAGAACTTAAAAAAAAAAGTTTTGAGCCATTTTAATACCACTAATTTGATTCTTTACTGCTTGAAATAAGTACGGTATATGTGTTCTTACTCCTGGATAAATTATCGTTAAAGATCAAAAGTAGTTAAGAGGCCAACCCAGGGTTGATTTAATTCTCTTAGGATGCCCTTTAGCTTCAGAATTTTTCACAGTTACAGTGAATTCACTCCCACGTTAATATCAACGAGACATGAGAAGTGATTCTTTTCCATAATCGCACCACTAAATTCAACCAAATGCTTCAAGAAACTACCATTAACTGTGTGGGGAAACCAAGTAAGGATATTAATCAAATAAGTGATACAAATCACTGTAAAACTTACATTGCTTAAAACTCAGCAACAAAAGTAAGTTTTTCTTTCCCAAATTCTTTGATATGATGGTTTGGAAGCTGAAGTTTCATTGCAGACAGTAATTAGATGTCTTCTCCTTCTGAACACTGATCCAATGGGCACGGCATTTTATGGATAAACTTCAAGAGGACAGAGCCACGGTGTGCCCACCCTGCAGCCAATAGGTCTGGCCATAACTCCAGCTCAGCCAGTCACTAGTGGTGCAACCAGAGGCATCTTATGTAACTCAGTAAGCCTCAGTTCCCTCATTTGTAAAATAAAGACAGCCATAATCCATATTGCAGAGTTATTGGGAAAACAAGAAGTGATGAGTGCTAAATACTAATCTTAAATTTATGTTGCTCATTTTGAGTTTTAAAGGCATGTATTTTCGATTAACCTGTGGCCACCAAAAGCCAAACCAGCTGCAAAATTTAAGACAAAAACACTTCTTTTTTTTTTTAATGCAAGTATCCTGCACCCTTAACCTCACTTCCAGCCTCCCCACCCCAACTCACAGAGGAATCTCACAAAATGAGAATAAGGAGTGAAACAAATGGACCATGATTTACGTTCAATCATTTTCCTTTAAGCGAGGTGACCGATCAGGAACTCACATTTGCAATATTTTCAAGAGGGATATAAGGCTGTTAGAGAAGAGTTAGATGAACAAGCAGAGCAGAAACAGAAAGCAGGGGTAAGGTGTATCAGAGTCTAGGGGAACCCCGTCTGACAAAGAGCAATTTGTGAACATGCATTCCATTCATATATGTAGCAAGCTACTTAGAGAAGATGGGTACAGTATAAACTTCTGAAACAAACACTTTACCTTCTTATGACATTCAGTCATCCTTAATAGTATTTAACATTCAACAAAAAAGTAAGAATAATTTGCAAAGTAAGAATAATTTTACATAAACTTGGCTCTTAATTTAGTGAGCCAAAGTACTTCAAGGATCTCCATCTTTCTCTCTCTCTGTATATACATATACATACATATATATATATATATATACACACACATGCACATACATGTATATGTATATGCATATACATATATATGTATATATACATGTATACATGTATTTATATATCTCTGTATATACATATATATGTGTATATATATACATACATATATGTATGTATATACAGAGAGATATATATTATCTGCTCAAGCCTCTTAATTTTAAAGAAAAAAAGATGTAGACCCAGATTGTTTATCCTTTTCTAACTCACAGAGCTAGTGAGGAATGAGGAGTTCTGTTTCCCAGGTGGAAGAGACCACACATCATGCCCTACATTTAGTCAATCCTAGTGGAAGTTTTGGTCCTACTGTCTCCAAAACTGTTGATCTGTGTCCATCAGGCAGGTCAGGTCTCCTTTTCTCCTCAGTTCTTCCCCCTTTTAAAACCTGACCATTCGGAATTTTCCCACATGTCGTTTCCTAAAGTCTCTTCAAACCTCTTTGAATAATTTGCATGAAAATACTCCACTCCAACCTCTAACAACCAGACCTCAGCCAAGATGAGTCAGGTGAAACTGAGAAGGAGGAGAGGAACTTGGGTCAGTTCTGAAGCAAGCATTTCCTGAGAGCAGAGGACAGGATGGCTTAGCTAGAAGAAGGGTGCCACCCACTGGGGGAAAGAGAGTATTGCCTCCTCAGAGGCTTTGAAAATGGTAAAGGAATGTTCTCAAACTAACTCAAAAATTTAATTCCCTCTCTTTTCTTTATTTCCATTTATTTTGCTGGCACCAAGTACAGAGAATTAGATTTTGGATTAGTTGTAATCCTACTTTATGACATAGTCATCACTGTTGCATTTAAGGCAAGGTCTGCTTTTAGTTAGTTTTTGAATTAATAGTCTTTAATAAGCTTGCTGGGCTCACCACCCTAAACAAAAACAAGGCCCTTGACAAGAACCTCCGTGCAGCCCACCCCACCCCACCCCATCTCCTTGCCTGCCCCCACCCGGAATGGCCCAGCTCATACAGATTTGAGGCACCATTATCATAGACAGCCACGTTTCTGAACTTTTTGCTATTACTGAACTAACAATTATTTTTCTAAGTATCACCACTGACCAACCCCATGATTTCCTAACAATTAAGTTAATTAGCTCAAGTTAATTAAATTAAATGAAACTAAATTAAATTAAATTAAATTAAATTTCAGCTTTAAAAGTGGAGAGGCAAGAAGGCAGTTTGGATAAAGCCTTGAATTCTGGAGTCAGCCTACATTTGGTTTAAATTCAGGAGTCCCGCTTATTACCACCACTGACTCCTATCTTGGGCAAGCCGCTAACTTCTCTAAGCTTCAATTTTGTTGTAATGAAGGACAACTAGTGTTGTGAGGATGTGACCATACAATCATGAAAACTGGCATAGTGCCTGGTACAGAGAAAGCGCTCGATATATGCAAGTTAGTTTTATTTCTATCTACTATTGTCTGGGAAGGTTTCTTTTTTAATATTATGTTTAAAAATATATAGTAATAACGTCACAAAACAAGTTTCATGTCATTGTGAATCTTTTTTTAAATTTTTAAAAAAATGTTCACTTATTTTTGAGAGACAGAGAGAGCACAGGTGGGGGAGGAACAAAGAGAGAGGGAGACAGAATCTGAAGCAGACTCCAGGCTCTGAGCTGTCAGCACAGAGCCCAGGGTGGGACTTGAACCCACGAACCGTGAGATTATGATCTGAGCTGAAGTCGGATGTTTAATGGACTGAGCCACCCAGGTGCCCCATGTGAATCTTTAATTCCAAGGAGATGATCGCTATTACTACTCGTAACAATAACAATATGCTACACTTTTGTTTCTTTTTTTAAAAAATTTTTTTTTCCATTATTTTATTTTTGGGACAGAGAGAGACAGAGCATGAACGGGGGAGGGGCAGAGAGAGAGGGAGACACAGAATCGGAAACAGGCTCTAGGCTCCGAGCCATCAGCCCAGAGCCTGACGCGGGGCTCGAACTCACGGACCGCGAGATCGTGACCTGGCTGAAGTCGGACGCTTAACCGACTGCGCCACCCAGGCGCCCCAATATGCTACACTTTTGGAGTTTACATGGTTCTTGGAACACCTTCACCTCATCTGATACATGAAAGAATTCTCTAAGGTAGGTTTGACAGGCAACATTATTTCAAATTCATACAATTGAGATTGTTTAAAAACTAAAATAAGGATGTTCTTTAAAAACTAGACATTGATTTCTTTCTCACAAAATCATCAGGGATCCAGGCTCCTTTCAACCTGCTACTCTGTCATCCTCAGCATGTCCCTTTTTCCTCAGAATCTCTTTACGTGCAACTCCAGCCGTCATGTCTGCATTTTAGCTGATAGGAAGAAAGGACTAAGGACAGCACACCATCTCCCTTCCAGAATATTTCCCTAAGGTCATACACAACGCTTCTGCTTATGTCCCATGAGCCAAACCTTAGCCATGAAACCATAACCGGCTTCCAAAGCCAGAAAATAAATCCTTAATCCAGGCACACCCAACTGCAGCTACAAATGAGAAGCTCTAGGGAAAATGAAAGAGCAGAACATGGGTATTTGTTCTGGAAATTTGTTCTGGATATTTGTTCTGGAAAGATGAGAACTAGGAGCTTCTGCCATACAAAACAAAACTGTCTTCTGGGACTTTCTATCCACAGTACTGAGTCCTCTATTTGCCCCATTTAAGAATCTCAAAAGGAGAGCTAAGCTCAGAGCCCTGCAGCATGCTTTTGGGTGTGAAGCTGCTACAACCTATGCTGCATCTGGCTATTGCGCTCAGTGTTGGCTATTATGAACCGAGGCTTGACACTGTGGGAACAGGACATCAGTTATTGTAACCAACCCAACGGAGAGTTTGTCTGCCTGATTCATAGCAAGTCAATAAAAACTTGCACTGAGCTTTTGCAGTGAAGAAAGATAGGTATTTGTTGGGTTAATGCGCAGGAGAAAGGGGAGCTAATGCTCTAAAATCTCCAACTCCCTGATGGCTTGCAAGTGAGGGTTTTTATGGGGAAAAATTTGAAGCAAAAGTCTCCTGAGAAGGTGGGCACCATTGACTGGAGGCCCGCCATTTATTGGAGTCCCATTGATTGGAGACACCACTGATTCGAGATACCATTGATTAGAGGCCCACCATTGATTAGAGGCCCACCATTGATTGGAAGCCCATTGATTGGAGACACCATTGATTGGAGGCCCACCGTTGATTAGAGGCCCACCATTGATTGGAGGCCCATTGATTGGAGACACCATCGATTGGTGGCCCATGAGGTCATGCTAGCAGGTGTTCTGGTGCCACTACATCTGGTCCCCAGAGGTCTTTTCTATCTCAAGAGACTTAGAATCTTAAAAAAATATACATACCTTTATTGTTTATGTTAAAGAATTCATTAGGTACATCTGGTGATTATATCTCTAGGGTAGTACTGGTTAACTCTTTGTCCTACAGGTTTCTTTGAATGGTAAGCAAGCATTCTTATCCCTCGAACCTAGGCCTACATGTTTCTTGGCCAGTCTGATTGTGCCTGGGGTTGATATGACCTCCATTGTTCATTCTTCCATCTGAACTGACAAGAGGGATGCCTGTTTCATTATTCAAAATTTTTATTAAAAACTCAATTCCTCTCATGTCATTTCATCAATGCACCTGGCATAGAAAACTTAGGCATAAGGTTTCCCCTCCTGCTTCTCTTTCCTTCTGTCTCTGTATTTTTTTTCCTTGATGAATAAGTTTCAGGGATCACCAAATACAGGGGTCAGCAAGCTATTGCCTGCTGGCCAAATTTAACCCACCGCTTATTTTTTCCAATAAAGTTTTATGAGAACACAGACAAATCTGTTCACCTATATATTGTCTATGGCTGCTTTCATATATATTTTGCTATAATAGCAAAACTGAGTAGTGACAGAGATCTTTTGACTCACAGAGTCTAAAATACTTACTGGGTGACCATTTTACAGAAAAAGTTCACCAATCCCTGACCTAGAATCTTGGAACAGGAAACACTTTAGAGATGACCCAGGGCATGAGTTCCCATCTTTGACCCTTCAAAGTGTAGTGCTTCCTTCCCCCTGCCCCCTAATGTCTTTTGCCTTAAAAGACTGTATCTACCAAATTATATTTGTTAATTAAATAATTTAATACATATAATGACTTTCAATCAGAATACCTGCTCAACACACGGCAACTTGTGGTGCCACTTTAAGCTGCAGTTTTTTCGATAAAAAGTAGAGACAGTTTTATGCAGACCATGTGCCCTAATCAAGGAGGACATAATTGATTTCAATTAAACTTTATTTAATTTTATTTTTAGAGAGCGTGTGTGTGAGTAGGGGAGAAGGGCTGAGAGAAAGAGAGAGAGAGAAAATCCCAAGCAGGCTCCATGCTCAGTACAAGCTGGACAGCATCTCAATCCCACAACCCCCTGATCATGACCCCAGCTGAAAGCAGGAGTCATATGCTCAACCGACTGAGCCATCCATGTACCCCTAAACTTTATTTTAAATGTAGGGGCGCCTGGGTGGCGCAGTCGGTTAGGCGTCCGACTTCAGCCAGGTCACGATCTCGCGGTCCGTGAGTTCGAGCACCGCGTCGGGCTCTGGGCTGATGGCTCAGAGCCTGGAGCCTGTTTCCGATTCTGTGTCTCCCTCTCTCTCTGCCCCTCCCCCGTTCATGCTCTGTCTCTCTCTGTCCCAAAAATAAATAAAAAACGTTGAATAAATAAATAAATAAATAAATAAATAAATGCAATAAGGCTTCCAGATTCCCCTGACATTCTAAAAGACTCAGGGGAGTTAGAGAGACCCCAGGTTGACCATCATATGGGTGAAGAAACCAGCATAGAAAGATTCTTGCTCAATGTCACCAAGTAGGATATTCAGTCAGACTCATTTTTCCCTTTATTGCCTTGCCAGGAAGTAATGGGTAGGTCTCTTACTCCCTCACTAAATATACACCAGTAAACACTATGGATTCTTCAGGAAGTTGCGACCCTCACAGAAAGATCAGATTGGGTATGAATCTTGGAAAACCAATAAAACTCTTGGAAGGGATTTTTTTAAAGAAATATGGGGAAAATATACTATTTTAAAATAGTTTAAGCGGCCAACTTCAGGTCAGGTCGTGATCTCACGGTTTGTGGGTTCAAGCCCCACGTTGGGCTCTGTGCTGACAGCTCAGGGCCTGGAGCTTGCTTAGGCTGTGTCTCCCTCTCTCTCTACCCTTCCCCTGCTCATGCTCTGTCTCTCCTGTCTCTCAAAAATAAACATTAAAAAATTTAGAAAAAATAAAAATTAAAAAAATGTTAATGGATAGTTGATCTATTGCAACACTTAACTTTTTTTTGTTTATTTATTTATTTTGAGACAGAGAGAGAGATTGAGAGAGAGAGCACATTTGCATGCAAGCAGGGGAAAGGGAGAAAGAGAGGGAGAGAGAGAAAATCCCAAGGAGGCTGTGTGCATCTCACAAACCATGAGATCATGATCTGAGCAGAAACCAAGAATTGGATGCTTAACTGACTGAGCCACCCAGGCTCCCCATCAACACCTAACTTTCTAAGCACAACAAATTTAAAGTACCATTAATCATTAACAGAGAGGAAAACAGTTGTTAGAATCTTCTGCATTTCTTCCAAGGAATTCAGGCAAGTCTTTGAGATAGCTTCTTCTCCTTGTCAACACCACATTTTTTCCCCCTTAACTTTACTTATTTGGCAAGAAAGGCATTCCTGGTACTGTGGTCCCCTTTCCCAATAGCATTGAAAATTTGCAGAACAATTTGTTCAAGTTACCAAGAGAGATTCCAATTGTATCCTCCACATTCACTATCAACTTTGGAAGTGTTTTGCCTCAAAACAGGATTAAACCTTGTACTAGTTGAATTGGGAAAAGGCCACACAAATTTCTTGGCAAAGAAATCTCAGAATCAAACTGTTCTATTTTTCATTTTAAATGTATTAGAGAGTTGTTGTTGTTGTCCTTTCATGGTTCGTTATTCCATTTAGAAATAATTTAAAGTGTCAGCAAGGTGACAACAAGCATCACTGAAGAGTCTTTTACAGTTTTGTTTTACTAGGGATATAAATAGAAAATAAAAACCAACAAAAAAAGATATTTTCCCCCTTTAAGTGATCCAGAAATTGAAATACTAAGAAACTCTAATGTTCACCTAATTCAACCTCCTAGAGAAGAAGACATTCAGCTAGTGTGGTCAGGGACTTGGCCAAGTTGTGGACGGAAGAGCTCTGAGGAGGAGACAATGAGAACTGGGTCTTAGTAGCTGGAGGACTAAGGATAAGTGAGCACTGCGTTTCTCATTCATAAAATGGGAAAGAGAAGACCTTGGAGAACATCTCCATCTGTTAAACTCCAAGACTCCATGACTTTGGTGAGACTCTAGACCATTCTTAGACCCTACATGTCCTGATCTGCAGTGCAGTGGTATTTCTGCTAAATCATACTGCTACCTTCTCAGATTTGATCAAAGCAATCAAATTTGATTGACAACTGTCTTCATAATGCATCTACATGTCTTCTTTAATAATACCATGGTGTAAATATTTACTACTTGTAGTTTATAATAATTTATACTTAAACACCTAGCACCTCAATTCATTTCATTCATGTATTAAATGTTACACAAATTGTCTTCAAGTAAATACCAGGGACCAACACTATAAAAAATATTAGGGAAAAATTCTTGAAGATGACAAGGTCTCTACCCTCAAAAACTTTTAATCTGTATATGAATGGGTAAATATAATTCTTTCTCTGATAGATGAGGTAAGAGAAACAAAGGGAGGTGAAATGATTTGCCACGGCCACACAAAGAGAATGAGGCAAATGTTAAGCCAGAACTAAGAGCTCCTGGCTGTTATTCACATGTTCTCATCACCAAATTCAGTTACGCTTGCCTGATACATTTTTTTTCATAGTGTTCCCTCCACCCAATTTCATATGTAATGCAAAATGAAAGCAATATTTAACTCTAAAACCATGGCACAAAAACAGACACATAGACCAATGGAATAGAATAGAAACCCCAGAACTAGACCCACAAACGTATGGCCAACTCATCTTTGACAAAGCAGGAAAGAACATCCAATGGAAAAAAGACAGCCTCTTTAACAAATGGTGCTGGGAGAACTGGACAGCAACATGCAGAAGGTTGAAACTAGACCACTTTCTCACACCATTCACAAAAATAAACTCAAAATGGATAAAGGACCTAAATGTGAGACAGGAAACCATCAAAACCTTAGAGGAGAAAGCAGGAAAAGACCTCTCTGACCTCAGCCGTAGCAATCTCTTACTCGACACATCCCCAAAGGCAAGGCAATTAAAAGCAAAAGTGAATTACTGGGACCTTATGAAGATAAAAAGCTTCTGCACAGCCAAGGAAACAACCAACAAAACTAAAAGGCAACCAACAGAATGGGAAAAGATATTTGCAAATGACATATCGGACAAAGGGCTAGTATCCAAAATCTATAAAGAGCTCACCAAACTCCACACCCGAAAAACAAATAACCCAGTGAAGAAATGGGCAGAAAACATGAATAGACACTTCTCTAAAGAAGACATCGGATGGCCAACAGGCACATGAAAAGATGTTCAGCGTCGCTCCTTATCAGGGAAATACAAATCAAAACCACACTCAGGTATCACCTCACGCCAGTCAGAGTGGCCAAAATGAACAAATCAGGAGACTATAGATGCTGGAGAGGATGTGGAGAAACGGGAACCCTCTTGCACTGTTGGTGGGAATGCAAATTGGTGCAGCCGCTCTGGAAAGCAGTGTGGAGCTTCCTCAGAAAATTAAAAATAGACCTACCCTATGACCCAGCAATAGCACTGCTAGGAATTTATCCAAGGGATACAGGAGTACTGATGCATAGGGCCACTTGTACCCCAATGTTCATAGCAGCACTCTCAACAATAGCCAAAGTATGGAAAGAGCCTAAATGTCCATCAACTGATGAATGGATAAAGAAATTGTGGTTTATATACACAATGGAATATTACGTGGCAATGAGAAAAAATGAAATATGGCCTTTTGTAGCAACATGGATGGAGCTGGAGAGTGTGATGCTAAGTGAAATAAGCCATACAGAGAAAGACAGATACCATATGGTTTCATTCTTATGTGGATCCTGAGAAACTTAACAGGAACCCATGGGGGAGGGGAAGGAAAAAAAAAAAAAAGAGGTTAGAATGGGAGAGAGCCAAAGCATAAGAGACTGTTAAAAACTGAGAACAAACTGAGGGTTGATGGGGGGTGGGAGGGAGGAGAGGGTGGGTGATGGGTATTGAGGAGGGCACCTTTTGGGATGAGCACTGGGTGTTGTATGGAAACCAATTTGTCAATAAATTTCATAAAAAAAAAATTAAAAAAAATAAAAAAAAACCCTCTAAAACCAAACTTTCCCACAAACTGAAATTAATACTGCTTCAAAACAGTACAATTCTGAGTTCAGGCTAGAATAAAGCTGGAACAAAAAAACAGTGATGTAAAAAAAAATCCCACATGTTCATAACTAAATTCTTTAATGGATACAAGTATGTGTTCTTAAAATTATAAAAGAACGGTGTTTGGTCTAATCCCACCACCTCATGCCTATTTGTCCTAAACCATTCCCAGGAAAAGTGACTAAAACTCTGATTGATGAGCTTGGAAATTCTGCTTATTTGAATCTTTTCATTTACCTCTTCTATTTTTGATAGTTTTCTCAATCATTTTGTGAGCCCAGTGCTCCAGGAGCATTAACTTGTCAGAATCTCAAGAGCTCCTGCAAGCAAAGCCCTTCTCTCTGTGAAGTGATGCTACCTAAAGCAAACCCTGTAAATAAAAACAGTCTTAGCCTTTGTGGAGAATAGGAAACATAACTTTATACCTGAAGATTATCTCAACAACAAAAAATATTCAAATAATCATGTGAAGATTTTATCTAGATACTGTCAGATTTTTAGATACTGAAAACTTCAAACAGTTGTCTGGGTTGTCTTGTTCATTTTTCTCATGAAACTTTTGCATAAAATTATAGGTCTTCTTGATGTTATACAGTCAATGTCG
Source organism: Prionailurus viverrinus (assembly GCF_022837055.1). Classification (NCBI taxonomy): domain Eukaryota; kingdom Metazoa; phylum Chordata; class Mammalia; order Carnivora; family Felidae; genus Prionailurus; species Prionailurus viverrinus. Next base: position 208,711,134 of record NC_062561.1, read on the forward strand.
TGGCCAGGGAATATTTGCTACAAGAGTAAATCATGCTGTATAGCAGCAATGTGGGTTCTTTATGAACTTAAACACAATTCAAAAGCAAAATATGCAAAAAACACTTTTCATCATCATTAAATGCCATGAAATAATTTTTTCCAAGTTGTTATAACTGCTTATGAAATTTTTTAAACAAGAACAAAAATAAGAACCACGATTGAATTATTTTGTGTGAAATGTATTCTATAATACTCTTAAATTAGATTTTTAAAAAAATGCCAGTACAGTAATCATTGGCTAAAAATATCCAATTAAACTGATTTATTTCCTGTATCTTAGCCAATTTCACATGTTCTTACCAACAGGAAATGTGTTTTTATTGCTTTTTAGAAATTACAGTACGTTTTGGGGCGCCTGGGTGGCGCAGTCGGTTAAGCGTCCGACTTCAGCCAGGTCACGATCTCGAGGTCCGTGAGTTCGAGCCCCGCGTCAGGCTCTGGGCTGATGGCTCAGAGCCTGGAGCCTGTTTCCGATTCTGTCTCCCTCTCTCTCTGCCCCTCCCCCGTTCATGCTCTGTCTCTCTCTGTCCCAAAAATAATAAAATAAAATAAAATAAAATAAAAAAAAGAAATTACAGTACGTTTTAAAATTCTATTCAAAATGTAAATGTTCCTGGTATTGGAGAATTAAGGAAATACTAATGCAAAGACAAGATTTTTCCATTTAGTTCAAAGTTGCCCTTTAGCCTTTATCCTACAATCATTTTATCTATGATTTAAAAACTACAAGAAAAGAAGTACTGAAAAATATCAGTGTGAGACAATTTTGCCTGTTATTTTTTCAATGTGCTATGGAAGCATTGCCTACTATAGATTTTATTGCAATGAAAGTCACCTTTTAGGGATGCTTTTGGATTTGTGTGCTTTGAAGTTTGTGCAAGTAGACATATTTCCATTTCTTTCTATAGCTTTGGTAAATGAAAAATATCATATTGTCTCTGCAACTTTGAGTCACCATTCATACAAAATCCAGTTCACCCACTGGAAATGATGGTAAACTCCCCATCTTTCCTGTTTTCCTCCCCTTCCTACATTTTGGTCTCTCCCAAAGGAAATCCATATTATATCTTTAATTCAGATAATCCAAAATGCTGCATTATCAAAATGTTCCACTTGGGATAAAGAATCCACAAATCTAGCTTTGAGCCTTCAAGGAAAACCATTGTGGCATGTCCTCGGATAAAAGGAGAATAGCCATAAAATGTCCTTTCCAAGCCATCCATTAGCATTAAACTTGATTCTCAGAGAATTCTTGGGGTAAGTGGCACACACAAAAAAAGGCTCTATAAACTAGAATAAACAAACTCTGTATATGCACCATATACATATTTTCCTGATTTTAAGATGAACTTCCATTCTCTTCAAAATAAAAGATGCTATTATTTACCAAGCTTTGTAGAATGCACAAATTACTTTGGAATTACAGTCGGTGGTTCTCAACCCTCGCATTTAACATTCATTTAAGAGCTTTTAAAACCAGCACATGGGGTGCCTGGGTGGCGCAGTCGGTTAAGCGTCCCACTTCAGCCAGGTCACGATCTCACGGTCCGTGAGTTCGAGCCCCGTGTCAGGCTCTGGGCTGATGGCTCAGAGCCTGGAGCCTGTTTCCGGTTCTGTGTCTCCCTCTCTCTCTGCCCCTCCCCCGTTCATGCTCTGTCTCTCTCTGTCCCAAAAATAAATAAAAACGTTGAAAAAAAATTTAAAAAAATAAATAAATAAAAAATAAAACCAGCACAAGCCTTGGTTTCATCCAAAGACTCATTCTCATTGGTTTGGGGTTCAATCAGTATGGTCATTTTTTCAAAGTTCAGTGGATGAGTGTTATTTGCAGTCAGAATTAAGAACCAATGACTCAGAGTAAAAATAATTTTATTATATAGCATTTAATTCACCTCTAGAAAGTCACCCAACCCCAATATATGTTGTGTATGTCACACTTGACCAAATATTTTCTTTTGGGAAAATTGATGTCTCCAAAAAATATTAAAGTATTGTTTGGTCAGCATTGTTTGAAAATTATGTCATGAAGCATTATTTCATAAGAATTCTTCTATCATTTCAGTGGAAGATCATGAGTTCCTTCTGAAACCAGAAATAGGGTCCTTAATGATATGGGATACTGGGAACTAATTAAGTATGCACAAACATGCAAAGAAATACTGTGTGGTAATAAAAATTATGATATAGATCTTTGTTTATTGATATTCATGAAATAACAGTAATGGAAATACAGAGATACAGATTAAATAATATTACACCAAAATCCTAATAATGTTTTTATGCAAATGCTATTTTTGGTTATATTTCTATATTCCACAGTGTTTGATCTTTAAAATCCATATGCATAATTTTAACAAAACAACAAGCAAGAAAACTCACAATTTGGAAGAAAAGAGAAAGGAATAAAAGCAAGAAGAACAGAAAAAAGAGATAAAGTGGGCAAAACTTGTGTGGATTACTTTGGGAGCATCAAGATTATAGCAGGTCTTCAAAGATGAATTTGTAGAAACCTTGAGGAAAAATTGATTTCAATTTTTTAAGTGCATTTGTAGCAAACTGTACAATTTCCTTGTCAACAGTAACACAGATAAAACCTTCTGAGAGTATTAGAACTCCTAGAAGAAATGTGTGTTATTGCTAGGTGTCTATAGTTCTTATAGTTTCATTATTTACAATAGGAAATTCATAAATGATAGATTAGTTTACACAGTCTAGTCCTGCGAATGAAAAGCAATGTAAAATGTTTCTTGTTTAAGGATGTAAGAATTTATCACACTTGTAAAAACTAGACCATTCTTCTTAATATTTCTAAGGCATTCCTTCATTTGTATAGCAAGTATTTATTGAGTATCAGCTAACTAACAATCTAAAAGTAAATTACATGTATGTTTATATAATTCTCCCATCTTATCCTGAAAAAAATGAAAGGATGCAACTTTGCAATCATTTTTTTTTCCAAGCTATGACATGGGATTCTTTAATCAAGTGAATTTTAAATCATATTTTAATTTTTATTAGGCTTTACCCAAAACCCAAAGGGGATACAAAACTGTGATGAGCATGTCTCTAGAAACTTGGGATGCATTATAGAAAAGACAACACACACACATGTACACACGTACACAGGCACACACACATACACATGCACACACAAGTCTAATGTTAAGAAGATATAACTTTATAATGGCACTGACAAACAGAACTTTCTGGCTCAGGTGATCAGGAGGATTCTCGGAAGAGATATGAACTAGACCATGTAGATCCTGGCAATTTCAATAGTCGGAGACTGTAAAGAGGAGGGAGAACATTTTCATAGCAGGGCCATGCAGAGTAACTTGGGGTCTGAAGAATAGACTAGTTGTACTGATGTAAAGAATTCAGGGGCGCCTTGGTGGCTCCATCGGTTAGGTATCTGACTCTTGTTTTCCGCTTAGGTCATGATCTCACAGCGGTGGGATCGAGCCCCGTGTCAGGGTCTGCACTGACAGTGAGGAGTCTCTTTGGAGTTCTTTCTCTTCCTCTCTCTCTGCCCCTCCCCTGTTCATGCTCTCTCTCTCAAAATAAATAAATAAACATTAAAAAAAAAGAATTCACATAAGAGAGCTATGAAAGATAAATTTGGACAAGGTCAAATAGGGTAACCAATGGGTCGCCTTGGTTATCCATTCCAGGAGATTGAATTTTTTTCATTGAAACATGAGGAAGCATGTTTGAACAGGTTGAGGTTGGGTGGTCTCTAAGGATATGGCCATTTTGTACCTTCTCTGACCTCATCTCCTACCAACCATCACCTTGCTTGTTCTACTCTAGCCATAATGACCTTCTTGCTCTTTGTCAAATACATCAAGACTTACCTGCCTCAGGGCCTTTGTGCTTACTGCTTAGTGCATTATTACTGCCATGCTTTTCTCCCAGATCTTTGTTTAGCTGGCCCCTCACTTCATTCTTCTGCTGCTCAGCATGTTCCTCAAATAGGGATTTTATCATTCTATACTTTGACACTTTGCTTTGGCTTTCTTCATAGCATGACCTAATATAGCTCTTTCTCACACAGGGACACATACATTTTTTGTTGTTTATTTGTCATTGGTCTCCTGTAAAGAAAATTGAAAAATAAACTTCATGCAGCATGGGTATCCCAACTCTGTCATGTTTACTCCAGAGCTTAGAACATGGGTAGAACCAAAGGAATATTCAAGAAGTATTTATTAGATGAATTAATAACATATTAATAGATTAACTAACTTAACAAATAACGTAAGAAGAATTTCAGGAAGATTGGCATACAATGGGAATCTATGACAATAATCTAAACAAGAGGTAGTAGATTAGCCTGAAATGATCACCTTGGAGATAAAAAAAGAAAAAGAAAAAGAAAAAGAAAAAGAAAAAGAAAAAGAAAAGAAAAGAAAAGAAAAAAGAAAAGAAAAGAAAAAGGAAAGAATAAAGGAAAGGAAAGGAAAGGAAAGGAAAGGAAAGGAAAGGAAAGGAAAAAAAAAGGATATAAAAGCATGGGTTGCCTCACTAGCCTCAGAAACCTTATCTATACACAAGGACTTTGAACTAGAGTTATGATCTCTCATACTTGTCCAAAATGTGACTACAAAATATGTGAGTCTAAGTATTATCAAGAAATGCTGATATCATATCTGGAGGGACAGGGAAAAGTTAGAGATGCCTCGAATTCCACCATGGTGGCTTGGAAAATGTCGATGCTTGTCCACAGCTAGGGAGCAGAAAGAGGAAGCGGAGCCAGAAGAAAGCTAGGGACATCATGGAGAAGGTTGATACAGAAGGAAGCAGAAAGGCCACATTGTGGATCATATATAAGAAAAAGGAGCTCTTTCAAGACAGAAAGATGGTTGATAGAGTCACACTGGGGAGGATGGGGCCTGGAATGGTACCAGAGAAGATTTTAAGAGGTCTGCATGCCTTTGGAGAGAGACATTTCAACGGAGAAATATAGACTCACAAAAAAAAAGTTGTGTGTGTGGTTTTTTTTTTAGTTAATTAACATACAGTGCAATATTGATTTCAGGAGTAGAATTCAGTGATTCATCACTTACATATAACACCCACTGCTCATGACAACAATGGTTTCTTTAATGTCCATCACTCATCCAGCACAATTCTTGATAATAAAAAACATAGTTGTCTTCTAGGGTATCGCTTCAATCAGAGAACTAAATCCCAAATATTCCCAGCTTTGAACATCTGCCTCATCCAGTACTCTTCCAATGCACACAAAGCTTTCCTCCTTCTCAGCTCATTGTCCTACCTTAGAAGTTACTGCATAATTAAATCCCTCATTAGAATTATGAGTATTTTAATTGCCTATGACTTTTTTTTAAGAGGGCTTCACACCGAGTGTGGGGCCTAATATGGGGCTTGAACTCATGACCCTGAGATCAAGACCCTAAGATCAAGATCTGAGCTGAGATTGAGGGTCTAACGCTTAACCGACTGAGCCACCCGGGCATGCCTAATTGCCAATGACTCTGTCTTGCCCATTCCCAATCTGTTCTCCAGAAAACTGCCAGGGAGATCTTTGTAAAATTTTCCTTGAATCATATCCTACCACCTGCTCAGAAACCAGTGGTTTCTGGGTCTGTGTGTGAGGCTTACAACCACACACGTGTATATTATCTCAAAATTCCTGTGGGCCTGAACTACAGTCATGCCTTAGCTGGGCCCTGTGTCAGGGTCTCACCAGGCCCCCCCAGTCAAGGGATCAGCTGGGCTGCATTTTCATCTACAGAATCAACTGGGAAATAAACAAGTTCCAATCTTATTTGTGTTGTTGGCAAAATTTATTTCTTTGCATCTAGAGTAAGATCCCTGTTTTCTTGCTGGCTTTGGTCTGAGAATTAGTTCCTAGAGGCCACCTTCAGTTCTGTGTCACATGACCCTCTCCAGAAGCTTTCTCACAACACACCAGTTTGCTTTCTCAATTACAGCAACAGGGAGAGGGTCTCTCCTCTCAGAGAGTGCCTAATCCCTCTGTTATGAGTTTTCATCTAATTGAGTCAGGCCCATTCAGGATAGTTTCACTTTGATTAACTCAAATGAACTGGTTTGGGACTTCAATCACATTTAGAAAATCTCTTCACCTTTGTCATATGCTGTTGGCTGGAAGTAAGCCATAGGTCTCCCCTTCACTCATGGGGACGGGACTGCACAGGGCATGAACATCAGGGTGGGGACTATGGGGGACATCATAGCATTCTGCCTGCCACAGCCTTTAATACATGGTTATCTTTCCTATGTTAGGCTTTATCTACACTGTTGCCTCAGTCTGTTAGACTCTGCATTTCACTCTTCACCCTAGTTAATTTCTAAACATTTTCCAGAACTCAGTTCACATATTATTTCTTCATTTTCCTTTCCTGACTATCCTATAAATAGTACATACTGTTGTTTTTTGTCATAGTGTATTTCAAAAGCTTTATTGAGGTATCATTCACATGTTATATAATTCACCTATATGAAGTATGCAATTACAGGGGCACTTGGGCGGCTCAGTTGTTTAAGTGTCCGATTTTGGCTCAGGTCGTGATCTGGCGGTCCATGGGTTCGAGTCCCATGTCAGGCTTTGTGCTGACACCTCAGAGCCTGGAGACTGCTCCGGATTCTGTGTCTCCCTCTCTCTCTGCCCCTCCCCGCTCATGCTCTGTCCCTGTCTCTCTCTCTCTCTCAAAAATAAATAAACATTAAAAATTTTAAAGTATGCAATTACATAAATTTTAGTATATTCACAGAGTTGTGTGATCATCATCAACTTTAGAATATTTTCAGTATCCCCAAAGGAATTAGCAGCCATTACTGATCCCTCTCTCCTATTAGCTCTGGTCAAACGCTAATCCACTTTTTGTCTCTACACATTTGCCCATTCTGCACACTCCGTGCAAGTTGAATCATACAATATGTGGTTTTATATGACTGGCTTTTTCCACTTAACGTAATGTTTTCAAGATTCATTCATGTTGTAGTATGTTATCAGTACTTCATTCCTTTTACTGCATTCAATTCAAGTAACATTCAGTTCTATAGAGATAACACATTCTGTTTATTTATTCATCAACTGTAGACTTTTGCATTGTTTCCAGCTTGGGGTTACTATGACTAATGCTATTGTGAATGTTCATGCACAAGTTTTTATCTGGACATATGTTTTTCAATTCTCTTGGGATATATCCCTGGGAGTGGAATGACTGAGTCATATAGTACGTCTATGTTTAGCATTTTGAGAAACTGCCAAACCATTTTCCAAAGTGGCTATACCATTTCACACTGCCACCAGCTATGTATGGGGGGCTCAACTGCTGCACATGTTTGTCAACACTTGTTACTGTCCTTTTTTTCCCCTTGTTTTACAGGTGGATTTTACCAACTTAAAGATTAAAAAAAAAAAACAAAAAAAATTGACACAAGTAAAGAGTGTAAGTAAATGTAAATTTTATGAAAGTAAATGTAATTATGAAAGTAAATGTAATTATGAAAGTAAATGTAATTTTATGAAAGTAAATGTAATTATCACATTAATAACTAAGAAAAATTATATCATTTCTAGAGATGCAGGTAAACACATCTCACAAAATTGAACCCCCATGTATGATAAAACTCTCAGCAAACTAAGAATAGAAGGAACCTCTTCTATCTGGTCAAGGACAGTATAGAAAATACTTACAGTAATATTGTACTTGAGAGTGAGAAATTGAATTCAATCTTGCTAAGATTGAGAACAGGACAAGAATATCTTCTAACTACTTTTATTCAACATTGTACTGAAGGTTCTAGGCAGTGCATTCTTAGAAAACAAAAGTAAGTAAGAAATATAAATATTGAAAAGGAAGAAGGAAATTATCTTTATTCACAGATAACACAACTATGTTATCACAGATAACACAACTGTGTTTCTTTTATATTCAGAGAAAGTCCCTACTTCCCCCAGCTACTACGGCCAATAAGTGAATTTAGCAAGGTCACAGTATACTGTCAGGAGATAATTCTTGCTGGGTCTCTCATGTTTCTGCCTGACCACAGGGCATGTGGAGTGTCTGATTGATGATTCATACCCTGGGTATTTGGATTGGCCTCAGCAGGCTGGCTGGAACTTCTCTCTCTGTTTCTACTCATCTGTCTCCAGTGTAATATCCTTAACGCCCAATGAAATCATCCTTGATCTCAGGGCTCATAGGCCTCTCTGCTACCTTCCCTTTCTCACTAAGCTTGTTTTCCCATTTTTTTATTGTAGCTACCCTAGTAAGTATAAAGTGGCATCTCATCATGGTTTTGATTGGCATTTCCTTACTGACTAATGATGCATTTTATCACGTGCTCATGGGCCGTTGGCATGTATTTTTAGGATAAAAGTCCGTTCAGATGATTTGCCTACTTTTAAATTGGGCTATTTGTCCTTATATTATTGAGTTTTCAGAGTTCTTTATATACTCTGGATACAAGTCTCTTATGAGATATGTGATTTGCAAATATCTCCTCCCATTCTATAGGTTGTCTTTTCTTTTTCTTGTTCGTATCATTTGCAGTGCAAATATGTTTTATTTTGATGAAGTCTGTTTACCTGTTTTTTTTTTTTCTTTTAGGTCTTGTGCTTTTGGTGTGATATTGAAGAAACCATTGCCTAACTCACTAAGATTTATTCCTGTTTTCTTCTAAGAATTTTCTAGATTGGGGCGCCTGGGTGGCTCAGTCGGTTAAGCGTCGGACTTCAACTCAGGTCACGATCTCGCGGTCCATGAGTTTGAGCCCCGCGTCGGGCTCTGGGCTGATGGCTCAGAGCCTGGAGCCTGCTTCCGATTCTGTGTCTCCCTCTCTCTCTGCCCCTCCCCCATTCATGCTCTGTTTCTCTCTGTCTCAAAAATAAATAAACGTTAAAAAAAAATTAAAAAAAAAAGTATTTTCTAGATTAGCTTTTACATTGAGGTCTATGATACATTTTGAGTTCACTTTTGCATATGGCCTGAGGGAGAGCTCCCATCTCACTCTTTTGCATGTGGACTTTCCATTGTCCTTACTCATACCATTTGCTAAAAAGATTATTCTTTCTCCCATTGAATTGTCTAGCAATGTTGAAAATAAATTTGCCACAATATATGAGTTTATTTCTGAACTCTCATTCTATTCCATTGTTTTATATGTCTATCCTTGTGTAAGTACCATACCATCTTGATTGCTATAGCTTTGTAATAAGTTTTAAAGCCAGGAAATATGAGTCCTTCAACTTTGTTCCTTTTTTTTTAAGATTGTTTTTGCCGTTCTCAGTCTATATCCATTACTTTAAGCTTTTGAGAACACATCCTCCCAGCTTACATAATTCCAGACTGAAATGTCTTTTTTTAGTCCTTCCTGAAATGCCAGACCATTCATCCCTTTGTTTGGAAACATGTTGCATGCCTCCCCAAATTATCCCTGACAGTAACCAACAGTGAGCACAAAAAGCAGCTGGAAATCAAGAACAGGATGGAAAACAAGGGCCTGTTAAGAGAAAATGACAGATTTAGGTCACCAGAAAGTCTTTGAATAGGATATTGTGGGAACAAAGTGAGTGTCACAGTGAAAAATTAGATCATAAGTCTTAGAATAAATTCTTAAAACAGTTTCCTTGTGTTTTTCTTTTCCTCGTGTGGACTGGGTAGATGGTGTTGACTAAGTTAGTTCATGTTCTCAGACTCCAGCAAAATGAAATAAATCTGTGCTGTTTCTCATGTACTTTTTGCAGATCCTGCCTTTTGGCCTTGTGTAGCTAATGTTCATGAGATTTCATGCCAGTTAGAAATTAAGCAGTCCATGCTTTCATTGCACTGAAAAGAAAAAATAAGTTATCATTTGGAGACATACTTATGTTGAGAGAGTTTCAATAACGTTATCCACGTGTGAAGTTTTTTAAGATCACATGTCTACATGTCAGCTCTTCATATAGTCACATCGGACCTTGTCAGATGACCAGAGAAAGTTACTGCTTTCATTTTAAAGAAGCAGAAACTGAAGTTCCAAGAGGTGAATTGATTCACTTACATAAATGAGCATGGCAGGGACACAGCTGGGATCAAACTGCAGTTTGTAGCCTCCTTGGGTCACTGTTATAGGTTGAATTGCATCTTCCAAAAAAGATACAGTAAAGTCCTAACCACTGGTACCTGAGAGTGTAAACTTATTTAGAAACAGGGTCTTTCTAGATGCAGTCAAGTTGAGTTCATTAGAGCGGGCTCTAATTAAATATGACTGGTGTCTTCACTTAGGGCCATACTACCCTGAACACGCCCAACCTTGTGTAAATGTGACTGGTGTCATTATGAGAAGAGAAATGCCATGTGACAACAGAAACAAAGATCAGAGTGATGGAGCGGCAAGCCAATGAATGCCAGGGATTGATGGGAACCATGAGAAGCTGGAAGAAGCAAGGAAATACTCTACCCTACAGACTTTGGGGAAAGCATGATCCAACACCTTGATTTTGGACTTCTAGCCTCTAGAACTGTGAGACAATAAATTTTTGTTGTGTGATGCAACCTAACTTATGGTACAGTGTTAAGACATACCTAGGAAATGAATACAGACAATATGTGCTCCTTAACACCAGACTTTATAACAGGAAATGAGCCTTTTCAGAGCACCAAGCAGTGCCTCACAATTTAAGAATGATTTCTGGCTATTCAAACTCAATTCCATTGCACTAGGACAAATTCAATACTGGCCAGTAACTCATTAGAGTTCAGAGTTCGGTGAGTGTATGTTGAACTGCTGGTTTCTAAGTTGCTTAGGTCTAAACGCTTCCCCGTGATTGTGTATGCTTCTAAAGTTCATGAGCTCACGTTCTTAGGATCGCCTTGGCCTCCCAACTCCTGTGTTCATACCTTCAGTCTCTGCTTTGCTTGAAGACAACCAAAGATCCCCAGCATTTAGAGCCACAACTCAAAGATCATAAGTAGGGCCAGTTATATGATTGTGTAACCAGTGCTGTCACACAGGGTCCCAAGTTTGGTGCCCTGGTTAATGGTCTTGAAATTCTTAATCTTTCTGACTTTGAATTTGTATTTCTGAAGTGAAGTCTGATGAGCCAATGGAGCTTGTACCTTCTACACAGCTCATCAGAAGCTCTCAGAGGAGTCAAGCTCCTATAGCTACAGCAATACCAAATCGATAAATTACTCCTATCATTCCTTTCCCTCCTTCCAGGTTATACTCTTTCAGTCCCCACACCCATTACCTAGGGTAACTTCCCAAGTAAATTACCTACACATGAGACCCTGTTTAAAGTTTTGTCTTCCAAGGAAGAGAAATGAAGGCTAAAGCAGTTGTGACATGAGACACTAAAGTTTAGTGTTCCTGGAATACAGAAACCTCAGAAAGTAATAATAAAATGAAGAGACCTGTGTGACTTTCCTGAGTTCCTTTCCACCTACCCCTTTTGAAAAATTACTCTGAACCATACACTTATTATTCAACACCATTGCAGAACATGGTCTACTTATGCTATGATAAAATATGCAGATGAACAATGTAACTGATCATTTTACAAGCTTTGTCAAATAGATGTCTATGCTTGAATAACCACGACCATGAGCAATTATCATGGTAAGACTAAAAAAAAAGAGAGAAAAGAACTGTATTTTTAAAAATTCAAATTTTAAGAAATTTGTGAGTATGATACCAAAAAAAAAAAAATAAAGGACAGAAAGGAGATACACTCTGAGTGAAAGACAGCAGGTTTGGTAGAAGGAAGAATCCACAAGTTTAAATCATACATCTATTCAATTACCTAATTAATAGAAGTCAGATAATGTGTACCAATGGAAGAGTGTGCTGTTCAAATAGATTCCTGTTGAAATGTTAACTAGTGCAAAGCTTACATTCCCTATTCATACCACTGCAGCAAGTCCAGAGAAAATAAACTAATTTCTTTTTTTTTTCAGAATGTTTCTTGCCAAAACAGACAAACAGGGCTGTATAATAGAGCAGGATAAGTAGGAAACTACAAAACAAAAATTATTTCGGAGACACCTGGGGGGCTCAGTCGGTTAAGCATCTGACTTCAGCTCAGGTCATGATCTCACAGTTCGTGGGTTCGAGTCCTGTGTCAGGCTCTGTGCTGATAGCTCAGAGCCTGAAGCCGGCTTCAGATCCTGTGTCTCCTTCTCTCTCTGCCCCTCCCCTGCTCATTCTCTGTCTCTCTCTCTTTTAAAAAAATAAATATAAAAATTTTAAAAATATATTTCAGATTTATGCAAAGCTTCCTGGAGTTGGGCAACTTTGGGGGGCTGTTTTTTTTTTTCTTTATCTGATTAGGTCTAAGTTCACCTAATAAAAGGAAACTTTCAGAACTATAGTGCAATAAAAATGCTTTTTTAAAGTGAGTTTTCCATGAATCAAAAAGAATTGTTGACACTTGTTTTAGTTATTTGTTGTTAAATAACAAATTACCAGGAAAGTTAGTGCTTAATGCTAACAGCATTATTTAGCTTACATATCTCCAATTCCAGTAGGCATCTGTGAAGAGGACTCACCTCTGCTCAACTGGGGACTACAGGATCACTTCCGAGGTGACTCCTTCATATGCCTGGCTACTGGCTGACAGTTCAGTCATGCAGCTGATGCCCTGAGCTTTGGATCTCTTCATGTGGACCTCTCTGCAAGCTGCTTCTGCGTGGGTTTCCTAACAGTGTGGTGACTGGCTTGATTGAATGTCCCAAGAGACTATACAAGGCAAAAAAATTAAAAAATAAAAATAAATCACCTTTTATGATTTAGCATAGGAAATCACAAAGTGTTACTGTCACTGACAACCGGATTCCAAAATATTAAAAAATAGACCCCACTCCTCCATGAAGGCAGTATCAAAGTCAAGTTGTGAGATGAATCTGTAGAAAGAACATATTGTTGTAGTTACCACTGTAACAAGAGTGAGTAAAGGAAAGAGATAAAAACTTTGCATAGAGCTGGTTTCATATGAAAACTTTTTTTTTTTTAATTTTTTTTTCCACGTTTTTATTTATTTTTGGGACAGAGAGAGACAGAGCATGAACGGGGGAGGGGCAGAGAGAGAGGGAGACACAGAATCGGAAACAGGCTCCAGGCTCTGAGCCATCAGCCCAGAGCCTGACGCGGGGCTCGAACTCACGGACCGTGAGATCGTGACCTGCTGAAGTCGGACGCTTAACCGACTGCGCCACCCAGGCGCCCCTGAAAACTTTTTTGATAACAATATTTGACACATTATTTTTTGTAAAACTGTAGACCGAAACATAGCAATAAAATAAAACAAATCTGAATTTATGGGCTCTGCAAAACTCAGAAAAAAATTAACTTGAGCGGAAGGTGAAAGGAACACCACCGCTTAAGAATACAACCTCGGCCAACCTTTTGATCATCTATAAACCCGAACTTCCTCATCTCTAAATTGGAGTTATTATATTATGACAGTTGGGACATACAATAAAATGTTTTATGTAAAGCAGAAAGTTATCAAATGCATTCAGATAACAATTATTTGCCTCCTTTCCTGTGCATTGCCTTTCTCTGGCTGTTACCACTGACCACTGAGGTCCACAATGTGATAAATTAAATAACAAATATTAAAAGAGATTATTTCTGGAATTATAGTCCACTGAGAAAATTCTAGATAGTAGGCTGTGGAGTCATATATTATAAATTGTCTTTGTTGTCTATTAACCAAATATTTCATTAGAAAAAAATCATTTAACAAGTTAAGTGCCATGTGGATGTACTTTAGTCTTGGCTTAAATATTCAGAGGCAAAATGTTGTCTACCCAAGAAAAACACAATTAAGGAAGCCTTGGGGAACAGTAAAATTAAAAACAGAAGTGGAAAACACCCTACTCTACGTTCAGCAAAAGCAGGAAATGGGTTGTATGAAAGAAATAACCAGATGGGAGCATGGAAGACACTTAAAATACTAATAAAAAATTAGAACCCACGAAGTCAGTGGGATCAGGATCGAGGTGCATTTCTAGAACATTATGAGCCGTCAAAATATTGAAATCTTTAAAATTAATTATTACTATTTTGGGGCGCCTGGGTGGCGTAGTCGGTTAAGCGTCGGACTTCAGTCAGGTCACGATCTCGCGGTCCGTGAGTTCGAGCCCCGCGTCAGGCTCTGGGCTGATGGCTCAGAGCCTGGAGCCTGTTTCCGATTCTGTATCTCCCTCTCTCTCTGCCCCTCCCCCGTTCATGCTCTGTCTCTCTCTGTCCCAAAAATAAATAAACGTTGGAAAAAAAATTTTAAATTAATTATTACTATTTAATCACAGTTAATCAAATATATACAAATAAAGGTGAATGCAGAAAGACAAAGAAAGGAGCAAGAGGAATGATTAACGTTTGGGAAAATGGTAAGTAGGAGGGAAAGTTTGACACAAGAAATCTATGCAATCTGGTCAAAAGGAAAACACGGCCAAGCATTTATTAATAATTGCTTATAAATACGTAAAGAGTTTCTAAAAGAATTTCTGCTTTTCCTTTGCTTTCCCTAAAATTTAATACAGGGGCTTAGCCAATGACAAAGCTTCAAGTACAGTGGTTTTTAAGCACCTGAGACAAACTGTGAAATTAGGTTTACAGTCAGTCTAGAAAGGAAAGAGAAAACTTTTCACTTTGAAGTATTTATGTGTTTCTAGCCACAAATCACAAACTAGACTGATGACGACTACCAATATATGATATTCTAGAAGGTAGACTCCCATGGGAAAAAATGAATTACTCTGAAAAAATTACATATGGCCTGAACATTTATGTAATGAAACAAATAAATGCCGTTCTGTTGGCAGTTCCTATGAGAATTCCTTTGATGGAGGAATTGATATTTAAAAGTCATCAATAATCTTGGCTGTGGTGGAGAAAGGCAGACAGTAAGGTGCCTAGAGTACAGGCAGTGAGCGGAGTGGTTTTTGTGTTGCTTCTCAGGGGAAGGAGAAAGATGTGTGGGGGCGGGGAGGGTCGACCATGACACCAAGAGACTAAGCTGTGTGAGCCTGACCTTAACACATCTCTTCATCGGCACATTTTTAAAAACTTGATAATGGAATATCACTCAGCCTTGAAAAAGAAAGAAATCCTGTTATTTGCAACAACATGGAAACACCTGAAAGTCCTCATACTAATTGAATACTAAGTGGAATAAGCCGACAGAGACATAGATTGTATCCCTTATATTTGGTATCTAGAAAAAAAAAAAAAAGCCAAGTCATAGAAACAGAGAATAGGAAAGCATTTGCCAGAGACTGGAGGAGGGGGAAATGAGGAGTTTGTCAAAAGGTACAAATGTTTGGCTGTAAGATGAAGAAGGTCTGAGGTCTAATGTAAAACGTGACTATAGTTGGTAACGCTGGTATCTTATAACTGAAATCTGCTAATGGAGAACTTACGTGTTCTCAAAAAAGATAAATATGAGACGATGGTTCTGTTATTAAACTTGGAGGCAACCATTTCACAATGTTTATGTATATCAAACCATCACTTTGTACACTTTAAATGTCTTACAATTTTATTTATCAATTATGCTTTAGTAAAGCTGGAAAAAAAAAACTTTACAAAATGCTTGCTTAGAATAACCAGATTTCTTATGAAAACAGTTGAAGGAAGCTGAGATTTGCATCTACCATGCTGTGGGGATGGAGGTACTCAGTGAGGTGCTACGTGCAGAGTGAGTGGTGCAGTTAGTAAGGGGACAAGGGATTTTCTGCAGAAGATTTAAAGACATTCATAAAACCAACTAAGTGGTTTGTCTGCTTTGATGAGCGATTCTGAACAACATAAAGTGACACAATACTCATCCTCGAAAAAAACTTTTTTTGTTGCTGCTCTAAGTTCTAAATCTAAACAATCGTCCTTAGTACTGTTGAAATTAAATACTCTATGAAGAAGCTACAAATTTGCATGTGTCTTATCCTTATCTTTTAATAGGCATTATGCTCTACATGGAAGTTAGTTTGGAGAAATCCTGATTAAACCAGCAGCCCCCAAAAACATGCAGACTTGGCGTCATGTGTTTGTCTCAAGACTAAGAACTCGATTCTTATTTCCATTTGATCATCATTATGGTATCATTGTTCATTTCAAATTGACTGTTAAAAGAAGAAATATGTTGTATCAGAAGTGAGCTCAGATTTTCCCAAGCAATACGTAGAAATTATAATTTGGAAGGGAATATATCATTTGAAAGTTGCTGGAATTGATGCAAACAGATATGATAGTTTTACAATTTCCTGAATGTATTGTGAAATGGGATTTTTATGGGTGTTTTCTTAACATTCTTATGTTTATAACTTTTCCTAAAAGAAAAGGATATTAGGTAAAAAAAAAAAACTAATGAAATTTAAATAAAGTATGTGCTTTAGTTAATAATAATGCATATATTAGTTCATTCGTTGTAATAAATGTACCATTTTTTAATGCTTATTCTTGAGAGTGAGAGAGAGAAGCACGAGCAGGGGAGGGGCAGAGAGAGACACACACACAGAATCTGAAACAGGCTCCAGGCTCTGAGCCGTCAGCACAGAGACCAATGCGGGGCTCGAACTCATGAACCAAGAGATCATACCTGAGCCGAAGTCAAATGCTTAACTGACTGAGCCACCCAGGTGCCCCTATAAATGTACCATTCTAATGTAAGATGTTAATAGGGGAAACTGAGCATTAAAATTCATAATTTTTCTGTAAATCTAAAAATGTTCTAAAAAGTAAAGTTTAAACACTCTTAAAAATGTTCTAACAATTCATATGACCATTGCTGCGTGTGAAAGAAATATCTCTGAATTAAAATTAAAAATTGCTTTTGATCAATTATGAGCAAATATCAATGAAAAAATTGTCCTGCTGTCTATTGAACACGAACATACAAATAAAAATAATATCTATAAAGTCATTTCAATTTTTCAGAAGTTAGAGATTGAAAACAGATACTGTAATGTGATTATTCGCAGGCTAAAATGTGGTTCTAAGTTTTTATTTCTTGTTTCAAAAAGTGCATCAGTATAGATAAAAATATTAGCCCATGATTTTCCCTTTCTGTACTATTATATTTATTTTATTTTTAATGTATTTTTGCTGGCATACTTATACATATTTAACATATAATGAGGTACAATAACCAAGAATTTCCATTCTTTTTTCTGGCCATTAGTATTTTTTACCGAACTTCATGATTGGAACTGAAAATATTTTGTCTTGTAGAAAGAGAGTTTTACTAACAAATTATCTACTTCAAATTGTACCAGTGGGTAGATCCAAACAGCATCAAGATAGAATAAATTCTGATGATTAGTAAAAATCTTGTCAAGGGTCGTATTATGATCCCAGCGCCAGGAGAATTCAACTGTTACCTTGGTTATATACTCAAAATAACAACAGCAACAAACAAAACAAAACAAAACAGAAATTGGGATGTGGGTATGTGTATAGAAACTAGGTATTTTATAGAGACACAAGAGTGACTCTTCTATGTCTAGAAAAGGAGTTTTCCTACTAGTTTATTTCCAGCAACTATTCTTCTCAAATACATTGTCTCTTCATGTGGGACACTCGTTGTCAGGATTTGTTTTTCCCGTCCCAACACGCAGGATTATCGCCGTTTTAATGTCCAGGCAGAGGGGAAGGAGGACAGAAAAATCAAAACATGACCATAGGTATATACTGGAATTTCTGAAGTTCAGTATGTGGTGTAAATATGATCTCCCAGATGATTCATGGTTCTGAATAATCTACCCCCAGGGGGTATGACCCCATCTTCTTGCAATCCCAATTAACGGATGTTGACTGTTCGTTGTATGATCATTGGGTTTCTCTATTGCATTCTTCCCATTAGCTCATCACATTATTGGTATCCTAGTCTATCTTTGGGGCTGGTTAATCTTCTGGCCATGCTGGATCTCTCTTCATCTCAGCTCAAAAACTTTATTAATAGTATTCACGATTCCTAAGTTCCAAACATCACTATCTCATATCACACACCACACTACCTGGCTTCACTTTTAGGATCTGTCCTCATTATCTCGTCTTTTGGTATTTACAATATTTGAGAAAAAGGAGGAGGAACAAAAGTGTGGAGTTGATTCCCAAAAAGTTCAAAAGAAGAATCTGCAATTGTTCATCATTTTTGTTGTTCATAACCATGATTTGGTGTCATTCTTAGGTTTTAGACCACTGATTACACAGGCTCATTTTCCAAGCTTAGGAAATAAATACAAAATATAAATACAAAGATAGTTGATCAATTTTACACTCATATGGCTCTCAGATTTTCAAGGATAATAAAAATTATTTACTATTTTGTCCTTTAAGAATATTCATATTTAGCTGATTGTATGTCCTTGTTTTCTGTACAATATATAATTATACCCTTTCAAATTCAATAAGAATATATTGAAGTTCCTTTATAGCATCATATACTTAATGGATAAATTATTTGAGTCCTTCCCCACAAAGCCAGTTTTCCAATTTCTATTATTTTTATGACTCCTCTTGTGAGTGAATATTGTCATTGCAACAATAAGGCAGACAGCTAAGAGGATCAAATTAGAGAAAAAAATAAGTCGTCATCAAAGTCAGTAAATGCACTCAGGATCTCCCTCAGCCCCCACAAATGGGCCCATGCTTATTTCAGCATTTGGAGTAGCAAAGTGACTCTGGGTTCTGCCAAACATGGACACAATATGCTCTCCTCCAAACCCTATATGTTTCTTTCCCACTTAGTCTGTTCCCAACTTTAATGAACTATGTTCCAGAAGTCCATTAATTGAGTCTATTTGGATTTGTAATGCATTTTCCCAGAGAAATGTGATGAGCGTATTTCCAGGCCTGCCCACAAACTCTATTTATTCACAGAATGTTAGAGCTAGAGGGACTTAAAAAATCATTTAATCTAACCATTTTAAAACCATAATTTGCTGAAATTGTAACAGCTGCCCCCAGAGAGACTTTGGAGACCTTCTTGAGTTTGTTGAGGCTCCTCTGTGTCCTGACAGGGCCAGTTTATTTGTGGTTATAGAAGACAACATCCAAGGAGCTGTACCAAGAACTGTGGTTATCCTGGGAAAATCTTTGTGAAAGCAAGAACGTTCTCTAGGTTTGGAGATCCATCAGGGAAGGAGCTCTAGCAGCAAAGCAAAGCACATCATTCCCTGAGGAGAAGTGTCTCAGTAGGAAGCAGGAACTCTCAGTCTAGAATTTCTCTACATAAACAAGATTTATCTGTCTTATCATTACTTTCCTTTACTGAGTTGACTTTACATGGTAGTTTTCTTGAGCAGATGATGAAAGGAAGCATCATCTCAGTTAGCACCAAGACACTATACCCACTCAGGGAACTTGGAATGGCAGCAATGTCACAGAACACAGCTTGCACAATCTCACATTTATTTCCCAAATGCTTAGGCTTAGGATGATTTACCCTCTATAGACTCCATACAACATCAGGAAGAAATCAAACTTTATCCTTAGATGGTAGAATCCCAATGGAGCAAAATAACACTCATAAATTTCTTCTTCCTAGCAAGAAGGATCACAGAACAAGATTGTCCCACCTTTTCTTTTTAAAGCCATGTCCCGGGGCGCCTGGGTGGCGCAGTCGGTTAAGCGTCCGACTTCAGCCAGGTCACAATCTCGCGGTTTGTGATTTTGAGCCCCGCGTCAGGCTCTGGGCTGATGGCTTGGAGCCTGGAGCCTGTTTCCGATTCTGTGTCTCCCTCTCTCTCTGCCCCTCCCCCGTTCATGCTCTGTCTCTCTCTGTCCCAAAAATAAATAAAAAACGTTGAAAAAAAAATTTTAAAGCCATGTCCCTTTTTGTTAATTATCTAAAGAGAATCTCATCTTCTTAATCCCCATTAATTAACTAAAAAAAAAAAAATCTCATCTCCTTCACTTAGTTTTCCCTAAGATGACAAGGACCATCATAAAGACTTACTGTCCTAGGACTGATTAAGTTTTTGTTTGTTCTTTTGTTTGTTTTTGTGTTTTGTTTTGTTTGTGTAGAGAAAACAAAAACCCATAGTATTATATTTGGTTGTCTATGAAATATTATGATATTATGATCACATAAATAGTGACTTTTTACTTCTTACTGGTGAAACCAGATAATTATTCAGGTATTTAACACAAACTCTGGAGTCAGACTCAAAATTTTGTCCCACTAATTTAATACTTATAAACTTGGGAAACTTACCAGATCATGCCAAGCCTTAGTTTTTACCACCAGTGAAATGGTGATAATAATAGCATTAAATTCATAGGGCAGTTTTAATAATTAAGAGTAGGAATACTCAGGGAGGAGGGCAGAGTAGGGGGATCCTGAGCTCACCTTATCCCACAAACACAATTAGTTAACACCCACATCATTGTAAGTAAACCAGAAAATGATCTGAAGACTGGCAGAATAGACTCTCCACAGCTAAATGTTGAGAAGAGGCCACATCAAAGAAGGTAGGATGGATAGAGTCACAGTCAGGAGCAAAATGGACACACTAGACTGCCTGCAGGAGGAAAAGACACAGTGGGCATGGAGAGGTGGATGAGCAGACTTCCACACTAGGCACTGCAGGCATAAGGGACCCTCACAGGGATGACAGATCCCCGTAACAATTGACCTGGCTTTACAAATTCTTACAATCAGAGGGGCTTAGCAACTAGAACTTTAAAAATCAGTGGACTCAACTCTGTGAGAACCATTGGAAACTAAATTCCCACCCGGAAAGAGACAGCATAACAAACAGCCATGCTGACATACAGCATAAAAGTAATTTGAAAAACACCTAGTGTATACAGGAAGGAGATTAATTTACTAACCTCAGAGTGTGTGCTGGATGAGCAGGGATCTTCAGGATACTTCTTCAAGAACAAAAGAGCTAGCAGATGCCATTTCCCTCCCATACCACCCCAGCCTACATACCTGAACATCTATAGGAATCAGCTCAGTGCCAACACTCTCCTCCTAGCTTACTAACAGCATGCCTTGCCCCTTCACACTTCTGTAAGTCCATCCCCAACAACCCGGTCAGCCTTGAAGGAAATTTTCCCAGATAGCTGATGGTACCCTCCTGAAGCAGACCACCATGGATCTTGAGGGCACTGTGCAACCCATTCCCAAGTTTTCTGTGGACCTACCCCCTCCAATCTGGGGTAAGCCTTGAAGGGAATATTCCCAGGCAGATCAGCATGGACCTTACTGGCACCACAAACCTCATGCCCTTGTTCTCCTGCAGATTTGTCCCCTCAATATGGCCTTGGCTAGAACCTATCCAAAGCCATGCCACAAACCTGGCAGTGTGCAAGCAACCTGACAAGGGTCAGCACCATTCCAAAGTGACTTCTGCCCCAGGGAGAAAGGAAGATAACCACACACACCAGTCCCACTGCAGCCCTAGTAGTGGGCTAGGAGCAGACATCTGGTTAGACTATAGGCCCTGCCCACCAAAAAAGCTTCTCAGAAGACAACACGAGGAAAGTATTCTGATGTTCTGTGCTACTGCATCTCTGTCAAATATTTAGTCTGACTCAACTCAAGTCCAAGGTGGCCCTAGTCTAGCCCACTAACAAAACAGAGACCAAACCCAGACCACAACATGCAAATAGAGCCATTGTAGATGACTGGACTGAAGGCAAATGTGGCTCAGTCACAAGAGTAGGGCATAGACAACACATATAGGAGACACCCTAGAAGTACAAAATTCTGATGAACAGGGGACATTGCACTGCAGGGCACTACCGATCATCTTCATCATAAGGCCACTACTTTCAAGAGCAGAAGATGTAGCTGACTTTCCTAACACATAAAAAGAGACACAGAGAGTTAGACAAAATGAGGAGACAGAGGAATATGTCCCAAATGAAAGAACAGGACAAAATCACAGCAAGAGAGCTAAATTAAATGGAGATAAGAAATACGCTTGATAGGGAATTTAGAATAATGGTCATAAAGATACTCACTGGACTTGAGAAGAGAGTGGGGGACATTAGTGACACCCTTAACAATGAAATGGAAAATATAAAAAAGAACCAATCAGAGATGAAGAGCTCAATAACTGTAATTAATATTACACTAGATGGAATAAAGAGTAGACTAGAGGGAGCAGAAGAAAGGATGAGCAATCTGGAAGGCACAGTCATCGAAAACAATCAAGAACAAGAGAAAGAAAAAATAATGATAAAAAATGAAAATAGACTTAGGGAACTCAGTAACACCATAAAGCATAATAACATTCATATTATAGGGATCACAGGAAGAAAAGAGAAAGAAAAGGGGGAAGAAAATGTACTTGAAGAAAAAAAGAGCTGAAAACTTCCCAAGTCTGTGAAAAGAAACAGAAATCCAGATCCAGAAGGCACAGGAAGCTCCCAAGAAAATCAATCCAAGGAGGATCACACCAAAACATACAGTAATAAATAGAGAATTTTAAAAGCAGCAAGAGAAAAGAAAACAGTTACATACAAGGAAAACTCCATAAGTCTATCAGCTGATTTTTCAGGAGAAACTTGGCAGGCCAGAAGGGAACAGCATGATATATTTAAAGTGCTAAAAGAAAAAAAAAAAAAAAAAAAAAAACCCAAAACTTACAACCAGGAATACTCTAACCAGCAAGGCTACCATTCAGAATAGAAAAAGAGATAAGAGTTTCTCAGACAACCAAACATTAAAGGAATTAATTATCACTAAAGTAGCCCTTCAAGGATTGTTAAAGGGGACTCATTTAGTGGAAAGGAAAGACCATACACAGGAGTGAGAAAATTAAGAAGCACAAAAGCAGTAAAATTAACGGTATCTAGATCCTGAAAAACTTAACAGAAGACCATGGGGGAGGGGAAGGAAAAAAAAAAAAAGAGGTTAGAGAGGGAGGGAGCCAAAACGTAAGAGACTCTTAAAAACTAAGAACAAACTGCGGGTTGATGGGTGGTGGGAGGGACGGGAGAGTGGGTGATGGGTATTGAGGAGGGCACCTGTTGGTATGAGCACTGGGTGTTGTATGGAAACAATTTGACAATAAATTTCATATTTAAAAAAAACATTAAAAAAATTAAGGGTATCTATAAAAATCAGGCAAGGGATTTGCAAAATAAAAGTATGTAAAGTATGACACCATGTAGCTAAAACGTGGAGGTGAGGAGGAGAGGAATAAAAGAATGAATTCAAATTTAACTGACCATCAACTTAATAGAGACTGCTATATGCATAAGATGTTATATACAAACCGAATGGTAACCACAAACCAAAAACCGGTAATAATTATGCAAAAAAATAAAAAATAGAGAAAGGAAACCCAAGTAAGCAAACCATGAGAAACTAAACTAAGACAAGCCAGCAGAACATGAGAAAATAGAGCAAGAGAAGAAAAGAACAGAGTAGAACTACAAAGACAACCATAAAATAAGTAACAAATGGCAATAAGTACATATCTATCAATAATTACTTTGGATGTAAATGACTAAATTCTCCAATCAAGACATAGGGTAATGGAATGGATTAAAAATAAGGACCATCTATATGCTGCCTATAGGAGACAGTTTTCTGACCTAAAGACACATGCAGATTGAAAGTGAAGGTATGGAGAAGCATTTATCATGCAAGTGGAAGTGAAAAGAAAGACAGTGTAGCACTACTTCCGCTGGACAACATAAACCTTAAAATGAAAACTGTAACAAGAGACAAAGAACACTTTTAATCATAAAGAGAACAGCTTAACAAGAAGATATAACACCCAACATGGAAGCACCCAAATACATAAAGCAGCTAATAACAAACATAAAGAAAGTAATCAATAGTAATATAATAGCAGTAGGTAACTTTAATACCACACTTAAATCAATGGATAGATCATTTAAACAGAAAATCAACAAGGAAACATTGGCTTTGAATGACACTTTGGACCAGATGGATCTAATAGATATACTTAGAACATTCCATCCTAAAACAGCAGAATACACATTCTTTTCAAGTGCATATGGAACATTCTCCAAAAAGATCACATATTAATCCACAAAACAAGTCTCATAAAATTCAAAAAGACTGAAACCATACCATGCATCTTTTCTGACCACAATACTATTAAGCTAGAAATCAACCACAAGAAAAAATCTAGAAATAACTCAAATACATGGACGTTAAATAACGTGCAACTCAACAATGAATGGATCAACCAAGAAATAAAAGAGAAAAAAATACATGAAGATAAATTAAAAAGAAAACACAATGGTTCAAAATTTTGGGGATGCTGCAAAAGCTGTTCTAAGAGGGAAGTATAGAGCAATACAGACCTACATCAAGAAGCAAGAAAAATCTCAAATA
The DNA here is from genome assembly GCF_022837055.1 of Prionailurus viverrinus. Taxonomy (NCBI): domain Eukaryota; kingdom Metazoa; phylum Chordata; class Mammalia; order Carnivora; family Felidae; genus Prionailurus; species Prionailurus viverrinus. The sequence continues at coordinate 208,735,482 of NC_062561.1, forward strand.
AACAAACTAATCTTACACCTAAAGGAGCCATAAGAAGAACAAACAAAACCTCAGACTAATAGAGGAAGAGAATAATAAAGATTAGAGCATAAATAAATGAAGTTGAAACTAAAAACAAAACAAAACAATAGAACAACAGATCAATGAAACCAGGAGCTAGTTCTTTAAAAAGATCTGAAGAAAATGATAACCTTCAGCCAGACTCAAGAAGAAAGAGAGAGAGAGAGAAAAGACTCAAATAAACAAAATCAGAAGTAAAAGAGGAGAAATAACAACAAATGCCACAGAAATACAAAGAATTATATGAGGATATTTAGAAAATTATATGTTAACAAATTGGACAACCTAGAAGCAATGGATAAATTCCTAGAAACATATAACCTCCTAAAACTGAACCAGGAAGAAATAGAAAGTTGAATCAATCAATTACCATTATGAAATTGAATCATCAATAGATAACACTCCCAACAAACAAAAGTCTCAGGACCAGACAATTGTCACAGGTGATTTCTACCAAACATTTAAAGAAGAGTTAATACTTATTTTTTTCAAAGTATTTCAAAAAAGAAAAAAAGAAAAAAGCTTCTAAACTCTATGAGACCAGAATTATCCTGATACCAAAATCATATAAAGACACTGCCAAAAAAATTAATAAAATAAATTAATAAAATAAAATAAAATAATAAAAGAGAGAGAACTACCGGCTAATGTCCCTGATGAACACAGATGCAAAAATCCCCAACAAATAATTAGCAAACTGAATCCAACAATATATTTAAAAAATCATTTACCACAATCAAGTGGGACTTATTTTTGAGATGAAAATATGGTTCAATATGCACAATTCAATCAACATGATACATCACATCAACAAGAGAATGATAAAAACTATACGATCATTTCAATAGATGCAGAAAAACCATTTGACAAAGTATAACATGCATTCATGATAAAAACCCTCAACAAAGTAGATTTAGAGGGAACATACCTCAACATAATAAAAGCTGCATATGAAAAACCCACAACTATCATTATACTCAATGGTGAAAAACTGGGAGCTTTTCCCCTAATATCAGGAACAAGACAAGGATGTCCACTGCCACCACTTTTATTCAACATAGTACCAGAAGTCCTAACCACAACAATCAGTCACAACAACAAAAAAATAAAAACTTAAAAAAGATTAAAAAATAGAAGTCCAAATTGGTAAGGAAGAAGTGAAACTTTAACTGTTTTCAGATGACATGATACTACATATACAAAACCCTAAATATCTACCAAAAACACTACTAAAATTGATAAATGTGACAGGAAGGTAGCAGGATACAAAATCAATATACAGAAATCCACTGAATTTCTATACACTAATAATGAAGTAGCAGAAAGAGAAACTAAGAAACCAATCCCATATAAATTGCACCAGAAATAATAAAATACTTAGGAATAAGCTTAGGGAGGTGAAAGACCTCTACTCCGAAAACTATAAAACACTGATGAAAGAAACTGAACACAACACAAAGGGAAAAATATTCCAGGCTCATGGATTGGAAGAATAAATATTGTTAAAATGGCCATATTACTCAAAGCAATCTACAGATTTAATGCAATCCCTATCAAAATACCAACAGCATTTTTTACAGAAGTAGAACATATCATCCTAAAATTTGTTTGAAACCACAAAAGACCCTGAATAGTCAGAGAAATCTTGAAAAAGATGAACAAATCTGGAGGTATCACAATCACAGATATCAGGAGATACTACAAAGCTGTAGTGATCAAAGCAGTATGGCACTGGGACAAAAAGAGATATAGACCAGTGGAACAGAATAGAGAGCCCAGAAATAAAGTCACAATTATATGGTCAATTAATCTGTGGCAAGAAGACAAGAATATGCAGTGGGAAAAAAGACAGTCTCTTCAACAAATAGTGTTGGCAAAACTGGACAGCTACAACCAAAAGAATGAAACTGGACCACTTTTTTACACCATACACAAAAATAAACTCAACATTGGTTAAAGACCTAAATATGAGACCTAAAACCATAAAAATCCTAGAAGAGAGCACAGGAAGTAATTTCTCTGGTATCAACCATAGCAACAGTTTTCTAGATATCTCCTAAGGCAAGGGCAACAAAAGCAAGAATAAACTTTTGGAAGTACATCAAAATGCAATGCTTTTGGACAGTGAAGGAAATAATCAACAATACTAAAAGACAACATACTGAATTGAATGGGAGAAGATATTTGCAAATGACACATCTGATAAAGGGTTAGTATCCAAAATATATAAAGAACTTATACAACTCAACACCAAAAACCAAATAGTTAAATTAAAAAATGGGCAGAAGAGACATGCCTGGGTGACTCAGTAAGTGTCCAACTTCAGCTCAGTTTGTGATCTCTCAGTTCATGGGTTCGAGCCCTGCATTGGGCTCTGTGCTGACAGCTTAGAGCCTGGAGCCTGCTTCAGTTTCTGTGTCTCCCCTTCTCTCTCTGCCCCTCCCCCCCCTCAAAAATAAATAAAACATAAGAAAATTTTTTTAAATGGGCAGAAGACATAAATGGACATTTCTCCAAAGAAGACATCCAGATGGCCAGCAGACACATGAAAAGATGCTCAACATCACTTATCATCAGGGGAATGCAAATCAATACCACAAGGAGATATCACCTCACACTTACCAGAATGGCTAAAATCAAAAACACAAGAAACAGCAAGTGTTGATGTTGATGAGGATGTAGAGAAAAGGGAAGCCCTCTTGCATTGTTGGTGAGAATGCAAACTGGTGTAGCCACTGTGGAAAATAGTATGAAAGTTCCTCAAATATTAAAATTCGAGCTACTATAAGATCCAGTAATTCCACTACTGGGTATTTACCCAAAGAATACAAAAACACTAATTTGAAAAGATATACGCACCCCTACGTTTACTGCAGCATTGTTTACAATAGCCAAATTAAGGCTGCAACTGACATGTCTATTGATAGATAAATGGATAAGGAAAGAATGGCATATATACAACGGAATATTAGTCATAACAACTTATGAAATCTTGCCATTTGCAACAACATATATGGATCTAGAAGGTAATGCTAAGCCAAATAATTCAGTCAGAGAAAGACAAGTACTACAAGATTTCACTCATGCGTAGAATTTAAGAAACAAAATGGAATAAACACAAAGGAGGAAACAAGAGAGAAAGACCAAGAAACACATTTAACTATAGAAAACAAACTGGTAGTTATCAGAGGGGAGGTGGGTGGAAGGATGGGTGAAATAAATGCTAGGGATTTAAGAGTACACTAACGATGAGCACCGAGTCATGTATAGAATTGTTGAATCACTATATGGTACACCTGAAACTAATATACCACTATGTTAACTATACTGGAATTTTTATAAAATGGTTAACTTTCAAAAGAATATTGCTTATTATTTCTTAAAAAAATTAGAAAAGTAATGTATCTAAATGGGCTGGCACAATAACTGGCACCAGAACAAATATTCAGAGAATGTGCAGTCTTTACAGTTGTAAATATTATTTATGTCATTGGTTTTGTTTTAAATCCAACATAATTTTTTTCGATCACTTGGCTTCTACCTGCTTTGCCATAACTGTGTAAGTTTTAGTCTTATTTACATAAAACAATCTTTCCTAATTTACTACAAGTATCTTTAAAAAAATTTTTTTAATGTTTATTTAATTTTGAGAGACAGACAGAGCTTGAGCAGTGGAAGGCAGAGAGAGAATCCAAAGCAGGCTCCAGGCTCCAAGTTGTCAGCACAGAGCTCAATGTGGGGCTCAGACTCATAAACTGTGAGATCATGACCTGGGCCAAAGTCAGACACTTAACCAACTGAGCCACCCAGGTGGCCAAGTACCTTTTCTTTTTTTAAAAAAATTGTTTTCCTTTAAGAGTTATTTTTGCAGTATTCACTCATGTTTCCAATTTGTTTTAATAATTCTGAAGGCAGCACCCTCTTCTTCTTTTCTCTATTTTCAATTCAGTGTGATATTGCGCAAACACAGGCTATGTCATGATCGACAACAAACACATAAATGTTTGATATCAATTCCTGGAACTTTTCACTACCCAACAGATTCATAAAGGGTAAGCACCATGCTTTATTATTTTCTTTTCCTTTCCATTCTTCCATCCACGAGATGCGAGTAAACTTTCCAACTAATAGATCATCACTTAACACATTGAACTAAGTAATTTGGAATTTTTGCCATTAACTACCCATCATCAATATAATTGTCTATTTATTTTTGTGGTCTATTGTCTTCCCCCTCAACTGACTGATAAAGACATTAAGGATATTGAATTTGAAGTGAAGATATATTACTTCTGTCGCTTCAGATTTGTCACTACATTGTAAAGTTATTTTTCCTTCAAGTCAAATATCACAGAACATAAGGAGACACACAGTAGCCTGGAATTTAATTTTCTGAGACTGTTGACACTGGGCTGTGAATGTCATCCAAATAGGACATTTTGTACTGTCCACTGGAACATAGACTGAAATTTAAAAGGCTGAAGAATCTCACTAAATATGTTACTGTCTTAAAAAATTGGTGTTATTTTTCCTAGTATGCCCTTCCCCCAAAAATGACTATAAAAGATACGTCAAGGCACATCAAGTCGCGATCACACAATGTTTCTTGATTTTGTTAAGTAAACTGGAAATAAAATCTGGTAGAAAGATTTTAACAAGATATGTAGGAAGTAGGGATCTTAGATGCTTTCCAGACTTCTGATTTGTCTGTAATTTTTATGACCTTTCCTAATTTTCACTATCAAATACACGTTTTTAATAATAACAAGGCACAACTAATTGACTTCCATTGCAAGAACATTGGAACATTACTCATCATTTAAGAATAAAAATGAGTAACATATTCCTTTTATTAAAGTCTATACACTTTTTAAATTTATGGGTTTAGTTCCCTTGAGGAAATTTTGTGTTTGCCAATTTAAAGAGCAGCATTGCTGTAACTTTTCCTATTTATATTTGCTTTGTCAAAAATACTGTTTTTATCATTTTCTAGATGAAAAATCCAATAGGAAAACCACTTTCTAGAATATCTAATACTCGTTTTTATTAAAAAGCTATATGTGTCATCATTTGTTTATCTATTTGCTTGTTTCCTGCCCTTGTTATAGTTCCTGTCTTTCATTGACTTTGGACTCTAGATCATTTGATGTGCTTTGGCATATGAGCAGATGTGACATTTGCCACTGTCAGAGCTAAACAAAGCCAGACACTAGTTAAAGTGATGAAGATAGATTTTATTCAATCATAAACTCTTGCAATAGGAAAAGGGGCCCAGCATGAACTGAACTCTGCTTTGTGCAGAGGCGACTGGGTATTTCAAAAGGAGAACGTGGGAGCAGGGAGCGAGGATGGCAGAGACATTAGCAGTCAGGTAGTTTCCAGTTTTGTGGAAACACAAAATGTGGGAAGGGGAGTCGGTTAATGTGACCAGGCCTCTGTGTTTGTTCATTGGTACTTAATTGGAGAGGAAACACATTTTTGCATCTTTATGACAGGAGGCAGCAGTGTTAGAAATTAAGCCCTTACCTTCCCTCAGAAGCTGGGAGCTGGAGTTATCTCCCTAAATGTTTGCATTACAAAGAGGTAGCTCTAGGGGTGCCTGGGTGGCTCAGTCAGTTAAGTGTCTGACTTCAGCTCAGGTCATGATCTCTCAGTTTGTGAGTTTGAGCCCTGTGCTGCCAGCTCAGACCCTGGAACCTGCTTCAGATTCTGTGTCTCCCTCTCTCTCTGCCCCTCCCCTATTCATGCTCTGTCTCTCTATGTCTCTCAATAATAAATAAGTGTTTAAAAAATAAAACAAAACAAAACAAAACAAAGAGATAGCTCTAGGTCTCAGGTCCTTGAGGAGATGGCTCTGGTTGGTAGAAGAGTTAAATCTCAAAGAGACAGAGGAAGGGTTTAAAATTGCAAGCTTTCTCAACTGACTGTTCTAAGAGGGGGTTCAGGAGCCTGCCTATCACCAGGTTTAGGCTGGAACAAACTGTAAATTCTCCTGGCAAGACTGAGCTTTCTCAGGCAAGCATTTCAGGAGGGGCTGGGGTCTTCTTAGGGGTGGGAACTTGAGCTACTAGAAACTATGCTTGTGTTTGTTCAAGTTTCCTGGGGGGGACAGGCCGGGGTGGGGGTGAGGCAGGGTGCAAAATCATTTGTGCTGAGAAGCTGATTTTTTTTTTTTAATAGCACAAGATTGAGGTCTAGTAGAGAAAGGGCTCAAGGGATCCTGACCAGAGTTTGATTAAAGAGAGAGTTTTTGTCACCACAGTGACCAAAAAAAAAAGCTTTAAATACCACAGAATGATTTATATGCTCTTGCATTGTCATTCCATGACAATAATGGTTATCCTCAAAAGTAGCTACCGAAAGATATATGGAGCTAAATCAAGCCCAACAAAATTCAACAGAGCTCAGAAAAGCCTACTGGTAGATCTAAACAGCACTCAACAGAGTTCAAAAAGTTGTAAGAAGCAAAACAGAGTCCAGTGGAGGCCAAAATAGGGGCATATAATCACAGCAAGAAATAATGCTGTTTCCCATAAGCCACCAACATTGAAGTTGTTTACTGCTGTGGCAAAGCTGACTGATACACCATGGATCATCGTCCCAGATGTTTATTCATCTCATCCTTCCTCCTCTTTATTCAGCCATGGAAGGTAAACTACATCTATTCATTCCCAAATAGGTTCATAAAACAAAGAAGATACAACTGTAATTAGGTGAGGTCTACTTGCTTCTTAACTTTCCCAAGTAATGCATAAAATACAAAAAGAAAGGGGATGGGGTATCTCTTTCATCCGTATTATGGAGAATGTTTTCATTTACAAAAAATAAAGCTTTTGATTCCTTAAGCTTAGAAAACTGTCATCAGCAGCAGTTGTTAATCAGAACATATCCAAACTCCTTATTGTAACAGGTAAGATTCTTCATAAGCTGGCCCAAACCTATACTTCTTTCTGTTCTAGTGGTATAGAACTACCCACCTCTCCCTGAATGTTTTTTCTTGTCTGTGAATGTTGCACATACTGTTCCCTCTGCCAAGCATACCTGCCATTACATTTCTCTATGTAGTGAATTCCCATTTCTCTATGAGTTCCAGGCCAAATGTACCCTCTTTTATGAAACTTTTCTCAGTGTAGGTGTTCCCCAATGTCCCAATCACTCCCTCATATTCATCAAATTCTACCTCAACTTCAAGATCTAGTATAATTTTAAGTGTTTCCAATGGCCATGTGTTTGTTCAAGTTTCCTAGTAGGGAAACACTCATCCAATAGCCTAGTTTTACACTTCTTTGACTTCCTTAGCCTCAGTGTTTTTCACACCTATTCTACGTCACCCACCCATATCAAAGGCATCAAGAGAAATCGTTTCACCTCTGAAATGTTAAGTTCTATGCCTTTTTTCTGATTACAACTGCCTCCTTTAAATCTTTTTCCCAATGTGACAATTTTTCGGTCTTATCAAGTATTGACCCTTTTTTTGATCATTCCATCAGCACTGTCCTACCCAGCCTCAACCTCAAGGGACAGCTCATCAGGGAAACGCTTGCTTTAACCTGCAACTGCTTTTATTCAGACACACATACCCTGTAGAACTTCAACTAGTAATGCAGTAATTTTCATCATTTTATACTAATATAACATTCTGAGGATTTTAAAAGAAAAACCACAAACTTTTTTCTTTCTTTCTTTCTTTCTTTCTTTCTTTCTTTCTTTCTACCTAGTATACTCTTAGCTTCAGGTAATGAAAAAGATAAATGAAAATGCTTTAAACAATAAGGGTGTTTATTCTCTCATGTAACAAGAAATCCAAAAGAATTGGGCTTCCAATGTTGATTTATTAGATTGTTATCTCGGTGTGGTCTTTGGGCTTATGTGTCTAACATTGAAAGATTGCTGCTGCAGTCCCATGCATCACTCATAGAACAATATTCAGACCAAGAAGATAGGAGTTTATTCCTATTCATTTGTTTGAATAAGATGAAAGCATCTCTGAAAATCCTCTTAGTGTGTTTCCCCTAAGCTTTTGTTGGCCAGATTTGGGCCATAAGCCATGGACAGAAAGGCAGAAGAGAAAGTAAGGATTTTAGTAGGAGTTTGGATTTGTCCCCAACCATTGACTGGCTTCCAGATAGGCAACAATCAGGGTTTCCTAGACATTAAAATGTTGCTTATAAATGCATAGTCCCCATTTCAGCTGGACTTTCAGTATTGCTTGACAATATGCCTCCTTGTCCTAGTGCTTCTCAAACTTTAATGTCCACACAAATCACCTGGGAATATTTAGAAATGAAGACTTGATTCAGTAGGTAGGGTCCTGAAATATGCATCTCGATTAAGCTACTAGGAGATGCCCAAAGCCACCTGATTGCTTGCTACACTTGGAGTCACAAGACTCTATTCCCTTCTTCCTTTCAAATATTTGTCATCACTCTTCATTAGCCTAAAACCATCCCTATAACTCTCAGGAAATGACTTCATTCCCTATATCACAGATAAAATGGACCCCATAAGGTAGTGAAGCCTTAATTTAAGAGGTCATATTGTATGAACATCAAAAGAATGGCCTTTAGCATTAAAGAGCTGAGGTTTCCAACTCCAGTTATACTATTTCCTCCCCTGTAATAATTTTCATCATCTTGAACCTTTCTGAGACCCAAATTCTTAACGTATAAAAATGAAAATATTAATGCCAAACTCTTGGGGCTTTTGATGATTGAAATCATGTGGATACATCTTATTTAAGTTTCTTGATTACAAACAAAAAAACAATTTAACTTAGAAAAAAAATTGAAAGAAAATATATTAAGTAGTGTATTGGTTAATATTAGTTTTGAGTGTAAGAGAAAAAAATGCCCAAAATAACAAATTAGCAACTCATTACTATCTCCTATTCAAGGGTTTGGAGATATCCTGTCCAGGTTGGTATGGCACTCCATAGTGATGGAAACTCAGGCTGGGATACATCTAGTTGTTGAGAATATACGTTTCAAGCATATGCTTGGAAATGGAGGTGGGCTCACTACGCTATTGGGCTTCCTGTGAGATGGAATGAAATTAAAACTACTGAGTCAGTCCAGATCTGACTCCCAGTCTGGACTCAATGAAACCTGAAAGGTCTGCTAATTTTCTTTTTCCCAGTTTATATTTACTCTGATAAATGAATCTAGGTATATTAGAGAACAGTAAGAAGACAATTTACCAAAAGTACCTGCCTCAAAGTTACACAACTTTTTCATTCAAGTGATGCTAGATCTGAATTTGGGGTGAGATGTGTTGACTTTATACCATGATGGCTCAAATTAGGCCTCTTAGGGCCGGACCTAGAGTCCTTTTAGTTACACAAATCAAATGTAACATAGTGAGTCGCACATAAAGTTTCATCCTGCGTTCAGATCTTTCTAATTACTAGTACACGCTTTATGTCTACTTTGATAAACATAGACCATCTGCTGTCTGGAAGTTTCTAGGAGTTTAGAGCTGCCATCGGTCTCTGCCAACTTGAGATTCTCTCATTTCTACTGAAATGTGGGAACAGATTTCAGTAGCACTCACTTTGCACATGCTTATAAACAACAGAAAACTATCAAAAAAATTGCTTTTCAAATCTGCAAATGTTCCACTGACCTATATTACTATCACACACAAATTACAGACACGCACACAAACATAACCATATAAATAAAGGAGAAGTACATATGAGGTATATGTTGTATCAATCTACAACAAATTGGATAATAAAATAGTCCTTTACAATAGCTTGGGAAATGCTACTAATGCATCTATGTATCTCGTAAGGGTCCATGAAATTCCGGTTATAAAACTTTGAGAAGAAAATCAAACACTAACAAATGTGATTTAAGCATGTGTATATTTCTTTGTTTCAAGTGTAGTGTTCTCTCATCATTTGTGTATTTAACATTCTGTATTTCAGCTATATATAACCAACCCAGAAGTTTCTTGGCCTGCGGTATTTTGCCATTTTGCAGGGTCAACCGCTTGAATTTTGCTTTGAGGCTGGTATATCCAAGTGAGTCACTGGCTCATAACTAAGCCTTGTCTGACCCAATATCTATCACACTTATACAATTTATAGTAGAAATTTTATATTGCCACTGTATTAAGCAATATCTGAATTTCTCATGAGGTTCTTTCAAATGCTTTTAAAGGTCAACATTAATTAAACAATCATTATAGTCAACATTAAGTAAACATTATAATGGAAAGAGAAAGATATCTAAATAATGTCAAATATATAACAGCAAGAATAACAAAGTACATATATACATGTACACTCAAGAAAATGAGAAGACAAGTCACAGACTAGAAAAAATATTTGCAAAAGACATATCTGATAAAGGACTGTTATTCAAAATATACAAAGAACTCTTAAGGCTCAATAATAAGAAAATGAACAACTTGATTAAAAGATGGGCAAATATCTGAACAGACACCTCAGCAAAGAAGATGTACAGATGGCAAATAAACATATGAAAGCTTGTTAAAGATCATATGCAATTAAGAAATTGCAAATTAAAATGAGATCTATTAAAGTATTATCTATTAAAGTACATCTATTAAAGTAGCAAAAATCTAAAATACCGACAACATTAAATGTTGGCAAGGACATAAAGCAAAAGAAATTCTCATTCATTGTTGGTGAGAATGCAAAATGGTACAGCCACTTTGGAAGAAAGTTTGGCAGTTTCTTACAAAACCAATCATATTTTTACCATAAAATTCAGCAATGGTACTCCTTGGTATTTACCCAAAGGAGTTGAACAGTTATATCCACACACAAAACTTGTATATGGATATTTATGGAAGCTTTATTCACAATTACCAAAAGTTAGAAGCAACAAAGACATCTTTTAATAGGTGAATGGATTAGGTGGTACAATTCAGTGAGAGAGTGGAATATTTTTCAGCCCTAAAGAGAAATGAGCCATCAAGACATGAAAAAACATAGAAGACCCATAGAACTACGTGGAAAAAGCCCATCTGAGGAAGCTACATATTGTCTGATGTCAATTATATGATACTCTGGAAAAGGCAAAACTATGAAGACAGTAAAAAGATTAATGGTAAGGAAGTGGTGGTGGAGGGAGGGATGAATTGACCAAGCAGAGGATTTTTTAGGCCAGTGAAACTAGTTTGTATGATACTATAATGGTAAATAGGTATCATACATTTGTCAAAAGCTATAGAATGCACATAGAGTGAGCTCTGATGTGAACTATGGAATGTGGGTGATAATGATGTGACCATAGAGGTTCATAGATTGGAACAAATGTACCACTGTTGTGTGGGATGTTGACAGTGGGGAAGACTGTGCCTCTATAGGGGCAGGGAGTATATAGGAACTCTCAGTGTTCTGCTTACTTTTGCTATGAACCTGAAAAATAAAGCCAATTAAAAGAAAAAGACACACATGCAGAATTTATTCATAATCAACTTACAAGCATTTTAATAATTTTACAGTTTAGAATAATAATTACAAAGAAACCTTAAAATGGCATTGTATTTATTAGGATGAGGTCATGAGAATAGACATATCATCCATTGTTGTGTAAAAAGCATGCTTCTTATAACCAATTAATTGGCAAGACATTCTCTAGAAATGGGCCTGATCAATTCAACATGGAACGTTTATCCAGTAATGTGTTCCCTCGCAAAGTCATATGTTTACCAAAGATTAAAGACTCTACTACAATGCCAAAGGTTTTGTTTCAATTAAAGTGTTTTAATGCTAGTAATTCCATAACTCGCTCAGAAAACAGACAATTGGGAAAAATTATACTTATTAAGAGCAAGTGTTGCCTTTACTGGAAGGAAGATAACGCAAATTTTAATGCCCTACATATATTAAAATTAACATGAAAATTCTGGTGCACATATCTTTTAGCCCTTCTGGCTTGTTTTCTGATTGTGTCATTTGTCTTAGCTCTTCATCATTTAATAACTCATGGAGTTGAGTGTGTTACTTTGTTCTTTCTTTCTTATATTCCACATATGAATTCAAATAGCCTACTCTCATATAAAATAATCATCTTATTAAACATTGTGACAGAGAATAGTATATGGGAATTTGGTGACCACTCTCCTGTAGCAAACAAGTTATATTCTTCAACCTTTTCACTTCTTTTTTTCCAATTTTAAAGAAATCTTAAAAACACCTAGAATTAGATTCGATAAATTAAATCATTATTGTATTGTATCATTAGTAGCTTTAGAAGAGTTTAGTGTATGGAGAAAATATGAGGAACATAATATATAATAAAATTATCATCTCATTCAGATATGAGATCCCTTAACCCTGGTATCATTCATATTTGTATTTTTCAATAATTTGGGCAATTATTTGGAAAAATTCAATTGGATTCTTACTTTGATGCTGTTAAAAAACGAAGATGAAATAAATGCTTGCATGTGTGGTAGGCTGAATAACAGCCCCAAAGATTTCCAGGTCCTAATCTTTAGAAGCTGTGAATGTCACCTTATATTGCAAAAGGGAGTTTGCAGATATGATTCAGTTAAGGATCTTGAGATAGATTATACTGGAATATCCTCAATGTAATCACCTGTGTGCTTATAGGAAAAGGGATGGTAAAGGGAAATCTGGCTACAGAAGGGAAGGAGCAGTAGAAGAAAGGAGTTGGAGTGATGCGAGAAAGGGATCATAAGCAGGATACAGTCCAGAAGCTAGAAATTAATGGAAGTGAATTCTCCCTCAAGCCTCCAGAACTAAACAGCCCTGCCACCATTTTGAGCCCAGTGAAACTGATTTATCACTTTTAGCCTCCAGAACTGTTAAGAGAATAAATATGCTGTTTTAAGCCATCCAGTTTGTGGCAATTTTTTTTCAGCAGCCATAGGAAACAAAAATCATGTGTAAAAGTAAAATGACAAAATATGTATCAAATATATATGGTATGTATACTGAAGTGTTTGGGACAAGTAATTTATGTCTGTAGATTACTTTGAAATGCGTAAAAACAGACTGATATGATGAATAAAGTGATGGAAAGATGGATAGATATATATATGTTTTTTAATTTTTAATGTTTATGTACCTATTTATTTATTTTTTGAGAGAGAGACAAAGACAGAGTGTGAGCAGGGGAGGGGCAGAGAGAGAGGGAGACACAGAATCCAAAGCAGGCTCCAGGGTCCGAGCTGTCAGCACAGAACCTGACGCAGGGCTCCAACTCACGGACCATGAGATCATGACCTGAGCTAATGTTGGAAGCTTAACCAACTGAGCCACCCAGGCGCCCCAGATGTCAAACTTTAATATGGGCAAATATCACTGGTGCTTGATAAAAAACACAAATACTTGGACTCTCACCTTTCAGTTGAAGGTGAAGCCCAAGCAGAAATCTGCATTTTTAACAAGCCCCCAGCTGTTCTGATACCCACATTCAACAGGAAACACTTTGTAAACTGGACCAATTATACTTTAAAATATATATTGATGTTGAAAGAAAGCACCCTATGAGGACAATTTTTATCTTTACTCTAAGTTCACACTACCATGAACATATATGTATACATGGAGAGAGAGAGGGAGAAGTTGTAACAAATGAGAATATATATAAAACTTTTAGTCCAGGGGCTGGAATGTAGAGAACACTTATTATGTGCCGGTATGGTAAGGGCTTTACATACATTCTCATTTAATTTTCACAATAATCTTAAGTGGATTGTATCATTATCTTCATTTTACAAATATTGCAGGATTAGAGAAGGCAAGTTATTTACCCAAGGGCATATAGCTAAAGAATTGATATGTCCAGAATTCAATATTCAATCTCAAGATTTCTAACTTCAAATCATATATACATATGATATTTAAGTTTTATTAGAAGTTATCTATATTACATATAACATATCTATGTTTGTCTATGTAGTTTTTCAATGGATATGTGTGTGTGTGTGTATATATATATATATCCTATATATAAGCTACCATATATATATATATATATATATATATATATATAATGTAAGGCACCATTAGTAGAACATATGTTTCAAGTTATTTTCCTAGTTTGTAAATGAATTTAGGTCACACTTCTACTGGGTTCTTTTCGTTCATGGACATATATATATTTACATTTATATATTTATGTATTTATATACATGTGCTATATGTATGATATATACAAAGATATATAGCCTACTATAAATAATATGTTTTATATATCTATGAATTTATATATGTATATGTTCATACATATATAAAACAAATATGCTCATGCATATATATCACACACAACGTTCACCTTCAATGAACAAAAGAAGTATGACCTAAATTCATTTGTAAACTAGGAAAATAATTCAAAACATATGTTCTACTTATGGTTGATCAGTAGCTTAAATTTTACAGAAGATGCCAATTCATGAGTTGTGCACAATCTCTTGGTTGTAAGGCAGAAATTTTTTATTTGGTTTTTGGTCTTCAAAGAATAGGAGGAAAGATACAACAGCTTTAAGAGATAGTTTGGGTTCACAGCAGAGATAATCCATCATTGTGCTAATCCCTGTTTAGAACTGGGCAAAATCCAGACGCATCAGAGTTCCCTCCAGACATTCCTTCAGTATTATCTTTGGAAAACCAAGTTGCTCTATATTAACCACACAAATGAAAATCTTAATGCTTTAGCCAAATGAATGGCTTTGTTAGACCTTACTTATTTAACCTGCTTCTTCTTTCTGTTCATTTCAAAATATTTTCTTCTTTAATTGTGCTTTATGTGTTTGCTTGTTATCTATCTTGATTATTAGCCAGATTACTTTTTAAAGCCAGCTGGAATCTGTTTTCAATTTTTGTTTTAGAATGGTCAACCACAGTGTTCCCAGCATTTGCCCTGAAGTTTTCAATTAGGTTGCAATGACTTTTAACTTGAAAATATTGTTGTTCTTTCTGGCTGCATACGTAACAAGGAAGGAAAAAACAACTTTCTCCTTACTTTGATAGTCTTCCACCAAATAATAAAAACCTGACTCAAAACTCTAAAGTAGATAATTTCATTGAATCTGATGGGAAGTAAGATGATGAAAATGGAGTGGCACTAAAAATTTTGGCGATAAATTAACTTTGCCTGCTTTTTTAAGGACATCTAACACGATCAAAACAAATCTGAGTTGAATTTAAAAATAGTATTTTTTTCTATCTTTACAGTTTGATTACTATAAAGATATTTTCGACTTTGACTTTTATAGTGTTTTCATTATAAAGAACTCCAATTTCAGTCTAGTTTTCAATTCTATTTCAGGAGGGTTTAATAAAGGCATGAGAAGAGTTGAATGCAAAGTTTAACTATAGGTAGAAAGTATTAATCTAAATCCTAAATGCAACAGTTTTATGTATTTCTCTCCTGAGGGACATAGACAGCCTGTGGCAGAGGGATTGTCATTTTACCTGTGGTTTACTTGTCACTTAATAAAAGACATTTTTTCCATTGATTTCCAGAGCTACCACTGCCAGTGGGCTATGATGCTGAGACGGGAAGCTGCTCCACAGCACCATGATGCCAGGATCAACAAATTGGCCTCTGCCCCATAGCTAAAAGATTGTGCGCCATGTTTCATGAGAAGATAACCATTTTCTATGGGGTAAATCTTAAGAAGGGAAGACAAATTCTTAACTTAACTACCTATTTCTAGTGCTGAAGCTATGGAGCTCTATTCTCCCTGATTTTCCATATCCTATCATTTGAATCTGGGAGGTAGTGAAATAGATTTGTTGGGTAAGATGTGATCAAAGAATACTCAAGCATTATCACTATGACTAAAATTTCTTCAATGAAGCCTTGACATATTTATTGAGTACTTAGGGTTTTACTCAGACTCCGATTGAAAACTAACATTTCATTAAGGAAAATATATTTGCCAACACACTTAAAATGCCACTAGTATTCAGTGAAAAAATAAAAGTATAAGATAAAAATATTAATGCATATGTTGTAGGTATTCAGCTGCCAGTAACTATAAACAAACATCACATTCCAACCATTCCCCCATATTGGCACTTTCTTTTCCTCATGATTTTCTAGTGAAGAGGCTACCAGTCATTGATTTAATGACTAAATCAATAGTCATTGACTTAGAGAGACAAAATACCAATTATTTTGTTGCATCTTATGTGTTATTATATATCACAAATGCATGACATATTCTAATAAATCTTTAATAAATACAATAACAACAATCATTCACTGCTACCTAGATGCCAAGTGTCCTACTCAATGCTTTATGTGCATATTTTTCCATTTAATCCTCATAACAACCTTGAGAAATAAGTATTGTGTTTACCTCCCTTGGATAGAGAAAGGATTTACAATTAAGTGAGCTTAAGTAACTTGTCTAATGTCATCCTGTCAAGCATCTATTGATTCTTCTGTAATTCATGCTGTTGCTTCTAATTCAATATGCTGAGCAGCCATGTCTCTCACTAGAGCAGAAACAACAGAGATGAATTTCTTTCAGTTTTATTACTGTGTATTGAAGAATGACCATATTTGCAGACATTTGTTCCATGGAAGAAAAACCAAATAATGAACAATTGAAGTCGAACCAATAGAGTAACCTACCAGTTACACATAGAGATTGTACTAAGGAGGGGCGCTTGGGTGGCTCAGTCGGTTAAGCGTCCAACTTCGGCTCAGGTCATAATCTCGTGGTCTGTGAGTTCGAGCCCCACATCAGGCTCTGTGCTGACAGCTCAGAGCCTGGAGTCTGCTTTGGATTCTATGTCCCACCCTCCCACTCCCCCCCCCCCCCCACCTCTCTGCCCCTCTCCCACTCTGGCTCTGGCTCTCAAAAATAAATAAGTGTTTTAAAAATTTAAAAAATAAAGAAATTATACTAAGGTGATTAAAAAAGTAATTATGAATTTGGACAAGTACTTACCTTTTACACTACAATTTTGCCATCCAAAATATACCAACTCTGTTATTAGAATCATTAGCTAGCATGAAAGATCTGAAGCAAATTGTCAGCTACTAAAAAATATATAAGAACTAACATGCATTATTGTTGAACAACCAAAAGGATTTATTAACTGAGAGCAAATGAATGTGAACATCATGTTTGCGAGGCAGATATACTATCAACAGCTACCTTGTCCCTTCCCTATATAAAGACTTTTGTGATCAACACCTCTTCTAAGAGCATTACAAGTCGTTCTGGAAAATGTTGTCTCTTTTTCTAAGTTCCCTGGCCTCACTTCAGCAGAGAATCTTGTAAAAAGTGGAGCCAAAAGTCAATGGCTCTGGTATGTCATACCCTGAAGATGATTCTCAGCAGTAAAAATCATTCTTCCTTAAATATAGGCAAGATTGTTCATTGCCAGCAATTTACTAGTATGCTTCTTTTTTTCCCCTCATTCTCATTTTCCATCAACCATGACCCTTCCACAATGCTTTTTAGTGGTACAGTAAAAATAACAATATGTTAATTTCTCCAAAGCTCATAGGCTTACCTCTAAAAGGCATCCCTCGGACTCACAACTCTGAGTCTTTGTGAAAAAAATAAACTAGAAATATATATCAAAATAAAAAGTGAGAACTGAGACTACCCGTAGCAACATGACTCAGTTGTACAATAAGACTTTGCCCAGGAAAGATGAGACTATAAGCCAGTAAATATTATCTTCTTCAAGATAGTTGCACAGATTAGCTTATCTGAGACAATAGTTTGATTACTTGGGCAACGAGCTGTCTTGTCAAATAATAGTTTATCCATCAGATCTTCTCCTTAAGACATTCACCTTACTCTGTTCACCAATCCTAAACTATCTTGTCACAAATTTTGCCCAATCTCCATCATCTTTCCACCTTGAAACACTTTCCCAGACCCCAAACCCCTATAAACATCCTATCAGACTTCCCTCTTGTGAGATACTGTTCAGATATATCAAGGTGGTATTCTATCTCACTGCAGTGACTTCCATTCTATTCAGGTTTGCTTCATTAAATGGTTATTTTGTAATATTTTAGAGAATTCAATAAAAGAATGTCAGTATGGTAGAGAGATCTGAAATCTTCCAAGTCTAATCATCAGGAAAAGCTGTTTTCAGTTTAATCCGTTTTACAAGCATCTTTGTTATTCAAGACTTCAGGGAACAGAATAAAATGGTCCACCACAACCAACGGATATGAAAATTTCATGGAGATAATATCAAGATTATTTAACATAGTCTCATAGATTGTGAGTGTAGATCAAAAATGCTGTTTAGTGGTGGGTTTCAAAGTGTCAGCAGTTTTTTAAAGTGCAAAGGGAGTGCAGAAGACAGAATTTCATTTTTTTCGATTTGTGTGTGCATTTCTCACAAATTAAATCCAGACTTTGTTTCCTAGAGCAACATTTGGAAGATATTTTTTAAATAGACCAATGACTAATTATTTGCCTGCTTAACAAATAAGTAGTTTAGGGAAGATAATTCTTTTATCTTGTTATTTTAAAAATCAGTTACAAAACTTTTAAAAGGGAGAAACAATTGACTTAAATTCATAAAAGTAAAAAAGCTTAAGATAATTCAACTATAGGGCTCTAAATAAACATTTGTCCAAAGCTTCTATTTCAGCTATTTCTCTTTTCATGAAGTATTGTCAACTGGGTTATTTAAGAAGAAATCTTTAAGACAGCTGTAAAATGTAACAGTTGTGTTAATAATTGTCTGTTTGATTACATGGTATAAATACCTTTTCACTGCAAAGACATTAATATCTTATGATAACTATACATATCACCTATGTGAACTGACTATGTACTAACATTAATTGATTAAACACCTTTTCATATTGGCCCCTTTTTCATTCCTAGTAGAAAGTGTTAATGCAGGGGATCTAACTTTGGTTCATGGACAAATTATTTAGCCTTTCAAAAGGTGGGAAGACTGTGGACATGAAGACATTTCTACCTTATTTTGGCAAAATCCCCAAGATAAAACACTATAAAACCTACTTCATTAGACAAGATAGGAGATGGGACCAAAACAAAACAAAACAAAAAAACAAAGAAAAATAAAATGCACAAATTAAGGTCTCAATGACTTAGCCTGTCACAGAACCATCCTGTGGAATGCTGAAAGATATAAGAGAACTTCTCTCCAGCCATTCACTTTTTAGACAGGAGAGGAAACACAAAGCCTAATTAAAAACAAAACAAAACAAAAAAAAACAAAACAAAAAATTGCAAGGAAATTGCATTAAAACCTTAAAAGAAAGGTTTTGTGCCAGCAAAACACTTGCTTTATCATCAGGCTATCAAACTATCCAATGAAGAATATTGATATGCTAATTAGAAAGAATAAGCAAGGATATTTTCAGCAGAGGTATGAAGTAACTTGTAACCATGCTGCGGAGGCTACTTTTTAAAAATAGTGATTTCAGGGGTGCCTGAATGACTCAGTCTATTAAGCATCCAACTTGGGCCCAGGTTATGATCTCCAGTTCATGGGTTCGAGCCCAGCGTCAGGCTCTGTGCTGACAGCTCAGAGCCTGGAGCCTGCTTGGGATTCTGTGTCTCCCTCTCTCTTTGCCCCTCCCTTGTTCTCTCTCTCTCTCTCTCTCTCTCTCCCTCCCTCAAAAATAAATAAGCACTAAAAAAAAAAATAGTGATTTCGAAGTTTCTATTTATTTTTCATTGTTTAGACATATGGGGAAGAATAACAATGTAGATCAAAGTTACAATTAACTTACTAACTTACATTAATTTATATTTGGTTTAGTGAAATCCTTTAGAAGTTATATTTTGATATGTAACTTCTGGTGTGATGTCTACCATTGCCAAGCAGTCATAGAGCATTAATGAGAGGTGGGAGACTAGGAAGCATGTCAGCCTCTGAGATCAAGGCTCTGTGTCTTAGACTTTGAGCTCAGCTCGGCATCTGACACTTAGTAGGTACTCACTTCTCGTGTGTGAAGGGATGTTCTTAAGGACCTGAGTTAAAGGACCCGAGCATCTCAATTCTACGTGTCAATCCTAACAACTGTTTTACATAATACCTTCTCTTAAGAGAGTGGCTGCGAACAGAGTCTACATCCATTCTTCCAGCAGCAGGGTTGGACTGGTTAGAGACTCCGGTGGCCTGAGTTCAAATTCCATCTCCAGCGCTCGCTTGCTGTGTGACCCCTGGCAGGATCTTTACCTTCCTTGGAGCGGTGTCCCTTGCCGGGAAATGGAAAGAAGAGGGGCAGCTGCCAGAGAGGATTTGAAGGGTGAGGACTAATGAGGTAACCCGTGCAGAGTGGTGAGTGTGGGTTGCCGGGTCCAGGGACAGTATCAATAAATATCAGTTATCACTATTACTCACATGCTAAAATGATTTCTTAAAATCTTTTGAACGCTGACTGTATTTATATCCTGTGGCTGCTTTAGCAAAGTACCACAAATTAAGTGGCTTACAACAACAGAAATTCAGTCTCTCACGGTTCTGGAGGCCAGAAGTCCCAAATCAGTATCACTGGGCGGAAATCAGGATCATTGTCGGCAGGGCCACACGGTCCCTCAGAGGCTCCCGTAAAGAAGCTCGTCTGTTCCTTGCCCTCTCCAGCTTCCGGAGGCTGCTGGTGTTCCTCGGCTATGGTGCATTTGTCCCATGTCCTGCCTCTGTCCTCCCCCTGTCTCCTGTTCTGTGTGTTTCTGTTAATCTCTCTCTGCCTCCCTCTTGTAAGGATGCACATAATTGGACTGAGGGCCCATTCTGATAATCTCTTCAATGTCAAGATTTTACCCATAATCCTATCTCAAGTCCTTTTTTACCATACAAGGTAACTTTCACAGGGTCTGGAGACCAAGACCTGGGTACCTTTGGGGGAACCATTACAAAGCCTACCAAATGAACATTTAGTACTTTAAAATTAAAGAATTTGCTTGCCCAGCTACATACTACGGGTGTAATTCTTGTTTTCCCTCTCTTTCTCTTAATCCCCCTCCCTCCCTCACCGTCTCCCTCCCTCTCTCTCTCTTCTTTTCTCCTTTTCCTCCAAACCCTGTCCCATATACCTCACTATATGTAAGTCAAGTGTCTTGACCAAATAGAGCTGTTTTTGTTTTTGTTTTTGTCTTCTTACCTACATGGAAGACTGGTAAAGGCAGTTGCCAGCTCTTGCTGAGGGGCTCCCTCAAGTCAGGATCTGCATCTTTGAGAGGTCCTGCCTGCGATCCTTCTGAATTTTCTAGCGTGATTATTCCTCACGGCCACAAAATGGCTGAGCCAGACCCAGGCATGCGAGGTAGGAAGAAAAGAGAACGTTTCCACCAGCTTCTATCAGTGAACCAAAACTTCCCTTGAAAACTCTCAGGAGACATCCCTTTATATTTGGCTGGAAGTATATCCTCCATCACAAGATACAGGGAGGCTGGGAAAAGAAAAAATACAGCTTTTCTAGAGGGGAGAGTAGAAGGCATCCAGATCGGAGATCAAGGATGACTGTTGTGTATGCCAGCCAACGAGACTCCTTACCTGAGGGGATGTTGGAGGGAGGGCAGAGGCGGGAAGAGAAGGCAGAGGGAGAGAAGCAGAGGGGTGGAATCCTAACTGAGCTGCCACTACGAGGCGGGCAGTACACCTGATAAATCCACACAGTTTCTCATTTCATCTTCACCACAGTTTTTTGAAATTAATCTTAATGTTCCCATCTTGCAGAGAAGACGATTGAGGTTCAGAAAATTTTAAAAGCACATGCTAGTACAGAGCTAATAGGTGGGGAGGGCAGAAATGAAACTGAAGTGTGTCTAGATCCAGATACCATGCTCTTTCTAGTACTTTTGAATGAATTTTCATCCCCATTAGATCATCTGTGGCTGACATTTTCCCCTCATAGCCGCTCTTCTTCAGATGCTGTTATTATCTTAACGGTGTTGACCAAAACTCAGAGCACTTCACCAAAACCGTAAATCACTCCGGGGCTGCAGGTATGGGGGCTGCTGCAACGCTCCTGTTGTAACACAAACGTGCTGGGAGAGACAGAGCCCGGTCAGCACATTGCAGTGCACAGTCAAGATGCAAATGGGGCTCCATGAGCCTGGGACCTTGCCCTCACCACCCTGAGAGTGGGCTTCCCGGGCTTCCTGGGCCACGTGGGATACTTCTGCCCAGAATGACCGGGGAAGTGGTATTTGTTGGTGGCAAGCACTAACAGGAATGCAGCTCAAGTACTGGTGTTGACATTCGGAGTTAAGTCAGCCTTGTGTCTCCAGATCTGCCCTTACAGACACGGGTTTCCCAGTATGTTGCGGAGAGATTCTTACACAGAAGAAATTCCACTGGTGGAGAAACTGGCTTATTCTTGAAAGAAGGCAACTCTTTTGTTAAAAGTGTCTACAAGCACAGGAAAGTTTAGTCAAGAGGAAAAAATAGATTTCCAAAACCTGTCCCAGAACTGAATCAACCATTTTGAATGATCAGAATCGCATCCTCTCCTACCTCATCTCCTTCCCCTTGGGCTAATCTTTCCATGCTTTCTGTTCCTGTTGGGTGTATATGATTCAAACTCAACCCTTTATGTATGTTTTACAAACCCAAAAAAGAAAAAAAAAAAATGTCAGCCTACCCAAGACAACACACTGTACAACCCAAAACTAGTTTAAATTTATGTTTTGCTCTGATAAAGTGATAACGATTGTAGCGACACAAATAAGCTTGTATCAAGAGGGTCTCAGATTCTAAAACTGAATTCATTCCCTTACGGTTAAAGAATGTTCAAAACGGTGAAGACCTAAAAAATAGGATTTCGTAATCTGCACATTCTTGGGACAGATAGGGATCGCGGAGTTTCTTCATCCACAAAAGGAAGCCCGGGCCCATCTACCTATGGCTCTGGAGGAACAGGGAAGCCTGATGAAACAGGAGTGAGGATACCAACGCCTGGCAGAGATCCAACCCCCTCAAAGTGAGGAAATCCAAAGGAAAAAAAGAAGATCTCTTCTCAGTTTCTTTGGAACACAGATTGGGTTCTCATCAAGTTTCTGCATCATCCAGTGAGCCTTGCTCACCAGACACCTGTGCCCACACTTGACAACTTGTGCTGATTCCTGGCCAGTAAGAGTGACTCCAGAGACTGCCAATGCCAGCGGGATCACCATCAGAGACCCCATGTATGACAGTAACCCACACTAGCCTTGCTGGGTTTGTGGAGTTTCTGGCTCCCCCTACAGCTGCCCAGAGAAGCCAGGTAATACAAACAGGAGGTGCAAGGGAGTTATTCCCATAGTGGGTGAACTCGGACCAATGTAACACAGGAGTTGAGGAAAAGCCAGAGATACATTACTCACCCCTCTTCTTCCTCTGCGGCAGTTATTATACACAGTAGGTCTATACAACTTTTCTAAAGACGTTCTGCAAGGTGAGCGACCAGTTGTGTGTTTTTTTTTTGTTTTGTTTTGTTTTTTTTGCAATGCTAGAGACAGCTCAGTAATGCACGTACTGTCCTTGTCTCTAGTTTTCCTGGGACTGAACCCCCAATAAAGCATTAGCTTGTGTTTGCTTTGGACTCCATTTTCTGAGGCACCCATGTTAAGAGGGTGTGATAGCAGTCATATCTGCCCCCAGAAGTAGTTTATTAAGCAGGGGTGACAGGGCTTTAGTATGAGGCATTTGTAGTTTCAAATTTTTGGAACTGAGTGTGATAGGATCCGGGGATGGCCACAGGTCTAGGTCATAGCCAGTATGAATGCGAGAAACTAACCCCTCCTGTGAAAATGTAAGTGGAAATAGGAATCACGTGTTTCCATGCCCAACTAAGATGAGAGATCAGAGAGAGAAAGGGCAGAGCTCTGGGAGGCTGTGCTCCACCTAACCTCTCAAATCACACGGTTCTCTGGATGGGGGGTTCTCTGGATGAGGGCAGACAGTACTGGTACAGGGTTCCAAAGAATTAAAAGCAGGGAGAGGTGTTTAGGAATGGAAAGTAAATTGTTTAACTGTGATGTAAAGGACAGATAAGAGTTCCTGGACAATTTCCCCTCCATCTTCTTCCTGTCTTTATTCCACTTTCCACTGCCTCTGTGTTTGCAAATTCTGTCTTGCTATTAGTTTTTAATGAAACCAATATGTTTATCATAGTCAATGGCAGACATGGTCATTTGCACCTCAAGGTTATATTATTTTTTTCCTCAGACGGATTCAGCTGGCAGCTTCTGTAGATTCCTTTGCACAAAAAGTGACACCAAAGTTCTAATGGCAAGAAGCAAACTCTATACCTCAGCAATTCTGCAAGCAAGATCAAGTATTGCCAACTGATCTTTTCTTTTCCTCAAGGGGGAAAAAAAAACCCAACAACAATGGGCTAGAATAAAAAATGTGGACAAGAAAACATGCTCACATATTGTAACAGTATGATGGGCTTCAGAGTTTTCTAGAATTCTAAATGTGAGGTTGATGCTGCAGCAGCCCCTGCAAAGCCATCACTTACCACGATGTCAGAAGATCTTGGACACTGGGAACAGACTTGATTAGTATTACTAACTTTCATAGTCTCAAAGCTTCAGACATCAGCAACAGAGAGGAGCCGAGCAGACACTGGATAAATAATAAAGAATGAGAAACATGTTGCGACACTCACTTTCAAATTATATTTTCAATTTTTTTCTTACATCCACAAATTTCTAGTAAAATGAAATTACGCAGTTTCATTAAATTATCTAGATGTCATTTAAGAAAAAAAAGGAAAACAACTTTGGTATAATTTCAAATGTCTCCTTCATGTCAGACAAAACCATGCTAAAGTGTTTCTTGTATAAAAATTTCCACTTGTTTCCACTGTCCAGTCAACCTAGGAACCATATCTTTCCTGCCCTTTGTGGTCAGACTTCTCAAATGAGACTTTCCACTTTTTCATACTATGTCCACTCCTTTCTCACAATAATTTTTTTGCCCCTATCAGTTTTATTTAACTTTTTCTCAAAGTCCACTGGCCTTTTCTCAATCTCCTCAAACGTTTTGAAATACGTTACTCTTGTTTCAATCATCCTTGTTGACAGGTCCCTACAACATCACGTTCACCTGAAAATCCCATTAACTTTAATCACATCATCAGTGTCTCCTAAAAGCAAGCATTCTCCAGAAGGTTCCTAGGACCTCAGCCTTTTTCTCTCTCAGACTGACTCATCTCCTCCCGTGACGGCAAATAACCACCACTTCTGTGTCTATCTCTTCAACAACAACAACAAAAAAATTAACGTTTATTTATTTTTGAGAGACAGAGACAGAGAATGAGTGGGGGAGGGCAGAGAGAGATGGAGACACAGAATCCCAAGCAGGCTCCAGGCTCTGAGCTGTCAGCACAGAGCCTGACACGGGGCTCGAACTCACCGACCATGGGATCATGACCTGAGCCAAAGTCCGATGCTTAACAAACTGAGCCACCCAGGCACCCCTCTATCCCTTCAATTTCACTCTCATTGAAACAGTAGACCCACTTGTCAACTGCTAAGTTAAATCAGCATCATAGAACTTCTACAAACTCCCTTTTGTCAAAACCTGATCCTTCTCTTTCTAGCTAGCTTCCCCCCAACCAGGAATAAAATAAGAGAGTTACCTTTGACTCTTTCTTTTGAACTTCTAACATCCAATCACTTGCTCCGTTCTCTCACCTCTACATCTGCAGCTGTTTCCTCATCTAAACTTGGTCTTTACTACCACGCTCACAGCCAAGTCCCCGTCACCTCTGTTCTATACCACTCGAACAGACATTCACCCTGCCTTTCCACATCCTTTGGCTCTTCCTTTGCCTGTCAGTTCTTCTCTTTATGTACAATTGTGACCATGGCACTCCTGACTCAAAAGCCATCTACTCTTTCTCCTTTTTCTACACAATAAAGATCAATGTCTAGTTTAGTATCTACAGTCCCTCATAATTATGGTGTTAGCAGGCTTTATACCTTAAAAATTCTTGTGTAGAATGTATTGTTTGGGCAACCTAAAGGGACTCAAAACAAAGAAGGGAAAAAAGGCGAAAACAAAATAAAAGAGAAATTTTATTTGTCTTCTATTTTCCATTGGATGGTGAAACACTTTTTTTTTTTTTTTAAACAATGATTGTATTGCCATCTGCTGGAATTATTAGAGCACATTTGAAGCAATGTTTTTCTCAGGCTGAAAGTCTTGACTTCAGTTTTCAAACATTATCTCTAAATACAACTTTTAATGCCTAATATAACTGCAGATGTTAGAGTTTCATATGAGAATTGCTTTGATTCCAAGCACACAAAATTACAATTAACAAATTAGCATGACCTTTGCTTATAATAGACTAGGAGCATTCACCTTTATTACTGAGAATATCCTAGTGAGCCCAAGAATAAGATGATTGCCTTTATGGAGAAATAAGGTATCTTTTTTAATGTCAGGTTACTTCCAAAAACCATTTTTTTTTTGACGGTACTCAAGAATTCAAATTTTTCTCAATATTTAAGACTCAGAACTAGAATTACCTTTTCCAATGAAGGATTCCCAAGCCACCTTATCCTCTTTGATTTTATATAACTTACTATGGGCATTTCACTTTTATTTGGGAGGCTAAACATAATTGCATTGTATTGACATGAAACATTGCCTGTGTTTGTCTCTCTGTAATCAGTAGTGGTTAAAAATCTGGTCTCTAAAGTCAAGCTGCATGCTTCAAAATGTGAATTTGCCATTTACTAATTAATATTCTTGTAACTAGCTTCTTCCTCTGTGAAACGGAGATAACAATATTTCTTTCACAGGGTTGTTAGGAAGATTACAACAGCAAGAACTTTAAAATCACTCAAAGCATCACTTGCCATGTAGTAAGCACCTAAAATTATTAGCTTTTATCAATCAGATTGTTACAGATATGATTATTATCACCCAATAACCCAAACAGGTAGCAGTGAGTCCCACATAGAGCAGGTTTAAAATGAGTATTATTAAATGACAGATTTTTATTAGCTATTTAAAAATGATTTAGATTTTTTAAAAGTTAGATTCTTTGAGGCATAATATACATACAGTAAAATTCATCAATTTTGATGGTACAATTTAATGACAATTGTTTAAGGTTCACTCAGCTTCTTAAATCTGTATTTATATTTTTATTATAGTGGAGAAGTTTTCAGTCATTATTTTTCAAGTTTTTTTCAGCATGATACTCTTTTAGCCTTCTGTTCTGTGACTCCAATAATATGAACATTAGAACTTTGTGTGGTGAGATTGTTCCCTGAGTCTCTTTTTCCACTTTTTTAAAACTTTTTTATCTCTGTTGTTGAGGTTGAATAATTTCTATTTCTCCATATTCAAGTTTACTGGATCTTCTGTCATCTCTTTTCTACTGTTGAGGCTACTCGGTGAGTTTCCCTTTTTAATTTTGGATACTGTATCGTACTTCTAAATTTTCCCTTTAGCTCTTCTTCATGTTTTCTATTTATTTCTTGATAGTTTTTATTTTAATATTTGTTTCAAGAATGTTCACAATTGCTCATGTAAGCATTTTTTATAATAAATACTTTAAAGTCTTTGTCAGACAGCAACATGCAGAAACATGAACCTGGACTACTTTCTTACACCATACACAAAAATAAACTCAAAATGGATGAAAGACCTCAATGTAAGACAGGAAGCCATCAATATCCTCGAGGAGAAAGCAGGCAAAAACCTCTTTGATCTTGGCTGCAGCAAATTCTTAATCAACACATCTCCAGAGGCAAGGGAAACAAAAGCAAAAATGAACTACCGGGACCTCATCAAAATAAAAGCTTCTGCACAGCGAAGGAAACCATCAGCAAAACTAAAAGGCAACTGATGGAATGGGAGAAGATATTTGCAAATGACATGTCAGAAAAGGGTTAGTATCCAAAATCTATAAAGAACTTATCAAACTCAACACCCAAAAAACAAATAATCCAGTGAAGAAATGGGCAAAAGACATGAATAGACACTTCTCCAAAGAATACATCCAGATGGCTCAGATGGCCAACCGACACATGAAAAAATGCTCAACATCACTCATCATCAGGGAAATACAAATCAAAACCACAGTGAGATACCACCTCATACCGGTCAGAATGGCTAACATTAACAACTCAGGCAACAACAGATGTTGGCAAGGTTGCGGAGAAAGAGGATCTCTTTTGCATTGTGGGTGGGAATGCAAGCTGGTGCAGCCACTCTGGAAAACAGTAGGGAGGTTCCTCAAAAAATTAAAAATAGAACTATCCTATGAGCCAGCAATTGTACTACTAGGTATCTATCCAAGGGATACAGGCGTGCTGTTTTGAAGGGACACATGCACCCCAATGTTTATAGTAGCACTATCAATGGAAGAGCCCAAATTTCCATTGATGGATGAATGGATAAAGAAGATGTGGTATATATATATATACAATGGAGTATTACTCAGCAATCAAAAAGAATGAAATCTTGCCATCTGCAACTACGTGGATGGAACTGGAGGGTATTATGCTAAGTGAAATCAGTCAGTCAGAGAAAGACAAATATCATATGACTTCACTCATATGAGGACTTTAAGACACAGAACAGATGAACACAAGGGAAGGGAAGCAAAAATAAGATAAAAAACAGGAGGGGGAAAAGACATAAAAGACTGTTAAATAAGGAGAACAGAAGATTACTGGAGGGGTTGTGGGAGAGGAGATGGGATAAATGGGTAAGGGGCATTAAGGAATCTACTCCTGAAATCATTGTTGCACTATATGCTAACTAACTTGGATGTAAATTTAAAAAAAAAAAAAAAAAGAAAAGTCTTTGTCAGATAATTCTAAGCAGGGGAAAGAAAGAAGCTTTAACTCAGAATGGAATTCAGAAGTTTGACTTTTACATGGCATTGGTATTTTCCTTACTGCATGAAACTATTCTGGTAAAAAAAAAAAACAAACAAACAGTGACTAGAGAATATTATTATCTGAGAATGACGAGCATGAAACCCGTCCTAGATTTTATTTAGAGGTAGGAGGTTTTCTTAGGCGCTTAGATTTCTGATAATTTTGCATATCAACTAACTATACGTGATTCATTAGTTACCTCTCTCTGTGGCGTATGTTATCCTTCCTCAACTTAAAATCAATACTCTGGGGGCACCTAGGTGGCTCAGTTGGTTGGGCGTCCAACTTTGGCTCAGGTCATGATCTCACACTTCGTGGGTTCAAGCCCTGCATCAGGCTCGGTGCTGACAGGTCAGAGCCTGGGGCCTGCTAAAGATTCTGCGTCTCCCTCTCTCTCTGCCCCTCCTCTGCTCACGCTCTGTCTCTCTCTTTCTCAAAAATAAATAAACATTAAAACAAAATTTAAAATCAATACTCTGATTCAATTTTTTTTGAAATTTTTATAGAAATATTTCCAATGAGGATATAGGGACAGTTCACTTGTTAGGTTCTTTTATGTCCAAAAATGCCACACACCTCACCCCCACCTCAATTCATAAACAGTGTCTTGAGAACAAACATCTATGGTCACAGAACTTTTCACTCCCAAGTCCATAATGTTGCTTCATCGTTTTACTGAGTTACAAATAAGACCAACAGTGTTATCAGTCTTCACTTCATAACCTATTTCTCTGTCTGGAAGCTTAATAAGGAGTGCTCCTAATCCCACAGGTTTATTAATTGCCCTAAAACGTGGCCAGGATGGTTTCCTTTTTTAATAAATTCTTCCAGCACTCAGATGGTCTTTATCATCTAAAAACTGAAGTCTCCATCCAACCCATCGGGATTTCTTCCATTAATTCTTTGGGTTTTGTTATTCTTCTTTTTCTTTCTCTCTTTTGGAAAGTTTTATTATTTTGAATAATTTATTTCTCAGTTTATCCTACATGTCTCTTTTTGTTTCTATTTTCCATTTCTTTTCTTTTTCTATATTCTGATATGCTTCTTTAAGCTAGCGTTGCCAATTCAATAACTAGCAGTGTCTATGCTGGTTTTTGCAATCTTTTTTTTTCAAACTATGCATATTGTTTAATTTTTTAAATTTTTTTAAAGTTGTCCCCATTTATGACACTGAATCCAGAATCCAGCTTAATGGAGCTCACCTATTCTAATTTTTTAGAGGGACGGCTCTCTTTCAGTCTACCAGCACTTATTAAAAGTACAGTATTCCACCAGCACTGACAAAAGATGAAATAAACTATGTAAACGCTTCGCATCAGAAGAAAATGAGTATTTTACTGAAGTGTAGTCAAAGGAAGAAACAATTGAAGAAGAAAAAGAAAAGATAGAATGAGGGGGAAACCGGATTACTGAAAGAAAAGAAAGAAAAATGGAGACAGAATTTTGTGGTTGAAAAGCTGGACAGCAATCTGAGGAGCCCTGGAAAGAGCTCCACGTGGGCTGCTCTGGGTCCCTTACAAGGGGTGAAGGGCACAAAGCACAGGTCGAGTTTAGTGAGGAGCTGAAGAGGCAGAGATTGTGGAGAAAAGGATGCTCTCAGAACTCTTAGAGGAAGATTGATGGGCCAAGGAGAAGCGAGAAGCTCAAGAAGCAAGGAGACAGAAATTACTGGAAAAGAACATAGCCCTGGGGTCACTGAGGTGACAGGCTTGGGCAGCTGGCTGACCTTCTCCAGCACCTGGGTTTTGCCCCAGACTCCCGCAGATCTTCTCAGAGCTGAAAAGCCCGAGGACCTAGGGTTTATCTTTATCTTTTCACTCTCTCTTATCTGCACTCTCTTTATTTTGGTGGTCAGTTTAAATTTGAAATGTGGTAAATATCTTCTGCTCCCAGAATTCACATTAGACCACCTGTGTGGACAATTCCAAGTCATACCACTAGATGGGGAACGTGGCATATCTTTCCTGCCTGAGAAAAGTAAGGAAGGATTCTATCAGGTGACTCTGAGATTTTCTTATCTGAATTTTGATTGTCTTTCAAGTTTGGGAAGGATCTACCTCTTTTGAAAGAGGTGGGCAAAAATAATCTCACTTAAACCTTAAGAAAGTGTTTCTATAAGTGAGGGAAAGAATGAGTAATTTCCCAGCCCTACACCTCACAGCATTAGCAACGTGAAATGTTTGTTTCAGAAAGTGCAAAGAACAGATGTGCGTCGGGACGCGGGGGCGGTGCATGATAGGTGGGGGGGGGGGGGGGGGGGAGGAGGAAGTGTGCTTAAAAAAAAAGAGAGAGAGTTCTTCTGCCAAGAGTTTCTGGTCTGGGGTTTTGATTAAAAATTCCACTCAGATACTAGTTGTTAAGTGCCATTTAAAAAAATGTCACCCCCAAATCTGCCTCCAGGATGGGCTGGAAAACTTACTTGTGATGCTTCATTGACCTTGGCTGTTCATCTTGTTCCACTGAAATGGGCAGTTTATTTTTTTCTAAAAGTAAATGCCTGAAACTGTATTATAGATGCTAATAGATAAGATGAAACTGCTTTCTGTGACCACTATGGAAGGGTTGAAGGTCAAAGTTCACATTCACTCATTTATTAAAGTATAATCTGTTGCCTCACTCAGTTCAGCATGATGGTAGTTCATCTTTAATATTGCCCTTTCAGGGAGGTAGAAGAATGAATCTAATATTATGAATTTCATATTCACAGGTGAGCCATACCTGACTGACAGAGTTGTCATAAGGCTTAAATGACATGACATATAATGTGCCTAACACAGCCTGACCCAAAGCAGGAACTTGCTCAATTTTTCAAAAAAAAAAAAAAAAAAAAAAAAAAAATTGCCTTCATTCAACACGGAAGAGAAACACAGAGAACTTAAACGTATCTTTCATTTTGGAGGAAAAAGATATAATGACTCAGGTCAACAAAAGTTTGCTTTGGGTTGTGCAACCAAAAAATTAACATTCTATTTTGTTAAAGAAGCAACTTATGAGATGTTATGAGATGCACATTGACCTATAGTCAGGAATGATTCCCGCCCCCCCCCCCCCCCGCCCCCCGCCCCGGTGTACATCTGATTAACCTGGCTTCACCAGCACAGAGGTTGGCCATAGACCTTTGCACAGTGGTCTGCACCCTGGACTTAACGCGGAACATGGAATCACATTCACTGGTGATGACACTAGTTAGGAAGCCACAACAGTATGGCTACTTCAAGTGAGCATTTTCATCCGGCAGGGCTAGGGAGAGCCACTGATGCTCCCAGAACTCCCAATGTGTGCTTGTCCAATGATGGACCTTAGGAAGCAGAGGTAGCTATCTGAGATCTTTAGATCATAGTAAGGAGGCTAGCACCTGCCAGAACTGTATTTCACTCATTTATCCCAAAGAAGATACTTCAAACAGGGTCAGAAGGAACTACTTAACTGAGAGTTAAAAAGGCAAAAAAATTTAAGGTTCAGCCAACAAAATATGATATGGAACTTGGGAGAAGCTGAATTTGTGACTGTCTATGTCCCCAAGTCACCAGTACCATACACTGACAACTTGATTGGAACCTCTGGAGGAGTCTGGGAACAGTAAGACAAAGGTCTTCTTGAGTGATCAGCCGGGATGGTGTTCTTTCCCCGAGGCAGTTTTGTGGACAGTTGATGTGTAAGCAAGAGTGGAATTAAAGACCCAGATGCCAAGCAGGGTCCTGACAATGGCCTGATTATGCTCCAGGCATAACTTTGGCCAATCCCTGATCATAAACATCCTTCTTCCTTAAGTCACTAGATGAAATAATACACTATGTGCTGAGAACATACCTAGAACAGTCACTCGACACAGATTATCTCAACCTTCACAGTGATCCTATGGAGTCTTAATATTACTATCTCCATTTTACAGATGAGAGAACTGAGTCGAGGGAAGATAAATTTTCTCACAAGTAATAAGAGGTAAAACTAAGATTCAAACCGAAGTACTTTGACCCAAAGCCTCTGATTGTATCCACTAAAATTGACTATTTCTCAAAGTAGAATCCCCCGTTTGTATCAATAGATACCTGATGGAAGTGTTATCCTTACTATCTCAGACAGAAAAATAACTTACATGTTATGGAAGTAAAGATGTGAGTAGCATAGGGAGCAAGGTGATTAACTCTGGGGTAGGCACCATATCAAGGCAAGAGATTAAGAAAATGAATTAGACGTTTGTCAGGCAAATAGGATTGGGAAGGGGAGGGAGTCCAGGCAGAAGAACGTGACATGTTTGTGTAACTGGAAGCAGATTGATTTAGCTGGAGTGTGAGTCACAGGTGACTAAATGAAGCTGGCCAGCTAGACAAGAATCAGATCGGATCAAGGAGGGCTTTGGGCTACATAAGAATCAGATCTGATGAAGAATGCTTTCTCCAAGCTTTAGAGGTTTGGATGGTTTATCCTATGGATGATGTTGAGTCACTAAAAGATTCTAGGTACCCAATTCAATCTAGAAAAGATTCTAGGATGTTGGTAACATAATTAGGTTGTCATAGCAAAGGTAACAAACTGGAAATAGTTTCTACTATATTATTTTCCACAGCAGATTCACTGCACTTAATTTTGTCATTAAACAGTTATGGCCATCTCAGAGGAATCCACACAGCCAGGGAGCATTGAATGGAATGAAGAACTTATGGCTAAAAACCTCACACACCTCCTCCTCACACACCCTCTCCAAGGTAGTGAACATAGACATGGATGCTTTGTTCCGATCCCCCCAGTGTCACGTAGCTTCCTCCATCTGATCTCCAGGAATTTAGAATACTTCACTTGTCCCTTTTTTTCAGACTGCTTGCCCATGGTGCAATCAAACTGTATTTCTCAGTATTTATGTATGCAATTCAAGGTTTCATTTGAGAGTTGACTTTCCTGACACAAGTGAGTTGATAATCTTGGAAACCCTTGCACTGATTCTAATAAAATTTTTTCATGTTTATTTATTTATTTTGAGAGAGAAGGAGAGAACACATGAACAAAGAAGGGGCAGAGAGGGAGGGGGAGAGAGAGAATCCCAAGCAGACTCTACACTGTCAGTGCAGAGCCCGATGTGGGGCTCAATCCGCAAGACCATGACCTGTGCTGAAATCAGGAGTCAGATGCTTAACTGACTGAGCCAGGCAGGTGCCCCTGCACTGGTTCTAAATAGGGAGTTGAAGTCTCTCTACTACTAAGGGATCAATCTTGTTTGTTTCACACTAACAAATATAGATGTACATATGTACATATATATGTGCACAGAGAGATGTATACATATCTATATATACATACGTAGACATATATCCATATAGATTCATTTTATTTTTAAATTTGATTCTTACAAGTTAAAGGAAAATATTCTTCTAATATTATAAATTTCGTATTCACAGGTGAGCCATACCTGACTGACAGAGT
The DNA here is from genome assembly GCF_022837055.1 of Prionailurus viverrinus. Lineage (NCBI taxonomy): Eukaryota > Metazoa > Chordata > Mammalia > Carnivora > Felidae > Prionailurus > Prionailurus viverrinus. The sequence goes on from NC_062561.1 coordinate 208,769,766, forward strand.
TGTCATAAGGCTTAATGACATGACATGTAATGTGCCTAACACAGCCTGACCCAAAGCAGGAACTTGCTCCTCGTCCCACCTTCCTCACTTCTAGCAGATGAGAAGTGGATGTAAGGAATTCCATACTGTACTTCTCCGGATAGAGTCAGATAAAGGATAGAAATCTACCTCAAACTATATTAAATAAAAAAGATTTTTTTTTTCTTTTGTAGTAAGTAGTTTCAGAAAAGAGTAGATCCGGGGCCTCAATTGGATCCGGTCTGTTAGAGCTCCCTTCTCCTTCTCCTTCCGCACCACCCCCCTTCCTCTCTGCTTTCTTTCTTCTTTCCTGTTCCTTGCTTGATGTTGGCTAGATTCTCAGGAGACTTTTCTCCAGAAGTGACAAGAACAGTTGCCAGCATCGCTAGACTTAAACTTTACTAGCTGAGCAGTCTCAAAAAGGAAGAACACTTCTTTCCAGTACCTTCACCAAGAATGCCCCAAAGGGCTAGCATGACCAAAAAGCCATGCAGGTCCTGAGAATCATTAGAAAATTATCAGCACAAAATCTTTGTGTCAAACTGGTGCATTGTACTTAGGATACTGCATGGAATTCCGGTTAATTCAAATAAGGAAAAAGAAAAAAAGCTGGCAAATATTCAATCAAAGGCAACCACTTTGACAAAGGTGTGAAGAAGATTCCATATTGGGTCATAAAGGTTAGATTCTGGCCTAGAAAAATGAAGGCTTTAAGCTTACACATAATAAATTCGAATACATTAGGAGCCTAACATAGACCAATGACTAGTGTTCTTACAGTGAGAGACACACACATAGAGAAGAAACTCATGTGAAAATGAAGGCAGAGATTGGAGGGAGGCAGCTATAAGCCAAGGAACTCCAGGAACTGTTGGCAACTCCCAGCAGCTAGGAGAGAGGGTGGGACAGACCTCCTTCCAAGCCTCCACAACCGTGAGAGGAGAAAGTTCCGTTGTTGAAGCAGTCCGGTTTGTGTTACTGCAACCCTGGGAAACCAATAGAGATGGCAATCGGTGCAATGGAATGAAAATTAAAGTTCTAAGTGAGAGACTTTGGTTCAGTCTACCCTTTTACAACCTACACCAAAAGCCAGTTTATCCTGCTGAGAGTTTTATTTGTCTTACCTGTAAAATGGAAACACAGTATTTCTGCTGCCAACTCAGAGGATTACATGAAAATAGAATCAAAATTTTTAAAACTATACTATTTCAAAATGTGTCCAGTGGAACCTGAGGGTCTATAAAGATGAGTTCTATGGTGAAGCAAGTTGAGAAAATCCTGTATATATGGCTTTTCTCGAGAAGACTCACAGCACAGGCAATTATGTAAAAGGCAAAGAAGGAAGACTTGTAACTTAGAGTCTGTTTAGTCTTATTTAACTCAGTCTGCCCCAAATTTACTTGACCATGAAATATTGCTTTTGATGAACTCCAATTAATATCTTGCCGATGCTTGTCTTCCTTTGGAACACAGTTTGGGAAACACTGCACTAGGTGACCATACGGTACTCCATCTTTTGGGGGTAGGCACTTCGGAATTGTTGACCTAGGATGAAATGCACAGCGCTTGGGAACTCTGCAGAAATCATCCATTTGCGCTTGGGGGAATGTTGCTGCTTTTGCTTATCACCCACGTGGCTAATTGGATTTGATTTGGGAGAGCTGTGTAAACGGAGTGACCGGTCTCATAAAATGCATACCGCACCCCGGAGCCCAGGAGCAACAGAAGTTCCTCTGCTTCCAGAAAGATGGCAGGAAGGAAACAAACCTTTGCTAAGACTCCTCCGCTTTCTGGACGCCCATGACAGGCAGCAAAAAATGTTCTGCAGCAGATTCACAAGTGTTACTTCACTTCACATAGTCCTTGTGATCTTAACGTTTGCATCTTATAACCTTCATGTGAAAAAGATACTTAGGTATGAATGTATATTTCCTTTAAAGGAAAAAAAAAGAACTTAAAATTACATTATTTTTTAGCACTTTTATGGGCAATAGGACATAAAATAAAGCATATACTGAACAGTCTAGTCCAGAATTCCACGTCTATTTTTATATTAAAAAAGACCCTTCCAGGACTTTCATCTCATCTGACCATCAACAGTTAACTGTCCTAACAACTCCTGAGACACAAGTGAATTCATTCATTGTCCTGGCTGTGAGAATAAAGCAGTGAATGTGACATCGTCACTGGCCTCCTGGAGCTTGTATTTAGAGGAAGGAGGGCAAGCACAAAGAAAGGAACAAACATAAATATATGTAAGGTGATGGTAATACCGTGGAGAGAAATTAGGCTGAGAGGCAGAATTGCGAGGTAAGCATGTAGTTTCATATGCTGGGTCAGGGAGGGCCTCGCTGGGCAAGGGGCTTTGAGCAGAACCTGGTAGAAATGTAGAACTAGGCGGGACACCTGAGGAGGGAGAAGAGAGAGCCAGGTTGAGGAGGCACCGAATGCAAGCTTCCGACCTGCTCTGGGAGAATACTTAGCACATTCGTTGAACCGCAAGAAAGCCCAGTGTGGCTGGAGCAGAGTAATTAAGGGGCAAAGAAGTAAGAGATGAGGTCAGAGTGTGGAGAGTGGGAGCAAGGACATGGGTCATGTAGGGATTCATAGGACATGGTAAGACTGCTTTTACACGGAGTGAGTGGAGAAGTAATTTAAAATTTTAAGGATATGATTTATATTTACAAAAGTCTTCTATGTGGAGGATGTAACCATGGTGTGGGGAAGGAAGAAGCTTGAAGTTGAAGAAGTTGAAGTAGGAAGACCAGTCAGAGGCTGTTGATCCAAATTACACGAACTGAGGGATGACAGTGCCTCAGACCAGGGCTATAGCCGTAGGGATGGTGGGGACTGTGGATGTGTTTTAAAGACAAAGCTGACAGGATTGTCTGACAGCATGTGAGATAGAAAGAAACAGAGAAGTCAAGGATAAATGTGCAGTTTAGACCTAAGCATCCAAAGGGATGAAGGTCCATTAGATGAGATGGAGTGACTGGGCAGGAACAAGATTTTTTCTGCTCTCTCTCTTTCTCTGTGTCCCTGTCTCTGTCTGTCTGTCTCCCTCTGTTTTGGTGAGAGATAATGGGCGGATGGAGAAGGGAGAATCAAGACTGTGGTTAGGGATAAATTCAGTCTAAGATTCCTTTTAACATCCAAACAGAGATGGTACGTTGGCAGTTAGATATAGTAATGTGGCATTCAGGTCGGACTCTGGGCCCGGTGATGTCATCTGCTTATTAATGACACTTAAATTCATGAAACTAGACAAGACCACTCAGGCATTGAGTGCAGACAAGGAAAAATAAAGGGCAGAAGACTGAGTCTTGGGGTTTATCAATGTTTAAAGGATCATTTTTATACAGCCAAAGGATAGTGCCTTGGTTCAGGCGGCATGGCTGGAGAGTGAGCAAATCAGCGTCCTTTACCACAGCCTATGGAGTTCTTCATCATTTCGCAGGTTTATATTCTTATCATGAGAGAGACAGGTCAGCAAGGTATCTGAAAATGTTGCTGGTGCCTTCTGATGATGGGGTACCTATGAAAGGACTCTAACAAACCTGGTGAATTAGCAAGAACCAGCCTTCTAATCACATTGGTTCCACTAGGCATATAAAGCCAGACACTCTTGATTTCTTGGGGTGCAAATAAAAAGTTATAGTTTCAAGATCATAAACACTGTGTATCACATTCTGTCTAATATATGCAATCATTTATTGAGTGCTACTGTATCAGGCATTGGCTTATCATTTCTATGCTGGATACTTCCCAGGCCTCACCATACCCACTTTCCACCATGCCCCCCACTGTACCCCAGAGATACTGATCAGTATGGACCATATCAAGTGGCTCCTTTGTCTTCAGTTCCGCACAACTGTCCTTCTGCATTCCAGTCCTTACCCTCTCCATCACCTCTTCTGGTCGTAGACCTGTGGGTTGGGGGAGGGGTGCAGTCCTCTGCATGACTAGTCCTATTCATGGCTAGCCAAAGAATAGAATACTAGCCATTATGCCACTTTCCCTATGGCCTACCCACAACTTTATAAATTGTCCCTTCCTGAATTGTCCCATTTGAGTGTCTCATCTCTTTCCTTTGAGAACCCTGAGTAATACAGCTTTAGAATGTTGTCTTATTAGGCCACCCCCCTGCACATGTCAGATGACGCAGTTTTAATTCTCATTTTACAAATCAAAAGGAGAGGTCCTTTGCCTGAATGCACACCAAAAGGGGCAGTCAGGATTTAAATCTAGGTTTGTCTAACTCCAAAAGCCTGTACTCTCAACCATTTTACTATATTGCAATGAAAAAAGTAATTCTAATCAATAGTAATCACAAAATCACAAGCAACTATGAAGTTACAAATAAATCAATTCACAATGTATTTAAAATAATTTTAGAAATAACTGCTTATTACATGACAGCATTTCATAAGCATTAGCTCATTTGATGCTTACTCTAACCCCATTGTTATCATCATTTTAGAGATTTTTAAAAAAACTTATCCTCTAACAAGTATCCCCTCCATAAAAGGACTTTCACAGTAAACTCTCAGGGAGAAATTTGTCTTTTATAAAAGATACAAGGGTGACACACTGGGAAACAGATGCTGACATCTCCCGTAGCAAACAAATTCATAACTTCCTAGTAATTTTTGTCTTCGAGGTTGGCTCCTGATTCACTCTACCTGTGAGAGCTCAGCTCTCCTCCTCTGCCAATGCTGTTCTCCACACTGATCATCCAGCTCTCCCCTCTCCCAGGTCCCCTTCCTTCCCCAACACATCTATGCCTCTCCCATTTTGACAAATATCAATGTTCTATCCCAACTATATACCCCAGACTATGTACCTAAATCCATCCTGAGTTGGACTGTGGGTGAGTCTTCCCTTTAGACTAATTTAACTTCTTGAGAGAGTAGTTAAAAATATCTACCCATTGATCTGTCATTTATCATGTATTGTTCTCTGTCTGGTTATATATGTGTGTATATTTATGGATGAGTTTTGAATTATATCAGTGGTTAGTCTCTAGAATGGTATAGAGGGTGTGATTTAACCTCCAAGCTAACTAGTTATCCTGAAACAATTTCATGGTTGCTGTCAGAGGATAAGAGAAAAGAAATAAAGAACTAAGAAAGAGACACTCAGAATTTAAATACTTTTTCAATGTCACAACCAATAAATGGCAGAACTGTGAGGTGAATGCTACAAAATACATGTTAACTTTTATGTTATTTTGCAGTGGGACTGTTGTAGGCTCACAAATGTTTGGTATTGTTTTTTCTCATTGACAAGGAAAGAAAAATTAGTCATATTTAACCTACAAGTTAGGTTGAAGCATTTTGAACAGATTATACTTCTTTGCCAGAAATGCAGTGAAACTGACAACTTCCCAAATGTCTGCGTGCAGTGCACTCTGAATTGCTCCTGTGGTCAATATTGCCAATAAGTAGAAGCAGACCAAGTTTTAACCATCAGGCTCCTCTGTGCATTTGACAATCACTGTGACTTGCTAACCACTAATTGACAAACCAAGGTTTTCTGAGAACCTGTCTTGTGCCTGATGCTGAGTGAGAAAACTCTGTGTACTCCACACAGAGTTAAAATTTTAACAGGTTTTCATTCGATCCAAACAGAGGTATAAAACAGTCTTTCACCATGTAAGATAATACATATTTCTGTGTCAAATTACATGCTTGAACTACAGATATCAAAGAAGAGAAAAGGGTCGGAGTGGTCCAGAGGTGTTCATGGATAAGCCAAGCTGATACCCTTCTAGGTAGAATTTTGACTACTCCCTCTCTGGCGTCAGGATACTAATTGGTAGATGCTCATTATTAGATATCCGTCCTTTAGTTCAACATGCTTCTGAAATGAGTTTTAAAGCAAAAATGGCAACAATTACTACTAAAGGTAATAATTGTTTTCAACATTTTCAGTTAGTACAGAGGGTTCTTGCCACTTCTGATGTTAATAGCAGTAGGTCCTGAGAGCATTTTCCACAGCTGGTGTGGAGCATGCATTGTTCCTCCTGTTGAGCTCCTAGAATCTCAGCTCTCTGTAGACTCTCTACAGTCAAGGACACCAGGCGGTAAGGAGAGCACACCAGCTGCCCCCAGAAGCCTCCTCCTTGGACCCCTGCTCAGTGCAGGCAATGAAAAATAATCAGTCCAAAATTTTTGTGGGTCCATGACTTTCAGACTCTCATCGTGCTTCATGTGGGGCCTGTGAGGATCACGCTAGCATGTTTTATTCACTCTAGAGGGGTCCTTGGGGTCCTATATCACAAACACAAGCTTTTACAGGGTCACCAATGAGGAAATTTTGTGGGGAGAAAAGAGATTATGTTCTTTTCTAGTGTTACTTCTGAATCTTTTTCGTTCTACTCTTCATAAAACTTTCTGCTCACCCAAAAAGAAGTAGAGCCATCCTGCCAATTCCTCCCTAAGTAGCCGCCACTTGATTCACTCCACATGCCTGGCCAGGATATCTGAATATGCAATAAGAATCTTTAAACACCCCCCAGGCTAGGGAGCGGGACAGTTAAAAAGTAGCGGCCATTCTTCTGTATTGGCCGGATGATGTCAATATCACAAAGTGTTAGTACATTTACAGGAAAAAACCAACGTGGGAAGGGTAAAGGGAAATTTTGGCTTTCCTTTTGAAAACCCAAAGCGATAATAGTGGCTGGCAATCAAAGTTCAAAAGGCCTGAAGCATAACTAGTCTAGTAAAGTCTCAGTGGTTCATATGGTTTAGGGATTTAAGGAATGGCATTAAAATGCCAATAAACATCATAATCCACAGAATAAAGTTTTTAGAGCTATTGATTTTTGTTTTCTGGGTTTGTTTGTTTTTTTTTTTTTTAAAGAAAAGAGGCCTTTTGCCTTTATGAGTTTCTTCATAGAGATTTCATTTCAGGAGCTTGGGTTTTAGAGAAATAAATAAACCAAATTCCAAGGAGCATTGAAGCCTCACCAAGAGGTGACATTTTAGAAGCTGATCATGTCAGAACTAAACAAGGAATTGGGGCTGGGTCCATTAGAATCACTAGTTTTCATATAGAGGTGGCTTCTGAAGGGCTTTGGGGTACATATCCCTTCTTAGAATCAACCATGCTTTGCTCCCATTTTAAAAATCATTTCTCATTTGAAAGTAGAGATTTTTTCCAAGTGTGTTTCTGAAATCCTTTGGGGCTGTGGAGGAAGCCAGATGGGCAGTCTCTGGGCCCCCACTCTAGCTCTAGCTTTATTCCCATTTATTCATTTTGAATTTGTTTGAAACATTTACCAATAAACGGATGGAAATATTTAGTTTGTAAAAGGGTTTTACTAAAAAAAAAAAAAAAAACTAAACTGCTACTATTAAATTAATTTTTTTTTTGCCAAAAAAAAAATTAAGAACAACAAATCATCCACAAATTTAAAAACTGCCAAGTCAAGGTGTCACTTGCAATTAGCAGTATATTAAAATGTCCCCATGCAGTGTGGAACAAGAGTGCAATAGCAATGCATTCACAACTTGCTTGGCAAAACCAGGGCTCTAAGGATGGAGACCCAAAGTCTCAAATATGAAAGGGCCAGGGGATGGGGAAAACTGGAACCTGTTAGATGTCCAAAAGGATGAGGAGGATGAAGGAAGGCTAGAGCCCCAGGGAGGTGACACATTTCAGGTAGGTGGTAGAGTGTGCAGTATAAGAATGTGGAAATTTTCATAGAAGATATGAAAAGGGGCAGAGATATTGAAAGGAGTTGATACAGGAAGTGAGGGTGGTCTGGCTGTTACATCTGTCACCCTGTTGATCACTAGGGTTGACTTGGCTGATCTGACTGTCTAGGTGGGTATCCCCTTTCTCCCTCACTGCTTCATGTGTGTCCCTCTTGAAGCTATGCACTCTGTCAAAGAGGATGACCTTCCCTGATAGAGGAGGACTGTTCTTTGGTCAAGGGTATAATGAATAGCTGTGCTCCCTTACTAGAACCTCCAAACAAGCTCTCAAGCTCTATTTGTAAAAGTAGGTGAGTCAAGCTTCCAAGCCTCCAGATATCCAAATGGGGCACTGCATGTGGTAGTCTGCCTTATGAAAGAAAGAAAGAAAGAAAGAAAGAAAGAAAGAAAGAAAGAGGAAGAAAGAAGAAAAGAAAGAAAGAAAGAAGAAAGAAAGAAAGAAAGAAAGAAAGAGGAAGAAAGAAAGAAAGAAAGAAAGAAAGGAAAGACAAAGAAAGAAAAAGAGAAAAAAGAGGAAGAAGGAAAGAAAGAAAGAAAGAAAGAAAGAGAAAGGAAGGAAAGAAAGGAAGGGAGAAAGGAAGGAAGGGAGAAAGAGAAAGAGAAAGAGAAAGAAAGAAAGAAAGAAAGAAAGAAAAGAAAGAGAGTTGATAGATAATAGTAAATGGAAGAGTCAGCTGAAATGCCATATAAGCAATGGCACATCAAGTGCAGAGGCCTTCAATCAAATGCAAGTTTCAAAGGAAATGGCTCAGAACCACTTACAGGATTTTGGGCCTGTCACCCACTTCAAGGGCATAGAGATTCCCGAGATGGGAGATTAAAAGGAAAATGGAAGAGAACAGCTTGAGACAGAGAATTGTACTGTGAGTTCCACCCTCCACCCCAGGGGGAGGTAGGGTTGAGACCCACCTCCTCACTAGCAAGAAGGATTTCAAAGGAGACGACATGGAGAATCTGCTTTTGTTGTCTGAGTTTGGGAAGTTTCTCTGACACACACCAGAGCAAGAGACCCTCTGGAGTCCCATGGGGTAGAGAGCTCTGCAGCTAGGACATAATTTTATTCCCTCCAACTGCAAGCCAAGATGCCTAGGGCCAGATGGAAGAATGCCAGCCTGGGGCTTTTTTAGACAGGATCCTAAGGACAGGTCTAAAAGAATTTCTACCCAAGGAGAAGGGGATCCCTACTGAGAAAATCTGTAATAAAATGAAGCACCAGAAATTTGAAGGCTGGAGGGTTGAACCAGAGGCCAAAGGTGAAAAGAACTGTTATCTGATCCTATCCGAAGGCCCTGGCAGGTTGGGAGTTCTGGAAGAATAAGTGTGAGGCTCTGAAAGCAAGAAGCCATGGACAGGCATGACATTTAAGTAGGTTTTTTCCTGTCCCTTGATCTGCATTCTCTCTCCCTCCTTCAGCCGTAGAGTCAGATGGAAGAGCTATTGAGTGTCAGGAAAGGTTGGAAAGAAAGCAAGCCCATGACACCCCTTTCACTAGACAGACTTGTCCAGAACCAGCTCTGGCAAATGGATGACAAGTCTTATTTTTGAATGCAGACTGTGGTGTTAATGTAGGATGACTGAAGATCCTACTTTCTGAAATAAGACTGTGTTTTGTAACTTAAGCAGTTTGGGACCTCTTTTTAAAAAATAAGAAGGACTGGAAATATCATGGTGCCTGATTGTTGCCTTCCAAAGGCAGAAAAACAAAACAAAACAAAGAAACAAACAAAAAATATTCCTCAATGAATTAGTCCTGATAACTCAGCTTGTTTATTACACCAGTTAAAGGTCCTTGTAAGCTAGTTGATAACCATTCCCACTGTGCTGTCCAGGGTAGGTCTTAACCCTGAGCTTAAAGTGAAATCCCCACACACTGTGGTCAGGGGAATAATAATAAGCGGAAAAAACCTGGGAGGATTTGGGAGGTTGATTGTCTGGTTGCTCATTTGGTGTCTTTGAGTTTTATCTTGCAAAAGATTCTTGCAGGTGCATTCAGTCTACAAAGTGTTTTGATCTCACTACATGCCAGCATTCTCTATAACCCCACACACTGCAGTAGAAAGAATATCTCATGCACACACACACACACACACACACACACACACGTGTGTGTGCGTGTGTGTATAGTGTATATATATATATACATGTATATATATATATATCATATAGAGATATATTCATATATCTAGATATCTAGATAGATGATAGATAGATAGATAGATAGATATAGATAGATAGACAGATAGATGTTTGGGGGGTTTTATTTTTATTTTTTTAAAGTGGACCCATGAGAAAAGTAAGGGAAAACTCTTAGTTTATAGGGAAATAGGATGCAATGGCTTACTTACTCTAACCCTAAAAGTTTTCCTGTTTTCCTTTCTTTCTTTGTTTTTTGGGGATGCGGGAAAGTAGTTTAAGTCTCCTCTCAAAATATAAACTATCTGAGTCTGTCTTTGTTTGCTTCTCTCAGCAAGATCATTCACAACTTCTCACTAAAGGGAAACATCGTCACAGAACAAGAAAGAAAATGATTTCTTACGAGAAAATGAAGTTTGCATTCCTGAGACCAAGAGAACAGGCATGATGTAACAGACCGTAAGATTAACAACACGTTGCCTGTTAGACTAGGCAGGAAATAGAACTGGAATGATGGCTCAAGAATTATAGGAAAAAGAGCCTTGTTTCTTTGGGGTTTCAGGAAGCATTTCTAATGAGCTGTTTTATTCATAAAGTATTTCTGAATATTTTATCAGAACAGTAAAGAGTAGTCTCCTGAAAAAATATCCAGTTCTGAAGCTTGTGTATCATGATAGCTGGAAGATTGGACTTGTGGGCCCAATAAAAAGAGAGTGGCATTGATTACTGTCATATCAAATTTTCACCTTACCACAGGTGATGCCAAGGTGCATTTACTCATCCACACACTTAATACATGCCTAGAATTAAAGTCACTTGATAGTTTAGAGGACAAAGTCAGGCTCCAACCTGTTGCTAGCTGAGTGATGGTAACAAGGTCACTTAAACTCCCTAGGCCTCAGTTTTCTTACTTTAAAACAGGAATAATAACAGTCATGACATCATAGGATTTTTGTAAAGATTAAGTGGACTAATGAGGACATGATGGCCATGAGAAAGAAGTGCTCAGATTTCATGCTGTGGGAATGTAATTGATGACCAACCCCAGCTACTGTCCTTTTGGCTTGACCGCCATATTCCCACAGGGCTGCTCCTAGTCAATGACCAAGCATGGCGTGGGTACCAATGCAGGTCACTTCTATGAGATAGGAGACTCTTGAAAAGATGACTTCAGCTTGAAGACTCCTATTGGCTTGACAGAACATTTCTTGGAATTACACTGCAGCATGAGACCAATCCTCCTTCCCCTTCTCTTCTTCCACGACGTCAGACCATCATTGTGGTATGAAGGCTCCTGCCACTTTCTGCTACCACTTCCTCCCCTTTTATCCTTCACAGGCTTTTCACCCACAATTAACCTTTCATGTCATCCCATCTTAGTGTATCCAAACTAACACTGGTTAGTTAAAAAAAACCAGTATCTAGTATATAGTAGGAGCTCAATAAACACCACTTTTTTTTTATTATTATTAGCAAAGAGAGTGATGGGTAGCATAAACATGGAATGCTTGCTGCTATTCAAAGGAAGGAAAAATCACTTCAAACCAAAACATTAAAAAAATTCCATATAGGAGATAGATTTTGAGCTAGCTGGAAGAATCTTTAAAGTGAGGTTTGTTAAAGACTGGGGACAGTTTGAGCTAGGAGAATCATAAAAGCAGAAACACAGAGACTGATAAGTGGAAATGCTTCTAAATTGGCTGGAATGCAGCATGCATGTGCGGTGGTGGTGCCGTGGGTCCATAAAAGCAGGTTGGGGCTAAACTGTGGGAGAGATTTATATTAGTTTTGCCGTTGTAACAAGGAAGCCCCAAATTTCAGTGGCTTACAACAACAGAGGTTTGTTTCTCGTTTGTGTTACGTGTTGGTGGCTGTGGGTCAGCTGCTATGGCTCTATTTCATGCCATGTCTCCTTGTCTTCTTCGGAGACCCTAGCTGAAGGAGCAGACCCTACCGGGGGATCGTGGTTTCTCAAGGAAAAGGACTGACAGGAGCAATCAATGGTTTTTGAAGCTTTTGCCAGAGGCAAGGTATGTGTAATGTCTACTCACATTCCATTGGCCAAAACAAGTCATACGGCCGAGCCTAACGTCAGTAGGGCAAAGAACACCCCTCCAACACAGGCGGCACTAAAAGTCACATGGTGATAGATGCCAGAGTATAATCTTCTCACAGCAAGGAGGACTAAATATTTGGTACCAATACATCAATCTACCACAGGACAGAAATTATTCAGTTGACCAAATTTAAACACTTAATATTTTTTTAATTGGCCAGTGATACCATCAGGGTTGTCTTTGTGTGTGGAGGTGAAGGTGGAATGGAGGAGAGGAAAGAAGATTAAAACTACACTGATCCAGGCGAGACACAATGACAGGCAGGCTGGAATCGACCATGCCCTCTACTCCAAGACCCAGCTCCCTAGTCTTTATTCTGACACCTGTACAAGCAGATGAAGAAGAAAAATTAAATGAGGAACAATCAAATCACTTTATACACATCTGTATAGTGGAGAAGGCGAAGCCAATTCTCAGGTGAAGCCTCAGAAAACTATGAAAGAGAAGTTGAATTTTGCTTCAGAGCCCACTCTCCTCCCTCTACCTCCATGTTCCTGGGATTCCACAATTTCCATCCCTATGAACCAAGCCCCAGACCAAAGTACTCTCACTTTGTCCTCAAGATGGCCAGGTCTTCCCACCTGTGACTCAGAAAAAGCCCTCCCAAACTCTCCTGGGCAATCCCCACTTCAAGCCTCTGACCTGAAGATTGTGTTTCAACCCACTTTCCTCAAGAACCACACTTTCCATCATGACTGTAACCTGCCTCCTCATGGTTATCCTAATTGTCTAGCTGTTCCTGTTAAAAAATGCATTCACTACTTACTCTCCTGTCACGAAATACTTAGATTTTAAATGTATTTCTAAACGAGAGAATAACTTAACCTCCCAAAAGCAGTCTATTATATAAGCCAGTGGAAGGAAATGATCTTAAACAAGGAAACCATTTAGGAGCAGATCTTAAACCAGATCAATAGGCAAGTGCCTAGTGTGTTTGTGGCCCAGCTGGGCCACTCCCCAGGAGGGTTTGTGGACTGTGTCACACGTTATTTCCTGGTCCGCACAGGGTGCAGATTGACCATAGGATACCAACATGGTATTCTATAATCCTATAAGTGCATTTTAACATGAGTGGTGGATTCGGAGCCAGAAACCAATGTCTGAACATCCAAGGCCCGATAATGACCATTCTATACACTACAGAAATTCTCAGTGATGTCAGTTCACTTGTTCTAATTCTTCCACAGCCATGGACAAACTGTCTCCAAGTCACTGATTTCCACAGGAACCAGAAAGAAGGTCATGTCAGGAAAAGGGGTGACCCAAACCACACTGATTCGGCGAGTGGGTCCGGCCTCATCCTGAATTGCAAGACATCTTTCACCACCAGAGCCCTCAGTATTCCAGGGCAGGCAGTTCTATTTTTTTTTCCTTCTAACTTAATTCTAATGCCTGACCTTTGGGTGAATAAATAACCTCCCACCTTCTTACCAGTGCATCAGGTCACATAATAATCATCACACCATCTACCTCAGGCACAGAGAGGCAAAGGCCTCCAACCCCAGCTTCCAGATTTTCTTTTCTCAAGAAGTAGTGCATCTGGTTAGACCTGAAAATACATTGCTTGAGGTCAACTGCCCCTGAGCCACTTCTGAAATCCTGCCACGCTATCAAGTAAGGCCGAAGGAGGAAGTCACCCGGAGGTCTGGTTGCTCTGACTTGGAAGTCCCACCACCACATTGGTGCCACAGTGCCTGGGACTCTGTGGGAATTAGGCACCAAGATCCCTTCCACGAGAGAGAGAGAGAGAGAGAGAGAGAGAGAGAGAGAGAGCCATTGCTCCTGCTGCAGGTAAGTTAAGAGGCATCCGTGTATGAATAAATTTTGCAAAGTTTGTGTGGAGTAAGCAACAGAACAGGGCAAGACAGAGAAACCTGAGCTGTGAGCCACTGGGACACTTGGACTGACTTGGCAGATGACAGGTTTTGTTACAGATTTTTAAAATAATGTTTCTTTAAGAACAGAGAGAAAACCAAGCCAAGAAACATCAACAGTAAGTTTTCCTCCTTTTTCCCCCTAAGATATGCTGAAGCCAGGTTTAATTTTATGTCAGGAAAGAATTCCCTCCTGAGACTTTCCTGGCCACGGTTCAGTTGAGGATAATGTTTTCCAGCCATGTTTCCAGAGTCCCTCAAAAGTTGAAAGGAAAATGGCAAACAATCGTGAAGCCTTCGTATTGAACCAGCAGGGGGAGCTGTTACGATAAAGAAGTGGGTGGCTCCTCTTCTACCAAGTGATTTCTGACTCCCAGTTGCCATTCTCTACCTGTAGGGATACCTACAGGATGAAATATTTACAGATGCCAGCAGCTTTTATACTTCTGATTTTAACACAGAGCCTTATATGTGATATTTTCAATCAAAAGCAAAAAAGAGTCTTAGATATTTGTACAGTTTGCCAGCAGCTGGCGAAGCATAACAGCATTCCACAATGACTTTCATCAGTGCGTAATGAAGCATATCTCAGACAGTATATTGCAACCCCAAAGTCTCTAGTGAAAGTAGATGTTTGAAATAGAACTTCCAGGGTATTAAAAAAGAGCCATTATAACAACGTCACCAAAATGTACCTTGTCTTACTTTAAAAGGTATTTTGATGCTGCCCAGATCAGTGATTCTGATTTTCAAATTACTTGAGTCCATTTAAAAATTGAGGAGGTGGAAGGTAAGGAAGCCAACCCCACTGCTTATCTTTAGAAACAGTCTCTGTTCTTTGTCTTGGGTTGTTTGAAGTCCTACCTTAAAACACACAATGTTAAGAATTAAATGACCATTAATATTTTAGGCAATCCTCATGCTCGCCTACCTCTGATTACTAGGTTCCTTCTAGCATTGGCAGAACCCTTATGTTCAGAACCTGCTGGAGCTAAATTTGACTATTATTGGTGTCTTTAACATACATTACTGTGACTATAGCTTATACGTGATTGTCGAGGATGCCCCCAAGAGTAGTAAATGTAGGCTTCCAGGGACAGCCAGATAAAAGGAGTGCTGAAGTTCAGGAAGCCAGACTCCAGGAGAAGAGAGAGGTAATGGGGGAATTGGCTGGAACGTAGGAAATTCAAGACAAGAGGAATCTTTCCAGGAGGAAATTGAAAATCAAAGTTCTCTCTGACCAAGTGTATGGGCAATATAATCACTTTAAAGGCTGATATTATGTGGTCCAAGGGATTCCATTATAGTGGAGTGCCTCAAGTTTTCTGATGGATTATGGGAAAATGATCTGAGAAAGCAAGACATTGTTCAGAAAATAGACTGAAATTAGTGCAGGGCTTACAGGAACAGAACTGACAAATAAGCGACATAGTATGGAAAATATAGGTATGCAGCAGAAGCAGAAGAATTCAGAGTACAGAGAGAGAATCAGACACAAGTTGTTCAAGAATGGCCTATATTTCTTTCTGAATAGTTTTGGGAGAAATTACTGTTAATATCCTATAATATAATAAAATACTGTGCATTTTTGCTTTCTAAAGATGAATAAACATGCCAGCTATTTCCAAACATGGCTGACTTATAGTAATATGCCTTCTGATATACTGATCAACAGAGTCCTCAGTGGTTCCAGAAAGTTCCCAGTCACTCAGCAACTGGTTAGGTACTCATTCTAAACTTTGATCTGAGCAGGAGCTTCCATCTATCTTTGATTTATCCTTACACTATGAGTCAGAACCATGCTTTGGATCGGTACAAGGTAGTACATTCTTACATGTCTTTCATGGGGACCTCTGACCATGTTTTCATCTCCAGAGGGCTTACCAACAACAGACCAATGGTGTTACCTGTTGAAATCAAGGATAAGTCAGTAACAGAAAATGTGTTCGGATAGTGGTTTGGGATTGAAATTTGTTCTTTTCCTGAAGAATTTCTATGCATTTCAATGGATTTATATAAGTACCTAGTTTACTAAGCAGTGTTAACTCAAAAGAAATATGAAGTTTTTACATTTCTCAATCATTCTTCCCAAGTATACTATTCTAAGTATTAATCCCCTTCAGGGCATCCAAGAACGCTCCATCATTTTCCAGTTGTTTTCAGTTATTAAACCTCAGCCCAGCCAGCCATCGGGCATGAATTTATCCTCACCTCTGCCCCCCTCCACTTTACCCAGTACAAGTATAAACTGCTTGGAGGTCTATCTCAAGGACACCACCACCTCGTATTCCCATTCTAGGATTACTTCCAGGGTTTGGAGCTGAGAGGTGGAGCAGGGAAAGGGAAGAGGGTCATGCTAACAGGTCCTGCCATAACCTCTCTCTAAGGGCAATAAAAACAGAGAGAAAATGTGCACCTGGGGAAGCCAGGTAGACTCTAAAGAAGAGATGGTATTTGAGTCGGTTGTTGAAATATGAATAGCATCAATCAGGCAGGGGGAAAAATTGGAGAATGCATTTTAGGCAAAGAAAATAATGGCATGTACAAGGACAAAAGATATAAATGTTGTGGTGACTAGTGCACCTGCCTTTGAGGGGGGTGGTCAGGGTGTGGGGAAAGATGGCCCTGGCAGAGCCATTGAGGCTAACCTGCAAATGGCATTGTAGTATCTCTTAAGGCATTTGGGATTTCTCTGTATTTGAAATGGGGACTTATCGATGGTGTTAAAGAAAGAGGATGATATACAGAATGTCTGACTTCAGCAGGGGAGAGATAAAAAACCAGGGCGTTCGGAGATCACGGCTGTGATCATCTGGAGGATAACTGTGAGTACATGAACTAAGTGTATGTCAATGGGGAAGGAAGAGAAGGAGCAGAGACGAGGACTCTTTAATAGGATCAAATGGAGAAGGAGTCAGTGGTTTTAAGCTTAGCGCAGGACGTATACAAATACTCTCCCTGAGATGGGAACAGAGGAGGAGCTGGGTGAGAAGATAATGGGCACGGTTTGGGACATGTTAAATTTGAGGTGACCATGGAACATCTAGGAGGAGCTGCTCAGGGGGCATTTGGGCTGGAGTTTAGGAGAGAAGCCTAAGCTGAACATGGGGGAAATCAGTGAATGGATGAGGCTTGAAGCTAGGTGAGTGGATGTGAGAATGTCTAGTTAGGATATGTACAAAGAAAGCAGGATGCTAAGGATAGAGCATTTAAAGGAGAGAACCAGGGGGGAGAAAAGCTAGTGAAGAGGGGTGAGAAAAGTTGTCAAGAGAAGAAATCAAGATGGACCGGTCAGTGTCTCAAAAGCAAGGCAGAGTAATGTCAACCAGACATTGGTCCTGGGGTTAAATGTTACAGAAAAGTTATATGGGATAAAAACCAGAAAAAAAAAAAGTTTATATGATAAAGAAATCGGGAAGTACTGGGTGATGCTGGCTTTAACAAGACCATATTGCTTTTGGGTTTTAGGTATTTGAAATGAATGTCTTAAAATAGCTGTTTCCGAGAACTTTTGGCTGTCTATTGGATCCGAAATCTCTGCAAGTGCTGATTTTTTTTTTTTCTCACGGTACATGAAATGTGCTTATATCCTTACATTTTTCTTTAGGATAAACAATTTTTGAGCAAATAAGCAAAAAGGAAGAGACATTCATCTTTTTTTTTTTTTTTTTTTTTTTTTAGCATATACTATACATGAAAAAGGCCATTACTGAGGGGGTTGGAAGTGATAACAGCAATTTTTCTCTGTAGGAAAGGAAATAACTTAGATTCAGGAAAAGTAGCTTGCTGACAAGGCAGTCAGTCACATGGCTCCCCAAAGGAAGTTAAAAGATTGGTTTTTTAAGGTCATAGTTCTATGGAAAGTGAAGTTGACGTTCACTTGAATAAAGCTTTCTGAGTAGACTGTCAAAATAGCCAGTAGAAGCACAGAAAGATGGGGTGGTAATGTCTCCCTCTGTGCTCCAAGCTTCTAAATGCCAAGTTAGATTATTTGCTGCAAGAGCAAACATATTGAAATGTGATGAGAAAATGCATATAGCGTATTTCCTTATTCAACATCCCTGTCCCATTCTCTGCAAGTAAATACATATTTTCTTGAACGAAACATCAAGAATAAATGGTTTGCAAAAATATGGTACTCCCCTTTTGTACGAATTGGATAAACAGCTTCTCCATATAAGTATGCAGAATTTTTTTGTATATTCATAAATGACACATTATCAAATAAAAATGTTTCTTTTATTTGTTATTTATACTTAAGAAGTAACAGAACTCAGAAATAACAGAATTTAAGAAAGCCTCATAATATATGTGGACTCGTAGAGCATGAGTGAGAAGGAAGATAAAATTAATTAAGCACCTAGATACTTCAGGTGCATACTGAGAACCATGGTAATATTAATGTCATTAATTGAGAGTTGTGTCCAATGCTCAAAAACGAAGTGTTCTCAACATTTGGAGAGGTCTCCCAGGCTCCCCAAGCCCACTCAATGGTTATCTCATCATAACATGGTTACCAGTGAACTTGGACTTGTTCTTATTCTAGATCAAGGATAATTTGGATCTAAGAGTAAGTGGGGATGAGCAAAGTGAAAGATTATTTTGCGCACCTCACTATGGATGGCTTTTCTTTTTCCGGGTTCTATTTCATGGCTCTCTTTTGGAAAGCAAGCTTGCTAAACTATAACAAAAGCATAGGATGCTACCTAGATAACTTGCATCTTCCTAGAATTGTATCTTCTTTTATAACCTTGGCAATTTATCATTCCTCCTACAAGGTGAGACATCCAAGTCAAATATCTAAACTTGATCACCACACAAACTCGAGTGTCAATACCAACACTGCAATTTACAAGCTGTATACTGAGGCAAGTTGCCTCACCATGTCAAGTAAAATGGGAGTGATTAAAATGCCTTCATTGTAGGGTGCCTGGGTGGCTCAGTCGGTTAAGCATCCGACTTCGACTCAGGTCATAACCTTGCAGTTGGTGAGTCTGAGCCCCGCATCAGGCTCTGCGCTGACAGCTCAGAGCCTGGAGCCTGTTTCGGATTCTATGTCTCCCTCTCTCTCTCTCTCTCTCTCTCTCTGCCCCTCCCCTGCTCACACCCTGTCTGTCTCTCTCAAAAATAAGCATTAAAAAAATAAAAAATAAATAAAATGCCTTCACTGTGGGACTATTAAAAAGACTAAATGTGATGCTCTAGGTTACACATTTGGTATAGTGCTCAGAGCTTAAATGGTAGCTGGGAGAAAAAAATGACATGGATATTTTCCGCTATCTGGAAGTCATTATTTTAAATAATAGTCTTTCCAATTCTTAAGGCCTCAAAAGTGCATATGTATTTCCTTTCATTAAGCCGAAAATCTATCTTATTCTTAATTTTGTCCACTAATAATTATTCTGTTCTCTGGAATACCACACACACACACACACAAAAACAGTTTTTCAAGTATTTCCATTCCACTCAATAGTGAAACGTGCACTGCTGAGAAATAAAAATGAGCAAGACATAATTTCTGGCTGAAATCATCTCAGGTGATAGAGGAGAGGAGATACGTGTGCAGATGTGTCACATATTTAAAGAGTCTAGTGGCCCAGTGGTACATGTTGTGCATTCAGTGATGAGTTTATGAGCAGCCTAAAAGTACAAGGACAATTACTGGAATGCAAGGAAGAAGAGAAGCGTGTGATTGGAAAGAATCTGTGGAGGAGGAGTTGCATCGTGCCCTGAGGGATGTATGAGACAAAATCTCGGACGAAATAGCATGTCCGAAGGCACCCGGCATATTCAGAAATCAGGGGGCTGTGCAGTTTTGCCAAAGCAGGTTTTCCAAACTGTGGGCTGTCAGCGTGAATCTTTGGGGTTTCGAGGCATATGTTAGTCTATAGATGCACCGAACATAGAGCAGCAACAGTGATAAAAAAAAAAAAAAGTCTCATATAACTGTACTTTTTCTTCAATATAACTTTGCTCTTGTTATAATTAATCTAGTTATAATTAATTCTATGTTCCCTTCGTCTGTGAGTACCCAAAGTACAACTGCTAACATAGAAAGTCCTTGAAAGTTGTTAACGTTAAAAAGAGGGCCATACATGAAAAGTTTGGGAACTACCAGGTCAGGGTACAAGGTACTGAGTAGAAAGAGACCATTCTTTCCACTTGGCAAAGCCCCCTTTCCCTCTGGCCTATTCAAGGACATCACTCTGGCCATTCACCTCTGTTTTAACTTTTTTCTTACTATTACAGCTCTCATTATCATACAAATATGCTGAGATTTCTCTCAGTCTGGAAGACAATTCATCTTAACGCTGCTTCTACCTCCAACCAACTACTTTATACAGAAAAAAAAAATACTAGGAAAAAAAGTTTTGTGCATGCAGTTTCCGATTCCTATTCTGGTATTCTCTCTGCGGGTTTCACCTTCAAAATGTATCTGTTATGTGACATGTGACACCACCACCCTGGCCCAAGCCACTACCATCTTGCTCTTGGATCCCAGGAGCCTCTGCGCTGGTCTTGCTGCTTTGTCCCCAAAGCAAGTCCCTTGCTGCTTTATTCCCAACATAGCATCCAGAAGTATCGTGTGGAGGCAGAAGTCAGATCCCATCACTCTTCTGCTCAAAACCCCCCAGTGTTTTCCCATCTCATTCTCAGTGGGATCTGAGTCCCTCCAATGTTCCCTCAGGACCCATGCCCTCCACCTTGAGTTCCCTCCCCAACTCCATCCCCAACCTGCTACTTCCTTATCCTTCCTCCAGCTTACTGGCAGATGTGGCCCATCTCAAATGATTAGGTGCCATATGCCTAATTAGCTACGAGCAAGTTTTCTCTTTTCTGTATGATTTCTATTGCTTGTAATAGGTTGCTCTACAATGAAAAATTAGCTTTGTCTGTGATGTGAATACATCTTTTAGAAACTCCATTAATGAAACACATTTATTTTTCTTTGTAATGTGTCCCAGTGATCTGCTATATATTCTTGGCTTTCATCCTCTTAAGGTGTCTTTATTATTGCATGCAATTGGCAGTTCCCTGATCCTTGGAAGTCTCTCCTGCTTTGCCTTCAGAGACACTGGTCCCGAGGCATATCTGCCGCCTCCATGTTCGATCCCCAGGATCCTTCACAGGTTCTTCTGGAGCCCCAGCAGCCCTTCGGCGATTTACAGAACTCTCTTGGGCCCTGGCTCTTCCTACATACTCAACCTAGGAAATCTTATCCACTCCCTGTTTCAAATCCCCATCGGTACTCTGTGTATAATTTAGCCCAGATTTCACTCCTAATCTCTGTTCTCAATTGCCTACTAGTCGATACGTTGCAGTGTCACTTCCAATTTAACGTGTCCCAAATTGGAATCATTACATTTTTTTGCAGTCAAAGAATTGTTTTTTTAAGCGAATCATATCCTCTGTGAAAGCACCACCATCCATGGACACTCCACCCTAGGAATCTCCACGTCCTTGCCTGTCTGCCACATTGATATCCTTGCAGAGATCTTTAGGAGAAGGCATATTTCCCCAGACCACAGTCTGCATCTTTGAATAGAAGGATTTGTGCAGCTTAACGTGAATATATCCTTAAAATTGGAAACCATATCCTGCCTCCAGCAGAGCAATCTTTGGGCACCCTAAGACGATAGATGTGGATTGGTTTATGTTCTGGCTCTGCCTTTTGCAATCTCTGGTTAGTGGACTTTTGTGAATCTCAGTTTTCTCATCTACCAAATGGGGATAGCAATTATTACCTCATATTTTCTCTGAAAAGAAGAAGCAAAATAAATTGTATGCTGGTTCCTAGTGGGATACTGATACTTTCCAGAGACACTCAAAACACTTCATTTCCCTCATTCTTTCCTATCACAAAAGGAGATCATACTTACTTAAAAATTCCTCTGCTCAAGTATGTTTGAAATGTGTCCCCTCCCCTTAAGAACAGGTTACAAAGTAATTTACCTGCGATTTCATATCGATAAAGCCAAGGGAGATAGCTGGAGGGTGGGACTCAACTGACTTACACGCCTCCTGACTTATCTGGAATGCACAAGTGAGTTCTCAGTGAAATCTTATTACAAGATGGTGGATGACCTTGTCTTGTTCTGAGGAGTAATGGGAGCTAGTCCCTGACACTCTTGTACTCAGCTCATTGGAACTTTACTCCAGAACTAGTTAACAGAATTCAAGTTGCGGATTGATGGCAATTCAAACCCGGGCTCCGAGTGTGACTGCTGGAATTAAAATCCCTTCACTCACGGTGTGGCCCAGGGTCAATTGCTGGATTTCTCTGTGCCTCAGTGATAATGGAGGGCTGCTGTGGGGATTGAATAACATACTCAATGTAAAGGACGTAAGAAGAAGCATTTATTTAACCATCAAGCCAGAGCCACTGAGCAAATTTTCTCGGGGAATGAGCATCATCTGGAGGTTTCTAGCCAGAAGAGGAGAGGAGGATGACCCAGTTTAAGGAGAATATCAAAATTATATTAAGCAGGAATTATGACAATTGAAAGACATCTAAGAGTTTTTAAATATTGGTTTTAAATACTGTTCTATATATCTCATTCTTTAGGTTCTGGGATAAAGTCATGTTTCTTGCTTAGTGCATAGTTTAGAGCACTAAATACGGGGGGTGGGTTTAGAGCAAGGCTCTTTTAATAAAAGCCCAAGCGCTATCCTTATATATTCCTGTTCCTCCGCATTGTTCACACACAGGGGTGATTTGTCCTTGGACTTACGCTTCCATTAACAGACACCACTCCCCACTTCAGACAGCTGTTATTGAAATGCATATGACCCTAAAGAGAAATACGTAACTCATATAGGACTTGAATTTCCAAAGTTTGCATTGTCAAACATATGAAATTACGGCATATACGACAAGCGAGTAGTAAGACTTTTTGTGTGTTTCAGGAATGATTTCAAGTGGATAATGACAACCAACCATACTGGCATCCATGTGACCCTTTAACCACAGACTTAATTCAAAGCCCTTCATTGTTCCTTCTCCTAAACTTCCTTCCCAGGACACACTTTCCTCCTGACTCCCTAAATACCTTACCACTAGATTCCCTGGTAGGTACTGCATATTCACTGAAGTCAAAGAATTCTGTGTCTCCGTATACTTGCACATTATCTACATTAAAGCTCTGATATTCTTTAAAATATTATTTAATATCTATTTATTTTTGAGAGACAGAGAGAGACAGAGCATGAGCAGGGGAGGGGAAGAGAGAGAGGGAGACACAGAATCTGAAGCAGTCGCCAGGCTCTGAGCTGTCAGCACAGAGCCTGACGCAGGGTTCGAACCCACAAACCATGAGATCATAACCTGAGCCAAAGTCGGTCGCTTAACCGATTGAAACGCCCAGGTGCCCCAAACCTCTGATATTCTTGGATAGAGTTGGGGCATGGAATTTTAGCATTGAATAAATATCCTATTTCCTGACCTCACCAAGCATTTTGGGGACTCCAGAAATCATATTTACTATCTAGCCAAGCAATCCTCGCCACCATATAGAGGTATTCTTATCTTTTCTATCCCTATAATTTTATTATGAAGTAGTGACCAAAATAAGTGGGAAAGGTCCAATTTTTTTCCCCCTGGCTACCGCAGGGGGATCTGGGCTACCTGGAGCAAACCACTTACTAGTTTTCTTTCTCAGCTTCCTCATCTGAAAACAGATATTGTAACAATGCTACCTACCTCATAGGATTATTGTGAAGATGAATCAAGGTAGTTTATATAAAATGGATGGAACCGTACCAGGCATGCATTAAGTGCTTAATAAATATAAGCTATTATTAGCACTGTTATTATTTTCATTTTAGTCAATCCCTGAAGAGACAACACTCTAAGACAAGGTACCGTATGGAATGTCACAACGTATGGACACCTCTCATGCTTCAAATAATAGTCCAAGGCTACTCAGCTAAGAAGGCCAGACTCCCTGCAGGTGGCAGCCATATACATTCACAGCCTAAGTGGAGTGAATACTGGGCAGGAAAGGCAAAAAAATTAATTAATTAAAATAGAAGCACAGTGTCAAGCCATGTGTTAAAAAACAAAGCTGGCATTTTCACGTTGGTTTTTTTTTTTTTTTGTTTTTTGTTTTTTTTTTTTTTTTTTCAGCCTGGGAATCTTTCAGGGTTTGACTTTCTGGTCTCAGTCAGGCATGGAGAAGAACCAACTAAGTACCGACATGAAAAATATTCACCTAAATTCTATGCATTTCATTTCCAACCAACTCTCTCGAGACAAATAGAGTTCCCATTTGAGCAACTGTCCTGAGCTTACCCCTCCTTATTAGAATGCTGAGTAATAG
This sequence comes from Prionailurus viverrinus, assembly GCF_022837055.1. Taxonomy (NCBI): domain Eukaryota; kingdom Metazoa; phylum Chordata; class Mammalia; order Carnivora; family Felidae; genus Prionailurus; species Prionailurus viverrinus. The sequence continues at coordinate 208,793,948 of NC_062561.1, forward strand.
AGTCCATGAGTTTAGCCCTGTTATGACAAGAACTCATTTTAATCAGAAGGAAGGCAATTAGCACTTCATCTGAGAGAGTTGATATGATTACATGGCTAAGAAAGGCATTCATTTATTTTAAAAAATGACAACAGCCTTCATTCTCTGTATGCATATGACAATACTGTTTACGGCCTATCATGTGAAGAAGCTACTTCAACATTCTCCTACAGATATAAGAGATTTAAATGGCAGAATTGTAAAGGCAAAAACAAGATAGTATGTAATTAGCAGGTGATGTAGTAGGTAATATAGAATATCTGCAAGCCTGAGTACCCTAAAGTAATTTGTTACAAAACCTTATCTTCAATTTCACATAAACCTTCAGACAATATTAGACACATACACAAAATTGTAACTGACTGGATTGAACAAGAAGAATAAGAACCTGAATGTAAACTGTGTTTTAAATAGAAATGTCAACGCCTTTAGCAGTGAATTATTTAAGGTAAGAAAAAAAATGAAAAGGAAAGAAAGAAAGGCAAAGTCTCTCTTGACCCATCAAGAAAATAGGAATGTATAAAAATGAAGTTTGAGGAATGAGGAAAGAAAGAAAGAAAGAGAAGTTGAGTATTATAATTGAAAAGAGGGAAAGTTTAGACAATGAAATTAACATTTTCTTAAGATGATTTGGGAGAGAAAAAGAGTCTTAGATGACTAAGGACATATGTTAAGGGTGATGAAAGACTGAAGGAGAAAACAGATTCTGGAAGGAAATAGAAAAATATGATTCACTATAAGAAAGGGGGAAATAAGCTTTAAAATTGACACAGAGACAAGAGACAGGGAAAGATGGAGAAACATGCCTTACATTTTATTACACAGTACACTTTCTAGAGCCTTTGGCAAAAGCTGTCTTTCTTCATTCTTACTTCCAAAACTAGGCTTTTAAATTATCCTGTGTTCTTCCCTCAGTGGAAAATGCCTTGAATCTAGATACAGATGATCTCAAAGATCCCACTGACCTCAGGCCAGGCATCCAGGCCCTGTGGAGAGGGTTGCTGAGAAACAGGGCGGGGAAGCATCATAAGGAGAGTTCTCTCACATTAGAGGCAAATAACACAGATGCAAAATCTGGGACATGTATAAAGGAGCAAGTGATAAGCAATGCAACATCTATAATGATCCATTGCCTAGCAGTGTTCCCAAGAGGGGGAGCTCAGTCTTGACCTTGAGAGAAGGACAAACTCAAGGACAATCTGGGTATTCCCAAATGAGGAAAGAACATAAACAAACGCAGAGGTGGAAACACTCCTTTGCATTTATAGGACAACGAATGGGGAAAATACACTCAATAGGACTGGCTGGATCCTACAAAGGTTCCTAACTATCCACCACAGGAGATAGGACTTTTCACCTTCATAACATGTGAACCCACTGGAGGATTTTGAATGCAGGAGAAGCATTATAAAAGAAATACCTTATGGGGTGCTCAGTCAGGTAAGGGTCCAACGTCTCCCCGGATCATGATTTCAAGGTTCATGAGTTCGAGCCCCACGTGGGGCTCTGTGCAGTTCAGGGCCTGGAACCTGCTTTGGATTCTGTGTCTCCCTCTTTCTCTGTCCTTCCCCCACTCTCCCTCTGTCTCTCTCTCTCTCTCAAAAATAAATAAACATTTTTTTTAATCTTTTTTTTCAACGTTTATTTATTTTTTGGGACAGAGAGAGACAGAGCATGAATGGGGGAGGGGCAGAAGAGAGGGAGACACAGAATCCGAAACAGGCTCCAGGCTCTGAGCCATCAGCCCAGAGCCAGACGCGGGGCTCGAACTCACGGACCGCGAGATCGTGACCTGGCTGAAGTCGGACGCTTAACCGACTGCGCCACCCAGGCGCCCCTAAACGTTTTGAAATATATTTCTTTTTTTTTTTAACATTTATTTTTGAGACAGAGAGAGACAGAGCATGAGTGGGGGAGGGTCAGAGAGAGAGGGAGACACAGAATCTGAAACAGGCTCCAGGCTCTGAGCTGTCAGCACAGAGCCTGACACGGGGCTCGAACTCACGGACTGCGAGATCATGACCTGAGCCGAAGTTGGACGCTTAACCGACTGAGCCACTCAGGCGCCCCTAAATAAACATTTTTTTTTTAATCTTAAAAATTAAAAAAAAAGAAGTATCTTAGAAAATTTGCTTTGATGGCAGTGTGCAGAACAGAAGGAAGAACCAGAAAGCAGGACCGAACCTATTTCAATAGCCCAGGTATCAGATGATGCAATAAGGCAGCAGTCTAAATTGTTGCATTAAGTGTGGAAGTGTGGATCAAGAGACTATGTAAAGAAAAATGACTTGCTATTGGGGTTGAAGGAGAATAATGAGACTCTGCATCATCCTACTTGATGGCTAATCCCTGTTTTATTATTATCTGTTTATTTGAAAGATCTTTTGGCAATTAATCATAGTTGCTGAATGATACTTTAACTCATAGGCATGCTTATCTTATCTTGCCTGACTTAATGATCTGATCTCTCATACCTACCACCAATCTTATCAAAAAACACAGATGTTTAGCCATTTCTAGGCAAATTTTCAATTTCTCATATGAGTCTCTTCTATGATACAGTTCAGTGGAAAAAAAAAATATCTGCAACATATATTTCATTGAATTATCTAAGATGGTTAGTGAACAATCACACCTCCAGAGAACACCTTGATTATGAAAAGAGGCTTCTGAGGTCATCCTCAGTACTAACAAAGAATGAGGAATATAAATACCACAAGTAAAACACCACAGATAATCTGAAAAACAGTATTCTTATAGCTCTGATTTGAATCCACACAGGTAATAAGGCTTCTATCTGAATTCCTTCTAAAAACAAAGTCTTGAAGAGTCACCATTACACAGTTTTCTGCTAACAAAATGAGGGCAAAATATGTGAGCTTCGAATTCTCACCCCATCCCTGAGACAAAGGGGGAGACAGAAGGGAGACAGATCAAGGGCACAGGTGAACACCAAAACATACCATCTACCTATCCCTAGGGGACACGTCATGAGCTCTCCAGCCATTGTTCTATTGTAACTGATATCACTTGCGTGTCTATAGTCATCCCAACGAGCCTCACCTGTCCAAAAGGCCCTCAGGTTCATAATCAGTCTCTCCACCACCCCAAACATGGAGCGCCTCCAAGGTTGCCTCTCACACTGCAGCCAGTCACAGGAGCTAGATTCTTAAGGGTTATTCTTGAAATCCTCCTCATCCTAACTCCCCATGGCAAATCAGTGCAACTCAAATCAAGTCTCCAACTCCTATTAAACCTACTGAATAATATGCTTTGAATCCAACTACTACCTCCCTTCTCTTGCAAAACACCGTGACCTTTCATCAAGTCTGAGACAATGGAGTCCTTATTTTCTCCACATCCAATTTTTCCTTCTGTGGTGCATTCCCCACACAGAGTCCAGAGGACTCCTTTTTCTGTAGTGTATTTTCTATTGTTACATCGCCATCCTCACTAAATTGTTCAACGGCCTCCCATCACACTTCCCTCTGCACTCTACGCGCAAAGACCCGTAAGACCTTGCCCTTACCAAACTCCTCTCCCCTGTTTACCTTGCTCCAGTGATTCCTGCCTTCTCTCCATTCCTCAAGCATACTCTTCATGTACTATTCTCTTCGTGTTTACCTGCAATTTGCCCATCTTCAGAGAGACCATTCCAGAACTCATCAAACTACATTAGCTCCCCTGATTGTTTTCTCCCTTGTAGGATTAATCCTGCTGCATAGTACCAATGATCACCTAGTCTGTAACTTTCTATATATATTTGTATATTTATTTCCTTAATATCTGCTTCCTCCACAGGCTGTAAATACCATGAAAACAGAAATCCTTCTCACTATATCCCTGAGGAATAGGGCTGGTCTAATATCCAGCATGAGCCTAATAAACACTTGATAAATAAGTGAATGTAAAATGTAACAGCCAGTAGGGCAGGAACCAAACTGGTTTCCTGTTATATTCCTACCACCTTGGGATCTCTGTGCTAGGATCTGTGGTAGATGCCTCTAAAATATTAGTTAAATATTAGTTAAATATTAGTTCAATAAATAAACAGAGGGGGAGGGCTCACTGTTTTTCCCACTAGAGCTAATTCCATTGAAAGATTGGCTTACTTATAGAAAATTTCTCAAAGTGAGTTGGATTCTCTCAGTTTATCACTTCTATAGTTCCACCCTTTGATTGAGGCCAGACTAGACAGGATAAGATTAGTGTCTCTTCAGCGTGAAGCTGGGACATACCATGTCCCTCCTATGTCTTCCCTCAAACAGCCTTCAAGTGAATGAGATGACTTCCAGACGCTTCCTCATTCTGCTTGTTGTTCCCTGCTTATACGATAGTTTTGTAACTTTTCCTCTTGAAATGCATTGTCCCGAACTGTATCTGTGACATATACTAAGATATTATTATTTCCACATTTCTGTACTGGATATTTTTATTAACATTGCCTAATTATATACCTTGGCAGTCAGACTCTAGAATTAATTTATGTTGAACTTTCAGCCTACTACTAAATCCCAGGAATGTGATTAAACCAGGTCATCTACCTCCAGTACTAAAGCATTTAATTTTCTAAACCTAAGTCAGGATCTTACCTTTATCCCTAGTTAACAATGAGATTTAACTCTGATTTCCATACCTGAGATCTTTTTAAGTCCTGGTTCTGTCATACAGTGCACTAACTTGTCTGAGTTTTATGTCATCCAAGACCCCCAAATGTTGACTGTACCTTCATTCTTAAAACTGTTTTCTCATCTTCTAAGAAATCACTCTGTCCTAGTTCTCGGTCCACTTTCTAATTGCTCCTTCTCAGTCACCGGTGAGGCTCCTCCTCCAGACTGGGCTAGTGTCTGGACTGAAAATACAAAGGTGAATAAGTCACAGCCTTTGCCCTCAAGCCCATTTCCCAAAATCCCCATGACTTTCACTTATTACCAGGCAATTTTTCCCATAAGCATTGTTAAAAATGTATACTCTGCTAAATCCTAAACCAATGTATCCAGTCTGATAAGTTCTCTTGAACTGTAGCTGTTTATTTGAATGGTTTACTGGGCTTCACTTAATAATCCCGTAAGAAATTTCAAATTCAACATGGTCCAAACTTAACTCATTGTTTAGCCCTACCCCTAACCACTTTCAGGACACTTCCTCTATTCCAGATCCTGATTGATGGTACCAGTATTTGCCCAGTCATCTACACTAGCAAACCTAAAGTTACCCCAGATTTCCTATTATTTATCTTTCACATAAAATGGCTCACCAGGTCCTGTCAACTCATCCTCATAAATATCTCAAATACCTCTCTTCCTCCATGTTCCTACTGCTACAATTTTAGTAGTCGTCTATCAAATGGATTACTTTTATATTCTTCTAACTGATTTCCATACTTCTAATACGATTCTTCACAAATTCATCCTCCACACTGCTGTCAGGACACCGGAAAGAAGCAGGGAGGTTTACAAAACATGTATTCTGTATAGAAACAAGATTTCAGTGAGCAAGAGAAGTAATAAATCATGAGGCAGAGAAAAAATAATCTAGGAAAATAAGATGGAGCCAGGTATAACATCTAAAAATTCTTGCTTCTTACTGGAACCCTGATGCTACATGTGTTATCTCACTCGATCACAAACACCCTATGAAGACTGATAAGGAAATTGAAAGGTGAACATGTCCAAGGTCATTTGGTTAGCAAACTAGTAGATCTGAACCCAAATTGTCTGTCTCTAGAGGTCATGTTCTTAATCACTCACTATACTGCCTCCTAAGAATGAAATAGAAGTACAAACGTCATGCCACAAAATTTTATATACTTGCTAGAGGCAGCCAACAGATTTAACTGTCTAACGGCCCACACAAAGAGGAAAGGAAACAGTTGTAAGAGTCACAGTGTTGGAAAATAAAAGCAAACTAGCTGCCCATGGAAAACACTGCACTGCTTACTGCTAAGACTGATTAAAAAAAAAAAAAAAAAGTGCAAACTGACATGAGTCAATTCAGCTGCTCAAAACTGTCAAGTTCTTTACAGCCTCTGACGGTCAGAGGTGCATAAGAGCTGTGAGCTCCTTCCACAACAGCCACACCATGCCGCATTTATGCTGCGATGAGAGTAGTCTTTAGTCTAAAGTCTGATGTTCTTTTCAACATTTAGTAACCGCCAGACACAAAACACGGTCACATGGTCTTACAGATTTGGTGAGGTCTCAGTTTCTGCCTCAAGCACTCAGGCAAGGACCTTGCAAGAATGGTTTACTGAACCTGAAATTAACATAACGCATGTCAACTAAACTTGAATAAGGAAAAAAAAAAAAGAATGGTTTCCTCAAGGCAGACTTGGTCATATTCTAGCAGCCAAATCAACCAGCCCTCCGGCCTTACCAGGTTACGGAATCCACTGTTGAGGGGCAGGACACCTTCATCCCATTCATGTGAGGACAATGGGACCTTTACAATATTTCCGATGAATCTACCAACATTGAATGCTAGTCCAACACCTGTTCTATCGTCCTTTGCCAGGAGTTCTTAAATTCTTTGTTCCATAGACCCATTTGGCAGTCTGACTAGCCTGTGGACTACTTCTTGGATTAATGTTTTTAAATGCATTACAACCATGATACTTCAAAGAGAGCCAATTATATTGGAATGCAGTTATCAAAAATAGTGTACTAAAACTTCATGCTTCTCTTTTGAATCATGAGACAATAAGGCCTAAAAACCACTGTGGTAGTAGTAATGATTAATGAGTCTAAACTTTACATTGAGATTCTGCAGTAACTATAATGCTATGTGAAAATTGATCAGATTGTTGGTGAACCCCAAATCAAGTTAAAGGATGCTTTTTAAATGATGCCAATAGTTCATGGAATCAGATGATAATGGCTTAACGTATCCATCTCAAATTCACATATTCCTAACAGGGACCAGAAAGAGAACAAGTCCACAGACCTGGGCAAGTGTTTCAAGGCCAGAAAGTAAGAACAGCGAGCAACGTTGTTGTTGTAGCTTAAATGACAGTATTAGCGTACAATAATCTAGCAGCTGATGGGTAGACGAAATCTATGGGAAACAGAAGGAAAGGTAGCAAAAGCCAACCTTGCTTGTCTGGCATCCAGGGAAGGGGTACAGAATCTTGATTTTAGAAAAGGTTTACTGGTAAAAGTGCTTTTGACTATGGCATAGGTATACCTGTTCTTACCTATTGTGTATTGACTTTCAGTTCAACTCTCAAAATACAATCAGGAGGCATGGGAGCTCCACTTGCTGGTAGCCTCATGCTACAGGGAACTTCCACACCAGAGGCACCTAACTGGAGCCCTGGACTGCTAGGACTTCTGTGGATGCTCATCAAGGAGTCTCTGATCCTCCTGAACATGGGTAGAAACTTTACTGTAAGCAGATAATCCACAGCTTGCAATTCTCAAAAGGGACCTAGATCTGCCAAAAGATACGAAGCATTTTTTTATACTGTTTTTTTGTTTTTTGTTTTTGGTTTTCCTTCCATGACTCATGTTGGTCTCCATGGTAAGAGTTTTGCCTTAGTCATCTGGGCATATTTCCTTTTCCTCACAAACATTAATTTAAAACTTTATTGATCTGGTCAAGAAATCTCCTGCTCAACCTTTCATATACTTGTGAAAGGCACTAAGTGTCTCTCCAGAAAAGTCCTAGTGTGCGAGCACCAGTTTTGTGAAGTCCCCCTCCCTGGCCCCACAACATAACAGATTTTAAGGTGAAGCCTAAGGGGTTTGAAGTCAACACAGGAAATGTATAAAAAGAAAGAAAACCTTCCCCATCCCAGGTTTTCCTCCTTCTCCACTGAGCTTCATGCTTGGGATCTCAAGACTCTGGGTGGAGAAAGAGCAAAGAAAGGCCACTGCCACATTGTTTTAAAACAGCTAGCCGGAAGCGCGTAAAACGCGGTGAAGAAGACCACATAGCTAGAAGCAAACTGCAAACGCTTAAGAGTGGATTTGTCACTCATGCACAAATTGGGGATCAGTCTCTATTGTCCTGGTAGCTCCAAGCAGGGAACTGCCTGTCTCCCTGTTGACATAGGGCGGTCCTAGAACAAAGAAAGTTGATGACATAAACATATCCTTTTTCCCAGCACTTGAGTGTGTGTGATTTAACCTTTAACTCTTGCTTGTTGATGTAGGTGAGATGTCAAATATTTTCTACTGAACTGTTTGGCAACTGTTTAAAGCGTTTTCATCACTCACCCACTAAGGTGTAGCCGGGCTCAGTCTAACAGGCACCGTAAGAGAGTCGCCTCCCCCAACCCTGTCTCCTCCTCTGGCCCCCCCCCACCAGACCGAAACAGGAAAGCCAGCGACAAAGAGCAGGGATCAGCCTGGTAGTCACTGTAAATCTGCAATTACTTAAAGTGTCGCTTCCTGTTTTTTTGAAAGAATACTCTCCTAGCACGGAATAGAGACTGAGAGGTCTTGTGATCAACTGTGAACAAATGATTTAAATTGTGACACAAACAATAAGGAACCGAGTATCAGATACTGTAATCCCATTTTCATTCTCCTTTAATTCTTTAGACTCAGGCAAAAAGCCTGTTCCTTCCTCTAGATCAAACCTCCATCCTGAAAAAACAAAACAGTGCCTTCTGCCCACTTCATACTTGGAGGAAACCCGTTCCAACTTTTCCTGAGGCTGAACTCATCTGTCTACTCATTCAGGATAAAGATTTTTAAATGGATACATTTCTGTTTAATGTTTAAGCCAAAGGCACGAAGTCGTTGCTAGTTTTGCCTTTGCAGGACAAAAGTCCTTCCACCACCAAAAGGAAAAAGAAAGTGTAAAAACTCTCAGCAGTGTAATTTCATATCTATTTTTTTCTTAGTGGTCATTCTTGCTCCCTTAGATATAGACAATTCTGCCGGGGGATTAAAAAAGAAAAAGGGCTCTTAAGCTACTGGCAAAATAACAGCACACCTGGAGAAATCAGTTTGGGTAAACTAAACACCACCCATTAGCATTTTCATCTTTTCGGTCTGGAGCTTGCACTTATTTCTTGGAAAGGAAATCTCTGTCTCATGAAAGAAAGCTGGTTATGCCTGGTGCTCAAAAGCAACAGGGGAGGTGGCAGGGCGGGGGTGGGGTGGAGGAAGGTCACTGCATGACTCAGAGAAGTTTGGCTTCTATAATTAATATTTTTAGGCCATCTTACTTCATATTTAAAATAGAATTATACTGTCAGAGGGAAAAAACCAACACATAGCTAAAGCAGGATTTCTAAATTATACACATACACACAGAGACTATTATACAACTAAACCAAGTGTGCCAAAGCTACATATATGCGTGTGAATCTACACACACACACACACACATACATAAAATCACACATAGCTAAGATAGAGTGTGTCTTTTATGTCTATTGGATCTAGATTTTTAAATCATCCATGCCCCATTGTATAAGATTTCCTCAGCCGAACTGTCTAGTGGGCAATGCATGAAAATCTTTCTACAGGGGGCACCTGGGTGGCTCGGTCGATTAAGCGTCCAACTTCAGCTCAGGTCACGATCTCACAGTTTGTGGGTTTGAGCCCTGCATCAGGTTCTGTACTGACAGCTCAGAGCCTGGAACCTGCTTCAGATTCTGTGTCTCCCCCTCTCTCCCTGCCCCCCCCCCACGCTCTGTCTCTCTCTGTCTCAAAAATAAACAAACACTAAAAAACAACAACAACAACAATCTTTCAACAAGAATGTTTGAAGTAGCCATGGGCTCAGTTCCTATCTAACCAGTCATTTAGAGCAGCCATAAAGATTACTGCACCTTGAGAGGAAGAGGTGAGAAATCCATCACCATGAGAGGAAGAGGTGACAAATCCTACACTTTTGGAGCCATGAAACCTATCTCAAACACCATCTATGCGTCACTCCATGTGCAAACAATTCAGTGGCCCAAGGGCTTTAAAAAGTTTGCATACGAGTCAGAAATGGCCTGAGGATTGCCACTGAAAGGTATCCTTTGACATAAAATGTTTTATCTGTAGAAAACAGGTCTTGGGGAATTGATAAAAGTATGGTTCACACTTGCTAAACATCAGCTTCAAATTCCTATCTAGGGCATATCAAATTTCTAAATCACCGGTTAGAGAATATGAAAGTTGATACGGTTCAGTCGGACACAGCCGTGACTCTTCAGGGAGCTAAACTTTGTGGGGCTCATATTTTAATTCACAGATAGACAGGGAAAGGGCAAGAGCAAAGGACAGAGGTAAATAAAGCTGTGCATCATTCCAGACAACTCGTTTCAGGGACACAATTTCGTCAAAAGCCTCTATTACTTGACTGAACTTAACGGGTTTTTAAAGATGAAGTTTCATCAGATTATGTCTAATATGCAAGCAAAGCCTGCAACTCCTCTGTGTTTTGTTTTTTGAAAGTATTTGATTAAAGTTCTGTGGCAAAACATATCTTTTGTGGAAATTAGGAGCATCAGGGTGTTAAAATGGCGGCACCATATTTAAAAGAAAAGAAAGGGAACAAGAATAGGGGCATGGGTAAAGTACCTTCTGGAGAAGACCACCATTATGAATTTGAATGTCAAAGAAGAAGCAAATGGAAAAAGATCTGTTCGGTCGTAGAGAATTTAAATCTGCCGCCTATCAAAATGTTCACTGCTGCAGAGTCTTGCCGGGCGTGTGGCCTGACCCCTTCCTCTGCTTTTCCACTCCTGTCCAACTATTCCCAGATCCTCCTCCCCCACTTGTCTCTCTTGCATGTCTCCTTTTTGTTCTTTTTTTTTCCCTTCTAGGCTCCATGCTGTTGCCAAAACCTATAATTCATTAGAAAATTAGCAATGATGTTGTATTATTGAAATCATATGCCCACAAATCCAAATGCATACATATAGCACACACACACATGTGCAATGTGCTCACTATTGTAAGTCAAATAAAGAACTTGGGGGCTATTTGTAAGAGCATACTTATCAGGTGAGTAAATTAATGATGACAACACTACATCCTTACCTAGCATGGCACCCCCTTACCTAGCCTGTCACTTGGTGCATTATGAAATAGGGAACACACCAGACCTGATTTCTTAGGAGACATTTTGGGAGCTAGGGGAGAAGTCTGAGGGCCGTATGCTCCCTTTCCCTGTAGTCTGCGTGGCCCTTAGAGGGGCTCCTGTGCACTTGTCCAGACTCCTCACCTTCTGAGTTTCCCCTTTCAGCCTGCTAGCCAGCATTCAGTTGCTGGAACACTTCCTCTTGCCATGTATTTTCACCTTAGTTTACATTTGTCTATACCATATCGACTGTTATGCTCTCCTGGTTACTAAGTCCCACTGATAATGCTCACAATTCCATGACCACTCAGGCACGTGCTAAGCCTCATTCGGGGATGAAATGTCCCTGAGACAAAGTACACGGTAGTTGTGTCTGTGACGTAATATGTCAATATAGCAAGACAATTCGGCTGGAGTAAAGAATCCGTTTACTCTAGTGGAGTGAAAGAATGCCACTGATCGTTTTGGCCTCCTGCCCCCTAAACAAGTAGTTGACTGACTACCTTTTTCTTCCCTTCACCTCCAACAATATAGTTCGTTTTCAAGAAAGTTTGTTTTCAAGGAAGTTCATTTCAAGAAACCTAGGGTTTCTTCAGGGTCTCTTTCTCTAGGCTTGAATCAGGGCATATTAAAAAGTGAAAAAGCAATCAAGAACACACTGATTTTAAAGTTAACAAAAAAAGCTTTCATCTTTAAAGAAGAGGAAACAAGGTCCAAGCAACACACACACACACACACACACACACACACAGGAATACAAAGTCAACTATAAAAGTAGCTTTAATGTACTAAATTTGCTACTTAAATGATAATATGGAATGTAGGTAATGGTGCTGTGAAACGGCATTCTTATTGAGAGATTACACATTGGCACATCCCTTTTGGAAAACAGCTGCTGGTGCATGGGAGAATTTTAAACATAAGTTGGCAATTTATTTAAAATTTTCAGGCATTTGGCCAGTGATTCTACTACTATAAATGTAAGCTATAAATGAAAATCTACAATGAACACCAAGATTTATGCAGAAGGCTATTATTCCTTACATCAGTGTTATAAAGAGCAAAGGGTTGGTAGTAACCTAAATCCTGATGATACGTGTATATTTAAATTATAGTCCACCTATGGAATTTAATATCAGGTAGACATCGAAAATCAGATTTACAAAGACTACTATCTGACATATAAAAAGTATGTACTGTTGGGGCTCCTGGGTGGCTCAGTCGGTTAGGTGTCCGACTTCAGCCCAGGTCACTATCTCGCAGTTTGTGAGTTCGAACCCCTTGTCAGTCTCTGTGCTGACAGCTCAGAGCCGGGAGTCTGCTTCGGATTCTGTGTCTCCCTCTCTCTGCCCCTCTCCTGCTCGTGCTCTGTCTCTGTCTCTCTCTCAAAAAATAAATAAACATTAAAAAAAATTTTTTTTAAAGTATGTAGTATTCAAGAAGAAAATTCAGGATATTAAATTGTATCTGCAGCAGTTCTCAATGTATAAATATATGTAAATAAATACATCTGCATAAAGTAAAAACATAGAAAGAAATTTGGAATGAAATATACCAAAATAGTGGCTGTATTTGGATAGTAGGATTATAGGTGATTTTGATAATATTTTTCTATTTTTCTCTGTTCTCCAAATTTCCATAATCCACATGTATTAAAACTTTTGTTAATCCAAGCAACATTTTTTTCCTCTACCTCTGCAATCGTCACCAACTTTATTAAATTCTTTTAAGTAACTTGACTAGCACTGATGTCTCCTACTTTCTTATATTCTCACCTTAATATTTTTTTCCTTAGATACTGCTGCTGACTCACAGTTCCCCAACTGTCACTTTTGCCTTGCTGTATATACGCTGATGGGGGCCCTCCTCACCCCCTCCTCGTGCTTCAGAAGCCTGCATATTCGCTCTTTGTAACTTCGATATTCGGATGTCATAGTCCATAATCGGTGCGTCTTGGGTAGGAGGCCCTGAAAACAGAGCCTAAGAAAAGGCTTCAGATATATGCACTTTGAGGGAGAAGTCTTTAGGAAAAACCGGGAAGGAAATAGATGAACCTAGACAGTGAAGGGGAAAGAACCAAGGAAGGATGTGGACTCAGGTAAAGTGTAGCCTTGACTGGTGCCCAGGAGACTGGAGACACTCAGAGGTGTCTCACCTTGTGGCTATGTGGCCAGGCTTTTGTATCCCTAAACCCGCAGTCATTGGCCACTCAGGAGGATGGGGGAAAGGTGACACTTTTCACCTCCCCAGCAGGTGGCTCTCATCAGCTAAAGGCAACTCTCCAGAAAGAATGCAGAAAACACCTGAGGAGGGGGATGCACCTGTTGGCAAAGGAAATCTGGGTGGGGCACCAAAAGAATCCATGGCTTATGGTAAATTTGGAAAAGAGGAGAAGGAAATGGGGGCAGGAGCGGTGGGGGTGGGGAGGCAGTTTTAAATGAATCAGGAGGGTCAAAAGGACACACTTTAAAATCTTTTTTTCATGTTTATTTTTGAGAGAGAGACAGAGAGACAGAGAGACAGAGCATGATCATGATCGGGAAGGGGCAGAGGGAGAAGGAGACACAGAATCCGGAAGCAGACTCCAGGCTCTGACCCGTCAGCACAGAGCCTGACAAGGGGTTCAAACTCACAAACTGTAAGATCGTGACCTGAGCTGAAGTCAGACACTTAACCGACTGAGCCACCCAGGTGCCGCAAAAGGATACACTTTTAAAGTGATGCTCCCATCCCAACTTGGAAGAATGAAGAGGCAGGGCATTATTATAGTAGACCACAAGCAGATTGGATCATAGGAAGGCACTTAAAAATCCCAAAAGAGTTTTAACAGAGGAAACTAAAGAGATTCCTGCTTAAGTGAGCCCCTCTATTTACTCCGAGATCCTGAGACAGTTTGGACAGCAGGTATATTTAATTTCCTCTAACACTAATACTTTTTCCATACAACCGTGAGCCTTAAAAACAGGTGCTAGATTTCCCCTAGAGATGGCTTAATTTTGGAATCTGATGAAAGGGCTCCTTGGTCCGGTGGTGCAAATTACTGAGACACTGGGATAAGAGGATCTATAAACTCTGCTATAAAAACCTCCACCATTCTTAGCTTTGATGTCCTGGTGTTACCAACAAATACGATATACTTTCCAAATGTTCCTCTTCATTCACTCATGCTCTGTGGACTGAGCTGTGGGGATAGCTGAGGAATCCCTTTGTAGCAGAACAATTTAGGTCATGGGAGAGTAACCTCAGATCTTTTCAAGGCTAGGTCTACAGGTTCGGAATCTGCTGTCACCTGAATGAAGAAGCCAGTCTGATCTATTACTGGATGTTAGATCCAAAAACTCCTTCCTTTTCAACACATTACAATCTTATTGTGTAGACGCCCCTCCCCCCCCAAAAGAGCATGTTTTTCTAACTTCCTCACAATTCAAACAAAAGAAGCTCCAAAGTGAATAACGAAAATATTGACTAGTATTAACACAGAACGTACAGAATAGGGAAAAGAGATTGTTAGAAATGCTAGAAAAGAACGTGAGAAGTGGAAAGGAAAAGAGACATTTGAAAACATCTTTCTCTTTACTAAGCAATTTGTTTCCTAACGTTTTTGTGGCTCCAGTGATAGTCTTCAGGAAACTTGGTGATGTCATTTCCTTTCAATCGGCCAGTTACATAAAGGTTGGGAAAGAGCCAAGTAAAACAGCTCTCAAACAGATGGCCATGTGTGTAAATGCCAGAAAGTGAGAACAGCCATTTGCAGTATTTTTTTTTTTACCCCACACATGGTATAATGTTTATTTTACAACCTCTCTTATAGACTTATGTGGATGATTCTTGTCATTTTTCTAGGGGAAAAAATCCCGAAGGAAGCACTCATAAAATACAAAAGACAAATCATGAAATAGTGAAAAATAAGGTAACGCGCAAGTGCGCATTGCATCGAGAGAGCATAAACCATCAAAGAGTGGTCCACCTAATGCTCTCCGGGGGATCAAACATGCTAGAAAAAAAAATATCTCTGTCAGGAAATTTCAAGTGAGGGAGATTCAACCGCGAGGCAAGGAATTTGTCTTATGGTCTTCAAGGAATTAGCAATGAAATGCCTGCGTGGTTTACAAAAAGGCACACTTTCTAGATTTGCTTTTATCCCTTCAGAACAAATCGAAATGTAGCAGCAGAGTTCCTTCACAATGAGTGGTCCACGTATCTCCGTGTTCCAAGCACATATTGATGTAATCAAGAGGAGTTTACACTTTTGTAACTGTGAAGAATTTCAGTTATGCATAATAAAACACAGCAAGGAGTTGGAGGCTTTTCAGCTTCAAAAACTAAATACTGTGCTTGTTGTCTGCAATGACTGATAATGGCGTTTTCTGTCCTTGCTGCTAATGAAAATGAAACATGGCTGTTCTTTTAATACCCAGTACAGCACATGTTATGCAGGTTCAAAGAAAAGTAAGTTAATCCTTCATAACTTCTATCAATTAGCTTCCCTTGATAGTTCAATATTTCAATTAAATAAGGACATGTAAATTTTTAAAAAATCTAACCCTCTTAAATCCAAGTGACATAGATATCAGTAAGAGTAGGCTAATCATGGTCCTTCTTTTGATCGCTTTCTTCTTTGTTAAAATGTCTCTTTTATTTCCATGGAGATTAAAGAATTTGCTTTCTCTTTCATCCATCCAATTTCCACAAGTATGTAATTATGCATTCTGGTCTCTACTTGAATATATAGCTGTAAAATGTCAGATTTATTTGTTCATGATATTTAGTAAACAACAATTATGGGCCAGTGACTGAGTCAGAAATGAGTAATAAATAAAGAGATACCAACTGAGAGATCTCTATTGAAACGGGTCAAAGTATTTTCAGATTTTTATTTAATTATTACATTTTTTGTTCTCTTTTCAGAGCTTCTCCCTAATTTTGTGCTATTCTAACACTTGGATCCCAGGAAAATCTTTGGAATTCTGTTATTTCTTGTGACTTCTATACCTCTTAGGTCGGGGAAGGACAGTTTTAGAGACCCTATTACCTTAAGGTAGGATTGTGTCCTCAAAAGGGTTTTCTGCTTATTTTGGACCCTGCTGCCTGAGCTCCACCAAGCAGAGTAATAAGTTCCATATGCCCATTTTTTTGAAGAACACATTTTCAAAGCAGCAAATGTTTTGACGGATTGGCTTTTGGAGAACCTGAATACTGTTATACACATCGTTTAGCATTTCACAAGACCCCTACTGTTAAATTCTGGGAACGGGGCCAGGGTAACCTACCTACTGGTGTTCTAAGTAACGCGAAAATATTGAGAATTCTTAGCCATCATGCCTCACTAAGACATATCTGGAATGTGAGGATTTCATTACTGCCATGGAACTCTGTGTGTGTGTGTGTGTGTGTGTGTGCACGTGGGCTTGTACATGCACATGTGTGCTCAGGTACATTATAAGTAAAAGAAAGGAACAGCCTCTTAGAGTCAAGAAATGAACAGCAACAACAACAAAAACCTGATAATGGGAGTTTTAAATGTTTGAACTTCTAAATCTTTCATCTAAGGTGGTTATAAATTCTGGCCTTAAATATAGGAGAAACAATGGAAAGATACAAAAAATACAATAGTGGGCATACAGTAGGTGTTAATCTTGTTTCCTCCAGGTAAAGAATTTCATAAAGGCTTCTTGCTTCCCTTATATCATCATCTCTGTGCATCCTGTATTACTTATATGAATAAGCATTCTTTGAATGCCTTCCCAGATTTGATTAAATTTAATATTCTGCTGGGACAGCTCTTCCTTCCTCCCCCCACTCCAACCCTGGGATTCTGAATTAGTAGATCTGCGGTTGGGCGCTGGAATTTCTATTTTTAAGAATCACCTCAAGTCTTTCTCAGGACCCAGTGGAAACCTTTAGGAAATCTTAGGAGACACTTCCAAAGCCAAAAATCAAGACTTTATCTATACACTCACCAAATCTGCTATTCCCAATTAGTTTTCTTTTAGTTGATTGACTTCTGAATCACTGACATGTAATCTATCCTTTTGTTGGCATTGTATTTTTACTTCTGCATTTGATCTTTCACTTTATTCCAATATCTGTCTTGTCGTAGCCCATGCAACAGAAATACCACAGGTGGGCGGCCTATAATCAACAGAAATTTATTTCTCACAGCTGGAGACTGAGAAGTCCAAGATCAAGGCACCAGCAGTTTCTGGGCTACTCTCTCTGGTTCATAGCCAGTGCCTTGTAATTGTAACCTCACATGGCAAAAGGGACAAGGGGCATCTCTGGGTGTTCTTTTATAAAGGCACTAGTGCCATTCATGAGGGCTTCAACCTCATAACTTACTCACCTCCAAAGCCCCCACCTACTATTACATCACATTGAGGGAGTAGGTTTCAACATATGAATTTTGGAGGGATGCAAATATTTTGTCCAGAGCATGTCTCTTTGAAGAAAGTATTATATACAGGTGATCTGAGTGTCCAAAGTGAGACAATTTTAAACTACTATTTATGGTAAGAAATGATACACCATGGTAACATATTTCCTTACAGAAATGTGGTTCATTAGGAAAGGGGGTACAAGGAACCTGAAGAGAAAATGTTAAGAATTATTGCTCACTAACAGTAATGCAATCCAATAGTTTCTGATCATGTAAGGCAGTGGATGCGTTTTACTTGATTTTTTAAATATGGGAAGCATAAGGAAGCAGTATAGCAAGGAATGCAGTCAGATGTCTAAATTAAAATCTCAGAGTCTTTGGAACATTAAGGTCTTGAGCCTATTAACTTCTCTAACCTCTTGGAAGCCTCATTTTCTTCATCTCTTACAAGGGAGGTCTGCTTCTTAAAGCTGATTGGAGATTTAGAGAGAGAATCTAGGGGCGCC
Organism: Prionailurus viverrinus; assembly: GCF_022837055.1. Lineage (NCBI taxonomy): Eukaryota > Metazoa > Chordata > Mammalia > Carnivora > Felidae > Prionailurus > Prionailurus viverrinus. The sequence continues at coordinate 208,811,894 of NC_062561.1, forward strand.
TGGGTGGCGCAGTCGGTTAAGCGTCCGACTTCAGCCAGGTCACGATCTCGCGGTCCGTGAGTTCGAGCCCCGCGTCAGGCTCTGGGCTGGTGGCTCAGAGCCTGGAGCCTGTTTCCGATTCTGTGTCTCCCTCTCTCTCTGCCCCTCCCCCGTTCATGCTCTGTCTCTCTCTGTCCCAAAAATAAATAAACGTTGAAAAAAAAAATTTTAAATTAGAGAATCTATATAGATTTTGACATGTGACAGGTGCCCATAAATTTTTACCTTTATCATTATTATTAATATCATTATTATTGAAATATTAATTGATGGCCTGCTATTAGCTAGTCATGTACAATGGCTCAAGACCCCTGTCCTGTGGGGAGTCTAGTGGAATGGACAGAAAGTAAACAAATATTGGATACAAATCAAACAGAATTTCAGATCTCACTAAATGCTAGGAAATTTGAACCACACTGAGAAATTTTAATACAATCACTGCCATTCACTCATTTATCCAGCAAACATTTATTGAGCACCAACTTTGTGTTAGATATCACATGCAATATAATTTAAAGGTTATTGGTACCTCTTAAGGTATTTATCCAACCTGTGAGATGAAACTTAGAAAAATAACCACATTAGAAACTTAGAAAAATAACCACATTACAGTGCAGAATGTTTTAACAGCCACGAGAGACGTACATGAAAAGTACTCAGAAATTCAAAAGCCCAAGGGATTTCTTTTCACTGGTCAGATCAGGGAAGAATATTAGGAAGAAAAATCACAGTTTGAAGTGCTTCATGTGAGATTTACACGAGGAAACCACATACAAAAAGTGCTGGGCAGGAAAGAATAGAGCACGCCGGGGGAAGAAAACATGTCTGATCTGGCTGGAGTGTATGCAAAGGAGTGATAAAGTTTTAAAGGGATTTCCAAACTGATCATGTGGTTTGGGATACAATCATGTAAAGAACAGGAAGTCACTTAAGGTTTCTGAGCAAAGAACTGTCATAGTCTGGCAAAGGTGCGTTCACCCAGCAGGAACATATGGGAAGGACCCGGCAGGAGGCAAGCTGGCTGTGCAGAACTGATTCAGAGGCATGGAAACAGACCCAGGAGAAGTAATAAAAACTGCATTAGCGTTCCTTCTCCTGCACTTAGCCATCGACCTCTCTCTTCCTCAAATACATCTACTTACGACTCATCCTTCTTGCCCTCAGTATCTTTGAAGGAATATTGTTGATCTTTGCTTCTTTTTCACCAAAATGTCTTCAAATGATTCTTAGTTACAAAGTACACAGGAGGGTAGATTTAACAGAATACATAGAGAGTATTGTTTTCAACAAAAAATAATGATCACTGTCATTTATTAAAGGTATATCATGTCACATACAGCATTTCATTCTCAAAGAGCCTCATGAGAATGGTACTATTATTTCCATTTTAAAGATGGAGAAACTGTGGCTTGGTGAGGCTCATTCCATACATTATCTAAGGATATCGGGTTAATGTTGTTTTTCACAGGAAGAATCCAGAATTCTCTCATTCTGGAAGAATTGATAATCTTGCTCTATTCTTAATTCTAGCTTTCAGTCAGAACAAAATAATAATCAGTGTTCATTAAATCTGAGGGAACGCAGCCAGAGAGCCCGTGAAGGAGTGAATAATGAGGAGGCAGGCAGGCAATGGTTGGCAGTCCTAGGACACAAGGTTCCAGGCGACACTGGGTGGAAATGAGGCAAAAAAATTAGGATGGTGATGACATTGTTAATTCTTAACATAAATAAGTCCTTATAATATCATTGTAGATGTTGCAGGGACACCAGGGAAATTGAATCTGAGGTCTTTTAAGGAAGTATTCTCAGTTGATTAAAACTCATTCAGGGGACGCCTGGGTGGCTTAGTCAAGTGTCCGACTTTGGCTCAGGTCATGATCTCAGGGTTCATGGGTTCGAGCCCTGTGTTGAGCTCTGAGCTGACAGTGTGGAGCCTGCTTGGGGTTCTCTCTCTCTTTCTCTCTCTCTCTCTCAAAAAAAAAAAAAAAACCCATTCATACTAAATGGACAAAATTAGGGTAAAGTTTACTATTCTCAGTATAGACAAATAATCTTTGGGCTTCTGTTGTCACCTGTTTCTGCCATCAGGTACCCCTCAGAATGGCCACCACAGTGAGTCTAATTCCCAGAAGCCTTCCCTCCTAACTGCATATAAAATTGAGGAAACATATTTCATCTTTTTAAATGGACTAAACCATAGAGTGTCTGGTGAAATCAGATCAGGTTGAATAATGAAAGCATGAACTTGCTTCCCATTTTTCACTGGGAAGATGAGAATATTTGATAGAAACCAAGCAAGAATAGGGATCTATGAACCCATTATTTATCAAAATGTCCCCTTGGCCACAATTCTTATGGGAAAAAATGTAGATGCTTCTAAATATTCCCATTTTATCCTCAGAAATAAAGGAAGGCTAACGTGCCGTCCGGCCACAAAGCTCAATAACCAGCTGAGACGGCGAAGTAGGCCAACCCGTTTTCCCTTTTACTCCTGGCCCCACACTTTTCCTGGGGTCTTTCTCCTTCTGTAGTCTCTCCTCAGACTCATGGTAACTGGTTGTGTCTGAAAATGACACCATGTTCCTAAAAGTCGCAGTTTTTAGAGGAGGTCTCATTGCATAATACGGTGCAATAAGCTATCACATTCATCACGGTTTTCCACTTCACAAAGCTAGAAGCCGAACGTCAGGGGAAAGGCCTCCCCAGCTTTTCAGGAGGTGGGAAATTCTGACTGTGGAGAAAATTAAACCAAAAATAATTTATTCAGGGTCCGTCCATCCATCTACTTCACAAACAGCTACTCTCTACGTGGCACGCTGCTATCTGTCGGGGGGGCGGGGGGGAACTTTTGCAAAGTAATTACGTACAACTGCAAATTATACTTATGCGACACATTCAGGTAGAGGTGCACAATACTTCTGGAGATTAACACAGAAATGATGTAAAGTGTGAGAGCATGGCACCATACTGGGTGCAATGAAATATGTGCTCACAGGATGAGGCTGAGAGCCGTGGCAGCGCGTTTTCAGGGCACTTCCCCTGTGTGCCGTGGCCGTGTCATCTCCAAAGGTTAGATGTGGAACACACGGTCTGTTTTCCATTTAAGACACGGTGTCTCGGTTATCGTTATTTTTATATCTTTTATGCGTGTAAACATTGGTACAGCACCTATTATATTGTTACAATAATATATTGTATATATTATATAAAAACACATTTAATTTTTATACACGTATGTGTGATCGGTAGATAGACAGAAAGAAAAGAAAAAGGAGGAAGAGGAAAGGAAGAAAAGGAAGAGAGTGTGAGAAGAAAGCCTGTGCCTTTCCAGATTCTTCCACCCCTCCCTCCTCTATAAAGTGAATGAAACTTTCCACAAATTAAAGCACAAATGTCGCATTACATTTTTTCTTAAAAATCTAATTTCAGTGCTTCACTCAGCAAGGTGGATGAGAAGTTTGACATCAGTTTTTCTTGGGGTCTGAAGGCTCATAGATGTCCAGAAAAGAGGTCTTTCCATCCCTATCCTTCTGTCTTCAGTTGGGGGGTGAACAGAGAGAGGAAGACACAGAATCCGAAGCAGGCTTCAATCTCTGAGCTGTCAGCACAGAGCCTGAGGCAGGACTGCCACTCAAAAACTGTGAGATCATGACCCGAGCCGAAACCAAGAGTCGGACGCTTAACCAACTGAGCCACCCAGGCACCCCTCGATATTACAGATTATTTCTTGATGGATCCTTTGCCATGCTGTGTTGTCAGAAAATCACCTTGAAACACTTATTGTCTGTTATTAGCCACACCACTCCCTTGGAAATATTGCAAAATCAAAAGAAATACAGGGCTGAAAAGAATCTCAGAGTTTACCTATTTGGTATTTCCTAAATTTTGAATATTCCAACCCCACATTTACAATTTTGTTACACTCACAATGCCATGGGCTATTATTTTCTTGATATGTTTCTTGAAATCAACTCACTTATTTTTCTAAAATACACTATTTTAAACATAAATCTTACTAACATAAGAGGATAAAAACTTGCAGAAAAATTTGCCTGAAAATAAACAAAATGAAAACAAAATTGTTTTTGTTGTTCAAAACAATTTTTGTTGTTCAGTCCTAACTGCTATGATAGCAAAGACTTAAAGGTTGAGACTGCTCCTTGCCCCATCTTTTTTTGTGACCAAAAAGAGAATTTGAAAGGAAATAACTCTCTCATCATGTGATTTTTTTTTTTCTTATTTAATTCTGAGTTCTGGACATCACCTAAAAATGTTGTATAAACACTGATGGAGCTCATTTCCTTCACTTTGCTCAGGAACTGAGCCCCAGAGAAAATGGGTTTATACCTTGCTCCTGGCAAAGCTGAGATTAGTCTTTGGGTTTCTTGACCTTGAGCTCTGTGCATTTACCCCTATCACCCACCTGCCCTGCCTATAAGTTACTACAGAGCCTTTCATTTCTGTGCCCTGAGCCTCTGACTGGATGGCAAGCTCATTTGCTTGAGGTCTGGCGCTATGATGGTGTTCTTTGTACACTGCCCTGCATGTGGTGTCTTTCATTCGATTCACTTGATTCAGAAATAGGGACACAGGGGTGGCTCAGTCGGTTGAGCATCCGACTTGGCTCAGGTCATGATATCACGGTTTGTGAATGTGAGCAGCCTGGAGCCTGCTTTGGATTCTGTGTCTCCCTCTCTCTCTCTGCTCCTCCTCTGTTCATGCTCTGTCTCTGTCTCTCTTTCTCTCAAAAATAAACATTAAAAAAATTTTTAAAAAAAGAAATAAAATTTGATCGGATGCGAAGTGCCTGTGTTGTCTCCATAAAATGTTTGTGAGGAAACCAAAGTTGCGCCTCTGTCACCTCCAGATTAGCATAAATGGCCGTCCTTGCCAGGCATTGTGCAAGAGGCTGGGGTGACTGAGACACAGCCTCTGTCACCAGGAAATGCAGGTGGTGGCAGGGAGGCTGAGAGAAGAGCAAGGAGAGAAGTTGCACAGAGACAACTCTCCTAAAGGCAAGACGTGTAATAACAGAGCTGGTTATGAAGAAACTTAAGGAGCACAGGGAAAAGAACCACTATTAGAGTGAAAACAGATGAGGAATTAAAATGGCAAGTGAGGGAAAGTGAAAGAGGGAAAAGATGAAGAATAAGAGAAAGAGGAAGACATATTGGTTCAGAAGACTAGAACTCTTTATGAAGCTGAGGGAGGACCCGCTCAGCTCAAATGAAAATACTAGAGAAATCTCAGCTGTAGAGTTTGAGTCAAGAGTAGAGTACAATATCCAAAACAACCCAGAGCAAGGTCTTTCAATCAGAGTGACTTCCAAAATCGATTTCTAGCCTATGGAACTGGGTGGCGGCTCACAGTCTGTCTCCAGCCCCCTTAACGTGGCTGTGCTGAGATCACGTTGGTGGCCTAATGATTTGCTTCAGGGCAATCTCTGTAGTGCCAGACGGGCAGCTTGTAGCCATGGACCACCCAAGCCTCAGGTAATGGAGCGAATGTTGAGGAGCGGTCCACCCAGGCAGCTGAGGTGGGTCCAGCTGTACGGCCTGACTTAACAGAAAATTGCCTGGTGTTCCATATAGGAACTTTTCTCTGTTCCTTGTTTCTTAACTTGCCTAAAGGCCAATTTATCTGCATGAATTCAGGCTTCCAAGAAAATTTTTCCTTGGGTAGTATCCATCTACAATTTCCCTTCATTGCCATCTTACCGTAAACAGGAGAAAGCTCAGGGCAGCTGTGTTGGCAGAATCTGTTACTACTGTGTTTTTATGAAAATCTAGCAGCTTCTCAACCCCTCTGTTTTTTAGCACACACCCACGGCACAGCTTCCCCCTCTCACACCCTTGCCATCCATATCCCCACCATGCCTGCTCCTTCTCTAGACTCTTGTTATTTTTCTTGGAGATGTTCTTTTACATGTCCACCAACCATAGGAATTGGCTGGGTGCTAGAGCCTTATGGGGTCTCTGGAGAGGGTTTACAATTATGTCAGAAGAGAAAGTTTATCCAAGTTCACTGCAAAAGAACTAATTAACTTCTAATAACAAACTATCTCCAGAGAATGTGATGGTCTTCATGTTTAAACAAAAGTCACAGGCCAAACCCCCCAACTGTAATGGTCATTTTGTGCCCACATATAAGAAATCAATCCTTTCACATTCTTTTTATGAACTTGACAAGTTCAGTCATTTCTATCATCTAGCCAAATTCTTTGTCTCTTGAATAATCTCATGAAAGGGCAATGGGGGATGACCTCCACACTGAAAACCAGCTCTTATTCATGTCTATATTCCCCAAATGTAGCATAGTAGTTAATTCAGAGCTAATGCTCAAAACAGGAAGTTTGCCAAATGAATGACTGATGAAAATTTAGGGATAATCAAGTGAGTTAAATGTAAAGATAAAGTAGATGCATAGATACCTGGTAACTTTCTGATAATTCAACCTATCATTAAAGTCACATTACCTATAGATTTCCTGTAGATACTCAGAGTTCAAGTACCAATATCCCATATGTGACTTGTTGGTAATATTCTTGGTAGTACTTTGTGAATTCTAAACCACGGAAGTGTTGCTTTAATCTATATGACTTATTAGTTTAATTAATAATGCATATAGCTTATAAGACGCTATTGCTTGCCAGGTCAGCTAGGATCCTTCCAAGATATTGCCTTCACAGAGCTGTCTGTAGGAGTATGGGAATAAGTAGAGAAGATGTTAAGGAATAGAGGAAGGTGGAGAGTGCTAGCCTGTTTATAGCATGGGCCTTAAAACAGGGGAGGGGAGACAGGTCAAAGCACAGATTCCAAGTTTCCAGGCACACTGGCTCTTTTCCTGGGAAAGTCCTACTATCCAAGAGAGTTTGATCTGAAAGGCAGAGTATGGCATTAGGATCCTAGGCTGCGGTGCTTTGTGAAGTCAGGTGACTACCAACCAGTATCATGATTCCAAGTGGTCTATCTGGTTTAAAACTAAACTCCTGTCAATAGTGAGGGATGTAGGTAGGGAGTTGCAGGTATAAGAAAAATAGGTTGGAAAAAACTAGAGACACCCTATTAGAGGTTGTATTGTGCCCCTCCCCCATTCATATTTTGAAGTCCTAGCCCCAGTATCTGAGAATATGTTGTTATTTGGAAATAGAGTCATTGAAGAATTAATTAGTTGAAATGAGGACATACTTGGCCCCTAATCAAATTGGGATGGTCCCTTAATCCAGTATGACTGGTGTCCTTATGAAAAGGGGAAATTTGGACACACACACACACACACACACACGGAGAATGCTATGTCAAGATTAAAGGCAGAGATTGAAGTAATATAACAGAAGCCAAGAAACACCAAATATTGCCAGTAAACCACTTGAAGCTAGGAAAAAGGCATAGAACAGATTTCTCCCTCTCATCCTTCAGAAGGAACCATCTCTACTGACACCTTGATCTCACGCTTCCAGCCTCCAGACTGTAAGGCAATAAATTTCTGTTGTTGAAGCCACTTGTTTTGTGATACATTGTTAGGGCAGCCCTAGGGAACTAATACAAAATTCCCTCAAGTCAACCGGCAAAGGTCCAAGAAACTGGGGCAAAAAATTGGGACATCAGGGCCAAAAGGCAGTCATGGAGACTAGGTGGATGGGGCAGACATAAGTGAGGGACAGCTGCAACTTGTCCAAGCTTTCTGAGTCCCCATCCCACAAAAGAAATGTTGAAGGATTTTTTGCCACAATACCCGGATTCGTTGTCTCCCCACTTTGAAGAATGAAGAGGTGGACACAAAACGAGCAACAGGCAAAAGTTTATTACAATATAAGATTCTAAAGGAAGAATCATAGGAAAGCTCTCTTTACAGAGAGGGGACATTGGAAAGTAAAGCCTGAGAACTCTAGGTGAGGGTCCTTGTTTTATGAGGTTCTGGTCAGCCTGCCCCCTTCCCTTCCTTTTGTTCCTTCTCAGGTTGTACCTTTATTGGCTGGATAGTTCTAGGGGCTGTGTTGTCCATTTCTGATTGGCTCGTTTCCATTGTATGAGGGGTCATCTAAGGTCATACTTAGGTCTTTTGTCAAATTCCAGAGGGGAAACCTGAGAGGGAATAGGTTCTTAAGAGAAACCTTATGCCTGAGGGGGCTTGCTGTGGTCAGACACTCCCAGCATTGTTCCAAATTAGGTGTTTCTCCCCACCCAGGGACCTCAGGTCTTAATCTTTCCCTCTCTGCCTACTGAATCCTATCTTCTAGCACATTGATACTGGAAACAGAGTAAGCCTGATCTCACAGGCTATCCATTGGTGGGCCCAAACGTCCTATTACATTGAAGGCTTTGGCCGGACTCAGGCCACAAGCCTGAGGCGACTGAGAATATAGGCTGAAATCCCCTTTGAATATAAGGTAAGGTAGCAAGCACTGTTGGTATGTTATAAAGAAGGAGGAACCAGAGGTCATTGCCAGCCAACTATGAGTCTGCAGTTTTCTCCTAACACTCTCCTGCAACCACCCCCCCCCCAATTTTGTTTATGATACCTATCATCCCTTTGGTTCTTAAACAGGTTTCACTTTTGAAATTTAGATCTGAATATACCTGCCAGTAGCCTAGTTGCCCCAAACATCCCTTTTGCAGACGTCACCCTCAATATTTGTTTATAATACTTGAGTTTCCTTTGGTTCTTAAATGGATTTTGCTTTTTGGATTTAGATGCATACTCACCGTTAGCAGGGAGCCTAGACTACCTAAGTGCTTGCCCTGTGTTCACCATTACTCCGTGTGCCATTTGGGCTTCCTCCTGAGCTCCACCCTCCCATCTCCGGTTAGTGTGTGTCCTTCTCTTTGACCTCTTGTAAGTGATGAGCCACACTCCCAGACACTATTTCTGCTAAGTCTGTCTGATGGGACAGGACACCTCCCAAGCAGGCGGCCAACAGACAGATTGGGAAATCATCTGAGCCAAAACAGCTGCTGCGGGATCATTCGAAAATCCAACATGGTACAAGTACAGAAAATACTAGCTATCTAGAAACACAGACTTTTAGAGTACAAAGGAATTTCAGAAACGTATCTCATACAACGTATATATAACGTATATAACGTATATATGACGTATATATACGTATATATAACATATCTCATTATATAGATAGGGAAAAGGCAGCAATGTCATCATATGCACAGAGCTGGCCATCTGTAGAGACCACACATGGGGGCTGAGGGAAATTCCGCCAAGTCTCACGAGAGCTAGGATGGGTAGCTAAGCTGACCATGCTGGCAGACCAGCTTGTGGCAGAGAGTAGAGTGATAGGAGAAAGAGCTTTAAAAGAGGCGACAGTCTTCTTGTACTCAGTGGAGACCACATCAAAGAATTAATATATCAGTTGTTCTCAGGGCGCCTGGGTGGCTCAGGAGGTTGAGCGTCCAACTTTGGTTCAGGTCATGATATCAGGTCATGATCGTGCAGTCCATGAGTCAAGCCCCACCTCAGGCTCTGTGCTGACAGCTCAGAGCCTGGAGCCTGCTTCGGGTTCTGTGTCTCCCTCTCTCTCTGCCCCTCCCCTGCTTGCACTCTGTCCCTCTTTCTCTCTCAAACATAAATAAACATCAAAACAAAATTTTTTTAATTAAAAAAATATCGGTTGTTCTCAAATTTTGGTGTAGAAGATACAGATACCCACTTCTAAAGATCCTGATTTAGGGTCTTTAGAATAGTGACAGAGTCTATGCTTTTCACAACACCCTCCTCATCTATGATTCTGATGTACACCAATATGTGAGGCTCATTACTGATGTGAATATAATAAAGATCTGGTTTCTATTCCAGCCTTTTGTAGCCTGTGTGTGAGTAGGTGTTGTGCTGGGGTCAGTATATGGGGGGGAGGGGGGCAAGGGATATATGATTTTCATAATATGGCCTTAAGATGTGTAAAAGTTAAAGGAAAAAGGAAGTCAAGGGATTATTATTTATCATTTACAGTAACAGCATTAAGTATTGGCTAAAACATCAGCAGGAAGAATTACTATGGAACCAGAATTTGAAGAAGGGGTTTGGACGGCCGGTGACAGGGAGATGAAGAAAGAGGCACATGATTTACATTCATTTCCTTTTGGGTACAGTGCGTGGCATGAGAGCCGCTCTGTGATTTTGCTGGACTTCTTGTGACCCTAGATACTGACCGTGCCCAGCTTGTCAGCACCTGAGCCCTTTACACAGCATCATCGGTAGAGCTTCCAGGCAGAATAAAAAGACAAATTGTCCGGGGCTGCCTAGAACTGAAACCAGACCTATGCAGACCAAGGCCAAGAGCAAACCTGGCCAAGACTGCCGCGTGCACACACGCACACCCGTGCACACACACAGACATAAAAAAGCAACGCACGTTGTTGTTATTTTAACCATCATAGTGTAGAAGTCCCATGGTTAATACCTTTGCAAAACAGCTAGCACTTAGTCATTTTTCACAGCTGATGGATCATGTTTCCTTTAGCCTTTTGGAATACATTAAAAAAATTAAAAAAAAAGCAACCACAAGGTCTGTGCGGAAATCACCAGGGACAATGAGCTGGAATTATCCACGCTCCCCTCTTAGTCTTCTTGTGCCCTGTGTGTAGAAATGCATATATTTTTGAAAAGCGGGAAGAATTTGAGACCTTGTGAAAATTTCATAAAGTATTCCTCTGAATCACCCTGGAGTCATCCAAAAGGAGGCCTCTCCATCCCATTCCAGTAAATGTTATTCCAGTTCATGACTGTGCTTACTGGCTGCTGCGAGCTCCCTGGGAACGACTTGGACCTGGCAAGATGGCCCTCGGGGTAATGGCCTCCCCTGCCTGCTGGAAAGAATCATTTTTCAGCTCAAGAACAAGTATCGTCTTTTGCATTTCGGTTGTTGGTTTTTATTAACCAACTGTGTCTTCTGAAGACTCTGCAACCTAAATCCTAACGTGTTCGTTTGGCTCTGAGTCTAGGTCTTAGTAATCAACGTTCTCATAAATTGAATCCCTACCGTGTGCTCTGGACCACATAACCGTTACCTGAAAATAAGCATTCTGTAGGAAATACGAGACCCATACCCAGCCAACAGTCTTCGCTTCATGTGAGATTAGGTATGCGATTGTCAAAGTTAGGTAAGACATTCAAATTCCAAACAATTTTCTCTTTTTCATAGTGTGTTTAGGCACATGAGGTGCCACTTAGAAATCACCAAAGTAGGGATGTGAAGTCCAGCTGTAAAGCCAAGCTTTGGTCTGCATGCCCAGGACTTCAGGTGATACTGTATTCTGTGTAGGGACCCCAGGCAATAGGTTTAACGTAAGTCTTACTGTCCCCACTTTTTTTAACGCACAGTGGATGAATCAAATTTTAAATTTTTTTTTAACGTTTATTTATTTTTGAGACAGAGAGAGACAGAGCATGAACGGGGGAGGGTCAGAGAGAGGGAGACACAGAATCGGAAACAGGCTCCAGGCTCCGAGCTGTCAGCACAGAGCCCGTCAAATTTTAAACTTTAAGTTTCACTGAAATCTAAAATGGTGGGGGTGCTATAAACGCATTTGTTGCTTCCTAATGGATATTCAGACCAATAGTTTTCTTATTTCTTACATTCTGGGTGACCTTGTGATAGCAGTAGTGGAGAGAGGATGTTTCTAAGAGAACAGGTTACCACTAAGTACATCTGAGTGAGATAGTAATTTTGATACAATGAAAATGTATTTACTTATTTATTGAAAAAAACACAACAAATTGCAGGGTTGGATTTACACAGGTTAAAATTTAAACTGTTCAGAGAGTAAACCTTTCCATGTCTCTTTGTGACTCAGCTACTGTATATATACTTCTGTGTTATTTCAGGATTGCTTCGAAGTAGACACCAAGGCAGCATTTGATTTGCAAGAGAGTTACTGGAGGAGGGACAAGAAAAAGCAAGGAGATCCTTAAGATGGAAATGCAGGTCTGCCATTAGTGGAAGGCAAGGGGAGAGAAGGAGGATTGGCTTGGAGAGCTGCAGAGGGCAATGCAATTCTAAGAAAGATTTAGCCAGGCTGATGGGAACTCAGGGCTGGTGGAAAGTCCTGAGCCTCACAGCAATTGGCCTGCAGGAGTTTCCCCCAGCCCCTCCCACACCCTAAGCTCAGCCATTGGCTAAGAGCAGCTCTTGAACAGCATGACTCAGCACAGACAGTGATGAAGCCAGAGGGACAGCACCTGAGACGGTCAGTTATGCTCCCTACAACAGCCATAGGGGTGATGCATCTCAACGTTCACCACTCTGTAGCAACATAAGCATCGTCATAACCAAAGTTATGTGGAATGTGTTTGTTCATTCACTTATTGAACAAATCTTTATTAACCCTTCACTATGTGTCAGGCATCCTGCCTCGTATTATAGACTCTACAGAAAACAATCACGATCTCTGCCCTCATAGACTGGATGGTATAGCATATTAAGTCCCTTGAAAATACTGCCTGAGCTTGAGGGTCTCCTAGGCTAAAGACACGTTGCCTGTTTCTCGTGGTTAAGAAAATGACAATTTTTGGATCTTAATTCATGGTGTCTATTTGGAGTTAAGTGGGTTGTCATTTACTTATTAGAATCTGCACAGAAATTCATCACAAGCATATAAAATGATCCTGCCTGTGCTCTATCCTAATCTTTTGATTTTAATATACTGGGTTGAGTAATTATGCAAGCCCGTGTCTCTCAAATGTGTTTGCTTGCATGACTATTCTGAACCCTGTGTCTTTTTGAGTTTTTCCTCCAATAATTGAGTGTGACATCTAGAATAGGGGATGACAGAGCCATAGAAAGAAAAGGGAATATAGCAGAGATGAGAAGAAACCATCCTAGTTCCCCCCGCCAAAGTCATTTCCTTTTCCTACTTCAGCTTAAGCTCATTCCCATGCACTACAAAGTCTGAAATTCCATCATTAAAAATCAACCCCTTTGAGATAAGGATCAGCCTCCCCAGGCCTTTTTTGTTTTTTTTCAAATTGTAAATATGTTGAGAGAAATAATATACACATCACTCACACCTTTGTGTGGATGCGGCCATCAGCCCACTTTTCCTGTTCATAGGATGAGGGGAAAGGGTGTCATGTTGGGTTCACTGGATGCCTGGAAGTGAGAGGGATCAGAACTGATAAGCCTGTCTGTGGTTAAGGCAGAGAAAGTGAAAAACACGAAGTTGCAACATCCTCAGTGAGATGGAGGGTGATCGTAAACTTGGTTTGCAAGAACCCAACGAGAAGATTATTTCTGAACATATTCTGGCATTTTTCTTGTGTTATCGCTGCAAAGGCATGCAAAGCAACACACACTTCAAACCAATCCTGATTATGTAGAACAGGGAAAAACTAGATAGTACCAACCTAACAAGTTGAATAACTAAGGCAGTTTCTGTTTATATTCACCACCTTCAGAGTTACCCTCAAGCAAAATTGTTTAGTAGATGAAAATGGGTTTGGATGGCCCCTGGCTTGCTTTTGACACCCACCGATTGCTTTTTGTTCATCCAATTGAAGATCCTATATCCTGACCTCTACCCAGGTGTCCCTACCACTGGATCATGTTCAGGATCATTTCCAGCTTCCTGCATCATCATCATCATCATACAGCAGTACCCACCAAGTGCTTCATCTATGCCCAGCATTTTACATGTATTATCACATCTAACACCCACAGCCCCATAGATACCTCGGTTCTGTTATTATCCCATTTCATGGATAAGTACATTGAGGCTCAGGAAGGTTCAGTAACTTGCACAGAAGAGCTGAGATTTAAATACAGACTCGTCTGGCAGCGAAACCAATGAACTTACCTCATGCTTGGTCAATTTTGGCTACCAGTTTGGGGTGGTGGGCACTGGGCACATTCCAAAATCTATCCAAGGGAGTGGTTCCTCCTCACATACAACTCTGAATATTCCAGATGCTTCTTTGTGGTAATACAATACATGCACTTGTGCATAAGCTGAAGACATGACTTGCCCTTACTGGACTGGGCTTGAGAAAACTTGACACAGGATCCATTTCATATCAATTAATCCTGGGCCAAAATTGGGAATCTATTTGAATTTTCTGTAATAATTCAGAATTATTCCTCCCACGGTTTTGTACTTCCATCTTCAACATAGTTTCTAGGTAAAAACTGGAATTTAATATTCTTTTTCTTTGGGAGAGACTATCAAAATGGAGAATTCTTTCTTTTTTTTTATTTTTTAATGTTTATGTATTTTTGAGAGACAGAGAGAGACAGAGCATGAGCAGGGGAGGAGTAGAGAGAGATGGGGGGAGATACAGAATCTGAAGCAGGCTCCAGGCTCTGAGCTCCAGGCATAGAGCCCAACGTGGGGCTCGAACCCACAAGCCATGAGATCATGACCTGAGCTGAAGTCGGATGCTCAGCTGACTGAGCCACCCAGGTGCCCCAAGAACTATTTCTATCATGACCTCCTGGTATGATTTCCAAGCAGATGTGGTGAGGCCATAGGAATGGCCTGGTGTGCATTTTTAAACCTAAATCAAGCCATGTGACTGATTAAATAATAAGTAGCCACTATTTGTGGTACATTAATTCATTCAATACACATTTAATGAATGTCTTCTCTGTGTCGGGCACTGTACTAAATTCTGGGAATACAATGGGGAAGAGAGATATTTCCTGGCCTCACAAAACCTACAGTTTACAATCCCAATACCCAATATGCATTGGTAACAACCACATTCTTTGAGTACTCATGTGCTTGATGCTTCACATAAATGAATTCTAATCCTTACTACAATCGTGTGAAGTAAGGAGTAGACAATAGCTCCATTTTACAGATAATGAAACTGAGATTCAGAGGGGTTAAGTAATTAGTTCAATGACATGTGGCTAGTAAGGACAAGAGTGGGAATCCAAACCAGCTATGTTTGACAAGAAAGTCCCTTCTTCCCATTATGTTATTACCTATAAAGTAAGAGTGAAGGAATTTCATTGTGGTCCCAGCCTTCACATTCTCTCTCTGTGTCTCTCTGTCTCTCTGTCTCTCTGTCTCTCTCTCTCTCTCACACACACACACACACACACACACACATGCGCACAAAGTAGCTGTTCTGGGGCCTAAAGAAATCCCTTTACCACTTTATGTTTCATCTATCTGTGAAATGGAAATGATAGCTGCACTTTTACAGGAAGGTTTAAATGAGCAAAAAGCTATTAAAATGCTATGAAAACATTTATAGATACTAAATATCAGTATTAATTTAATAATGTGTTCCATTTTTATAATTCTCCAAAATTCCCAGTTAAGATGAGTAAGTATTCCTCTTGTAACTTAAGTGTGTATGGAGAGCCTTCTCTCCATCTAAGTGATGTTTTAAGCAAAAATTAGAGTTGCCTTTGGCTTCTCATTGGCAAACCTCAGTTCTCTGGAAAACTGTGCCAGTGAGTATGATTCAGTTGAAAATCAATTTGACTAAATTGGTGATAAAATAAAAGTTCTGCCCATTTCAATAAAACACAGTAAAAAGAAAACATTTAAGTATATATAAAACAATTAGCACAGCACCTGGCACATTGATTTTGCTGACTAAATTGGATATTTATATGGTTCCAGTTTTCCTGGCTTAGCTCCAGTTTACGTTGTAATAGTAATAGCTTTCACTTTTAATTAATAATAGGATTATTAATTAACTAGCGGAGTTGCCAAACCAGAAGAAACCAGTCTGGAATACGCTAATTTTGCTGAATTATAAGTCAGAACTCGAAAGATATTGCTCAAAGACTAAAAAGCTATCTATATGATCAGAAGCCTAATGAAGTGCTTTAGAATCATCTGCCTCCACTCACACTCTCCCTGGGGGCCATGGACAATTCCAGTAAGGATTGGCTCAAGGTGAGGGGCCACCAATTTTGGAAGGTTAGAATCATGAAATCTTAAAGCACCGTGCCTACATTTGACTCCAGAGTCTCCACTCTTCCCCGTTGATTCCATGGTGTCAAATAAAGGTTAGAGAAGGTGTTACACTGAAATAATCAGCACCCCTGTTAAAGACAATCTGCCTCCCAGCACTGATGAATCCCTTCCCACCAGCACCCAGATGAATTCCTTTAGAAAAGCAGCAGCCATATATCATTGTTTTCTCTTAAAATAATCATATTCAGAAACCATGCCCCTAATATTTGGGTTCCTTAATATCTGAGAGCCAGGAAGATACCTTTCAGTGAGCTAAAGCATCTAGTTATTAATTGGAGTCCTAGTAGTTAGAGTTAAATTGGTGGCTCTCAAAGTGTGGTACCCAGAACTGCAGCAACATCACCTAAAAACCTGCTAGAAATGCAAATTCTCAGGGTCCTCCCCCACCACCCTGCCAGACTCACTACATCAGCAGATTTGTGGTTGGGCCCAGCAATCTGCATTTTTTAACAGACCTTCTAAGCAACTTTGATGCAAGCCAAACTTTGAGAACCACCAAGCTAATGCAAGTCCCCATCAGTTCTGATTTATTCTCAGGATGTAAAAACGATTGCAGCTTTAGCTTACATGTCATGAAGTAGAAAATTCAGCAACTAAAAGACAAAGCTGGGTCTGATAGGAGATCAACTTCCTTGATGGAATCTCTGTATGAAGTTTCAAAATATGGAAAATTGAGCTCTGAAATGTTATGATGTTGGTATTGGCAACCAGTACTGCTGAATTGCAGAGAAATACAGGATCCTCCTGCTGCTTCCTTTTCGCTGAATTCCTTTCTAGCCTCTTGGAAAGGTTCCCTTGAGGCATTTCTGAAAATATAAACCTCGCCATGTAAATGAGTTGTTTACCCTCCGATCATTTGTTAGAAAGCATTGAATTTTGCTGAATCAGGAGTAATTGCTTTTGACAAGCATACACATAAAACAGTAAGTGATACTGAAAATACTTGGTGCAAGTCTCAAAGCTTGGAACACTCTAGACTCTTAATAATGGGTCATGCCATTTGGCACATCTTTTCATGTAATCTTAAACGAAGTCAGGCCAACCAGCAGAATACTGAAAAGTGAGTCCTGAAACTTGAACACAAATGAGATGTTATCCTGGTAGAAAGAGTGAGTACAAGGCACATGAGAGACTTCAAGATGGGGGGCTTGTAAATATAAGGAGTTTAACCCAGTCTGTCTCAATACTACTTAATTAGGAAGGAAGAAATCTACAGAGGGAAAATACGGCTTCAAGGAAGTGGTCAATTTTTGAGTGCTCCAGGACTAGGAAAAAAAAAGAGAGAGAGAGAGAGAGTAACATTTTTTTTTTTAAAGAGCAAACATAAGCTACTTTCAAAAATAAATGTGTCATATTCTGAACATAGTTGCGTTTTTATCCTTCAGTTTGTTTATTTATCCAATTTACCTCATTTTCTTTATTTTTAATTATGAAAGTATTAAATGCCAGTATTACATTCAAATATAGAGAGTACAAGGTAAAATATTTTATTCTTTTCTACCCTTATTCTAAAAGGTAGCCACTGAAAATTGTTTGGAATGTATATTTCCAGGTGATTATATATACATATGTATACATTTGAATTGTATTTCTGTTTATTATTCTGTCATAGCACATAAAATTGGCTGGATGAATATTCACCAAATTTGGAGTACATATAGTACATATTTGAAGATACCTTAGAACAAACAAAGAGTAGCTTCAAATATATGCCTCAAATCAAACATTAAAAGGGGAAATATTTAAATTCCATCTATTTTTATTTGGGATTGAGCTTCTTTTTAAAAATTTTTTTTTAATGTTTTTTATTTATTTTTGAGACCGAGAGAGACAGAGCCTGAGTAGGGAAGGGGCAGAGAGAGAGGGAGACACAGAATCTGAAGCAGGCTCCAGGCTCTGAGCTGTCAGCACAGAGCCCAACACAGGGCTCGAACTCATGGAGTGTGAGATCATGACCTGAGCTAAAGCCAGACGCTCAGCTGACTGAGCCACCCAGGCACCCCATGGATTGAGCTTCTTATATGGGCACTGATCTGCAGTCTGCAGCAAGATAAGTTAAGCAGGTGGTTTTTTTTTTTTTAATTAATAATATTTAGATGTCTCCTGAGAAATAATGGACAAAATAGCCTTGCTTTATATTTACTGTAAATAAGGCACTGTACACATTATCACATATCATGTATTCTTTTCACTTATCTCTGTCTGTTGTGAACAACTTTGCATGTTAGTTTACACAGATTTACTTCACTCCTGTGGAAATAGAAAAACAGCCATCATACAAACATATCATGTACCATGATTTATTAAATCTTTCCTCTATTGATAGGTTTTGGATTGTTTCCTTTTATTTGCTGTTGTAAATGATCCTTCAATAGCCATCCCTGTACATTAATCTCTGTGTATTTTGGTGAGCATTTTAGTAGAGTGGCTTCATAGAGGTAGGCTTTCTGGATAAAAAGGAAGGGACATTTAGAGTAATAGGCAAAGCATACTGTTAAAAGACAGGAGAGAATGAAAGCTTCTACATCCCCACATTGTCACCAAATCTGAATTGTAGCACTGTTAAAATACTTTTGTTCTAGTTGGAAAAGAACAAACGTTGGAAATACTTTTGTTCTAGTTCTGTTTTGAAATGAATTTCTTTGTTAGAGGATTTGAAAATAATTCTGTAGTTTGCCTTTTCACTTTCTCGGTGGTGAAGTACATTAAACACCAAGTTTTTTATTTTGAAGAAATATAACTTATCTTTTATCTAAGAAACCATTGCCTACTCCAAGGTCAAAAAGATATACTCCTATGTTTTCTTGTAAAAATTGTATAGCTTCAGCTCTTCCATTGAGGCCTTTGATCCATTTTATAATTTTATATATGGTGTGAGGTAGGAATCCAGTTTCTTTCTTCTGCAAGTGGATACAAATTGTCCCAGCTCCATCTGTTGAAAAGACTATTATTTTCACTATCGAATGGGAGGAAAACTGGGAAATATGAGTCTGTTAACTCTGTTTCTTTTCACAATTATTTGTTATCCAGCTCCCTTGTATTTTGATATGAATTTTATGACAACTTTGTCAATTTCTGCAAAAGCCATCTGGGATTTTGAGAGGGATTGCATTGGATATGTAGACCAATTTGGTGTGTATTACAATCTTAATAATACTAATCTTAATATTATCCTCTGATCCATAAACATGGAATGTCTTACTATTTATTTAGATCTTTTAAAATTATTTTTTCAACAAAGTTTTAGAGTGTGAGTTTTGCATTTATTTTGTAAATTTGTACCTAAGTACTTTTGATGCTATTGTAAAGGAAAGTTTTTTTCTTAATATCCTTTTTGGATTGCTCATTGCAGGTATATAGAAGGACAATTTATCTTTGTATATTGTATTCTAGAGGTATCTTCCAACCTTGCTGGATTTGATATCAATTCTAAGAGATTTTTCATGGGTCCCTTAGTATCTTCTAAATATAAGAACAAGTCATTTACAGACAGTTTTATTTCTTCCTTTCCTCTCTGGATGCCTTTTATTTCCATTTACTTGTCTAACTGACCTGGCTAGGACCTCCAGAACAATGTTAAATATATAAAGTAGAAGCAAACTTCCTTGTATTGCTATTGATCTTAGCAGAAAATACTCAATCTTTCATCATGAAGTAGGGTGTTAGCTGTGGGTTTTTCATAGATGCTCTTTATCAGACCAAAGAAGTTCCCTTCTGTTCTTAGTTTGCTGAGTATTTTTATCATGAAGGACTGTTAGATTTTGTCAAATTCTTGTTCGGCATCTATGGAGATAATCAGGATGGTTCTGTCCATTATTCTATCGATAGCTCAAGTGCCACAGACTCACTGTTTTTACTGAGATTTAGTAGATTTTCTTGAAAAAAAGTTTTCATTTGCTGGATGCCCTTAAGACAATTTCCAGGGATTTTTCAATGTTTTTTTTCTTTTACAATTTTTACCCACTTGCCTGTTTCAGCGGGGAGCAGGTCAACAGAGCTTCGCTTACAACCATGGGGACATGTATTGAATTTATTCTTATTTTTTATAATTTTTGTCATCTCAATAGGATATAAGATGAAGGGAAAGGTGAAATTCAAGCTCAAACCACTGTCTCCAGAAGCTGAAGTGAGAGGAAAGGAAGTATAATAGGTGAACACGGCTGGGGGGCCAGACTGAGTCCAAATCCCAGCACCACTGAGCAAATTACATTCCGTGCCTCTGTTGCTTTACCTGTAGAATGGGAACAATAATGGTATTCACCTCATTAGATGATTGTGAAGAGTAAGTGCCTTAAAATATGCAAATCAATAAGAACGGTATTTGACACATAGTAAGCCATAAGTAACAGTTGTTATGATTATTATTTTATTTAAAATGTTTCTAATACCAGGTCAGCTATCCTAAACCAGTGAATCACAAACATAGCTGTGTATCGGACATTTGGTTATCCTTTTGAAAATGCAGAATCATGACTGTTCCTACAACTATCCCCACATCAGAGTCATCAGGAAGGCTGTGGCAAAGGTCACAGCTCCCAACCTAGCATCAGTGTATAAAGAATCATCAGGAAGCCACATACCCAAATTTTTGAAAAGCCTATTTACCTAATGACATGTTGACCAACCTGGATTTATGAAACTTTATGGTTTTAATCATTCATTCATTCATTCATTCATTTAATACACTTTTAGCAAACACTCACTTATGTTGAAGACACTACGCAAGGATTTCAGGATGAACTGGATGCAGTAATTCCCTCTAGAAATTCACATACGTGAATTTATATAGTCGATATATTCACAAGTAATTGGAATATAAGGCAGTATAAAAGTGCCACATGAAATGTCCATCGACTGTGGCAAGGAAAGCTTCTTCGAAGAGAAGGGTCCCAGGCTAACCCTTAAAAATGTCCCAGACATACATTGGGGAAGGGAAGACATCAGCCCTTGCTTGCCTACAATGACAAATTCTTTCTCCCAACCAACTTCAGAGGGGTGTTCAGTTCTCACGGATCTATCTCACCATGTTGAAAAGAAAAGAAGGAATGACAAAACGAGCCTCAGTGACTGGATGCGGAGTCCAGGGTGCTGGAGGCAGTCAGCGGGGGCAAAGCCACCAGACTTCCTTCTGGCTAAGGGCCCAGCTTCAAGTTACAAATCCCACCACTCATCCTTCACCTGCTGAAAAAGTGATTTTCATATCACCATGTCTCTTGTCACTGAGCTTGAGCCTAAACGTTTTTGGTCTGGGCAGATATTTGGAGTGGAGGTTAACTGACAAACACATAGATGCCTTCCAGTACCAAGATATGAACTAAAGGTGAACCTGGACGAAAGAATAAACTGCCCACCCAGAAAGCCATATAACCCATGCTCGAATTTAACAGGAGAAGAAAAATAAACCACTGCCATTTACTTTGAGCAGGGCACTAGAAAGAATGTGGAAGACTGTTGAATCATCTGCTCACTTCTCAGCTTGAAATGCATTTTTTTTTCTTCTAATCCTGTTCCTCTCAACCTCCCTCCACTTTACAGAGGGAAGGAGATGGAATGCCCAGAGCAACCATAGCTGTTTCAGGTTGGGAGTGGGTGGGAGCATGGCTTCTCCCTGCGACTTGGCAGCTGACCTGTTGGGCTATGGCCTCATGCCCTGCGTACATCATCCAAATGGCCTGCGGCACAGCCAGCAATCACACAGGAGGGCAGGGGCGCCGCCCCCAGAAGAGCTCACTGTACCCTCTTGAGAGGAACACTGCTCCACCCACTCTCACTGGCCAACGTCTAGGGATCAGGGATTGGAAAAAAAAGTGGCTAAAAGCAGTTCTTCTTTTAGAACAAGCGTTTATCCTCTTAGGTTAACATCCTCTTAAAGATCCGCCTCAGTCCCTCAGACAGAAGCTCGCGTTGCTGGTTGCAAATAAATCCGTATAAATTGCTTTGAAGGCAGAGGAAGCTAGGTGCGCCCTTCACCTCCTCCTAAATTCTGGGCCTTGAGAGAAATAGGTTGGCAATGGGGCAGTGGCTCTGTCTAGCCAAGGGAAAAAAAAAAAAATTCCTGCAGAGTCCATGCCAATAATCAATCTGGAACCCCCTTCCCTTCACTGTCACTCAATCAGAAGTGTTTCCCCTGACTTCTTGAGCACACACTCCTCCGTCTGTCCTCTTCCCAGCTTTATGCCCCCTTCAAGACAGACTTCGTGTTCATGGCCATCCGATTTCAGCTCCCTAAAAGACGTTCTCATCCTGTCTTTATGTGAAAATTTGATGCAGCGATTCCCTTCAGAGTTTGTTCATCGTGGGGTTTTTGCATTAATTTTTGTATTTTTTTTTTAATTTTTTTTTTCAACGTTTATTTATTTTTGGGACAGAGAGAGACAGAGCATGAACGGGGGAGGGGCAGAGAGAGAGGGAGACACAGAATCGGAAACAGGCTCCAGGCTCTGAGCCATCAGCCCAGAGCCCGACGCGGGGCTCGAACTCACAGACCGTGAGATCGTGACCTGGCTGAAGTCGGACGCTCAACCGACTGCGCCACCCAGGAGCCCCTAATTTTTGTATTTTTAAATGTCGCCTTCAAATATGGTCTCCTTGTTGACTGAGTTTCTTCATGCACATAAATTTGCTCCTGAGGCTGGTGATTCCCTAACCTCACCCTAGTTGTAGCCCTGATCAGCAAAGTTACTGTTGTTTTTTTTTTAATTAAGTTTTAATTTTAATTCCAGTCTAATTAACACACAGTGTTATCCTTTTAAAGATTGGACTAACCACTGTCCTCCATCGGTCATGGCCCCAAGAGTCAAAGCTCTTTGAAAGTATTAATATATCTGTGAAGACGTGGGATTCCAATAACAGACTCCTTTGTACAAGAGTCGGTAGTACCAGAACCTATACAGAAGAGTATGCCTACCTCTCCTCCTACAGCTATGTTTCTATGGAATTCTTCAAGGAATGTTCTAGAAAACATTTGAGTCTTGCCTAAAGACACGTTCTCTGTAACATCATTTCTTTGCTCTTGTGTGAAGTTTTACCATGAAGTGCTCCTATAATAAATATAAAATTATAGAGTACAATGAAGAGAATGTCTTGAGGGAAATATTATTTATTTTGAGATAATAGTCTCCTGCTGGTATGTGAATACTGATCAAGCACATTGGAAACATTATGGAAAATAAATGATGAAGCAAAGCTGACGAGTTTATTTTCAAAGAGGGAGGCATGGATCCCATAATCGCTTTCTGCTATTGGGACTGTTTCTGATATTCCATATGATTGATGCATGTTTAATGACTTTTAGCTGATGTGTCCAGGAACTGCGCAAACGCAATGGTGTAATTTAGTGCATGCTTCTCTCTTAATAAGTAAAGATTGCTTATCTACAAAGCAAAGATCTGGCTTTGAAACTTAGGCTACTCTTGGAAAATCAGCTGGCGTGGCTGCTTCCACTTGAGGGATTCGGTCCAGTCACCCGGTTTGACGTAATGGTCCCTGTGCTCCTAATAACATCTACATTTGTGGCAAATTTCTGTGCGGGTGGTTTTATCCATATGCTTACAACACAATTCTGGGGTGGGTTAGACAGTTATTAGTTGTTTTCCAGTTTCACAGGGGAGGACGTTGAGGCAAAGAGTGGATAAATAAAAATGTGTGGTTGTGTGTTTGGTCAGTGCCGGGCTCAGGACTATATGCTCCAGTCTTCTGAGTGTATAGGCTGTGCTCTTCCTATCTCTAAATGAAAAATTGTGATTAATTTTTGTGCTAAGATTATCAATACATCCACATCCACGGGGTTCCATCTATTTTATAGCCCTAATATAAACCCCTGATTTTATCTTCCTTTAGTTTCCTGGAGAGCATAGCCCATGTCTGAGTGCTCACTTCCATTTTGGCTTGCTTTTTTTTTTTTTCTTCTATTTTTCTATTGTTATCTGGTTTCTACTCCTTAACTCTACTGAGACATCCTTCCAGTTTCAGAATTCAAGGAGGAGAATGGGCAGCAGAAATAAGAGAAACCTTTCCAAGTGTTGGTGTCTGAACTGATTTTACCAGAAACAGGGTAAGACAACCAACCTACAGGGTCAGATTTTTCTTCAGCACATTTTTTTCTTTTCTTGTATTTGTCACTGCTCTTTCTCATTTATTCTGATCTCTTCCTCTGGAACATACATCATTCGTAGTTTGAGATGCCGTCTATGTCTTTCGTATCTTATCTCTTCTGAAATCATTTTTGTCTCTTTGCCCCTTCTAATTCTGGAACACATTTTCAAGTGAGTCTTCCAATTGACTCCATTTATTTCCTACAGTTTCCACTGTGATACTTCTTCTAAGGTAAATGTCATCATATGACCCTAGTTTAGTTTTCTCTTACTCTTTCCCTATCACGTTCACAGTTCCCTATTTATTTCTACCTGCCTCCCAGCCACAAAAGTTTTGTTTTGTATTTAAACCCCAGTCTGCTCTCATACCATCTCACATTTAATCTCTTAGTTCACAGAACCCAAATGTGCTTGATTTTCATGAAGAATCAGAGCAGGTACTTGTAAGATTAATTCTCATTTCTGCATAGCACCTCTATGTAAAAGTTCTGCTTCCATGTTATGAAAGCTTTTAATGGCCCTTCATGCTGTTTTGTTTGGTTATCCATGTATGAATGAGAAAATAAACATTGGGGAATCCCTGTAAACAGGGTGAGTAGATGTTTCAAGGTTCCTAGGTTGCTCTTTTTTGTTTTTTAATGGTTATTTATTTATTTTGAGAGGAGGGAGAGAGAGAGAGAGAGCACCAGCAGGGAAAGAGCAGAGAAAGAGCGAGACAGAATCCCAAGCAGGCTCCACACTGTCAGCACAGAGCCCAATGCAGGGCTCGATCTCACGAACCAGGAGGTCATGACCTGAGCTGAAATCAAGAGTTGGATGCTTAACCAACTGAGCCACCCAGGTACCCCCCTCCTAGGTTGCTCTTAGAAATCCTTTCTCAGGTTTTAGGCTGGAGGGCTGACAGATGTGGATTACCAGCCATCTAATAAGTGGTGGAGAGAAGCACAAAGAATGCCCGAGCCCTGTGAAATATCTGCACCTACAGCAGTCTTTCTTGGTGAAGCCAGGTGTCTGACTGGAGGCCTTGCTGCCTCATAGACCATTGCACCAGGGTCAGCCCTTGCCTACCTGGGATGGCTTCTACCTGGATTCTGCATACATTTCTGCTGTTCCTGCTAGTCACTGCCTCTTGAGCTTGTGACATGAATCCAAGACTTCCCAGAGGTACAAAAATGCTCTGAACCAGGCAGTTAAATGGAGTGTAGCATTGTGCTCCCTCCTCCACCCCAAGTAAGACATTTTTATGTAACCATATCAGGGTGACATTTTGATGTAAGCTAACGGACACATAGTTCTGTGGCCAAATGGACCTGCGAGCATGTAAAATCAATTGTTCTCTATTACCAACTAGAGTCGACACAAAGCATCTATATAACCACCGTCATTGCGATGAATCCAGTGATGATTATGGTAGACTTGTGTATTTACTTTTGGTGTTCTTTTAAAATTCCTATATTGCTAATTTTTCTGCCAAATATAAAACCCTCAGGGAATCAAGTCAGTAGAAAGTCTCAGCTGCATGTGGGGCTCTGGAGTCAGACCTCTGTGATTAAATTCCGACTCCATAACTCATTAATTGTGTGACCCTAAGAAAGGTCCCTGTGCCTCAGTTTCCTTAGCTACAAAATGGGGGGGGGGAGGGGGAATAGCACCAAACTTAGTAATTTTTAGAATTAGAATGAACAAGTTAATGTATGTAAACTTTATTTTTTTTAACTTTTTTTAAGTTTATTTATTTTTGACAGAGACAGAGTATGAGCATGAGCTGGGGAGGAGCAGAGAGAGGGAGGGAGACACAGAATCTGAAGCAGGCTCCAGGCTCCAAGCTGTCAGCACAGAGCCTGATGCGGGCCCGAACTCAAAAACTTTGAGATCATGACCTGGGCCAAAGTCAGACGCTTAACCAACTGAGCCAACCAGATGCCCCAATGTATATAAACTTCAGAATGGTAGTTGGCCCTGACTAAACAGTTCATTTTGGATAGCATGTTATTTTTAAAAGATGTTTACAATAAACAAATGCATGCTTTCTGAAAAAAAAAAGTGAAATACTCAGAAGATTATAAAATAAAAGAATTCAAGTCCCATTCCTAATTCTTCCAGAACTCATTCCCTTCTGGTATAAATTGGGATGAGGCAGTAAGTGGTTGGGGACCATAAATCCTTTTCTAAGACTACCTGGTGCAATCCCTCGCACATACTGTGTATGTAATAAATGTGGACTTATACTTACCAGGTTTATCTATGGGATTCTAAGGCTCCTTCTATATTTCTGGCCCACAGATCATTTCCATATGGCACAGGACATCACAGACCACATATCCTGACCAGAATTATTGAGACATGTTGTTTTTAAAGAGACATTAATGAGGGCTATAAACGGATTTATTCTAGACTACAAAGAAAGCATAAATGTGGTTTATTTAAATGCTGAAATTATGAGAGACCGGTGCAAAGGCCACCTGGAGGATCCTTTAGGCCCACCAATGGTCACGGACCACACTTAGAGAAGTGCCAATTTATGCCTATTTATACGTCCCAATAGCGAGCTTGCTTTTTAAAACGACATTGTTTTATTATTTTGTCATGGTCAGTTTGGACTTCACTTACACATTACCAGATCCTTTTCCTGCTCTAGGGAGATATAGCCAGCTTTAAATAAATTGTATTACTCTATTTCATTTTCAATGTCATATAAAATATAGTTTATAAAGCCTCAAGCATAACAACAAATGCTTCTCTCAGTGCCATCATGAAAACAGAGTAACTCCTGAAAGAATAACATGAGAACGAAAATTGAAAATTGCAGTTTCTCTGAGCTTGCTTCCTCCCTGCCAAGTTCTATTCCTTTTTCCTCTTGCTGTCCTTTGGGGCCCAGCTTTGAAATTGGCACTGAGCAGTCAGAGTGGCCATTAACGATTCCATTTGACTAAATGTGCCGAGCAAACATAAATGCCAAAGCCCTGAGTAAACATACTGCCGGGAGCCCTGGGAGTCAGGCAGGGAAGATGCTTGGATAGGTCAGGGCCACTGGGCCTCCCAGCAACCGAAGACCACAGATGGACTCTGGATCTGAACGACAATGCAGATTTCTGGAATTAAGATCCCAACCCTCCAGGCAGGAAGCCTGATCCGGAAAGCTTGAAAAACCACCATTCTGTAGGAAATAAATAAGGGACATTTTCTCCCCAAATATTTCCTCTTTTAAAGAAGTAACAGAACAACTAAATTTGCTGCCATCTCCTCGCACCTCTGATTTTTTTCTAAATACATTAAAAACAGTTTCTATGGAGTAAGTCTCAAAGAGGAGACTTAAGCTAACTGGAATTACGGGAGGAAGATTTCTTCCTAGTAGGTGGCTCTTAAGAGCACTGGAGGAGGAGTCAAGACCTATTTTTTACTTCTCAGGTCCTCAGGCAGAGCCACATTTTCAAATCAGCAACATGAATTTTTTAATGGGATATATTTACCTGTAGGGTCCCTTATAGGCTTAGAATCTTGTTTTTGTTCTTCCATACTGTTCTGCTAATGATTTTACACACTCTGAATTTGTCAGTACAAGAGTAAATAAGAAGGCCGTGCATTATTAACATTGAGACAGTGAAACTCCTAATATTCTTTTGTCTTCTGAATCTATACCAATAATAACATTAGTGCAGACCCCACCTTCCTACTCTTAAGCCTCTCTGAAGAAAAGATTATTATATTTATTGATTTTTTAATTATATATTTATTATATAATATTTATTGTATTTATTAATGAATACATAAATTGTGTATTTATTACATATCCTCTGTCTCCAATTAAATATATACTCTGTAATTTATATATAATTACATGTTGAGGTGCCTGAGTGGCTCTGTCAGTTGAGCATCAGACTCTTTTTAAAAATTAAAAAAAAAAAATTTTTTTTTTAAATTTTTTTTTTCAACGTTTATTTATTTTTGGGACAGAGAGAGACAGAGCATGAACGGGGGAGGGGCAGAGAGAGAGAGGGAGACACAGAATCGGAAACAGCTCCAGGCTCTGAGCCATCAGCCCAGAGCCTGACGCGGGGCTCGAACTCCCAGACCGTGAGATCGTGACCTGGCTGAAGTCGGACACTTAACCGACTGCGCCACCCAGGCGCCCCCCCAAAAAAATTTTTTAATGTTTATTTATTTTTGAAGGAGAGAGAGACACAGTGTGAGTGGGGGAGGGACAGAGAGAGACACCCACACACACACAGAATCCGAAGCAGGCTCCAGGCTCTGAGCTGTCAGCACAGAGCCCGATGCAGAGATCGAACTCACAAACCACGAGATCATGACCTGAGCCAAAGTCGAACGTTCCACCGACTGAGCCACCGCAGGCACCCCTCTTTTTAAAAAATTTTTTGATGTTTATTTATTTTTGAGAAAGAGAGAGAGTGTAAGCGGGGGAGGGGCAGAGAGGGGAGCAGAGGATCCGATGCAGGCTCTGTGCTGACACCAGAGAGTCCAATGTGGGGCTCAAACTCACAAACCACGAGATCATGACCTGAGGACCCAAAGTCAGACCCTAACAGACCGAGCCAACCAGGTGCCCCTGAGCATCAGACTCTTAATTTCAGCTCGGGTCATGATCTCACAGTCATGGGATTGAGCCCCCTGTCAAGCCCCCCACACTCAGTGTGTAGCCTGCCTGGGATTTTCTCTCTCCCTCTTCCTCTGCCCCTCTCCCATGTGCACTTATGTGCACACGTGCTCTATCTCTGTTTATCTCTCTCTCTCTCTCTCTCTCTCTGTCTCTAAAGCAAAAATAAATAAATAAATACCTACATACATATGTATAGTAGGTAGATATGGAATATATACCTATTTATGTATATCCAATAAAACACTAGATTTCAAAATAGGTGAAGAACTCCTACAAATTAATAAGGGAAAAAAAGGCAATCTTCTAGAAAAATGGCCAAAAGACTTGAAGAGGCATATCACAAAAATGGGCAACTAAATGGCCAATAAACATGTGAAAATAGGCTCGACATCTTTGGTAATCAGGAAATGCGAATTAAAACCATGATGAAGTGGGGCGCCTGGGTGGCGCAGTCGGTTAAGCGTCCGACTTCAGCCAGGTCACGATCTCGCTGTCCCTGGGTTCCTGCCCCGCGTCAGGCTCTGGGCTGATGGCTGATGGCTCAGAGCCTGGAGCCTGTTTCCGATTCTGTGTCTCCCTCTTTCTCTGCCCCTCCCCCGTTCATGCTCTGTCTCTCTCTGTCCCAAAAATAAATAAACGTTGAAAAAAAAAATTAAAAAAAAAAATAAAACCATGATGAAGTAATACACGGATGATAAAAGCCAAAAAGTATCACAATGTCAAGGGATGGTGAGGATGTGGAGCGGGAGAAACAGTCGCACAATAGAGGTGGGAATATAAATTTGTACAACTCTGGAAAATAGTTTAACATCATAAAGTCAAGTTGAAGCCTATGATGTAGTACTGTGACTCAGGACTTGCACTCCAAGGGATATACCTTAAAGAAATGCATGGCATGTTCCGGGGCACGTGGACAAGAATGCTCATAGCATGCTCATAATAGCCCCAATCTGAAAATAACACAAATAGTAACTGACAGTAGCATGGGTTGTCTTTACACGCTGGAATACTGTAGAGCAAGGAGAATAAAAGAACTACACGAATGAGTGGCAATGTTGACTAAGAGAAGCCAGACACAAAGGAATATTTGTAGTATGGTTCCCTTGATATAAAGTTCAAAAATAGAGTAAATAAAGCTATATTATTTTGAGGATGCATACAATGGTTGGAAAACTATAAAGAAAAGCAAGGAGGGGCACCTGGGTGGCTCAGTCAATTGAATGTCCAACTCGTGATTTTGGCTCAGGTCATGATTCCAGGGTCATGGGATCGAGCCCTGCGTTGGGCTCTGTGCTCCACTCAGAGACTGCTTAGGATTCTCTCTCCCTCTTTTCCAGTCCCTCCTCCATGCACTTACACATGTGCTTTCTCTCTCTCTCTCTCTGAGAAAAGAAGAGAAGAAAGGGAAGGGAAGGGAAGGGAAGGGAAGGGAAGGGAAGGGAAGGGAAAGAAGGAAAGAGACGAAAAGAGAGAAGAAATGAATATTATACAGGTCCTGATGGTAGGTGAGAGAGGATGTTGAGATGAGAGGAAGGGGGTTTCTGGGTGAGTTGTGTTTTGCATTTCTGATCTGGGTGATAGTGGCATGAATGTTCTCTTCAAACCACTTTGCCAAAAGCTAGTTTGATATTTTTCTGTTCTTTTTTGAATGGACATTATGTTTCACAGTTTAAAATTTTTTTAATTTGAATGGGAATGAAAGACCTTTGGGAGTCAAAGATCTGACAGACGAAAATTCCAAAATTAGGAACATCACTACTAAGATTAGAAGCATATTTATTTCCCAGAACCAGGCAAACCACGAGCCAAAAATGTTCCTTTTATTTTGCTTTACTTTTACTTTCTTTGGGAAGGAATTCAGAGATCCAAACTGGCTCTACAAGTAAGACTATATTGAGATTAACAAGTCACCTTGGTTAAAATAGTTAAACATGTTATAAATATTAACATAATAAGTAACTTCTCTGGAAATGTCTGTAAAGCTGGTAAGGAAACCAGAAAATCAGTTGAATGGGTCTTTGGGAAGGAGAGGAAGGACTCACTGTCTTTAATTCCTACATACAATGAGCACATCTGAATATTTAAGTACAACCTCAGTTCATTACTTCTTTTTTTTCTTATTTTCTCTGCAATCTATTGCATAGTTCTGCATAATTTACCTAATTCCTCTGTGTTTCAATTTAATCTGACCTATTGCCGTACACGATAGAAGTGGATGAGACTTAGACACATGTAAAACTTCAGATCTTTCAGTAACAACACAACACCCTGAGCCTCAGCTACGTGAGCTTAAACGGCTCCAGTTTGGGGCAGGTTCTCTGTAAATCTCAGCAGTCGTAGGGCTTCTTGTATTTCTCCAATTTTTGTTTTTGTTCATTTCCTGTCAGTCTTTATAATATCTACAAACATAGGGCAGATGTTTTATTTTCTCCTTAGAAGGATTGCCTATTCAATTTAAAAATATGAACTCCTCAGAAAAATGTCAATCCAGAGGTCATTCATTATCAAAAATCCTGATGTGAGAATGTTTTCATCTTTTAGTGCAGACCTACTGGTCACCCAACATATGAAGGTGATGACCCTGTCATGTGGTGTACTGGAAAGTAATACCACATGGAGACAAACACAGCTTTTTTGGTAAGAATATTGGTTTGGGGAGGGGGGTGCTGAGAAGAGGGAGCAAACAACTAAAACTTTGCTTCAGATATTCACAATTTAAAATGTTTGTTTCCCAATAACCCATCCCAAAGTTATAAGGGTACTTTTTTTCTAATCCTAACCCTAGACTTATATCTACATGTTTTTCATTATCTCCTTCAGATACTGTTATTTCATTTTCTCGGTTGCATCCCGAACTTCAACTTTGGCCCTTTTGCTCAAGCTTGATATGTGACATTCTCATTCTCGTGAATATTTTCCATACTTGAGGACAGACTATCTGAAAATTTTATTTTGCTTTGGACTCACAAAGAGAAGGAAATGCACAAGGATCATCTCCTAAACATGAAATTCACCCTGAGATCCGGAACCACCTGGCACTGAAGTGACAAGGCTTCCAAGCTTCCACCTGCTCCTGAAGTTGGATGAGAGCATCCATGCCAAGTAGGCAAGATGTTGGGGAAGAGAGGTGGGGCTGAGGTCAGCTCTGTTCCTTTTCCCACTCTGCATTTTGTAAATTCAGAGGTGGAATCTGTTACTATACCCTGCCAGATAGACTAGAACACACAGAGTCAGCCCCTTTCTTCTAGGAACCAACAAAGCCATTCCTTATCTGACCTGTTTCCTACACATAGCATACCTGAGTGTCTGTATCTATTTCATCCAATTATTTACTCCTTTAAAATATGGAAGAAGAAAGACCAAAGTGTCTTTGCTAATGCTTCTGCCAGTTTTCTGTTCATCCAGATCCTGACCTAGCTTGGTTGAATCATTACAGTGCAAAGTTATTCTTTCACTATGGCAGTGACAGAAAGGTAAATCGTTAACAAAAGACTCAGTGAGTCCATAATTATTGCTGACCCTCCATGATGTGATTTGGAGCCACTGTGTAATCAAGAGCCTGGTGTGATGGTTACAAACAGGCCTGGAATGCCACCAGTCCATCCAATCTTCCCCTCCAATCTTGGGTTACATCACTGAAGTTTCTTCTAGGCTCCTATCACTCCTACCAATCTCCGACAGAGCATTTTCTCTCTAAACACAAGTTGAAGTTGGTGATGGCAACCATAGCTTACTATGCACACTTCAGTTACATTTTATGTGAAGGATTGCACATGTTAGTCTAAGGAGTTAAATTTCTTCAGAAAAGTCTCTCTTATAGTCCACTAAAACTCAGAAAGAAATCCCCAGTGCAGTAATAGGAAAGTTCATACCGGCAGCATTTCATGATTAGCTCATTTGTGTTGGACAGGACGAAAGGAAAATTTCTTCTTGCATGTGCAGAAAGGAGTTGTTCTCTACCAGCCAGTTTCTGCACTGATGAATTGTGATGTGCTAAAACTAAATGAATCATAAGAAATACATTCTAGAAGGTAGAATGAAAGCAAAGCAAGGATCGAAAGGTCAAGAAGAAAAAGCTAGAGAAACTATGTCAGGGTGTCAGAAGACAGAACGTCAATAAAAGTCTAATCTTATGGGGACCTGCATGGCTCAGTCAGTTAAGGGTCTGACTTTGGCTGATGTCACGATCTTGGGGTTCATGAGTTCGGGCCCCACATCTGGCTCTGTGCTGACAGCTCAGAACTTGGAGCCTACTTTGGATTCTGTGTCTCCCTCTCTCTCTGCCCCTCCCCCCCCCCAATAAATAAACATCAAAAAAAATTTTTTTTAAGTCTGATCCATAAACCTTGCCAAGGAGGGGCATAATATGGATTTGGCCAATGGTGATGCACTTCTTCAGAAGGGTGCAAATCCTGGCTTCTGAAGTGATGCTCTAAATTCATGGCATTTCACAAGACCATTGAAAATGCTTAGTAATTGTTTGCAGCTGCTGTTCAGCCATTTCCTTTACATTCCATGGCCCTGGAGACAGAAGGAAAAAATTCTTTATGCCAGTTTTTGTAGATCATAGTGTTAGCTATAAATCCACTGTAGTCTATAAAACACGGTTCTTTCATTGTTTCCACTTCATACCAAATCATAAAATTTTTTAAAAACAAAACAAAATGAAAGAACAACAAACACAACAAAAAGACTTTTTTTTAACTTTGAGGAAATCACCCTTCATAATACAGTAAAATCTCAGTAATTCAGATCTGTCCAGATTAGTAAAAAGTCGAGATTGTGAGCTATGGAGTTCCAGTGTTCAAGTTTTTATCCTATACAGAAGTATGTGTGCTTGTCTGTATGGTGACATTTATTCTCTAGGGTATTACAGATGACCTACTGGGTGGAGTATTCTGGAAGCAGCACTGGGAGCACTGGCTGTCTGTGGGGCCTTGGGCTAAGTGCCCTGAGATGAGAGGTTGGGACCAGAACGAGATGGCAGGTACATGGTATGTGCAAAGTCACTTTCTCTCCTGCCTCCAGGGCCAATTTTGCTAACCTGTAAACTTTCTGTTAAGCAAAGAAACAGGCTCAGAATGTTTCTTCACGGAGCTCCAGTAAACACTGGTCAGTCTGTCAGCCTCAGCACACTCTAGTAAGTCTGTTTATGGGTCTAGATGACTTCAAAACTGCTTGGAGCATGTTAATTCCAATATGCTGATAGAGATCCTGCAAGAACCCACTCTGAGGAATGCGAAAATGTAACCAGTCCTTGGTTTATAATATACAAACCATTTCCAAATTGCTTTTACATGCACCTAAAACATCAGCTATCTTCACAAAATACAGCAGTTCTCATCACACCCGGTGGAAGGGGCTGGCAATGAGAAAGTTCAGGCCTGGGGTTGAGAAACTGTGCATTGGAATCAATCTAGGGAGATTTTTTAAATACCCGAACCTGGGACCCACCCTGCCCATTAATTCTGCTTAAGTTCACAATGGAGCCAGGAGAATATGTTTGTTTAAAAATCTGTTTAGTTGGGGCGCCTGGGTGGCGCAGTCGGTTAAGCGTCCGACTTCAGCCAGGTCACGATCTCACGGTCCGTGAGTTCGAGCCCCGCGTCGGGCTCTGGGCTGATGGCTCAGAGCCTGGAGCCTGTTTCCGATTCTGTGTCTCCCTCTCTCTCTGCCCCTCCCCTGTTCATGCTCTGTCTCTCTCTGTCCCAAAAAAATAAACGTTGAAAGAAAAAATCTGTTTAGTAAGTTTTGACACATCCTTCTACCCAAAGATCCTTTTCCATAGTCTTGTTTATATGATTTATTTTTTTAGACCATCTATTGTCTCCAGACAAAGCAATGGTAGGTGTCATCTCAGCCTCTGCTCAAATTAAATTTGCACTTTCCAAATGAGTACAGTGCACATGAGATGATATTACTATTGATTGAATTTGCAGCTTTATTTCTGGAACCAAGCATTGCATTTTTCAGATAACCACATGATGCTGTCCACTCAACCCTTCCAGTTTCTCAGGCCAAAAAGCCCGGAGTTGTTCTCAATTTTCTCTCTCTCACAAACCTCATCCAGTTATGTTCAGCCAACTCTTGGCGCTTGCTTCAGCAACGACCACTTCTTACCACCTCCTCCGCTGGAGCCTGCACCAACCATTCCAATAGCTTCCCAGCTGGTTTCCTGTTTCAATCCTTGATCCTTGTCTATTCTCCACACAGCACAGAGTGACCCCAATAAAACTGAAGTTGGATCGTGACATTCCTCTGTATGGAAACCTCTACGAACACTTACAACTTAGTCCCAGCCAAAGCCAAAGTCATCAGAATGGCCTGCAAGACCCTACACTTTCTGACACCCCTCCTCCCCTGCCTCCATTGCTTCCTCCTTTGTCCAGTCACCCCAGGCCTCCTTGTTTCTCAATTTGCGTGTATCCCACACATGCTGTTCCTTCTACCTGGAGTGCACATCCCCCAGATGCCCACATGGCTCTTTCCCTTGCCTCCTCCAAGTCTTGACTCAGAGGTCACCTTTTCAGTGTGCACCTTGCTAATCCCCACTCATTAAAATTCTAACCTTACTCCCATCCTCTTTTCCTGATTTAATTTGCTCTGTAGTATGTATCACCATATAGCATCATATATAGTTTAATTATTAATTTTGCCACTCCACGTGGGCAGGGATTTTGTTCTCTTTTGCTCATTTATTCCCAACATCTAGAACAGTGCCTATCACGTAGCAGATACTCAAATAGATATTTGCTCAATAGAAATAAATTAATGACTCAGCTGATAGACTGTGTGATTCAGTGATTGGAGGAAGCAGCATTAGTAAGCAATGAACAATTGGGCGAAGATTTTCTGGGAATGTCCTCCCCATACTACCACATTCAGTTCCCCGCCTCCCCGCCCCGTGATATTGGCTAATCATTCTTCCCTTTCACCAGGTCACAAGATTGCAATTAGAATAAATAGGTATCTATTTTAACACTTTGGAAGAAATGTTCTGTCCTATCTGAAGAGTCGGGAAACAATTAGGCAATTTGTCGTTTATGTTATGCGCCTCTCCTTTTCTTTCCCTACACTATTTCCCTTAGCAATTTCATAAAACACCAATAGCCGAAGAAGAAAGAATAAAAGTGAATTTCAAATAAGTCCTTTCTGTTATTTATTCATTTCTTTGTGACTGAGAAAGAAGTTCAAAATATTAACCTAAAACACACATGGAGATATCTGTTTAATATATTCTCCATTCTCTTTAGATGGAGCTATTATATTTCACAAAGAAAATACATTGGATTTCAAAAATAATTTGGAGGAAGTTTCTGAATATGAAAAGCAGTCTAGAATAAGTGGTATAATACAAAAAAATTTAAATTAATAATTAATCACCATGGCTAATTTTATGCCTTTTCTAGATAGGCACCACTAAGTTAAAGCTTTGCATGCATAATCTTATTTTTTATCATCATTTAAACCCTAACTAAGAAGAAGGAACGCATTTTAAAAAAAAAATTGAGGCCTCAAAGTGTCAAACAAGCATCTTCTCCATCAGCCTAGTGGCCAGCAGAGCTGTGATTCAAATTTTAGTCCATCCAAATCCAAAGATAGCATTTGTACAGCTTCACTTTTCTACGACAGTGTTTTATAGGGATGGTAAGATGAACTATTTTAAATCAATGGTTCTAGAAAAATTGAGTCATAAGTTTAGAGTGTTTCATGTTATCCTGAATTTCAGAGTGTTGACTATAAAAACAAAAGTTATTATCATAACAAGTCAGAAGGAGAAAAACTGCTGATAGCACCACAGAGTGCCTTTCCCTCAGGAACCACAAAGTACTTTCACAATGATACCAACAAAAAAGGCATTCACAGCATAATATAAAATGGGCATTTGGCACTTGTCCAGTTAATTGGATCAATGAAAGATACACACTGGATAGCTCAGTGATTTTTTTGTTTTGAATTATTCAACTTATCTGTCTTCAGAGATCAAGGAACTGAGGCTGGGACCACAGTGTCACCTCCTGACTTCCTTCCTGGACCATCTGGACCATCACTTATTTCCAAGTGGAAGCATTCTGTCAAATTAACACATCGAGAGATGTCTTTCATAAGTCTGTCATTTGAAATTAAATGCCTATTCCTTCGCTTATTTTGGAAAGGGAAGGAGGTGGTAGACCTTGCTGAAGAGAAAGGAGAAGACAGTTGAGGGATACATATGTGGTGAGGTGTAGTGTGTGTGTGTGTTTGTGTGTGTGTGTGTGTGTGTGTGTGTGTGTGTGTATACGATTCCCCTGGTAACTTGATATGTGTAATAGGAGTATATGGAGGTGGTATTTTAAGGATTCTACCTCTTCCCATCCTACTATTTCCCAACAAGTTCTCAGGAAATCCTTACAGTCTTCAAAAATGTTCTCTACCAAAACAAACATCACAACAGCAATCGTTGTTACCTTCATTAAGTCTAAAGTCTTCATTTTCTTTCTCCTTATAGATGGTTTATGTGACCATTTTCTGGATATTGTGAAACGATTTGTTGTTTTAAGATGTTGGAAAAGACTTTCTGTTTGGTGTATTTTTCTTCTTAGAACCTTTTAATCATTCATTTACATCCCAATAGATCTCTCAAGTCAAAAGATAGGGAACAGAGAATGAATCAGTAGAATTTCATGAGTGGAAGATGGGGAATCTTGTGAATCTAAGAGAAAGTCCCTGAAAAATCAGGGTGTCAGGAAAGAAAAGTGGCAATGACAAATGGTTCATGTGTCACTTGATACTGGATTATGTGCCATCTTTGGATTATGAATTGAACAACATGACTTCTGCCACAAATGGAACTAACTGTACTGTGTACCAAAGGCTTTGACCTTGACTTAAAACTGTTACCTCTTTTAATGTGTAAATGATTATGCCAAACATTAGCCAAGAAAAATCAAGTACACAGAAAGACCTCATATTTATAAAACACTTGACACTAGAGAAACAAATAATCTTCGAATTAACTAGGAGGAGAACATATGATATCTTTATAATAAAGAAAATATAGCCTTCATTTGGGGAAAGGCAGATGTTCTAACACTATTTTAAAAACACCACCTTAGACAGCAATTTACTTTATCAAAAGGAATTGTCTTTATAACTCTGGCGAAAAGTAGGCAGTGGACAGGTCTTTACTTTCAACATCCTTTCTAAGGAGTTCTGTTTGAGAGTGAAATAAACCAGGTAGAAGCATTATCATGGAGGGCTAAGCCAAAGCAAAGGTCAGAGATTTGCCCACTAATGGTGGGTTTGAAGACACATCAAGAAATTCCATAGTGATTACAAACACAGCCTCTGGTGCCAGATGGCCCATGTTCAAAACCAAGTTCTACCACTTAGTAGCTGTGTTGTCCTCAGAGAAATTATTTGATTATTTAAAGTCTAAACTATACCTCAGTTTTCTTTTCTAGAAAATGGAGATAAAAATGAAGCCTTCTTCATGTGATTCTCAGGATAAAAAATATATATAAAGCACTTGGAACACTGCATTGCACAAGGTAAATACCAAAAAGCTTCTGTTGTTATTTTTTATTATTAGAGGCAAACAGAGAAGCAAAATGGAAGCTGGAGACCTCACTATTGTATATGAGTCTCTCCTATGACATGAGGTGACATAAGCCAAGGTGATAAATCAGAGAGTGGTGCATGGCATGAGGTAATAATTAATAAACATATGCTGAAAGAGTATATTAGTAAGTGAGAATCATAATTGCAGACTAAGAAGATCTGAAGCAAATCTGCATATGTATACGACTTGCAAAGAAGGTTGAAGTAAGCTAATATGGCCAAGACTTGGTTTTTTTACCAGCTATGCACCCCTGGAGGGAACCAGGTAGCTTAAAGGAACAGTGCTGGACTTGTTGCCAAATGAAAAAAAAAAAGAGAGAGAGAGAGAAAAGCTAAGCAAATACGAATTAATAACCCTACTCACTCACTGTTATCTCATGTTGTGAAGACTTGTGCTTTGATTCAAGTGATTTTTTTCTTCTACTCCAGTCTCAGTAATGTGATGCATTTAAGAAGTCTCAATAGCAATGCAAAATGACTTTGCAATTCACAGGATAATTTTGGTACAATAACAAATAAGGAAATGTGACTAATCTGCCTTCGTCTTATCTTTTTCCTGTAGTAATAACCCAGCTATTTTGGGGATGGTAGAATATCGCCTTCCCTTCCCATACCCTCCCTTTCCTAAAACACTTGCAACAGTTTTGTTTGTCAAAAGAAATCTATTCTAACTACTTCATTCACAACATGCGTTCTGCAAGCTTCTGACAACAAGAAATTCCTCTTGTACTCTAAAATAGTTATGTCCTAGAACTCTTACTAAAAAGGCTAACCAAACTATTTATCATTTTCAAGTTCCCATCATTACTTGCGTCCAGACAGGACAAATAGAAGGCATATGCAGAGAATGGCATAACCATCTAGGGACAGTATAGGATGTCCATTTTAATATGTTGGATCTTGATCCATTGGCTAAAGGTATAGGCAGGGTTTACACTCTTCAAGCTATCAACATGTACTCTGATGAGTTAAACAGAATGATGAGGGACTGGGCCGTCATGATGTTGGCAGAAGTCAGGATCTCAAGGACTCAGATATAATACAGAAGATGCAAATGCTTTAATTGCAGAATAAAATTGCAAATTAAATTTAAATCCAGATTTAATTGGAATTATGGTGTCTGGATAGTCTGCAGGGTAACATAGTAGATTTCAGTCAAATAAGTAAAAAAGCAGAGCCTGTCGGGGAATGACAGAATAACTTCAGACAAAAATTGTGCTGCAACGTCCAGAAGTTTTCTATTGACTTTTCTCTTAGGACAACTGAGAATCTTTGCTCAGTCTTCTTACTCTTGGATTGCCTTTTGGGTTTAGAAGATCTTCCATGTATTCTAAGAGTTCTATTCACTGTCTCTATCTTTTGGCAAGTGCGCTCTTTGAAAAATATATATATAGGACATTTGCAAAAGAAATTCAAAAATTTGGAGCAATAGAGCTTGTGTGTCAGACTCTCCCACTCCTGCTGCTACTGCAGCCAAGCAATACCCTAAGGAAAGGCAACAGTCAGCATCTCTGGGAGAGGAACTCCCCACCCCAAACACTGGTATTTTTTAAAGCTCCCCAAGTGATTCAATATGCAGTCAGAATGGAAAACCAATGGCAGAAATTATCCTAATTTGTTGGTTTCCTTGCCCAGAGGTTCCCAAACATGAGTGTTTAAATATTTGTTGGAAACGAGATTCCTAAGCACTGAGGGACTGAATCAGAATCTCTAGGGATGGGAGTAGGTGAAGGATGGGATTGTTGTTGGTAGTGATGGGGTGATAAAGAGCAGAAATCTGTATTGTAAGAGTACTTTACGGGAAATCACTTCATTTGACCATCCAGACTCCTAGGAACAGCTCTGGTGTCATGTTTTGGCTTGTTAAAATGAGTCATCTACTGGGTCATACCAGTTAGTTCAGATTGTTTTCCTTCTTACTGAGAATATTACCTTGATTTTGCTTGATGCAAAACAATCCAAGTTTGTTTTCCGTATGGCTTTTCTCTGTCAAATTCACAAGATAATGAAACTGCTCTGATCAAATTGTTAGGGTTTTGGAATTCCTTACCGGATATGCCCTGCAAATGCTCAGGCCATGTGTTATTGTGAACCTGGAAGAATATAAAATTATCAAGTTTTTAAAAACTGAGCTCCATTACAGATGGAATTCTAGAACCCTACCATTGTGTATCACCCCACCTTTCTAGTCTAGCCCCATGAACTAACTCTTCTGAAGATTCTCATTAGTAAGCATTAAAGAAGACTACCCTCCTCTCCCAAGGGACCTCCAATGCTGGGGTGCCAATCACTGATACCACTTCTGGAGCAAGTCAACTTCCTGATTTCCAAATGTGTCTATTTCCATTGGCCAGCAATATTTTACCCTTTGTGGTTTTGTAGCACTTTTCCTCTACGACGGAAAAAGTAGAAAGGCACTCTCTGCATGTTTCACCAGTCCTCTGAGACCAAGAACGTTTCCTTTTCAGTGAAGAGGCTTATCCACTGTCAGAGAAGTCTACTTCTCACCCACCACTGACTTCCTCTGCCTGGAGTAGATAGATTTTAAACTCCATAATTTGGGTGCTGACCTATACTGCTTCATTTTGTTCTGAGGCTGTCTCAGAATGGAATGACAGCTATGAGCCAACCTATCACTGTTGAAAGTAGAAAATCTGCATGAGTTGGGCAGAGTAGGTGTTGTATAAACACACTTCAATAAAGAACTTTGACTTGACCTAAGTCTTATCAAACAGCAACAACAGATGTTGGTGGCAGACAACTCTTAGTCCATAAACTCAAGAAAGAATTGTCTCTTAGCCCTGTAGAATAGAAATTATTTATCCCAGAAAACTTTTCTAGTTTGGAATATCCAAACTTTCTTTAGGAGATTGGCCCTACATTAGTGATGAAGATTGCCTACACTGACCTAAAACACTTGAAAACAGCTCAACTTTGTACTTGAATACATAGAGAAAAAGTGTTGGTAAATGGAACTTTTCAGGAAAAATAAAGATTAGAGTGAGTAACATCAAAGGGAAGAAGATACTGAATATTGACAATTTTCTAGGAACTCAGTTCATAGTCATAGAGAGCAGATATACAAAAATGAGGAAGTAATTGAGGGAAGAATTGCATCTTAAAAGCACTCATTTTATAATGCAGCCACCACAGGGCCACACAAAACAAAACAAAACATAAAAGGAATACAGAGGAACTTTAAAAATTGTTTTCTTGTTTTCTTAAAAATACTACGGTCTTTAAGAGAAAATAAGACAGATATCATGAAAGGTAAAATAAATATATAGTATAGTGCTTGATTAGATTCTAAGAAATTGGAGAAGATAGCAAATACTATAATGGTTCAGAGACTCTTTTGGTAAGGCATTGTCTTGAACCAAATGGGACATAGCTGGGCCTTTAATAAAATTATAGGTAAGACTTCAAAATAAAGAACTCGATGTACCATGAAAAATAAAAAAAAATCAATGTTTATATCTATCATCATAATCCCACAGTCATTTGAAATAAAGAATAATAAAGAAGTTTTATACTTATATGTAGCCATTTTGAATTGCTTTATCTTTATACAGCACATACTGGTTGGGTCTAGAAGCTCTATCAAATTCCATACAGATGTGAACAAGTCTTAGATTTCACTGACACCACTTTTAACCCAAAGGACCAAGCTTAACTCTAAGTAAGAGCTTCTGAGTCCCCATAGAAAGTCACTCAAGGAAACTGGTCTCATTACGTGATGTTGACCATTATCATACAGCCTGATCCTGACTTATTCACCAAATTAGATTCCAAACAATGGGAAAAACTAAGTCTACTCTCAAAGAAAAATATTTTACGAGTAATGATGTTATTAAAAAAACATACTGCAAAAGTACAGCATAGGGAATACAGTGAATAATATTATAAAAATGTTGTATGGTGATAGGTGATAACTATATTTATTATGGTGAGCTTTGTGTAATGTATAGAATTGCTTAATCACTATGTTGTGCACCTTAAATTACTATAACAGTGTATATCAACTACACTTCAATAGTAAAAATATTTATGTAAAAGTTTTACAAATAAAAAAACAAAACAAAACATGCTGCAGGACACAAAATTAGTCACATAAAAAGGAATTCCAAAAGGTTTCAGGCTGTGGCCACCACTAAAATGAATCCATCCTCTTACAATGAGTATGTGAAGGGAATACCCCTCACTTTGGAACAATGACATTTGACATATATATATTTTTTAATTCAAGCCCATTGTTCTTCAGTCATACGTGATGTAAATGATGTGATTTCAAGGTTTTCTTGGGCTCAATTTTCTATCTGATTTAGGTTTGAAGAACATTAGACCAAATCACTTCTTTTTTGCTTATCTTGATGATCCACAGTATTGAGACAAGGAATAGCACAGTGGAAAGGACATAAACCCTGGAGTCAAACTATATGAACCCAGGATCTGCTACCTGTGAACTGGTGACTTTGTGTGAGTTGCTTAATGTATGTGAGCCTCAGACATGCTATCTGAAAATAGAGACAATATATAGTACACAACGAGTATATTACAAAGGCCATATCATCTGGTAGAGTCTCAATATACAAGAGTTACTCTTTTGGCATCATCATTGTTATTTACTTGTATTATTATTTCTGACATGATTCTGGACAAATCATTAACTCTGTTCAGGCTTCAACTACCCTAGTTGTGCATGAGTGGGACCTTATGACAATCTCTTCACTTCCTTCCGGTTCTAAGATTTTATGCAGGAAATCACATCTGTCACCAATATAAACCACAAACACAAGTTATACATTTCTGCTGAGAAGTAGTTCTACTTCTGTATTAACGGAAATTTCACAATTGACTTAAGACCGAGTGGTGGAGGCAGAGGATTTGTCAGCTACACATTTCTCTAGAAACATACTCTCCAAGCTGGGTTCTGGGTGAAAACCCAGTGTAGTTCTGAGGGTTTCCATAGGACTTCAGTCATTTATTTATACAATATTCACATTATTTTT
Source organism: Prionailurus viverrinus (assembly GCF_022837055.1). Lineage (NCBI taxonomy): Eukaryota > Metazoa > Chordata > Mammalia > Carnivora > Felidae > Prionailurus > Prionailurus viverrinus. Next base: position 208,855,197 of record NC_062561.1, read on the forward strand.
AATGAGTTTCTCCAAAAGAGTGTATGTAAGTAGGGCCAGGGAAAGGGAAACAGGTTTTGGAAGTGAAGGGCCCTGATTGGATTTCCAGATCTCTCATAGTTCACTGTGTGACCCTGAATATCCCTTGTCTTATCTTCAGGAATAATCATCACATTTAGAGGCACTTTGCATTGGCATTTGCGGTAGACCTGCCACATAATAAGGACTCAGTCCCAACTATCTTCTCTTCTCCACCCCATAGGAGCAGAGATGTCGCTGTAGTTTTCTTGGTCAAGAGAGCGGCCAGCACTAGAGAGTCAGATAACAGATGTTCAATAATCATTTGAACCACTTGAAGTTGAATTGGACACATGTATTTTCAGGAGTCAGTTGACTTCCAGAGAAAAATAAAACAGTTCATTTTAAAATAATAACAGTGAACCATTGACATTTTATTCCACATCTGGAATTAGGGAGGTTTTTTTTTTTTTTAAGTTTCTTTATTTTGAGAGAGAGACAGAGACAGCACGCATGGGTGTGCAAGAGCATGAGCGGGGGAGGGGCAGAGAGAGAGAGGAAGAGAGAAAATCCCAAGCAAACTTGTGCTGTCAGCTGAACCACCCAGGCACCCCTTAGAATCAGGGAGGCTTAAAAGTGATATTTCCCACAGTGCTCGGACAAATGGTCTTGGAGAAAGGAGTCCCCCTATCAAGTGTGTTTGAAAAAGCTGGTCTTCTGAGTATGTAATATACCCCAGTACCCTTCAACAAACACACACTTGGAGATCCAGTGTGAACTATTAGGTTAAGGGCTCTGAAAATGCTGCAGCAAGAAACTTGTTTTACTGGGTTTAAGCCATTATTTCCCAGTAGTATTTGAGCAGGGAACCCTTTGAACACAAGTGGAGAAATGTTATTTTTTCAAGAAAGGGAAAGGGAGTAATAAGTGTGTGTAATATGTTTAGATTCTCGAAAGCCATTATAGACTCTGTTTTAGAACTTGAGTCACTGTGGGGTTGGACACAGTGTTTAGATGTGAATCAGAAGCTGAATAAGGCTTAAAAATAGAAAGCTCAATGTGGTTAATAAATGGGCACTACTATGCAGGAAATAATGTTCCCAGATACTTCAGGAGTCTTTACCCAGAAAGGTATTATCATTTACTATCTGGAGGCATTATAGACAGGAATGAGCCAGCATTGATCAGTAAGCAATAAATAAAGATTCTGGAATAAATAAATAAATAATCCATGTTTATGACTGATATTACATTATGATTCATGAAATGACAAGACTAAGGAGAAAATAAATATTTTAAGACCTAAAAAGTCTATATGTGGCAGATAAACTTTAATGCGAGTATTTAGGTCTAAATATCTAAAATTCATCTAATCAATACATATTTATTGAGTACCTATTATATACCAGGTAGGGTGTTGGGTACTAGAAATAAAGCAATGGGGGAAAATCTTTGCCTGCATGAAGCTTATAGTCTATACAGGAAACAGACATAAATTAATAACAAAAGTGTCGAGTTGTGCCTGTAATAAGTCCCGCTAAAGGAGAGATTTGTGCCTTGATTTCTACTTTGGACAATGAGATCAGGAACCACATGTGCTTTATTCACTGTTGTCTCTCCAGCAGCTAGCACAGAGTCTGGCATAGAGGAATTGCTCAATGGATACTTACTGAATTGCTTGGATGAATGAATAAGTGAATGAATAAAGGAGAGTGTATAGAAGGATATGACATAGAGTTGTCAGAGAAGAGATTCCCTAAATGAAGCTGACTTCTGAAGGATGTTCATCTAGCAGAGAAGGGAGGGAAGACTATGCCAGGGAATAAATGTGCTAGTCAGGAAGCATGGGTCACATGAGGAGAGACAGGATGGCTGGCTGTCATTGTCATAAAGAAAGAGAGTCCAGGGCACCTGAGTGGTTTGATTGGTCTGGCTCTTGATTTAGGCTCAGGTCTTGATTCCACAGTCGTGAGATGGAGCCCTGTGTCTGGGCCTGCTTAAGATTCTCTCTCTCTCTCTCTCTCTCTCTCTCTCTGTCCCTCCCCAGCTCATGCACACAGGCTCTGTCTCTAAAAGAAAATGGAGTCATTTATGCAAGATGGGACAAGGATCTAAGCAGCAGGAGAGAGGTCCTCCAGGACCAATTAGGGAGTTCTGTTTTTATCTTAAGTTCAAAAGAAAACCACTGAGTACTTTAAGCCAAAGGAAGGGTAGCATAATCAGATTTGTTCTTACAATTGTTATTTTGCTTATTGAGTTGGGTGGGGAGGGAAGAGCAATAGGAGACAAAGGTACTACCTGGGAAGCTACTGCAATAATGTAGGTAAGAGATGATGGTGACTTGGATTATTGTAGCCATGGAGGGGCGGACGGATTCAAGAGAAATCTAGAAGCTGAGCGACCGCGCACATAGAAAGGCAGAGAGAAAAAGAAAAGAGGGTTATCAAGGAAGGCTGTTGGATTCCTGGCTTGCATGACCGAAGAGGTGGGGTGTCACTCACTGAGTTAGGAGGTCATGTGAGACCCGGGTGGCACGGGGACTCGTGGGTTCAGTTGAACATATGGAATGAATGGTTACGAGTGAATAATTAGGGCCCAGGAAGGAGAATCAGAAAATATTCATTTGCCTCATTCTTTTTCATTTCCTATATAATTAGTGAGCACCTATTTTCAGCCAAGATTGTGGTAGTCATTGCTCCCTATGGGCACTGGCCAGTACGTATCCCTGAATTTTTGTTAAAAAGCCACAAAAAAATAAAAATGTGTGACTTTGTGTGGTGATGGATGTTAACTAAACTTATTGTGGTGCTCTTTTTCCAATACATACATATATCAAATTATTATGTTGTATACTTTAATACCAAATTATATGTCAATCAAATATCAATAAAACTGGTGGTGGGAAAGCCAAAGCAGTGCTGGGCAGGTGAGAAATCGTTTTAGGAGTAATTATGCGTTCCCTGCATGGAGACTAACTGTATCTCCATCTCAGCATAGTGTTTTTAGCATTTTTCTCCTTTTAGCATTGTTCATGTTCAAGAAGCCCATAAGGAACTGGAAAATGACCATATTAATGTGACGGAAATTTGTTGAGAATTAGAACAAATCTCCTGAAGGTTTACGTAAAATAATGAAAGCTGAAGAAAGAAAAGGTAAAGTCTGAAGAACAACCAAAGATATATCTATAAATTAGCCTGGGGCCCCCTGAAGCCTGGAGAGAGAAGTTTACAACACATAAGAGAAGAAGATAGAGACGAGCAGAGATGGGATGAAGAATGGAGGCATTATCACCAGGTATATTAGAGCAGGGCCTCTCAAACTTTTTTATTTTTAATTCCAGTGTACTTACATACAGTGTTATACTAGGTTCAGGTGTACAATATAATGATTTAACAATTCTATATACTACTCAGTGCTCATCACAATAAGTGTGCTCTTAATCCCTTTCACCTAATTTACCCATCCTCCCTTGACAAAGAGGCAAGAATAGGCAATGGGAAAAAGACCGTCTCTTCAACATATGGTGTTGGGAAAACTGGACAATTACCTCAAAAAGAATGAAACTGGACCACTGTCTTACACCATACACAAAAATAAACTCAAAGTGGATGAAGGGCCTAACTGTGAGGCCTAAAACCATAAAAACTCTAGAAGAGAGCACAGACAGTCATTTCTCTGACATTGGGCATGGCAACATTTTTTCTAGCTATGTCTCCTGAGGCAAGGGAAACAAAAGAAAAAATAAACTATTGGGACTACATCCATATAAAAAGCTTCTGCACAGCCAATAAAACTATCAACAAAATGAAAAGACAGCCTACTGAATGGGAGAAGATCTTTACCAATGACATATTCAATAAAGAGTATCCAAAATATATAAAGAGCTTACACAACTCAACACCAAAAAAACCTCCCAAATAATCCAATTAAAGAGGGGCAGAAGACATGAACAGACATCTCTCAAAACTTTAATGTGCATTGGTATCAGTTGGGAAATTGTTAAAGTCCCAATCATAGTTCAGTATGTCTGGATGGAGTCTAAAATTGTGCCTCTCTACCAAGCTCCCAGGTGATGCTGGTACTGAGTACGGCAAGGGTTTAGACTAGCAGATCTTACAGGGTCAGAAGAACACTGAGTCCGAGTTCCACCGTGTATTTTCTTTTAATTTTATTTTTATTTTTGAGAGAGAGAGAGCGAGCAAACCGGGAAATTGCCGGGGACAGGGGGTGGTGCAGGGACAGAGGATCCAAAGCAGGCTCTGCGCTGACAGCAGCGAGCCAAGGCGGGCTCGAACTCAGGAATGGTGGGATCCTGACAAAGGGTAGAGTCTGATGCTCCACTGACTGAGCCAGCCAACCTTGCGTGGCTGGTTCCACCACTTATTAACTGTGTGCCCTTAGTGAAGCAACTTGGCCTCACTAAGCCTCAATTTCCTCATCTCTAGTGGAGAGTAATAATAGTACATTCTTCATAGGGTTATTGTGAGGATTAATTGAAATAACTGTGGGCCTATAACAAGTATTTCCTGCATGTTAACTGTTAGTATTATTAGTATTATTAAAGTCATAATTCCGGGAGGTGGTTAAGACTGAAAGCACAAAGTAGTTGAAGAAGGTTTTAGGTAACTTAAAACCAGCTGGTGGATCCACAAAATGGATTAAAATGTATTAAAATGTTTGAAACTGAGGCATATCACTATGGCATATGATTACTGAGTTTAACTTATCAGATACATTTTACATTTTAGGTTCATTATTTCTCATTAGTCCATCCAACAACTGCCTGTCCAAATACCAACACCAATAAAACAGAATTATACCAATCTCTGGACGTAGAGAACTTAAGCTGACAAAGGCATCCATGGGAGAAAAGTCAACTTCAGGACTATCATAAGAATATGTTTGTGCTCAAATAATTTCATGCATCTATAATAATAGAAATTTCCCCTCCATTTGTCTTCCAATGCGATGCTTTTATGTCCAACATTAGTGATGCATAAATTACCCAGATTAGAAAGGACATAGAGAGAAGAGGACATAATTTATCTCCTTGAACATACAATGGATTTAAAGGGAGCTCTGACTCTTTCTAGTATAGTGTGTGCCCCACAGGGCCTCCTGGAATTCAGGGGGAGATAAAAGTCCTTCAAAAATAATTTACTTATTGACGTCAGTAAATCTGAAGTAAAACAATTAAGTGCTTTCAATTCATTTTATCACAAACAATTATGCATTGAGAATCAGCTATATGCCTGCCAATGTCCTAGGAGTTGTGCAAGGGCAAGAAATTTAAGTCAGTTCCTGGGCCCAAGAAATACATGATTGGTTTTTCAGACAGGTCATATACACACAAAACACAACAATGTACAGGGCACCATGTGACTGATTACCAAAGTGGCATTCATAAGAGGTACTAAAGGAGAATAAACATGAGAATGATCAGAGTTAGTAGAAAATATCATCTGAGGAAATAGCACCTGATTTGTGCCTTGAAGAGTAACTGAATTTGTATAAAGCTAGAAGTTGGAAATTCATTATTGGCTGATACAGCAAGAACAAGTTTGGGGTAGCAGTGGTGAAGCGATATGGCATGATTTTGTGTCTGCAGAAAACAATGGAAAATTAAAATGCAATACGCATTCAGTATGGTGGGGCAGTGTCATAAGAAGATTTTGACAGTCAGTTGAGGAGGCTGGAATGGGAGAGGGCAATGCATTACAGGAATGCACATGAATGTGTGTATAGTAATATATGTGTGCATATATGTGTATTTACTTAATAGCTAGAAAAATTATTAAAACTGCATTTTCTTTTTTTTTTTAATTTTTTTTTCAACGTTTTTTATTTATTTTTGGGACAGAGAGAGACAGAGCATGAACGGGGGAGGGGCAGAGAGAGAGGGAGACACAGAATCGGAAACAGGCTCCAGGCTCCGAGCCATCAGCCCAGAGCCTGACGCGGGGCTCGAACTCCCAGACCGCGAGATCATGACCTGGCTGAAGTCGGACGCTTAACCGACTGCGCCACCCAGGCGCCCTTAAAACTGCATTTTCTATGTAACACCAACTGGTAACGTGGATATATATACCCTGTATCCATAGCGTGGAGCACCTAAATTTTGTCAACGCTCTACTCTTCTACCTAGGAGCTCATATTTGGCAATCTATATAAATATAGATAAAAGGATTCTTTGGTCTGGGAACTTTTTTTTTTTTTTTAGTTTAGTTTTATTTATTTTGAGAGAAAGAGAGAGCATCATATAGAAATTGTATGCCCTTCAATTCCCTAATTATAAACAATGATCTGTAGAAGACCACCGATGTATACTACTGAGCAGCTAGTCACAAGACTTCATCTGCGTAGGCTAAGGGCTATGGAAACAGATCTGATCTTGTCTGATCTTCTGTGTGTACTCAGTGATCCGGACAACATGATTCTTGTTTGGCCTGAAATGTCCATTTCTTGCTTCAGAGTCCTTATTTCTAAGTCTAGGTCACTACTCATGTTACCTCTAAACATCATCTTTACGCATCTTTATTGATCAAGTTCTTCACAAAGTTCTGCTTCCTTGCAGTAGGTTCCTTAAATTCTGACCGTGGCTTTGCTGCACTAGATTCTATGTCTACGTGTGCCTTCCCTCTGGCAGCTGTGCTTCCTCTGGGAGAAGAGTGGTCTTCTGTCTGCTGTGGCAAGCAACAGTCACTTCTTCTTGTAGTGAGAACTGAAACCAGAACCACCATATGCCATTTCCTGGACACTTCCTATTAAAGTTCCCTTCCCCTCACCCACAGAAGCTGTAGTTTAGTGGTTACAGGCAACAGGTTCTTGGATTTGAACGTCAGCATTGCAACTTACCAACTGCACATTCTTGGACATGTAGCATTTCTACACATCAGCTTTCCTTTTTTTAGAACAGGATAATAATAGTGCCAACCCGTGGAGTTATTGTGAGGATTAACTAAGTGAATCAATATAAAGGGATTTAGAAAGTTATTTGGTACATAACAGGTACTCACCAAAGGTTTCTTGTGATTCTTATCTTGTTATTAAATCTCTTTTGCCCCAGTATCATGTAGATTACATAGCACAGCACTCTTTCACTCATTAAGTTTCTCCAAGTAAAATAGGTTCTAAAATTACAATGTTTATCATTATCATTTAACTAGGTGTTTGACTATTTCTATGCATATTTTTTCCGTGTTGGTATGAGTGACAATACCAAGTGTGAGAGAGTACTACGTTACTGTTCAGTGGTAACCTAACTATTTGGGGAAAATTCTTACTGAGGATTGAGAAATGATTAGCACTTGATGTAATTGACAAAACCGCCATGTCAAAGTGAATGAAATCTGACATTCCTAAATGCTTTCGTGGCTATAAAACTTCTAAATTTACATAAGACCCATCAACTAGTCCATCAGCTAGTTGACACATCCCTGAACCCGGACTCGGGGGTTAACTGAAACAATGTAAAGCAATGTAATTCTTATTGATGTTCTTGTTACAGAGATGAGATTTTTGTGTCTGAAAAAATCAAAAAGCAATACAAAATTGAGGGTATTATGGAAGGTCAGGAAGAAGTGAAAGGGATATAGAATAAATATCAGGAAACATTTATGAACAGTAAATGCTATTAGAATGGGGTCATTACAATCTCCTTCCCCAAGGGCCCTTAACGAATGTGGATTTAGATGTAATCCTGTTTTAGCTCAATAATTCAATGCATACCTTGGCAGCAAAGGGAGTGGATTTGATTATCTTGTTAAGGTTCTTTTGGTCCTCCGATGCTATAATTCTGAGAGAAACTTCTGGTATTCCTGAATCTCATGTTTCTCAATTAAAAATAGAAGAATGGTAATGCTAAACTGTGTCACATTGCTCTGAGGTCTTAGTGCTAAAGGTATTATAAACAGCATGGATACAATGTATTTATTACTAACTGGAGAAATTGGTGATTTGAAGAAAAAGGAGGCACTCTGTAATTTTTAGATGTTAAGTCTTTCTTAGCATTTTCTAATTTTAGAAACGTTTACCTGTAAACAAAAACATCCTATAATATTTTAGAAACATGTTATAGCTATTTCAGTAAAGTTTTCCTTAAAGAAGAATGTTGGCTAAGGAAACAAAAACTAAACTCTTAAGACTGAACCAACAGGTATTTATTTTTAAAAGTGCATAATCATCTCTCAGGTATTTATTTTTAAAAGTGCATAATCATCTCTCAGTAAAACGTAACAGTGGAGATGCTACCCTCCCTGCCAAGGTAGAGAATCCACAAGAAATGTGCTACTGACTTAACGAATAATCCAGCTTTGATTTCAAGTGACACTGTGCATAAACTTAGAAAATTATTAAAGTGGTCCTTTATCTTTCTACTATGACCTTATAGAGAAAATTGTTTGCCCCTTATATTCATTTGAAAATCATTTACTGAGCACGTGATATATGCCCAAAGCTGTGTTGGATATGACCTAAAGAGAGATAATAAAAAATAAACAAATCAGAAACTGTGGGATAATATGCATTGTGGTGAAAACAGAATGATTGCATAGGACTTGTCTGGGCAAGGGGTCCACTTTAAGTTGAGAAATAGGACTGTCCTCCATCTGATTCCATTCTGATTAATTTCTCCTCAGTGTCCTGCTCTGCTCTACACCACCGTGGGGCTGACCTTGGCAGGTCACAATCCACAGGCTTTTATGTTAGTTAACTTATGGCTGGGCAGCTTAATCAACGAAATCACTGACCTGAGACTGGAACACTGGAAGAGGGGAGACATCAGAGCGTTTCTCCCTTCTTTCCCTGTCCTGGGTGATGTCTTCAGTGGAAGTTCGATCTCCTCCCTGGCTCTTGCCAGTCATTCCCGATGTGGTTCTAGTTTATGCTGTGGTCCCAGGCTTCAGTGAACCTACCTTCTCTTTTTGTCCCTCCAGCCTAAGGCTGGTTGTGGCTTTCTGCAGTTGCGAATCTCTGGGTTATTTTGCTGTCTCTTTTTTGGCTTCTCAGCAATTCCACCACATAGGTAGCCAGTACTATATGCTAAATTTCCTGTTTTAAATACTTAGGAGTGGTTTCATTTTCCTGGGTGAACTCCGACTGTGCTAAGGTATCAGATAAGGCTAAACCGAAGAAGTTAGATTTAAAATAGAAACTGGAGGGGCATCTGGGTGGCTCAATTGGTTAAGCATCTGACTCGGTTTTGGTTCAGGTCGTGATCTCACAGCTCATGAGTTCAAGCCCTGCATCTGGCCCTGTGCTGGCATCACAGAGCCTGCTTGGGATTCTCTCTCTCTCTCTCTCTCTCTCTGTCCCTCTCCTGCTTGCACTGTCTCTGTCTCTCTCAAAATAAATAAATAGGCTTAAGTTTAAAAAATAATAATAATAATAATAAGATAGTAACTGGAGAACTAAAAAGACTCTAGTCATCTCTTGCTCTAGAAGGAGGTCTAGGCTGATAAACATGAAAGTCCAGAAAGCACAAAAAACCTTGGCCTCTTCAAGGAGGATAAAGTAAGCCAGTGTGGCTGTACCATTATGTGAGAATTTAGCGATCAGCTAAAGCCAGAGAAGTAAATAGATACAAGATCACATATTTTGCTATTCTAAGTGTGAGAAAGATGGACAGACATGCTTTGATTTGAATTTTTCAAAGATTACTCTGATTACCTTGTGGATAATGCATTCAGTGTTGGAAGGGAAGATAGTCCAGAATAGAAGCCTGAAGAAAAGGGGCTTTCAGAAGCTGAAGAAAAGAAGGCAGGTTTACAGAGTTTTATAGACAGAGTTGACCCAGCTCACTAGCGGTATCAACATCAAGGACAAGAGAAAGTTAACTAAGGATGACTTGGTTAAATTTTGATCTGAACAACCAAGTGGATGCTGGCATTCTCAGCTGAGAGAAAGAATGAGGAAGGAACAGGTTGAGAGAAGGGAAAGAAAGAGAATGAAGAGTTCTGTTTTGGTCCTGTTAGACTGAACTGCCTCTTAGACCTTCAAGCAGAGATGTGTAAGAGGCAGTAGGTCTATAAGTCTTGAGTTAAGGGGAGAGATTAGAGCTGGAGATATAAGTTTAAGAATTGCTGGCATATGAAATGGTTTTAAAACCACAGACATTGCCTAAGACAAGAGTGAAATTGGAAACAATTTATCACAACCCATCAGTGATTGTTCTAAACACAGGACTTTGAAGGAAAAAGTCATTAGACATAACTATTTAAAAAATAGAATTTCTAAAGAGCAAGTAGAAATGTTTTGTATGTGTGTTAAAAAAGAATCCGAGAACCTGAAGTCCAGCTCTGCACAATTAATTTGATTAATGTAGACAGCTTTTCAAATAATATGGGACACATAACAGATGCCTGAGTGGTCTTTGCCATTTACATGGTCTAAGTGAAACAGAGGCTAATTAGGAACTTCTTCTTTCAAAGACATAAAATTTCCCAGGAAATCAATCGTAGTTGATGCATTGTCTGAAATGGGTACACAAATATCAACCGACCCTGAATATTACAAAGCTTTACCAATTTATCTTTCATTTCTGCCATCCCTACCAGGGCAAGTAATGCATCTTTCAGACACTCTTGAGTATATACTGAGAAATCTTCAGCTTCTTATCTGGACCACCTTCCCCCTTCTGAGCAGCCCTTCCCAACCCCTTCAAATGTGTCCTGACTGCCATTCCCCAAGTAGCAGCTTGTCCTATTACCTGGAAATCCTACAATGGCTTCTTACTCCTTCCTCATTACATCTATGGCTCTAGTCCTCCACAAGAGCATCCACATGGCCTTACCTGAAATCCCAACCTCTCCAGCATCTTCTAAACATTACTAGCTGCTTATGGCAATAGGATACTAGATGGCTTCGTATAAAATACGAGTGCTGCACTTTGTTCAAAATGTATTTTTAAACATTCACGGAATAAAATATGTAGCCCCTGAATAAAGACTAAAGTTTAGTTTAAAGATTTAGAATTATTAGAGAGGGTGCATGGCATCTTGAGTACTAAGTATAGAGAAAGGGAAAGTAAACTGTATGAGTCAGTCATGTGTTCACTTGCTGTGTTTTTTCCTCATTGAAAAAAAGGCATCTCAGAGTCGGAGGATGGCTTTAGCAATATAGAGAGTGAGAGTTTTTCCCCCTACTTTTGTAATCATGAGAAGAAAAAGGGAAAAAACAAAGGCATTCTGAGTGTGGATGCAGAAGCCATAAATATAAGGTTTCCCAAAGACCATAGGAAAACTGTTTCCAAAAGAGAAACACAAATGTTGAGAATGGAGAAGCAGGGGAAAACCATCAAGAGGTCTCAAAATAAACACCAGATAAAAGCAAGGAAATGTTTATACCTCATGCACCGCAGCTGGGTACACACAGGTGAGAAGAAAAGAGAGTGCTGGACAGGACAGTTAAGTGTAGCACGATAAACAAAAAAAATAAAAAAATTTTATTATTTTCATATTAATTATTCAAGTTATATGCACACCCATAATTTTAATTATTACTCTTACATATACATATATAACTTTAATTGTGGGCAGCAGAATTTCTCTTAAAGAGAGGAGCTATCTTTGTCTAGGAAAATACCTTGAAATGCTTCTTTGGGTGGAAAAATGAGCCTCCTGCAAAAACATGATGTATAAAATGGCAGGTTGGTTTTTTTTTTTTAGCATATTAGATAAGCTGTTCTTCACAAACAGCTAACAGTTATTCAATGATTGGGGTAAGAAAGAAAAGTAAAGAGGGAAGGAAGTTTAGAGGAAAAAAGAAGGGTTAAAACCCACAGCAAGTGGCAGGCCTATAGAAGCAGGGCTCCATGACACGGCCCAAGGAATACGGTCCATGGTATTATTTTCTTTTTATTGTTTATTTATTTTTGAGAGAGAGAGGGAGAGACAGAGAGGGAGAGAGAGAGAGAAAGAGTGCGAGCGGGGGAGGGGCAGGGAGCGAGGGAGACACAGAACCCGAAGCAGGCTCCAGACTCTGAGCTGTCAGCATGGAGCGTGATGCGGGGGTTCAACTCTGGAAACATGAGATCATGACCTGAGTGGAAATCAGACGCTTAACCGACTGAGCCACCCAGGCGCCCCTAGTCGATAGTATTATAACAGTGTTGTATAGTGACAGATGGCAGCTAGCTGGTGGTGAGCACAGCATAACTAGAGCTGTGGAGTCACCGTGTTGTACACCTGAAACTAATGTAACATTGTGTGTCAACTACACTTCAATTAAAAAGAAAGAAAGAAAGAAAGAAAGAAAGAAAGAAAGAAAGAGCAAGGGATCTATGAGAGAGCCCGGGGTGGGGATGTTGGGGGCTCATTCATGAACAGAAGTTTCAATACTCAATTTAAAGTCATCTGTAATGCTGCAATAGAAATGCCCTGCATGGGGCGCCTGGGTGGCCCAGCAGGTCCAGTGACCCACTCTTGATGATGGCTCAGGTCACGATCCCATGGCTGGAGGGAAAGAGCCTCGCCCAGCTCTGCGCTGACATTGCAGAGCCTGCTTGGAATTCTCTCTCTCCCTCCCTCTCTCTCTCTCTCTGCCCATCCTCCCAATAAATAAATAAACGTTTAAAAACTGCCCTGCATTCCCCAAAACCTTTAGTAAAGTCGGCGGAGGGTTTTAGAAAATAAAGTAACAGGCTTCATTCAAGTTTAGAAAGGCCTGGAGCAGACACAAAAGAGCTTTAGTTGACAGCGGTTGTGGGGGAGGGGTAAAAGCCTCTTCCCCCACCACACCACCAATATTGGGAGGAACAATAAGAATAAGGAATGAGAAAAAAAACCGCTTTTTATTTAAATCTTAAAGAGATGACCCCCTTGATCTTTGGATTGCATAAGCAGTGATAACAATACTTAAATTCATTGGGAGAAATTATTTAATTTCCAATGCAGCTATTTTCATGTCTGGTATTATACCTGCATATTTACAGCTTACAAAAACAGTAATTCATATCTCTGTTGAAATCCTTATTTTTTTAATTAAAGAGTTGCCATCTCTGTAGGAAAAAGAATAAAGCATTGACAGGATTGTGGATGAAATGTTGGGGGAACTTAGCACGTACGTCTTAGGAATTACTTCTTGCTGGCACATTCTTCACCAGGCAGGAATTTTAGCCATAAACAATTACTGATGCCTGTTTCTAGCTGCATAGACTTTTAAGAATCTTTTTTAAACTGTGACTCTTCTATCCAGATGAAAGATATTCACTGAAATGCAGAAGTCTGTATAAAATCTCAGGGCGTTATTTACTCCCCTATAACTGAAAGTACCATATTGTGTGCTATATTGTGTGAGATTTTAAAAACGTGGCAAATCTTGGACCCTGGCCTCTCTGCCTTAAACCCTGCTAGTGATCCCTGATGCTCTTATCAGTTAACTACTGAGGATTTCAGTATGCTTTCAGTATAAAATGCTCTCAGTAGTTAACTGAGACTCCCGGTGCTTTTTATTTTTTTTTATTTTTATGTATTTATGTATTTATTTATTTTTATTTATTTATTTTTCCCCCGGTGCTTTTTTTAAAAAAAAATCCTTTGCCATTGGTTTCTAGATTTCCATTCAAGCATCTCTGTTTGGCATTAATGAAAGCCAGTACCTGAATTCTGGTGTATTGTTCAGAAAACTGGAATTTATCTTCATTGGCCCGAGAATGGTGTAACAATGGATAAGTTATTGTTACTTTGGTCATGGATTCTTGGGTCCTACAGCTCCGAGCTCTGCCGCCATAAGCGGAACCTGGAGCCCTTTGCCTTTTCCTTATTTGTGCAGTGAGGGAAGTCAACAATTAACTTTAAGATTTCTTGGGGCACCTGGTTGAGTGTCTGACTTCGGCTAAGGTCATGATCTCGTTTGTTGTGGGTTTGAGCCCCACATCAGGGTCTCTGCTGTCGGATCCTCTGTCCCTTTCTCTCTCTCTCTCTGCCCCTCCCCACTCACTCTCTCTCTCTCTCTCTGACACAAATATACAAAATATTAAAAAAAAGAGTAGATAAATATGCCTCCTTCTGATTATAACTTTCTGAAGGCAAAATCTGTGCCTATTCCCTCAGTGGTCTTTATTTTTTATGTACAGTAAAACAGACTCTAGTGACGATAGTCCCAAAACGTTACTCATGAGAAAGGATGTTCAAATTTACTCCTTTCCAAATGCTGTGCATTCTTTCATCACAAATATCACATCTTGGAAAAGTGGAGCAGATGAATGTACAGGTGGTGGTGCAATGAATTATCAGGATGAGTGTTTCCATGAAAACACACTCCCTACCTTCTCTGTATCATGGCAGCCACTGCTGAGGTTGTTCTCCAGCAAGCCAAGTATCATGATGTGAGGACTCAGGGGATTCGGTGCTGAGCTTGCCAGAAACTAAAGCTTTAGAGCTAATAAATAGGTCATCTTCAGTCCTATGAAATGTGAAGCAGGATCTTGAGTGCCTTTTAATAGGTGATATAACCTGTCCTCTATTAATGGGCGTTTAGACTGATTCCGATCTTGATAGTATAGATAATGCCACCATGGATACTTCCGGATAAATGTCTTGGTGAATACATTTGAATATGTGTATAGGATATGCATATGACCTTCATTTGGTAGCCATATTATCAAGGTGTATGAGGACTTTTACACAAGTGATTAGCCAAAAGTAGTTGGGCTACATATGAGTTGCAACCAATGCCCCGCACCATTCTTTTTGTCAGTAGAATGTCCTTGAAAGTTGCAACTGAATAGTAAGAGAAAGCCAGGTTGATTTGAATATTTTAATATCTACAAGAGTTATTTTTGGAAGCATCTTTAAAGAATGCAGCTTTCTATCAACTTATACTGCCTATGGAGTTAGATTATACATACATATATACAGCTTCTGTCTTAAAACTCAAAAAAGGAAAAAAAAAAAAAAAAGGCCAAATCTCTCAGATAATCAATTAGATAGAAGATATGAGGTCCTTATAACAGACTGTGGACCTCCATGACACAAAGCAAGAGGACTAAAATACCAGCTTTCAAATTATGAAGTCCCTGTTGTAAACTATCAGAATGTTCTATCAGGATTTAGTGACTCTCTTGACTTAAATTTCTGTTGTTATGTAACTTCAAGCAAGCTAATTAGAAATGCAACTCCAAAAATGATATTAGATGATATAATTCCTTTAGGAGATTGCATTTGTCAACCCTAGAAAACTTTAAAATTAAGTATAGAAGTGTTTAAGAGAATCAAAACAATCTTACTAATGCTTTTGGCTAGGTGATATATCTGTGTTTGGTAATTATAAAATACTACTAATGTTTAAGGGAACTTGAGATATTAAAATGAGAGACCAGGTAATTCCAATTTAAAATGCATAATGAAATAGTTGATACAGACTTGCAATCCGTAACTCACACACAATGTTTATGAAAGCTTTGAATATGAAACAGGGTTAAACATCAGTATGTTTCTGTGTTTTTTTTTTAAGATTTTAAAGACTCTTACATGGGAAATTTTTCAGACAGATAATTGACGTACTTAAAAAGGAAGCTGAGCAGATTAAATTAACAAAATTAGCTCAAAATATATGCAGAAATTTAGTCAACTGAGTCTATAAATGTGATCATACACATTTCAAAATTCCCCTAGGGGTGCCGGGGGCTCAGTCAGTTAAGTGTCCCACTCTTGGTTTCAGCTCAGGTCATGATCTCACAGTTCATGAGTTCCATTCCAGCCTGGAGTCCGGCTCTGCACTGGCAGTGTGGAACCTGCTTAGGATACTCTCTCCCCTCTTTCTCTGCTCCTCACCCATTCTCTCTCTCAAAAATAAATAAATAAACATTATTTTTAAAATTCCCCTAAAAATGGTTACTAAAATTATCTAGCTTTACAAATAGAAAAAAAAAAAAAAACAATTGGAAACTGAATTTAAAAAAACTTAAGTAAGAAGTACAGATTTGGATTTTTAATTTTAACAAATTGAATGCTAAATTTTTAAGCAAAAGCAAACCTCTGATTAGTCTCTTCCATATACAAAAGCCACTTTAGGACAAAAGCATTCACATTTATTTTATTTTTTTGAGGTTTTTTTTTTTTTTTTTTTGAGAGAGAGAGAGAGAGAGCACAAGCAGGGGAGGGGCAGAGAGAGAGAGGGAGAGAGAGAATCTTAAGCAGGCTCCACACTGTCAGTACAGATCTCACAACCCGTGAGATCATGATGACCTGAGCCGAAATCTGGAATTAGATGCTCAACCGACTAAGCCACCCAGGCGCCCCCAAACATTCACGTTTTAGAATTGCTAACTCGATAGCCCCCTCTGACACCAATTCATTAGGGCTAAGAAATAAATTTTTTTAAGTTTATTTATTTATTTTGAGAGAGACAGGGAGTACGAGTGGGGGAGGGGCAGAGAGAGGAAGAGGGAGAGAATCCTAAGTAGGCTTTACAGCCAGCACAGAGCCCAACTCGGGGCTTGATCCCACCACCTGTGAGATCATGACCTGAGCCAAAATCAAGAGTCAGACACAACTAACTGATCCACCCAGGCACTAAGAAATAAAAATTTTAAAAGGAGGTCCTACACATAAATAAGAACAACCCATTAGGAAAATTGGCTAATTTCTAAGGAAATGAATACAAACAACCAAAAAAAAAAAAAAATGAGAACATATGTAACCTCACTCTCAGTTAAAGATAGGGGAAAAATCAAAAGTGTGGTCCCATACAATGTTGGTAACAGCTCTGAGATACAGGAATTCCCAGTGAAAAGGTAAACTAGAACTACTGTTTTGGAAGACAAGTTGTCAAAAGTATCATGTTTTAAAATGCACATATCCTTGGACTTGATATTCCACTATCAGGAACTTATCCTGTATACATATTTATGTGTTCACAAAGGCATTCATCCAAGAATGTCCATTGCAGTATTGTTCATATTTTAAAAAATTGGAATGGCCATCAGTAGAGGACAGGTTAAATATGTTATAAAATCCATGCAGTGGCTTAGCATACATCCATTCAAAACAACAAAGTAGTTCTTTGTGTACTGATATATAAAAAACTTCAGTTATGTTAATTAAAAAATAAATAATATAAACCAAGTACAGAGCAGCTGTATGATATACTCCCAATATCTACTGGAAAGAAAAAGAATATTTGTATGTGTATATATGTGTGTGTGTGTGTGTGTGTGTGTTAATGCATATGCAAAGAAAATTTCTGAAAGAATATAAGCCCACTCTTTTTATTTATTTATTTGTTTTGAGAGAGAGAGAGAGAGAGAGACAGCAAGTGGGGGAGAAGGGTAGAGTGGGAAAGAGAGACACAGAGAGAGAATCTTAAGCAGACATCACATTCAGCACAAAGCCTAGCATGGGGCTCAATCCCACAACACTGGGATCATGACCTGAACTGAAATCAAGAGTCAGATGCTCAACAGAAGGAGCCAGCCCAATAAGGATGCTCTTAAAGGTGATTGACTATAAGGAAGATGTATTAGTTTCCTGGGGTTGCTGTAGCAAAGTGCCATAAACTGAGGGGCTTACAATAACAGAAATTTATTCTCTCACCGTTCTGGAGTTGAGAAATCAGAAATCAAAGTGTTGGCCAAGCTTATTCCTCCTGAGGGCTGTGAAGGAGAATTGGTTCCATGCCTTTCTCTTAAATTCCAATGAGGGCTGGCATTCCTTAGTGTTCCTTGGCTTGTAGATGCAGCTCTTCCATCCCTGTCTCTATCTTCACATGACCTGCCTCTAAGTTTTCACATGGCCTTCTTCTTATGAAGACAATAGTTGTATTGGGGTATGGCCCATGCAACTCCAGTAAGACCTCATCTTAATTAATTACATCTGCAACAACCTTATTTCCAAATAAGGTCACATTCTGAAGTTTTGGGGTTATGACTTTAACATAGCCTTTAGGGGAGACAAATCAACTCATAACAGAAGGATATGGCCATCTGAACTTAGAGAAAAAGCTAAAAACTAGTTAATAAGACTACTAGTTAAGGGGTTCGTGGGTGGCTCAGTCAGTTAAGCATCCAACCTTTGATTTTGGCTCAGGTCATGAGTTCACAGTTCATGAGATGGAACCCCACATTGGGCTCTGCGCTGAGTCTGCTTGGGATTCTCTCCTCTCTCTCTCTCTCTCTCTCTCTGCCCCTCCCCCACTTGCATGAGTGCTCCCTCTCGCTCTCTCTCTCCCTCAAAGTAAACGAACTTAAAAAAAATAAGACTACTAGTTAAGTGATAAAGGCATGATTAAGTGCTAGTATGGTTCTGATCCCTTCTAAGACAAACATTTGGACAACAAATGTAAACAGATTGTCCAAATCTCAACATGCAGCATTCAGTTAAATTTAATGATGTTTCCCTCCCCTACTCAGAAGACTTCCTTTCTGTTGAAAACAACAAGAAGTCAAAACTCAATTTCCCTCAAGTGATATTTTTATTTCATGGAGTCTCAGAGACAAAAAGGGCCTTTAGGGACCTTTCTGTATACACCTGCAATGCTTCACAGTATCTTCAGCAAGAGGCCAGTCTCTGCCTGAACATCTCTAGGAAGGAAAAACCCAGTGCTCCCTGGAGCAGTCCTCTCTGTGGCAGCCTTTTCTGGTGGTTAGATTCTGAGCCAAATTCTGCCTCCCTAAAATTTTCACCATACTGTCTTTGGTCAACCATCTGAGCTTTGCAAAATTGCATATTTTATATTTTAAATTATATATACATAGGTAAATATGTGTAAGTATGTATTTTATAAAATGTCCTAAAAAATATTTTTAAATACATGAAAAATATATTTACATTCATTTAAGTTTCTAAAACCTCTGGGGACATCTTTGGGCTCCGTTCCATGTCTTACCTGAGTGAAAATTATAACCCAATGCCATAGAGGCAAGTAACAAAAATTAAAATTATAGAATTAATAATTAGGTACAGGAGAAGTTGTGCCACAAGCGGAAGCATTGAGAAATAGCAATCAGCTATCTAAAAAATGATTCACTGGCCAGAGTCTCACTGATAATCAATTCTTGCAAATACCTCTGCTGCCAGAAAATGCTCATCGATGTAATTTGACTAACATTTTTATAAGAAAATACCCAATATAAGTATAATAATTTTCTTTGAAAATTCAACTCATATTTCCTGGATGTTCCTAAAGAGATATATTCTCCTGGGGAGAATGGGAAAAACAAAAAAAGCAACTTCAGGTGCACAAAGAAGAGCTGAAAGCTTTGAAAATAATAAGGGGGATTTTGTGGGAATTTTGCCCAAGACATCTCTGAGAAAACTTACACACTTCAGGCAGCTTGGACAAGGCAGGAATTCTGCATATGAAAGGGTTCCATGAAATGGTGACAAATTGTTCCATTCACAGTTACGCTGCCAGGTTTTGTCACACAGTACGAGAGACATTAATAAATATATGTCAGCTTGTCATTCCCTCACGAAATACCCCCTTCACCCAAATAAATCGGCTCCTTTGAGGCTACAATGGCCATCTTTGTCTAAGAAATACTCGCTCAATTTGTAGACCCACGCTGTTTGCTTGGGGATACCAATCCACACAAACACAATGATGACGCTTCTTTGGAAATAGGAAATATCTCCATAGCGCCCAGAGGTGCTGCAGGGAAGTGTAATCATGAGTCACTTGGACGGTCAGTGACTGTCAGAAAATCAAAGCTAGCGTATGACTAAGATGAAGTTCTAATAAAACAAACGGAACTCAATATGACAGTAACTTGGCCACCCAATTGTTCAGTGAGGTAGCTCAGAAAAGTGAGTGTCCAATTTGCCCTCTTCCTTTCATTAATTGTAAAGGATGGCATTTCTTCATTACTTCTATCATTTATTTATTTTTTTCCTTCATGCCTGTATGTATGTATGTATCTATTTATTTATTTATTTTTATACTCTTTTTTTTTCAATATATGAAATTTATTGTCAAATTGGTTTCCATACAACACCCAGTGCTCGTCCCAAAAGGTGCCCTCCTCAATACCCAACATCCACCCTCCCCACCCTCCCACCCCCCATCAACCCTCAGTTTGTTCTCAGTTTTTAAGAGTCTCTTATGCTTTGGCTCTCTCCCTCTCTAGCCTCTTTTTTTTTTCTTCCCCTCCCCCATAGACTTCTGTTAAGTTTCTCAGGATCCGCACTTCTATCATTTAATTTTTTTTTTCAACGTTTATTTATTTTTGGGACAGAGAGAGACAGAGCATGAACGGGGGAGGGGCAGAGAGAGAGGGAGACACAGAATTGGAAACAGGCTCCAGGCTCTGAGCCATCAGCCCAGAGCCTGACGCGGGGCTTGAACTCACGGACTGCGAGACCGTGACCTGAGCCGAAGTCAGCCGCTCAACCGACTGAGCCACCCAGGCGCCCCCGCACTTCTATCATTTAAAGAAACGTCCTGTGATAATTAAGGCCTAGACGTGATAACCTCATGTTAAAAAAAAAAAAAAAAGGTATTACTTAAAATATAAAAATTCTCCCTTTACAATAATATTTATGACTGACTTGTGGTAAAAACTAAAGGTTAGGCAATCTGTGAGCACATTAATGATACAGCTGTCTGGATAAGCGACACGCAGTCCTGGGCTGCTTCTGCTGCACTCCAGTAGGATTTTCTTACCAGAAACAGTTGATTGGGTTCCTGGGCGGTGAGCAGTTTACTGCCAAAGATTTACCTAGTGTTAAAAAAGAGGCATTATTGTTCTGCTCTTTCTAGAATTCACATTTCAAAAGTGGTTTGTTGCTTGCGTCCTTGTTTTTCCTTTAGCAATGATTTTTTTTTTTTTTTTTTTTTTTTTAGCAATTTATCTTCAAGTTAGCTAACATACAGTGTATACAGTGCGCTCTTGGCCTCAGGAGTAGATTCCCGTGATTCATCACGTCCGTAAAACACCCGGTGCTCATCCTAACTACTGCCTTCCTCAATGCCCATCACCCATTTTTCCCGCCCTACCCCCATCAACCCTCAGTTTCTTCTCTGTATGTAAAAGTCTCTTATGGTTTCCCTCTTCTCTGTAACCATATATATTTTTTTCTTTCCCTTCCCCCATGGCCTTCTGTTAATTTTCTCAGCTTCCACATATGAACAATGATTTTTATAGACTTACTCACAGCTATACACCTAGAACTAAATAAAATCCAGAACAAAATGTAAAAGATTTGGATTCCTCAATAAAGTCATAACGAAAGAAGGGAGTAAATGTGCCAGGATATCAATTAAACTCTGCTTAGAGTCCCACACAGTAGACTTCAGCAGGTAACTGACGGAAGGGCTGCTTATCTGGAGGTACATACTCAGCTTTCCCACAAATTGCCAAAAGAAATCTTTCTTAGCATGTCTCAGTCATGTCTCCAATACTATCGTAGCCTGCCCTCACTAATTTTCACCACCGGCTCAAGGAGAGGTTTTTTTCCTCTTGGACTGAACATTCTACTGTTCTTCTAAAAGATACTTTCCAAATATAGTCCCTCACCTGATTGTACCCAGCCAGAGTTGGTTTGAGACTGGGTTTTGCAAAATCAGGGGTTTTACCCAACAGTGGCTAATTTGGGTTTTGGTTTTGGGGTCGTGGCCTTGAAGAACACGGAGGGCTTCCACTTTCCAAGTTTTCTTAACTGACTGGTGACTCGTCCGGAAACAAGTATCGCTGTTTTTCTTTTCAATGAATTCTGCCCCCCCCCCCCCCCCCCCCACTTCTGGCAGGGCAGTTCATGAGACCTAATTAAAACATGTTATTTCCACACCACCAAACGAGAAGTCAAACTAACCTTTTGCCTTTACAACTTATGTTGTCAGAGGCCTGGGCGAGGGATTGGGGTAAGGAGCTTTATCAGCTTGCAGCCTATCTTCTTTGGAAAACAAAAAACCAAAAACAAGCCCATAACTTTCCTGCACTACTCTGGTTCTTCTTCCATGGTTCTGCTCCCTCTTTTCTCTCGGTGCCAAGAAACACTGATAGTTCGAAGCTCTTACAGTCCTTGGCCCTCATGCTCTGTCAGTCCACCTCAGGACTTCAATCCCACTGCATTCCTTCCCAGACCTGGTGGACGTGTCGTATAAGTATTTAACTTACGTGAACCATAATTCATCAACTCTATGACTTCTTTGACTGCAAGATGCACCATTATTTTAACTACCACTAAAAACAGTGAAAATGTTGCCACTTAAAAAGTGTACGTGTGCCATCAAATGCATGACACATTCTAACTTCAGAAATATTAAACTGTGCAAAAAATATTTATCTTTGAATCGACGAACTATGGTAATTTAAGGCAAGAAGAAAAGAGAATAGCTTTAAATATCCTTATAAGAGTATTAATAGAACCACCGGCTTTCTCCCATTTTGGTTTCCTCATTGCCTATAGTACTGCCTTATCTCTTCCTTCGCTTGATATCTTTATCACCAAAACAAATTTTTTTTTTTTGTCTACTGTGTGCAGGTCCTGTGGTAGGTGCTGGGGGTCACTAAGTAAACAAGAGACTGTCTTTGTATTCAAGACTCAGTTTCATTGGAGGTGTGGATACGCAAAGCTGCTGAAGAATTACAATAGAGTGACTATCACTCTACTAGACAGAAGCATGGAACTCTATAGGAGCAGGGAAAGATAACCTAACCCAGTCCAGCAGAAGTTAGGAGAACATTCCAGAAAGAAGGCATCTGAGCCATGATCTCAAAAATAAATAAGAACATTTAGCCATTCAAAGGGAGAAGGCAGATGAGAAAAGAGAGATACTCAGGTGAAGAAAACACTAGGCAGTGAGAGAAATGTTAGTATTGTGTTCTGGCAAATGCCAAAGGTTCCAGAAGACTGTAGGACAAAAAGAAGTGAGGTGAGCTAGAAGCAGCTCCTGAACGGCCTGGTCTGCTGTGTGCAGGAGATGAAAATTGATTCTGAGGAAATTGGCAAATCAGTGAAGAGCCTGAGCATAAAGTGACAAGATCGGGTAAACCCTTTATTTTCATTTGTCTTACTTTCTCTTTGTGAGAATAAGATTAATTATGAATAATGATTTGGATCTTCCCTCTGCCTTGGCTTCTGAAGTTGTACCATCATTGTACTGGATAACCACTTTTGTTTTTTCCTTCTGGAGATGGCTATCTATCCATTTTGATATATTTTCTTTAGTACATTATATATCTTTTCCCTCTAGTATCTCTTTCTGAAAGTTCCACCAGTCAGATTTTTGGCTTCTGAGATTGATCTTTGATTTTTATCTTCTTCAAAATTTCCATCTCCCCATCTTATGGTTCTATGTCTGGGAACACTCCTAGAATTTATCTCCCAATGCTACTAATCCTATTTTTATGGGAGAAATAGCACTACTGTATTTTTAATTCCTGAGAACTCTATTGGGTTTCTTTCTTTCTTTCTTTCTTTCTTTCTTTCTTTCATTTTCTTTAATGTTTATTTTTGAGAAAGAGAGACAGACTGGGCATGAGCTGGGGGGGTGGGGGCAGAGAGAAAGGGAGACACAGAATCTGAAACAGGCTCCAGGCTCTGAGCTGTCAGCACAGAGCTTGACACGGGGCTCGAACTCATGAACCATGAGATCTTGACCTGAGCTGAAGTTGGATGCTTAACCGACTGAGCCTCCCAGGTGCCCTGGGTTTATTTTTTTTTCTTTACAGCAATCTATTATTGTTTATGGACTTAATAGCTTCCCAAGAATATTCTTCTCAAAGAATATTAATAAACATTTTTAGCATCTGCATGATCCCTGCATTATCTCCATTTTCTTTTTTCCCCCCTGATTTCTCCTTGTTTACTTTGGTTCCTCTCTTCATGATGAGGATTTACTTTAACTTTCTGGTGATCCAAGGTTGTTCCTAGTTAAGAGTGGGACTTTAAAATCTGAGTGGAAGCTACGTGCACACACACACAGGGTTAGTTGACTTCCCTGCAGGGAGGTTGTACAGACACCTGGCCATTTTGTCAGGGTTTCCAAACCACTAGTCTTTCCTCTAATCTTTTACCTTTAACAGCATCCTGGTTGTGGTGTTATGTGCATGTGAAGGGAAGGGGGACTGGAGGATTAAACTATTCTAGAGTCTTCTAATAAGAGCAGACTTTTATTAGTTCCCTTGTGTTGAGTCATGACTCTAGCCTTCACTCCTCTGTCACCATGTGTGGTGTCTTTGAATCACCAGCCACTCCCATCCGGTTTCTCTGGTTAATAAATGATGTTCATAGTAATGATGGGCAAAGTGGGAAGTGTTGTAGGCATGAATGTTCTGTTCATGGCAGGCACTGGGGAATTAGAAGGACCTTTTAGGGTTCCATTCCTTGGACAGGACCAACTTATATAATCTTCCCATCTACTCCTTGGTCCAGCCCCATGCCTCAACCCTCTATCTACCACACTGGCTGCTGCTGGGAGCTAAGCCTCTCCAGGGTTCTGAAGTGTGAACTGCTTTCACCACAGTTACTGTGCTACCTGTGTGGACATGCGGTCTGGATTCCCCTGCCCTAATAAGTCAACGTCTACAATTTCATCCATGTCTGTCACTCAGCAATTTGTTCAAATAGCTTGCCTGCTGAAGCCCTCTTCTGTTCTTTTTGTCGCATTAGGTTTGATAGCCTTTTATTTATTTGAGTTTAGTGGAGGCTTGGGAGACAGAGGGGGTAAACATGTGAGTTCAATATGTCTTCTTAAACTCAGTGCCATATTTGCAATTTAGATTTGCAAAGTTTTCGCTCGAATAATTCCTGAGGCTCATGTATGGAATAAATATATTTTCTGAACCATAAATCAATAAGCGTGATCTGAACATTATGAGAGACAGAAAGACATTGGAAGTTAGAGCTCTCCTGAAAAATTAAAGTTGCACAGTTGTAGTTCCTAGCTAACACCTACTCTCTGCTTTCTTCTATTTTCATACTATTTTTGGCCTTAGTTAAATTTTCTAAAATCATAAGCCAAGCTGGAATAATGAGATGTCTGGAACACTTGAATCCAGGCAGCTTTCGCTCATGATCCCAACTTTCGCACTCTGATCCCCCAGATGCGGTCACTAGTACTTCATGGAATTTATACGCACAATTTCAGGCTTTGGCAGGTTTTTTTTAAAATGTTTATTTATTTATTTTGATAGAGAGAGAGAGAGAGAGAGAGAGAGAGAGAACCTACAGGAGAAGGGCAGAGACAGAGGGAGACAGAGGATCCCAAGCAGGCTCCAGGCTCTGTGTTGACAGCAAAGAGCCCGATATGGGGGCTCGAACTCACAAACGGTGAGATCATGACCTGAGTCTAAGTCAGATGCTCAACTGACTGAGCCACCCAGGTGCCCCGGGGCAGATTTTTAATCTAGATAAGGGTCAACTTTTCTACTTGCGGCTCAGAAGGACTTTTTTTTTTTTTTACTTTTGCATGTTTGACACAGCACAACTAACTGAGCCAACAACTCAGATTTTTAAAAATTGCCCTCAGCAGCAGGTCCAGTTGGTTAATCCAGTACTTACTCTTCTTTGACTCCATTGTTTGGTTTCCTCCCTTTTCCTTATAACCTTCTCAACAAATGCATTCCCCCCAGGCAAGGCCTGGAGAGAGTCTCCAACGCTGGTATCCTCCCCAAGGAAGGAAGCAGTTTTATTTAAAATGTCACAATAAACCTTTGGTGTGGGCGGTAAGAAGCCGAGGGCATGAGGAGGCTGGCACTGAAAGAAATAAAGATAATTCAGCACGTCACCAGCAAGAATTTAGAAGCTTGCGAAGACAGGAGGGAGCAAACAAAAAGCATTTCGAAACCACTCGGCACAGGAAAAAATAGGAATTTGAGGATAAGAAAAACTATGGCTCTGCAAAGGAGCAAAGAGTAAGACTTTTAATCATTGGGACGTCAAATATTCAAATACACGTGTGTGTGGTATACATGTCACAACAAATAAATACGTATTTTTCGTATTTGTTAACACAATACAATATATATTTAACTCCTATACAGGTCAATATACGTATGTCAAAATAAATCCCGTTCGTTTCCACACACCTTCGGAAAAGACACCCAGAGTCTGGATTTAGGTGGATTTCCTAAGGGAGTTAGAGAGCACTGATCAAGGAAGGATGTTGAGTTTGACAGGGTACAAAAAGAAGTGGCAGATGAGGAACAGCAGAGTAAACCATGAACTGAAAAAAAAAAAAAAAAGCAGAAACAACAGCTTCAAGCCAGCAGTGGCCAGGACAACTGTAAATCATCTCCCCTGAAAATCCACGGAGAGACAGGAAGGAACTCGAGGTTCCCATTCTAAATTCATAATACATCAGCTGACATCTGGGTTGGTTTTATGCAATGTCTCGGAGCCTAAAAGAAAGGTAAGCGAAACTTGCCGAAGGAGGCAGCATCTTATACTCTGTCTGCATTTGATGAGGAGCAAACAGAAAAAAGTATTTAGCCTAAGTAAGGACACGCTGGAATGGCTCAGGAGATCCCCTTTGCGGAAAGTGGCCCAGGGTAAGTTGGGGCAGGGAGAAGTGGTGTTGGGGAAGGAATGTAAGCAGAGAGTGGGAGACGGGACTGGATGGCCCCCAAGGTCCTTTAAGATCCTGAGAGTCCATGGTTCCAAGAGCTGTGCGGACTCCAACCTCTCCACTTTTCCCCAAACGTAACTAACATAACTAACGTCAGACTGATGTTGTGTGTATGCCTCAAAGCTCTCTTAGCGAAGCTCAACAGCACCACATGGTAGTCCTGATTCTTGTTCAAGCCGGTGGTGGGGAAATAGAGGTCTTGCAAAAACTATGCTATTATTTCCTGTTGGATAAACTCTGTCATTCTCTAAAAACACCAGAAGGAGAAAGGAACAAGGGTCCAAAGTGGAAAAGCTTCCAAAACCAGGAGGAAGTGGGCCAGCTTGGAAGGGCAGGAATAGCCTCTTACACAGAGGCCTCCTCCTGGTCCGGACCGGGTTTTTGTTTCTGTGAAAAGGGTCAGCGTGCTAAACTATTATTTGTATATGTGATGCTTTCTCGTAAGCACGCTCTAAGGACTTGCATTTTAATTCAAGATGCTGTCTTTATTTTAGGGAAAAATCAGTTAAAAGGGTCAGCACTAACCTGTCATTTTCCTCTTCTATTTTAAAGCTCTCTGTATGGGAGTTAACTTCTCCCAAAACAAGCATTTGGAAAATTCCTGGTTAGGCCGCTTGCTTGTTTTGTGAATGATGTTTGTGGTCAGCTATAACATATATAGCATGCCTTCTTCGTATTGCTGTCTTTTTCATGCATGTTTTTCTTATTTTGGCATTTTTATGGAAGTGATTAAATATTATTTGGTCTCAAGCTGGTGTAGAAATTGTGGAGATGCAGAAAATACTCTCTAGCTGAAATCCAACATACACATACCCACACAATCATAAACACACACACATATGCACGCAGCATTTCTAAAGTATGTCCAGATAGCTTTTGTTCAATTCTTTACTTCTTCTCTTCTTCCTTCCTTCCTTCCTTCCTTCCTTCCTTCCTTTCATGTGGAGGGAAGGAAATGAAAGCAAATACGATTTCCATTTCATTTTCGGCTTGCTTTCTGATAGACACAGCATTGTTTGGATGGCCAGGCCTCCAGCTTTTACCCAGAGGTAAATGTTGGAGAAATGTTGTTTCCAGTCTTATTCAGAATGAGTGAAATATTTTTGCAAGGCGTCACTTTCCAAGCTTTCATTAATGTTCACAAGTTTCAAAAGCAAGTTAGAATGTTTCAGTAACTTTTAAAGGGATATTCTTTCCCCACCCGACCCCACCTTTCAAAAATAAATATAAAATTAAGCTGAAGAGAAAGTAAATCCTGGTATCTAGATAAAAAATTCATGACACACTGATTAGTATTTAATAAGTTCCAAAAAGTATCCCCAAGAAGTAGAATGTTTCTTATTCTATTAAATCAGTCGTATATAGTGTTATGTGACAAAAATCTAACAATTTTAGGAGAAACTGTGTTTTGTTCTTAGAAAATTCAACTTCTATTGACACTGAGTAAAGAGGAGTATGGAAGAGTAAAATTGGGACGTAAGCCAGAATAAATTTTCTGTGAGAAATTCTATCAGATGACTTAAAAAGTCTATTCAATATTCGGTATCACCTGTAGACATAATGAGAGAAAAAAATCTATTCCATTTAATTACTTCTTAGAAGGTTTAATTGGAATACTGGCTTGCTTGCTCTATATTTCAGGAGTTGGGTCTGCATGATATTTATGTTATAACTAAGAGATTATTATATATTTGGAGATATTTTTTCAAAGACTCTCTATACGTAATTATAATAATGATTGAAGACATATTAAAAAAATTTCTTTACTTATCCATATTATTTAGTTGCTAGGAGACAAATATAAAGCATCTAATATTATTAAACAGGTTATAATCCACTTTTAATTTCACAATAAGAATTGCTTTGGGATGTGTATTTATTCAGACTCTGTAGATATATTGTATACTCAGTGTAAATAATAGCATCTTTCTCTGCATGGTGTTTGCAATTTGGAGAAGGGTTAATAAACATATCTTACTGACTAAGCATGTTGAAGCTCCCCTAAAAAAGTAAGATGATCACCAGCTCAGAGCATTGTCAAATTATTTGCAATTTAAAATATATTATGACTTACATAAATCAATTGAAAGCAAAATGTTTAATCCTCTTCTTTGTGTTCAAAATATGTAATGATATTATTTTATACAACATTTCTGGCATGATAAATTTTATCTCTTATCATAGTATGCAGGGCAAGTATTTTTCAAACTGAAGAATGCTGCACACACAGAGTAGTTATTTGCCATAAGACACAAAGTAGTGGCTGTGCCATTATTAGCCACAAGGTCAACTATACCCCAGGCCAGTGTACCCTCTATTGGAGTGGAAAAAAGACCTTCTTTACTGAGGAACTCGAACTTGAACCTTCTTTGCCATGAATAAATTATCTTACGATCTTTGTGTCCTCATTAACATTTGTGTTCTTTAAAATATCATCTTCCATTATATTTTAAGAAGATCCATTCAGAGAAATATCTTTACTTCCTTCCTTAACAAAATACTGTTATGGCTTTAAAAAATGTTTTTATTGTGTCCAGACTTATATGGCTGTTCAGTTTGGAGACTGTTCAATGGTAACGAATAGTACAAATTCTTCAAAAAGATTATTTCAGCCCCAAATGTTTCCCAATCCAAAGAGTAAGTTTTTCACCTGATTCATCTCAGGTTTTGGTGTGTGTGTGTGTGTGTGTGTGTGTGTGTGTGTAGCACTTTGTTGCCAACTCTATTTCTATTCTATCTTTATTCCCTCACATTGTTTTCCTTGCTTGGATCCAAGTCTCTATCTCTTCCTATGACTTTTACTCAGGACTGCCATAACCGGTGAGCATTCCTCAGCTAAGAAGAACCAGATGGCCATGAAGAGATGTTAATGTTTCCCTCACATGTCCTCTGGGCAATCTTTCTTCACAAGGGACAAGTGTGCTAACTTACCACTGCTCTGAGACTTATACTAATCCAAATAACAAAAGACAGTTGTCCTATCTTGATGGCAGACATGAGGCAGAAGAATCCTACCTTTATGCAGCAAAAAGTTGACTGGTTTGGAGAACAAATTGTTTGGAGAAAGCCCTAAGTTGTACTATATCTGATATATACAGTGCCATTTATTATATATACAGTAGTACCAAAATAATTTTCTGATTCAATTACAGTGTTTTAGGCAAAATAGAAACATACGGCATTATGATTTTACATTATAATGCTCAAAGATACTTGGAGATTAAAAAGAGTATGCATCTAGCAAAATAAAAAAATTAGGAAAATTAATAGCATCTGTGCTAAGAGAGACATTAGGGATAATTCAAAACTCTAATATATATATCCTCTTCCTTCTCCTTCATCAAATGTTTAGGAGGTCATTCCGAGTAGCTTAAAGTTGACTTGGCAGGGTAATAGGAGTTAGAAGAATTTATTTGAATCTTGGCACCTTCACGAGGAATCTACATGCACTTGAAGGAGTATCCCTGATTCTCTGAGACCCATTTTTATCACCTTCAAAATGAGGACAATTATACTTCTCTAACTTGCAACAAGGATAGAAGGATCCAATGAGAGCTAAAATAGCTCCAATTTTTGAAAGTTTATTAAACTATAAAGTTATATGCAAAAATGCATAATCAGCATCATCTTCGTGAAGGTCAAAGTTCCATCCCATTCCTCTTCTGCTCCCTGGTTAGAGGTGCCACTCACGCTGGAGCGACAGAAGGATAAGGAAGAGAAGTGATGCCCTCCCCACCCTCAAGACATCAGCAGTACCTTCAAAATGGAGAATTGCCTTTTGCAGCTCTATCCTGACAACCAAAGACACTCCCAAAAGAAAATCTACTTAAAGCTTTGTAGATTAATTCCTTACCTTTATCAAGCCAGAAAAAAGAAAAAAACAAACCCTGTAACATCTCATCAGACAAGCACATGACAGCAATACAGGCCTCTTTCTAGGGCTCAGGAGCCAGACTTTGTACCTATTTGTTCTCCTCGCCCCCGGGGTGTGAAGCAGACAGGAAAGGCAGGTCATTCTGCAAATCATCTGACTCCAGCCTGAAATCAGTAACCCAGAAAAAAAGCACTTGGGAACATAGGGCCATCAAAGAGGGGCCCAGGCCTGGGCCTTCTGATAAGGCCTAATGTTGAGGGGACAGTGGTTATTAGGACTCCATGGATCCGTGATCCTGGAAGGCACCCCTCCGGCACGCATGTCTGGGTCTGCTCTGGAGGGGAGCTAGGGAAACAAAGCCATTCTTTCAGTTAGGGGGGTGCCATGATATCCAGAATCTGAATTTGGGGTTTCTAAAGGCTGAAAGAATAATGGTTTTTAAAATAGCTCCATGTGGGAAGTTCTCTGAGCTAAGCATGGAATCCTAGGGAGTGGAGCCACGACTTCTTTACGGACAGCACCCAACTGGTAAACCAACAGTAACAGGCTTATGGAAAATGTTGCATGAGGGGCACCTGAGTGGCTCAGTCAGTTAAGCATCTGACTCTTAGTTTTGGCTCAGGTCATGATCCCAGGGTCGTGGGATCGAGCCACACGTTGGGCTCCATGTTGAGTCTCTCTCTGTCTCTGTCTGCTTCTCCCTCTCCCTCTCCCTCCCCCTCTTTCCCCTGCTTGCACGCTCTCTCTCTCTAAAATAATTAAAACAAATGTTGGATGAATGAATGAGTGAATGAATTATGAACAAATGAACTATATGAAACACCTAATGGTGCCAGTGATCTTTAATTCTTTGTATTGCAGAAATTTTCAAATATAAACAAGAATGTAGAGAATTGTACATTGAACCCCTACATACCCATCACTCTGCTTCAACAATCTTGTTTTGTCTATATCCCCCTTTGGGGGATGGAGTAGGTTATTTTATTTTTTTAATGTTTATTCATTTTTGAGAGAGAGAGAGAGAGAAAGCACAAGTGTGGGAGGGGCAGAGAGAGAGGAAGACACAGAATCTGAAGCAGGCTCCAGGCTCTGAGCTGTCAGCACAGAGCCCCAACATAGGGCTTGAACTCATGAACCACAAGATCATGACCTGAGCCAAAGTCAGGCGCTTAACCTACTGAGCCACCCAAGAGCCCCTGATGCTTTTTAAAAGATCACTTCTGTGATATGCTGTAGAAAATACGCAGCTAACTGTGAAGTCTATTTGAAGTATACTGAAGCCTGTCAATATATCTACCAGGTTAGAGGAAATATAGATAGAAGATCAAATTAAATGACACCACCAGGCATGTCAACAAATCCATGCTGTGGTACATTAAACTGGATAAATGGATAGTTTTCTCCAACAAGTCAATGGTGTTAACAAAATAGAGTGGTGTGGGGTGGGAAAAACTGCTATAGATTTATGGACAATTTAAAAGACAAACTATTCAATTTTCTGTTTGTTTTGAATCTTGCTTAGGTTATGAGTCTAGCAAATAATATATTAAGAGATATTTTTGAGACAGAGGAATCAGGATTTTACAAGACATTAAGAATTACTGTTAATTTTGTCAAGTGTGTGAGTGCATTATCTAGCCTTTTTAGATACCAAGTATAGAATATAACAGGTTCCTATTATGGACCTACTAGAAATCAGATCCTCAAATTAAACGATATATGTCCTCTCTTTTTGGCTTTACTTGTTTTAATGGATCTGTATCAGTGTAGTAACTAACTACATGCAGCTATTTTTTTAAGTTTTCAGAGAGAGAGAGAGAGAGAAAATGAGCAGGGGAGGGGCAGAGAGAGAGAGAGAGAGAGAGAGAGAGAGGGAGAATACCAAGCAGGTTCTGCACTGTCAGTGGGGAGCTTGATACAAGGTTCCAACTCACGAGCCACGGGATTGTGACCTGAGCCAAAACCAAGAGTCAGATGCTTAACTGACTGAGCCACCCAGATGCCCCATGCAGCTATTTTCTTGAACCTGGAACAAAAGGAACTGTAGAAGTCAGACAAGTTTAGTGGGTGCTCCCCCTCACTAAAGAAGGAATATCACAAAGGCAAAGATAAAGATTTCTGGTTGGCAAGAATAGGTGAGAAGGGAAAGCTAAATCATGTTTGAAGATTACAATGATTTGCTGATAGTTACAGTCAATGAAACATGTTGCTTATGGGAAGTTAGAAATCACCAGGCTCTGTCAGGATAGGTGCTATGGGGAAAGCATAAATCAGAGAGGAGGGAATAAGGATAAGGTAGTAGGGCAGCAACTGAAAATTGATTGGTTTCGTTAGCTTTCTCGAGCTGCTGTAACAAACTATTAAAATCTAGGTGGTTTAAAACAAGAGAGATTTATTCTCTCACAAATCAAGGAGGTGTCAGGGCCCTGCTTCTTCCAAAGGCTCCAAGGAAGAATCTGTTCGATGCTTCTCTCCCAGCTCCTGTTAACAGCCTCTGTCCTTGGTGTACGCAGGCCGGCCAGCTGCATTGGCCCAACCTCTGCCTCCATCTTTATATCATCTTCTTTCCTGTGTGTCTGTGTCCAATTTCCCTTTTGTCATAAGGACACCAGTTGTCGGATTTAGGGCCGATCCTAATCCCATATGACCTTATCTTAACTAGATTACATCTGCAAAAACCCTATTTCCAAATAAGGTCACTTTCACAAGTTCCAGGTGGACATGAACTTTTAGGAGGACCCTACTCAACCCGAAACAATGGTCAAAAATACTCTCCATGAGAAGGTGACGTTTGAACAACTACCAAAACTACTTAGAAAGCTTAGAAGTCATGAATCCAGAGGAAGACAGCCCAGGCAAAGAGCGGCAAGTGTGAAAGTCTGAAATATGAATGGGCCTGGGGTGTGAAGTGAGTGAAGGGAAGATTAGCAGTTACAAAGTAATGGAAGGGAGGGCAGTTCAATACAGCCTTGGAAGCCATTTCTAAGGACGTTGGCTTTGACTCTGACGGAGATGGGAATTATTGAAGGGTTCTAAACAAAAGTGTGAAATTACTGAACATTTTTCATGAGACCACTAGCTGCTATAAGGACTAGACTGTGGGAGGGATAAGAGCAGAAGCAGCGAGAGGTTATTTCAATAGTCCACGTGAGAAATGATGATGGTTTGGACCATAGTGGTAGCAGTGGCAGAACTTGGAAGCTTTTGGGTAATAAGAGTAACACACAAAAATGTTCCAAAGATTGTTTCCCATTAATCCTTATCTCTTTTATTATCAGGTATCTTGTCACCTCTTAGTATTCATTCCAGAGGATGGAGGCAAGCACCAAAATTTAAGAATTGTTTTTATGAGAAAATCTTAAAATGAGAAATGACCATTTCCTTTGTCCTGCAGTTAACATAGACAGCTATCATAGGGCCTGGTACTTACCAAGAATTTGTTATTTTACATGCATCCCTATATCATTTAGCCCTCGAAATAAGCCTGTACCACAAGCATTGTTTTCCATTTCGCACAGTAGAAACGTAAAGGTTAGAGACTTTAAGCAGTTTATCCAATCATACGAATAGTTAATGCCAGAACCAGGATTCTAATGTAGGTATTCTGAATCTCCATCCCAAGTGATTTTCATTATATTGCAGTGAGACAGGAAAACAAAGTCATTATTCTATTTAAGTAGCTAATCACTGTGGTCCCGATCTTTATTTTATTTTATTTTAATTTTTTTTTTAACATTTATTTATTTTTGAGACAGAGAGAGACAGAGCATGAACGGGGGGAGGGCCAGAGAGAGAGGGAGACACAGAATCTGAAGCAGGCTCCAGGCTCTGAGCTGTCAGCACAGAGCCTGATGCGGGGCTCGAACTCACGGACCGTGAGATCGTGACCTGAGCGAAGTCGGAGGCTCAACCGACTGAGCCACCCAGGCGCCCCGTGATCTTTAAACACCATGTTCCAGAGAGACTTTACTCGATGTTTTTCATTTATAGATGGTTGATTAATTAATTTGACTGATTATTATTATTGACCAGGAAAATTGTGAAAAGAGACCCTTCAGTAGTCAATGTATTAGGAGAGAAAACAGCTAGTCTACACCTCATAACAGGGTATGCCAGAGGCTCAGAGGAGCTGAATCGCAGCGCAGATCTCTTTCCATCTCTATATTCAGTGACATCACATGACACCTTGAAATAAGCTACGGTGGGGGTAGTTACTCCTTGCAAATCAGCAAGCACAGTGAATCTGAGCTTTTTTTATTCATAGACCAGATTTAAAAACAAACTGTTGTCTATAACTCGAATTCAATAACAACAAAATATAAAGGTGTGTGTGTGTGAGAGAGAGAGAGAGAGAGAGGGAGGGAGGAAGGGAGAGAGGAAGGATGAGAGGAGGGAAAAAGAGAGATGAGACAGTGTGATCAAATTACTGGGTGTAGTTAATGTTAACGTTAGTTTAAAAACTGCCTCAATATAAACCAAAATAACAGAATGTGTCCACTTGACAGATAAACACATTTAAAGTTTACGATTACACATTTCCTGGTCGGCCTCGGCAAAATGACTTTAGGACTTGAGCATTTTCAGCAACAACTGCGGAGTTCTGGACTGGGTTTTCCTCCCTCCAAACCCACACCCAGCCTAACTTTCCCAGGTGGTGTTTCTTCCACAAACACACTTTCGGTGAGCTCAGTTCTTCCACGGACGGCTGGAGCAACAGCAATCCGGGTAGAGGCCCACTGATGGGTTTCAGGAGCTTGGGCGTCTCTCCCAACAGAAGCAAGTGATGAGGTTTCTTTCCCTGTGCTGGCCTGGAAGAATGTTCTTTTACCAAAGATGGAAGAAGCATCAGTCTCAATATTAACCAGAACAAGTATGCTTTCCCTGGCAGGGGGGGAAAATCAGAGTAGATCCATTCAGAGGGAGTGCTGATGTCTGAGAGCCGGGTAGAAATTGTCTGGAATGTTATTGGTAGTTTGTATTGTCCCCACAGCTTGTATCTTTCACCCGAATTTCTTCTGAAAAATAGCAGCTTATCTAATAAACACACACACACACACACACACACACACACACACACACACCTGCTACCACCTCTACTTCTACCTTCTCATTCTTAACACCTTCCTCAGAGAAACACTCCTTTTCAGTGGCCCTTCACTGTTGTGCTCAGTGTATAACTTCCCATTGTCCCTCTCTCGGGTCCAGACCCAGGCTTAGGGTCAGCACAGAACTTTCTCCTTATGGTCAAAGTCTAGACACCAGGGACAGACATCCTGGAAAGTGTGCCGAGGTCATGATCAAAGCGAGAAACATGAGTCCAAATGAATCCATTGATCCAGGGAGGAAAGAAAAAAAAACAGGGGCTGAGGTACAAAGCCAAAGTGGGACAGAGAAGGACAAGGGGCCTGGAGGTGGAAGAGTCACAGGAGCAAGGGAGCGGAACGTGATCCGCGTGCACTCCAAAGTTGCGTTGGGCAGTTAATGTCACCTGCAGCCTTTTCGTTTCTTTATAAAAGTCTAATGAGCATGGGCATTGCATGGGGGTTAAGCCACAAACCCTGGGACCTGAATCCCTGGGTGTGAAGCCTGGCTCTGCCATTAAGTAATTTTGTGACTTTAATCAGCTTCCGCAGTTTCCTCCTCTGTAAAATGGTGCTAACAATAGGTTTTAACTTACAGCAGTGTTATGAGGTTAAGTAAATTAATATCTATAAAGTGCTTAGATGAGTATCTGTGTAAAGAGATGAAAAGTAAAACAATATTCACCCATGTACCTTACATCAAGCCTTAGGAAAAAGAAAAAATACCAGTATAATTAGACCTCCTTTTAATTCATCTTTCTTTCTTCTTTCCAAGGAAACCACCATCTTGAATTTGTGATTTATCACTCTTGGGCATCTATATATTCATTTATATGAATAGTTGTATCTCTAAGTAATAAGTAATTTTATTTTTCATTTTTTTTAAATTTTTTTTTTTAACGTTTATTTTAGTTTTGAGACAGAGACAGAGCATGAACAGGGGAGGGTCAGAGAGAGGGAGACACAGAATCCGAAACATATTTTTCATATTTTAAGCCATATATAAGTGGCATCATGCTTTATGTATTCATCTGTAACTTGTTCTTCTTACTCAGTTCATCTGTGTTGATATAAGCAGTTCTGGGTCATAGATTCATGTCATTCCTGTTATTGTTAGAGTATTCCCAATGAATACATGCACCGCGATTTATTTGTCTGTTCTGTTGATGGACACTTAAGTTGCTCTATGTTTTGTTATTCTAAGCATTCTTAGACATATTTCTTGGCAAATGAATTGGAGTTCCTCTAAGCTGACTTAGAAGTGCAATCTCTGAGGTTTAGGGTAAGCTCATTTTCAAATTTACTTAACATCTGAAAAATTATTCTTTTAAGACACTCAGACAAAAATGCACATTATCATGTGCTAATTGCTACTTGAAGTCCTTTAGACAGATTAACTTATTCAACCCTCAGAACAGCGCTGTGAAGGAAGTTCTATTATTTCTCTCGCTTTATAGAAGAGAAGTTCAGTCATTTTCCTCAGAGTCACACCCGGAGACACAGTGGGTCCCAAGCTGTGCCAAATGCAAAATAGGATATAATAAAAAGCCAAGGTATTCTGGCCAAAAGGTATCATAAGGCAAACAAAAAGGCAAGATCTCACATAATACAGTAGCTCTTCATCTTAACTAATTGTATGTGCATAGACCTTATTTCCAAAGGGACTATTCTGAGGTTCCATGTCGACATGAATCTTAGGGGTGGGAGGGACACTCTTCAACCCGGTACAGGATCCGCTTTTACCATCTGTGGCCAAAGAAAGGAGTTGAATCTACTTTCCACGTGACAAGCCTTTGGGTATTTGGAAAGAGCTCTACTATTCACAGATCTCCCTCCCTAACCCACCTGATGTGCCCAAGGAGTCTCTTTCCCTGGATACGCGTGCCCAATTCAGCCAGGCCACACTGGCAAAGCCTGTAGTTCTCAGTTCCCAAGATATTCCCTCACTGTCCAAGCGGCCCTGCTCTGATTTGCCAGTGTCTTCTGCATCTGAAGGGGCATCCTCAACAGATACTCTTTTCCAGGTGTGGACAGACCAAGACAGAATACAGTGAACCCTCAGAGGTGCCAATAACCCTTATAATATTGTTTGGGCCATGACTGCATGAAGCCATACATTCTAGATCATTCAGAAGAGCTGAGTGACAGTTCTAGCTCTGTCCCTAACTCTGTAAACAGAAAAAAATCAAAGTTTCTGCACTTATATTTCTTAACCTTTAGAAACAGTAATACTTGCCCTAACCTGTTTGACAATAATGTTGTGAGGAAAAAAAACATCAGATTGGTACAAAAGACTCAGATAAAATCTTCAGATAAAAATGGGTAGAAAGAATGTGGCTGTACACCCAGAGCGCAATGGAATGTAACCTTGTCTTATGTCATGGGGTCTTCTGATAATCCAGTGAAACCTAGGGTGCACTGCTTCAGAAACTGCACATAAGCATGGGCGCACACACATATATAAGCTTCAAAAGAACCGGGGAGTAGGGTTACTCTGGAGTCCAGACATGGGTTCTCCCTGTTCTCTAGTTAAGATGTGAATTTGAGCCCGAGTATTAAATGACTACAGAAGATAGCATTCCTTCTTGATGCACAGATGGCTGCTCTGGTTTACAACTGAGGCTGTTAGGCCAGCCCAGCCCTGCATGTGGCCAAAGTTAAAGGAGAGTAGAAAGATTTTTGGATTGAATTCAGTGTCTGTGGACAGTGAGGCAGCTTCTCAGTAGGAGCAATAGAACTCCAAAGGGCAAGAGGTTGGTCTTCAGTCCCCCTTTTCTCATTTTCTGTCTTTTCTCCCGTTTTAATATCCCCATCTCAGCAGAAATTTACTCATCTTTCTTTGAAAGGATTAAATTGATCCGTTAAAGTGATCCTCACTAACATGTTAGAAAATCAGGGTCCAGGACTATCCCACCGGAGAAGTCAACCTTAAGAAAGTTCCCCCCAGCCAGAGGAACATAGCTACCTAACACATGATTTACTAGGCAGAATTTCCATTGGGAGTAGAAATAATTTGGGACAAGAACAGCTTTCTAGTACTACTGTATTTTTTGCATAATTTTAACATCATTTACCGTCATCATTTGGTCTCAAATTCTCCAAACTCTTCTCATTGAACATGATTTCCTTTGACTTCCACCAAAAACCAAAACACGAGCGGGAGACAGGGAAGGCCCATTTTATAGATAAGGAAATTGAGCCTTTGAGGAGTTAGGCCGGTTGCCCTAAGTCTTGTAGTCAGTAAAAGACACACCCAGAACTTTAAGCCAGATCTGATCCTAAATCCCACTTTCCTTCCCTGTATCACAGAGGTCAGCATTTACATGACATCCCGTCTCAGTTTTCCAGTGGTCCCTTGGAAGCCAAGATGTAGTATGACTTCAGGGGTAGTAGAGGGTCATCCTAGGAGTTGGAAGTCATCTAATTCTTCTGTCTTTCCGGTAACCTTAAGCTGGGTACAGAGTGGAGTTGACAATTGCCTCACCTGATCAAAGCAGGAAAAAAAATCTGTCCCTGTTCTTCCTGATGACTAAGATCTCTTTAACAATGAGCGGTGCCTTTCATGCCACAGTAAGACACGGGATTGGAAATGCAGTGCAAATGTCTGGGTATAGGTCAGTGTACATGGCTGATATCAGATCTTTCTCTGAAAACAAGCCTTGACAGGGGAGGAGCAGGGAGAGAGTCACCACCAAAGCCAGGACACTGTCTGAAGCTGTCGAGAGACAATGGGAGAGAGAAAAGCCAATGTCTAAAGACCAATGGCACCTGCCTCCTCTCATCCTAGCAGTTCTGCCCAATCCACTTAACTCTCATCACTCAGAGAAGGACAGAGTATGCTCTTGGTTGTGGGAGAGCTCAGTGTTTCTTAAAGTGTGGTACCCAGGACTATAGCATCTGAATCACCCAGAAGTGTGGGTAAGCACTCAGATTCCCAGGCACTTCGTGCCCCCTGCTGACCCACTCACATGCCTTTCCAGTCCAGGTCTCTGGGGCTGGGGCCAGGAATTAGCCCTTGTCGCAAGCTCCCAGAGTGTCTGCTGGGAACATCAATGTTG
The DNA here is from genome assembly GCF_022837055.1 of Prionailurus viverrinus. Classification (NCBI taxonomy): domain Eukaryota; kingdom Metazoa; phylum Chordata; class Mammalia; order Carnivora; family Felidae; genus Prionailurus; species Prionailurus viverrinus. The sequence continues at coordinate 208,894,712 of NC_062561.1, forward strand.
GAGAACTATTGTTCTCAAGGCCAGATGAGATCATGAGAACGCATGATGAATACTCAACTCACTTTTGAAAGATCTTGAGGAAAACACCTCAGTGAAAGCTATTTTTTTAATTTTTTTTCTTTTTTTTTTTCTTCTTTTTTTCAACGTTTTATTTATTTTTGGGACAGAGAGAGACAGAGCATGAACGGGGGAGGGGCAGAGAGAGAGGGAGACACAGAATCGGAAACAGGCTCCAGGCTCTGAGCCATCAGCCCAGAGCCCGACGCGGGGCTCGAACTCCTGGACCGAGAGATCGTGACCTGGCTGAAGTCGGACGCTTAACCGACTGCCCCACCCAGGCGCCCCTATTTTTTTAATGTTTATTTGTTTTTGAGAGAGAGAGAGCAGGGGAATGGCAGAGAGAGAGAGTGGGGCAGAAGAGCCGAAGCGAGCTCCTCACTGATGGCAGAGAGCCCAATGTGGGGCTTGAACTCATGAACCACAAGATTGCTACTTTAGCAGAAGTCTCATCTCCGTCAGGTCCCCAGTGATCTCTAATGCAATCCAGTCTCTAGTCTCCCTTATAATCATACAAACACACACACACACACACACACACACACACACACACACACACAGATAGGTGTTGCTTTTTGTATTACTAAAACAGAAACATATTTTACATTTTTCTTTATCTTGTTTTTCTCACTCAACAATACCTAATAGAAATTCTTCCATATTACAAGGCTTAACTCCACAATTTATTCTTTTAAATGATTGCATATGATTTCACAGTGCAGATGAATCAGAACTGACTCAATCATTCCCCTATTGACAGACAAAATTTGTTCCCATGTTCTTACTATGGACAATGCAGTGATTAACATCTCTGCTTTATTTCTAGGGATAGATTCTTATTCATAGGATGGAGAACTATTTAAGTGTTGGCTACAATAATAATTAATACTGGCATTTTGTAGGATTTTATGCATTTTTATTTTTAACAACTCTTTTCAAATTGCTTTCCAAAGAAGATGTTGTAACTGGTAGTTCATATGCGTATTCTTTTTCCCCTTTACAACTTCTCATTATAAAAGTTTATACTGGTAGCAAAATGTAATTAGTTATATGAATTTATCATATTGAATTTTTAAAGTCCTTCACTTTAAACATCCCAACTTATCAAGTGCCATTTGAATTTTACTAGTCCTACACATCACAAGCAAATACCAAGCATTGTGTTCTGAGGTGCTATACATGTATAACCAAGAAAATAAACCAAAGCAACCAACCAAACAAAACAAAAACAGGTTGCCTTCAGTAAGACTGCCCTCTAGATATTTTAGGTTTTGGTTAGATCAATGGATAGATAGATAGGTAGATAATAGGAAAGCCTCTAATATTTGTCATGCCTTGCCAACAGCCAAATCTGATAGGGTCAATTTTTCTGTATCTGTAAACATGCAGGATAAGTCAAGGTCAAAGAACATTTTCTGGGAACAATAGCTATTTTCTTCATTTTTTTATGACACTGAGGAGGAAAAAGAAAAGACGTGACCTCACTAGATCCATAAACTTTAACCAGTCCTTGTTCGATTAGAACATCTGGAAGTGTCCAACAAGGCACCAAGGTGCTCGGAAAGTTCACCTAGGACCAAATCCAAAGTGCCATTTCAGTTCATGGGAAATGGAAGGATTCAGAATGGGATGTTTAAGGGAGACAAGAGGAGTAGGGAGGGGGATAGAAGAAGGGAGAGAGAAAGCATTAGGTCTGCGAGCTAAAGGGGGAAAAACCAGCTTAATTATGGAAGAAAAGACACACACATAGGATAGCTTGCACAAGCAGAGTTGCTGTGGAAGCACATTCCAGGAAAATCTTAAGAGATTACTTTAATAATAAACCATGCATTCTTCAGCAAGCCATCACGGGATTAACTACCCCTTTCCTAGGCTGGGAACACAGTCGTCAGGTTTTTTTGGTTTTTTTTTTTCTTTTTTTTCTCCTTCTCCCTCGAAGACGGGATTTGTGCAAGGGAAAGTCGTGCAAGGAACTTAGTTTTTCAAACATTGCATTAAATTTTCCTTACCTTAATTTTCTAAAGGTAATTTTCAGTGGTGATAAGAAAAGACCATTGAAGCAGGGTTAACATCTGGGTGGTCTTGGGTGTGATTCTCCAGCTGGAAGGGAGTTCATTTTAGACCTGCTGAAAAGTGAACAGCTTTGATGGGGCAAGAGACTGTGTTCCATCAGAGATTAAAAGGGTTAAATTTATTTTCATCCTTCTTTTTTTTCTTCTTGCTGTGAGCAAGACACTGAATTACTGCCAGAAGCAGTATCAGCACCCTAGAGATGTAAAAGTACTCTTCAAATCAGAGTTCTCCACTGTGGACTCAAGATTTCTCTGTACAATGACAGGGCCGTCTATTTTAAGCTGTATGTGTGAGCCCGCAGTTCATAAACGGACCGTTTTCATCAAAGTCTTCTCTTGAAATTCCAGCTCCTTGCGGATGAAATCATTTTCTTCCTCTGGCTCCTTAGACATATCCCTTCCATTTGGTAGAGCAAACATAAGTTAATATTGCTTGATAAGAGACTTGATTTAAAAAAAAAATAGGTTTGGGGCACCTGGGTGGCTCAGTGGGTTAAGCGTCCGACTTGGGCTCAGGTCATGATCTCACGGTTTGTGAGTTCGAGCCCCGCGTCGGGCTCTATGCTTACAGCTCAGAGCCTAGAGCCTGCTTGGGATTCTGTGTCTCCCTCTCTCTCCCTGCCTCTCCCCTGCTCATGGTCTGTGTCTCTCTCTCTCAAAAATAAACATTAAAAAAAATAAAAAAAAATAGGTTTGGGTGGTCACTTCTGAGTTGAGAAAGTATTACCTATTGAGTGAAAAGGGAAACCCTTTTTTTCCCCTGAATTGCTAATGTCTCTATTTGCCTGAAATCAGCCTCATTTTTTCAGCTACTTAGGCCTTGGAGGTGAAACTATCCTTCTGGACTTCTGGGTCTTAGAAATAAAGCACTACATCCTAAAATGTACCAGAATTTAAGTTCTCTGAATAAATGTTGTAAATACTATCCTAAGATTAAAGTCTACATACTTCTTATCATTCACAGGAAGTCCTTTTTTTTTTAAATAATAGCAAATCATCTCAGCAACATTGAAAACTGTCAGCACCACCTTCCCCACCCCCGCACCCTCAGGTGTGAGGAGATGAGACAGGTGGCAGAAATAGCAGAGGCCAGGAGAGGTGGTGTTCTCCTTGTGGCAGGGTGGCGCCTCTCGGTGCCCCTGGCTCCCTGGCGGTCCCAAGCCTGACCTACTTGAGAGCAGGAAGTGCTCATCACACTGCGGCTTTACAGCTGGGCTAGGCTTGGACCACAAAATACATCTTTGGTGTCCCATGAGCCCGGTTTGAACCCTCAGTTTCCAGAGGTAAGATGCAAATCCACTGTGTGTTGCTTACTCGATGAAATCAATAACCCCTTCTCGTCCAACTCATAATTTGGCACTTTCACATTTAGTTCACACCGTTTCCAACCTAAAAAACAAAACAAAACAAAACAGGAACACAGACATGCTTTTCACCGGAATAATTTCATATTTCTTAAAAAGTGACAGAGTTTCTGGGGATATTGTACAATTGCTCATGATTTTAAAATATGGAGAAAATGAATTCCCAGCTTGGTAAGTTTCACCAAGATGAGAATGCCTTGTGCTGAGCACCACATTTTCAAATATGTTTCTTACGTTTCATATTTTTCATAGAGGTATAGGGACCACTGTGGAAATCAGCGCAGGAGACTGTTCATCTTACGTGTCTGCACACAGATGCACACGCTAACGGAAATATATAATTTTTGTTGGTATCAGATGTTCAGCTTACTTAGGTTACATAGAGGTGAACGTTTTTGTTTATATCAATTTCATAGAGTATTGCTTTTATAGCTGTATATCGGGATGTCATGTCATACCTAAATACAGTATGTTCTACATGTACACACACAGATTCCCCACCAATTTAAGTGCCCCCACGGAGACCACGCCTGTAAAGGGGCTGATCACCCATTTCGCTGTAAACAGCAGATCCGCGCTGGGACCCACTGCCTCTCGCCAGGAAAGTCAGGAGTAAAGGCAGCCCTTTGTTCCAAGGTCCCCAACGGGTTAGGATGACTTCGGGTGCCACATCACTGGAAGTGGCAATCCGGCCAAGGAATTTGTGAAACGAAGGTCCGGTGGATCCCACCCCTTTCCTGCGGAGTTTCCCTTTCCTGTCCTTATTTGCCCCCTCCCCTGTCCCTCGGCCCCAGCTGGGGAGGCCGGGGCTCCGGCTGCACCCTCCCTCCTCTCTGCGGCGCGGGGCTTGGGGAGGGGGGGCGCGATCGCCCCCCGCTGGCTGGGCTCGCGCGCGAGGGGAGCCGGGCGCCGTGCGTGGCCGCGGCTCGAGTTAATAAACAGTTAAGTTTGGAAGACTCAGCAGACACGTTGAGGGGGAGTTACCAAGCCCAGGCAGCAAAAACATCCCGGCGCATTCCTGGGGAGTCCTCGGCTGCCAGCATCTGATTAGAACCATATCTCGCCGGGAGTGGCCGCGCGGCTCCGAGGCTCCCGGGCCGGCGGCTATTTAAGCGCGGCCCGCCGTGTCGGCTGCGCGGCAGCCTGGAGGCTCGGCACCCGGGAGTCATGCTCGCTTCGCGGAGGCGCTAGCTGGCCGTGAGTAGCTTGCCCGGCCTTCTTCCCCGTGGCTCCATTTTTGGCGACCTCCTTACCCTCCTTTGCTTTTCCCCCTAGGGGTGCAGATCCGGGACAGTGTGTGTGTGTTGGGGGGGGGAGGGATGGAGTGGGGGGGGGGGGAGGGATGGGGTGGGGGGGGGAAGGATGGAGTGGAGTGGGGGGGGAATCTTAGAAATGAGACCGTACTTGGGGAAACGGCGGTTTTGTGGCCTGACAACCGAGGAATGCTTCCACGGAATGCATTTACCTTTGGGGTCGGGCTCCAGATGTCCAGCTTGTGACATTTAACAAGCACCTCCTTTTGTGTGTGCTTGTGTGTGCTTGTTTAAAAGCTCTGTGGGCAACCCTGGTAGGACGCTGGTGTGGCTGCTGACCGCCTAATTAACTCCTCCAAGGGTGTTTATTTTTGCCCTGTGACAAAGGCTGGGGACCTGGTTTGTACCCCCGAGAAGCTTTTTCCTGGTGACTGACAACGTTTGGCATGAAAATGTGAACTTTGTCTTACACCCGCGTTCTTAAGAAAGTATCTGCCCAAGAGACTGAACAAACTTGTTTTAAATCCCTGGAGCGTTTAAAAGGTGTTGGCCTGCTTGCTGTAAACTGGCTGGAAAGATTAAGTAAGAATTCTAGAAAAGGGGGGAAAAATGAATGGGTTAAAACCATGGAGCCCCAGTCAGCATAGCGGTTTTCATAGCATAGAGCTGACTCTGTTATTTGTTTCTGCTTCCTTTCCTCTTGACTCAATTCCTAGCCTGGAATTCAGGTCCACAGTCAGTTTCAGCAGGGAGCTGTTTGAGTCCAAAGGGAAATTTAACTGGATTAAAAGCACTTAAAGAATCTGGATGTTATCTCCACCGCATTCCCCACCCCACCCCCACCCCACCTTTTCCTCTTTCTTTTTGGTTTGTGTTTGGAAGGAAGAGAGGCACACTTGTAAAGTGAGAAGAGCAGAAATAAGCTTCCAGACACATGGAAAGACTTAAAAATTATGGAGGGGAGACTTCATGAATAGTAAATGTTGTTATTACACTATAAAGTGACCTAATGAAAAAATTTCTGGCTCTAATCAGGCAAAGCAGAGGAGTGGGGGAGAAGGAGGTAAGACAAAAACTAACTCAAACAGAAGTAATGGCTGAAGGAAGAAGGCAGCTACAAAAATGCCTTCAAGATGTCTGATAAGTCTCTTGGAATGGCTTTGATGGGATATATAATTGATCTTCTTTGCGGGCTGGAGGTCGACACTGGAGCATCTACTGGCTGGTGGGGAGGGAGGAACTAGCTGGGAATGGGGGAGCATCCTAGCTACCAAATGGCTCCTCTCCACGCTCCATGACATCTCCATGCTTGCTTCGGGCACTGGCAGTCAGGCCACGATTAGGCCACTTTTCTCTGGGCCTACTGCCCCGCCCACCCCAGGTTCTGTCCCTCACTGAAGGGAGCCAGGCCTCGATGACATTGTAGGAAAGTTTATGGCCTTGAGAATTCAGAAGTTTTGGGATTGAGCTCTCCTTAATCTTTGGGGAAGGACCTTTTTTTGTTGAAGCACTGCACATGTGGAAATAAACAGTACCACACTTAATACAACAAGGAGCGTGCAATGTAGACAGTGTCCTAGAAAAAGCGGGGAGAAGACCTAGTGGCCTTTTCCAACGTGTATTTCTGGGACTGATTACTTCTAAATTCCTAATCAGTTTCCCCCTGAGGCAGACGGGATTCTTTTTCCCATTGGTGAATAAGCTAACTTCCCCTTCCCCTTCCCACTCTCATCTCTATCCCTTCTTATCCAAATGACTGCTCTAGAAACCAGTTCTTCTTAAGCTATACCCTCCCACATTTTATTGGGCGGCTGGGACAAAGTGGTGGTAGTGGAATGTCCTCCAACTTTGAGCCAGGACACAAACGTCATTGCCGTGCTCGCCATCTTGGACACAATGGGATCTTCCCCTGAGGATGTGAGAGAGGGCAGGGAGCCATGTGTGGCCCTTGTTAAAACCCTTGTCCAACTTGCTGAGGAAGAGTCCACATTTCCCCTCGAGACTTTTTACAGATTTTAGATTCAACTAAAAGTCCAAATTCCTATGGATTAGGTTTATTTGGTGCCTTGTTCCACGAGGTTGAGTGGATCTTTGTCTCCTTGTTTGAGTTGAAAAGAATTGCTCTTAAGACACTTGTTGGCATGAGGTGGTACCGGACCTCTGGAAGCTTCTGGCCAGGTGGGCTGGGGGCGATATTTATTGGCCTGCTTGGTCATGCCTCAATTATCTGAAGATTAAGAGAGTAGGAAGATACAGGCCAGCAGGGGGCTTTGTGGATACGTGGGCTCTTGGTGGCACAGCAAACATATCCTGCTTTGTTTCTAATTCTACCCTAAGCCTAAGCTTGCTCCCACTGATATTTTTTTACCTGAATGGTTTTGAAGGCTCCATGTGTTTCTCTCCTTCAATCTCTCCTGCCCGGAGGATGTAACTAATGTCAAGGACAAGCGGAGGTGCTGAAATACTGGAGAAGCCTACTGAAGACTGAGCTCTCCAGCGTGCTCAGTTGCCCTAATGGTTATCACAGCACACCTCCCTAGGTGGAAAAGCTTGAAAACTCACTGGTTGGGGAGTTTCGGCTCACAGATCCAACGTATCAGGTTTTCTGTCCTCCAAACGGAATCAGAACGAGAACTACCCTGGCGATCTGAGACACCTGAGTCACAGGATGTGCTCTTTTAAAATTCTCTCTGGTGCCGTGTGTCATTCTCGACTTGAAGCCGTGCCACTGAGTGGCACGGAGGTAGGCCAGAGTCACCTTGTGGTGAACTAGCTGTACCGTTGGTTAGGTGTGGTTGGTGGGAACCTAACTCATGGGAACGGAGCCTGACGGGATTGCATGAATCAGGAGGCAAGCGGGCAGTCAAGTTTCCTCCTCTACAAAAAGCTGCTACTTTCTGATGAGGAGGGCAAGGCAGGCCGAGTATGGACACTGAAGACTAGAAGTCATGCCAGTTTCTGCCTCCCACCCAGGACAGTCAGGTAGTGGGTTGAGAGCGTGGGTTCTGGGATCCTGCTGCCTTGGTTCAGATCCCAGCCACACCACTGTTGCTTAAGTGACCTTGGGCAAATTGCGTAACCTCTCTGTACTTAAGCTTTCTTATCTGGAGAGAATAAGAGTACCTACCCCAAGCTTGTTGGGAGGAGCGTGAGTCTAATATGCTCAGAATACTTTTTTAAATGTTTATTTATTTATTTTTGAGAGAGAGAGAGAGAGAAAGAGAGAGAGAAAGCACGAGCAGGGAAGGGACAGAAAGAGAGGGAGACAGAGAATCCCAAGCAGGCTCCATGCTGTCAGCACAGTGCCTGACTCGGGGCTTGAACTCATGAGCCATGAGATCATGACCTAAGCCGAAATCAAGAGTCAGACACTTAACTCACAGAGCCACCCAGATGCCCCTATGCATAGAATACTTTATTCTGTTTGACTTAGAAATGTGTTTTATTTATTTATTTATTTATTTATTTATTTAGCCCACTGAACCACTGAATTATGTGTCTTTGTGAAAACTGAAGGCAGAGGGGAGAAACGTCTCCATCAAAATAGGGCGCTGCTCATCAACCTGGAAAACGTGAATCATTCAAGCACTTCATATTAACAAAGCCGTGTGTTTGCTGTGCTCACGCGAGGCTAGAACAGACAGGGAGTTACTCTCCGTTCTTTGCCTGGAAGCCTGCAGTTTGGTTTGGTCAAGCTGACCTCCTCTGGTCTCGCTGAAGTCTCCACCCCCTCTCAGCCTCCCTGCGGAGAAAGAGCAGTTCTTCCCCAAGTCAGCATGAAACTAGAAGGAAGTGGGAAAGGAGGGACCACCCATACTACACTGAGTGACTAGGCTAGAAATAAAGTCTTCCAAGTGCGTGCGGCCCCATCCTATCCTTGCCCACATAGCTGGGCAGGTTGCCATGGTTACTCCCCTTCCTGCATCCTTCTCCTACCCTGGAAGGAAGCCTGCCACTCCAGGGCAAGCAAAATCTGAACAAATTGCTTCCTGGTCTAAAAATGGAAGTTGCTTTTTTATTGGTAGCCTCCTGTCTACCTACCTCACCCTTTTCCTCTTCTAAACTTATTTTAATCTTACCACTTAATTGTCTAAGTCTCACTAATTCTTACGTCATCAAGGTGGCCAAACCTTAAGCTTTACAAAATTTCAGGAACATGGGAGCTATTGGCTCAGTATTGAAGAAACCTGGCAATTTTTCTCTGCTACCATAATTTATACAAGCTAGCTGAGGCAAGTGACCTTTAACTGCCTTACGCCAGCGAGAATTCTGAATGACCTGAGCAAGCAGAGTGGTCGGCTATAAGGAAATTACCAGAAGGCAGAATGAGGAAGCGTGAGGGCTGTCACTTAGATTTTTAGGAAACCACAAAGTAAGGGAGCAGGTGGCATAGGGACTAAGAATCCTGGCAGAGTGAGATTTAAAACACTATTCAACCTGGAAGACTTTTGGGTGAGGGATATGTGCTTTAACAGTTTCTCTGAGTAAACAGCTGTCCTATCTCTCTCTAGCAATGTGATGCAAAGAGTCTGTTACTCTGAAATAGACTTTGGTCTCTGTGTGATAGAGGAAATGCATAAGCTCTCATTTAAAAAATAAAATGCATTCTGTCTTCCAAGATTGGACACTTAGTTGCCTTGGTGTGTATTTCACAGCTAGAGAGAATTCATCTAAGATAGTAGTTCTCAGAGTGTGGTCCCCAGACTGCAACATTGGCATCATCTGGGAACTTGTTAGACATGCAAATTCTTGGTCTCCATCCCAAATCCACTGAGCCAAATTCTAGCGGTAGGTTTCATCCAGTGGTATTTCAACCAGCCCTCTGCGTGAATCTAAGAGTAACTTTCACAATTCATTTGTTTTATAATCCAGTTGTTCAGTGGAAAGCATAACAAAGTATTTGGGTTCCAACAGTCATGGAAATAATAAGCAAAGCACTTAAACATAGCTCAGTTTAACCGAATCTTAGGATGCAAAAAGATGAAAAAGGACAGACCTTGACATTTTTCCTACTATCTCAATTATTGTTGTCTTGATCCTAGGAAAACCGATATACTCCTTAGTTTTATATATCACCTCACTTCCAAATCCTTTCTCCACTTTTGGGTTTTTTTAAGGTCATAATTAATCTCCATTTATTAGGAGACTGTCCCAGTTACTTCTTTTAAAAACGATTCTAGTAAACTAGATCATTACCCTTGAACCAGATGGTTTTCTCTAACCTATAAAACTTTTTATTTTGTTTTTTATGCAATGCCGAGAGTGCAGATGAAGGCCTCTCCAAATTGGTAAATGAATCTACTGCACTTAGTTTTTTATAGAGCTTTATGGTTTATAAAGTACCATTCCATTCTCCCATTTAACTTTCACTTCAAATAACTTACCATAGAAAAAATGTCTCCATTTCTTAGCTCAGATCTGATCAGTGCAGATCAACTTGTCCTAGGTCCTACCATTAAAGGGGAAAGCCAGGATTCAAGCATGATTTGAATCTTGGTGTTTCTTTAGTAAGTACCTATTGTGTTAATTATGTTGCTAGCCTGACAATGAAAGAACTCCTAGGGAGTGGAAATCTAGAAGGAAGTCTGTACCTCCTGAAGCAAAGGCCGCCGACTCTGGATCTGCATTGCGGTGGCAGCTGCACCATTTCTTAGGCACGCTGCTCACGTCTTTGACCCTTGGGTGTTGCCTCACCCACCCTGCAAAACAGTCCTAAGAATGCCTGATGTTAATCAGAGAGTGATGTTGAGCAGAGATCACACCTTAGACTGAAAAATACAAGGGTGTGATCTAAAATTAGAGAATTGGAACCCTGGTGTCGAGAAGGTGGCACATGATTAGTGGGTAAGAGCTCGGATTATGAACGGCAAATGACTGGGACCACCAGTCGCTTTGCCATTGAAGACAAGAGATACCATGTCTGAGCTTTGTTTTCTCCATCAGTAGAATAGGTGGCCCCAAAGTTAAAGGTGAACCCATTAAAAAAAAAACAAACTTTCTCAGAGCTGTTGTGTCCGCAGCACCCCTACTCTAGAACCAAAATTCTCGGTACAACAACTAAGCTGATATTTGGAAAATGTTCTTGCTTTCATTGTTTGTGAACTTTAAGCGAGCTAAAATCTAGAGACGAATTTCCGCTGAAAATTAGGAGACCTTCCTTCTTGCACACCTTGAAACTATAAAATGTGAGGGTCAAACAGGAGAGTGTGGCAATGTTTCATAAACCAGTACAGGCACGCAAATATTAACTCTTAAGGTACCACTTAAATCTCATCCAGGCAGGACAATTCAGTCCTCTTAAGGTCTAGAGTTCATCCATACTCAGAGAACTGGACAGTGAAGAACAGCTTCACTAAATGTGTCCATATTGGATATAGCTGCCCTCCTTGTTCTAAACATTTCACACAAATGACCTCACTGATTTTTCATATTTTATGTGTCCTATTAGGGGCCCAAGGCCTGTTTTAATCTTCGAGAATATGTCACACAGATGTTAAAGTGCTTTTTATTACCATTTCTTTATTTATCATATGCTTGAGCATTTGTCAGTGGTCTAGGATAGTTGTAGGAAGAATGCTGAGTTATATGAAGAATTGGGCTTCGGGGCGCAATGTTAATCCAGATGGGAAACATATAATTGACCTCTAGATCAGAGGGTCAGAGTGGGAATGGTACACATAGTAGTTGCTCAAATGTCTGTTCTTTAAAAGAAAGTCTCAGATGTGATTTGATTACATTAACACTGGGCGGTGGTAGTGGTATTTTTGGGTGTGTGTGTGTGTGTGTGTGTGTGTGTGTGTGTGTTTTAACCTTTGCTTCTAAAGTTAAACATCTTAATTGCAATCCTATTTTTTAAGTAGAGGACAAATATGTAACTGATAGAATAGGCTCTTCTATCCGCATCTGGTTGATAATGAGATTTCATATCGATTTCTGCTTGGACCAAGGCTCAGCTATAACTGAAGATTTTGGAAAAACTCATAGACTTGAATTGAAAAGGTCATTTTATTCGGTGTCCAGGCTGCCTTCTGAAGGGTATCCTGATGCATGGATGCTTGCTTAACTGCCTGCTAACTTGTTCTTTGGGATTTCTGACTTATCCTGTTCGTCTAAAGTTCTCAGTGACTAAAAGTTGGCTGTAATTGAAAGTTGGATGATAATATTTACCCAACACCTGCTAGCAGACATATAAGTGCCAACAATTGCTGCCTATAAGAAATTTAGAAAAAAAAAAATGGCATCTACTCAACTAACCCGTGGTTTTATTATAATTAAGTGACACAGGTAGGGTCCAGAGAAAGAAAAGGCCATCAGTGTGGTAATGGACTTGGCTTTTAAAGGAATGGTGGAAGTCAGAAGAAAAACGCATCTTTGGCAGAAGCACGTAAGCAAATTGTGCAGGTGTATGTCCAAAGATACAGACTGGCCAGTGTGACCAAGAGAAAGTACAGACGGCAGAAAGAGAAGCGATGGGTTTGGAAAGGAGAGATGGATTGTGCTGAGACTTGGATGTAAGGACAAGAACTTAAATCTGTATTTGTTATGCAGTAGATCTCTTTGTTAAATCAGGAAAAGAAAATGCTGACTCAGATAAATTAACCTAGCTATATTGGTCGAATGAATTTGAGCAGAGATGGTTTAGCGGTTAAAGAAAAACCTGTATTTCATGAAAAATCAGCAAAGTAGAGAAAACGTCCGCCAAATCAAATATTAAGGAGCAAACGGAAGTTATGCGTTACCCCTAATGTTTTAAGTGCCCTGCTTTTTACCACACTGTGTGGGGCCTCAAAAAGTAGGAGCTGACTTAAAAATTTCATTGAGTTGGAGAAAGAGTTCTACATGAATCAGAGGGCAACAATAGGTCATGGCAAGTGTATAAAAGCGGTCCGCTGGTGAGAGGTCAGGGAAGACTCCCCTAAGGCAACACACCTTGAGTGGACTTTGAATGACTGGCAGAAATTCATGCAGGTGAAGGCAGTAAGTATTACAGATGAGGAAGGCAACACAGGAAGGCACAGTGTGTGTGTGTGTGTGTGTGTGTGTGTGTGTCTGTCTGTCTGTCCAGGGCAAATGGAAAAGATTAGCCTCTCTAGGGAACAGGTCTCTGTCTCTTTCTCTCTCTAAAGATATATTGATAGATAGATAGATAGATAGATAGATAGACAGATAGACGTGATTAGTACAAAAGCAGGAAGGCCATGAGGTCCGATAAAGTATTACCACAACAATTCAGCCATAAAAGTAGGTCAGTTACAACTAGTGCCTTACAACTTAGATTTTCATGGGACCCTTTTGAGAAGGTGAAGGAAAAATTCATCCCACAAAGAGTTTCTTTATGTATTCTAAATATATTAAAAAGTACCTATGTTATGTGTACAGAAAATAGCAAAATAACACCGTAATATGAGTTGGCTAATTGTGAGGGACAAGATACGTGATATAAGGAAGTATAGCTCTTTTGGAAACAGGAACTTGGGGGTGGCAATGAGGCAAGATTAGGGAGGAATACTGAAAATAATTTTTTGAAATTTTTTGATGGGGAGGGAGGGGGGTATGGACATAAAGGGTAGTTATAGAAACTAGAGGGCCAAAAGTTTGCCTGATTCGGTAGACATGTGAACAGTCCAAGATAAATCTTAGCTTTGTTCTAAACTACAGACCATACTGCGAATAGATCTTTTAGGTAAATCCAAGTACCAGATAAATTCTGTAGCTCTGTTTCCAGAGCGTGTATAGAGATACAAATGTTCAACTTTCTTTATGAAAACCCTTTAAGAGAAACAATGGAGGAAACTGTGTTCTGTTTTAGGATTTGGACCCTTATACTTTATGCAGCCAACACTTGTTTAAGGGCATACTATTTGCAGTGGTTATAACGTCCAAATTTTTAAAGACTGACATTGACCAGGGGTTATCAGATACTCCCTTTGTAGTGCTCTTGTAACCAGACTATGCCGCTTAAATAACCAAAGCTATTTTGGGGGGTGGCCCTGGTTATATTTTCATAATACTGCTTCATTAAAATCTGTAAGTCAGTAGTGTTGCCTGATCTGAAAGTGACACCACTGAACTCAGAAAATCTGATAATTAGGAGTTTGCTTCTAGAATGCAGAGGCTCATGTCATCTCTGAATCGCTTGCTTTTCTGAATGACAAAGCTGAATGCCAAGTGAGCGTAGCGTTTCTTTATGGTGTTTATGAAAATAATGTTGATTCAGAAATTTGGATAACTTTTTAGGAAACATCGCTGACATTCTTTTGTTTTAAGTTTACTTATTTATTGAGAGAAGAGGCTGCATGCACGAGTGGGGGAGGGGCAGAGAGAGAAGGAGAGAGAACCCCAAGCAGAATCTGCACTGTCAACCCATGACTCAGGGCTTGAACCCATGAACCGTGAGATCATGACCTAAGCTGAAATCAAGAGTCAAATACTTAACAGACTGAGCCACCCAGGTGCCCCCTGACATTCTTTAATAACCTAGTGTATCACAAGATTCTTTCCTCCCACTGTTTCTGTCACACAGATGCTCTTCCAGATTGTAATATGGTTATAGGAGACTCTCAAACATTGAATGTAAATATCCTGTATCTAATTAGTGGTTTAAGTAAATGTCATAATTTGAAAACCGTGTGTCAAAGACGATAATTAAGCCCTTAAGATGAAATTTGCATCTTTCCATGGTTGATATGAAGAAAGCAGTTTATGTGGGATTCCTTGAAGTAGTATTAATTTTGCTCTTACAAAACATTATTAATGGCAGTGAGACTTTCTACCTTCATCAGAAGCATTGCCTCTAAAAAACTTACCACGAGATAGAGAGCAAACTGAGGATTGATGGGCAGAAGTGGGGATGAGGGTGACCTAAATGGGTGATGGATATTAAGGAGGGCACTTGTCCTATTGAGCACTCGGTGTTATATGTAAGTGATGGATCACTCACTGAATTCTACTCCGGAAACCAATATTACGCTATATGTTGAATAACTAGAATTTAAAGAAAAAATTGAAGAATAAAAATAAATAAATAAATAAATAAACAAATAAATAAAACAAATAAAAAATAAAAAACTTGGCACCAGTTGTTTACTAACACTTGCTTGTTCTCTGTATCTATCGTAAGGCCCTTGAGAACAGAGACCACATCTGTTTCATCAGAGTCTGTATAGCACAGCACAGCGCTTGGTACCCAGTAGGTGTTCAATAACCAATAACCAGATGGCCAAGTGAATGAATGGCAAGTTACTCTCACTTGCATTATTGATTGTGAATTATTATAGAGTGAGCAAAATGAGAAATTTCAGCTCGCCTTACCATCTACTGGTATAAGTAAGACAGTTCTGAGTCTTTTTTTTTTTTTAACTTTAAGGTTATTTATAATGAGCAACATCCATGTGTTCCTCTAGTTTATATCTGCTCAGGGCCTGAGAAAGGCAGACAAGCTGTTACTGAAATTCTCCAGATGGTATGGTCTTTTCGAGTCCTTGGGTTAACTTCTACCAATGGAGTATTCATCATGGCTCATACATGGATCTTACTCGATAGGTATTATCATCACCTGGCCAATAATTATCATAGTGGTGAATAGTTTTCAACCTGATAACTTCTCCCAAGGATGACTTCTTATTCTCCTTCTGTTCCTTCTTTTTAAAGTGGCTAGGAAACTGTTTCCTAAAAAAAGCTAATAAAACTTGAGGAAATAGATGAAACCTTTGGCTCAGCACTGGATAATTAACGTTATCCCTTTGACTTACACAATTTCTGCCAAAACCAAAAGAAGCCTGGTTTTTTAGTTGGCATATGCTGCTGTAATGTAGGTAAAGATGTGATATCCATTAGGCTCTTTAAACTGCTTAAATTGGGTTGCCAATTAATTACTGTTGCACAGACCCCACTGGGTCCAAGGAAAACCAGTCAAAAAACCAACAATAGACCATATACTGATCAAGTTTTAAAAATCCCATCATAAAAGAATTTTTTTAAGCTCTAGTGACTATTTGATTCAAACCTTACTGTTCATTTTTTAATACATCAGGAGTGTTTCTCGATAATTTTATATAACCAAGTATCAATGAATGACGTCTAAGTCAATAATGGCAGGCAGGATTCTATGTTTCAGATGTGCGCATGTTCACTTTGTAGTTTCTCTTAGCTTTTGAGTTTAATTTCACATGACTTCTAGCAAGCGCTCACGATTCTGTCTCTAGCCCAAGGAAGACTATAGATTTATCTACATTATAAATATTGCTGTCTGACAAATTAGCTCATCTCTAAGGAATTTAATTTTTAAAATGCAGTAAGGCACTGTCACCCTGATATCACTATTCTAAATGCATAAGAAGCAATCTGTCTCTCATTCTACTTGCCCCTTCTTCACCAGCATTTCCTTAGTATTGGCCTTTCTAGTCTTCTCAAGTTATGTGGAACGCATATATAAAACGGGAAAGTGCTGTATATTCTGCTTCATACGAGGAGCTATAATGATGTGACTGTTAGTCAGTAGCTGCCTTTTCTAAAGGATGTTCCTTTAGGTGCTCACATTTCAAAGTACCAATTCACTTACATAAGCTTTTAGCAAACTGGCATTATGGGAATTCTATTTTTAGGATAAAATGGATCTTAGAATGAAGGTTATAAGACAAAATGGCCTTTGATTCTTTTTTTAAAGCCACCTTTGGGACACTTGGTTCATATGAAGTTTGAGGGTCACTGTGCATGATAGCTTGGCAAGATGGGATAACCTTGGATCTGACATTTGAGATTGTTAGACCTTAACCTTTCAATTAAAAGGCTTTGTTTCCAAAAGATTAGCCAAGTATTTAAATGAAAAAAAAAAAATGGCAGCATTAAATCACTCAAAATGGCAAGTTCACGCAACTATCATACTACAAAGCTGTGTGACCCTTTGAAGCCATGGCTCCATATTCAGACTCGTCACCTCCCCAACCTCCACACCATTGCTCAAAACCTCAAAGTCTTTTCAGCACTGTCTAGACAAAATATACTCCTGAAAATTCATTCTAATCCAGTTTGACCCACCTTTTAACCTTTTTTCCTCCTATCACCCAGCACGGGTCTTGTATTCTAACGAAGCTGACATAAATATCCTTTGCTCACTGCTATCAATTTCTCTTTCCCGAAAAGTGTTTTCTGGATCGTTCACATTCCTCCAATCTGAAGAACTATCTTAATTCCTTTTCTTGTATACTTCTAAAACAAAAGAAGTTGAGAGCATACATATTAGACCTGTGTGGTTTTTAGTAGGTTCATGGACTTTTTTTAAAGATTTTTTTTTAAGCGTCTATTTATTTTTGAGAGAGAAAGAGAGCGTGCTAGTGGGGACAGGGCAGAGAGGGGCAGATGGAGGGACCCAGAGCAGGCTCTGCATGCTGACAGCAGAGAGCCCCATGCTGGGCTCCAACTCCAGGACCGGTGAGACCATGACCTGAGGTACCCAGGTGCCCTGTTGACTTTTGCACTTCACCTTCTCTTCTGTCAAGTAGGGATGATGATCCTTCCCCCATAGCACTAAACGACAGAGTCTTAGCATCACAGCTGGCATATAATAAACATGCAATAAACTTAACTTAAAAATATGGCATTATACCTTCTGTGTCTCTAAGAAACCTGTTTAAGCCATCACTGATCCTGCACTTTCTATCCACTCTGCTCTCTCTTTTCCAGGACATTTATCACCTTCTCAAAGTCTGTAATCCATTTATGTGTTTCCCTGCTAGAAGGTAAACCCTATAAAGGAATAGATTCTTATTTTGCTCACTGACATATCCCAAGCTGCAGAAGAGTACCTGGCACATAGTAGGGGCATAGATTTATTACATTAATTACCTTCATTCAGGGGTAAACTTTGTTTTCAGTCTCTAAACTGCAGTGGTTTTGAGCAGAGATTAGTCACCAAACCCCATATGCTTTGAAAAAAAAAAAAAGAATTAAAATTTTTAAAGCTGTCAGTATTTGAAAGCTTTTTTATTCCTTTTAAGGTAATTTTTTAATCCTTTTAAGGGCATTTCTTAAATGGAGGTGCAAACGTAGAATGAAACTTTGAGTAGGAAATCTCGACACTGGAGAGATCAACCCTCAGAAAGAAATTTTAATCACATCCGCTTCTGATAATTAGCCCTAACAGTAGAACTTTGCTTATTTTAGTGGGACTAAGAAAACTTAATCCCTTAATGTTGTTTCTCTTACTATATTCTTTGGCAAAACTCATTATCTATCTAGTTCGTGAAGGAGTACATCCTAGTTTAAAAAAAAAACACACATTACAGCTATAAACATTCCTAATTTCAGCTTTTGCTGCACTAGAAGCCACCTATGGGGTATAGAAGGGCTTGATCATTAGTTTTTTGAGGATTTGTTTTAACCTCCTTGTCTACAATATTGAGTCTTTTTAATAAAGATTGGATTAGGAACTTAATAGTGGCTTTCAAAGAAGACTTGTCTTTGCATAGGGCTATAGAGTTCAGCTAAGGAAACGAATGATCTAATTACATTCTGTGATGCTAAAAATGCCTACATTATAAGACTAGAAATTAGCAGATTCCACCGTGCATCTGTCTAAACTTCAAGGACCAGATCAAGTTACATTTATTCAATGACCATAATAGGGACAATAAAGAGAGGGTACACAGGGAACACCTATCTAATCACCTATATCTATCCCATGTTTTCCGTAAGTATTCAAGTATCAGTTACTTAGCAAGCACAGAATTTTCCAGTAGGTCATTACTAGTTCAGGGACTAGACAAGATTGCTCTAAAAGCTATGAAACATGTTGCTTAAATGGTACATTTTTTATGAACCAGGAACACTTCCTTTATAGTGAGTCATTGATGTTGACGTTCCTGTGTAGGCTAACCAGAAGCCTTTTTGTAGTTCAATAAAAATATGAATGTATCATAATGGGCCAGGAGGTCTCAGTGGAAGCTCAGCAAAGTGGCACGTGATAAGCAACAATTGCTACTAGTACATCTTACGCTAAACTATAGACCCACACGGCACCATCATGTTTTATCATCTTCCAAAAACCCAATGGGGATGGTGTGCATTTAAGAGGCCGGGAGAAGAAAGAACTCTCATTCCATCCACTTATTCTGGGAAAGGCTCCTGTGGTAAGTCAGAGTTTGTTTTGTTTTATTTCATTTTTTTACCAACTTCTTGTTTTAAAGCAAAGGTTTGCCATTAAAGGATACGTGTGTCCCTGAGTGCTAGGCAGGTTTACAAGTGATAACCTAATTAATGCAAAGGAAGAATACGTGACACAATTTCGAGCCAAAGCTCTGATAAATAGAAAACAGAATATACTTCAAAAAATTGTAGCGCAACTGTTAGACAATTGTAATCTCACTATTAAGTCGTATTTATTTAACATGAAATGAGTAAACAGTTACCCAGCATTAGATTCATACGAAAGCTGTCTGCAGCTGGAGATGATTTTGAATAACAGATTTTAAAGGGCACAGACATAGATCCAATAAGTGAGACTTTATAGTCTAGAAAACCAGAAAAACTACATTGTGGAGGTGTATAAATTTATCGTTTTAAGTTAAGCCCTTTTAGGGAAGTAACAGTTCCTTTGGAACCATATGAATTGATGATTTGTTTAGTTAATTCATTTATTTCCTTTTAAAATGTACAAACTGAGTTGCTTCTCAGACTAGCAGTATAGGTTTATAAGAAGCAGCATATTACATTCACTGTTACTTCACAAAAATATACAGTTAAGACACCAATTATTTCTTCAGTCTTATAGAATAATAACTAGATCAAAAGTAAAACAAACAAACAAAATTATATTGTGCTTGGGGAAAAAATAACATTTTTCTAGCCTCCTCAAAGTCCATGGTTGATGCCACCTCAGGAGCTTATCTTAAAAAGAAAAAAAAAAAAAGTAAATGAAATATTTAAGACTTAAACCTTTGAAAGTGTTGTCTAATGACACAACCAGGATAATTTTCTTAAGTATCTTGCTTTTATGCGGCTGGTACAAATTTGATTTTTTTGTCCTCTCTCCCAGCCCTGGAATGATTTCAGTGTCAGAAGAGATGATATAAGAAAACAACCCACTAGAATATGTATGTTAGAAAACCTTCAAAGTCACTTTTGAAATCCTAGAATAAACTTTTTAAAATCTATACAGATTAAGGTGCTACTTAAGGTCTTTCCTTGTGTTCTTTGATTATTTTAATCAAGAAAAATCAGGAGGCTGTATGTTCCTTTCGTAAGAATGCTTAGTTCTCTGAAACCCTACCATCCATTTTAATCTTATTGGTAGAGGTCAATTAAATGACTTACCAATGGTGATATGGAAATTGACTCTAAAAGCTTCTTTAGATTAGGAACCTTGTTTAGTGTTTGGAATCCCATAGGAGTGGCTTTTTCCTGAAGGCTATAGTAGATACAAGATTCTTTGAATTACTTTTCCAAACTTGCTGACTGTATTTCATGATTCCTAAGGTAGATTTCTAGATGTGTTTATGGAAGGGGGACCAGTGAATGGTGATGACTCATGATTCCAACAGGCGTAATTATGGTTACATTTACTTGGATTTATATATATAATTCATGAAACAAAACCTTCCTCACCTGCTTAGACTTTATAAGCAAGAGTCTGATATTAAGTGGTCGGGTTTTTTTTATTGTGATTGGAACTTCTGTGCTCATCGATCTGTGCAGTGAATGGACCGCATATAGATACTTCAATACATTAGAATCATTTGTTGTTTGATGTATTTGTTTCAATTGTGCAGCAATTAAAATCCCAAATCTGTTTCATTTAGCATGACTTAATATGCTACCTAGAATATTTTCATCCTTCAGTTTAATTTTAAAATGCATTTATTTATTGTCACATACTTTTCCTCTTTCACTGAAGGTTTTCATTTCTTTTCATTTTCTTTTTTTTTTAATATAATTTATTGTGAAAGTAGCTAACATACAGTGTATACTGTGTGCTCTTGGCTTCGGGAGTAGATTCCCATGATTCATCGCTTACATACAACACCCAGTGGTCATCCCAACAAGTGCCCTCCTGAATGCTTATTCGGTCTAGTATCATTTCCCGAAAGATGAGAGAGCAAGGAGAGTGTGAACTTTGGCTCAAGGATACTTGTGAAATTTTTGTCATCTTTACTCATTCTGCAGCAGCTTCTTAGAGTTTTTGTGTATAAACACACAGTTTTGAAGTCTAACTATTTCAGAACCTTTTTTTGGATCCTGCCTCCTAAATTTTCAGCACTTGAGTAGTACTCGTATATCACCTCAAGAAGCAAGAAGAACAGTTGGTAGATTCCCCCTTCTCCCTGTACACCAGAACCTGAAATAACCTAGGCAATTCTTCTCTGTTAACCTATCTGACTTGGTCAGCAACCAAAAAGTAGGAGGATTCCCCTGGCTTTTTAGATAGCCTTCTGGAACTTTGTAACCTTTGGTGTGTAGAGCAATGGTACGAGGAGGGGAGAGGGCTCGTTATCAGGTTGCTAGTTCTATGTAACCCTGAAATTTGGCAAATAAATAGAAAATCTCTTTATTTTTTAAGCGATTCTTTCTTCCTTCCTATTTAAAAGCAAACCAGGGGCGCCTGGGTGGCGCAGTCGGTTAAGCGTCCGACTTCAGCCAGGTCACGATCTCGCGGTCCGGGAGTTCGAGCCCCGCGTCGGGCTCTGGGCTGATGGCTCGGAGCCTGGAGCCTGTTTCCGATTCTGTGTCTCCCTCTCTCTCTGCCCCTCCCCCGTTCATGCTCTGTCTCTCTCTGTCCCAAAAATAAATAAACGTTGAAAAAAATAAATTAATTAATTAAATAAATAAATAAAAGCAAACCAAGTCTTTTTTCTAAGAGAAATCAGCTAAGTTGTGAAGAACCATCCATAAAGTGATAATTGATATATCAAGCACACGGATAACAGTAAACAAAAAGTGGTTTCAAAATATATATATATATATATATGTATATATATATATATATATATATATTCATTCTAGGGACGCCTGGGTGACTCAGTTAAGTATCCAACTTCGGCTCTAGGTCACAATCTCACGGTTTCTGGGTTCGAGCCCCACAACGGGCTCTGCGCTGACAGCTCAGAGCCTAGAGCCTGCTTCAGATTCTGCGTCTCCCTCTCTCTCTCTCTCTCTCTGCTACTCCCCAGCTTGTGCTTTGCCTCTCTCTCTCTCTCAAAAAAATAACTAAACATTAAAAAAAATTAAAAATATAAAAATATATATTCTTAACCATGAGGGTTAGCAGGGCCACCATCATTCTTAGAAATGAAGCTCAGCTGCCCTGTTGACTGTGGGTATCTTGCCCAACTGGAGGAGATCATATCAGATGTGGAAATGTGAGCCATTCGCAAGTGTCTCATGGAAGGTTAATGCCAACTCTACGGGGAGACTGGACCCTAAAACAAAGGACACATTCTACTGAAAAGACCACCTAGAACCCAGAGATAACATATTAGGTTAAGATAACTTAAACTGATCTTGTGTTGTGTCTACATAACTAGAAGGACTTTTTGTCATGGTTTTGGTCCCTGTGTAGACACAGAAAAAGAAGTTCTGCCTGTCCATATTCAATTCCTACACACACGGCAGTTTTACTCTTCTGTGCTGATGTTATAAGGCAGCTGGAGTCTCTCTCTTTTAAACTCTTCAAAACACAGCTTGTCTCTGAAACATGAGTTGCAGAAAGGTACAGAAACACTCAAGCAATGGCTTTGAGGATTATATAAATGTGGGCCTCTGCCTGGAAAGGAAAACCACATTGGGATTTAATATAATTCAGCCAGGCTATTAAAGAAGAAACCAAATATCAGGCAATGTTTCTTGCACTGGTTTTTGGAAGAGGAAAAGTTTAAGATTACCTGCTTGCTCTTAAAGTGCTCTGCTGTCGTACAGCATAAAATAATTCTACTAGTGTATGTGGCTTTTCGTTCGTACTTGTGTTGAAAATGCAGATGGCTCTAAATAACATGCTTTCTTTAACTCTTCTAACAGCCACGTAGACTTTCAAGATGACTATTGCAATGGACTGGAGTAGAAAGTGGACTGTGTGTCACAATTAAGATTTATATGTACACGTATCATAGGGGAAGGGCCCAAATGAATACACTATTGTGGCCTAAAGTCCACATGCTAGATATATTGCACACCAACTTTGACTTAATTCAGGATTATTTCATATGGGAACAAGAAAGCACTACTTGATATTGTGTGTTCAAAGACGCAAACTAAGATTCTTTTATATGATTTAGTTTAAAACGAGTGTGGAGCTAGAAAGAGGAGTTCGTTTGGGGAGCTACCCTAGCCTGGGAAGAATAGGCATGAAAAGAGTGAAATATTTGCTGGTCAGTTTGGGTGAGTATATATATCTGAGGAGAGACTGTTGGAGAAAGTATGAATAGTGTCAGTGTATTGGCTTAGGAATCAAATGGTGCCCTGATTCATTAGCTTTTTGACTACCTTTTCCTGCAAGCGTCAAGCATAATATCCGTTATACATTTAAATGCCAAATTCAAAGTAAAATCCATAGGTTTGCTGTGCTTTTGTACCAGTTCCATAATGCTTCTCCTCAAATCACCAGCCCAAAGGCCCTGCAATAGAAAATCTAGAGGCTTCCATGTTAGTAGTGCTGTTTTTTTTTAATTGAAAACCCTAAAATTGTTCACGTAAATTGCTCATTCTTTAGAACACTCTCTTACCTTGGATTTATGATGAGAGGAAAACAGAATGAAATACTGTATCCTACTTTACTATTTAATAGTACACAGTAGAATTCTCCTAAATTCAAATTTTAAAACTGACTTACTCTATTCGCCCATTCCAGTCATCTATCAACACTTCAGCTTTTAAAAACCTTATTCCTTCCACATGCTTTTTTTTGGCATACTTTCTGGTTACCATCACTTAACTAGAAAAGGCAAGCTGTGCAAAGGCCCCTTTCTGTCACTGTCACTGTCACTGTCACTGTCACTGCAGCACGGCGCCCCCTACCTTACGACAGCACCTTGGTGCAGGCTCCTGTGCCACCACTAAAATATGCTGGGTTTTCTCCACTAAGGCAAGCGCGTGGTGACGGAAGCAGGTGCTGCCATCGCTGGCCCTGCAGTAGTGTCTCAGCACGAGTGGGTGGGGGGAGTGCTCACGAGAATCCCATCACGTCCCACACAGCTCTTTCTGCATTCCCACCAGCCACTGTACCAGTGAGGCTGCCCAAAGTACGAAAGTATCTTCTTGACTGGGTTAGATGGGAACCCGTACATTTCAGCCCAGGTCTTTAGTGTAGACCTCTTACTGAATACCCACTCCTCGGCCATAAAGAATTTCCCCTTAATTCCTACCCCTTACTCTCCCCACACATACACATCCGCCCCGTGTTGACTACTTCAGTCCGTTGGCCATTTCCCAGAAATGTCTTGGCTTGCCATACAAATTTACCCACCAGATTGCCAGTTACCTTCAAGCCTAAAGCACAGGTGTATGGCCCTCCCACCCCACAAAGAGCCATATTGTTCTGTCTCCCAAAACAATGAATTCCTAATAGCCTTTCCTCATAATTATTGGGAATCACTCATAGCTTATTCCATAGTGACTTGTTATCTTTCTAATAGAGCAGCAGCTAGTAAGGCAGTCCATGACGGTACTTAGTATTATAAACTGACTCAAGGATGCAGTCATCACCTTGCCAGTCTCTCTTCCCCACATGGCTCTTGAGGTGTAAATACAAATGGAACAATAGAAGATAAGAAAACAAAAAGGGGGATCAGGTCCTAGTAACCTCCATATGCAGAGCTCTGATAAATCTGCGTTGAAGTACACTGTTCACTAGACTAGAAACCCCCCATTCTCTTTTCCATGTCAAGGTGTGTCTGCTGCATTGCACTGCCCAGCTCACCCGAGATATACAGAGCACACGTACCATGGCTGGTTGAGCCACATCCAGATAGTCACTGGTGTCAGGGGTACCATGGCAGAGCATACCCTAAATGATCCAATGCCACAATGTAAACTAATTACAGAAATATGATCTTCAAACCTCCAAAGTTTCAATGTCACTTCGTCCCTTTGTAGAAGTGAATTAAAGGATAAAATCGGATTCCTGTTTCTCTTCTCTGTTTGGTCTAAGCTAGAGGAGGTCATGTTCAAGAACTAGTGTGGAATGATCAGCTGGGATGTTAAAGTTGAGATGGGTATGCACTCTAATGTCAATTAATCCATCTCCAAGCTTCATTTGTCCAAGGGCACAGGAATTCCACATGGTCAAAAGGTCACAAGGATATTCAACACCAGATTCTTTCTTAGAGTCTGAACAAATGTAAAGAGAAGCTCTAGACTCAGTGCTCTGTGCGTGTCTTTGTTCATGCAAACATACTAACTTGCGCCCAGCTTTTCCAAAGGCAAGAGTATCTTGATTATGAATTTACATTTTCTTCTTTTTCTAACTCTAGAGCGTTAAGCATTCCAACTGAATAGCCATTATGCTGAAATAACTGAATAATATGATTGTAAAGTTGAGCATAAACTTAATACTTCAGTTCAGCCTGTGAACAATTTCAGACATTCCTAGTGAACTGTTTGGATTGCCCAGTCTAGAGAATGGGCCCTCATCTGGATAGCATTAAGCTGTGTCTTAAGCTTAAACTCTCCTAAACACTATTATAATGACTATTTTTTAGGCTCTAGTAGAAGATATTCCTAATAAAAACTTACTTTAAAAACAAAAAAGGGTGTGGTGGGTACAAAACTTAGGAGAGGTTATAATGAGTCAAAAGTCTTGAAAGTTGCCAACTTAAGAAGTCAAACTTCCTATCAAGCTTAAAAAAAAGAAAAACATGAAAAGGCCACACACTGAATAGTAGACAATGTACTGAAATAAATCTGAATCCTTTGATCTGTGAGTTGCATCTCAAACCTAGCCAAATACTTTCTTCTAAGCAGCCAAATCAACATTAATAAGCCAGTTTGACCAATTAGGACTCCAGCTACCTAGGTAAAAAAAAAAAAAAAAAAAAGAATCCAGTGATAATATATGGTTAGATCACATAGAATCCTTTTTTGGTTTTGGTTCAGAAAATGTATGTGAAAACTTATGTTCAAACTATTCTGCTAAGCTGTCTTTCTGTTCTTTGCTTGATATATCTAAGTGGAAGGTACTCTTGGTTCAATCTGTATGTAATGCGCTTTGCACAGTCTTCAGAAACAGTTAAAAAACAAACAAACAAACAAAAAACCTGACACGTATAATCTCTAGGAATAGGACAGTAGAGCCTCATACTAGGATCTAGATTTCTCCTGGTACCAGCTCTACTCCAACCAGCTGCTTAACAATAGACAAGTTATACATTCTTTCTTGACCTCAGTTCCCTAATTTTTAATAATGAAAGGGTATGACCAAATTATTCCCTAGGTTTCTTCCAGCTGAAAATCTAACCACCTGGTATTTCTTTAAGGAGACATAGGATCATGGAAGTAGATGATGGGACCTCAAGCTTGTCAGTACATTAGAATTATCTGGAAACCTTTAAAATATATGGGTGCCTGTGTCTCCTTCCCCAGAGATTTGGATTTAATCAATCCGGGAACAGCATGGACATCTTTTTAAGAGGTCCCCAGTTAACGTTCCCCAGGTGATGTGAGGTAGACCTTCTAAACTACTAATGGTAATGATGTAGGCTTGGATTTGACTCAGCACCTCTGGTGATACGGAGTAGATTCAAAAGCCAGAGTTGAACGGGGGTGGCCCTCCCACTGACAAACTCTCTCACCTTTTCACCTAAGCCTTGCTAGTGAAGGTACTGCATCCCTCTATGGGACTGCATCCCTCTATGGGTGTCCTTGCTGGCTGTTTACTTGTCGATCCCAGTTGTTCCAAAATTGTTTAAACACTTGCTGTGGAAAAGCAATGCTGGATACAACCGAAGACTCTGCAGGACATAGTATGTAAGATGTAGCTTTGATTTAAGCACGGCTACCATTTGCTGAGCGTGCTTTCTATACGGTAGGCACTGAGGTTTCTACATAAGTTCTTTTTAAACTTTTTTTTTTCAACGTTTTTTATTTATTTTTGGGACAGAGAGAGACAGAGCACGAACGGGGGAGGGGCAGAGAGAGAGGGAGACACAGAATCGGAAGCAGGCTCCAGGCTCTGAGCCATCAGCCCAGAGCCTGACGCGGGGCTCGAACTCCCGGACCGCGAGATCGTGACCTGGCTGAAGTCGGACGCTTAACCGACTGCGCCACCCAGGCGCCCCTCTACGTAAGTTCTTACTGATTTCTTGTAACAACTCTGCAAACAATATTCCCCTCATACCTAAGTGAGTATTATTAGATAAGTTGCCTCAAGCCACAGAGCTAGAAATGGTGAAAGTGTACATAACACCCCCAAGCTGAAAGCAGCTATGCCATCACACCTCCGCCCAAAATTAACCGTATGGGGAACTCTTGGCCTGACTCGGTTCCAAAGAGAGGGAAAAGCTCCTCGTTTCGGTATTCTTAAGTCCTACAGCGTCCTTCCCAACGGTTAAAAGCAATGAAAAAATGGTCTCGGTAAATGCATACCTCGTGTATACTTCCTCGTGTTTGGTTACTGAGGCCTCTACAGCAGTGTCAGCACTTACAAGAAAGTCTTCTAAGGACTCCTTTTCACTGTGCATCAACATACTCTCATTTCCCCAATTACACAAGCTGCAAAAACCTTAGCGTCTATTATACTGGGCCTTTGCAGAGCAGTGGAAGCCTTCCTGAAAGCATAGGAATCCAAGCAGTTAAAGGAGAAAGGCTTTACATCGAGGATCAGAAACAGCCTGACTTTGCTGTATGTTTCTGGCAACATACCTTATTCTCAAAAGGCTACTTTGAAAATAATGGTGAAGGCAGCTTGCTGCCCTCTTGGACCCCGAGATCTGCCTTAGAGGTTAATATTTCACATGTGCTGATTCAGTACCTCAGCTGAGACAGGCATAAAGTTCCAAAGGACACAGGAGCATATTTTCTGACAAGTACAAAGTACTGGATGGACACTCTAGCAAAGATGTTTATGTTTTTTTGCTCTTGACTCTTCTTAACTCTCTTTCCTGTGTCTATTTTATGTTACTGTTTCTGAAAAATTAACTGGCATGTGAAAGTCAGTGGGATTATGACTTTAAAAGCAGCTTAGGAAACACACATTAAAATCAGTATGATTTGTTTAAAAAAAAAAAAAAAAAGATAAGAGCAACCAGCATCTATAGTAGAAAAGGGAACATAGATCATGGTTCATTTTGAGCCTAGCAATTTATTAGGGATTGATTTTGTTTTAATGAGTCCATTAACTTACCCATAAAATAGACACATTTTATTTCACAGAGCTGTCAGGCTAAATGTTTCAAGTGCTTGGTAGGTTAAATGTTTGTCCCATCCTCCTTATCACTAAAAACAGATTGATTCTCAAACATTTGTGGAATGGGGCCATCATTAAGTAAGTCCTTAAATTACTCCTTTTACCAGCGTTTTGAGACTGACCCAAGCAAATTTCTCCCTGTCCTATATAATTAGGATAAGGTCACCCGGTGCGGGGGGGGGGGGGGGGGGGGGGGAGGCACACTTGTGTCAGGATATTTGTGCGAACCCTGGAATCATTAAGTAGTGTCATTGCTGATACCCATGCAACCCTGCTGATGGAAAGGGTAAACAAGAATAAGGAGGCACCAGCCAGACTCCTCCCTACACAAATGTATCCCTGTACCGGGCATCCCAGGGTTCTAAATACTTGCCGTCTTGCATGAATCACTTGAAAGGCTAAACAAACTAGCAGATTTTTTCTTGTGCAAGGGATATACTTGCCGTAAGATGACTCAGGCAGTCTTCTGGTATACATTTCTCAGAGCCTTCTCAGAAACTGAAAAAGATGTTGCAAGCTCCAAAAATCTCTCCTAGTCATGTGATTCTTGTGCCGTGGAAAGGGGAAGTTCTCGCATTCTCTCAGGGGGGTTTGTTTGTGTTAAGTCCAGAATCCAAGTTATGTATCTTTGCTCAAATGGAAGCTAGCACAGTTTCTTTTACGACTTTCTGTTGTATTTTAGGCCTCAACAAAGACTGAAGAATACATAATAGCTTTAGATCCTCCTCTCTTCCCAGCTGTATCTTTATTCCTCTTCTCCAGCTCCTAATAAACGAAGCAGCCCCTCCCTAAGAATGAGAACCAGCTAGGTTTAGATGGAGAGCTGTTCATGTGGCTTTTTGTATATGTTTTTGAGCTTTAATTTTTAATCCCTGCTTTATGATAACACCCCTTGTGTGTGTTTCCTGATTAGTTTTGTGCTTTTTGGTCAGAAGACTTTCTGGGACTAAACCCAATGAATCAGAAGACTATGGGCTTTCTCCGTGTCCTGTATCTGCTTGTTCCCCTTTATGAAAACCTTTTACGTTGCTAGAGCTCAAAACAGAACACACAGATTAATGCAATCTAGACAATTCTGTTTTAAACAATGCCCTAGCTTGGGAAAGTAATCAAAGAAAATACTAGGGCACCTTTTGGCCCTCAGATCCCTTTTCCAGCCCCAATCCTTTTCCAAAACCAATTCATTATAAAACCTGCTGGAGGTTTTATGAGAACAATGGGCAATTCTGTAACAACGTTAGAAGGATTATTATGCATTTGAGTTGAAAATGTTTAAGTTGCTTATTCTCTCCAGGGGGACCTGAGTCTAGAAGCAAGACTTCTTCCATCTACTGCTTGTCGAATGGTAGATTGGACATTCAGAAAGACTGTAATGGGGGGTTTGCTCTTTAGACCTTGGGAGAAAGGTAAATGCTTATCATTCTGGTATATGTGATACTGGATAGATGCTTTTATGAAAATATTTTCAAAAACCTCTCACATTTCTTCATGAAGGAGTTTATCTGTGAATCTTGGGGCATTGGGGCAGAGTCTACTCGGCTGATCATTTCAGGGAACATGGATACATTTTATTAATTTTTTTTAAAGTCTATTTATTTTGAGAAAGAGAGAGAGCAAGCACACGTGAGTGGCGGAGAGGCAGAGAGAGAGAGAGAGGAACAGAGAGAATCCTGAGAAGACTCCGTGCTGACACGGGCTCGATTTCACAAACCATGAAGTCATGACCTGAGCTGGTATAAAGAGTCCAATGTTTAACCTATGGAGCCACCCAGGCACCCAAACGTGGATACATTTTAAAAATTTTTTTATGTTTATTTTTGAGAGAAAGAGAGAGACAGGGTGTGAATGGGGGAGGGGCGGAAAGGGAGGGAGACACAGAATCCGAAGCAGGCTCCAGCCTCCTGGAGCTGTCAGCACAGAGCCCCACATGGGGTTCAAACCCACAAACCTCGAGATCATGACCTGAGGGGAAGTCAGATGCTTAACCGACTGAGCCACCCAGGCGCCCCCAAACATGGATACATTTTAAATGGCATGGCCTGCAATGCAGACCTATGTTTGCGTTGTTGTTGTAACATTATATACCTTTTCTTCAGGGAATTTATGCTAAAAAATTTTTTCCTCCCTATTATGTTTTTCTAACTTGCCCCTTGCTCATTCCTAAACAGTGGAAGGGTATAATTAAAAGATACCAACTGCCTTTAAAACAATTCCAATGCTGTGAGAAGTTGTATTTAAATGTCTGAAAAGAGAAGTTTTTGCTATAAAACCAGGGTAGTACCTTTCACTTTAGAACCTTTCCAGGGATATCCGGGTGGCTCAGTTGGTTAAGCATCTGACTTTGGCTCAGGACGTGATCTCGGTTTGTGGGTTCGAGCTCATCATCAGGTTCTGTGCAGACAGCTCAAAGCCTGGAGCCTGCTTCAGATTCTGTGTCTCCCTCTCTCTCTGCCCCTCCCCTGCTCACCCCTTGTCTCTTTCTCTCTCTCTCAAAATTAAATAAATATTATAAAAAAATTTTTAGAACCCTTCCATTTTGGCCCAGTCTGCCAACACTAGATTTGAGACCCCTTCTTGAACTGTGAGGTTGTGGCACAATCACCTTTGTGACTAAACTGCACACCACCATTCCCTCTCCCAAGCCCCTCACAGTGTTTTGTCGCACTTCTCAAATTCCTTTAAAACATTCTCATTTTAGGGGCGCCTGGGTGGCTCAGTCGGTTGGGCGTCCGACTTCGGCTCAGGTCATGATCTCACAGCTTGTGAGTTCAAGCCCTGCGTTGGGCTCTGTGCTGACAGCTCAGAGCCTGGAGTTGTTTCAGAGGCCGTGTCTCCCTCTGTCTGCCCTTCCCAGCTCACTGTCTCTTTCTGTCTCCAAAATAAATAAACATTAAAAATTTAAATATTCTCACTTGAGAATAAAATTTGCCAAATTTAATAACCTAAATATTTTATTATCAGAAATAAAATCTTGCAGAAAAATACTATATTAGGCTCCAAAGATGGCCAACGAACTCTTTTACCCAGATTATTTTAAGCTGAACTGGAGGGAAAGTGGGGAGGCTTCAGGAAGAGGTCTTACCTACTGTCTTCAGGGACAAATAGGTAACTGGGATGGGCTGGATGTGGGGAAGAGGGGCGTTTGGCATATTTGAAAAGGTAAGGGATCCAAAAGCAAATAATACTCTAAAAGAAATGAGACATATGGGCTTGCTATACAAAAATGAAAACAAAGGAGATTGAAGATAAGAAGGGGCAAAATATTTAAGAGGGATCTAAGCATCTAAGTCTGTGTCCTAACAAAACAAAACAAAACAAAAGCATCTAAGTCTTTGTCCTAAATGCAAGGGGAACCACAAGACCAAGCAGGAAAGCTTCCAATGTTATTCTAAAATTTAGAACTTCATTACTTAAAAAAAAAAAAAAAAAATCCAGATCACCCCAATAGCCATGGGGTGGAACACCCCATGGTGCTAGCCATGGACTGGAGCCATGGACTGGCCAAACACTAGCCATGGACTGGAGCACCAAGGTTGTCATGGGAGTGAAAAGTAGGGAGAGAAAAGGCTCAGAAAAAGGTAGAGGTATCTGATATATGCAATCAGACACCCCCAAAGGCTGAACAGCAAAGTAATTGGATTTGGTCAGGAGACCCATCAGCAGCTGAAGTTGAGTTTCTGAGAGTAGAGTTGAGATGAACAGTCCTTTGAGAGAAAGGGAAGAAAAAGAAGAGGGTAGGAGACTATCAAGTTGAAATGTTTAATCATGAAAGGATCACGAGATGATGACTGGAGGACTTACAGGGTCCTTATTTCTAAGATAAGATCTGAGCAACTTATAAAGGAAAGGGCCTGTCCCTGTATCTCCTTAGGTCAGAGTGTAGTCTCACCTCCTGATGTAAATATGGGCAAATATCCTCTTGAATTGGAATAAATTCTCTGAAGTTAAGGAAATAACTATCAGTTTCCTGGAATTGGAAGAGTGTGTATATGACTAGGAGATTTATCGTGTCACCAGGAGACAAATCTTGGGAACCACTGAAACCAGTCAAGGCACACAAAATAGAGGTGTATTCATTTCCTAGGGCTGCCATAGCAAAACACCAAAAATGAGGTGGCTTCAAACCACAGAAACCCATTTCCTTACAGTCCTGAGACCAGAAGCCCCAAATCAAGATGTCAGCAGGGTTTGCTTCTTCCAGAAGCTCTGAGGGAGAACGCGTTCCGTGTTTCTCTCCCGGCTTCTGGTGGACATTGGCAATCCTTGGCATTCCTGCTTTGTAGATGTGTCAATCCACTCTTTACCTCCGTACTCACATTACCTTCTCTTTTGTGTGTCTCTTTGTTTCAAATATCCCTTTGCCTTTCTCTTATAAGGACATCTGTTATGGGGTTTTGGGCCCTCCCTAAGTCCAGGATGATCCCAACTCAAGATCTTTACTTACAACTGCAAATACCTTTTCCCCGAATAAGGACAAACTCAAAGGTTCGAGGGTTAGAATTTGGAAATGTCTTTTTTAGGGGTCACTACATGTATGTAACAGCGCATCTCAGTAGCTAGTAGGAGGCTTCTCAGAGGAGATCCATTAGTGTAACATGAGAGGAACTTGGGGCCAGACATCCTGGGTTAGACCCAGGTTCTACCTCTTAGCAGTCTATAGTTGTTTTTTTTTTTTTAATGTTTTTATTTTTGAGAGAGAGAGAGACAGAGACAGAGTGTGAGTGGGGGAGGAGCAGAGAGAGAGAGAGAAGGAGACCCAGAATCTGAAACAGGCTCCAGACTCCAACCTGTCAGCACAGAGCCCGACCTGGGGCTAGAACTTGGGACCAGCGGGATCACGACGTAGGCTGAAGTCAGACGCCCAGTCGACTGAGCCACCCAGGCGCCCCAGCAGCTGTATAGTTTAAAAACCCTGTGCCTTGGATTTTCCTATCAAAATACTCATAGGGTTACTCTGAGTAACCTACTAATACCTGGCCCCCGACTAAGTCTTGAGTAAACAGGGCTTTGGGTCCTTTGCTATGTAAGACTTTAACCTGTAAAGAGATTGCCTCCCTGACTGCTTACCAGTCAGGTACCTTTGAGCAAAATTAACAATGAAATCTCCAGTTTAAATCATTCAGGAACATTAATCATACATAGATTTCTGTATATATATGTTTTTAAAGACTATTAAGACTATAAAGACCATTTAAAGACTCATGGAGGGAGAGTTGAAGAACTGACCTTGGGGAAAACATGTTGACATTTATGAAGTAAGCAAAGTGCAATTTAGGCTGATGGAGCCTCAAAAATTTTATCCTTTAGTTATCTATAAAGTAGCATGTATTTCTTTGGGTGGACTTGGTCCTTGAATTTAAAAAGCTCAAATAAATGGATGCTTTAACAACAGAATTAAGCTTTTTTGGGGTGGGAGGAATGTACCAGTCAGTGAATGGTCTTTTTTTTTTTTAATTTTTTTTTCTTTTATTTGTTTTTGAGAAAGAGCGTACAAGCAGGGAAGGGGCAGAGAGGGAGGGGGACAGAGGATCTGAAGAAGGCTCTGGGGCTAAAACTCACAAATCCCGAGATCATGACCTGAGTCGAAGTTGGATGCTCAACCAACTGAGCCACCCAGGCATCACAGTCCATGGGTGGTCTTAACACGATTACAAAACTATGAATGGCTCGGCTGTGCCTCTGGTCTTCAGTCCATGTAGAAGGTTAAACTTTCTCTAGCTCTCTCAGAAGCTCTGTAGAAACTTTGACTCCTGGGACGTGAAAAAACCTTTAGAAACATTAGTTCACTTCCGTGTGTTTACAGTGACTCTGAGTTTTTCTGTTTTACCTACCATGATACATAGAGAAGTTTTATAAGAGCACATACCACAACTTCCTTGAGGATAATAAGGCTAAATAGTAGCATAAAAGTATTTACGCTCAATGAATTGCACAATAGACATCCCATAAATTCATTCATCCCCTGATACGTTTAAGTGTTAATGTCAAAAATGCTTGTCTTTTAAAGTATAGTGGTTAGATAGCCCTGGAAGCCATCTCCAGAATCCTAACACATAAAAAATCTATATTTATCAAAGGGAATAAGATAAAGTTTATAACGCTATTCCTGACACTGCCTTTGCAACTAAATGGGTTTTTGAAGAACCAGGATTCATTACTGTCCAATTTGAAATGCCAAAATATTTCTGTTTTGCTATGAAACCCTATTTCTGTATGTGTGACACATTTTGATCCCTACCTTTAATACTAGATTTTTATGCCAAAATTCCAATGCAAACTACTTAGGTAGGTAATCATTAAATGTTCCTAGATTGCTTTAAAAAAAAAATCTAGGGGGCGCCTGGGTGGCTCAGTCGGTTAAGCGTCTGACTTCAGCTCAGGTCATGATCTCGCGGTCCATGAGTTCGGGCCCCACGTCGGGCTCTGTGCTGCCCGTTCAGAGCCTGGACCCTGCTTCAGATTCTGTGTCTCCCCCTCTCTCTGCCCCTCCCCTGCTCATGCTCTGTCTCTGTCTCAAAAAAAAATAAAAGCATTAAAAAAAAATTTTTTTTTTAAAATCTAGTAAACACCCTCTTTCCATTTTGGAAACTACAAAGGAAACAGTCCTACCCGCTCCTCTTCAGAATTCAGTCTGTTTGTTTATTCAGAAAGAACAAAATGAGTCTGAAGAAATACACTCCTAAATCACGGGTTATAAGCCTTTTAGCACAAAGTCTGGATTTGCTGTCTTACGATCTCATTATGCCTCTAAACTCTGCCTACAGGTATCTGTAGCAGGTTATGTTCGTTTGAGACTGCGGGGATCGCCTGGTGTCACTAGCCTTTTGCTGGTGCTGGAGTTGGCCGTCTGCCTTCTTGCCATGTCTAACGAAGTAGAAACGAGCACAACTAATGGTCAGCCTGACCAACAGGCTGCACCAAAAGCACCGTCGAAGAAGGAAAAAAAGAAAGGTATGGAGCAATCCTCTTGAGGCAGCTGAAGGGAGCGCGGGTTGGCTACCTCTGAAGAAATGTGAGGCTCGGGGTAAATGAACCAAGAGCTGGCCCTTGCCTCACTTCAACCTCCGCCTCATGTCAGGTTCTCCTCAGCAGGAAGGTTGGACTTTGGCAGAGATTAGTTTGCTCCACTTAGAATAAGACCTGTGTCTGGATGGGGTGATTGCTCCAACTTGGATCTTGCTGGGGAACGTTCATAGCAGCTTGTTTGGTTGATAAACACAACTATCAATTATTCTTTGATTATCTTTCAGGAACCTGTTCACCACTTTGCTTTACTGAAGTAGCTGTTTTTCAAAAACCAAGATCTTTATTTTATTAGACCCTGTTCTCTTGACCTGAAGTACCACCAGAAAGTGCCAGAATCCTTAATCATTCGTAGTTTGAGAACGTGCCCCGGTTTGTTTGCCTTTTGCTAGTATACGTTAGCTATGGGAATGAGACTGAACAGTCTTTTCAAGAAAAACAAAGAAGTTATAAAGATGAGATAATAGTCTTAATAATTTTCAAAGGAATTTACCCACAATTTTCTTCTGCTTTATTGACAGTTCAAAATGTTAACAAATAGAGAAATGGCTTATTTTTCTTTATTTAAAAAAAAGGCATTATCCTCCTTAACTTCCTTTAAAGATTTTTTTTTAATTATGATGAAGGATATCCCCAAATCCCACCCCATGTATTTCCATAAATTTCCCATAATTCAGTCCATTTTGTACCTTTAAGAGTTTATTTTTTCTCCACCCCAACACCATATACAGTATCACAGAACGTGCATTTACTCAAAGGAAGTAAGAATAAAGATAGAACATTGCATAGTTGATCAACTGTAATATGACCAGTATTTGTACTACTCAGATTTGGAGATTCTGGAACATACTTGGTCATACCCTGGGGATGATATTTAAAGACATATATAAATTTTATCCTAGATAAATTTTATCCTTTCCCCCCCCCCCCCCCCCTCCTCAGGCTCTGAAAAGACAGATGAGTACCTTTTGGCCAGATTCAAAGGTGATGGTGTAAAATATAAGGCCAAGCTGATTGGCATTGATGATGTGCCCGATGCAAGAGGGGATAAAATGAGCCAAGATTCTATGATGAAACTAAAGGTAAAAGGGGAAAGCATGCTTTGTCTCCATCTTACGCAAATATCCAACAAAGGGAATTATATCAGAATTTTGTGTTTACCTATATCTCAATTATTTGAAAGAAAAACATTTCTAATCACATAGTTGATCCCGTGGTACCTCATTTTATGAGGAAACATGACTTTGTTCACATATTTTGTCTGCTGTTCTAAAGACCTGGCTTAATCAAGTATTGCGGGACTCTAGATGCCTTTTCCTTTGGGCAAATCAAGTTTTAGGTCCTGGAAGTATTCGGATAAAATTCAGGTCTCTAGGGGCACCTGGGTGGCTCAGTCACTTAAGCGTCCGACTTCGGCTCAGGTCATGATCTCGCTGTTTGTGAGTTTGAGCCCCACATCGGGCTCTGTGCTGACAGCTCAGAGCCCAGAGCCTGCTTCAGATTCTGTGTCTCCCTCTCTCGCTGCCCCTCCCCTGCTCACACTCTGCCTCTCTCTCTCTCAAAAATAAATAAAGATTTAAAAAATTTTTAAATATTCTAAAAATAAATAAAATTCAGGTCTCTATTTGCAAACTATGGCTCTTCAGTATTAGCCTTTGGGTTTTTTTTTTAATTTTTAAATTCTAGTACTGTCACTATGTGAACCTAATAAATAATAATTGTTAAGTAAGACAAGACCTAGAAGTAACATCTTTGAAGGTCTAATTCAGTCTTGTGTTTACCCATGACTGTTCTGAAGCCGAGAGAATTAGAAGGACTTATCCAAGTTCACGCAGCTAACTCATGATGTCCTGGCTCAGTGTCTTCTATTTCATTCTGCATCTATTCTGAAAGGTGCCTAATCCTTTCATAGATGGAAAACCAGGCTGAAAATAAAACTATCTTTTAAATGATTTAATATCCAAAGCATCATAGGGTAGTTTTAACTAGATTTTTCTTGTTTTCCCACTCTCATCAGGGAATGGCGGCAGCTGGTCGGTCTCAGGGACAACACAAACAAAGGATCTGGGTCAACATTTCCCTTTCTGGGATAAAAATAATTGATGAGAAAACTGGGGTAAGAATCCGCTTTCACTGACACCTTTCTGACCATCTTAGTCTCACAAACGATGTGACTTAGCTCTCAGTTCTCTGTTTCCCTTTTCAAAATTCTGTGGGGGAAAATAATAATAATACATGTTACTTTTCTAGAGAAAACAGACAGAAAATAGGGTAGGAAGTGAGGAGTCAAGACACTTTATTTTGAAATTTATTCTCTGTAATGGATGTGAGCCTCCATAAACACAGATATAGCATAAACACAGATATGCTATAAATATCACTTCGGCATTTTTTAGACCTCAAGTACACAGAACTAGATTAACCCTACTTCCTGGTTTGTGAAGCTGTCATAGGTCTTTGCCTGGGTCTCATTTTAATGTATTGATTACCTGCAAACTTACTGGCTAACCCGAAGCTAGAATATTATCCGTAACACATCTACCTTTTCTTTCTTCTCTCTTTTCCCTTCTTCCTCACCTGCAGTTATAATCTCTCATCCTGTAGGTATAAACTTGTGCATTTACTTGTGGTTGCTGTTGTTTGACCGCATATGAAAGGTATTACTTATTTTGTTTGTTTTTCTGCCACCGTATCAAAAAACTGTCATACTACAGGTTCTCTGGGACTTTTTCTCTGCTCAACATAACATCATGAGATGTATTTACTTAAAATGTTATTTGTAGCTCATTTGCGTTTCTGTAAATCAAGGTACTCTGTTGTAGTAAGGTACTATTGGGAGACCTCCAATTATCAACCATCCCTTCGTAGAGATGTCTGTTATCTATCATGCAAAATCCACTGGTCAAATACAGAGCCCTGGAACCCTGGCAGCCGCTCACTTACCCTGCTCATCCTTGTGCACTGCTGTTTCTCTTGTCCCTCATCTCTCAAGTGTTATCTTCCCAAGCCCATCAGAGAATGGTGGCAGGTTTCCCTCAAGCATTCCCTTGTTCCCCAAACCTTCTAAGATATCCAATGTATACTCTCCAGTGGCCTTAGGCATCTAGACAAAAACTGAGGTATCTTATGACCACCTACAGATATCCCTGAAGGGTTGAGCCCTGCCTGCTGTGTGCTTGAAAGGATCAAGAAAAAGGGGAGTGGAGGGAATAGATGGGAAGGCACCACTAAACCAATAACCCCCTGCCCCAGGCAACTCGTGGATAGTGAGGTGGACATGGGAAAAACTTGATACGAGCATTTGGCAACTTGCAGAATGTTCTGGGGATGATTGTTCTAACAATACTTCAGATGCTTTTCTGGCCACTCAGAGCCATTGTCGAAAGATCCCATAACGAACTTAGTTATGCTCTTCACCTAAGTGTGACTTTGAGTTGGGAAAGTCAACCCACATAGATGGTTTAGCAATGAAATGTGCCATGTTTGCTTTAGAAATTCTTGGTCTCCTAATACAGTCCTCAATCCTTTCTTGCTATGTGGCATCATATCTTTGGGATGGAGACAATCAACTATCAATATTCTAGGAAGTGTTTTTCCCACTTCTGTTTTCTCCTTTTTGTTCCTTTTGGAGCCCTTACTAACAAGAATAAATGTAGCTCTAACCTTCAACCAGAGGCAAAAATTTCTTTCTTCAAGTGTTTTGGCTTTTTTATATACGCCCAAATATCTGATGCTTCATCGTGCTGCCATATAAATAGATTCTAGTTTGAGCAATAAAACATTTTTTATGTTTGTTTTTCAGGTAATAGAGCATGAACACCCAGTAAATAAAATTTCTTTCATTGCCCGTGATGTGACAGACAACCGGGCATTTGGTTATGTGTGTGGAGGAGAAGGCCAGCATCAATTTTTTGCCATAAAAACAGGACAACAGGTAAGCTCCAAGCCTTGAGATACACCTGGAGGGAGACTTGTCCTCAGTTCATCATAGAGTGTCTGTCACTCAACTAGAGAGCTGGCTAGAGACAGTTAGATGTAGGAGGACTAAACAGTGACTCGAAGATGACTATCTTTATTGGTCTTAGGAATCATTTTTCATGCTTATTTACTTATTCTGAGAGAGAGAGACAGAGAGAGGCAGAGATAGAGAGAGACAGAGACAGAGAATCCCAATCAGGTTCCGTGCTGCCAGTGCAGAGCCCAACGTGGGGCTCAAACCCACAAACTGTGAGATCATGACCTGAGCTGAAATCAAGAGTCAGTTGCTGAACCGACTGAGCCACCCAGGTGCCCCAGGAATCATGTTTAAATGTCATTGAGACCCATATTGTGTATGGACAAGGATTGTTAGAATGGACTTTCTCCTAAGGTGAATGTTGATTTTGGAACAATAGTGAATGATTCCCAAAAATCCTGAAGCAGTTGGAAAACTATCATGATCCTTCTTGTTTTGTTTAAATACTTACTAACTCTGCCGGCCTGTATGTATCTGGCAGTGGGGATTGAGGTAGTGGTGATTCCCTCTAAACCGGGGGAGGATAGTAAGGAACTTTAAGAGAAAGGAAGAAACAGTACTAATCAGAACTGATGGGGACAAAGAGAAGAAAATAGTAAGATTAAAATACTCATAAAGATGCTTTTTCTTGCTTTAGGCTGAGCCATTAGTTGTTGATCTTAAAGACCTCTTTCAAGTTATCTATAATGTAAAGAAAAAGGAAGAAGAAAAGAAAAAGGCAAGTATTACCCAATATTGGCTCTGTTACACTTAAGACTATATTCAGGACCATGTTTGAACATTATGTAAATAAATATATGGCATGTCTGCAGAGTTGACTTCTTTGTGGCTCTTCAAAGTATAGAAAGTATAGAAATGTATTGTCTATTTTTCCAATACAGCAATTGATGGATGTTATAGTTAGATAACCTGATTTTCTGTTCCTGACTTTTGTTATCTGTCCCCACAAGCTTCACATTGGTTCTAAGGACTATACAGGTCGACCAAATTTAAGTTCAGAAACTGTATTCAAATCTAGTATTGATATGAAAAGGGCAGGCCAGGAAATGTAGGGCAGAAATAATATGCAAGACTCTCTCTTGCCTTGTGCCAGTGAACCCATGTGTGTGTGTGTGTGTGTAACCATAGATATATATATATATACTAATTTAACTCCCTTTAACTGTAATTACTAAGATCACTGAATTTGTGTCTTTCTTTTTAGATGGAAGAAGCCAACAAGGCAGTAGAGGTAAAACTGCGTCTTTATGTCTTGTGAATTGCACATGTGATGTGTATAAGTCCTTGTTTGCTACCTGTCCAAGCATGCTCCCCCACCAGCTTATGACCATGTGTTCATGATTCCTCTAGCCATAGAGGATGTACAGTTGAATTACCAGTGCCAAAATCATAACTGCTTAGCAAACCAATGCACTAAGAAATTAAATTCTATAAGAAAAGTCACCCTGAAACATTTGCCATCTTTTCAGAACGGGAGTGAGACCCTACTGACCCTTGATGACCAAGCTAACAAACTAAAATTGGTATGTATGTTATTTTTTATGATTCTTATTTGCCTGAACATAGGTTTACTTCCTATAGATGTTGCTTATGCCAAATCTGCATTGAATACGTATGGACGTCCTATTATGACAACTATTTCCCTAAACATTAGTATAACATTTATGTCAAGATACAAAGTAATCTTTTTAGTAGACACATTTGAATCTAATCCAAAGACTTTTTTAAGAGTGTGGATCAGATGGATTTGTTTGGGAACATGTCTACACTTCCAGACCTAAATAGCCTAATATCAAATCTGTATTAGTTAAATAAAAATAAA
This sequence comes from Prionailurus viverrinus, assembly GCF_022837055.1. NCBI lineage: Eukaryota > Metazoa > Chordata > Mammalia > Carnivora > Felidae > Prionailurus > Prionailurus viverrinus. The sequence continues at coordinate 208,935,704 of NC_062561.1, forward strand.
ATTGTGACAATGGTTTTCCTAAGTCTTAGTTTAGGAAACAATTACAACAATATACAAAGTACTATTTTTTAGTAGACACATCTGAATCTAATCCAAATACTTTTTCAAGGGTGTTGACCAGATGGATTTGTTTGGGGACATGTCTACACCTCCTGACCTAAATAGTCCAACAGTAAGTGTCTGTTTTTAAATTTGCAATGTAATGGAAATGGCATCTGTAACTCAAATTGGCAATTAACCAGAAATCTCGAGCATCTCGAAACTTGGAAGATGACTGCTGATTTTTCTGCATAATGTATAAATGGCTCCTAGAACCAATTTGCATTTTAAGTTACCATGGGAACATATCAACACTAACTCAGATATATTAATTTTGCTTGGAGATTAGATTTGAGCAATAAGATAGGCAATGCAATCCTTTCTGGTATTATTTAGGATCAGAAGAAGCGCTGAAAAGTAATTCTTGGCAAAAGTCTACCTGAAGGAAGTATTTGCTAGATGATGAATTATAAAGCCACTTGGCTTCTTCAATATTTTTCTATTCTTTCCATTGTGATTTAGCGGCATAAGCTTGGTGTGAAGTAAGACTTAAAACAAATAAGATGTTCAGTTATGTTTAACCAAGGCCTGTTTTTGTTTAAAAACGTTGTTCATTCTGTGCAGGACGCTATAGTGTATCAAATCTTCTTAATATCGCCCTATCCGTGACAACTACGTGAGAATGGAGCACTGTTTTCCTTTAGAGATAAGGAAAGGGTGATGCAGGAAAAACTCACTTGCCCAAGAAAGAGGTCCAGATTCAAGGCCTAAACACAAACCTCACATCTTCCAAAACAGTCCTCAAGTTAAACTACCCATGTGATTTTGGATTACTTCTTACAACTATTATTTTGTTTTGACAATTTCTTGAGTACCTGAGATTTACAGGGCACAGAAATGAGGGAGATGTACAATGCCAATGAGATCATGGAGTTTACTGTCAAGTGGGGAGCCCAACATTAAAACTAATCACAAAGCCTATTAGTTGATGTTAATCAGAGGGTATTTATCTAGTTTAGAGGTTCATATAGGGCCTCAGAGTAAATGAGGTTCTGGACTTGAATGTAAAAGATGATAAGGCAGTAACCAGACAAAAAGAACACCAGTCTAGAATAATGAGAAGAATGACTGTCTAGGAGTCTGTTACATCAGGGAATTACCAAGCAAGTCTACATGACCAAAAAGGTCATAGGAATTAAAGCAGCAGCAGATCAAGGACTGGGTAAGTCTCACTTGCCAGAATATCTCCGGGAATGCCAGCCCCGAACTTTCACATAAAATGGCCAGGCCCACTGAGATGAAAGCAGCCGGGGCTGCATGGTCTCTCTTCTGTCCCCAACCCTGTGACATTCACAGTGCAAACCAGCATTTTAATGAAGACATACAAAGCCTCCAATAGAGAAGAATCCTGTTTAATGTTCTTTTCAGCAGTGAGTTCTAATTCACTTGTCTGTGGAGACTTTATTCTTCACAAACTTTTTGAAATACAAGATTAGATGATCCTGAAATGTCCATCATAGCTCTGAGGTCCTTTTTATTCCTACACAACTTCGCTCCCTCCTCTATTGTAGCCCCTTCCCAAAGTAAATTGATATTTGAATGATCTACTTTCCAAGTGTAACAGACATTCAAACAAGTACATTGACAGAGATCTAAGCACTCAGGCTATGAAGTAGAATTCCAGTGGGATAGGCAAGGAAGCAATGACTATTTAATCTGCTTCAGTAGACTTCTAGAAAGTTCTGAAAAAGGAAATGAAAAACAACATGATTAATCCTGAGTTTTATTTATATTAGACTTAATGCCTTCAAAGAGTTTTTGGTTTAAAGAAATAACATGGAAGATTTAGATAAACTAACAATAAATTAAAGTGATAAATATCATGAAAGCAGATGATATCTGATTAAGAAAGAGAATGCTAACAGAACTAGTTATGTGCCGATTGGATTTTGCCAACATGGTCTTACATATTGACTCCATATTCCTAGGTCACAAAATAGATTTATCTCTATTTGATAAAACCAGAATGTTTAAAAATGTTCATAATCTTACAACAGTTTCTCTGGAAGAGATGAAGAGAAGAAATCTAAATTACCTGGACTTGATTAGTGGTTCCCTGACCCATTTGCTCCACCCCCAACATTTTATACAGGATAATTTTATGCATTGCAAATGAGACTCATGTTGCAAACTAAGTGGCATCCCTTAGAACATATTTTTATTGGCAATTAACTGAACGATATTCTTCCATACTGCCACTTAAAAGAAAAAGAAGAAAAAACAAAATGACATGCTCTCAAACTTTAAAAATAACCATTCAAAACAGTTATTATGAGAAGAGCATAAGGTAGGACCCACCCCGAAGGAGGTTAAGTTTGGTACAGGGATGGAATCAGGGCACAAAGCACAGTGTCTTGCATACATAAGATGCCATGGGTGGGCACAGGTGATGATGAGATAGATCAATGAAAAAAGGTTTTTGTAAAGAATCTGAACTTGAATTGGGTCTTTGAAGTGTGTAGGAAAATAGAGAGTAGTTAAGCTAAAAGTAAACTGGGTCCTATTGTAGGTCATTTTGAAAGGCTAGCTAATGAAGTTATTTTAACATAGGGGATAGAAAGAAGCCACTGAAAGCTTTGGGCAGAGAAGTCCAGGATTAGGCAGACTGGAGTGGTTGGGAGAGATAAGCTACTTGGAGAAAGCTAGGCTGTGGAACTCAGTATAGAAGACATTGCCTTTGTACAGAGACCTTTTTGATTTCCTGAGTTCTCCTCTTACTGAAACCCCATAAGAGCAGGGATTGATTGCATTTCACGTTCATGTTACCAGTGCTTGTTTCTCAGGTGCTCAGATGATGACCCAGTGGTTGCAATGTTGACAATGCAACAAAGAACTAATGAGGTTCTGACCTAGGAGGTGGATGAGGAGTCTTACATCATTCCACTGTGGCCTATGAACTAGACTCTTAATCCTGGGTTAACAACAAACCCAACCTGAGGAGAGCCTTATACATTTTACTTATAGGGTGACTATTCAGAAGTCTAACATTGTGGCTCCTGTTTGGTGTCCTAAGAACTTCTTCAGAAGTATTTGAAAAGGAGAACCCTACCAGCTGTGAACACCCAACTGTTCTAACCCAGAGGTGGCTCATCATAAATGAATAAATATTGAAATCACAAACTTTTGCAATATGTTTTGTCCTCTCTTGATTGTTACAGATCCCTACATTAAGATATCTTCCAATCCATTTCTTTGATTTAAAAAAAATTTTTTTAATTACAAGCTCTTTCTTCTGACAAATTCTTATGGTTATGAAGAAAAACTGGCTTTGAAAAATAGTGTTTTTATACCTAACAGTAAAGGAAGCCAAAAAATAGATTACCAATTAGGTCTGACTGAGGACCTAGACTTTCTAAAAATATGTTCTTTTAAAGCCAAGGAGGCCTATTTTTATTTACTAATTTGAGAATTTCATATTCCCTTTAAGTTGTTTTTGTCCCAGTGATCAAAAATATCCAGCATCGGGGTGATGCTGGACCTCTAACTTCCATCTCAGCTAGGCATTGTTTATTGTTTATATTCTTCCGCAGCTAGCATAGATGAGTAGTTAATGGATCAAAGTTGGTCAGAAGAAGGTGTGTCAGTTTGACAGTCCTAGCCCAGGGTTAACCTTAATTAGTTATGTCACTGACCTGAATAAAGACATGTCAGATTTTTCAAACTCGCTGATTTTATGTTACAAAGCATATCTTATCTAACAATTGGGAACACGAGTAACTAATATACCAGAAAAACGATAGAGAGGGAATATAATTTGTAGAGTTAGGTATTTGGTATGTTTTTCAAATTAACTCTAAGCCCAAATCTCCATCCTATACATGAAGTAAAGATTAGATTGTACATAAATTAAAGATTAGTTGAATTTATTTACCAAATAGATGAGATTACTGTCACAACCTGGGCAACTCTAAGCTGTATTATAAAAAAAATGCACAAATGTGAGAGGTTAATGTGATATGTTGTTATATATCAGTAGTTGAGTAACACTTTCTTCTTTCTAGAAGGACACAGACAAAAGGATGTGTCCAGAGATTAGGATGATGAGAATGAGAGATCCAGCTTGACTAGCACTGTCAAAAGGATCCTTACATATTTAAAGAGGCATACCCGCCATACCGTGTGATGTGATGGGAAAATCTGTTTTTGCCCCCTAGAGGAAAGACCAATTATAGGGAAATATATTTGACCTTAAGTTTTATTACAACCAAAACTATAAAATATTAGGCAATGAATTTGGTCATTTAGAGAGACACTGTTACATGATTCTAGGGGTAGACACATGGGACGGGATGGGACCGTGCATCAGGTGGGGAAGCAGAGTTAGGTGTCAGAGGTCTTGTCTTACTTTCAAGCTCAGTGTACTCATGTAATTGCTTAGAGTGACTTGCAATCGGTTTCCTTTAAGACTTGCAAAGGCAGGAATTGGAACAATGCTGATCATGAACTCAGCCAGTCTGTAAGGGTAAGAGACACATGACTAGAGCAAACAACAATATAATTTCACTTAATGAAGGGCCAGCAAAACTGAGACCTAAATAAAAAGTCAAGGGGCCGGGAGGGCCAGGGAGGACCTTTTCACCACTAGTAAAGAATGCACTCAGGGAGGTGATGGGAGGAGAAAATGGTCAATCTGTCTGTCAAGACAAAACTTTAATGGGAATTTTGATAGTCCTGATCATCTTAGGTAGCTTTCTCATTTGAAGTCACGACATGGACTAACACTTTCTTTTCTCTTTTTTTTTTTCTTCCCAAATGTGATAGGAAAGCAAAGATATCCTGTTAGTGGATCTAAACTCTGAAATCGACACCAATCAGAATTCTTTAAGAGAAAATCCATTCTTAACAAATGGCATTACCTCCTGCTCTCTTCCTCGACCAAAGCCTCAGGCAGCTTTCTTGCCTGAAAATGCCTTTTCTGCCAATCTCAACTTCTTTCCCACCCCTAATCCTGATCCTTTCCGTGACGATCCTTTTGCACAGCCAGACCAATCGACACCCTCTTCGTTCGATTCTCTCAAATCTTCAGATCAGAAGAAAGAGAATTTGAGTAGTTTGTCTCCTCCACTGAGTAACGGGCCCCTGAATGGGGATGTTGATTACTTTGGTCAGCAGTTTGACCAAATCTCTAACCGGACTGGCAAACAGGAAGCTCAGGCAGGCCCGTGGCCCTTTTCAAGTACGCAAACACAGCCAGCAGTGAGAACTCAAAATGGGGTATCTGAAAGAGAACAGAATGGCTTCCATGTCAAATCCTCCCCGAACCCTTTTGTGGGAAGCCCTCCCAAAGGACTGTCCGTACCGAATGGCGTAAAGCAGGACTTGGAAAGCTCTGTCCAGTCCTCACCACATGACTCCATAGCCATTATCCCACCTCCACAAAGTACCAAACCAGGACGAGGCAGAAGGACTGCTAAGGTGAATTGTCTTCTCCACATATCCATTGGCAGAATGCATGTTCGGTACCAAAGGGTGGTGTGATGCAATCTCTCTTTCCTGCTGCTATTGTAGTTTCCTGTGTGGCTGTAAAATAGACGGTGGGATAAGGCACATCTTTCTCCAGGAATACCTTCCTCCAGTCGCCACCCTTTCTGAGCTCGCTCACCAGTGTTTTCACGCCCTGCTTGCTGTTTGCATGTCTTGTCACTTATTATTAACTAAACACAAGTTTTTCCATTTTTAATGCTGCTATGCTTCTGTACCTCTGGTAAGTTTGATCGTCATGTTCTGGAAGGGGAGGGCAAGGGTTCTTGTGATTCCTTGTGTACCTTCCCCACACTAACACCCCCCCCCCCACCCCTCATGTTGCATTAATATCCAAGGTGGTGGTGGAAAATTCTGGAGTTTGCCTCCTCTATTCAATGCTGACTGAATAATCCATTGTTTTAAGAGAGATTTATATATTTACTATGATCACTTCATTCAAAAGCAATTTAAAATGTGGTTTCTGTAAGGATCTTTTTAAAAATCTCACTAGAATGTGCAGGCTGGCCTCATAGTTGAACTGCAGTATCATCTTTATGCAGACTTATTTAAATCCAGTGGAATAATCAAAAAAATGTAGGTTACTTATTTATTTATAGTTGTCCTTTCCTTCCCAGCTTTAAGCTTTTAGCTGACAAGGAGACCAGACAGATATAAATGTGTAAATGAGTAAAATAGATTTCACCTTGGCAGTCCTCTTTACATCAGTTACCAAGACCCAATATTCTGTCCACTGCAGGGATCTGTCTTTTTCGGGGGGGCGGGGGGGAGGAGGAGGGGGGGAAGGGTTGGCTTTTTGTAGTTTATCAGTAAGAGGAAAAGCTTTTGTTTGTGTGGTTCCCAAATTTGAGCTAACAGAATAAGAGACGGAATAAAGCTACATTTCAACTGTTACTGAGTAACTCTCGTATCTCCCTCTCTCCCTATCAGTCTCCAGCAAAAGACTTGCTTGCATCAGACATCTTTACCCCTCCTGTCTCCGAACCTCCCGGCCAGACATCACCTACAGGACAATCTGCAACCCTACAGACCAACCCTCTGGATCTCTTCAAAACAAATGCTTCTACCCCAGTGGGACCCCTTGCAGGTCTAGGTAGGTGCCAAAGATCAAGTTAGATTTGCTGTTGCTTTCACTCATAAGATTATAAGGCAAAGGAGGAAGGTACTTCAGATCCATTGAGGTGCCAGGGACATAAGAGCTGAGCATCCTGGGGAGACTTTCTCCCACTTTTACTTTTGTACACCCCGCCCTCATTTGGTACTCTTGACTTGTAACTGAAGTTTGGCTCCTGGAGTTGGCATGTGAGAAGAAATCCATGATCAATATTGCACTTACCTGAGCCAAGTGGCGATGGATTACAGGAGACAACTGTAAGGGATTCTGGAGCTCAGACCAGCTTCACTGGAGAAACGGGGTGGAGTTGGGAGAGTCTTATCTGTGATCTGCATTGGAAAAACTGGTGATCAGTTTACTAGATCAAAGCCCTATCTCCTATTAAGTTGATATGCTTCTTGGATAGGATATCGTATCCTGTCCTTCCCCTGAGAGGGATAGAAGTTAAGTCCAATGCAAGTGTAAGTCATAGAATGAAAGTCTTAAGTTCTCAGCCCAGCTCTGTTCTGGACATACAGTGTGTATGAGACAGGCATATATTCTGAGCAGTCTCTGAATACTTCAGCCTTAGCTGTTCCTTGTCCATATTTTGGCCCACTGAGTGTCTTAGTAGAGTTGGAAGACAAGTGCCAGAAACCTGAAGTTGAGGAGAACACAGAGATAAGGGAAGAGATGGGATGTTATCAGATTCCCAGGATGTGCTGGGGCTCATTGATAAATGTGTCTTCAGCTCACGTGAGCCACTGAGCCACTCGGAAGCAAGACACTGGGGGAGGCCACTTGGCTGAGGACTGGCGCTGCTGTTCTTTGCCCACAGCCTCCAGTTCTTTTCTGCCTCCGTGGTACAGTCTTCAGAAACCCTGACAATAGTCCTTGCTGTCCTGCTGGGAATTCTCTTTGATTTTCTGCTTCTTGGCACCTCCATAAGCTCCAAACAGACTCTCTGTCTTGGGAGGGGTTTGGGGAACTATGGATGGAGAGGGACTCTCTTCCCCATTTTGTAATATTTGACCAGGGCTCTTGGTTTTCTCTGCCTCCTACAGAGTCAGTTATCAGGACCCTTTGTTTATTTGTTCGTTTGCTTGTTTCCCCTGCTGCTTTCCTGCAAAGGAAAATATTTCCATTTTGTCATATTAAATCTGTTTAATCATATCTGGAGTATGGCGACAAGAGTGGGGTGTTACCCAACTGCTGAGTGGCTGAAATCAATGTGAGCGTGAGAAACCAACTTATTTCAGGTCTCTGATTGCATTTACACCATCAAGACTCTCTCTAAAAACTTCATGTGTCTTGGGGGCTTCCCCTTTTTTGCGTCGCTCCTTTCCCTGTCCCCCAGGTGGAGCTGGAAGGTGCTTTTCCTTGTAGAAAGGTTGAGAGCTTGCGCGCACTGCCTGCGACTAGATCACATCACAGAGCTTTGCAGTCTAATATCAGTGCCCTGAAGAATTTTTACAGCCAATATTTAACAAGTCAGCTCGAAAATACAGCTGGACCCTATAACTGTTAATTTATTCAGACGAAGTGAAGCTTTTTGGCTAGGTGCCCCTGTTGAGGCCTTGGGGTATACAACTGCAGAATACTGATGATTCTTCCAAGTTTGGACATGGGACTCAAACTGAGCTCTACAGTATAGTCCCTGTCCACTAGCAGGGATCCTCAGCCAAACCATGGAAGGTTGTAGGTCTGGCTTCCGCTAGACCCAGCTGGGGGACTGTCTCTTTTGGAGAACTGGGGGTGGGGAGAGGGTAATGTAGAAAGCTGAGCCTTCAGATTTGGCTAGCTACCCTGTGTTTTAATCTAGCACCAGAAGGTAATAAAATTAACTTCTTATACTCACACTCTCTTTTTCCTTACCTCTTGCCTCTACTTTCTCCAGCAGAGCCTTGAGTGTCTTGGAAACACAGTGCATGGGATCTCCTAGATGGGAATGAAGGCTGACATTTACATATACTGGGAAAACCTTTGATTCCTGGCAAATACAATATTTGTCTCTTTAACCACCACCACTCCCACTAATAGCATCTATGACTAAAGCCATACATTTTACTAAAGGCAAAAGTCATCCAGACACGAAAGATGATAAAATTCTACCCACTTTGCACATTCAGCTGACGTAAATTATTAATGAGCGACTCTGGCTTTGGTTAATAAAATTTAAATAAATTTGCCTTAAAATGCTAGCAATAACTTCACTCAAACCCAACCCACTTTTAGAACCCCATATTATGGAATGTAAAAGGACTTTTCCCTTGATTAGTTGTGAAAAAAATACATATGTTCTTTAGTGTACATGAAGTCTGATTTCTGTAGCCACAAAATGAGTATTTGAATTAATTTCCACTAAAAAAAAGTAGTCCTTTCCCTCGATACCAAGGAGGCAGAACAGGAAAATAGGGTGATGGATTTGGAGCTGGTATTCCTGGGTTACCAGGATATTGTTACAGACTGTGAGCTTCCCAATTTTAATAATGAATATTCTTGTACCCAGTTCCCTAACCTCAAAAAATAAGCACGTTAATTTAGCTAGATGGCCTTTTCTGGAACCTACCACTGTCCATGAGCACATCACACAACGTCATGGCCAGATGACTAGCACACATGATGATACAGTTGAGTCAAATAACATGAATCTCCAATACTAAGAAAATTCAAGATAGAATATCTCGCTCGCTACATCAGCCCCTGAACATCATTTTTAAAATATTTCTCACTTTAGGGGCGCCTGGGTAGCGCAGTCGGTTAAGCGTCCGACTTCAGCCAGGTCACGATCTCGCGGTCCGTGAGTTCGAGCCCCGTGTCAGGCTCTGGGCTGATGGCTCAGAGCCTGGAGCCTGCTTCCAATTCTGTGTCTCCCTCTCTCTCTGCCCCTCCCCCGTTCATGCTCTGTCTCTCTCTGTCCCAAAAATAAATAAACGTTGAAAAAAAAAAAATTTTAAAATATTTCTCACTCTGGAAACAAAAATATTCCTAACCCAAGTTAGGAGTTTGGAGGCCCTTTCTTAGTTTAGTCAGAAAACTTTCATAACTAAAGAATACTCTACTCCAAAGCTCAAAGCAAGTAGATTTTGAGAGCAGTGCACCATTCGTGTACAGGTATGAGGCTGAATTTATATTTTTTGTTTATGGTGGCAGTTTGTTTCTCAAGTAGAGGGAGAAGATATTGGAGAGACCTGTATTTTAAGAATTTCACGGGGCGCCTGGGTGGCGCAGTCGGTTAAGCGTCCGACTTCAGCCAGGTCACGATCTCGCGGTCCGGGAGTTCGAGCCCCGCGTCGGGCTCTGGGCTGATGGCTCAGAGCCTGGAGCCTGTTTCCGATTCTGTGTCTCCCTCTCTCTCTGCCCCTCCCCCGTTCATGCTCTGTCTCTCTCTGTCCCAAAAATAAATAAAAGTTGAAAAAAAAAAATTTAAAAAAAAAAAAAAAAAAAAGAATTTCACCAGTTCTTAATCCACATGGCAAAGACACTAGAGAAGGAGTCATTCCCCCCCACAAAGATTAGATGCCTGGACACAGGCAATTAGTTACCTCAGAAGGTATAGTTTTTTGTCTTGGGGGGCGGGGGATATTTTTGTTTGTTTTTGTTTTGTTTTGTTTTGTTTTGCTTCATGTTGTCTTCTCTCCCTCCCTCATTCTTTGAAGTATTCTGTTCTGACTTCTGGCAAGGTTTAGTGAGTGACACATGGCAGGAAACACTTTTATTTGAAACAGCTCTCCCAGGATAACCAGCCTTTCCTCCACATTTATATATATAAAAGTCTTAAACTATCTTAGCATCAACCAGATTTTATCATCCTTTTATATGGCTGTGTCAACCTTGGCAGCATTTAAAAGCAAGGAAACTGAAATGGTTTCTTCAGGATGCAAGCATGTTGAGGCCTAATATACATGCATGATAGCTGGTTTCCATAAGACTCCAGACGTGAGCCAACTGCCAAATGAAAAGATCAAGTCAATGACTCAGAGTACCCAATGGATTATCTTAATTAACTAGTTCATAATCAGCATGGTTTGTTTATATAAATGTATTCACTCAACAAATACATTCATGCTATTGACAGGCTGTGTCCTAGCTGTTTGAAATGTATCAGTATGATAAGCACTCATTTTTTCATGACTAGGTCCTTATGGATTGTATTCTTCTTATAATGAGAAAAGTTTAAAAAGCTGTGGTAGAAAGAAAGGGCTTCAAAATGCAACCAACATTTGAATGCCAGCTATCTTGCATTAGCTACTTAATCTTTAGAGTAATCTAATCTCTTGGGGCCTTTATTTCCATGTCAGCCTTAAGGCTTAAGGAAGGTGTTTACCATGTAGATGCCCTGTAAATGCCCCCCAGAGAGTTGTGCTTTCTGAAACTCAAGAATTGTCTTCAAGCTTGTGTCCTAATAAGTCCTTTCTCTTGCTTTCTTCAGGTGGTATACCAGTTAGCCCCCCTCAGGCAGGACCATGGAACCCAACATCTTTAGTCTTCAATCAGTCCGCGTCAGTGGTCCCGGGAGCCATGATGAGTGGTCAGCCTTCAGGATTCAGTCAGCCAGTTGTTTTTACCACAAGCCCAGGTGTTCCAAGTTGGAAGCAGCCGTCATCCTTTGCAGCTTCAACTTCCCCTCCAGGCCCTGTTGTTTGGGGCCCGTCAGCCTCTGTGGCACCCAATACTTGGTCATCAACAAGCCCTTTGGGGAACCCTTTCCAGAGCAATATTTTTCCAACTTCTGCTATGTCTTCCCAGCCCCCTCCTATGCTCTCCTCTCTCCTGGTCACTCCTCCTCAACCACCTCCCAGAACTGGCCCTCCAAAGGACATCTCCAGTGATGCCTTCACTGCCTTGGACCCACTTGGGGATAAAGAAGTGAAAGAAGTGAAAGAAATGTTCAAGGACTTTCAACTTCGGCAGCCACCTGCTGTGCCTGCAAGGAAGGGAGAGCAGACTTCCTCTGGGACTTCAAGTGCCTTCTCCAGTTATTTCAACAGCAAAGTTGGCATTCCTCAGGAGAATGCAGACCATGATGACTTTGATGCTAATCAACTGTTGAAAAAGATCAATGGTAAGCTACCCACTGCTCTGCCTACTGTACCAACAAGTATTTCCACTGTCATGTGGGTCCGCAGAGTCCCTTAGAAGAAACTTCCTCCACCCACCAAGAGCCTTAGTCTCGCTTTCTTTGGTAATCAGTGGTTATGGAGACAACTTGACCAGTTAGTTACTTATGGAACGAACTGTTTACCTTGGCTCTTTCTAAGGGCTGGCCCAATGCTGCCCTCTTGTGACAATCCCTAAAAGGGCTGCCAAGAACTATTGAAATTCAGTGGGTTGTGGTACCTGGAAGGCTGTAAAACAGAGCCTCAGCCATACTACATGGCCTTAAGTGAGGGAATTCTGAATCTCTTCCACTTCAGGTCAATACGCACAGCCTCCTCTTGTGATGAATTTGCCTGTAATAATCACTGGGAGTCCTAGTATTTCGTGGTGTTTTTTGTTCCATGATGTAAATTTCAAAAGTATGGAACTTTAATTTCTAAGATAAGCCTGACTGGGGGACTTTTGCCTATATTTGGGGAGAGATTTTCTACTGACTACTTGGCATTTTTTCCCTTCTAGAACCACCAAAGTCGGTTCCCAGACAGGGTTCCCTGCCAGTTACCAAATCTGCTGACAATGCATTTGAGAACCCTTTCTCTAAAGATTCTTTCAGTTCATCACAAGCCTCTGTAAGTATCAATTACTAGAAGCTGTTGCTCCAAAGTATGTGCCACCTAGAGCTACTGTGTTGTAAATTAACCTTGTTTGAATAATAACTCTTTGATGGTAAAGGATATTTAAATAAGCTTTGCCATTGAGAGCCATCACAGTGAAAACCTCGACTCAAACTGGGGAGAGATTCTGTTTCCAGGGGCTACTATCCTGAGCTTGAGAAATGAGCATTATATAGAAAATGTCTTTTGTATCTCACTTAGCCTAGCTCATAAAAGCACTGTGGGAGAAAATTGAGCAAAATAATACTATCTTTAAAAATCTTTCAAAGATTTAAGTTCCTGATTTCCCACCCACAATCTTTATCTCATAACAACAGTACCTTTCATTTGGGAGAGGCAGACATAATTCATCTGAACTTTAACACCAGTATAAATAATAAATATGCGTCACCAGTTACGATCAGGCAAACACAAATCATTGTAGACCAATATAATATCTCATTTTTCTGGGACCCGAGTGATTTTTAAAGGAATTTGAGAAATCTTAATTGCAGGGTTTTTTTGTTTTTTTTTTTTTCCTTCATAACTGTAATTAAACCCTATTGACTGAATGGTTTTATCTTCATAGATGGCTTCTCAACCCACATCTCCTGATGTATATAGGGATCCTTTTGGAAATCCTTTTGCCTAACTTCTGTAAGTAGAAGATCTTATTAAGTGTAAGTTTGGTAAGAAAGCATGGCACAGGGGATGAGGGTGAAATTTTAATTTTAGAATTGGTACCAGCTTAAATCTCTGTAACTTAGAAGGAATAGACATGTGAATCTGTGCTTAACTAATTCAATAATGAATAAGCTGGGCACTTAAGAAAAGAATTCTTACACACATTAAAAAACAATAATAAGGGAGCGCCTGGGTGACTCAGTCGGTTGAGCGTCCAACTTCAACTCAGGTCATGATCTCACAGTCCATGAGTTCGATCCCTGTGTTGGGCTCTGTGCTGACAGCTCTGTGCCCAGAGCCTGCTTCGGATTCTGCATATACTACATAATACCTTTCTAGTTGTTTTTTGTTTGGTTTGGTTTTGGTTTTTTTAACCTTCATACTGAAGTGATTGCAAAGGCATTACTTTATTTCCTATAGAAGTTTCGAAATCTGAAGACCTTTTAAGCTACAGAACAGGTCAGCTAAACAGATGCTGATCACATTTTCTGCCTTCCAAATCAATTTATTACTTTGCGAGAGGTCTCAAAGTTAGTCCAAAATAGTCTGAGGGTATCAAGTTCAAAGGTGGTGACAGCTGCCTGTATCTCCTTCAAAAGCAGCATGGGCGCAGATGAGTCTGCTGGTTGATTGTTCTCACTAGCGGATGTCATCGTAGGTAAGTTATTAGGTGTAACTACCTTAGCTGTCTTGCTGGCTCAGCATGACCCTTTCTTTAACAAAAAGGAATGGAAGCAACTTTGTCTCATCTTAGAAGATGTAAGTTAGTGGAGGAAAGAAGGCTTGTCTGCATTTTCGAGGAGGGAGGGCATAGCTGGTAGGGGAGAACAATAAAAAAGAATGAAAGGAACCCAAACCCATTTTTTCTAGTCTTGCCCCATCCAGGTGGGACTCCTCAATTCTGTCTTGACCCATCTAGAATTTAATTATTTTAAGTAGATAAATATCTTAAATCTGACACGGACAGTAAGATTGGCTTTATTTGCAATTTGGATTGTTGCCCCTCACTCACCTTCTATAATTACAGTGTTTCTTAAAGTGCTTTTCTATAAAATCTGCTTCAGAGAACGGGCTGAGATTATTGCAAAGGCAAGTTCTTGGGCCCCACTGCAGCCCAAGGAGTCTGGTGCTAAGGAAAGGTCCATTTTAACAAGCAGCCTGGTGATTTCTAATGCCGATAGAGCAGTGCAAGATACTGAAGGGCTAGAAGTCTTAACGGAAGCTCACTCTCACCCTCCTCTCCATGGGAGGCAAACCTGGACAAACAGAAAGGAATAAACTGTATCTGGAGTCTAGGAGGATCGTTTGCACTAAACTGAATTGACTAGAGGTCTCCCTGAAGGCCCTTTCTTCCTTAGGTCATGAAAGAAGGATTGTTTTGGTCAACTTGCTAAACTTACAGATTGGGTTTTGGGGTGGGCGAGCAGTTATGGGAGAAAAAAGTTAATATTAGTGAACACTTGCATTAATCACTTTATTACAGGTTCCACACTTAGTATCTTATTTAAGCCTCTCACATCAGCCCTAGGAGATCCTATTACTGATGTTTTATTTTTTTATTTTTTTTTCTATTACTGATGTTTTAAATGATGACTTCATATTTAACACATTGATATTAACCACAGGTTTTTTCTTCTCCACACTTTTCTAGGAACTTGATATGCTGACTATCCAGAGGAACAAAAAGGTTGGCCTTAGTCAAGGACAAAGCTAATATCCAGACGCCTTGACCTCTGTTCTTGTTCCAGCTTTGACATATTAGCTGTTGCCTTATTTCTTGTTGCCTCTTCCACTTGTAAAATGTCTTTCACTTTCTGTTTAGATTAAAGCTAAACTGAATCTATGGCTTTAAATAAATTAAGACTTTAAATTTTCTAGCTTAATGTAAATGAAGTAGTTTCCCTATTTGAACAGTTGCCTAGTGTGTTTCTAGAACCTTCTAGAACACTCTACCATGGACCCTCTGGTTGGGAGATGCAGCCATCACAGCTCCTCAAATGACACTGTTTTGAATACATTTTAAAATCCTTACTGTTCCAAGTTGTTTGGGGGTTCTATTTTACTGCAAAGAACCTAAAGGTTATAGCATAACAAGGCACCTTCTTAAGTCTTGCTTCATATCAACATTTAGAGAGAATTTTTAAAGTAAATTTGAAGCAAGTCCAACTTCTAGACACTTGGGAATCTGACACATTTAAGAACCTTTTTAAAAATATAGTTTCTCTTTCTGAAGATTATTTTCTCTCAAGGGTAAGACTGCTCTTGTTTTCCAATCTCTTGCTAGATACTGCAAATGAGGGAAAAGCATTATTTGTCTCTCTTCTCCTCTTCCCTGTGATTCTTTTTTCAGTCAGTTCTGCTCCTAGGTTCATATGGCATTACTTGCCTTTCACAAGCAACAGAGTTTTATGGGGTACAAATACCTAATGATTCATGGATCTGAAATGTCTCTGCCTTCTCAGTAATTGCTAAGCCCAGTAACTAGAACTGCAAATGGGCACAACCTTTATCCTTTCTATGGAATAGGAGGCCATCCTCTTGAGCTGAAGTTCCAGAAGAGCAGTTAATGTTGAAGAAAAACTGAACTCAACTCAGCAATGAAGGACTGTATTCTGAAGAGTAACACATCACAAAGTTCAATGTGATTGTGCCAAACATATTAGGTGCTTATTTGGGGTCATGCTAGACCTTTATCAAGTAACTGGAAAACTTTCTTGAAGCCACAGTCTCATAGTTAGTAGGAAGATAAATGGTGGGGAAGGGGGAGAGAAGCTGTAAAACAAGTATTTGGTGTTATCATTGAAAATCTAATGTCTGCAGTACTTTTCTCCTCATAACCTTGGAAACTCTCCCAGTTCATTTCTAGTCATATTGTTAGCAAAGTTCTGAAGGATTTGTTCTTGCCAAAATGAGTTTCACTTTGTTATGTTTATGTTGGTTTTTTAAATGTTGTCTCTTGACCCCTAATGCTCAGGTTCTTGTGGGCGTTAATCAACCATACAATGTTACCTTTAAGTTGAAGAGGAGGATGACTGCTCAGGATCTAAACAAGATGGTGGCCTCATGGACCTTTATTGATCAGCCCCAAGTAGTCCAAGCGAAAGTCCTGTGGTTTTATTTTTAATGGTAATAGCTGATTATGTACGGCATAATTTTCCATCCGGCTCCCTACTCAGTCATTATAAACACAGACCTAAAATAGTATTTTATGTGTCCAAATACCTGAATGTGCTAAACTGGAGGCAATTATTTCTAGGTAGTTGAATTTTTGAAAGTAGAAAAATTTTGAAAGTGATGATCAGCCACACAACTGTTTTGTACATACTTATTTTCTTGTGCACTTTTTTCTGTATGCAAATAAAGCTATAAATTTACTCATTTCAATAAACTGGAATGGCAGAATCTCATGTGTTACCATCAGTTTATTCTTCTATTTGACCCCTGCCTTGAGTTGATGTATTAGAGTCAAGGTATAAAATATATCGGTCTACAAGTGAGCAAATGTTAGTATATTCTGGATTGTCAGGTGAAGAGAAAGTGGAAATCTGTGAAACAAGAGCATGAGTAAATTATTGTCTGCTAGCTTTCAATGCCTTATTCTCCTCTTTTAGGCCTACACATATTCTTTTCCTGGGAGTTTAATGGGAGTCTAGTGGATAAGACCTGTATCAGAACAACTTCTACTGACATCCAATATAAAAATCGTTTATTAATGAACCCTTGATTCACACCTACCCTTTGCCTCTCCTTGTCCTTTATTCAGCCATGTTTGACCTCACCAAGACACAACTGTGTGAACTGGTCCAGGCTGGTGTAGACCACTTGGGGAAAATTCTGTGTGTGTTGGGAAGATCCGTGATTAGACATTGCTTTGCCCTGGGACACTTTTAAACACTCTCCCCTAGTATAAAAGTTCAAGGCTCTAATTTTTTTCAAATGACCTAGATCTACTGGGAAGATGACCCCAAGGCAGGCCTTGCTCCAGTACAGAGTCTTGATCTTAAACTTTTCTAAGGATTAAGACAAACTTGGTAGCCGATGGGTGTCATTGACTGGTTTTTGATTATAGGTTGTTTGATATTACTGCCTTACCTCTCCCTTTAATTGAAACATTTGTTGGCTTTCTGCCAATAATGAGTGGAATATCAAAAAACAGGCTCCACGAAAAGTAGCTTCCAGTAAGCCACAGATGGGCCGGAGAAGGCTGCCGATAAGAACATGTTGCACAAATTATCTGGCTTATCCAGATGCTCTGCAATATGTCTAACCCACTGAGCCTTGTGTGCTGTTTCCATGTGGCTTAATCTGTAAGATCTTGCCAGTGGTTAACCCTTGGTCATGTACACAAGGGGAGGACATTCATTTCAATGCGGTAGGAACTACTGTCAGTCAAGCAGGAAGAGGTGCTCACTGAAGTGTCTTTGCAAAGTGGAAACAGACCTCTTCTTTGTACGTCTGTTTCGTAACAGTAGTATTCACACCTGTATGTCAGAAGTTCAGCTTTTACGGTGACCCTATTATACCTGGAAGAGTGTTTCTTTTAGGCGTCTAATAGATCTAAGCTAACAGCTGAACTGTAACAGCCAGCATGACCCCAAATTCCTCACATAAATGTAGGCAATACAAAGGGAGAAGGTATTGGTTTTCTCAAGATAATCTTGCATCTATGAAGGGCTTTACCATTTACACAACATAATTTCATTCGTTTGATATCCTAATCCTGGCGGGGGGAGGGGGGGAGGGGTCTGTCACTGTTCCACCTCATCTGAGGATGGCCTCCGTGCTTTAAAAGGGTTGCAATCTGGGGCTCCTGGGTGGCTCAGTCTGTTAAGCATCCAACTTTGGCTCAGGTCATGATCTCACGGTCCATGAGTTCGAGCCCCGTATCGGGCTCTGTGCTGACAGCTCAGAACCTGGAGCCTGCTTTGGATTCTGTGTCTCCCTCTCTCTCTGACCCTCCCCCGTTCATGCTCTGTCTCTCTCTGTCTCAAAAATAAATAAACATTAAAAAAAAGAAAATAAAAGGATTGCAATCTGTTCCAACTCTTGAGTGGTTTCTGTGCTATTTTATTATAAAACTGTGCATGGCGGTAAGGATATCTTTTCAGTCCGTGACTTCAGACTCCTCCATCAAAATCTTCACGATGGTGTCTAAAGAGAGCCAAACACAGCACAGTTCTGTGTCTTCCCTGTGCTGAAAGCAGGGAGGGGGAAAGAACAGGCTAACTCAGGAGTTTGGTTGACCCTGCAATACGCTGATGAGTGAGGACTCTGACCCATGTTCCCGGAATAGGTTCAATATAAAGTCATCTAGTAAAAGATGGGAGCTCCCTAAAAGTCCCTGGTAAATATTTAAGCTATTACCATTAGGAAAAAATTGCTAAATAATAAGACGTCTAATTCTTGCTGGGAAATGTTGTTTTAACTAACTTTCTTCTGTTAAAATAGAAGACAGACTCAGTTCTAAACTGATATGCCAAACTTAGGCACACCCCAGGCTGTAGGACAGCAGCAGCCCTGTTAACATGTCCTAATTACAGCCAGGCTGATGGCCAAGGGCCAGCCATGTGTCATCTCACCTAATGAGGGAACGAGCCCCTCATTTGCCCTTGCTTTTCTGGAATTATGTACTTAATTACTAAACCTCCACTGTGTGCTGAAATCACACGAGTGCCAGTCTCCAAGGAGATGACAGTGGAGGCTGCTCACTGGCAAAGAAACTGGGTTTCCGTCTTGACCAAAGATGAGGCGGTTATAAAAGAAGAAAGCAACCTGACTGAACGTCTCCGTGACTAAGTTTTCTTCTGATGTTACTTATGGAGTGTTCTGTCAATTCTCTTTTCGCTTGGTTAGCTTCAGTCACTGTTATTTTACCTTAATTGTGAAATCATCGCCATTGTAAAAGTTACCTGGTGAGCTGACTGGGCTAGGGCTGAGCTGCACATGGTTCTGGGGTGTGTCTGAGGCTGCCTCTACCAGGTACCTGCTTCCACTGATTGATCGTCACAGAGCTTTTGCTTGGGGGCCGCTAAGAGGAGTTCGGGAACCCAGGAGCTAATGGAGAGGGAGGGGGAGGAGAGTGGATGGAGACGGAGGGAGAGAAGAACGGAAAGTTGATATGACAATTGCCTCCCCACCTCCCTCACTAGCCTAAGAGATTTGTCTAGGGCCTTGATGATGGAAATGATAGAGCTGGAGGCAGGAGGAGTTGGCTTTTTTTTTTTTTTAATGTTTATTTATTTTGAGAGAGAGAGGGAAGGTCAGAGAGGGAGGGAGAGAGAGAATCCCAAGCAGGCTCTGCTCTGACAGCACAGAGCCGGATGCAGGGCTCGAGCTCACAGACCGTGAGATCATGACCTGAGGCAAAAACAAGAGTTGGACACTTAACCTACTGGGCCACCCAGGCACCCCAGGAGTTGTCTTTTTTTGATGAAAAACCCTGGGAACCTGTTTAGCCGACATGTCCATTGGTAATGAATTGGTAATCAATGGGCTACCTCAACGGAAAGGTTCACAGTGGTTAAAATCAGTAGGGGGTTATTTTTCTCACGTAAAAATTCTAGATCGATGGCTGCTGGTATTGACTGAGCAGCTCAACACGGCCCTCAAGGACACAGACTCTTTTTTAGCTTTTCACTCCAACTTTTGTAGCCTTTTGGCTTTCTGTTCTTATGTTTATTGCCTAATGGTCACAAAATGGCTGCACAGCTCCAAATATGGTGCTAGTGTTCAAGGAGGGCAGAAAAGGAAAGGGCAGTACAATTGAAGTCTGCTCCTTGTATCAGGCATTTAAGTTCTCCCTGAGACTTCCCAATTACTTCACTATATTTCATTGGCCAGAACTTGGTTACATGGCCACTGCTAGGTGCAAAGGAAGCTGGGAAATCAAACTGTTAGCTTTGCCAGCTTCTATAGTGAAAGTAGTTAAGGAGAGATATGGTTGGCTAGTTAATTTATGGGGCCCAGGGCATAATAAAAATAGAGGATCCATTGTTCACAAACCAGGGGAAACAAGTGTTATTAAAGACATTAATGCATATACATATCCTTTCTTCTGCAATCTCTGTTATTATGACATGTTTTGTTTACTATTTAATGTTGTTTTAAGTAAAAATATAAATAAAATTTTAAAGTCTTAGTGTGAATTTTATTGCTAATCTTTTGCTGGTAAGTGGGATCACTAAAATTATACAACTTGTATTTCATAACTCATACATGCATATATATTTAACATATGTATTTCATTCCTACCAGAAGAGTAGAAATACTGCACAAAACTAACTTGACTGTTTTTGGTTTTTTTTGTTTTTGTTTTTTTTTTTTGGGACAGAGAGAGACAGAGCATGAACGGGGGAGGGGCAGAGAGAGAGGGAGACACAGAATCGGAAGCAGGCTCCAGGCTCCGAGCCATCAGCCCAGAGCCCGACGTGGGGCTCGAACTCACGGACCGCGAGATCGTGACCTGGCTGAAGTCGGACGCTTAACTGACTGCGCCACCCAGGCTCCCCTAACTTGACTGTTTTTAATTCACTTCTTGACACATGCACATTCTACCAGTACACTCTACCTTTAGTTCACTAAAGACTAAAGAAAAATGGGGGAACAAAGAAATACGGGTGGTTTTATCTTTTTCTTTCCTTTGTTATTATTTTCAGCATAAACAGACGGATAATGCAGGGAAGTGACACTAGGAAGAAAGATACAATAGTGTTTCCTGGTCATTTGTGTCTCTTTTCATGTTGGAAGTTCTGGTTCAAATGGACATTGTGACCTCTCGGGGCTGTCACTTATGCAGTGATAGGCATAACATACCTACCTTATACTCACTTTTGCTCTGAGCCACTGAACTCCCACACATCATGGGTTCACCTGAATTCCACGTTCATGGGCAGCATAAACATTATGCACAAATGGGGTGGCATGGAAGAAGGGACACAAGGCATATTTCCTCTGCTCCTGTGCATGTTCCATTTTCCAATCAAAGTTGCTTTCAAAACAAAAGTCCAAACACAAAATTAAGAATTTCAAGGCAGCAATGATGGAGCATTAAACCCAAACCACGGGACCTCTCCAAGTGCCTGAACACTGTCCTACTGCACAGGTCACATGCCCTTGAAACCTGCCTTGGCAACAGGGCCTTGGAAATGAGTGATGAATTAGCCAATGTGTCTCCCACATGCCTGGGTGAGAGTTTAACCCAAAATTGGCCCACCTCCAAATGCAGATCACAGCAGTCTTTGACTACATTGCACCCTCAGGGCAGAAGAGAAGCACATGCATGGAAAGCATAGTCAGCAAAGCCATTGTCAAGGTACCTTGACTAGAAGGTGTAAGCTCAAGAATGCAGAGGACTAGTTTATGTGTGTTAGTACCATGAGGATTACCAGAGACAAGACAGTTAGAAGGGGGGTGGGGAACTAAAAGCCACCATACAGGAGGCCTTACTGTCGGCATAACCTAATTGGAACTGCAAGGGATGTGCCATTTCAGCCGGAAAGATATCAGGGGGAGGACCATAGAACTCCTGAGCTCCTACCTGCAAAAGTGCTTCACGATTCTTCATTCCTCTTCATGGCAAGACCAATGGCCAAATTTGGAAAGCAATTGTGGGTTTGGGTCCACAGGAGCCCTTGAGCAACAACAGCAAACACCTACCCAGCATGTACCACCCACAGACACTATTCGGAGTGTGTTACAATAAGCAATTTAATTTTCATAACAGTTCGACCACCACCATCATTTTATGGACGAAGACCCTGAGGCACAAAGTTAAGGGACTGCCCAAAGTCACCCAGCTAGTAAGTGGCTGAGGTGTCCCATGTCCTGGAAGTTAACCTAAAATTCACCACATCACCACCCTACTGCCCCCCGAAACCGGTCCCATCACCTTTAGGTGGACTTAGTTTACATTCACCAAGATTGTATCCACTTCATGGTACTTCTCTCCTCTTATGCTTCCTGTAACCAACGTGCCTATCACGAAATGCGTATGCTTATGCTTATTTTTAATTAGGCAAGTTGATCCCCCCTCTTTGGGCTTTTCAAGGCACATTTTCAGGAGTTAAGTATCGCTTAAAAGTGTGAATTACCTAGTTGTTGTAAATGCAACACATCACTTGAACTTCACACAGTACGTTCTGATTCAGGTATTTCCCATCAGCTTAATGTAAGCTACAGGCTGCTCACAGTGGAAGATGGGCTGAGTACTGTTCTCCCAATTTCTTCAACATCATAAATAGCAAACCATCCTGCATCAGCTCAAAGGCAGGCTAGTCGGGCATTCCACAATGAGGAACCCGCTTTCATAACAGCAATACCGTTGTATATATGTTTCACAAAATCTAACGTCCAACAGTTTCACGCTTTTAATGAACTGGATCAAAATTATGCATTCATGACACAGTTTATTTTACACAGTACTTTTTCATTCTCTTCTTGTCAGTCATTCAGGGTTTGAAAAGCCCATCAGTGGCGATGACTTTCTTCATCTTCTAATTTGACAAACACAAACCCTTGCACTGCAGAGACTGGAAACTGAATATGTAAACACAGAGCAGAGAGATGCTTTGCAGCCCATCAACAACACACACAAAACCCCCCTGACAGGGAAAAGCACAGATCGGTAAAGAGGAAAAAATGAAGGAGATGATGCCAGACCAGAAACAAGATTAAGTTCCTGAGTTAAGTCATCTGTAATTACCCACAGGCCCTTTCTCTAGAGAAGAAGGATTAGCAAAACATGTCTGGAGAAGAAAAAAAAGTTTGTTCTTAAACTGGGTCAAAAATTTGCTTACACTACACTCGGGCAGAAAGAGAAAAATATATCCACATTCTGTTTTCTTTCTTTCTTTTTTCTTTTTGTCCTTTTTTCTTTCTTCCTCCATTCCTTTCTTCCCTCTCTCCTTCCTTCCCTCCCTCCTCCTTTCCTTCCTTCCTCTTTCTTTCTTTCTTTCTTTCCTTCTTCTTTCTTTCTTTCTTTCTTTCTTTCTTTCTCCAATCTGATCTTCCTCACAAGTCTCCACTCTGCTGGGTGTGAATGGCAACATTTAGTTGGATCCTTGGACCCCTCTAAAGTACTCTATCTTGATTATGTGCCCAGTGTCTCACATTTTTTCCCTTTTTCCTGGTCTTCTCCTTGATAATGGTTAGCTTCATGAAGGAATGAGAATGTTGAGAGGGGCCTTGATCCTCAGACAGGTCCTTGTACTGTCTTCTGGTCCTTCCAGTCTCTACAGCATATGTCTCATCTACTTGGGCACGACCTTGTGGGATCTGTAGCTAATGCTGTTGGCTGAAGAATGAGGAGTCTGTTCCTCTCCATGCAGCTGATGGGCCTACAGAAACCTGGTGGTTCCCCCCATGGCCTGGGCCCCCACCTTGGCCCTCCTCCCCAACACTGGACTCCAGAGATCTGCCCCCGAGTGCCTTTGCTTCTGTGCCTGACTCAGATCTAGGGTTACACTGTCCTTGATGGAGCAAACCTGCCAGCTACCCTCCTATCCCTCCTCAGAGCCAAAGGGATCTTCTCGGTATCTTCTGTGGCTCACAGCATCCAAAGAAACCTAGGAAGCCAAATAACTGTCCTTCCTCTGCCCAACCACACACCACAGCCACTTTTGTTCTGGTTTGGCTTCCCCCATACTGGGAAAGTCTGGAAGTTGCTCTCCCGGAGTTACAGATGGCAGGGAAAGAAACATCTGTCTCTGACCTCAACCCACTTACCATGCTGGCCCCATTCCGAAGTGTGGCCTGAAAGACTACTGAGGACACTCATCTCTAGGCCGGCCTCTCCAGCCTCTTGTTCTCTCCCTCTCACAACTGCTTGGCTCCAGCTGGAGAGGCAGACTTCTCACGTTACCTGCACCACGAGCCATGCTGTCCTCACTGCTTTGAGATCCACGGGTGACCAATTGCTTATTTTCCCACCATCTCCTTCCCCGGGCAATAAGTCTCATGGTTCAGCCTTGAGGTTGCAGGACCAAGAAAACATAACTTTAAAAGAGAAAATTAAAAAGAATTTAAGATTTGCAAAGCATCATCCACTATTATATTTACTTGGGTTTACATGTCATTAATTGATAAACTTGTATATAGTTTTGTCCTCAAATACTAGTTTCTTTTTGCCGAGTTTCCAAGTTTCAGAAACCAAACATGCCCGAGCCAAGTGAAATCAACCAGTCATCCAGTAATTATGACATAACCATGGAATAACTATGAAGCAACCATTATGAACCTGCTTAGCACTATGCACACTGTCAAAATACTAATGCAATAAAAAACAAAGATGACTTCCAGATATAGAAACCAGAAAGACAGTTGATGTTGACTTATTAGCGAAACTAAGGAATATAAGAAGAGCTTCCTTGACAGGGACAGGGCAAGAATTACTTGTGTGATTTTATACACAGCAAGTTCAAATTACCATGGGCAAATCAAAGTCTACCCTGAGATTTCTTAGAAGTACTTGAAGATTGTTAAGCTTGAAAGTAACACCATTAAGTTCTGCATTTTTTGAAAAGTATCACTTTTTTATAGATATCTATACTTCTAAAACAAGAACCCAGAAGATTCTGGTAAAGGAACTTCAACAGACCACTCTTTTGAGACTTCTAGTTTTAAATAGTAGGTTTAATCTTAAGAGTGGGTAAGGAAAGAAGGGATAGGCTGAGAAGTAGAGAGAGTAGAGTACAGACTCCTGAGGATTACCAATGTTTGTATCATGGACAAGGGAGAGGAGCTAGCAAAAAAGAAGCAGAAGATCAGGAAATGTTACATCACAAAAATTAAGGGAACAGAGAGTTTGAAAGCATAAGAATGGCCAGTCAGGTCAGATGTCTCTACGGGACAAAGATCAGGGCAAGAAGTGTTGCTCAAATTTAACAATAAGAAGTCTTCAATGGATTAATAAAGGCCAAAGGCAAGTGCAATAGGTTGAACATCACCATGTAGTAAGGGAAGAAAGTTGGTACAGACTGAAAAGGAAATGTGGTTAACAAAGGCAACAGCAATAAGAGACAACCAAAATGAAGAAATCAAGCGGCTGGATGTCTCAATAAAGCAAAGAAAGAGGATATTGAGAGCATGTGAGTGAGGAAATCATGGTCAGACAGTAGGATACCGGCATTTTCAAAGATGAAGCCATTACAGGCGTCAGAATGATGCTAGGACTGCGGGTTAGATGGAATTAAGATAAATATTCATAGAGATGATGGAATCAAGGAAGAGTGAGTCAGGGTGGTACTTCAGAGAACACTGAAATAACTTAAAGTAAATAAAGGCTGGAGTTTGAGCGGGGAGAGAGATAGAAGGCAGTGTCAAAAGTCCTGGGTGAATGTGGACAGTTAAGAGTGTTGGTAAATAGAAGAGTAGAAGGCGACCCAGCTAGACCCTGTCAACTTCTAAAGAGGAAAGGATTGTACTGAGTCTTTCCTTAAATGAAGTGCTGTAACGTAATCTAGTGGGCCCTAAGTAGTTCCATGTGACTCTAAACAGATCTGAGCCACAGGAATTCTCATTACTGTAAAGGGATCGCCAGACTTACATCACTCCCACTGACCTTCACAAAGAACCCCAGAACCGCTCGATCGAAAAATCATTCTCTCTTTCGTTACAAAAGAGCTCATTTGAAAGTGCTGTAAAAACGGCACAGAACCAGCAGCGAAGAGAGCTGGAATCTGATGTTGCCCCTACCCCTGACTGTGTGACCTTGGTAGCGTCACTTCCCATCCCGGGCGTCATCTTCCTCCTCTGTATTTATGTATTCGTCGATTGATGCGTGTAATTCCCAGTATCTGTTGAAGCCTAGTGGGTGGCAGGCACAATCCTAGATGTTGGGGACATAGCAGCAAGCAAGGCACACCCGAAACCAAGAGGCCCTGCCATGTGAGGGTTCTCATTTCCTCCAGCAAGTGTGTATGTTCTAAGTGAAAGCACCACAATTTCATTTGTAGTGGTCTAAGACCTGTGGATCTTTCAGGATTTAGTCAGAAACAGATATGGAACGAGATGGCAGCTCCAACTTGAGATCCCTGGACACTGAGGGAGTCCATAAAATGGCTAATCACAAACTTGCAGAACACTTTCCATCACTTTAAGAGAGCCAAATGGAAATTATGCTCAACACATTCACACCACTTTAGCCAAACTTAAGTGTTTCTGCCTGATGGTCACACATTCTAATGCACACATGTGTGTGTCTCTGCCTTAAAAAGTATTATTATTGTGCAATAAATATAATTTAATGCCACAAAGTTTCCAAGCAAATCGAAACCAAAGGGAAATTTAAAAAAAAAAAAATTTTTTTTTTTAATGCTCCTGAGTAGAGAAAACCTTGTGAGCCCTCGGCAGAGTGGAAAACTCTGACATTCGAGCTTGAAGGCATGTTTGTTCAAATCCCACCTCTCCTGCTTCATACGTGAAGCCTTGGCTATATTTCCCTGAGGCTCATCTGTAAAGCTAAACCAGAAGCCTATCTTTTATGCAGTTGAGAGGCTTTAGTGAGAAATTTTCTAGTTGCATGGTGTTTAACATGACATAATTAAAATAATAGCAACAGAACGTATGTGTGGTGGGAAGAGCCTGAGAAGTGGAGTCGGACACACCAAGTTCAAATTCTAGTTTCTCACCAACCAGAGATGGGCGAGGCCAGACAAGTGATGTAATCTCAGTGCTTTTCGGTTTCCTCAACTGTAAAATGGATTATTTTGAGGATTAAATGAAGCTATATATATACATATATGTATATATATATATATACATATATGTATATATATATATACATATATGTATATATATATATATACATATATACATATATGTATATATATAAGCTTGACACATTATAGAAGTTTGATAAACATTTATCCTTTCTTTTCTTTTAAAGCCATTACATATTAAATAAAAATATTATCCTTTTCACATCTCTAGTCTAGCATGCTTCATTTCTCCTAGATAAACACTGAAGTATAAACGTCACTTAACGACATATCAGAGCGGTACGTGGTGGTGCAATCGGTTAAGCGCCCAACTCTTGGTTTCGGGTCAAGTCCTGGTCTCAGTCTGGGAGACTGAGCCCCACGTCAGGGGCTGATGCTGTGAAGCTTCCTTGGGATTCTCTCCTCCCCCCCCCCGCCCCGCTCTATCCCTTCCCTGCTCTCTCTCACTACCTCTCAGAATAAATAAATATTAAAAAAAAATAAAATAGAGGGGCGCCTGGGTGGCTCAGTCAGTTGGGCGTCCGACTTCGTCAGCTCAGGTCGTGATCTCACCATCTGATCCATGGGTTCGAGCCCCATGATGGGCTCTGTGCTACAGCTCAGAGCCTGGAGCCTGCTTCAGATTCTGTGTCTCCCTCTCTCTCTCTGCTCCACCCTGGCTCATGCTCTGTCTCTCTCTGTCTCTAAAAAATGAATAAACGTTAAAAAAAATTTTTTTAATAAAATAGAATAAAAATATGAAAATATGTCAGATACATAGATGTCAAGGGCAGAGAAGACTTAAATACAAAAAATGTAATGTATATCGTATTTTATATATTCCTAATATATAATATATAATTAATGTGTTGTTATATTTATCCATTTGCTATGTTACATTTAGCCCAAACCACGGGAATAAAATAAATAGAACTTCTACAGAGCAATTCAGCATTCAACCAGCCAGGTAAGAAATTTCCCTTGTCCCCTCCTCCCTGCCTCTGGGGGGATCAGTCAGTCTCCAGGGACAGAGGCGGTTTTCAATCTCCGTTCACACTGAATTATCAAGTCAAGTAACACAAAGTCTAACCCATTAGCATTAGGTCTAATTAACGTTAAACATCATCTTATCTTGCCTTCTCCCAAGTTCCTCTTTCGGGAGGTATCCTGACAGGGTCCAGAGCCGATTCCTACTGTATCTGGCTCCCTTGTCGTTAGCTAAGACTTACAAGAAGCGTCCTTGGGCATAGATTTAATCATTGCTATAGTGACAACGTTGCTGCATACATTCGAATCACCGCATTACTTGGCAATTCTGCACCATCTGCAGGTTAACAGCAAGCTCAGGAACCAATGAAATTAGCCCTCTTAGACGCCTAAAACTCTCCACACAACAAGGAGAGGGAGGCAAGAAAGCCCGTGGGGGGTAAATAACTTCCACTCTAAATAGGACCATTAGAAGAAATGTAAGACTGTGCTAGAAAAACTAGCTTTCTGTTAACCCTCCACCCCACCCTCTGTTTTATCAGTTTGTGTATGTGCTCATGTTTGATAACTGCCTATTTGTAATTAATGAGTATTGATGAAGGCCCCTTAAGTCCTGCGTCAGCAAATATTTGTCCAAAAACTTAATGACATAGTGTTTCTCAAGCTGGTCATTCAAACTCTCGACCCTGGCCACACATTTGAATGACCCAACAAGCTTTAAAAAAAACACCGATGCAGGGTCCCATCCCAGATCAATGAAATTAGAATCAGGTAGGGGGTGGGCAGGCATCAGTGGCTTTTCACAGGTCCCGCCCCGGGGACCATTCTATTCTATCGTATAACTAGTGTTTTAAGAATGGTTGTGGTATCCACATTCCCTGGCACTTCAAAAACATCTTACCCTTTGCACAAGTCCCGGAGAAAGTGAAAATACGAAGGGGAGGGCATCCTTTACGATGGATTGGAGCAAATTGTTCCATTTCAGAATCTGTCTTGCTGACGAGTGTGTTTCTGAGATAAGGAGAACGTGTCCTCTTGTGGGACAGTGTAAAGCCCTAGGGAGTTTACCTAGACTCTTCACAATGATCCCCCAAGCATATACAGAAAGCCTACTTTAATAACCGCATTTCACCCTTTGCTGCACCCATGTGGAAATAACCCCCACAGCTCGTTCTCAAATTGTGTCGTATATGTCCGTGCCTCCTTTTCTAGTCAGGGCAGTTCTTTTACTGATTTTGAGTTTATGCCTCTATGAGAATCATCCACAGACCTTTTTCCCCCAAATTACACACTCTGATCCCTTCCTCCCAGAGTCTCCCGAGACGGGAAACACTGGAGTTTTGTTTTTGTTTTCAACACTCCGGTTCACGTGAGCCAATTTAGCACTCACCGTCTCGTTGGCGGAATATGCTCATCGATATGAGAGGACAGTAGGCCACGAATTACAAAATAACTCTCCTTTGATTGGACTTTGGCTCCCAGGAAGTCCTGTTTGACAAAAATCCTGACAGAAAACAGGCAATAATTGTCCCACAGTTCTCTGGCCCTTTGCAAATAAACGCCTTACAGGACCTGTCTGGCCATTCTTCACGGAGCTGCCTCAAGAGAGCAGATGTCTGCCGGCCAGAGGTTTGCCTTTGCAATATGCATTTTACAAATAGGTGTCCTGAGTGCTGGGCCCACTCCTAGGTGAGTCCCTTTTTCTGTTTGTCTCTGGAATTTCACTGCTTTGATATTTATCTCAAGGCCTACTTCTTAGCAGGAAAGCAGATAAAATTTCAACCCACATTGAGGTAGACAGCCCCAAAGTTTAAACTTTGGAAAGGGGTGAGAAAAGTGCAGGGGTGTGTCTTGGAGAGTTTTGTAAGGAAACCTGCTGCTGTTTCCAGAAAGTTCTTTCAAACAAGCCATTCACATGTTCAGACTGAGATAATCTTTAAATACTTGGAATTATGAAGCAAAGCTGGTTTTCACCAGAGTACGTTTGATAAACCTGAGCTTATCAGTATCTAACATATGAGAAGGTTAAAATTTAAAAAAAAAAAATCTTTCCCTTATTCTGCCTCAATGTCCAGCACTCTTAACTTTTGGATATATCACCTTCTTGCTCCCATGTCAGGCAAAGGTTAAACATTTGGCCTTTCCTCCTTGACATTCAAAGTTGTGTCCAGAGGCACACATTTTGACCTTAGGCCTAGGGTTAATTTCCTCCTTTTTTTTTTTTTTTAAATATGAAATTTATTGTCAAATTGGTTTCCATACAATACCCAGTGCTCATCCCAAAAGGTGCCCTCCTCAGTACCCATCACCCACCCTCCCCTCCCTCCCACCCCCATCAACCCTCAATTTCCTCCTTTCGAGAAGAATCACCATAGCACAGACCTGTCAGCCCTGCTTCTGGCAAAGACTTACTTTCTCTCCTTTTGTTCTGATCCTATTTGGGAACTTGTAGCTCATTCCAGGCCAAGCCAGGATGTGCTTACCAAACAACTACGCCGTATCCAAAATTGCTGGAGAACATGTAGATCTGTGCCGTCCGATACGGCATGATCTGATTTGGGGACAGTATTGAAGCATTTCTGGCTTTGACAGTATGGTCAGGGGATACTATCTGCCCAAACACTGTCTCCTCTGTTCAGACACTAAGTGCAACGTGCTTCCATTTCCACTTTGGTCGTTTGACTCTTGGTTTAACCAAATTCTATTCTGGGATCTGATGTCCATCTCGAGCACAGCTTTGCCTCCCTGTCGGCTCCAGTGGGGACCGCCATGCCTCCTGGGCCCCCCTCGGCCTGTGGTTTGCTCACAGGGCTACAGCTTCCAGCAGAAGGGGACACAGAGGTGCTGCACAGACCAGCACGGGTCTGGGTGAAGCGCTTCACCAGGCTTCCCTTTGCACCCTCACTTCCTCTTCTGCGTTAGCTAAAAAGCATTTTTCCATTTGGAAGATATTTTCGCTTACTGGGCATTGGGTGCAAAAGGGGATTTGGGAAGGCGGTCACTACAAGTTGCTTTAGCCTTCCACCCTGACGCTTTCTTAAGTTAAAAAAATAATTCAAGCAACCCACATTCCTGGATTGAGACTCCTGCTGATCAAAAATGAGAGGCTGTGAGGAAGGCTACATCCGCTTTGAAGTTTGTGCCCTTGGGTCCTGGCCTTACTCAGCTGTCTCAGGGGGGACCAGAAAGCCCTCCGCCCCCAGCGGGCCCCCCAGCTCCCAGCAGCTGCACCGCTGAGCTGGATTTGGCTTCAAGCACTCTCATCACCAGGCTCTCAAGAGTTTGTTAGGGTTGCCGGGGCTGGAACACTCCGTGCTCTGCCCTTTGACAGAGGGTTGAGGTCAAAACACAGTGTTCGGATCAGTCGTGAAGTGAGACACATAGTTCAGCCAGAGAACTGGAGTTTGCAAATGACTTTTTTAAAAAATTTATTTAATGTTTATTTTATTTTTGAGAGAGAGAGAGAGACAGACAGAGGACGAGGGGGGAGGGGCCGAGAGAGAGGGAGACGCAGAAGCAGGCTCCAGGCTCTGAGCTGTCAGCACAGAGCCTGGCCTGGGCCTCAAACCCACAAACCCTGAGATCATGACCTGAACCAAAATTGGACATTTAACCGACTGAACCACCCACGTGCCCCACAAATGATTTTTTTAAAGCACACATTTGATCAGAATGGAGCACTCCTCTGGAGCAAGCCTTCCCCAACTCAAGGCGCCATTACTAACTAACAAACCATGTAAGTTTGGGCAGATTACTCAACGTTTCTGCACCTCGGTTCCCTCAAGGGTTGTATTCGTTTCCTAGTACCACGAACTGGGCGGCTTCAAGCACCAAAAACCTATTCTTTCACATCCTGGAGGCTAGAAGTCTGAAATCAAGGTGTTGGCAAAGCAGTGCTCCCTCAGAATCTGAACGGGATTCTTTCCCAGTTTTGGCGGTGGCTGGTGATCCCTGGCATCCCCTTGGCTCATGGCTACATCCTTCTAGTCTCTGCCTCTGTCACCACAGGGCTAGCTTCACCTCACCTTTCCTCTGTGCACGTCTGTCACGTTCTAAATTTTCTTTTCTTAGAAGGACACCAATCATATTGGATTAGGACCTACCCTAATGGCTTCATTTTAACTTGATTTTTTTTCTGTAAAGACCCTCTTTCCAAATAAGATCACATTCGGAGGTACAGGGGTTAGAACTTCAACTTGTGTTTGGGGGGGTGGGACACAATTTACCCCATAACAGTGACAATAATAGCACTTACCTAATAAGGGTTTGTGTGAAAGTTAAATTATATTCCATATATTGTACTTACAATGTCTGTGCCTGGCACATGGTAAAAACTCAGTACATGTGAAATATTCTTTAGAATTATAACTTGCTATTACTTTGATATGCTTTCTGGTTAGTAAAGGGAGGGATAAAGTTCCAGCCAGCCTTCAGGGGATATCATATGGCTGCAGATACTTCATCTGAAGCCACAGTGACAGTGAGTTATTGCTACTGGTGAACCGTTGGGGATATTAAGAATCGTTTGTTTGCAAACGTAAGAGTGCCCGTGAGAATAGGTCCTGAGCAGGGCATCATCTCTTCTGTTTCTCAAGGTAGGATAGAAATGTTAAAACCAATGCGTGAGTAGAGTAGTAGCTCATAATACTGGTCTCGGAGCCAGAGGGCTCGAGTTTGATTCCAGGGTCCATAGTTTATTAGCTCTGTGACCCTGGCAAAGTTCTTAATGTCTCTAAATCTGTTCCTCACCTGCAAAATGGGAATGCAAACATGACTTTCTGGGTGAAATTCCTGAGATAATAAAGGCAATATCCCCAGCACAGTGATGGTGTGGCTTTGAGTGCTCCGTGAGTGCAGCTCTCATTATCTTTTTCCTTTTGATTTGTAAATAACAACATGTTTACATGGTTCAAAGACCAACAAATATAATAATATATACATTGAAATGTCTTGAGAGAGATTTGTGTTATTACATATAAAGTACTTAGAATACTACCCCTCTCCCAGTATACCCTGTTCCCACAGGTAACCATCTTTATTAGCTTTCTGTGTATCCTTCCAGAATTTCTTAGTGTAGATTAAAACATAGTGACATATATAATCTTATTCCTCCCCTTTCCTTTACATACTCTCTTACACTTTGCTTTTTCCTTTTTCCTTTACAATATATCCTAGAAAACCTCTCTGTATCAATTCTCCACACAACTGATCACTTTTCCATTGTGTGGCTATACGCCTCAGGTAATCTATCTTTTATTGATTAACACTTAGGTTGTTTCCGATCTCTTGTACTATTAACAGTGTTGCGATGAATACTTTTATTCCTATATCATTTTGCAAGTGGATAGTTGTACCTGAGGATTAACTCCCAGAAGTGATGTAAAGGAGTCAAAAGGAAATCACCTTTGTGACTTTGCTAAAATTGCCCTACGGCCCTGGGAGGTTGGTATTACTTTGCACTGTCCCCAGCAGAGTATGACAGTGTTTATTTCCCCACAGCCTTGCCAATTTCTTGATATTTGCCAGTCCCATAGGTGAAAAAATGGTATCTTCAAATAGTTTTAATTTCCCTCTCTCTTTTCTTGTTATTATTTCTTAGTTGAAGTGTAATTGATATACAGTATCCTATTAGATTCAGGTGTACATCATGATGATTTGATGTTTTTATACCTTGCAAAAAAATTCCCACAATAAGATTGCACATCCTTTCATATGTTTAAAGGCCATATGTATGTTTTTCTTCGTGACTGTCCATATCCTTTGCTCATTTTTTCATTGAGCCTCTTGTCTTTCTCTTATGAATTTCTATGGCCACTTAAAAAACCAGTCCTTTGTCTCTGGTAAGAATTAAAAACACTTCCCCAATTTGTCATTCGTATTTTGACCATATACATGGTGTGTTTTTAGTGTGATTATAATTTTCATATTTATATTACTCTTCATTTTCAAATAATTAAGAAAGAGCACTAGACTGGGAGTTAGAAATCCTGAGAGGGATTTGGTAGGTGGCCCTTGGAGAGGAACTGCCTGAATTTGAATCCTAACCTGGCTATCAAGTACCCTCTGCTGTGTAACTTGAGGAAAATTACTCACCATCTCTGAGGCTCAGTTCATTATCTCTAATGTGCGATAATACTGGTAACATATCTTACAAGGCTGATGTAAAAATTAAGTGAAATAATAAGAATAAAGACTTAGAGGAATTCTGACATAAACTAAGCATTCACAAATGTTAGCAATGATTATTTTTTAGGTTTACTTACCTTTAAGAGAGACAGGGAGACAGACTGTGAGTGAGGGAGGGGTAGAGAGAGAGGGAGACACAGAATCCGAAGCAGGCTCCAGGCTCCTCATTATCAGCACAGAGCCCAACGTGGGGCTCGAACTCACGGACCATGAGATCGTGACCTGAGCCGAAGTCGGACATTCAACCGACTGAGTCACCCAGGTGCTCCAAATGTTAGCAATTATTATTCAATTTATTTGAATTAAATTTATCTCAGTAATCTGGACAAATACCCACCCCTCTGTTAATGGGAAAGCCAGGCTTAACTCTTAAACTGAAGATATCCAAAATGTCAGTCTTTGTTTTTAATGTTTTTGATATTCATATTCAATACGAGCTAACAGATATTTATTTACCAACTACTATCGGACAAGGACGGTCTTTGTTTATTCATCCATGTAATACAGCAAATATTTACTGGGTTTGTGACATGGGCCAGACATTGGATCAGGAGCTACAGGGTAGTATGAAACATGTCATGGGGGTCTCTGCCCTCACTTACTAGGCTGACAGTCTAGTAAGGAATATAAATAAATAAACAGCAATTGAAGCTCAGCCCAGTTCTCTGAGTGAAGCCCATGGTGTTAAGAGAGGTGGACTCCTATGAGCCTCACCATTCCACTCTGCACTGGCTTCATCTGTCCTGGCCTCCGCAGGGACTTTGCTCCTCTAACTCTCCCTCTCTCTCCTGCATCATCAACATCTCCCTTTGTACCGAATCATTCCCATCAGCATACAGACATGTTGTAACATTTCCCTTAAATGTTGGCTCAGTCCTCCGGCTTACCCCAGACCTACACACTCACATCCAGCCTCATGGTGGGAAATGGCACTTAGATTCAGACAACGCTCACATTTATTTGCATGGTGCACACTGCTTCCCTTAGCGCAATGTCTGGTTACTTAAGTCAGCATCTCTTGAACATCTAACGGCCCAAACTTAACGTGTCCAAAACACACCCACTGATTTGTCTCCCCATATTCACCCAACCTGCACCACTACTCACTGAGTTACTCAGGCGGTAACCCGGGACTCACCCTTGACTCCTCTGTTCGTATCCTTCCCACGTGCAATCTAACAGCACATCTGTTGATATTGTCTTCAAAATATATCCCAAATCTGCCCACTGCTTGCTATCTCCACTGTGACTATTCTCGCCCAAATCAGTATCATTTCTGGCTTGTATCCACCCTTGCCCACACTCCACCAGTCAGCTCTCCATCTGGCAACCAGAGACATTTCTAAATCTTTTGAAAACATAACTCTGGGTGTTACTCCCGGTCTCATACTCCTGTAAGAATTTCCATCAAGCTCAGAATCCAATCCAAACTCCTCACCACAGCTTACAAGGCAGGAGCTGCACCCTACCTGCTTCTCCAGGCACCTCTGCTACCTTGCTCACTTGCTTACTTGCTACTTGCTTACTTTTGCTCACGCGGCTCTGTCGCCCTACTTCTGTGCTTCTGACATACCGCCCTCAGGGCCTTTGCATTTATTTGCCCCTAGCTTCGAACACTCTTTTTCCAGACACTCACACAGCTTCTCTCTGAATTCATCCAAGTAGCTAATCAAATATCACCTTCTGTTCTGGTCATTTTTGCTGTGTAACAAACCATCCCGAGATGGTTGTTACAACTATACCAATTATTTTATTGGTTCATGAGTCCAAGGGTTGACTGGGCCCGGTAAAGTGGTTTTCATGGGTATCCCATGTAGATGTAGTCAGATGGTGACTGGGCCTGGGATTGTTATGATTATCTCTTCACTCATGTGTCTGTCATTTGGGCTGGGAAGACCCAAACAGCTAGGGGCTGGAACAGTTGATTCTCCTTGAGAATCTGTCTCTCGTGCTCTCTCTTTCTCTCTGCTCTCCATGTGGTCGACTCAGGGTAGTCAGTTTTATTCATAGTGGGAAAAGGCTCCCAGAGCAAATGTTTTTAAATAAGCCAGCAGAACTTGCATGGCTTTTTCTAACCTAGTCTTAAAAGTCAGGCAGGCTCATTTCAACTGTGTTCCACTCATCAAGGCATTAAGAAAAACACTACCAGCTTCAAAAGGAGAGAACACAGACCCCATTTTTGATGGGAAGAATGACCAAAAAAAAAAAATCGTGAACACGTTTTTAAATCACTACACCTCCTCTGAGAGGGCCCTTTGACTACCCCATATAAGAAACCTCCCTCCCCTACTCCAGCCCCATGGCACTCTATCCACTTACCCTGCTTTATTTTCCTTTACAGTTCATACGTCTTAACTGACACTGCATGTTATATTTGCTGGATCCTCGGTTATTGTTCTCATCCACTAGAATGTAGGCTCCATGATGGCAAGAACATTGTCTTGTAGCCCCAATCACTTAGAACAATTCCTGACACAGAGCAGGCCCTCCATAAAGGTCCTTGAATATAGGCTCACTGGGAGCACACAAAACAAGCTCTTAAATAAGTCTTGGTAAATCAGGAAAGGTCCTGAAAAAATTAGCATTGGGCACTGCTGTTATATTGTCTTCTCGTCTTGATGAATCGCATGAATTAAGAAAACTGGCAGATCCGTGGGTTAAGAATGCAGTCCTAATTAGCTTATATTTCTCCACTCAGAGGAGCCGCATTGTCTTATTTATTGACAAAAAGATTCCTTCCCACAGCAGGTGTTTTTTCGCCTGGAGTGTGAGTTGCTCCTGGAGGTTTCCTCCTACTAAAGCTGGAAATATTTTATGGCTGGGAGATGGAACCAGGCGTACATCAATGGCCCTTCATTTAATGCATTTCTGGCCCAGAGTTAGACCTCCTGTCATGCTGATATACATCACTTTGATCTGGGAAATGACTTTCAAGCTGAGATTGAAACACTTGGAGATAGGTTTTACTTGATAAACACATTTCATCTAGGAATCCAGACAGTGCTTTACAAATACTTCTCCACTCAGTCTAATAACTCAGCAGGGTGAAAGGCAGGTGGTAGGCATTGTACATATACAGCCCTTGAACTACAAGAGATTATCTGCCTAGTGAGTCAGAGGAGCTTGGGAGGGAGCGTCAGGCTCAGAAGTCCCTATCCAAGAACACTCACCTCCTATCTTAACATTTGCATACTGCATTCATTTCAATAGCCCATTCCTTTGGCACAATCTACTATTTCCTCCTAATAATTCCCCACAGTCCTGCCATATTTTGCCTCCAAGTATCCAGGTACCTGGTGCATGAAGGGAAAACAGCCAGAAGGTCCCACACTTTTTAACTTATTTTTGCCTAATTTCATATCATTTAGGTTTAAACTTAAAATAGATCCAGGAAAGAAACAAGTTGTCCAATTAATGTGGCTTACCTGGAACTGCTATACTAGGAAGGAAGGAAGGAAGGAAGTTTTTGTTAACTTTCATATCTCAAAATGTCTAAAAATCATTAAACTATTATATCCAAAAATTATTGACTAAGCTATGACCTTTTAAGTCATTTCAAAGAGGCTTTGATTAGTGATGTAAGGGGAGGTAGCATGGGGGACAAGGAAAAATTGCAGTGAACTAGGAGCAGAGAGAGGTAAATTCTCCACCTGGTTTTGCCATTAGTGCCCAACTTTGGATAAGTCCTGTAATTCTGGTTTTAGTTTGTCATCTGTAAAAGACAACTAATAACACCTACCAAATTTACCCCTCGGTGGTAGAATGAAAGATTAATAAGAAAATGAGATTTGAAAATTGACTAGTAAAACTAGTAGACATATAGAAGAAACTACTTAATAAGAAAAAAAAATACATTTATTGAATATTGTGGGCTGAATTGTGCCCACCCCCAATTCATATGTCGAAGCCCTAACCTCCAATACCTCAGAAAATGACTGTTTGGGGAGACAGGGTCTTTAAAGAGGTAATCAAGTTAAAATGTGTTCATTGGGGGGGGGGGCTCTGATCCAATGTGACTTATAAAAAGAGTCCTTATGAGAAGAACAAATTTGAACACAGGCCATAGAGAGGAAAGACCATGTGAAGACACAGGGACAAGATGGCCATTTAGAAGCCAAGGCGAGGCCTCAGAAGAAATCAACCCTGCAGATACCTTGATCTCAGACTTCTAGACTTCAGAAGTGTAAGAAAATAAATTTCTGTTGTTTAAGCCACACAGTCTGTAGTATCTGGTTATGACAGAACCAGTAAACCAACAAATACCCTGTGCCTGATATCTAGAGGGCTGTAAGTCTCCTCCCAAGGCAAGGATGTCATCAGGAGACGTTCCTATGGGGTCATTCATGGGTCATTCATGAGATAAATCCAAATCATGGTCTGGGGGGCAATAAAAGATCAAAGGCAGAGCTCTGTACTGAGTCCAGAGTGTGAGTTAAATCTACAAAAAAGAAAAGAAGTTCTCGAGTTAGAAGCTAAAAAGGAAGGGAATCGGTGTGATGTGGTGCTGTTTTTCATGCAAAGGATGTTAGAGAACAGTCGATAGGCAATGCCAGTATTTTTGGAGCAGGGTCTTGTTACCTATGTGTGAAATAGATGAACCACATTTCTCATCAGACCCCATCACTGGCTGGGTCCTAGGCTTGCTCAACAAAGGATTCTAACTCATTCTGGAGTATTTGCAGTGGATTTTACCTCCCCATACATGATCCTTCAGTCTGTACTGTACCCTCTGGACTAGTTATTCACTGAAGCTGATCTCATCAGTAGATGAGAAAGATAAAAGTATACCCCTGGCCTATCAGTGCAGTTTCTACAACCAAGAGATAATCTCTTTGGGGGAGATGTTAAGACAAAATTCTAATGTGATCATCTGAGTAAGTGATAAATATAAAAAAAAGATAAACAGGAGGAGATAACCTAGTTGAAGGCAACAGGACTAATACTAGAGAAACAAAGTTATTGGAAAGATCCATGCAGACATTAGTAGATAGAACCTAGAGGAATTCCTGAAATTAATGATAAAGTACCTCAGTGACATTTTCAGGTTCGTGGTGGCTTCAAGTTTGGGTTCTATTGATATAATGGGTACCCCCAACTAACTTGAATTCTACCCCTTCAGATTCATGAATATCCTCCAGACGTAGCCAAGCATCATTTCCCAACATTGTATGAATATGAGAATCAACTATGGTCCTTTTTTTTTTCTTCCAAGATTTTATTTAAATTCAAATTACTTAACGTATAGTGTAATATTGGCTTTAAGAGTAGAATTTCATGATTCATCACTTACATATATCACATGTGCCCTCCTTAATGTCTTTCACCTGTTTAGCCCATCCCTGCACCCACCTCACATCTAGAAACTCTGTGTGTTCTCTATAGTTAAGAATCTGTTATGGTTTGTCTCTCCGTTTTTATCTTATTTTATCTTCCCTTCCCTTCTTCTATGTTCATTTGTTTTGTTTCTTAAATTCCACATATGAGTGAAATCATATGGTATTTCTGTTTCTCTGACTTATTTTCCTTAGCATAATACACTCTAGCTCCATTACCATTGCAAATGGCAAGATTTCACTCTTTTTGATGGCCAAGTAATATTCCTTTATGCACACATATACCACATCTTCTTTATCCATTCATCAGTTGATGGACATTTGGACTCTTTCCACAACTTGGCTATTATTGATAACGCTGCTGTAAACATTAGGTGCATTGACTGAATATTTTTGTAACATTTGAATGAGTAGTGCAATTGCTGGGTCATAGGTAGCTTTATCTTC
Source organism: Prionailurus viverrinus (assembly GCF_022837055.1). Lineage (NCBI taxonomy): Eukaryota > Metazoa > Chordata > Mammalia > Carnivora > Felidae > Prionailurus > Prionailurus viverrinus. The sequence goes on from NC_062561.1 coordinate 208,975,461, forward strand.
AACCTTCTGAGGAACCGCCTCACTGTTTTCCAGAATGGTTGCACCAGTTAGCATTCCTATTCCAATAACAAGCTGAACAGGATTGAAAGTTTCCTAGCTCACTGATATTGTTATTTAGAATAAAATCTCTTTTAGATCAGGGATCATAGTTTTTGTTTTATTTTGTTTTGTTCTTTTGCACACCATTATACCCCTCATGCCTAGCAAATAGAGACAGTTAATAAATATTTGATGAATGGATAAATGAAAGGATGCATGAAGGAATGAGCTAATTAAATGAAATGTATCATTGCAAAAGTGGTTATGACAGAATAGAGAGCAAGATTATATACAAATAGGTGCAGAGAAAAATAAATTACACAAGGAGTTTAGGGAATGCTCATGGGGAAAAAACACATTATGCCCAAGATGAGATCATGTAATAAGTAGGAAATAGAAGGTCAAAAGGCCTGAAGACATGATAAAAAGTAGCTTATGTTGGGAACTTCAAGTTCAATGTGGCTACAGTTTTGATGGAGAAAGTGAGGATGAAGAATGAGGAAGGAGATAGGCTGTACAGAGCTCTCTAGACCATGTGTCCTAGTTTCCCACTACAGCTGTGACAAATTACCACAAATTGGTGGCTTAAAGTGATACAAATGTATTATGTTACAGTTCTAAAGGTCAGAAGTCTCAAGTGGGTCTCACTGGACCAAAATCAGAGTGCTAGCAGGGTTACATTCCTTTCTGGAGGCTCTAGGGAAGAATCCATTTTCTTGGTTTTTCCAGATTCTGGAAGATGCCTACATTCCTTGGTTCATGGTTTCCTTCCTTCTTCACAGCCAGCAATAGCCAGTGGAGTCCCTTTTCATGTTTTGAATTTCTCCTACCTCTTCTTCTGTCTTCACACCTCCCTGATATGCTCTTCTGCTTTTTAGGAACCCACATGTTTAGAATGAGTTCACCCAGATGATACAGAATAATCTTCTCTTAGTCACACCTGCAAAGTCCTGTCTGCCATGTGAGGTGAACATTCATAGATTCTAGGGATCAGGATGTGGACATCTTTGGGCATCACTATTCGGCCTGCCACACCATGTTAGAAAATTTGGGCTTTATCATAAAAGTGATAGGAAGCGTAAATAAACATTTTCAGAAGGGGAATGATACGAGCAAATCCTGCATTTTTAAAAGATCCTTGTGTATGATTTATGGAAACTGGATTAGGGAAAAAAGTATTGTCATCTGGGAGAGATGTAATGTTAGTGTAGAGCAGAAAAGTGTCTGGCAGAGATGAAGGGCAAATGGACTTGAGAGTTATTTATGAGACTAAATAACAGGTTTTCGTTGTTGATTAGATACAGAAGATGAGTGGGAGGGTTGCAGGCTAAGAGAGACAATATCCAAGTCTCTGGCCAGGGCGACTGCATAAATGGAAGTGCCATTTACCAGGACAATATAGGGCAAGCAGCAGCTTTGAAAGGAGGGGAAAATAATGAATTTGTTTGGAGAATATGGTGAGTTCAATGGGGCATAATGAAATCCAAGTGCAGACATCCAATTGGGAGTTATATCCAAGAGCTTAAAATTCAAGAGAGGTGTCTGGACTGCAGACTTATCTCTCAATGTCATTAGTATGTGCATGGAAACCAAAGCCCTGAGAAAGTGTAGACATTTTTTAAAAGACAGGTTCAAGACAGGGCCTTGAGGAAAAACAGCCTTTCAGAGACTGTCTAAGGAGGAGGAGCCTACATAGTCTAGGAGAACTGGGCAGCAGAGAAAGAAGAAATTAAAGGAGTTCAGTATCATTCAGTCCGACGGAAGAGGCTGTTGTTTTTTTTTTAATTTTTTTTTCAACGTTTATTTATTTTTGGGACAGAGAGAGACAGAGCATGAACGGGGGAGGGGCAGAGAGAGAGGGAGACACAGAACTGGAAGCAGGCTCCAGGCTCTGAGCCATCAGCCCAGAGCCTGACGCGGGGCTCGAACTCCCGGACCGAGAGATCGTGACCTGGCTGAAGTCGGACGCTTAACCGACTGCGCCACCCAGGTGCCCCGAAGAGGCTGTTTTTAAATAGCCAGAATGGCCAACTGCATTGACAGCTGTGAGGAAGTCAATAAGACAGGCACTGAAAGGACCAAGTGTGCCACATAGCTGTCTGTCATCATTGACTCTGGCAAGAGCAGTGTCCTTGGGGCAGGAGGGCTGAACAGTGATTGGGAGGTTAGGAGCAGGAGATAGGGTGCAAACTACTCTTTGAAGATAGAAAAAAGGAGGAGAGAATTTCAGAGGTAGCTAATGGGACACATCGTGGTGAAAGAGAGGAAACTTTCTTTTTTTTTTAATGAAAGAGAAACATAAATATGTTTATAACAATTCCTTTAAGAAGCGACATTGTGGAGGGGCGCCTGGGTGACTCAGTCGGTTAAGCGTCCGACTTCGGCTCAGGTCATGATCTCACAGTTGGTGAGTTCAAGCCCCGCATCAGGCTCTGTGCTGACAGCTTGGAGCCTGGAGCCTGCTTCGGATTCTGTGTCTCCCTCTCTCTCTGCCCCTCCCCCCGCTCATGCTCTGTCCCCCAAAAATAAACAGTAAAAAAAAAATTTTTTTTAAATAAGAAGTGACATTGTGAAGGACAGGAGGGAAATGGGGGTGCCTGGAAGGGACTCAGAAAGAGTGTTTTATTTGCTTATTCATTTGCTTGTTTCTGCTTAATGGCAAAGACTTGAACACAATATATAACAAATTGAAAAACAGTTGGTAGCAAGGAAGAGTTTTAATGGAGGACAAATATAATTGGTCAAAGTCTCAGAGAAGTGCTGGAATCTGGAGACTCTGTGGAGGGATTGGCCTTACCTAGCCACCCTTCTGGAGTGAGACTGTGCTCTAGAAAGAGTAGGTACCAGTTCAGGGAAGTGGGGGCAGGACATTTATAGGATTCTTGTTCAGTGGCTTTTACTTTTGTTTCCTTTTCTTTTCTTTTCTTTTCTTTCTTTTTTTCTTTTCTTTCTTTCTTCTTTCTTTCTTTCTTTCTTTCTTTCATTGAATGATATAGTAATCCAAGGAGGTGTTGCAACCAGAAGAGATCCAAATAGTGAACAGAAGAAGAAAGAAATGTTCAAAGCCATAAAAACGCTGCTAAGCTTTGGGTCTAGAGGGAGGAGGGGAAGGCTACAAGTGCCAAAATATATGCCTTAAAATCCATTACGGTAAGGGGTAAGTCCTGAAGCGGAGAGTGAAGTGGTCGGGCTTGCAGTTTAGGCCATGCACGGTGCAGCGGGAGGAGGTCTTCGTCTACCAGGTGCAAGCTCCCAGAGTGCCTGGGCCCCCTGGCTGGAATTTTCAAGAGAACCAGGTCACCAGAGGCTTTCTCAGACTCTGGGGGATGCAAAGTGAAACAAGGTGCTTCACTGAGTTCATAAGTTGTTTGGAAATAAGTGACTAATCCGTGTAAAACAGGTAGCGGGAAGACCTGCTGGTTTTCCTCATCACCATTGTTTTCAATACAATTTATTGTCAAATTGGTTTCCATCCAGCACCCGGTGCTCATCTCAACAGGTGCCCTCCTCAGTGCCCGTCACCCACTTTCTCCTCATCACCATGATTCCAGGCATCATTAGATTCAAAGTTAAATTACAAAGCTGTACGAGAATTCAACAACAAAACCAGTTGAAAATACAAAGCAGCATGTGATCAAATGTCAAATGAGAGATATGGTAAACGGATACGTCCTTTGATTTTACAAGGCAGAAAAGTAGTAAAGAAATTAGACTGGCTTGTGAAGGCTTCTTGGAAACAGGCACATGTCATGCCACGAAGTTGACGCATTCTGTTGTCTTAGTTTTACCCCAGAGACCGGACAAGAGAATGAGACACCACTTCCGATAGACTGCAGAATGAGTTCCTGGAGCGAATGGTCAGTATGTGACCCTTGCCTCAAACAAATGGTAAGTATTCATTGTCATTCCCTCGGCTGATGTCCCCAAATGGAAACTGGGTTGCCGGTATCTCCAGGGAAAGGACTGGAGGGAGGGAGCCCCCCCAGCTGAATCCCAAACTGAGATGGAAAGATGGATATCTAAAGGGAAGAGTCTCATCCTGCTCGGAAATCTGAATGTGGTGGATAGTACTAAATGAGTGTCACAAGGAACCAGATTCTGCAGGAGAGACTGCCGACCCTAGAACGCCAGGTGTCACTGTCACAAGCATTAGTGACTGCTTTTAGGGCTTCCATCGTAAAACCATAGACTCATCTGGGAGTAGAAGGCTACAGTGCTGTGGATGCAGTTTTAGACGTTATTCCTTTTTGGCGTTAGAAATTCTAATGTTTCCAGCTGGTTTTGTGCAGTTTCGTTCAAGGAACATTGAGGCCTTTGGGCAATTTAAGGGGCAAAAGTGCGTGGATGCTGTGGGAGACAGAAGACTGTGTGAGCCTACTGAGCCCTGCAGAGACCTGGAGGAAGACTGTGGGAATGAGTTTAAATGTGGCACAGGTAATCCTTGCATCCTCCTTGCTCACTGTGGGCTTCTGTGTGCACTCATGAGCAGAAAAAAAACACGTCTGCTTTGACACGCTTATGGTTGCAAGTGTGAAAGGTACCAGTAAAAGGGCCACCTATAAATGTTGTACAAAGAATTCAAATGTATGCGCATTCCCTCCCCTCTGTCATTAAAGTACACTTGATAATTTCAGGAAGAGAGGAAATTTGGCATTAGACTCACGGTATCTTTTTTTTTCTTTTTTAAATATAATTTATTGTCAAGTTAGGTAACATACAGTTTATACAGTGTGATCTTGGCTTCGGGAGTAGATTCCCATGATTCATTGCTTACATACAACACCCGGTGCTCATCCCGACAAGTGCCCTCCTCAGTGCCCATTACCCATTTTCCCCTCCCTCCCCCCTTCAACCCTCAGTTTGTTCTCTGGATTTAAGAGTCTCTTATGGTTTGCCTCCCTCTCTGTTTGAAACTATTTTCCTCTTCCCCTCCCCCCATCATCCTCTGTTAAGTTTCCACATATGAGTGAAAACGTATGATATCTGTCTTTCTCTAGCTGACTTATTTCACTTAGCATAATACCTTCCATTTCCATCCACGTTGTTGCAAATGGCAAGATTTAGCACTATCAACAATAGCCAAATTATAGAAAGAGCCCAAATGTCCATCGACTGATGAATGGATAAAGAAGATGTGGTTTATATATACAATGGAATACTACTTGGCAATGAGAAAGAATGAAACATTGCCACAGTGTCTTTCTTGATTTTGATTGCAGGCAGATGCATAAAGAGGCGACTTCTGTGTAATGGTGACAATGACTGCGGGGACTTTTCAGATGAGGATGATTGTGAAGGTGATCCCCGTCCTCCCTGCCGTGACAGAGTAGTGGAAGAATCCGAACTGGCCCGGACAGCAGGCTATGGGTCTGTACTTGGCTTAAATGTTTCTCCTTGAGGATGAAAGTGACCTCTATCTCCCCTGCTGTGCTGGGGTGACGGAGGGTCTGAGTTAGAGAGTAGCTCATGGGTCCGCTTTCTGTTTGAATTATGCTTGAGCTTGAAAGAAGGTAAAGTGCTGAATCAGTATCTCCAGATAATTTGGACACACTGTCCAGCCTTAGTAGGGGGTCCATAGAATCAGGATGATAGGTGATTATTTGAGTCCAACAGGAGATGAAGCACCTCATTTGTGAACCTCTGGAAGGCCATAGCAATGTTAAAGTGATATGTTAACACTTGAAATTGAAATCGCCTGTGGTTGGTCTGGCAATTCAATTCAAATATTTGAATTGTCAGCAAGGCTGCCTTCCACTGGAACTTGTCCCGCGTCTACACCTGGTTGTAAGTTCTCAGGAGTTTCCTGCCTTGTAGAGTTGACCCAGGAGGAATAGGGCAGAATAATCTGTTCTGATGCCTGATGGCAATGGCGTTGAGACTCTGGTTCTCATCACCAGATGAAGTTCCATCCATGTTCTATACATAGGAGCTCTGGGCAGCTAAGCTCAGGTGAGAAGCCTTGGACAGTTTAGAACTCAGAGTTCTGCAGAATAAGGACCATTACCCAGAGATCTGTGCCCTAGGAATTAGAAAAATGACATAAGCCCCAGGTGCTATCCTGTTCCAAATAGAGGACACCCCAGGAATATCTACAGCATACTTTCCAATTGTGGTTCTGAGCTTTCTTCAGTAAAGGTACTTTTGGTGGATTTGTTGGCAAATTGTACTCAACAGAGACAGCTGTTCCCACATCCAGTGGTGTATTGACAGAGATGGCACATGGCTCTGTTTCGTTGCCTGTAGTGCAATGTGTCTTATCAACCTCGTAATCCCAGTGCCTGGTTCATCATAGGCACTCATTAAATACTGGTGGGTAGATATATAGAGGAATTAATTAATTGATTGATTAATGAAAATAAATGCTTCTAAAATACCGTCAATTGGCATCAGGTAAGATTGAAACTGGGTACCTGGAAACTCAGGTTCAGGACTCGAGTCCTGGAAATGGGCATAGGGAGAGGCAAGAGGAAGATGTGGGTGACGGTAAAAGCAAGAGGAGGAACTAAGGTACTGGTTCTCAACCAGAGGTGATTTTTTTTTCCCAGAGGACATTTAGCAATGTCTGGAAACTATTTTGCTGGTCACAACAGTGGGGTATGGGATGGAGGACCCAAGGGGTGAGGGAGCCCTGCTGATATTCAGTGGGTAGAGGCCTTGGATGATGCTAACCATCCTGCAGTGCACAGGACCCACAATGTCATTGGTGCTCAGACTGAGACCTTATACCAAGGCAGGGGGCAGTTCCTAAGGTAAGACCCCTGCATCAGTTTGGCTACAAGTGGAGACGTCTTCTCTCTCTAAACCAGATGGAACTTGTGCTTGTTGAGTCACAGTAAGGAAAAAAGTGCAGGAGACCAAGAGTCAGGCGCCAGATAAAACATTTCACACATCCTCTATTCACTTTATGAAATCTTGTCCTAGCAGCATTCAACTATTGCCCACTAATACTAAGTGTCTTTGGCCTTTAGCCTAAAGGTAGGAGTCTTGAATCCAATGTATAATAGTTTTTGTCTCCAGACTCAGGAGGTTATTTTAACAATTGTTAGTAAATGGTATGGGGGTTGTCTGCAACCTTATAACCAGATTGCTGTATGCTCCAGTGAGTTCTGACTCTTCTTGCTGTTTTCTTCAAGGAGATACTGTGAGCCCCTGGTGAAAGTCCATTGTCACTTTGTTTTGTTTTGTTGTAGATCCAAGAAACAGTTTTCTCTCTAAACAGATGGGCTTGAAGGTGGGCATTGCATATGTTATGTATTTTCACACAAGGCAAATTTACACCCTATCTTATAAAAGACTACAGAAATTGTAGCCCAGTTAGCTGAAACACAATCATTCATAATCTATTGGTTTTCTTTGCTCAGAGAAAAGAAAAATTTCATATCAAGCATTTGTAGGAAGTTATATGATGAGGCATTCCAGAGAGCTGGCTGGGACTCCCTAAATACATCATGCTTTACCACCGTAAGGCCTGATGGAAGGGAACGTCAGAGGGCTGACTATTCGAGACCAAGAAAGAGGGTGGGGCCCCAGCTATGGGAGAAGGTTGGCTGCAGAGGTGGAAAATGAGGTTGGTCCCCATAGAATAAGTCCACCAGCATTTTTTAATTAAATTCCCTACTACCATGAGCAATAACCTATAACTAACTTAGGCTTCATAAAGCCTATTACTCTCCAACAGCTTTCATTTGCATAATACTTTGAACTTTTCAGCACCTTTTTCTACGTTTTTTCTCTATAGCTTTCCATAATAATCCTGTGAGGCTGTCAGGGGAGTTATTATATTCATTTTACAGATAAAAACTGAGTGAAGCGGGGCGCCTGGGTGGCGCAGTCGGTTAAGCGTCCGACTTCAGCCAGGTCACGATCTCGCGGTCCGTGAGTTCGAGCCCCGCGTCGGGCTCTGGGCTGATGGCTCGGAGCCTGGAGCCTGTTTCCGATTCTGTGTCTCCCTCTCTCTCTGCCCCTCCCCCGTTCATGTTCTGTCTCTCTCTGTCCCAAAAATAAATAAACGTTGAAAAAAAAATTAAAAAAAAAAAAAACTGAGTGAAGCAAATAAAACCAGTTTAGTCTCTTTAGATTCTAGCAGAACTCTTTAGTCTCTAGTAGAACTGAAACCCACATTTCTCTGACTTTTATAAAACTAGATTTGTTTCACCATTACCCTGGCCTTCTGTCCACATGCTCATCATGCCACCCCCATCACCATCACTGCAAAGCCCATGAATCAACACTTTATCTTCAAAGTAAAACTAACCTTAGAAAATGAAACTCCTTAGGTGGCTATTTATTACCCACATTTTTGAATTAAGAATATTGAAGAATAGTATAACTCAGTAATTAATATTTAAGAAGAGTTTCCAAAATGACATGCTTTATTAGATTTGAGATATTCTTCAATCCCATTAATGTTGCAGATTTATTTACGATGCATCTCCATTATTCTTCTAAGGGCCTAATGGGATATATTGAATAGAGGTAATAGGAGTAAACACCCTAGTCAGAGCAACATGCTTGTAAACTGCTTCTACACAGTCCAATCTGGAAACTCTCACTGAGCCTTATCAGCAGTCATACACAGCCAGATTCTTTTACACATGAAAGTCACAAGTCATTACCTACAGTCCTTAACTTATATGTGTTTTTCATTTGAAGGACTCCCACTTAAATTCTTAATGCCAAGAGAATTCCCTTGTATCACAAATGTTTCCGCCTCTTGCCTTGTAGGCATCTGAGATTCTCCAGAAGTGTTTAGGGAAATCCCCAGCTCATCTTGCATTCATTGAAAAAATATAAATCCAAACCATCTGTAAATGATGTACAGCATGCAATGAATTACTTTTTTTTTTAATGTGCTCTAAGCATAACACCACTTCCGTGGAAGAATCTTTGTTTTCTGTTTACCTGGTAAATTGGAACTGTCTATGGTTCTAGATGCTGGCGTGAAAACAGGCACCTCTAGGTGCTGACAAAATATACATGCTTTTTTTAATTTCCCAGGCGATGACATTCCATCCATGAGAAGTTTTCATGTTTCTTGGCTGAAAAAAAAGTTGGCTCATTCTAGACTAGACTGGCTGTCTCTGTAGTAGTGGAACCAAGTCAAAAGTTTTGAAACATTTCTTCCTTAGTTGTGCTTTAGACTGTGGATCAGCTTCATTGTAACTTTCCAGATGGATGCAGCCAACTAGTCAATTTGCTGTTCTGTAAAACAAAACCTACAAAGTGGGGTATGCATACCATGGGGTGCAAAAAAGACTTTCTAAGGGGCAGGTAAGTTTTCACATAGTAGTTTCCTCAACTATTAGTGGCTTAACTACTCTATTGGACTGACAGGAAATCTTCGATTCCATACATATATATTGTTCATAAACTTGATAAGCTTAACAACTCCGTGGCATTCAGGTTATCAAACCCATTCTCCCCTTTCATCTCCCTTTTTAAAATCACTGAGCTTTCACTTTCCAAAAGGAGAATACACCCCTTACCCATCTAAATTTTACCATGTGGAAGAACCAAGAAACGTCTCCAAATACTGCTGCTCAGTTGGGCTCCAACGCCTTGTAAGTCAACTGGTCTCTCACCCTTTTTATCAACAACACTGAAAGATATTCTAATCAATTGTCAGACAATGGGCTATGAAAATAATTTTTAATGAAAAACTAGTCTGTGACCTTTTTTGGCATACATCTCAGAAGATCAAAGAATCAAGTGACATTGCCATGGCAAAATTCCTTCTATTCTTATCTACTTATGTACATGAGTAAAGTTTCTCAGCATTTACACCTATAAAAATAGAAAGTAGGAATACAGTTGATCATGAATCTTGTCTTTTTCTAGCAATAAGTAATATTCACCCACAAGGGCAGGAACTCATCAATTAATTTAAAAAGAAGTCCCATTCATTTCACTGAGACACCATTACTTTGCAATTACTTATGTTTATTTATTACTTTAAAATTTTTAATACTTATATATACTGATGATAATAATAATAACTCCATCCAGAGGAACTTTTAATTACTTAGACCCTATGGTCAAAAAGTATCTTGAAATTTTAGAAATTTCACTTAATATCTTTTTAGTACAGAAAAGTATAAAAAAGTAATCAATTAAAATTTCCAAGATATCTGCACTGCAAAGGAAACAATCAACAAAACTAAAAGGCAACCGATGGAATGGGAAAAGGTATTTGCAAATGACATATCAGACAAAGGGCTAGTATCCAAAATCTATAAAGAACTCACCAAACTCCACACCCAAAAAACAAATAATCCAGTGAAGAAATGGGCAGAACACATGAATGGACACTTTTCTAAAGAAGACATCCAGATGGCCAACAGGCACATGAAAAGATGCTCAACCTCACTCCTCATCACGGAAATACAAATGAAAACAACACTGAGATACCACCTCATGCCAGTCAGAGTGGCTAAAATGAACAAATCAGGAGACTACAGATGCTGGCGAGGATGTGGAGAAATGGGAACCCTCTTGCACTGTTGGTGGGAATGCAAACTGGTGCAGCCGCTCTGGAAAACAGTGTGGAGGTTCCTCAAAAAATTAAAAATAGATCTACCCTATGACCCACCAATAGCACTGCTAGGAATTTACCCAAGGGATACAGGAGTGCTGATGCATAGAGGCACTTGTACCCCAATATTTATAACAGCACTTTCAACAATAGCCAAATTATGGAAAGAGCCTAAATGTTCATCAACTGACGAAGGATAAAGAAGATATGGTTTATATATACAATGGAATACTACTTGGCAATGAGAAAGAATGAAATCTGGCTATTTGTAGCAACGTGGACAGAACTGGAGAGTGTTGTGCTAAGTGAAATAAGTCTGTCAGAGAAAGACAGATACCATATGTTTTCACTCATATGTGGATCCTGAGAAACTTAACAGAAGACCATGGGGGAGGGGAAGGGAAAAAAAAAGTTACAGAGAGGGAAGGAGGCAAACCATAAGAGACTCTTAAATACTGAGAACAAACTGAGGGTTGACGGGTGGGGGGAGGGGAAAGTGGGTGATGGGCATTGAGGAGGGCACCTGTTGGGATGAGCACCAGGTGTTGTATGGAAACTAATTTGACAATAAATTATATAAATAAAAAAAAATTCCAAGCTAAAATAACATCACGTTAGATGAAAATTCTGTGGAATTGGAATAGAAATATGGATCCAAGAATAAAAAGGGGTAAGTGCATATGAACAATCTCTGTATCTTTCACTCATTTTGTAGTGAACCTAAAACTTCTCTGAAAAATAGTCTTTAAAAAAAAGGAATCAAAAAGAATACCATAAACTGTCTAGTTGCTAAAGATATATAAACATTGCAGTGATTTGATACCCACCCAATACTATGGCATTTCATTGGATTTATTTTAAAAAGAGGCAAAACAATCGTATTTTAAGGTGTAAATAAATATTTGTAGCCTGCTGAGAAATTATACCCTTTGCAACTACTCAAACTTAAGATGAAAAACTTTTTAAGTTTTTTTTAATGTTTTACTTATTTTTGAGAGAGAGAGAGACAGAGAGAAAGACAGAGCGTGAGCAGGGGAGGGCAGAGAGACAAGGAGACAGAATATGAAGCAGGCTCCAGGCTCTGAGCTTTCAGCACAGAGCCTGATGTGGGGCTCGAACTCACCACCCATGAGATCGTGACCTGAGCCGAAGTCAGATGTTCAACCAACTGAGCCAACTAGGCACCCCAAGATGAAAAATTTTATATATCAAGCTAAAATTGTGCAGGCAGGCTGAGTTGGACATCATCTTTTATAGAGTAGACAAGCAGAAAATCTGGACACTTCTACGTGAAATCATGCCATACACATTTCCACCTCCATGCTTTTATGCACACCATTCCTCCTGCCGTTGCGTCCCCATCCTTCAAAACCCAAGTCAAATCCTACTTCTTCTAAAACTCTATTTATGACCCTGAAATGGGGTTTCTTCCTGTCGGGAACCTGTGTAGCACTTACCTGTGCTGTTCATTTGGCACATGTGTATTCGTCTTTGGATTATTTTGTTTTAAAGTTTATTTACTTATTTTGAGAAATCACATACAAGCGGGGTAGGGGCAGAGAGCGAGAGAGAGCGAATCCCAAAAGTTTGGGTCGTGGTCTAGAGAAATGGAAGAATTTCTGCTTTTGTGTCAAACTCAGTTACAACTTTGCAGATCAAACCTCCGTCTTGGCCTCCTAGGTCTAGAACCCCATATTCCAGAGGCAGTCTAGATAGCAATGACTGTTCCTCCAATAAACAGAAGTGTTCTTCTCAGAGAATGCTTCTTGTTCATACATTGCTTTGAGCCCTACAACTCAAACTTAACTTCTTTTAAGTTAAATAAGGTTTCTATTTCTGAATTGAACCTTTCCAAATAAAAATATTTTGCTGGGAGGAAAAAGTAGAACTTTTGAGAATGCCTTGTCAGGATGCTGAAATTTTTGTGTTTCCCTTTGGAAAATATAATAGAGATGATATAAGCCTGGAGGGAATGAGGTTCTTGACAAGCAGTGAGGCAGATGGAGGAAAAAGCTTAAGTTTAAAGAGCATGGGGAGAGAAAGAGCCCCAGTGTTGATTCGTAGATTAAAAATTACATGCATATGTTATACTGCCCCCCTGAGATGCTCTGTTCTCAAATAATTTAAATAGGTGGTATTACAGAGTTGGCTCTTAGTTCACTAAGGGAAGTTAGCTGAGAGTTACAACACTGGGGTTAAGATTCTAGGAGCCAGATGGTCCCTTGCTCCCTACTTACTGCATATCTTTCATTGTAGTCTCCACAGTGCCGAGGTTGCCTGGAAGTTTATAAGGTCTTCCTAAGGTGTGCTTCCTGCCAGAGATGTAAAGCAGAAGTGAGCAGGCTCTTGCTTCTGTTCCTGATTATATCACGCATATGTTGGGGGCAGTGGGGGTGCTGAGCCAAAGCTGTCTCTTTCCCCAGCTATAGAGGACTGCCTTGCATTAGCTCCTGGTATCGCCATACCTAATGCTACTCTGTTCATTCTCAGCATCAACATCTTAGGGATGGATCCCCTAAGCACACCTTTTGACAATGAGTTCTACAATGGATTCTGTGACCGGGTTCGGGACGGAAATACCTTGGTCTACTACCGCAGGCCCTGGAACGTGGCTTCTCTGGCCTATGAAGTAAGTCTCAGAAGCGACCACATTGCCCAACTTTTAGCTGAAAAGCCACTTCAATAAGTTTAAAACTAAATAATTTGAAAAGTCCAATGGAATAAGAATTTGATGTGAATATAAGACTGACTTAAAGAAAAAGGGGTGTGGCTTCAATCTCTTTTGAAAACACACGGTGGTCTACAGCCAATCCTCAGTAATGTGCACATAGCAATAGAGTTTTGGCAAATACCTAGACCCCATAAAGAGAATCATCTAAGATCCTGATAAAACTAAAAATTAAATTAATGCTGATTTAAGTACTGGGTACACTGCTTGCATGCTCTTCAAGACCATTTTTTTGCTAGCCTACCAGTGAAAACCCATCTTTATATTCCCCTTGGTAAAGCCTGCTTGACTAATGTGAATGGCTCTTTTCACTAACCTCACACCTCTCTAGCTCCTGTAAAGCTGTTTCTTAAAATGACTTTTACTCTACACAATGCCACCCCAAACGTAATCATCTTCCTAAGAGTCACCTAAATTCTCTAGAACCATCACAAACTGGACCTGTCCATTTAAAAGATTAGTATTTATCTGGGGCACCTGGGTGGCTCAGTCGGTTGAGCATCCAATTTCGGCTCAGGTCATGATCTCGCAGTCTGTGAGTTCGAGCCCCGCGTCGGGCTCTGTGCTGACAGCTCAGAGCCTGGAGCCTGCTTCTGGAATCTGTGTCTCCCTCCCTCTCTGCCCCTCCCCCGCCCATGTTCGCTCTCTCGCTCTCGCTCTCTCTCTCTGTCAAAAATAAACATTTAAAAAAATTTTTAAATAAATAAAACATTAGTATTTATCACCTTTAGAGAGACTTGGTCTAAGCAAGATATAATAAAGAACAATAATTGGCTTATTCTGAACCAGAAGCGACAACAATTTGTTTTCTTAAATGGTCTCATGGGTGACCCATAAAGTTTGCTTTATTCAGTTTTCACAGAGTCCTTTATTACTATTGTTACTCACAATGGTTTCAAAAACACATACACTTTTAAATGAATACAGTTGATATTTCTATTATTTTTAACAATGTTGTAAAATAATACCTACCCATTGTAACCTGAAGTGATCATGCTTTCCCATAAGTACTAAAGAGTTTAAAGTCTGAACTATTTGGAGGGCATTTTTTTTCCATATGCAACCACATCACCCTATATTTTTGTATCTGTAAGTCCAGAATGGAATTGATTTTCCCCCAAATTTCAGGGAACATGTTGGATTATTGATCTTTCCCCGTCGATGCCAGATTTACCCTCTTTAAGCACACATTTTTTTGAGGGGAAGACGATCTTTCTAAGGAGTATTACAAATGTTCCACTTTCTTAAAAAAAAGAACATACCAAAGATAAGGTGACCTTTGTCATTGCTGATGGAAGAAGGGCTTGTTGTCTTACTTAATTTTGTTTCTCATCTGCGTCACAGTTTTCCTGTCATCACTGTGACCAGCCTCTTGGCTCCTCTATAGGTAGGAATGGCTGCAAGTGACACAAGATGGTGAGGGCTGGGGCATTGCGAGGGACTGACCCTGAAGCTACATTCGGAGAGCAAATACAGTGTTTTCTCTTATTTGCAACCCTGGAAACAGAGGGACTTCTGCATTCAGAGTAGTTTGGATTTTACAGAGGAGATGTGTTGCTTACCCTGTATATTACTTACACCCCCAGGGGAGCTGGGAGTAGCGTCCCATAACCAAACACATTGGATGTGGACCTGGATTTTTAGTTGGTGTCAACTGATAGGATAAGTTGGTTGGGAGTTTGCTAACGTCCCCAAATCACCTTCTTGGTGCTACAACTGCTGGTGCTCCCCCCACTCTAATCTGTTGTAGGCTTGGGAAATAGCCAAATTTGTTTCTGCCATACAGAAAAGAACCTAAGTGGAAATCTCTATTTTGGCTTCTTAGAATTTCTTTTTGCACTTTCTAATATTCAATGTAATATTTTACCTCTTTTTTCATGCATATTATTACAGTAATTGAAGGCAAAAAATGCATTTTTATTTTATTTTATTTTGTTTTGTTTCGTTTTATTTTATTTAAATTCAAGTTAGTTAACATATAGTATAATAATGGTTTCAGAGAATAATTTAGTGATTCACCACTTGTATATAACACCCAGTGCTCATCCTAACAAGTGCCTTCCTTAATGCCCATCACCCAATTAGCCATCCCCCCACTCAACGTCCATCTAGCAGCCCTTAGTTTGTTCTCAGTATTGAAGAGTCTCTTGTGGTTTGCCTCCCTCTCTGTTTTTATTTTATTTTTGCCTCTCTTCCCCTATGTTTATCTGTTTTGTGTCTTAAATTCCACATATGAGTGAAATCATATATTTGTCTTTCTCTGAATGGCTTATTTCACTTAGCATAATACATTCTAATTCCATCACATTGTTGCAAATGGCAAGATTCATTCTTTTTGATTGCCAAGTAATATTCCATTGTGTATATATGTGTGTGTGTGTATATGTGTGTGTGTGTGTGTGTGGTATATATATATATATATATATATATATATATATATATATCTCCCATCTGAAGGCAAAGAATTCATTTTATACTTCTTTATATCCTATTATACTAATACCCAACTCAATATATGTATATGGAATATGCTCAACAAGTTTTTATTGGATGAATTCATTTGTTTAAATCCTATTTTATTACTCATTGACAATAATTTACTGCTTTTATTTTTTTTGAAAGAACTTTACTGGCCTATCATGATATGAAGAATATTTCTTAATAAAGTCATTTTTCCCTGATACCTTCACACTCTCTCAGTGCCTCTTATCTCAAATATGGCTCTGGTTCTAGAACACACTGCATAGGTTGGAATCCCAATTCTGCCCCTAAGCAGTGGTGAGATCTCAGGCATATCATTTATCCTCATCATGTCTCAGTTTACTCATCTTTAGGATAGAAATAATGATACCTACATTGTAAAGATAAATGAATCTAAAACACTCAGGAAATTAGTGGCACATAGCAAACACTCAATAAATATTTGCATTATTCTTTCTTAAGAATATAATTAGTAAAAGGCTTAGCTACAATTAAGTGTGTAATTAACAGTCACATTACATGTCAAGGTTTATTGGCTACTTTGTAAGTCAGAAGTAATGGCTAAGAACCACTGAATCCCGCAATTATGGGGAAAAAGCAGTGATGGTTACATGCACAAATCAGTTCCTTTTCACTTGTTTTCCTCTGGTCCTCTCCACTTTTGTTGTTGAAAGTCATGATTTGTAAATCAGGTTTCAGGTTTTCATTACAATTTTCTTTAAACTGGATCACCGTAAGTATGTAAGATTTATGAGATCAACAAAGAATTGTAAAATGCGCTTGGATTATAATCATCTTTTCCTGCCCAAATCCTGCCAAAACCCTGGGTGACTTATATCCTGTGGCTGCCAATAACTTCTTGTTGCCTCTTAACATCCTGTATCTATTCTACGACAGCTACTCACATCTGGAGCCCCATCCTTAACCTGTGTTCACCAAAACAGTGCTGTCTCTGAAAAATCTGAACATCAGGAAATCGAGCATTTAACTCTTTGCCTCACTGCAACTGACCAGTCTCTCTGCTCTCACACTTGTTTAGACCACAGACCTACTCTTGGGCCCCATGGAGAACCAGTTCTTTGGCATCTATTTTCCTCCCAATTGATCTTACATAACAAATAAACTCACCATGGATGTAAGGTATGGAGACAGACAGTCAAAGGTGACCCCCCCCCCCCCCCACTGGATGATGATAGGCCACCAATAAAGCTGTGGGAAGTCAGGGAAGAGGGAGTCCGCCAAAAAAAGAGTCAAAGTCAATTCCAAGAACAAGATAATGATTTGAGTGTTGATAATTTTGAGTGTGAGGTTCTGTGTGACGTCTAGGTGAAGTTGTCCTGCAAAGAGTAGATTATACAAATGTGAGCGGAGACAGAACAATCTGAATTGGAGGCAGAAATTTAGGAATCATCAGCATGCAGATGATCATTAAAAGCTTGAGAGTGCTTGAGATCCTCCAGGAAGCATACAGTGAGAGAACAAAGAACATAGGAATGAGGTCCTAGAGCACAGCTAACATTTAAGACACAGGCAGGGAAAATGATCTCTCGAAGACACTGGCTAAATTTCAAATTACTCCCAAATTTAGTAGCTAAACAATTAGGCTGAGGGCGGCTCCTGAGATTGCAGTCAGTCTCTTCTTTCTAGGTCCTTCTCTCAATTAGTGAGAGATGGCATTAGTAATAATAATAGATAATAGATGGTTTTATTATCTATCTGCACAAAGTCTCAGTGGCCTCTAACAGTTTTATCTCTTTACCTTCTATTTCCAGTCACTCTCCCACCTCTCCCTTTCGATTTGAACTCTGAAATATTTATCGGTTGTATTCTATCTCCTCCACTCCCAGTGCCAGAAGTAATGTTTCTTTCTTTTCAAGAAGTATCAGTTGGATAAACCTTTATATAGGAGAGCTTTAACTGACCTTTATAATGTGCATGGCCTTCTGGAACACCCTTTGCCCCTCTTTGTAATTTCAGCTTCTCCACATCGGTTTATTTTGGTTTTCATAAAGAAACTTGCGGGGCACCTGGGTGGCTCAGTCAGTTAAGTGTCCAACTCTTGATTTCAGCTCGGGTCATGAACTCCTACTTTGTGAGAACAAGCCCCACCCTGGGCTCTGTGCTGACAGCACAGAGTCTGCTTGGGATTCTCTCTCTGCTGCCTCTCCCCCACTTGCATGCATGCTCTCTCCCTCAGAAGAAATAAATAAACACTAAATAAGAAGGAAAGAACCTTGCTTCTATCCTTGCATCATCCTGCTTTCTATAATCTTGCCTCTTGGCCTCTCTTTAAAGATTTTTGCTCTTTCTTCATGATGAGTCCCAATATTGGTCCATCTCTGAATGCCTGGCATTGAGCTCAGACTTCTTTTTGGATGAATGGATATTTTTTTTGCCTTTTTCAACCCAGCTTTTGTCTCTGTGCTTTCTAGAGTGACCTCACCTTCACTGTTTCAGACTGACTACTATCATCCTGGCATAGTGAGACAGGATTGCTCAACAGCACCCTAACACCCTGGCTAATATTCTCTTACACCTACAAGCAATCCTCCACACTGCTAAGCTGATCTCTGCCAGTGCCAGTTTCTTTCCAGCCATGTCAGGAATAAGTGCGGGTACCTACAGATTACACCACTCCTATCTTGCAGCCAATTAGAACACAGTAGCTAAGAAGAGCTCAGTCTTCCAGGAGAGTTAGGAAGTAGTTTTCCTGGTGCCATTTTGCTCAGCTTTGCCACTTCCCAGCATTGAAGACTGAGTAGAATTGTCTTCAGTTGCTACTGTTAGAATAGATTGTCAAGTTTTAACAGGATAAAGATCAACAACAAGGAAGTCATGGCCTACTATCAGGAAGGTCAGAGGCCTATCCTGGCAGTACTCCAGATAGAGCTGGATAAAACCAGACAGGCCTAAAATGGCAGGTGCCATGACAGGAAACCCCTGACCAAATTAGGGAGAAAAAGCACAAGGCCCTGCTTCTGGCCATATTCTGCCCCTTAGTTAATAACCATCAATAAAAGATAGAAACCCAACTCCCAGGGTGCCTCTCTCTCTCTCTCTCTCTCTCTCTCTCTCTCTCCCCTAATCACCTATATAAAGAATGTATCTTTTACTTTAATAAACTTCCATTTATGTCGCTCATCCACTGTGTTGAGTGTCTGTCCTCAAATTCTTTCTCAGGTCAAGACCAACAAGTCACCTTCCCTGACTCCCTCCAGGTGGGCTGGGTCAAGGCCCTAGGGCCCGGGGTCTCCCCAGCTCACCCAACAATACTTCCACTAGCCTTAGATCTCAAGGCAACAAAAATCCTATTCATGTTTCAAAGGCTAAGTTCAAGGCAACTTTTTCCGTGAATCTTTCTTTATTTTACTAGTCAGAATTTGTCAAGCCCTCTTTGGCAGTGTAGCATAAGAATTAACAGCTGGGCCCTGGAATCAGACTTTCAGGGTTTTAATGCTGGATGGACCACTTCCTAGCTGTGTGACCTTGGACAAATTTCTTTCTTTTTTTTAATGTTTTTATTTATTTTTGAGACAGAGAGAGACAGAGGATGAGCAGGGGAGCGGCAGAGAGAGAGGGAGACACAGAATCTGAAGCAGGCTCCAGGCTCTGAGCTGTCAGCACAGAGCCTGACACGGGGCTCAAATTCACAGACTGTGAGATCATGACCTGAGCTAAAGTCAGATGCTTAACCGACTGAGCCACCCAGGCGCCCCTGGACAAATTTAACCTGCGTTTTCTTATTGGTAAAATGGGGAAGATTACAGAAATCATCTTAAAGATAAGAAATTAAATGTCTAATCCTACATAAACCACTTTTAACAGCCTCTGGCACAGAGTAAGCACTCAATAAATATTCACTATTATGGTTAGCAACATTGGACCTGCATATTAAATTTAATACATTTTTGTTAGTATCTACTACGTGACGGACACTTTACCAAGTCACGAGGCGATAGTGGTGTGTGGATAAGATAGACATGTTTCCAGACTTTTTGGAACTTACCATCTGAGAGTCTATTAAATAAGCAATCATAAAAGAAAAGGTCTTTCATTGTGTTTTACTTTAAAAGACATGACAGCTTATAGAAAATGGATTTGCTAGTCTGTGAGATTAGGAAAGACCCCTCCCCACTGAAGAAGTGATGTTTAAGCTAAGATTTGAAATAGGAGTGGGAATTAACCAGGTCAAGCTGTATAGCGCGTGTGTGTGTGAGAGAACGTGTATGTGTTTGGTTTATGGGAGGATGGGGGGAGGGGGAAAAGATGTCAGAGAACATTCCAGAAGGTAAAAGCAGCATAAATGGGCCCTTTGGTAGCAGGAAGCATAGGCTGTGGAAATAGAAAAGTGTCTAAAAGCTGGAGTACACTCAGGGAGAGATTAACTTGGAATAAGTCTAGTTTAGATTACCTCCTAAAGGCAGTGGGAAGACTGAAAATTTTTAAGCCGGGAAGTGACATGGTTAAGTTACCTTCCCCCTTTATGTTGAGCACTTTCCCCAGGATGCCTTGATTTAATGAAAACTGTACACATTTTAGTCATTTCCATTAGATGGTAACTTTAGTTTCCCCGTCTGAGTCCATTCACGTCGGTATGACAAAATACCACCAACAGAGTAGCTTAGAAAAAGCAGAAATTTATTTCTCACAGTTCTGGAGATGAGAATATCAGAAGTTCTGGAAGTCCAAGATCAGAGTGCTAATCTGGTTGAGTTAAGGTCCTCTATTAGGCTACAAACTTTTCACATCCTCACATCCTGGAAGGGGCTGGGGAGCTCTTTGGGGTCACGGGTATGAGAGCAGTAATCTCATTTGTGAAAGCCCCTCCCAAAGGCCACACCTCCTACCATCACATCGGGCACTGGGATTTTAACATATGCTATGAAACTTAAAGTTTCAGACGATAGCATTCCCTGTGCGGAACAGTCCCCCAGTATATGCTAGGGAATCTGGTCCCAGCCACTGACTGAAGACATGGGCGTCTGTTTCTCACACTGGAGCGACAGCCTATCGCAGAGGACCTCTGGAAAGAGAGGTTAATCACTGAGACTAGCAACCCTCCCACTCATATCTGACAATTGCCAAGTTGGCTAAGAATTTTTTAATTGAAAGTTTTAATTTTTAACTAGGTTGTTCAGGGTATTTTTTTTCCATGCAAAAAAAATGAATATGGTATAAAAAAAAATGTGAAAAAGTCTGAACATCACAAAAGATTGTTCAAGGAAATATAAGCCTGCTGCCACTCAAGAATTTCCAGATTTCCATTCCACAGTTTCCCTTCTCAAAGGCAAACACTCTGTGCTTTGTCTATTTTTCCAGTAATTTCCTATGCACGTAAAAGCCTTTTTTTGCTTGCTTGTTTTCCCTTATTTATTTATTTACTTACTTACTTACTTACTTTTTAACAGACAGTAGAAGTGTAAAGGTTAAGAGACAATGCAGAACTTAACCTTCCTGCTTAAATTAATCAACATGCAGAAACTATTCAAAACCGAGCTGGCCCAGAAGCCTTCGTGGTCAGGATTAGCTTTATCATTTCTTTCTTCCTTTCTTTTTTTTTTACACAAATGAAAGTATACTGCACATCTGTTACACAAATTGTTCTGTAATTATTAACATATTTAACATCTGAAAGTTTCGCTGCGTTCTCAGCCCTTCCTATGCGGTGTCTCATTGGATTATCTCATAACACCCTTTGGGCTCCCTCTGGTGAGTCTCTCTATTTCGCGGAAAGAATCTGACACGCAAGAGAAGTTACTGTGTCCTGTTCTCAAGAGTCATGGAGCCCGTACTGGAGTCCAGCCATGTCGCTTCAGTGCTTCACTCTTAACTCCTTTGCTCAAATACCTTTCAAATCATTGCTTGATTTTTATTTTATTCCATGCTTATTTAGGGTGGTTTTCTGTATGTTGTTTTTAACATCTCGTGATTCTCTTTTAGACCAAAGCCGATAAAAACTTCAGAACTGAATATTATGAAGAACAGATGCAAGCATTCAAACAAATTGTCCAAGAGAGGACATCGAATTTTAACGCAGACATAAATTTAAAATTCACACCTACGGAAGCAATTGAACAGTCCAAAAGTAAACTTCAAGAAACTTCTGACAATAAAGCACCCCTAGGTCTTACAAATGCCGAGGCTAAATTTCGATTTGGGTATTCCAAAAATGAAACTTACCAACTGTTTTTGACACATTCTTCAAAGAAGGTAAGTTCAAACACTTAAACAGAGAATATGAAGGGATATTTTTCAAAATAACCAAACCCCTTCTTCATGTTTTTTAATTTTTTTTTAATGTTTATTTATTCTTGAGAGTGAGAGAGACAGAGCATGAGTGGAGGATGGACAGAGAGAGAGGGAGACAAAGAATCCGTAGCAGGTTCCAGCCTCAGAGCTGTCAGCATAGACCCCGATGCAGGGCTCAAACTCAGGAACCGCGAGATCACCACCTGAGCCAAAGTCAGACGCCCAGCCAACTGAGCCACCCAGGCATCCCCCTCTTTTATTTATTTATTTTTTAAGATATGGGTTTTTAAAAATTTTTTCTTTATTTGTAAAGTTTATTTTTATTTTTAGAGAGAGAGAGAGTGAGGAGGGAAGGGACAGAGAGAAAGAGAGAGAGAGAGAGAGAGAATCCCAGGCAGGCTCCAGGCTGACACTGATGTGGGGCTCGAACTCACAAACCATGAGATCATGACTTGAACCCAAACCAAGAGTCAGTGCTTAACAGATGAAGCCATGCAGGCACTCCCCCAAAACTGTTTCTTTTAAGTGTTTGGAGCACATAGAGCTCATTGGAAAGAGAGAGAAAAAAGAGAGAGAGGTAATAATAGTCAACAAATCCTCAAATATGTAGCTAGAAGGTCAGGAAGAAGAATGCAGACTGGAGAAGAACTTGACAGGATCTGCAGTAGTATAAGGGGGTGAGATGTTTGGTGGTGACGAACAGAGAACAAGCGTATTTAGAATTCAGAGCATACCTTTGGACTGAGATTGTGGTAATAGACTGTTCAATTTATGCTATCTTCAGAATTACAATGAAGAATCATACTGAGGAATGTTGGTAATTTACTGCAATGCCTTACACTGATGGCTATGTACTTACTATAAAGTGTCTCTAAAGTAATGATGCCATGAAATTATACACGTAGCATATGAAACTTGTCTGCTTCCTTTGTAATCACACCTTTAGTTTGAAGCTTTGCAAATGTGTTTGTTTTTTAATATTGAATCCCAATTTAGAATTTTGTTTCATCCCCTTTGAAATAAATATAGAATATACTTTCTGTAATCAGTATGATGCTGGTAAAACATTCCTTCTTCATTTTCTGATAACACAGTCACTTATTTAGATACCCTCTCCTCCTTTAAAAAATAATAATAATTCACTCTTAGTACTTTGCTCAATCATTATAATTGTTTTGTATGGGTCTGTACATTGTCTCTATATTAACATGCATACCCATCCAAAGTATGTAGTTGGAAAATCCTTTAAGTCATGCAGAAAATATTTAATGTAGATTTCCTACGTGGCCAGGCACTGTTCCAGGTACTTAGGATACATTTGTGAACCAAACTAGAAAAGATTCCGGTCCTCATGGAACTGAAAGTTCATCGCAGAGAGATAGATAAAATAAACATAAGCGCAAAATAGCAAACCACATAGTATTTAGAAAGTGTTAAGTGCTATGGAATAAAGTGAAAAGTAGAGTAACAGAAGGGAAATCAGGAGTGCTGGGAAAATGGCAGTATTAAAAAGAAAGCTCAAGGAAATCTGAGTGAAGATTTGAAGGAGAAGAAATAACCAAATAGTCATATTTGGGATGATGCACCTGGCAAAAGGAACTGTTAGAGATGACCATATCTGTCCATTGGCCCAGAGTGAACCAGAAGGAGAATAAGTTAGAAAGGTTACCCTGAACCAGGTCATGAAATTTAGCTTTTTCTCTGAGTGGTATGGGAGGTCACTAGAATTATTTTTTAATAGAAGATTGACATACTCTAATATAATTTAAATGATAAGAAATATGAGAGTTAAGAGCAAAAGCAAGATTTGTTGAAAGCTTTTGTAAGAATCCAGGTGAGTGATGATGGACACAAGTGTAGAGTCAAGCATGACTCTAAGGTTTTTCACCTGAGCAACTGGAAAGATGAAGTTGCTACCAAACGAGCTAGATGGGGCACCTGGGTGGCTCAGTCAGTTAAGTGTCCCATTCTTGATTTGGCTCTGGTCATGATCTTATGGTTTGTGAGATCAAGCTCCATGTTGGGCTCTGTGCTGACAGCATGGAGCCTGCTTGGAATTTTCTCTCTCTCTCAAAATAAATGACTACACATTTTGTAAAAAAAAAAAAAAAAAAAAAAAAAAAAAAAAAAAAAAAAGAGAGAGAGAGAGAGAAGATCCAACACTAAACTCAAGGAACATCAATAGAAAGAGGAAGAAGCAGCAGAGGACAGCAAGATGTGGCAGGTATAATGCCCTAGAACCTCACTACTCAAAGTGTGGTCCATGGGTCAACAACATCAGCACCACTGGGAAGCTGGAACCTCAGCCTCTAAGCCAGACCTGCTGAATCAGAATTGCATTTTAACAAGATTCTACAGGGGATGTGTTCGCACTTTACAGCTTGAGAAGAACTGCACTAGGAGATAAGAAAAGAAACTATCAAGGAGAAAGGAGTAATGAGCTGTGCCAAATGTGCTAATATGTCAAAGAAGAGGGACTCAGAAGTAACTGCTACCGGCTTTATCACTGTGAAGGTCACTGGTGACCTTGACAAGAGAAGTTTTGTTGAAGTAGTGAGGAGAGCTGAATGACTGGATTAGATTCAAGAGAAAATGGGGAGAGAGGAATTGAAAACAGCCAGTACAGAGAGTTCTTTAAATGAATTTTGCTTTTAATGAGGACAAAGAAATGGGTAGCAAATCATTAGACAAGTGAGGCCAAGAGATTTTGACACAGAAGGAACAACTTTATGTTTGGATGGAAATGATCTAACATCTACCTCTAAAATAATTGGGGCCAAAGAATATAATGTCTTTCTGACAAGTTACACTCCTGATTTAGTAACAACGAAAAGGAATCCAAATATTTTTTGTGCATCCTTGAGACTCCACTGAGAATTATGATGGAGGTCATCAGGAGAACTCATATGATTTATTGTATATGGAGTAAGTTTCTTTAAGATTTTTGTTAAAGACTGAATCACCGACCATCACATGGAGTGAAGTTATACACTGTGAACATCTGTGCTTCCAGAACACAGAAAGTTTGGTGTGATGTTCATATATACCAAGCTATACTTTTAAAAACTAATAATATGCTTTAAAGTTCTATGCAATCAACATGTGTTAACCACTACTCTAGAAGAACCTTAAATGAACCATCTACAAAACCACAGGTGTCAATTATAGTTTAGTTTTGGCTGGGACAGTCTATGGTTTTCTCCTGGAAATTTAAGCCATCATCTCTGGGAATGATTAACTGTTCACCTATTTAGGTCTTAAAATATTGTCCACCTTATTATTACCAAAAATTGAGTGGGGTGTCTGGGTGACTCAGTAAGTTAAGCGTCTGACTCTTGATTTCTGCCCAGGTCATGGTAGCATCGTTCATGATATCAAGCCCCGTGTTGGGCTCTATGTTGACAGCGTGGAGCCTACTTGAGATTCTCTCCCTCTCTCTGGCTCTATCTCTGTCTCTCTCTCTCTCTCTCTCTCTCTCTCTCAGAATAAATAAATAAACTTAAAAAAAATTGAAAGTACCCAGTAGACGGAGCAGGGAGACCTAAATCCTACATTTATAGGACCAATCACTGCACAGTCTATTTTTGTGATTTGGGGCAAATAACTTGATACCTTTGGATCAGACTTTCTTGGTCTGCAAAATGGGAAGAGTAGGCTGTATACATAATGTCTACTTTTTCTTTCATTGCCAACATTCTAAAATCAACTTAATGAGGTATAATTTATAAGCAATAACACACAAATACTTTAAGCCTATAGCTTCATGAGTTTTGACTATTGTAGGTATCCATCTGTGTAACCACCTCCTGATACAAGATATAGAACGTTTCCACCACCTCAAGAAAATTCCCTCATGCCCTTTTGCAGCCACTCCCTTACTGCCTGAGAGGCAAGCACTCCAGATTTCTCTGACCGTAGCTCGATTTCACCTGTTCTAGAACTTCATATGAGTGAAATCACAGAGTACATACTCTTTTGTGCTTGGCTTTTTTCATTCAGAGTACTATTTTTAAGATTTATTTATATTATTGCATGTATCAGTAGTTTGTTCCTTTTTTATTGCTAACTGGTATTCCTTTGTGTGAACATACCACAATTTGTTTATCAGTCTTCTGTTGGTGGACATTTGAGTTGTTTCCAGTTTTAAGCTATTCTGACTAAAGCTGCTATGAAAGTCTTGTATGGATCTTTTTGTGGGCTATTTTCTCATTGACCGGAAGTCAATATGTAGAAGTGAAATTACTGGCCATAGGGTAAATGTGTGTTTACTTTTATAAGAAACTGCTAGGCTGTTCTCCAGGGGGATTAGACCATTCCACATTCCCACCGGCAGTGTTTGAGAGCCCCCGTGCTGCACACTTTCATCAACAGTTGGGACTAATGGCATTCTGAGTTTGCCACCCTACTGGGTCAAAATATCTATGGTCACCAAAACAAAACAAACAAACACAAATTATTTCCTGGGGAAATTCTAAATTTTTTGATTTTTAACTTTGAAATAATGGCTACCAAACTCATATTTATTTTCTTCTGCTCTACAACAAAGGAAAAAGTGTTCCTGCATGTGAAGGGAGTAATTCATCTGGGAAGATTTACGATGAGAAGTCGGGATGTCATGCTGACAACAACTTTCTTGGAGGACATAAAAGCTCTGCCACCTACCTATGCAAAGGGGGAATATTTTGCATTTTTGGAAACCTACGGAACCCACTACAGTAGCTCTGGGTCTCTAGGAGGACTCTATGAACTAATATATGTTTTGGATAAAGCAGCCATGGAAGAGAAAGGTACACCTAGAAACAGAGCTCTTACTTCTAAAGCTGTTTTAACCAATCATTATTCCTGTTGCTAACCTCTTTCAATGATTAAAGGCTTTCAGATAAATTCCTATACACTGCTTCTTTGAGAGAACTCTCTCTCTCTGCCCTTTGGCATCAAAATCCTGTTAAAACAGCAAATAGCGAATTGACTTCTAGACCTCAAACACGATGACTTGATCATGAACTTGATGACTTGATCATGACTTGATCAGCAGCACTACTACAAAATGCACAAAATTATACTGCAATTTAAGATCAGTTGGCGACGATGCTTTGAGTGGAATACTACTTAAAAAGTAGAAAAAGTACAAGAGACATAATTCACATCATCTATTTCTTAATCGATAAATGGGTTCCATTACATGTTTGTCAATACTTTTCCAAAGGACTCTTGAGCATTGGAAGGGAAATAGTGTTCTAAATTTTCTCTGAGGGAGAAGGGAGAAAGTAATATTAAGATGTAAATCTAATGTCTTAAAGCAAAGGTGGAAAATTAGTTTTACCCCATAGAATGACAAGTTTAATCATATGGTGGTAGTTGAATTGACTCCACGTTGAGCAGATGTCTGACCACGCTTGAAGTTATGGGAAAGAAGGCCATGGTTGATCATCAATGTCTGCCATGGGTTCAGGAAAAGCCTATGTACTACATAAGTACCATACTGGCCTAAAGGTTTCATCTAAGCCTTTTAAGAATAAAGTGCATGCAAAGTGACTGTGTTAATAAGTTTTAATTACTCATTTCGTGAGAAATTGTGGCTAGTTGTAATATTCCTTACAGAGGAGATAGATGCCAGCACATCTCCTTTCTCTGCCGTCAAATGTTTTCAGCGTGTCTCTTAGGGATGGAAGTGTTGCCAAAAAAACGTTTCCGTGGCTCTTTCTTTTAACCTCTGTCTGTTTCAAGTGAAGAATTGGATATGGCTATGAGCTTACAGCCGGACACTGTCCTCACGGTTTGTAAAGATTTTAGAGATGAAACAACTATGAATAGCCAGAACTAACTGCTCTTGATGCCTCAGTCTAGTCTTGAGCGGGTAAAGGTGCTGCCAGGAGAAATGGAATATGAAGTTGTTTGACTTGTACTGCCTCATAGGGCTATACCTTGTGAGACAGCGTAAGGAAGCCTCCTGAGTCCTGTCCAGCAGGCTATTTTGATAAATAGCACATGGGCAAGGGGCACAAGAGGACTGTGTCTTGAGTGACCTGAAAATCAGAAGAGAAAGGCTCAGCAACGGTGATCAAAACACAAGGAACACTTCAGGCTAAGAGTTGCCTTGGTGAAAAAGCTCCATGAGCTAAAATCTTTAATCTTGGGTAACTCAGACCTACCCACTTAAATTTACTTATCGTCTGACCTTAGTAAAAAGGATCATTAGGTCAATCCTTTGAAAAGGAAGTCATCTTTCTTGCTTCTTCATTGGCAATACCTAAGGACCAAACCACGTCCTACACCTAGATTTGGGATGTCCAGACCCTGTCTGGACAAGAAAAGGCCCACAGCTGAGGCAGAAAATCTAAGCTCATTGGGATCACTTAGATATTTTCATACCCATGTTTGGAATCAAAGTCTTTATGCTTCCTAGGTTAAAGTTGGAAATCTAGTATTCTGGATTCCTTGCATGGCCTTCCATTTTTATCCTCCCTCTTCCTTTCATATCATAGGGAAATCCACCTGATATTTCTCAAGTTCTCACTAGTTGTGGGTACACAAAAATATTTGCTGAATAAATGAATGCTTAAATGTCCCCAGATCCCTACTTCTATATTTTGAAACCCTGGAACTAACTTCACTTCTCCCTTTCCTTTTTCACAAAGCATGTGTGTGTGTGTGTGTGTGTGTGTGTGTGTGTGTGTTCTGAAATGATAAATAAGACTGAAAACTGACATGGTCAATGAACTGAGGCAGTTTACCCTTGTAATAAAATAATCATTTTCTCTTCTAAATAGATAATAAAGTATATACTTGAATTAAATATTAGGATTTTTCTTCCTAGTAACTGTAGTATCCACACACCAGTGAGTCAGCTTCCAAAACTGATGTCTACTAAGTAGCATTCATAGGACCAAAGCAGAGTTGTCGCATGTATGAGCCATCTGCTCAAAGCAATGAACTCACTACCTTAATGAACAGAGTCTTCCAAAGAGGAATCTGAGATGCTGATGCATCCCACGACCAAATTATGAAGTCAATACAGAGAAGTGCTTAACAGCCAGACAACTCTGGTTCGTATGGTAACTTGGCTAATTGCTGAATCCCACTGGCAGGTAACTTATCTGCTCTGTCGTTCCATATCCTCATCTGTAAAATGAGGATAATAGAACTTACCTTGAAAGGTTAATGTGAGGATTAAATTAATTGATGTTTGGAAAGATTTTGGGTATATGATGAGCATTGAATATATGTTAGACATCAGAGTCTGTCTCCCATGATGTTAGAAGTAAAGGACTTTACTGTAACTGCCCTATTCTGAGTGATGGCTCTTTTAAACAAGAAGTAAATTTATATGTCCTTTGTTAGTAAGTTGACGAGCAAATTCAAAAGGAGGCCACTAGATTCTAATATTATCCATTCATCATTTGATGGACTTTTGGGCTCTTTCCATAATTTGGCTATTGTTGAAAGTGCTGTTATAAACATTGGGGTACGAGTGTCCTATGCATCAAAGCAGAGCAGATATGACCTTGCATCTGAGTTCAGTAATAATGTCTAGGAATCCGAGTATGTTTCTTACAAAATAGTACAATTGAAATGTATTTATTGAAATAATTTAGACCTTATTTAATGATTTTCAACTAAATACATTAAACAGGTGTTGAAATAAGGGATGTACAGAGGTGCCTCGGGTTTAGTTTGGATGCTTCTCTGAATGCTGGAGCTGAACTCACAGGAAAGATCAATAAAAACGATTGTTTAAAGAGGGGTGAAGGTGGAACTGGTAAGTATGGCCTACCTCACTAGTTTAAAAAAAAGGAGGAGGTGTTGTCAATGAACACTGCCCCATCACTATGAACTCGCTTTATTGTCCATCCTCTTTACTAAACAAACAAACAAGCAAAACCTTTGAGTGATTTAAAACTTTTATTTTTACAGTGGTATGAACACAAGTACCCATGGACATGTATTCACTGGAAACATCATTGCTCAGGCCACACAGTGTGCAGCTCTCGGAAAGGCACTTACACTGTAGTCTTTGTAGATTTGCACATTTATCCTGGCAATGGTAGAAGGCCAATGGTAGAAAACGTCTTCAGCAAAAATCTCCTTTCCCCCCCAATCTTAGCAAAGTTGCTGAATAGACTAGTGGCATACCGTATGTAACCATAAACAGAGGAGAAGACTGAAACCATTTCCCTAATTCAGCCTTCCTCCCGGCTCAAAACCCCTAACCCGCCTTCGTCCAATGAGTCAAAAGGTATAAACTTCCAGTTATAAGATAAATAAGTGCTGGAGATGTAATGTACAACCTGATGACTGTAGCTAACAGTGCCGTGTGATATACTGGAAAGTTGCTAAGAGAGCAGAAACTAAAAGTTTTCAGCCCAGGAAAAGATAAATTGTTTGTAGCTGTACGAGGTGATGCAGGTGGTAATCATTTTGTGATATATGTGTATGGCAAAGCATTCTTTCTAAGTAGACCTTAAACTTTTACAGTGTGTCAACTATATCTCAATAAAACTGGGGGTGGGGGGGAAGTAATCCCAACCCATCCTTAACATTCAACCAGTGCATAACTTTTTTAAAAACATAAATATCTTTAGTATAAATGTTGCTTGTGTTGTTAATACTTAGCAGATTTACAAGCATGAGATAGTGCTGGAATGCTCAATTTTTACTCTAATCAGAAATCCCTGAGAATATTTTTGGACATACAAATGCTTGAGACTTCCCTTTAGAGAAGCAGCTGATAGTGGGGAGGCAGTGAGAGAAAAGCCTAGTGTTTTTAAAAGCATACCAACCACTAACATGTGGCCATGTTAAGAAACCACTGATGAGTGCAAAAAAAAAAAAAAATTGAACTTGCCATCGAAAGTCCTAATTTCAATATTTGACCCTCAGGTTAGTCTTGGGCTAGTCACTCCCCCTCTCTGAGTCTCAGTTTTCTCATCTATAAAAATGAAAAAAGATAAACAAAAATCTTGAAATTCCTTCCAGCTCAAAAAATTTACAACTCTATAAGATTCACAAAAGTGTGTTAAAAGTCTGGAGAGAGAAACTGAAGGAGAGAGGAGTAGGAATTTAGGATGGAAAAAAATTTTGTTTTTCACCTGATTCTTTTTTACACTTTCTGATTTTTTTGGTAATATTAAATTAGTTTGAAGCAAAGTTAAATAAAATGTAATTATGAAGTAAGTCTGAAAACAAAAAATTTCTAGCACATCCCAAAAGTCACGTTTAGTTCCCACGTATGCATAGGCATAAGTGATGAATTTGGAATCATCAATGTATCTAAATCATCATTTTTTTTTAAGACAACTGGAGTCTACAATTGACTACTAATAAAACTTGCTCTTGGAGATTTTGGGTGAAAAATTATATAAGTAAAATTCAATAAATATATTAGACTATACTTTTTGAAAAGGTTCAATAAATGTTGATCAAATGTCACAACTATAAATGTTTCACTTATATCCTCTTTCTCTTCTCAGTAAACATCACTAGTGATAACCTTATAGATGATGTTATTTCACTCATAAGAGGAGGAACCCAAAAATATGCATATGAGCTGAAAGAGAAGCTTCTCAAAGGAGCCAAAACGGTTGATATGACTGACTTTGTAAATTGGGCCACTTCCTTAAATGATTCTCCAGTGCTCATAAGTCAAAAAGTAAGGGATGTTTATTTTCTTTTTTTTTTTTCCTATTCTATAAGGTCCAATGAAAATTTTTATTTATTTATTTTTAAAGGTAATAATACATTTTTATTTTCATGCATATAATCATAAGCTTTTAATTTTTTTATTTTTTTAATATGAAATTTATTGTCAAATTGGTTTCCATACAACACCCAGTGCTCATCCCAACAGGTGCCTTCCTCAATGCCCATGACCCACTTTCCCTTCTCCCCCAGCCCCCATCAACCCTCAGTTTATTCTCAGTATTTAAGAGTCTCTTATGGTTTGCCTCCTTCCCTCTCTGTAACTTTTTTTTCCCCCTTCTCCTCCTCCCCCTGGTCTTCTGTTGAGTTTCTCAGGATCCACATATGAGTGAAAACATATGGTATCTGTCTTTCTCTGACAGACTTATTTCACTTATTTCACTTAGCATAACACTTTCCAGTTCCATCCACATTGCTACAAAAGGCCAGATTTCATTCTTTCTCATTGCCACGTAGTATTCCATTGTATATATAAACCACATCTTCTTTATCCATTCATCAGTTGATGGACTTTTAGGCTCTTTCCATAATTTGGCTATTGTTGAAAGTGCTGTTATAAACATTGGGGTACGAGTGCCTCTATGCATCAGCACTCCTGTATCCTTTGGGAAAATTCCTAGCAGTGCTATTGTTGGGTCATAAGGTAGATCTATTTTTAATTTTTTGAGGAACCTCCACACTGTTTTCCAGAGCGGCTGCACCAGTTTGCATTCCCACCAACAGTGCAAGAGGGTTCCCGTTTCTCCACATCCTCGCCAGCATCTATAGTCTCCTGATTTGTTCATTTTAGCCACTCTGACTGGCGTGAGGTGGTATCTCAGTGTTGTTTTGATTTGTATTTCCGTGATGAGGAGTGACGTTGAGCATCTTTTCATGTGCCTGTCGGCCATCTGGATGTCTTCTTTAGAAAAGTGTCCATTCATGTGTTCTGCCCATTTCTTCACTGGATTATTTGTTTTTTGGGTGTGGAGTTTGGTGAGCTCTTTATAGATTTTGGATACTAGCCCGTTGTCCAATATGTCATTTGCAAGAATCGTTTCCCATTCCATCGGTTGCCTTTTAGTCTTGTTGATTGTTTCCTTTGCAGTGCAGAAGCTTTTTATCTTCGTGAGGTCCTTCATTTTTGCTTTTAATTCCCTTGCCTTTGCAGATGTGTCAAGTAAGAAATTGCTGCAGCGGAGGTCAGAGAGGTGTTTTCCTGCTTTCTCCTCTAGGGTTTTGATGGTTTCCTGTCTCACATTCAGGTCCTTCATCCATTTTGAGTTTATTCTCGTGAATGGTGTAAGAAAGTGGTCTAGTTTCAGGAATGTTTATTTTCAAATAGAAGACTTTAAAATTTTCTTATTAAATGTAACTGTTGGTTCAGATGAATGGTTAACTTCTTCTGAAAGAGATGTGAGCATTCAAATGTACTCCTGTGTCATCCCTGGAAAGAAGTGTGACATAGAGGAAAGGCATGACGTGTGGCATCACACCAGCCCAGGATGAGTTCAGCTCTCTGTCCTTCTCTAAATGTGTAAAGTTTTCTGACCTCTGCAATGCTACATTCCAGGGCTAAATTCCAGGGCTTCATGTTTATTTTGAGGATTTAATAAGATTGCTTGTGTAGAGCCTGTGGCACAGACTGGCACCAAATAGGTGCCCAAGAATTGTTAGTTCCCTTCCATCTGCCCCTGGTTGTCCCTTGCCATCAGGTGGCATCATACCACCACTTCCAACACAGGAGAATCTTTAAGGGCCTTCATGAAAGGGAAGTGCATGAGGTCTCAGAAAATAAGACCAAGGGTGAGCGGTTCTTATGGTCCAGAAATTCTTTCTTTTTTGTATCTTGATTACAGTCTTGAGTTTATAAACCCATTAGTACTTATTTCTAGGGGAAACACACTGCATTGTAATCATAAAGATATAAATGCCAGTGTCATTTAGCCCCATCATTCTTCTCCCCAAACTAACTAAAAAGAGTAAGTGTTTTCCTTTATTCCATATTTGTTTTCCTACTTCCCTTTATAGCTTTCCATTTTCCCTGTGTGTTATAAAATTTTCCCTCAGGTCAAGTTATCTTTTACCTCAATTTCAGTTTGATTAACTTGAGTTACAGTCATGTTGGCATTTTGATAGGACTAGTTATTAGAGATTTTTGTCACTTCATCCCATTTTATTGTCCTTAAAGAATGAGTGAAGCTACCAAAACCATCTCATTTATGAGAGGGAAGAAGTCGGAAACTGGAAAATTGTAGTCTTTTCCTTTTAGATTGCAGAAATCTAGCCATTCATAAATGTGCTGACATATCTATGAAACTTCAAATATTTTGCCCCACAGGTAGGACAAAAAGGGAGAAAAAGTTGGCCAAATTTGCATGTCTATATGTGAAATTAAAGCCAGAAGAGATCCTTTTTGTTTTATTATGTTTAAATAATATTTATTTGAAATAATAATTTGAAACTCAATAAAAATAGATCTGTCAGAAAATCTTAAATAAGAATTAATTTGGAAGATGTTTACATCCAGATGGACACAAATTGTCTTGTCTTCTCATCTCTAAATTCAGCTGTCCTTGTATGGATCCAAACTTGTTCCCTGATCTTTATCGTAGTCCAGTATATTCTAGAGCCAATTTAAAGAATCTCAAGTAAATAAAGCATCTGCTGAAGATTTACTACTAGATTTACCAAAACTATTCAAAGACCTTCATTAACTCTATGGGACAGTCCTGCTGGCTGGATGCAAAGTATAGTTTATCCTATTTTCAAGGGCAACTATTGACTCCAGATATTTATTTATTTATTTATTTATTTATTTATTTATAGCAAGTGGGAGGGAGTGCAGAGGGAGAGAGAGAATCTCAAGCAGGTTCCACACCCAACATAGAGCCCAACCCAGGGCTCAATCTCATGACCATGAGGTCATAACCTGAGCTGAAATCAAGACTCAGACACAACCAACTGAGCCACCCAGGTGCCCTGACCTCCAGATTTTTAGATTAGTAGGCAGTCCATCTAAAATACCTGTATAACCTTCTTTATTCATACATGGGAAGCCTGGGCTTTTCAGATCAATATTCTACCTAAGAAAACGGCAACTATAGTGAGTCACCCAGCAACCACTTTTTAAAATTTATCTTCTTGTAAATAAAGTTCAGAAAATAGTTAAAATATTGTGTTCTTTATTGACTTTGCATGACTTTTAAATCCCTAAAGAGATATGAGATATAGTGTGGTTTGACCTTGAAATAGATTCCAAGTTATTTTGATTTTATAAATGCAGTAGAAGTGTTTTGTTTTTTTTTTTTTTGGTTAATTAGAAGCTATTCCATGAGCTAATTAGGCAATCTATAATCACTAATTAATTCTTTGGTAAGTTGAAGCATTCTATTGTCTATGGATGACACCTTCAAACATCAGGGATAGTCTTAAGAATAGATCCTTCTATTTAACTATTTAAAGAATTGGTGAAACTTCTTCCCACCCACACTCCCCACCACACTAAACTATTAACTGGCTTATGTTTAATCCTCTGAGCAAATGAAATCCATTATCTAGATATTTATGTTGCAAACAGTTTATCTTGGAGAAAACACTGGGAGGTTATATTACTCTAAAGAATTTCACAGAGATTTTCTAAGTAAAGCAGTTATATATAACACAACACAACATAACAGGATAATTTAATATATTTGTCCACACTAAACTAAGAAACAAATAAAATAAAAAATAACTATGGCCATGCTCTATGAAGTAGAACCTCATGGCTCTGATTCTGCATTTGTCCGTGTGCTTCAGCAGACCCCAAACCTCTGTTTGAGGAATGTGTTGACCCAGCCCAAGAATTTTTTCTCAGCCCTTCTTCAGGCAGAGGAGAAAGAGCCTCACTTTCAGTATTCGCTTTTGTCAGAGTCTTCAACTTTCATGAAAGTATATTATTTCTATTTCCAGCTGGCCTGAATGTTAACACAACATTTCTACATTTTATCTCAACAGAATAGCTGAACTTTGGTTTCTTCTTAAGCTTACCACTACAAACTAGTTATAAAAATGTCAGTTGAGGAAATTACATTTATTAATGATTGCCTGAGAGATATAAAGTTTATTATTTCCTCTAAAGCAATAGCAGCAGAGATCAGTATAGCTAGCATGTAGCAAATTGGCTTCCTGTAAAGTTTTGTTTTTGCCAAGTTATATAACTCACTGCTTTATTTACTAAAAGGATGTTACATAATACAGTGTCTCCTTTATGAGAACTCATGGGAGATATTACTCTT
The DNA here is from genome assembly GCF_022837055.1 of Prionailurus viverrinus. NCBI lineage: Eukaryota > Metazoa > Chordata > Mammalia > Carnivora > Felidae > Prionailurus > Prionailurus viverrinus. The sequence continues at coordinate 209,011,447 of NC_062561.1, forward strand.
TAAACTCAGTTTCATGGATCATTTTGTTTCTCTTGTGAACAACGTAAATATTTCTTAAATGCATGTGACCATTAAATTCAGTTGTCTTACTTAGTGCACTAGAAAATATCCCCAAATTTGTGACCCACCTCATGCCAGTGGGTCAGTCCTCCTAGCATGAATTTTGTGTCGCCTTTGCCTTCATCTTGCCTTTTATCCTCCGTCCTCCCTCTCTTGTTTCCCTCAACCAATCTTATGCACCCACATGTCAGGCTATATTGAGCACTTTCTGGAACAACCTAGGTAATAATGAATCATTTACCTACCATTTTTGTTGTGCAACTCTTCGCAGTGAGGCATCGGATGTTAAAGAGCATAAGTATTTCAAGGACCTGTAGTCACGGTGCTCTGTGTTGTCCTCATTACAGTTATAAAGATGTAGTGAAAGTCAGTCCTAACTCACTTGTATAGGGATAAAAATAACACTCATATGGGGCGCCTAGGTGGCTCAGTCAGTTAAGCCTCCAACTCTTGATTTCAGCTCAGGTCATGATCTCATGGTTTGTGGGCTTGAGATCCACGTAGGGCTCTGTGCTGACAATGCAGGAGTCTGCTTGGGATTCTCTCTCTGTATATATACGAAACCTCAATTTACTTCATTTTATTTATTATTTTTTAATGTACTTCATTTTTAAACTATATTTCAATTTATTTGTATGTTAGCATGTTTCATGTTTCATGACTACAAATAGTAGAAAGATACAATTAGCTAGTGTAGGAGACAAAGGAGAACTGTTCTCTTAATTAATGGAAAGCCAAAGTTTATCAGAAAAAGACACTTCACCAAGTACATTTTCATTGTTCTTTGTCTTCTTGAGGGAGTTTTGCCTCCAGGGTTTGAGGCTTCTCTGAAATTATGGTCATTACATGACCTTCCTCTTTATCTCTTTGAACACTTTGTTTATGCATTTCATCCACATTGTAGTTTCCCCATGACCCTCTCTTCCTATCTTAGATTATCTGGCCTTGACTTTCCTTTAAAAGGTAAAACAAGATGAATGTCTTTTCCCAAAAATCAAAATAACTCTGCCACATGCTTATGTTGTTCATGCCAATGTGGCAATGTCTGTAAGAGGCTACTTTCTTCCAAATAAATATAACATAGTTAAAATCTAAATCCTATATACTAATTTATAAAAGAGTGTGCTGGTGAACATTTCCATTGACTGTGGAAGTTCTTGGTATATTCTGGATATAAGCCTAGTCTCAGTTAAAGGTATTATAAAAGGTTTTTTTTCATTTGAGGACCTTCACCTTTCAATGATATTTTTTGTAACAGATGTTCTCCTTTTTACTTTTTATTTTGAAATAATTTTAGACTTACTGTAAAATGGCATAAATAGTACAGACAGTAAACCTGCAAAAATAGCACAGAGTTCACATGCACCCTATAACTGGCAGCCCCTGATGTTAACAACTTACACAACCATCGTGCAGTTAATCAAAATAAGAAAATTAACATTGTCTAACCTACAGAGCCTATTTAAAATTCACCAGTTTTTCCGCTAATATCTTTTATCTGTTCCAAGATCTGATCAAGATCCCACACTGCAACTAGTTGTAATGGCCCCTTAGTCTCCTCGATTCTGGGACAGTTTCTCAGACTTTTCTCATCTTTCAGGACCTTGACATTTTTTGATGAGTCAGCTGTTATGTCAAATGTCCCTCAATTTAGGCTTAGAGAAGATTGAGGTCATCCATTTGGAAAGATACCACAGAAGTGACGTTGTGTCCTTCTCAGTACATCATATCAGGAATTATAATGTTGGGTTTTTTTTTATTTTGACATAGTCAAATATATATATTTCCTTTCATTATAGTTAGTGCCATTATGTCCTGTTTAAAATCTTTCCCTACTTCAAGGTCTTGAAGATGCTGTCCTATATATTTTCTTGCAGAAGCTTTATTGTTTTGCTTTTACTTTTTGATCTACAATCAAACTAGATTTGTTTTTCTGTGAGTGATATAACCTTTGAAGTGACCTTTTAAGAAATCTCCTATGAATATCTCATTGTCCAAGAACAATTTCTATCATTGATTATATCTATTAAAATCAAATATCAGTCTACTTTCAAAGTGCTATGACTTTTTACTTAGATGATTTTAGGATCTACTCCATTATCTTTGTTTTTTTTAGTAGTTTTACCCTGATATGGCTATGTGTGAAAAGAAAAAATTATAGCCTTGCTTTTCATTAATGGGGTACCTCTGTATCTTCCACTGGCTTGTTTTACTCTCAGCCATTAGCTCTTCAAATATTGCTTCTTAAATATTCTCTCCTTCTGGGACTCAAATTATATGGATCTTTTCTCTTCTCCCCCTATCCATTTTTACTATTATTACTTTAGAGAGAGAGTGGGAGAGACATAGAGCTCCAGCATGGAGCCCAATGCGGGGCTGGATCCCACGATCCTGGGATCATGACCTGAGTCAGAATCAAGAGTCAGATGCTTAACTGACTGAGCCACCCAGTCACCCTGTCTTTTATGTTTCCTACCTTCTTTCTGTATTTCCCAATCTTTTATCACTTTATGCTTCATTGTCAGTATTTTCTCCTTACCAATATTCTAATTTATTAATTTTGCTTCTGTTGTATCACGGCTTCTATTTAACCAGTCCATAAACTGGCATATTAATGTCAACTTTTTTTTTTAAACATTTATTCATTTTTGAGAGACAGAGAGAGACAGAGCATGAGTGTGGAGGGGCAGAGAGAGAGGGAGACACAGGATCTGAAGCAGGCTCCAGGCTCTGAGCTGTCAGCACAGAGCACGGTGGGGGGCTTGAACTCACAAACCGTGAGATCATGACCTGAGCAGAAGTCAGGAGCTTAATCGACTGACCCACCCAGGCACCCCCAAAATGTTTATTTATTTGTTTTGAGACAGAGAGAGAGCAAGGGTGGAGGGAGACAAGAGAGAGAGGGAGACACAGAATGCAAAGCAGGCTCCAGGCTCTGAGCTGTCAGCACAGAGCCCGATGTAGGGCTCGAACTCACGAACCTCAAAATGGTGACTTGAGCTGAAGTCAGACGCTTAACTGACTGAGCCACCCAGGTGCCCCTAATATCAACTTATAATATCTTTATTTGTTTATTTTTCCCAAGTCCTCTGTTTTAAAAAGTAACTTCCGGTTTTCTGCTACAATTGCTGATCTTCTCCCTTATGGTCCGACTCATGTAAACATAGCGCTTCAAAAGTCTGTCTGGTAGATCAAATCTTGTCATTCTCACAGCTCTGCTTTAGCTTCTAGGGTTTCTACTGGTTCTTGTTCATGTCACCTTGTTTCCTTGTGTACCTAGTTATTTTTATTGGGGGCTGAATATTACACTTTAAAAATTCTTCTAGGAGTAGCGTGAGGCCTTGGAATGATTTTCTTTTCTTCCAAAGAAAATATATGTTTACATCTGGAAAGCTTCTGGGGTTACAATGATTCAAGATTTTTTTAATGCGAACCAGACTGCAGTCTCTGCAAGGCCACCCACTTCTGGCTCCCTCTCACTTCCAGGACTGTAGGGCTTTGGGTCCCAACCCAAAGCATGGCTTCTTTTCCTTTGCTGTCCCTGAATACCAACCTTTCCCCCCACCCCCACCAGCCCAGTGATGAGCTCCTTTACCTCAGTCCCTCTGCAGCCTGTTCCCAAATTAGGCAAATGTGTCAAAAGGGGACTGTGGCCCAAAAATACTAGGCTCACCTCCCTGAATTTCCACCTCCTCCCAGAACGTAGCCGAATATGTATTACCTCATTGACTCTCCAGGGCCTTCAAGCAGATTTTTAACTTTGGTTTTATTTGTCATTGCCCTCAGAGAAAAAAAGTTCAGTTGACATTATTCAATCCATCATTACCCACATGTAGTATTTTTGTTTTAATCTTTCTTGAGTCTGCGGATTCCAGTTCCTTTTAAATTTGTAGCCTCCTGTTTCAAAGTGCTATGCCACCCAAGGACCTCAGTTTCTAATGATTTATTTACTCAAACAAGTCTTTGAGTCACACAACTGAATTTGCTGATATAGACACCTTCTACATATGTTGTGGCTTTTCCACCATAAGAATTTTGTTGTTGTTGTTGTTGTTGTTGTTGTTGTTGTTGTTTTAGAAAGAGAGCTAGTGAGTGGGGGAGAGGGGCAGAGGTAGAGAAAGAGAGAATCACAAGCATGTTCCAGGCTCAGCGCAGAGCCTGATACAGGTCTCAATCCCAGGACCCTGGGATGCTCAACTGAGTGAGCCACCCAGGCACCCCTCCACCATAGCGACATTTCAAATTCTGTATGACTGGAATGCTCTTCTTTCTGTCCCAGCACCCTCAAATCTCAGCGGAAGGGTCATTTTCTCAGGAAAGCCCTTCCAAGCTTCCTCAATTCAGTTGTAGCAACTATGTATTTGACCCCAGGAATTTATGCAGAAGAAACCATATTACTTCATTTTCTTTAATTCTAATTAAATTTGGTATTGAGATTCCATCCCTTCCTACTGCTGGAAAATTTATCCTTTAATCATTTGTTGGATGGGGTTCAGGGAGGTCTTACTGCCCAGATCAATACAAGAACCCTGATGCTTCAGTTGGGGAACTGGGAATATATGTATATATTTAATCCACGGTGGTCACCCTAATAACCTCATTGTTCAAACTCACATGTTCCCTTGAAGTCAAGTGGTTCCAAGCCTTCTATGCCAAGACTGTACATGGGAGTCCCTGGCAAAACTGGATCCCTAGTCCTTGATATGGACCTGCCTTCTCTAGGGACTATCTGCTTTTCCTCAAATAGCTGCCAGAGATCCAGTTTATGGTTTCTTGTCCCCTGAGGGATGTACTAAGTCAGGAGGAATCTCCTGCCTCAGTGGCATTCTTCTCACACCCTTTCTCCCAGTAAAAATTCGTCAGTGAGTTCAGGCTTTTATGGGTGGGGGAAAGCCAACAAAGAATTTGCCTTCAGGGGCTTTCTGATCTTGGCCTTGCACACAAAGCCCCAGTTTGACAAGAGACACTGGCTACCTGTTGGAAGCGAGGAGGAGGGGAAAAGGCAGCATAAACAATTCACAAAATAATGTCAGTATGTTATCCTGAGAAAAGTTTAAGTCCATGATTGTCCATTTTTAAAACACATATACCCATCCCGTATAGTACCTATCATGCTTTCCGTTTTATCTGTGTGGTTATTTTAATATCAGTCTTCTTGCTTGCATAATGTGACCTCCTTATCTCCATAATGATCACAGAGATCATGCCTAGCTTTGATCACTCCTATAGTCTATCAGCAAACATCATACCTGCCAATAATAATCATTCAATAAGCCTTTGTTGAGGGGCACCTGGGTGGCTCAGTCGGTTAAGCGTCCGACTTCGGCTCAGGTCAGGATCTCACGGTCTGTGAGTTCGAGCCTCGCGTTAGGCTCTGTGCTGACAGCTCGCAGCCTGGAACCTACCTCGGATTCTGTGTCTCCCTCTCTCTGACCCTCCCTCATTCATGCTCTGTCTCTCTCTGTCTCAAAAATAAATAAACGTTAAAAAAAAAAAACACCTTTGTTGAATTAATGAATGGACAAATAATTCAGTGAATGGTACTGCACAAGCTCCATCAGTAGAAAAAGTTCTAAAATTAAATATTTTGCTTTCTTGTAGCTGTCTCCTATATATAATCTGGTTCCAGTGAAAATAAAAGACGCACACCTAAAGAAACAGAATTTAGAAAGAGCCCTTGAAGATTATATCACTGAATTCAATGTGAGGAAATGCAACCCATGCCAACATGGAGGTACTGTGATCCTGCTGGATGGAGAATGTCTGTGTACCTGCCCAATGGCATTTACAGGAATTGCCTGTGAAACCAGAAAAAACCCAAAAACTTCTCAAGGTGAGAGCAACTTATTTTATATCACTAGGGACAAAACTCTGCATTTTGAGGTTACTTAATTTGAAAATTAGGTCTTAAACTAACGTGTATTAAACGTCTAGGCTATCCATGTAAACAGAGGATAAATAGTGAACACATAAAATGGACAAAGCAGACTTTATAGGTCTTTTAGCATGCAATTTTACATCTTCTACCTCTACATTTAAACAGAACTATTATTTTTTTAACTGTAATGATTGGCGCTTGAACAACATGAGTTTGAACTGAATGAGCCCACTTATTGGGCTCAATTGTGGATATTTTACAGTGTAGTACTATCCATATATTTTCTCTTCCTTACAACTTTCTTAATAAAATTTTCTTTTCCCTAGCTTACTTTATTGTAATAATACCCTATATAACACATATAACATACAAAGTGTGTATTAATCAACTCTTTATGCTATTGGTAAATCTTCTGGTCAACAGTAAGCTCTTAGTAGTTAAGTTTTGGGGGAGTCAAAAGTTATACATAGATTTTCAACTGTGTGGGGTATCAGTACCCCTAACCTTTGTTAGCATTGTTCAAGGGTCAACTGTAATTTTTTTAAGCAAGTAAGCAAAATTCCTAATCTCTCTAAAAGTCTTTTAATATTTTTCAGTGAAGGTTTCTTCACATGTTCTTATAAATACCCTTGCATAAGATGCACTTCAAAGTTGAATACCCAAGACCTATGTCTTTTAGGTTTGCTTTTTCAGATTGCAAGAAACAGATACAGACAATACAATCGCCTCCACAATTACAGTTCATGTTTATGAAGATCTGAAATATAATTTATCACTGTTAAAGATACAAAACCCTCTCAAGATATTCAAAAATTGCTGTAGCAACCTAATTATCTTGTTGTTAATACTGTAATAATACTGCCATTTTCATGACTCGGTTTCTCTCTGTCTTTATCACCTCTGCTTCTACTGCTTCTATCTTTTCTCAGTGCCTTCTGCATTCAAAATTTCCTAAGACTCTATGGAGGATGTCATGGTACACAGCCCGGGTCTGCCTTCAGGATCAAGCACCCATCCCCCACCTCCTATGAGTGTTACCTGCTGACATTTCACAGCTGAGTCTCTCTTCAGGAATTGCCCTGTAACAAGGGAGTGGTGCCCAAGATTATGCTCCCAGTCTGAAAGAAGCCCATATCTGATAACTGGTCAGTGTGGTTGGTATCTGATGGGCCCTCCCTCTTGCGTCAATTGGGACAGCTCTGGAGCACTATTCAGCTTTGGAGCTTCTTGTATGATTTGCTGAAGCCTCTGTTGCCAGAGCATTACAATTGAACTTCCCCTTATTCCCAATTGTGCTCCCCATACTCCTAACATATTTCCCCCCAAAACACATGCTAATAAATCTATTGCATACAAACTCAGATGCTCAGAGTCTCTTTCCAAGGAAATGCTATCTGCTACAAAATCTGGTTGGGTCAATTGAATATTATTCCATTATCCAGTACATAGTGTTCCGAATAGGAGGAATTTCTAATGATAGCATAAGCTCCTGGCGTTCCTTATGTCTGTTCTATATATAGCAGACTTTTGCCAAGGCACTGACTTTTGTTTCAAACATATAGGGACACAGTAGCAGGGTCAATTATCTAAAACAAGGTTTTTATATGTTTGCTTTAATTAAAAGCAAAAACTAGACTGTGGGCACAGAAGGTGCTTGGGACTCATGGACTCACAGTAAGATACATTTATAAAAGACTAACCAAAGACTTGAATTTGGGGAAGGTGTTCAGGAACTATTTGGTATTATTATTATTGATGGTCATCTCTACATCTTTTTCTTAATATGCAAGCAAATAAGAAACACACACACACACACCTTCCTTCTCGATTTGTGTTCTTAACCCAATGGTAGTATATACACTGATCCATGTCTGGTTTCATCACTTAAAATATATCTTAGAGATGTTTCCTTATTGTTTATTATTATTATTATTATTACTTATTCATTTTTATTTAAGCTAAAAAAAACAGATCACCAGTTTCTCCCATTCCACCCCCACCTCCACCTCTCACAACCACCAATCTGTTCTCTGTATCTATGAGTTTGGTGTTTTGTTTTTCTGTTTCTTTAGATTCCACATATAAGGGGTTACATAGCACTTCTCTTTCTCTGTATGACTTATTTCATTTGCCATGATGCCCTCAAGGTGCATAAATGTTGTTCTTTTTTATGGCTGAATAATATTCCATTGCATATATATACCACAGTTTCTTTATACTTTTATCCATTGATGGACACTTAAGTTGCTTCCATGTCTTGGCTATTATAAATAGGGCTGAAATAAACATAGGGGTGCATATATCTTTTTGAGTTAGTGTTTTCATTTTCTTCAGATAAATAACCAGAAGATAAATAACCAGAAGATCCACCAGAATTGGTGGATCATATAGTAGTTCTATTTTTAATTTTTTTAGGAAACTCCGTAACATTTTCCATAGTGGCTGCACCAATTTACATTCCCATCAGTAGTGTGCGCGGGTTTACTAACACTTGTTATCTCTTGTCACATCTTCACGAACACTTATTGGTTTTTTATCTTTTTGATAATAGTCATTCAAACAGGTGTGAGGTGATATCTCCCTGTGGTTGCGATTTGCATTGATATTAAGCATCCTTCATGTTCCTATTGGCCATCTGTATGTCTTTTTTGGAGAAATATCTATTCAGATCTTCTTCTGCCCATTCCTTAATCAAGTTATTATTATTATTATTATTATTATTATTATTATTTGCTATTGAGTAGCATGAGCTCTTTATGAATTTTGGATATTAGCCCCTTATCAGATACATGGTTTGCAAATATTTTCTCCCATTCAGTAGGTTGCCTTTCCATTTTGTTGATTTCCTTTGCTGTGCAGAAGCTTTTTAGTTTGCTGTAGTCCCACTCGTTTTTTGCATTTTGTGTTTTGTTTTTGTTTTTCTGTTTGTTTTTTGTTTTTGTTTTTTTGCTTTTGATGCTTTTGCTTTTTGTATTAGATTCAAAGAGTCACTGCCAAGACCCATGTCAAGGAGTTTCCTATGTTTTCTTCTAAGAGCTTTATGGTTACAGATCTCACCTTCAAGACCTTAATCCATTTTGAATTAATTAATCCTACCCTATTGGATTATTTTCATACTTTTATCTCTTTGAAGATGTTAAACATGTTCATTTGGGAGTCTTTCTCTAGTTGTTCGAGAATATATAATTTCTGCACTGCAATTTTTTGCCTATTGAGTGTACTAATTCATCCTCATGGCATTTTTTTCTGACTTGTGTACTTAGTAATTTTTTTATTACAGGCTTAATCCTCAGTGGAAATTGTTTCCTGTGGGAATCCTGTTACTCTGGGTAGTCTTAAGGTTCACTTGTTTTTTATGAAGTCCTGTTGCTTTCACTTATTTTGTACCAGTTTTTTATGTAAGTTTCTTCATTCAGTTTCCATATTTTGTGTTTAATGGATAATGAAGATCAAGTTCCCTTCCCCTACATACATGATAGTTCTAAGGACACTAGTGTCTTCTGGTTGACTTTTCATACCTGACCCAGGATGGTCCACCAGTTCCTAGATGAGACACTAGATTATGGTGCAATCTTTCTTGCTGAATCTTCCTCTCAAAGGAAGCTCTTCCAGACAACCCATTTCCTACAAAATGTTCAGTTCCAGCATCCCATTTAAATTGGGATTGAAAACCTTAAACATCACCTTTTTTTTTTAATTTAATTTTTTTTATTTTTTTAAATTTACATCCAAATTAGTTAGCATATAAGGCAACAATGATTTCAGGAGTAGATTCCTTAATGCCCCTTACCCATTTAGCCCATCCCCCCTCCCACAACCCCTCCAGTAACCCTCTGTTCTTCTGTCGGTTGCCTTTTAGTTTTGCTGATTGTTTCCTTTGCTGTGCAGAAGGTTTTTATTTTGATGAGGTCCCAGTAGTTCATTTTTGCTTTTGTTTCCCTTGCTTCCAGAGATGTGTTGGGTAAGAAGTTGCTGCAGGCGAGGTCAAAGAGGTTTTTACCTGCTTTCTCCTCGAGGATTTTGATGGCTTCCTGTCTTACATTGAGGTCTTTCATCCATTTTGAGTTTATTTTTCTGTTTGGTGTAAGAAAGTGGTCCATGTTCATTCTTCTGCATGTCGCTGTCCAGTTTTCCCAGCACCATGTGCTGAAGAGACTGTCTTTATTCCATTGCATATTCTTTCCTGTTTTGTCAAAGATGAGTTGGCCATACATTTGTGGGTCCATTTATGGGTTTTCTATTCTGTTCCATTGATCTGAGTGTCTATTCTTGTGCCAGTACCATACTGTCTTGATGGTTACAGCTTTGTAGTATAGCTCGAAGTCTGGGATTGTGATGCCTCCTGCTTTGGTTTTCTTTTTCAAGATCGCTTTGCTATTCAGGGTCTTTTCTGGTTCCATACAAATTTTAGGATTTTTGTTCTAGCTCTGTGAAGAATGCTGGTGTTATTTTGATAGGGATTGCATTGAATATGTAGATTGCTTTGGGTAGTATCAGCATTTTTAACAATATTTGTTCTTCCTATCCAGGAGCATGGAATCTTTTTCCATTTTTTTTGTGTCTTCTTCAATTTCTTTCGTAAACTTTCTGTAGTTTTCAGTGTATAGATTTTTCACCTCTTTGGTCAGATTTATTTCTGGTATTTTATGGGTCTTTTTGTGCAACTGTAAACGGGATTGATTCCTTGATTTCTCTTTCTGTCGATTCATTGTTGGTATATAGGAATGCAACCGATTTCTGTGCGTTGATCTTATATCCTGCAACTTTGCTGAATTCATGAATCAATTCTAGCAGTTTTTGGTGGAATCTTTTGGGTTTTCCATATAGAGTATCATGTCATCTGCAAAGAGTGAAAGTTTGACCTCCTCCTGGCTGATTTGGATGCTTTTTATTTCTTTGTGTTGTCTGATTGCGGAGGCTAAGACTTCCAATACTATGTTGAATAACAGTGTCAAGAGTGGACATCCCTGTCTTGTTCCTGACCTTAGGGGAAAATCTCTCAATTTTTCCCCATTGACGATGATATTAGTGTTGGGCCATTCATATATGGATTTTATGATCTCGAGGTATGCTTTTTCTATCCCTACTTTCTTGAGGATTTTTATCAAGAAAGGATGCTGTATTTTGTCAAATGTTTTCTCTGCATCTATTGAGAGGATCATATGGTTCTTGTCCTTTCTTTTATTGATGTGATGAATCATGTTAATTGTTTTGTGGATATTGAACCAGCCCTGCATCCCAGGTATAAATCCCACTTGGTCATGGTGAATAATTTTTTTAATGTATTGTTGGAGCCAGTTGGCTAATATCTTGTTGAGAAGTTTTGCATCCATGTTCCTCAGGGAAATTGGTCTATAGTTCTCCTTTTTAGTGGTGTCTCTGTCTGGTTTTGGAATCAAGGTAATGCCGACTTCATAGAAAGAGTTTGGAAGTTTTCCTTCCATTTATATTTTTTGGAACAGCTTCAAAAGAATAGGTGTTAACTCTTCCTTAAATGTTTGGTAGAATTCCCCTGGAAAGCCACCTGGCCCTGAACTCTTGTTTTTTGGCAGATTTTTGATTAATAATTCGATTTCCTTCCTGGTTATGGGTCTGTTCAAATTTTCTATGTCTTCCTGTTTCAGTTTTGGTAGTGTATATGTTTCTAGGGATTTGTCCTTTTCTTCCAGATTGCCCATTTTATTGGCATATTATTGCTCATAATATTCTCTTATTGTTTTTAGTTCTGCTGTGTTGGTTGTGATCTCTCCTCTTTCATTCTTGATTTTATTTATTTGGGTCCTTTCCTTTTTGTTTTTGATCAAACTGGCTAGTGGTTTATCAATTTTGTTAATTCTTTCAAAGAACCAGCTTCTGGTTTCATTGATCTGTTCTACTGGGTTTTTTTGGTTTTGATAGCATTAATTTCTGCTCTAGTTTTGTTATTTCCTGTCTTCTGCTGGGTTTGAGTTTTACTTGCTGTTCTTTTTCCAGCTCCTTAAGGCATAAGGTTAGGTTGTGTATCTGAGGTCTTTCTTCCTTCTTTAGGAAGGCCTGGATTGCTATATACTTTCCTCTTATGACTGCCTTTGCTGTGTCCCAGAGGTTTGGGTTGTGGTATTATCATTTTCATTGACTTCCATATACTTTTTAATTTCCTCTTTAATTTCTTGGTTAGCCCATTCATTCTTTAGTAGGATGTTCTTCAGCCTGCAAGTATTTGTTACCTTTCCAAATTTTTTATTGTGGTTGATTTCGAGTTTCATAACGTTGTGGTCTGAAAATATGCACGGTATGATCTCGATCTTTTTGTACTTACTTAGGGCTGATTTGTGTCCCAGTATATGGTCTATTCTGGAGAACGTTCCATGTGCACTGGAGAATGTATATTCTGCTGCTTTAGGATGAAATGTTCTGAATATATCTGTTAAGGCCATCTGGTCCAGTGTGTCATTTAAAGCCATTGTTTCCTTGTTGATTTTTTTCATTAGATGATCTGTCCATTGCTGTGAGTGGGGTGTTGAAGTCTCCTACTATTATGGTCTTACTATCAATGAGTTTCTTTATGTTTGTAATTAATTGATTTATATGTTTGGGTGCTCTCACATTTGGCACATAAATGTTTAGAATTGTTAGGTCTTCTTGGTGGAAAGACCCCTTGATTATGATATAATACCCTTCTGCATCTCTTGATACAGTCTTTATTTTAAAGTCTAGATTGTGTGATATAAGTATGGCTACTCCAGCTTTCTTTTGTTGGCCATTAGCATGATACCTGGTTCTCCATCCCCTTATTTGCAATCTGAAGGTGTCTTTAGGTCTAAAGTGGGTCTCTTGTAAACAGCATATCGATGGATCTTGTTTTCTTATCCATTCTGTTACCCTATGTCTTTTGATTGGAGCATTGAGTCCATTGACGTTTAGAGTGAGTACTGAAAGATATGAATTTATTGCCATTATGATGCTTGTAGAGTTGGAGTTTCTGGTGGTGTTCTCTGGTCCTTTCTAATCTTTGTTGCTTTTAGAATATATATATATATATATATATATATATATATATATATATATACACACATACATATGTATATATATACGTACATACATACATATATATGTGTATATATGTATATATATATATGTATGTGTATATATATGTACATATATATATATTCATCTTTTCTCCCCTCAGAGAGTCCCCCTTAAAATTTCTTGCAGGGCTGGTTTAGTGGTCACAAACTCCTTTAATTTTTGTTTGTCTGGGAAACTTTTTATCTCCCCTTCTATTTTGAATGACAGTCTTGCTGGATTAAGAATTCTTGGCTGCATATTTTTCTGATTCAGCACACTGAATATACCCTGCCACTCCTTTCTGGTCTAGCCTGCCAAGTTTCTGTGGATAGGTCTGCCTTTTGATGTTCAGTTTCTGTTGAATCTAATGGGGGTCCTTTGTGCTCCTGGATTTTGAAGTTTGTGTTAGGTCAGGAAAGTTTTCTGCTATGATTTGCTCACATAACCCTTCTACCCCTATTTCTCTCTCTTCCTCTTCTGGGACCCCTATGATTCTGATGTTCCTTTTTAATGAGTCACTGATTTCTCTAATTCTTAAATCGTGCTCTTTTGCTTTAATCTCCCTCTTTTTTTCTGCTTCATTTTCTCTATAAGTTTGTCCTTTATATCTCTGATTCTCTGTTCTGCCTCTTCCATCTTTGCCGCCACTGCATCTACCTGTGATTACAGCTAAGTTATAGCATTTTTTATTTCATTCTGCCTATTTTTACTTCTTTTATCTCTGCAGAAAGGAATTCTAATCTATTTTCGACTCCAGATAGTATTCTTATTATCGTGACTCTAAATTCTGGTTCAGACATCTTGCTTGTATCTGTATTGGTTAAATCCCTGGCTGTCGTTTCTTCGTGCTCTTTCTTTTGGGGTGAATTCCTTCGTTTTGTCATTTTGAAGGGAAAAAAGGAATTAATGAGGTAGGAAAATTAAGATTTAAAAAAAATTAAAATTAAAAAGAATTAAAATTAAAAAATTAAAAACACACATACACACAAAAATCAAATAAATGATGCTAGATTCTAGGTGTGTTTTGTCTGGGTGTTGAAAGTGGTGTTAGAGATTAGAAAAATAGGGGGGGGAGAAAAAGTAATAAAATTTTAAAAAATTTTAAAAAGGAACTCATTTGAGAAATTGGAAAATGAATACACTGAAGTAGACTAAAATGAGATGATGGGAATAAAATAGAATTTGAAAAAATATACAAAAAAGTAAAGAATAAAGTAGCAAAAATTAAAGAAAATTAATAAAAATTAAAAATAAATATGAATCTTTTTCTGTATTTAAGAAAAAGAAAAGAAAAAGAGAAAAAAGATTTAAAAAAAGAAAAAAAAGGAAATCTTTTGAAAATTTGAAAAAGTGAATACACTGTAGTAGACTCAAATAAAATGATGGAAGTAAATAGAACTTGAAAAAATTTACATAAGCAAAATATATAGTAAAAATTTAAGGAAATATATTTTTAATAGAAATTGAAAGTAAAAATGAAGTTTTTCTCTTTCTGCATTCAAGAAAAAGAAAAGAAGACACATAGACCAATAGAATAGAATAGAAACCCCAGAACTAGACCCACAAACGTATGGCCAACTCATCTTTGACAAAGCAGGAAAGAACATCCAATGGAAAAAAGACAGCCTCTTTAACAAATGGTGCTGGGAGAACTGGACAGCAACATGCAGAAGGTTGAAACTAGACCACTTTCTCACACCATTCACAAAAATAAACTCAAAATGGATAAAGGACCTAAATGTGAGACAGGAAACCATCAAAACCTTAGAGGAGAAAGCAGGAAAAGACCTCTCTGACCTCAGCCGTAGCAATCTCTTACTCGACACATCCCCAAAGGCAAGGGAATTAAAAGCAAAAGTGAATTCCTGGGACCTTATGAAGATAAAAAGCTTCTGCACAGCAAAGGAAACAACCAACAAAACTAAAAGGCAACCAACGGAATGGGAAAAGATATTCGCAAATGACATATCGGACAAAGGGCTAGTATCCAAAATCTATAAAGAGCTCACCAAACTCCACACCCGAAAAACAAATAACCCAGTGAAGAAATGGGCAGAAAACATGAATAGACACTTCTCTAAAGAAGACATCCGGATGGCCAACAGGCACATGAAAAGATGTTCAGCGTCACTCCTTATCAGGGAAATACAAATCAAAACCACACTCAGGTATCACCTCACGCCAGTCAGAGTGGCCAAAATGAACAAATCAGGAGACTATAGATGCTGGAGAGGATGTGGAGAAACGGGAACCCTCTTGCACTGTTGGTGGGAATGCAAATTGGTGCAGCCGCTCTGGAAAGCAGTGTGGAGCTTCCTCAGAAAATTAAAAATAGACCTACCCTATGACCCAGCAATAGCACTGCTAGGAATTTATCCAAGGGATACAGGAGTACTGATGCATAGGGCCACTTGTACCCCAATGTTCATAGCAGCACTCTCAACAATAGCCAAAGTATGGAAAGAGCCTAAATGTCCATCAACTGATGAATGGATAAAGAAATTGTGGTTTACATACACAATGGAATATTACGTGGCAATGAGAAAAAATGAAATATGGCCTTTTGTAGCAACGTGGATGGAACTGGAGAGTGTGATGCTAAGTGAAATAAGCCATACAGAGAAAGACAGATACCATATGGTTTCACTCTTATGTGGATCCCGAGAAACTTAACAGGAACCCATGGGGGAGGGGAAGGAAAAAAAAAAAAAAAGAGGTTAGAATGGGAGAGAGCCAAAGCATAAGAGACTGTTAAAAACTGAGAACAAACTGAGGGTTGATGGGGGGTGGGAGGAAGGAGAGGGTGGGTGATGGGTATTGAGGAGGGCACCTTTTGGGATGAGCACTGGGTGTTGTATGGAAACCAATTTGTCAATAAATTTCATAAAAAATAATAAAAAAATAAATAAAAAAAAGAAAAAGAAAAGAAACAAAAATAGAAAAAAAAGAAAGAAATAAAAGGAAATCATTTGAAAATTTGAAAAGTTGAATACACTGAAGTAGACTAAAACAAAATGATGGAAATAAAATAGAATTTGAACAAATTTATACAAAAGTAAAAAATATAGTAATAAAAATTAAAGAAAAATGTTTTTAATAAAAATTGAAAATAAAAATGAGTTTTTTCTCTTTCTGTATTCAAGAAAAAGTGAAAAGAGAAAAAAAAAAGAAAATTGAATAGATGGACCTGCTAACAGATTGAAGTAGGACTAAAATTATTTCATTTTCCCCTAGAAGTCAGTCTATGTAGCACTTTATAGTCTTTAACTAAGCCGGTAGTGAGACTTGTGTTCCTGAGAGCAAAGTCCGCCCAGTTGTGCGGAGCCCAGTGTATGGCTCCGTTCTCCACTAGATGGCGCTGCTAGCCTACTGGGGTGGATTTTTGTGGTTCTCGTCGGTGCGCATGCGCATGCGCGGGAGCGTGAAAAATGGCGCCACCCAGCCACCTAGTCTGTTCTTCCGGGTCAGCAATCGCGCACTAGTCCCCCGTCTTCAGCTCTCTTCCACTCTCCGCTTTTCCACTGTCCGTGACCAGGCCCCAGGCAGTACCTCTCTCCCAGGTTTTGTCTCAGATGCGGCTGTTTTCCCCGGCCCCTTACTTGTGAAGGACTGCGGCTTTGACCCGTTCCGCCCCCCTGCAGGAGGGTCTCACTGAGCAATGGCTGAATATTGGCTGCACCCAGGAACGCTTGCTGGACCCTGCTGCTGCTGGTGCCCCGAGACTACAGCCACATGCCAGCCCGCCCCAGAAAATGTTTGCGAGAAACTGTAGCAGCAGCATCTCAGGGATTATGGAAAATCACAACACACATCTGGTACCAGGCTTCACCCTTAATGACCTTGTTCCAGCACCAGCGAATGTGGCCATTTTTTAGGGTCTGCTGGGACCAGGTGGCTTCAACAGTCTCTACCAAATGTCCTTCCAGCAGTGGAACCGCTTTTCCCCGTGTGGCTTGAGAACCTCCCAGACCCCACTCTGTTCCTGGGGATTCGCCCTTCCCATCAGAGCACCACCAGGTATCGAGCTGTGGAGTTGCAGACTGCACTCCCCTTGTTTACAGTCTTAATGGAATTTAAACCCTCTCCTTTCTCCTTTCTCCCTTTTTACTTCAGTCCCTGCGGCTGTTTTGAATTTTCCACTTTCTCTCCAGCTGCTTTTGGGGAGGGGTGCTTTTCCTGTATTCTACCCCCACGTCTCCGTCCTCTCTCCACTCACAAAAGCACCTCCCTTCCTGCACCTTCTCACTCCCCAAGTTCACTTCTCCGTGCTGCGTATCTGTTGAATTCTGTGGTTTACGTTGTGTAGATTGCTGTGTTAATCCTCCAGTCAGTTTTCTAGGTGTGTAGGATGGTTTAGTGTTGGTCTAGTTGTTTTTCATGGACGTGAAACACAAAAAACTTCCATGCTGGGGCGCCTGGGTGGCTCGGTCGGTTAAGCATCCGACTTCGGCTCAGGTCATGATCTCACGGTCTGTGAGTTCGAGCCCCACGTCCGGCTCTGTGCTGACCACTCAGAGCCTGGAGCCTGTTTCAGATTCTGTGTCTCCCTCTCTCTCTGCCCCTCCCCTGTTCATGCTCTCTCTCTCTCTCTGTCTCAAAAATAGATAAACGTTAAAAAACAAAAAACGTCCATGCTGTTCCACCAACTTGGCTCCTCCCAAACATCACCTTTTTTAAACATACTATATACTTAAAGCAGAATGCTCTCCAACTTTCTTCTCCCTTAACCAATCCACCCCCCCTCCCCCACCTCCTTCATTCACCTTGTGTGTTTCTACTCCTTCCGGACCAGTGGTTCTCAACCTAATCCTCACTAGATTTACCTGGTTAGCTTAGGCCAAAACCAAAAACAAAACAGATGTCCATTCAAGCCAATTAAACCAGAACCTTTGTGGTGGATCCTTCCTGGAGCATGATTCTTTTTTCTTCTCTCTCACCTTCTCCTCCTCTTCCTCCTCTTCATTCTTCTTTCCTTCCCATCCCTCCTTCCCCTCCCTATTCTCCCCTTCCTCCTCCTCCTCCTCCTCTTCTTCTTCTTCCCCTTCTCCTTCTATCCTCTGGTTGCTCTAATCTATAGCCGAGGTCATAAACCTTTATTCTGGACCCAGAACAATTAACATCTCTCCAGTGAAATCTCCAATTTCCCAAGGAATCAGTTCTCTATCTATGCTCCTTGAGCACTTTCCCTTTGCTTTTCCAGAAATAGTGACATTTAATCTTCCTACACAGGATGAGTATCCTTTTAGTTTGGAAATGTGTCTTATACTTTAAACCCCATTCTATTTCCAGCACCTAGACAGTATCTGGCACATAATGGTAACAACAGATAATGGGATAAATAAATGGATGGATGGATAGATGGATGGACCCAAAGTTGAAGTCTTATTAATCATTAAGATTTGATAATTCTTTGCTTTCTCCAGGCTTGCCAGCCAAAAGACAAATAAATAAAGCTATTGGCTTCCCTGGGATCATAGGAAAGTAAAACCACCAGGACTTTCCAATTAAGGATCCTGCCCCTGGAGATAGCTCTTACTGCCAAATGAAAAGCAACATGAACATATTATTGGCCTCTGAAATCTCCTCTCAGATCCACAATGCTTCTTTTCCTCCTTAAACTCCTATGATGTTTCCATTTTTCATTCCTGGATCAGGAGTCAGCAGTGAACTATGCCTGAACTGCTTTCTCCCACAGGCAATGCCAATCTCTTGCTAACAAAACAAAATTAAATTCAAAAGAGAGTGTTGGTTTTTAAAGTAATTGCCAAAGGGCTTTGTATGATTAATACGTTCCACCAGTTCCATTACCCTAAGTTCGTAACATGCAATTTCACTCTGGTGTACGTAGTTGCTTCTTGTTGGGTCATTGATTGGTATCTACGTGCATTCACTCAGCAAATAACTTACTGAGTAATTACTGCGGGCATAGCACTCTGCTACTGTTAGTTTTAGCTCTCCAGTTTAGGTTTCTGAGGGGAGAAGTATATTGTTTTTGTTACCAAAAACAATTAAGCGACATCATGTGAAATTGCCTCTTGTTCAGCCATTTTACTTTATTTTACCAAAACGCACAAAAAACAAATACCCAGCAATTTCATATGGCCCAACTTAATACCTAACCTTATGAATTGTATAAGGTAAGGCTGCCCACGTAAGAAAGTGATTAAGGGAACTGACTTTATGATTTTATCCATTATATAGTGTGGTTGTTAGGGCCTCAGAGATTTTGAAAAAGTCTGACATACTCCCTCTCCTAAAAAAATAAAATTAAAAAATACTCAAAATACAAAGGAAAAAGTAAAATCAAAATTTATAAATATTTAATAAACATAAACAATATGATCATGTCAACTCCATTGTTATTGTGCATAAACATTTCCAGCATTTATAAATAAATTTGTTAGTTTTTCTCGCTTTGCACAAATTCAGAATGCACATACTTACTGAAAGATCATGGTAAATAAATTATTTGCAAATAATTTCAAAACCAAAACTTTAAAAAATGATTTTTGAAAAAAATTTTTAAACCACTAAGAAAAAAGGTTATTGGGATATGGGATGCATTTTAATATGCTGGTGTGATATGGAGATAGAGCTCTAAAAATAGAAGTTCCAGGCCCATGAGAATATGAAAATAGGGTGCCTGGGTGTCTCAGTCAGTTAAGCATCAGACTGTTGATTTTGGCTCAGGTCAAGATCTCACAGCATGTGAATTTGAGCCCTACATAGGGCTCCACACTGACAGCACAGAGCCTGCTTCGGATTCTCTGTCTCTTCCTCTCTCAGTGTCCCTCCTCTGCTTGTGCTCTCTCTTTCTCTCTCGATAAATAAATAAACTTTTTAAAAAATTAAATTAAAAAAATTTTTTAAAAGAATATGAAAATAGCCATGGGAGCTCAAAAGAATTCCTGTTCCCTATCCCCAGAATCTAGGTGAATCAGAAAGAATTAGGATTTGTACAATGCATGCAAATACTGAACTCAGCTGTTAGATAATTCACTGTTGAGAGGATTTCTGCTGCAGAGAATCTGGATTAAGTGGAATTATCATAGTAACTACTGAGAATTGCTTGCACTCTTGTGAATTATAAATGTCAAACAACAAATGAGCTGAGCCCCAACCAGACTCCCTAGGGTCAGCTTAATGATTTGTCAGAGCCCCTACTATTGGAAATGGTTGGGGGCAGGGGAGAGCAGGTTCCCTGTAGATCCTGAGATCCTCCAACTTCCCTTCAAAAGTGACTTATCTGGTAAAGCATTTCCAGCAGGGTGCACCATTGAGACACCAGAAACTACCCAATAGGCATCAGCTCCTAGAAGAAAGTCTCTAGACTTAACCGGGGAAGAATCACCAGAAACTGGGAGAAATAGGGACCTCAGGCAGCCAGGCAGGCCTTACTTGGCTCAGCCTGGATTGTGATTGTGAGAAAGCGGACTCCTGAGAAGGAAAGGCAGAGCTTGGTCCAGGCACACGTGGGGCATAGTATCACCTGATTCAGGCAGACGGAGCATGGTATATCCCCACCCCCACGTGTTTACTGAGGGAGCACTCCAAAATTCAAGGAAAGGAACACAGCAGGGAAACAGCCCTCTGAAGCTCAGGCTATACATTCTGATTATTACCTTGAACTCCAGCCATTATCAAGAGGACTGGATGGGCACTCATATCCCTTGGGCCCCATGGGTAAAGAAGCTTCAGAGAATCACTACGTTTTTACACTTACCCCTTTTTATACTCAAAATTCAGGTAGCTTATTCATTCTACTGATCACCTGGTAGGCAGCAACATATACCTGCCAACTAATAAGTGTTTGAGGTGTGGGTCAACATCCTTACCCTGGCTTTACACCACTGTCTCCCCAGGGCCCTTTGAATGGCTCCCCTTAGGTTTATTTTAAAGGAAATGAAAGTATTCTCTCTTAGTCACACACAGGCACACATATATAACGAATTCACAAACATCTATCTCTCTGCTCCTCCCCAGACCCCCAACCTCTCCATCCACACCTCATGCTCATTACCCACTACCATGCTAAGAGCAGGGAAATGGTTCAAGAGAAGGGAGTGGTGTGGCTTTTTAACAAGAGACAAGTTACTAAACCTCCAAACCCAAGATATGCCCAGGGGTGATAATATTCCCTTCATAGGATTTTTGGGTTAATTTATTGAGGTAATGCATATAATGACCTTTGCCCTTTATAGACAAACAATAAACAGTAGCTGTTGCTATTGTTATCATGCAAGGCTATTGATACAAATCCTTCTGACTGTGACTCTAACTTATGATATTTAAAAAGCCAAGAAGATTAAATCTGAAAACTAAGAATAAGGTTTTATGGCAGAATGGCTTAGTACTTGCCTCTAAATAATTAGTGGGCTCGGTGATTTTTTTTTTTTTTTAGAGGAGTTATTTTTTTTTTATTGTGACATAATACACAACATAAAAGTTATCATTTTAACCATTTTTAAATGTACAGTTCAGTGGTGTTAAGTATATTTACATTGTTGTGCAAACACCACCACTATCCATCTGCAGAATTTTTCATCATACCACACTGAAATTCTGCACCTAGTAAACAGTAATTCTCCATTCCCTTCCTTCTCTGCCCTGATAACCACTGTTATCCTTTGTCTTTGAATTTGACTATTTCAGGCTCCTTATAGAGGTGGAATCAGAACATTTGTTCTTTTGCATCTATTTCACTTAGTGAATATCTTCCAGCATATTGTTCTTTATTGTTCTAGGACCCTATGGTTTTATGTTTATTATTCTTCTAGGACCTTATGGTTTTATGTTTAGGTCTTTGATCCATTTTGAGTTAACTTTTTATATGGTATAAGGTAAGGTTCCAGCTTCATTCTTTTGCTTTCTGGATATCTAGTTTTCCCAGTATTTATTGATCAGTGATATTTTTTAACCTAGCCTAATAGAGTCCATCAGCCTACAAGGGATTAAAAAAGAAAAAGAAGAAGGTGGTCAGGATGACATTGAATCATTTCACAAATTATGTTCTAATAAGTTTGTTTCATAGCTACATTATAGATACTCTTAAGTCCTCCTTATAACATTACTAAACAGTAGTATTAATTTCCAAATGATACTATAGAATTTAAAATGGAAACATTTATATTCCTCTGATCAAAAGAAAAATTGTCACTAGGTTACACCCAGGTCTGACTAATTTTATATTAGGACAGATAATTTTGTATTTAGGTAGTCTTCTTGCCTGACAAATACTACTTTGTTAAATAAGGGATTTAAAAAAAGAAAAAAAAGAATGTAAAGCTTCACCAATATTTATTCTATACCAAAATGGAAATATTCCTATTTTAAAATTAAACAGACAACAAACTAGGAAAATGGGTGCATATATTCATACCTGCAATCAACTGACAGTGGGAAATAATACAAACTCAAGGAATAGCAAAGAGATTTATTTTCCCCTTTGTCATCTTTTCTGAGTCTGTGAAATCCCAAGGCACGTCTGTTCATTTTCCAACTTTTCTGGCCTATCCTAATAATGGGGAAGGAAACTGGAATGAATGAAAGAATGAGAAAGGACAAAAGGAGAAATAGATCAATTTTTCATGTATGAGCTTTGTTTCATTCATTAAAGTTCAGATTACTACTAACAAATGATCAAGCCCAATGATTGACCCAACGAGAGTGTGCAATTTGATGATGTCAGTTGAATTTCTTTGTCTTGGAGACCTAGTGAGATAATAGGATTACAACTTAGATTCCACCCCGAGAAGACTATATAAGGACTGAAGAGGTGAGAAGCCATGAAAAGAGAATAGGAAGAGCCATGAATAGAAAACAACAAGACTCAACAGACCCTGAAGAGCCTTATGAGCCCCCAGAGCCCAAGAAAGTGTAAGATAAAAATTATAGCCAAAATAGCAAAAGGAAATCATAAGTAAATTAATATATAACATAGAATTCTATAAACTTTATTCTTTGTCTCTTTGCTTTCCAAGTTAGTTGGTTTGATAAAACACCCCTTAAATAAAGCTTAGATTATTTCTCCATTGTCCTGTTTCAGTAGTTGTCTTAGAGATCAGTAAACGTTTGTCTGGGGTTGGGTTTAAGTTGTAAAGAAAATTCTTTCCTGCTCTTCTTGAATTTAAATACAATTTACTCATCCTGTTGAAATATAGTGGGAACTCCTTTTCTGTTGAAGAATAAGTTCATTTTTTTACTAAAGCTGATTAGTTACTTCTTCCAGAGCATTAATGTTCTGAATGGGTTAAAGCCTGTTTTCATCAAAAATATAAAGTACAAGAATGAAAATGCATTTTGTTCTCAAAACAAAAAGTGAAAGAGAAATAAGCCAAATCAAGGAACTGCCCATTTCCTCCTGCACACCCTTTTTTTAAACATGCCTGTTCTTATCCCACTTTCTTCCTGCTATTTTCCACTTGGCTGTTCCATATCTAGCCAAACAGGGAGACTAGAATTTCCTTGAATTTCTATGAATCTATTTTGTGAGTTCGAGTTGTTCTTTGCTGGCAAGCTCAAATGCATGCTGTTCGAAAGAGACAAGTTTACAAAGTAATGAAGTTTTTTAGCTGACCAGTTTCCCACTTTGGAAACTCGATGGGTCACTTAGCTTTTCTGTGCTTTAATTTCATCATCACAGAGCAGCCATGTAGCGACCATCTCCTAGTGTCTGATGATATTTTGGCCCTGAGTTTTCCTACAGCTTCTCTTAGGCAATGGGTTTCAGGGGAGGCTGTACGCATGCAGAATTAGTGTGCATACTGTATACTGCTTTTATCGGATTCTGAAAGGAACCCATGAACCCAAAAAACAGGTTTAGAAAAATCCAAGTTGCCTTAGGATCTCAGGATGACGGAAGGAAGTATGCAAATAAATTCGCACTGGAGGAGTTGGAAATCTAATTAGGGAGCCAAACTTAATGCAGCCGATACAATGGGAGAACCATAAAAGGCAAACATATCCAAGAGCTTCATTTTGTGGTGCAGTCTGCGGGAGGCCAGAAAAAGAGGGAGAAGAGTGAGTATGCAGAAGAGAAGGCTTCCTGGAAGAGGTGAGATTCAACATCCCTCTGTTCTCCTATCTCAGGCTCTTGTCCTGGCATGTTCGTGTTGAGCACATAAAGTAAGTAATCATTTGTTTCTTCTCTAACATGTTAGTCATTCAGGTTATAAAGCTGAAATTGTGTAAGAGTGTAAGTAATTGTAACCCTCTGCTGACCATTTTGACCAGGTTCCTTTTAGAAACTGATAGAGACAACACTGACAATGCTTTTAAATAATAATCACTAAGTAGTGTTAGCTAAATTTGTGAGTGCTATTTCCCTCCATCATCTTGTAAATTGACTTTGAAAACTGAAGCTGGTTTCTGTGACCTACCCCACATTGTTGGGCCTCACTGTCTCCCCCTAGCCATCACCTTCAATGAATACCAAAATGGCAGACTCCTTTTACCATTGCCTGAACAAAAACTGTCCTGTGGAATGCAAATTTATGAAAAGAGAATGCATGCTTACGTATTTAAAGAATTCTAACGACTTGCATCCTCTGAGCTACTTCTGCCCTTCACTAGCAGAAATAATTGCAGTGCCCATACCAGGAAAATAGAACTTTATCTTCTTTAGATGGTATCTCTATATTGTCCGTCATCTTTATTGCATTTCCTGTTTCACCTTCCTGCTCAGGGCCTTCGGTCCTTAATTCACTTCACAGGAAATATACTCACATATGTGATACTTGAAATATATTTTAAGTAAAAAAAATTAAAACTCCTTGGTGGACTATGAGTTATGGTTGGGAGCTTCAGCCCTTACCTTTTACTTTCTTAGTCAAATTACGTCTCTTAAACATATGTTTTTGACAGACTGCTGAATTTATGTCAATAACAACTAAAATTTACCTTAATTATCATTTGGAAATAAGTACAAATTGAAATGGAATTCAAATGAATGAATTGAAATTCAAAGTCCTCTTAATCAGAGACTTGTCCAGTCTGCTACATTGTTAAGGGAAATTTCTAGATTTCTGTTCATGATACAATTTTTGTCCAACTTACTGGTACAGAGAGGAAAATCATGGAATGACCAAGAATAAGTAATTATTATGTATTGCATGGTGAAAATATGTTGTTCAACTTAGTAGTAAACCATGTCAGAACATCAAGATCATTTCTATCTGCAAGGCTTGCCTGGTGAGCTGTTCACCATCTTGCTGGCATGAGTCATCGGTTCGTCCTTTTGGAGATCAGGCTTGCCTACAACATGGAATTTCCCGGAAACTAAAAAATACTGATGACTGTGTCTCAAACTTAGAGATTTTGATTTGATGGTCTGGGGTGAAGCCAGAAAACTGGGATTTTTTAAAGCATTCCGGGTGATTTTAATGGGCAACCAGGTTGAAAACCACTGCTTTAGACCCTACACTGTACCTGCACTGAAAAAAAAAAAAAACCTCTGTTTCAGCACATAGTAGATAAAAGGCTTTCTGGTTAAGCTAAAGAATGTCTCTGTTTCAAGGCCTTCTGCCAACAAATGTTTTATATCTAAAAGCATGCCTCATTCCTATACCTGTCTTACCTTGATCCTCCTTTTATTCATTGAGCATTTATTGTGTGCCACTGACTGCAATTTCAGATCCCTGCCTACCCACATAGGTTCTGATCACTCCCTCTTTAAAATACCTGCAGGTTTCAAGGCAGTATCAGGTTCTTTTCCACCCCTGGAACTTGCCCCCTGCTCTGTCTTCATGCTTTGTCCTGGAAATGATTCTATCCACATTTCTAAGTATATCTTGAGTGTGAAAAGGTATTTCCCATTTTAGAGAATAAATACTAGGGAACATCTTTTTAAATAAAGGATTTGTGTTCTCATGGTGGTAATCAGTATTAGCATCAAGTGAAAAAAATGTGCCTCTCTACTAGGTAAATGCTGTACTTACAAAAAGGTAGGTTACTTACAAAAAGATCTAGAAATTTGCAACCCAAAATTAAGGAATAAGTTGCTTTTCCTTTTCAAGAAGCAACAAAGATGATCTTCTGCCCTTGAAATTGTTTTAGAGTCAGGCTGCATATTCAAAATAAAGGTGATAAATGTGTGTAGCAGAATGTGTTCAGATAGGTATTACAGATAATCGATGGGATTCAGCATCAAACACCATGCCTTAAAAATATCTAATTTACCAGCATGAGGGATTAAGCCATCTGATGCTAATAAAAATTGCTAAAAACCTAACAATGAAGCTAGGTTGGCATATGGCTATATTTTTAATGAATGCCATCCGATAAGCTGGTAGATAGCTCTACCATTTAAATATTGGTAAGATAAAGTTAAATACATTTGGGATTGTTGATTAAAATTATCATGTTCCTTTTGTTCCTCTTAAGATTATAGCTATGTTTTCAACAAGTACTATATACTCAAAATAGAAAAGTCAAAAATTCATCAAAGTACAAAACAAGAATTATTTGTAATAAAACTGACCTAAGTCAACCACTGTTAACATTTTAGATTGTGTCCTTTTTTGATAGATGATAGATAGATAGATAGATAGATAGAGATAGATAGATAGATTCACAAATACAGATTTTATATTAAACAGGCTAATAGTGTACACAAAAGTTAATATCCAGGCACTTCTTTAAAAATTCCATGTCATCTTTTGGACTTCAGAACTTCACCAATACCTGTTCTCATATTACTAAAGTATAATAACTTGATAAACCTGGCCAGTTATACAAATATTCTGAGGGCTGAGATAACATGCAAATAAACCTTACATATCAATGTGTGAAGGCTGGACAGACCACACAGTTCAAAATAGGAAGTGCACTCTGCAAAGCTAACTTGCACATTCACTGTCCGAGTTACAGCATCTTCAGGGGCGCCGTGTGTCAGGCATATCAACTCTTTTCAGTAAAATGGTAAGTAATAGATTTTATGACTCTCCCTGGTCTCCTGGCAGACATCTCATCTTCTCTACTTAGGGCAGAAACGGGTAGGGATGATTCTCAGCCAGGTCCTCCAAGCCTTTGGGATTTTTGCTTGACCCATTGTTCCATTTGCAAATAAAACTGCTGAGTGTTATACCAGTTGAGTGTCTGTGGCTTCAGGATTTCCCCTTTCTGACTCTAGCCTTCAGACTAGAGGAAAGGCTATGACTTACGGAAAGAAAAGCTGCATTCTTTGTCTTTGCCTCTTTAAGAAAGTTAGGTGCCAGAATCAGTAATGTAGGCAAGTTTCCTATTATAAGCATTTTGGATCCCAGAAGAGAACCCGAATGATAAATGTTGGGCAATATTGCTGACGATGAGTGCCATTTTGACCACACTGTGGATTTTATAAAGAACCTCTTTAGTTTAAAAATGCATTTTGTTATTTTAATTAAGAGAAGCAAACAAAACCCAAATAGTCCAAACCTTAGGGACAGGTTGTGTTCCCAAAGTTAATTGAAGCTCATTATTTGGAGCACATTTAAAATAGTGACTGGGTTCCCAGCTGTACTATAAAAACTAGCTTAACCCGTGGTATAGCTGAACTGCAGTGTTGGTATTGTGCTACACAGTTTCCCATTTTTTCTCTGTAAAAATGGCCTGTGTTCTCATACATGTAGTGTTCTTATGCTCCCAGAGTCTAGAGGAGAGCTAACTTTCTATCCCATATGCCCCTTCCACCACTCCCCAGTTCCCAGAAGATTAGAGACGTAGTTACCCCTTCTCTCCTAAGGGAGAGGGTTGCTTCCTTTGCCAGCCCCTGGTGAAAAGATGGGGATTGAGACAATGACTCCTGCAGCTACTCAGTTGGGGAAGGGAATGCCCTGCAGGCATTGAGATAGAGAGGGCAAAGGGTTCATGGGATGTGTTTATAAGTCTGGAAACTCAAGCCAGAATGGGTAACTACAGAGGTGAGACATAGTAACTTTGCCATGGAGGAGAAGAGACAGGGTCAGAGTTAAGGACTCATAGCAGGGACGAATGAGCAGCCATGGAGGAAATGGTGGCACACGGATCCTACCTGCAGCCACACTCTTAGAGGAAAGCAGTCACCTGTCAAGATGGCACTTACAAGTTCTTGCAGTGTTCCCAACTGGGCCTTTAGGTTTCAGATTCTTAGAAGAATGCTTGACCTTAATTACTGATAGCCTTTCCCAAAATAAGTGATATTTACCGAGGTATTTAGATTTTTTTTCAGGGGAAACAAGATGAATAACACCAAAAAAAAAAAAAAAAAAAGTTTAACTGGATAGTGTGTATTTGGTGCAATATATAAGCAATGTTTTCTTAGGGGTTTACTGTTTCCCTATTACAGAAGTAACACATAGTGTTAAAGAAAATTTCTTAGAAATATAGATCTGCAGAAATGAAACAATATATGTTTTCTGTGGTTTCAACACCTGGGGGTGATCATTGTGAAGTAAATACAGATCCTTTAGAATTTCATCATTTTAAAATATATTTTATAAATATGATTTTCTATAAGTGCTATCATACTTTATAAGCCATTTCCTTACCTGCTTTTTTATTTAAAATATCTTGAATAATATCTGAGTTATGCTATCATTTTTAACGATGAATCATTTTTCCATGATTTAATCATTTCCATATAGTTAGACATTTAGATTGTTATTTTTCTTTCTTCATGGTAATACAGGCAATATATTCATTTATACACATCACTACTCAAGAAAGGCGTAGAGTTGGCCCATGTTCTTTAGTACGTGATTCCACATTTTAGAAGTGGAAGGACATGGAACAGAATTCTAATTGTCAACAGCTGTCCCTGTGTAAATTGACTTGATAACTTAGACAAATTATCTCACCTCATGGTGAAAATGGAAAAAATAGGGTAAACTCATCTTTATGACAAGTAATTTTAGGTACATTTCAATTTGCTTAATTTTCTGGATGAAAAAGGTGGAACAGATATCTAATGCAGAAATTTTTGTATGTTGATGGTGGGTGAGGAAAAAAATCTTTTATGAATACATTTGGAAGTTTAAGAAACGGAGTAATAATCTGTTTTGCAGTTTCTGTGTGTGTGTTTGCTTGTTTTGCTCCTTTCATTCAACTTTCAGTTGACATGTGAGCTACTGACAAAAGAAATGTGCTATCACCCACACAACCTTTCAACAAAGATTTGTTGAGCCTCTACTCCAGGTTGGGGTTTGGCTGGATCAGAATGCGGGGTGAACAACACAAGTGGGGTCCCAGCTTCCTAGAGCTTCCACTTAGGGCAGTGGATCTCAAACTTTAGCATGCATCTGAATCACCGGACGGTAAGGGACAGGGCCTAACATTTTGCATTTCTAATAAGTTTTCAGATACTGCTGCTGACCCAGGCACTTGGAGAACCACAGTTTGGTAGAAGTGATAGATCCAAGTTAATCAAAGTAAACACATGAAATACCTGGTAGTGACTTCTGAAGGAGGTAAATAGGAGCTGAGATAGAAGATAGAAAGAAGACATCCTCTTTAGGGCTCTGATCCCTGATAAAGTGATATTTAAACCAAAGCGCTGGGTCTCAACTCTGGCTGCACATTAGAATCACTTGAGCAGTTACAAGTCATACCCATTCCCAAGGCGCCAAACAAGACCAGTTAAATCAAAACCTTGAGGCGGGAGGTGGGGCCCAGTGAGGGTTGAGAACTGCTGCACCAAACAGTAAGAATGAGCAGGACACAGGAAACGTGGCAGTCAGAACCACTTCAAGCAGTAGAAATGGCAGGTGCAGAATATGTAAGACAGGGGACAGCTTGGATTGGCAAAGATGCCAGAATGGCTAAAGGGTAATCAAGAGAAGAGTGGCAAGAGATGGTTTTAACGAAGAGGCATCAGCCCAGGGATTCGATCTTATGTTGTTCACCCCAGCAGTCATTGGTGACCCCTAAGCAAAGGAGTGAGTGCCATTATCTGGTTTACATTTTGAGAAGAGGGCTATTTCTGAAGTGACATTCGTACTCTGCAGGCAGCCTTGACTATGCTTGGGCTTAAATATTGACTTTTTCTCCCTCATCCTTTAAAATTGGCTCTAATTTGAATGCAGCCAAGTTAGAGAATAAATAGTGTAGGGTTTCTGAAGGAAACAGGTTTAGGGACCTTCAGATAATTTGGATGGCTTTAGTGAAAGCCCAGTTGAGAGCTGGTGTCCCAGGGAAATCAGAGAACATAAAAAGTGAGCTAGAAGGATCCCTTTAAGAGCTAGGGTTCCAACCCTCATCTTTCAAGGACAATGTGATTCTTTTTCTTATTGTGTAAGCTGGAGGGGCCTGAATAATATGCTGATACCCCCCCAAATGGAAACCCATTCACCTCTACATGCTTTTCCCCATCTCCACTACCTGGCTTGTATTCTTTTCTCCTGCAAAAGGAGCCACACCAGCAAAATCTAGCTTGATGTGTTAAAAAAAAAAAAAAAAAAAAAAATCCTGTGCTATGATAAGCAAGTTTTAAGTCAAGGATGAGAGTTCAAATCCTAAAGGATCTTTCTCATCCACACGTCAAGACCTGTAGGAGGAAATGAGAGTCACTTCTTGGAGCACATTTTAGCATACATTAAATGTGTTGCAGCCTTGTTCTTAAGGCAAGCGAGTGTGGGACTCCAGCTCTTGATTTGGTAACTTCAGTATCACTTCCCCAATTCTCCAAGTTGCATCCCATCTGCCCTCTCTGTCCTCTCATGTCATCCATTTTTAAAATATTATGGCACGAAAAAAGTAAAATAAAATATTATGGTATGTTATGAAACAAATCATATAACAAATTCTCACATACCACCCAGATCTCGTGCATATTACCATTCTGCCATAATATTGCCATTTTGCCATCTTTTCAAAAAAATGAAAAAGACAAAGTGGAATCTCTCTTTTTGTCCTTCCCAGTTCCATGTCCCTCCCTCCAGCGGTAGAGGGACACTGATCTGAAAGCAGCATCTCACCTGCCGCCATGTTTTTATGTTTTTATTTCATCTGCCTGTATCTATAAAATAATATATAGAACTGTTTTGCTTGGTTTCATTTGCTTATGATTTCTGCGTATGCTTTTTTCTCACTGGTATGTCTTTTTTTTTTTCAACGTTTATTTATTTTGGGGACAGAGAGAGACAGAGCATGAACGGGGGAGGGGCAGAGAGAGAGGGAGACACAGAATCGGAAACAGGCTCCAGGCTCTGAGCCATCAGCCCAGAGCCTGACGCGGGGCTCGAACTCACGGACCGCGAGATCGTGACCTGGCTGAAGTCGGTCGCTTAACCGACTGCGCCACCCAGGTGCCCCACTCACTGGTATGTCTTCAAGATGTATCCATTTGGTCACATGCAGGTCTGGTTCAAATTATTTACTTGTTATGTAGTTATTGCAATTTATTCATGTAGACTCTCAACATTTAATTTGTTGTCATTTTCAATTTCAAATGATACTAGAATGAGTATGTTTCTACATAAAGGGAATGGGCACCTTCAAGGTTATTGAATGTTATAGCAAATGGTTCTCCAAAGTCATTGTAACAATTTACATCTTACCCTGGGGTGCCTGGGTGACTCAGTTGGGTAAGCACCTGACTGTTGATCTCAGCCCAAGTCATGATCTCAGGATCTTGAGTTCAAGCCCCACATTGGGCTCCATGCTGGGCGTGGAGCCTACTTTAAGGATTGATGGATTTAATAAATCCATATCATGCCCAATATCAGTTTGTCAGGCTTAGTGACAGAGCTCTGAGAATTTGTTATATGTAAAACCCCACTTCATTGTTGATTTAATTTTTCTGATTATTACTAAGATGAAACATGTTTTCTTAAGTTTATTGACTATTCACATGGTTTGTCCTCTTCACATGGTTTGTCCATTTTCTCATAGATCGTCTTTTCATATTGATTTATCAAAAATCTTTACCCATTTCTAGGCGCTAATCATGGGTCAATTGTGTGCATTGTGAATTTTATGTCCCATGGCTTCTTTTTTCTTTATTTTTTGGTGTCTCTTTTTTATAGAGAAGTTTTACATCTTAATGCTAACAAATTTAAAAATAAGTCATTTATCACTTCTGGTTTTGATGTCCTTTTAAAGAAGTTATTCCCCACTCCCAAATAGTAAAGCTATTTCTTAACCTCTCCCTTTTCGCTTTAATCATCAAGATTTTATTTATACTTGTGATGTGAAGTAGTCATCTAATATATTCCCTTGTGGATAACCAATTTAGTACTATTTATTTTAGTCTGTTCTTTTCTCCTACCACTTTCTAATGCCTCCTTGGCCATATGTCCATTTGCCATATATGAGTGACTCCGCTTCTAGGCTCCCGATTCTGTCATACTGGTCAATATGTCTCATAAAGTTCCAAGTTTGTTTCTTACGTCTTACTCATCTGCTGTAGATTCATATATCCTTTTACCCAAATATATACACTCTTGCCTACTATCTAACTATTTCTACAGTTATTGAGGATTTCCACTATTATTCTCCCCAACACAACAGGAACCTAAAAATAGTGTAATTACTCATTGAACACAATCCTCCAATCCTATTCCTACTTCTTAAAACTTCTTCTTGGAAGAGATGTGTGTCATTTTCACTCACACTTAATTGACCAAAATAAGTCACACATATCTCAGATAAAAGGACAGACATGTAGGGATGTGTAATCATCGTGCATTCAGGGTAATGGTAGAGATGGGGACCCACTTGGAAGAAGAGTACTATATACTACAATGTATATTGCTCTTTGTGTGACTGAAAACATCTTAATTTTTACTTCATTCTTAAGTGATAGATTACCTGTGTATAAATATTCTAAATTGATAGTTACTTTCCCTCAGAACTTTATTTTTTTAAGTGTGTATTTATTTTTGAAAGAGAGAGAGAGAGAGAGTGAGGGAAAGTGGGAGCACAAGAGAGAGTAGGGGAGGGGCAGAGAAAGAGGGAGAAAGAGAGAATCCCAAGCAGGCTCTGCGCTGACAGCAGATGGAGGGCTTCATCTCACAAACCTGATCATGACCTGAGCTGAAATCACACTTAACCAACTGAGCCACCCAGGCACCCCCCTTTCAGCAGTTTAAAGACTTATTCCATTGGCTTCCAACTTTTGTTATTGTTGGTATAATTGTGCTGTAAAATCTGTCATTCTCTGTAGGTGAGATTCTGTCATTCCCTTTAAGATGTTTATCTTTATGTTCTGCAGCTTTACTACACTTCATAGAGATGTGAATTTACTTTTATTTATCCTGCTTGGTACTCAACACATTGATTTAATGAGGAGCCTACAATATTTTTATAAAAAGAACCAAATAGTAAATAGTTTAGGCTTTGCAGCCTTACGGTCTCTCCACAACTATTCAGCTCTACCACTGTAGCCTGAAAGCATCCACAGACAATACATAAACAAATGGGTATGACTGTGTTCCAATAAAACTTTATTTATAAAAACAGGTGGCAGGCTAAATTTGGCCCACAGGCTGTAGTTGCCTGAATTGAAGCCTAATAACTTTTTTCAATTCTGCAAAATTCTTGGCTATTATTTGCTCAAAACAATTACTCTATCATTTTGTCCTTCCTAGTTTTTGTTGGTTGGTTGGTTGGGTTTTTGGGGTGTTTTTGTTTTTGTTTTTATTTTTGTTTTTGTTTTTGTTTAGAATCTCTATTAGATAAAAGTCCCATGCTATCCTCCAAATTTTTTATCTCTGTGTCTCTGTGTGATGAATTCTAAGTCAGTTTATCAACTTCATCTTTCGATCCACTAAGTTTTTCCTCACCTGTGTCCAGGATGACCAATTTTCTCAGCTTGCCCAGTGCTTTCCCAGTTTTAGCACTAAAGTCTTATGCCCCAGAAATTTCTAAGGCTCAGACAAGCCAGGGTAGTTTTTCACCCTATTTATTCCCAATTCATGTTTTATCCCATATACTGAATTTTTGTTTCCATGATTAAGTTTTCATTTCCAACTTTGAATTAATTGCTTTCACCTAATATCTACCTAACATCTACCTAATATCTACCTAATTTGTTTCAAATATTCTTATATTCTCCTATGGATGTTATTCATATATTTGTTTCCTAATTATTTGTGAATTTGCAAAGTCATTTTCAGATTGCTCTACTATTTTAATTGAATAGATTAAATCTTCATATTTTAATTGTTGCTTTTGTTAGGGTTTTATTTCTTATTAATATTTTTCTTCCCATATGTTGGAATTTTGTGTTGTAGACCCATTTTGAAAAGGTTTTCTCAGTTGGTTAGTTTTTTTCATCCGAACTGCCTTCTCTAGTGTTGTGCTTCCCTCCACTACTTCTTCTTGAGGACTCCAGCCCAGAGCCAGGTCTATATCGACTGGAGTGTGATCAGGTTCACAGTAATATTGGGAATATTCATTACTAAGTCACCTGGCATCTTGGCCCAGTTCCTGTTCTGGGACTGTGTCTACCCCAGGGTTTCTCAAATCAGCACTTTTGTGAGTTGTGGCATATTTAATAGCATCTCTGCCCTCTTCCCACTGGATGTCAGTCGTACCCTTGCCCCCCTCATTGTGGCAATATACAAAGCATTTCCAGGAATTACAAAATGCCCCCACCATGACTTATTACTCTATTAAAATCACCCCCAGTTGAAAACTGCTTCTCTATCCTAAGGCAATTCTTAGTGGCAGGTCATCTGGTCTCCTTATATAAAGCTTGGATAACTAAAAAAAAAAAAAAAAAAAAAAAGCAAAAAAGCATATCTGTCCTTGCCCTTGGTTTCAAAGAGTGACCCTAGCTCTGGCTTTCAGGTTACCCTATAGGGCTGAAGTAACAAATGTCTTCATAACCTGAACTGACAGCCCAATTTACCTACCCACTAGTCTCACTCACAGCCTTATGTTTCTGATATAGAAATGTTTATCTTTAAATTTTCTCATTTTATATTCTACCTATCACTGACATGAGGTTAGGTCAGTGAGAGAGCCACAAAACTTTAATTTATTGACCAGAACTTAATTTTTCTTCTCTTTCTCTTTTCCCTCACTTCCCTTTAGCTTCATATCTTTCTTTCTTCCTCTCTCCCTTCATCCTTGATCAGTGACATTGGGTAAATCAACAAAGTGGAAGAAATATGTCATCACCAGGGTTGATGAGCTAGTGGGAGAATTAGTTCAGTGTCTTTAGGGCTCCACTTCTCCCTTTTACTCCTATCCCAACCTATTAAGACAGCAGCTCTCAAAGTATGCTCCCTAAACCAGCAACATCAACATCGCCTGGGAACGTAATAGGAATTCTTGGGCTCTACCCAAGACTGACTAAGTAAGTTCTAGGAGTGGGACCCAGCCACTTGTGTGTTCCAAGCCCTCCAGGTGATTCTGATGCATAAAAAAGTTTGAGATCTCCTGCACTAAGACTTAGCTAAAGAGGTTTGAACCAGTGATTCTCAGCCTGACTGCACATTGTAATTGCCTGTTAAACTTCATACAATTGCATGAGCCATTCCCCAAAAGATTCTGATTCAGCTCAGGCAGGGCTCAGGTTCTTTTATCTTTTAAATTCCCCCAAATGATGCAGCACCTGAGTGCTTCAGTTGTTTGAGCATCTGACTCTTGATTTTGGCTCAGGTCCTGATCTCACAGTGGTGGGATTGAGCCCCGAGTGGGGCTCTGTGCCGACAGTGAGAGGCCTGCTTGGGATTCTCTCTCCCTCTCTCTCTGCCCCTCCCCTGCTCACACGCGTGCTCTCTCTCTCAAAATACATAAATTAAGATTTAAAATAAATAAATAAATAAATTCCCGCAAATGATTCAAATATCTAGTTCAATTTTGCATTATTCATGTCCCACTCACCCATTTTAATTTTTTTTTTCAACATTTATTTATTTTTGGGACAGAGAGAGACAGAGCATGAACGGGGGAGGGGCAGAGAGAGAGGGAGACAGAATCAGAAACAGGCTCCAGGCTCCGAGCCATCAGCCCACAGCCTGACGTGGGGCTCGAACTCACGGGCCGCGAGATCGTGACCTGGCTGAAGTCGGTCGCTTAACCGACTGCGCCACCCAGGCGCCCCTCACCCATTTTAATGATCACTGATGCCAAGTCTTACCCAGTATTTCAGGAATTCTACATGGAAGTGGGTAAACTTCTAGTGAAAAAGTTGAAAATCAATCTCATCTGGAAGTGGACTTTCCTGGGTTTGAATCTCAGTGTTGCCCATTTTCAGCTATGTGACTTTGAACAATTTACCCTCTGTATGCCTCAGTTTCTCCCTCTGTAAAAAACGGGATGAATAACTATACCTATTACTAGGGTTGTTGTAAGGATTACATAGGCTGATGTAGGAATATCTTCAGAATAATGCCTGTCACACAACAAAAGCCACACAAAATTTCTCTGAATTATTTATTTTGTAAGTAAAACATGCAAAGCACCTTCAAAATAAACTTGTCAAAATAAGTGTTTTGAGAAGGAAAAATTTTTTAAAAAGCAGTTATAGAATGTTTTTTTTTTTTTTTCATATTGGAAACTTTGCTTTAGAAGACCCACTTTCTCCCAAAAATGTTATATCCTCTTTAAAAATATTGATTCAATAAAAATTAACTTCTTTCATTAAAATGTTTTAGAATTTTACTATATGGTTTTTAACATCAGCTAGTGGAATTATAAAACCAGAGCTCAGAATCATTTTTCTATACTCAAATTTGAGCTTCATAAACTGATAAGCCAACAATAAATTCAACCCTTATGTAAATCCTGGCAGAGGTCAGAAGAAGTGGAATTGAAATAAACATCTGCTGAATTTGATCTATGACAGATATTTAGCTGAAAGAATTTGTGTGAAATATGGTGAAAACATTTTAATAAGGTAGATACGTGGGAGGTTTAACTTGAGTAAATACATTTTGAGGTGTGAATGTATAAACATCATCCAAAGAACCACCAGCAATTTTATCACTACAACTTTGAAAGACAAGTAGTTAAGTTGAGTTTATCACCAGAGGACATTCACCAGAAAGAAACTAATTTTATCACTTGTACCCACAACTGCATGAGACAGCATTTCAGGGCTGGGTGGAGTTTTTTTAATAGCAGAACACAGCCACTCCAACACAATAGGGCTTAGATACATACTGTTTAAATTAGTTACCTAGGGTGTGGATGAGCAGGGGAATTTCCAAACTATCTGTTGTTAATTATCAGGCAAACAAAGAGAAGATTGTAACTTCAGATTTCTAAGCAAAGTCCACCTGTGGCTACTGAGTATGCAGAGCTTAGATGGTTTCAATTCTCAGTAGATGTAAAAATTAACCAACTTAAGCAAACATTGATTGAATTTGATAAGCGGGGCATGGAGGGAGAAAATTCTAGAAAGTAGCCAGAATAACCACGTCTTTATGATTAATTAGACAAGAAAACTCAGATATAACTTCTATATGTCTTGACTCTTCTACATCCCTATTTTCTTTTTTTTTTTTAATTTTTTTTTTTCAACGTTTATTTATTTTTGGGACAGAAAGAGACAGAGCATGAACGGGGGAGGGGCAGAGAGAGAGGGAGACACAGAATCGGAAACAGGCTCCAGGCTCTGAGCCATCAGCCCAGAGCCTGACGCAGGGCTCGAACTCCCGGACCACGAGATCGTGACCTGGCTGAAGTCGGACGCTTAACCGACTGTGCCACCCAGGCGCCCCTACATCCCTATTTTCTCACTGTTCTTCCCTTCCATGTGGTAAATTCTCCTATTTAATTTGTAAGCCACACACATGGAAAAGAAAGAAAAAAGAAAGAAAAGAAGAAAGAAAGAAAGAAAGAAAGAAAGAAAGAAAGAAAGAAAGAAAGAAAAGAAAGGGAGGGAGGGAGGAAGGAAGGAAGGAAGGAAAGAAGGAAGGAAGGAAGAAAAAATCTGCCAGAACATTCCTAAGAAATGATGCTACAACTACTCTTTCTTTGATCAGTGAAAACACTGGTTTCTCTCTTCTTTAAGGGTTCATTACAGACAGGCAGTCAATCCAGAAGTGAGAGAATATTGCTTTCTTGGGCAAGTAATTTGCAAGAATTAGAAACATAGCACATCTTTGCATTTGTAATATCTACATTACTGGTTCCATTGTTAAGGTCTGTATTGAACTGAACAGCTATGGATACTGCATTTATAAATACTTTTAGAGAAGGATTCTATTTAACAGTATACTACTTTAATTATTCTAGTAAATTTGTATGTTTAAGTGTTCTGCCCTCATGAAAAATGATAAAGGGCTCTTGGAACCAGTAGGCTGAGGCTGGAAGCCTTGCCCCGACTGAAAATTCTGTTTTCACATGCACTCTGGGTAGCTTTGTTTCTCCTTGCTGCCTTCCCACACTGAGGCTTGGTCAGTCTCCATTATGAGATCCACTTGATTTTTTACATGAGTTACCCACTTTTTATGTTACCTGCTTGGTTCCTGGAAACACTGCCATTGGCAACTCCAGATTAGATGGTTTCCCTTTCTGGCTTTAATATTCTATGAGTGGAATAAATTACATAGATTTAGATATAGAAAGAGTCATGGTAAGGTTTGGTAAACCTTGCCTTCTGGGTAGGCAGCTGATTTTGGACATGTTTGGATTGGAAACAGTGTCTAGGTTTAAGAAAAAGATCCGATTTAAATGCGTAACAGTCTACCACGGGTTTCTGAACCAGTCTTGAGTTGTATGTGGGTATAGGGGTGGGGGAGGTTGTTAAAAATTTGGTATCAAATAGGGTATTGAATTCTGCAACTTACTCTGAAATGCATCAAAAACCAAAGGTGAATGGATGTGATAAAGCGAAGAATAGCAAAATAAAAACCATTAAAGCATCTAGGTTAGGTATATTGATGTTCACTTTCAACTTTTAGATATGCTTATAATTTTTCATAATAAAAAGTAAGGGGGAAAGTTTAAGTGTCAGACAGACTGGACAAACAGAGCTGGAAATTTTAACACAATACTTCACTCTACATACTTTTTGGCCAGTGCACTTTTGCATCCTCCATGTATCACTATATCAACACAAAACCCTTTTCCCTCTAGATGTAACTATCTTCATCATTTTCCTCTCTTGTAAATATGAGATGCATGATGATGAGAATTTAAAAAAAATATATAGGAGAACGTAGAGAAAGTAAAAACCCTACCATGTGATGAGAACCACTGTTACCATTTTAGGAAATATTTTTCTAGACATATAACTAGACAGTATGAGACATCTCATATCTGTACTTGAGAAAAAGCTCTCACTTTTCACTCACTCCCCACTCTTCATCACCCTTGATTTGCCAGTGTTTTGCCTTCAGCATTTTTCTTGTCCGTGACTTGAAATTCTCATCAAGCACCTTTGATATTCAAGTGTATCTTCTCTCCAATTATTTTGCATTCCACCATGCTGTCTTGCATACCCGAAGCCTCATATTTGCTACTGGATTCATAATTTCTTAAGAGTCTAATCTGATTAAGGCAAAACCATCCATCTCATTTAATAAGTAACTACACAGTTTAAAACCAAATTCTCACTCTTGATAGAAATGAGAATATCCAGGCCAATCTATATCTGTTTAGTTATGGAAAACACAGAGATTGTAACTGTAACACACAGAATTCTTAGTTTAGAAAACATAAGCCAACTTCAGCTCATGCAGTTTTCACTTGGATTTTGTCACTGCTATCTCCCATGGGTTCACAATGAGTTATTGGCAGTCTCTGAAGAGTAGGGAAGGTTCCAGGCTCTCCAGGCGGGCTTTGGCAATGTTCATGAACATTTTTATTTCATGGAAATTAAACTAGATTTTGGTTCTTTAAAAAGTAAAAAGAAGTATCCGTACTAATATCTGAGAGGTATCTTTAAAACATCTACTTCATGGAGTTTCCATGAGTTCACTTTCTTGCACTGCAAATTTTATAAGCAGTTTCCTAATTTTATAGAAATACCTTACTTGGTCCCATTGCAAACTCTTTTCATGGAATCTCAAAGAATATATTAGTAGACTAGATTATTTGGGTTATAAAAAGTCTTTAGGAATAGAAAAATGGATTGTTTCTATCTTTTATTACAGCACGGTCCTGAGCTACATCAAGGTTCAAATCACTTTTCATACTTTGCATTTGAGGAATAAGGAATATAATAACAATAGTTGACACTTAACTAGATGCTTCCTATATTCCAGACATTGTTGTTTTTAAAAATATCAATTTACTAAATTCTTAAAGTTGTAAGAGATATATTGCTTTTACTCCATCTTACGAATCTGGAAACCAAAAGAGAGAGAGAGAGGTTAAGGAATTAGCAACCAGCAAGTTAAGTGGTAAAACTAAGATAGCTCTAGAGCCTATGCCTAAACTATTCCATTTACCTGACTCTCTAGGGTCCAAAAAGAAAAAAGGCACTACACTGGTCTAGAGGTAGGGTGCAGTAGGAACCTACTGTTTCATAAATTTAGTGTGAGTCTACCTGTAACTATCTATGTGACTCTTACTAGATCAGTACCAGATTATTATTTAAGTGTGCTAAATTGATTCTATGTGCTTTTACCTTAAGAGATATCTTTGACCTTTAAAAAAAATCAGGGTGAATTGATGCTGCTTGATTTCTGCTTCCTTACCAATTTTTTTGTGCACAACGAACTTTTTTTCTTTTTGCATGTGTCATTCCAAATATATTAAAGGAAATTTGAAGGGGTGCCTGGGTGGCTCATTCAGTTAAGCATCTGATTTTGGCTCAGGTCATTGTCTTGTGGTTTGTGGGTTTGAGCCCTGCATCAAGCTCTGTGCTGACAGCTCAGACCCTGGAACCTGCTTCAGATTCTGTGTCTCCCTCTCTCTCTGTCTCTCCCCTGCACACACACACACTCTCTCTCTCTCAAAATAAACCATTAAAAAATTGTTCTTAGAATAAATAAATACATAAAGGAAATTTGAAAAGAGAAACAATCCACAGTCACAGTGATTTCTCTTATATGACCATTAAGTCTTTATCTATAAGTATGTATTTGTCCTTAACTATCATAGCATTTTTTCACTCACGGTTTCTTCATGAGCATTCTTCCACATTACCAAATGCTGTTCATTATCCTTTTAATGATTGTAACACATTCCATGCAGTTAAGGTATCATAATCTACTTAAATATTTTGGTTGCTGCCAGGATTTTTCCAATTAGAGAAATTGCAACAAATATTTTCATACATCTAACTGATAGTTGTTCTCTTACTTTGAATGATTTCCTTAAAGCCCTAAAGGTGATTGAGGAAATTAAGTTTTTTCTTTTCTTTTTTTTTTTTTTTTCTTTGCTTTAGAAAGAGAGCATGAATAGGGAAAAGGAGAGAGCGTGAGCAGGGAAGAGGGACAGAGAAAGAGGGAGAGAAAATCTTAATCAGGCTCTGCGTTCAGCACAGGGCCCCACACAGGGCTCAATTCCACGACCCTGGGATCATGACCTGAGCCAAAATCAAGAGTTGGGCACTCAACTAACTGAGCCATCCAAGCACTCCAAGTTTTTTTCCTTTTCTTACTTTATGGATATATATGCTGACAGAATGGGATTTTTAATTTTTTCAGATTGATTATTTAATAAATAAAGCAATTTTAAGGAACCATTTTAAATAAATTTCCTTTAGGGGCGCCTGGGTGGCTCAGTCGGTTGAGCCTCCGACTTTGGCTCAGGTCACGATCTCACGGTCCGTGAGTTCGAGCCCCGCGTGGGGCTCTGGGCTGATGGCTCGGAGCCTGGAGCCTGCTTCTGATTCTGTGCCCTCTCTCTGACCGTCCCCCGTTCATGCTCTGTCTCTGTCTCAAAAATAAATAAACGTTAGGGGCGCCTGGGTGGCTCAGTCGGTTGAGCGTCGGACTTCGGCTCCGGTCGCGATCTCGCGGTCCGTGAGTTCAAGCCCCGCGTCAGGCTCTGGGCTGATGGCTCAGAGCCTGGAGCCTGCTTCCGATTCTGTGTCTCCCTCTCTCTCTGCCCCTCCCCCGTTCATGCTCTGTCTCTCTCTCTCTCTCAAAAATAAATAAATGTTAAAAAAAATTTTTTTTTTAATTTAAATAAATAAACGTTAAAAAAATTTAAAAAAAAATAAATTTCCTTTATTGTTGAACACTTTCAGTTACATTAGGTTACTACTTGAATTTCCTCTCACATAGGATTTGTGGGGGCAGGGGGTCTTATCAATTGATATCAATTGATGTGCTATTCATACGTGTAAATTCTTAGTTTAGAATATATTAAATTTGGATCCCATTTATATAAATATTTTACACATTTTGTTTTCCATTGTATTTTATTGCTGTTTGTAGTTGCATGGCAGGCTTCCCACCTTTATATAAGTTGGTTTTCTCTGTTATAATTTCTTTAAAAACCAACACCGTTTTGGATAAATACTATAGTCTATCCTCTGCTGATTTTCCTTCTTAACTCTATGGTCCATTGGAAATTTACCCTGACTCATGGAAGGAAGTAAAGGTGAAGTTAAAATAATATCTATTTAATATTTTCTTTCCCTATTTTTTTTATTTTTAGATTATCATGCATTATGGGTCTCTTCTGAGCCATCTATATTTCATTTTTCTATTATCATACATTCACGATTATTATTTAACAATATATTCTAATATCAAATAGGGTTAATCTCCCCATTCCTTCCATCCTGGGTCCTCTTTTTCACAATATTTATTGATGTCCTTACCCAAATAATTTTCCTAAGTAAAGTTTACAAATTTATTAAGTTCTTTAAAATTCCAGTTATGATTCGAATTGCCATTCTTTCAGTATCAAAAAATAAAAACAGAAAGGACTAGTGTATAGTATCCAGCTTTCCTTTTTAGCATTTCTCTGTATAGAGTTCAGTCTATACAGTTCAGCCTACTGTCCCACTGTAGAGATTTCCCTGCCTCCTCAAGTAACCTACATGTTCCCAGGATGGCTCTTCAGGTCAGGGCGTAGTCTGGCCAAGGTGAAGAGAGCAGCTCATACAGAGAAAGAAGTCATCTCCCAGTAAAACTGTCTAACCTGGTGAGCCAAT
The DNA here is from genome assembly GCF_022837055.1 of Prionailurus viverrinus. NCBI lineage: Eukaryota > Metazoa > Chordata > Mammalia > Carnivora > Felidae > Prionailurus > Prionailurus viverrinus. The sequence goes on from NC_062561.1 coordinate 209,054,397, forward strand.
TGGTCACTGAGGATGAAAGCATTCCTTACTTTATTTTTGTTATTGCTGTGTTACTGTCATGTAATGTAATTTTTCCCTTAAAGTGGTTATAGAGGTAAAATGAACATGCCCAGAAACATGCATTTTTCAGACTTCCATGCTTTGATTAAGCAATTCCTTTAGGAACAAATTCTAATTCTCTCAAGAATTACTCTTGAAAACGATGAGCAAATTTTTGTGAGTTTTTCCATGTGTTAGGACAAAATTTTAAACAGTGGATCACTCAAAGTTTGAGCAAGATATATTCATCTACTAGGCATTTAAAATATTTTCCTAATATAAACTTCAAAGATGGCTATAAATCGTCATTTGAAACTCCTCCATCGAAAGGATGACTAATCCTTTTGACCATTAAGTTGTGAAATGGAACACTTCCAAATCACATGATTCTATCTTAAAGCTGTTACTACTTAGTTTCTTTATTAAGGTGGCTTCAGGATAAAATATTTTTATGTATCAAGAGTGGTCATTACGCATTTACTCTAGGTCCCTTGTCTTATGTCCACCATTTTTGTTTATTTTTGTTTGCAAGTACCCTAAAATCAGAACTCCATGTCATTTTATAAGGTTTGTCTAGCAACTTTCCAACCCCCACAGCATGAAATTCACCCAAGAGGTTTGCACAGAGATTACCTCAGTGGTGACCAGACAATATCTCACCTGCCCTTTCACCCCAGATAGAGTGATTGGTGGACCATGTCATTTACGAGGTGAGATCCAAGGACCTAAATCATCTGCTTGCTTTTAATTTTAACATTTAACACCGAAAGAAAACCCAAGAACATGAAAAGTCATAGCTATCGCCTCACATTCCACAAAAGGAAGCTTCAGACACTTTGGTGGTGATTATTTGTTCTGTTTTGTTTTAGAAAATCTATTCTGAGTAACATCCCAAAAATGCCTCCTAATTGCCAAACTCCATGGAATGTTTTTACTCTTCTCAATAACACTTGCAAGTCTTCCCTTGATTCTTGCCTGGCTCTCCTCCCTATGCCTGTAACAATTCCTTCTCAGTTCCCTTGGAACTCTGGCCTTTTGGTTGGAAATAAGTAAGGTACCATCTCTGCCTTCCTCTCACTTTGCCTGTCCCCCCCTCTCAAGGCTTCAGCTGCTGTACCTCAGCTGGTGACTCACATGTCTGGCAGCTCAAATGCCACCTGACCCAAACTGAAGTCATCATCCTTGTCCAGAGCTGTCTTCATATTCTCTAACCCAATAAGTGCCACCACCATCTCCCCAGTCACCCAATCCTTATACTTCTATGTCATTTTATATTTCTCCACTGCCACCCACTCCCTGCCATCCAACTTAAAAGCACATATACATTTCCTTCTCTTTAACCATATTTAACAGGCTACAGTTAGAATTCAGGCCTTTATCCTCTATGACTGGACTATTACACTCTTGCAATTCACATTCCTTAAATTCATCATTTCTCTGCTACTAGAATGATTTTTCTACAGCAGATATCTAATTGTGCAACTTTCTTGCTTCAAACCCTTCAGATGGCTCCTAGTGGTCTAGCATAGGGGTTAGCAAACCATGGTCTACAGGCCAAATCCAGCCCATTGGCAGTTTATACAAATAAAATGTCATCGTAACACAGCCACGCTTATTCACTCATATGTGTTGTCTAATGGTTGATGTCATGCTACAACAGCAAGTTGCGTAGTTTCGACAAAGACTATGTGATCCCAAAAGTCAAAAATATCTATGATGTGGCCCTCCACAGAAAACATTTGCTGATGCTTGGCCTAAAGGATATACAGTCTGAGCAATGTGGTGTGACGTGTAAGCCCTCCATTCTTTGAGTGCAGCCTCTACGTCCAGGCTTAGCCCTTGCCACACTCACACCCTTAAACCTCATATTCAAGCGGTTCTTGTCCGCTAGCAGTTTTCCAGCACGATCTAACAGAAATTTCAGTGATGATGGATCTGTTGTCTGACTGTGCTGTCTAGTGCAGTAGCCACTAGCCCCATGTGGCTACTGAGTGATGAAAATGTGGCTAGTCCAACTGCAAAACTGAATTTTGAATTGTATTTAATTTTAATTAACATAAATTTAAACTTAAATAGCCACAAGTGAGCTACATCATTAGACAGTACAGTGCTAGACTATGTCACCAACGGTGTCTTTGTTTATTCTAGGGGAGTATTTTATTTGTTTTAAGTTTATTTATTTATTTTGAGAGAGAAGAGTGTGTGTGTGAGGAAGGGCCAGCGAGAGAGGGAGAGAGAAAATCCCAAGGAGGCTCTATCTACACTGTCATCACAGAGCCCAATGCAGGGCTTGATCTCAAGAATCAGATCATGATCTGAGACGAAATCAAGAGTCAAAGGCTTAACTGACTGAGCCACTCAGACGCTCCACTAAGGGAGTATTTTAAATATTTTAGAATACTGTGTGCATCTGGGAAACACTCTCATTTCAGCAGTTAACTTAAGGGTCACCCTTTCTAAGGAGGCTTTGCAAATTCCCATGTCCATGTCTCCCCCCTTCCCCCTGCAAAGAACTGGATGTTCTTCTTCCTGTGCTTTCACTGTGCCATCATATTACCAGGAAACTTCTGTTTTACCCCAACCAGGATACAGTTCCTGAAGGCAGATCTCTGTTCAATTTGTTTCTGCTTTAAAATTCCTAATCCAGTGCCTGGTTTATGCCAGAAGCTTAATTAATATTGGTCAAATAGATTGATCAATGTCACATTCAGAGTTCTTTCAACATGTAAATCACTTTCCTTCATCTATAGTGCTTTGACAAATGAAGAACGACCACTCACACAAGTGCGAAGAAAGCCCAGTAGCCTGTCTCCCTCACCCTCCCTCCACTAGGTGTTGACATCTCTCTGGAAAAAATAACTGACTACAATCCCCTTGGCAACATGATTCTGTTCACACATTTTTAAAATTCACTTTAATAATAGCATTTTTGATACTTAGAGTCAAAAATGCCACATTCTTCTAAAAGCTGTAATGAGGCATCCATGACCGTTCTGCCAAACCTACACGTTTGACCTCTATGAAATTTGTTAATTCTGCTTTTTTGGAGAACACACTGCCTATTTGTGGCTTATGTAAAACCCTCAGCTACTGCAGCTAACTTTTTTTTTATTTAGCTGGAGCAACGTTTAATATTATGTATGCTAAAAACAATACAAAACTCTACAGTTTGAGTTTTCTACAGATATGAACCCAGTTGGTTAAATAGTGCATGTGGCACAAATAACAATCAAAAGTCTTTAAAAGGAGGAGCCGAAAAATATTGATGTCAGCTCTGAGAAAGTCTGAGCAATCTAGCCCAGTCAGGTGGGATTTCAAAGTCAGCAAGAATCTAAAACTACACATGTTTATAGGGTTCAGAGTATCAAAGCAAAGCTTCCATACACTTCCTTTTTGAAGTTCCAAATTAAATAATGATAATTTTTAGTAGCTTTTATTTTGCCTGTGTAGAATTAAGAGCTCTAAGATAAATTACTGCAAAATGCTTTACACTTTCTCAAAACTGACATATTTTAAATAGTTGAGGTTTAAAATCAGATGATTTTGATCCTCTTCAAGTAGGTTTTGTATTGCTCTAGTATCTTATTTATACTCTAATACCTTACCCCTGTAGGATCAGAGAACGTAGGGAAAGAAGGATAAGATAATGAATGATGAGGGCTTTATTATGTATCTGATTGTCTCTCTTTCATCTTCCTACCAAGCAGGTAGTGTTGGCCATACACAGTCCTGGGGTCACCTGTCTGACAGATTTGCACAATGGCTGTGAACAGTCTGCAGAGCTAGTAATCTGTGTGTGAGTCCAAGTCCTACCTTTTGCTCCCTGCCTCGTCCTAGGCAGGCTGCTTAACCCTCAGTGGCCTGATTTCTCCCTTTATAAAATGGCGGGCAATGATAGCCTCTACCTTGTAGATGCTGATGCATGTCAAATGAGCCAGTATTGCAGGAAAGCATTTCCACAGGAGACGTGTTCATGGAATGTTCACTGTTATTTGTGTTCTTTACATGTTTCAAACCTCAGTGAAAATGCTTTTAAACCTTAGTTTCAAATCGAAAGGATTTGAATTCCTTCAAAATGGCTTTGAGGGGCTCAAAAATCTTATTTAAAAATAAGCAATAGCCTACTCTCTAACTATGCTTAGAAACATCTGGATTTCTCTGGGGATACGGGAAATGGAAAGAACCAAATATCATCCGTGAATGTGAATCAGACCGAGGCTGGGAAAATGATTGCTTCTATGCAATGCTTCCACCTGACTCCTGACCCACCAGAGGGTGGTCAGAGTAGGGACCCCCTTAAATAGGAATAGTTTTCCTCTTGCTACATTTCAGCAACCCAAGAAGATTGCTTTGACTCCTTCTATTCTGTTGGACCAAGTTTCCAAAACCTTAGGAAAAAAAAAAAAAACTACAGGAAGAAAAATACAGGAAAGCTCTCTGAAAAAATACAGGAAAGCACACCCAGAGCTTACAAAAGGAAATATTGCCAGAACATCAAACTTTCAAGTGTTTATAAGTACCAACTTTTCTAAAAGCACAGTATGGTGCTGGCATATACTAGATGCTCAGCAAATGTTTGGGGAATGAAGTTTGCCAAAACTAACTGTGCATATATTTACTTCCCCATCTGCTATACTGAAAAATAGGGAAATATTACTGTTGACATATAAATAAAAAGGTCTGTACACATACTTCTGGGGTAAGAAATATCCAATATAAATGATATTTCATACAAGTTATATTTCTAGTCCTCTATTTGGAGAGATTTTTTAAAAATTTCTTTTAATGTTTATTTATTTTTGAGAGAGAGAGACAGCATGAGCAGGAGAGGGGCAGAGAGAGAGGGAGACACAGAATCTGAAGTAGGATCCAGGCTCTGAACTGTCAGCACAGAGTCCCATGCCAGGCTTGAACTCACCATGAGATCATGACCTGGCCTGAAGTCAGATGTTTAATCAGCTGAGCCACCCAGGCACCCCTGGAGAGTTTTGTTTATTTGTTTGTTTGTTTGTTTTAATCATAGTCCTTACCACTTGGGCTGCTAATCTGGAGACAAGAATCCAGTTTATTGAATTGTACCAAAACTATGATTTTTCTCCTTTTTATATCTAACAATCTTGGAAGAACTTTAAGGCAAATGGAATGCTGGTGTCTGTAAATACAAACTAAAGATTTTATCATGTGTCAAAAGATTTATCATTTTATCATGTGGAGATAAATTCTTCATACACATACCATATAATGATGGAAAATATCATCAGTTCTGCAGAGCCAAATAAAAATATATGAACTGGAAAATCTTTTAAACATTTCAAAAACTAGCATCTGGGACTATAATCCATTAGGTAAGAAAGTGACCCATTTTTGAAAGTCATCCTTTTGGGGAGTATTTAAATTTTAAGACTTACTTTGTGTGTGTGACATTGTCCTATATTAACACAATTCTATGAGGTAGGTCCTATCACCATCATTATTCCTACTTACAGATGAGAAAATTGAGGCACAGGGAAGTCACTTGCCCAAACTTTCACAGTTAACATTCAAACCCAGGCTATCTGGCTCCCAGAGCCAAGCTCTAAACTTCTCTGTTATTTGTCGTGAATGGGATGCTGCATTTTCCGTTCTGTTCCTGGCCATGCCTTTGTCACAGGACTGGCAACATGAACATCTCTCCTTTCAGTTAATATAGACGTAGGAGCATCTTTTTCATAGGTGAATGGCATTTCCTTTGTCTAGATACACGATATGTTGTCTTGCCTGTACCCTACCTGTGGACTTTGAACTTTTATTTTTCCACTATGAACGTCACTTTCTACTCTCATAACTGTTACTTGTGTGACATAAGAGAGGAGCCATGTGAAAGAGTGTGTGGACTGTATAACTTGGATCTCTCGTGGAAGGAAACGACATTTTCATTTCCCCCACAAATGAGTTGTGTGATAGGAACTCGGAGAGCTTAAGATATCGTTATGGAAAAATCAGCTGATCTTGCCAAACCTACTGTTATGAATTGACAGGCAATAGCCCCAAGCTAAATTATAATCACATAATTCTCTTTATTAGATAATATACATCCACCACATTTGCTGGCTATCACACAAGGGAAAAAATAGCTCTTTTACTCGGGCTTAAAAAATATGCAATTTCACAGTTTAGTAGACAGAGTGATGAGCTCGAGCTCTGAGGTCACAGCCTCTCTTCATCACAGGAGTGGCTTTCCATCTGCCTCTAAACTTCACCCCTATTTTGGAGTTTTCTCATTTTTATTCCCTGGATCACTCATCCACCACAAACAGAGGCACATTGCTTTACTTTTTCTGTCTGTATTAGACATGGACAAAACAGAACAGAAGGAGAAAAAAAAAAAACCTCATTCTTTCTGTGGCACAGTAGAGTTGTTGTGAAGTTTCTTTTTTTAAAAATGTTTTATTAATTTATTCTGAGAGAGAGGGAGAGAGAGAATCCCAAGCACACCCCATGCCATCAGTGCAGAGCCTGATGATGCAGGGCTCAAACCCACAAACTGTGAGATCACGACCTGAGCTGAAATCGAGTTGGGTGCTGAACCAATGGAGCCACCCAAGTGCCCCTGCTGTGAAATTGCTAAAACAAAACAAACAAAAATCCACCATAGAACTAAACAAAACACCCATCTCCAAGTCTTACAACATAGTCTTCTTTGGAGAAGGACAACTAGTAGCTCATAAGTCTGCTTGCCAAGCTGTGCAAAAGCCTATTCGTCCTCATCCCGCCTGCACATCCTGATCCCAAAGCCTCTTCTCTCACCTGTCCCTCGGAGGAACTCCCTTCCCTGCCCTCCTGCGCCAAGGGCCTGTAGAGATGCGCCAGACAGCAGAGAATTCTCCCCTAGAACCCATTCTGAATAACCAATGTAACCGATCATCATCTTATTCTTGCTTCTCTCTCAGAGAGCCCTGACAACTTATGTTCTCCATCCCCTGTACCTCAGTCTCCCAAAAACGCACTCGTCCACAAAAACATGGATAAATATTTATTAACTACCTGATTAATTCAGAGATTTATGGGGGTTGCGACCATATATTTCATTTTGAGTTGGGAAAATATCACCATACAGCTTAGAAGAGCCTCCCCATTCATGCATACAGGTACACTTTTTTTTAAATTGTGGTAGAACAGCACATGACTTATAATTAACTGTGGATTCTAGCATTTGACAGCTTTAAGAGAATTGTTGAAATAGATTGAAAAAAAAAAACTGGAAGGCAACCTAAGAGAGTTGGGATTATTTCAACTGGAGAAAAAGATAAAGTAAGTTTATCGTTTCTGGAATATGAAACAATGTACAAGGAGTTCTGAAGTTTCTCAGACGTATACCCTCAGGATGACAGAGCAACTTGTGGGGAATATGACCAAGAGGGAACCTAATGAAAATCCCTGATCTGAGAAAACTTCCTTCTGGGCTTTACTATCTGTTTATAAGAGAGCTGCACTTTAAATAACAAATTCCCTGACCAAATGGTTGTAAGCAGGTGCCCTCCGGCAAAAAAGGAGAATTTAAACTGAAGCAGGATGAATTCAGATGAGCCAAAATAAATGAGCCTCCTTTCCATTGCACCTGCTTATCCAATAAGGTAGATTTCTCACGGGGAAGTGGTCTGTATCATATGCCACATTGTAAATGGCATCCCCTCTGGTTGTGCAGCAGGGCACAATCAACTTAGCTACACTTGCTCCTTTGCTTACACAGAGCCACCTTAGAAATGAGGAGAGGGGCATCTGGGTGGCTCAGTCAGTTGAGCACCTGACGCTTGATTCGGCTCAGGTCATGATCTCACAGTTCATGGGCTTGAGCCCCGCGTCGGACTCTGTGCTAATAGCACAGAGCCTGCTTGGGATTCTCTCTCCATGTCTATTTCTCTCTCCCTCTCTCTATTCATGCACTCTCTGTCTCTCTTTAAAAAAAAAAAATGAGAAAAAAGGAAATAGCATGGAATGCCACCCCAACTCCCAACCTTGACCTCATTTCCCTCTGTTTTCACTACCTCTCCAACACTTTAGTTTTTTGTTTGTTTGTTTTTTAATTTACATCCAAGTTAGCACATAGTGCAACAATGATTTCAGGAGTAGATTCCTTAGTGCCCCTTACCCATTTAGCCCATCCCCCCTCCCACAACCCTTCCCGTGACCCTCAGTTTGTTCTCCATATTTAAGAGTCTCTTCTGTTTTGTCCTCCTCCCTGTTTTTATGTTATTGTTGCTCCCCTTCCCTTATGTTCAACTGTTTTGTCTCTTAAAAGTCCTCATATGAGGGAAGTCATATGATACTTGTCTTTCTCTAATTTCACTTAGCATAATACCCTCCAGTTGCATCCACATAGTTGCAAATGGCAAGAGTTTGTTCTTTTTGATGCTGAGTAATACTCCACTGTGTATATATACCACATCTTCTTTATCCATTTGTCCAGCGATGGCCATTTGGGTTCTTTCCATACTTTGGCTATTGTTGCTGGTGCTCCACCACTTTAGTTTTTGAGAAGCAAGAAAAAGGGGAAGTAGAAGAGAAGGAGATGGGAATAAACAGGAAGGTGAGGGAATAAGCTGACCTGAGGATAACTCCCAATCCAGGGAGGGGAACAGGAGCTTATGTCCCTTTCTACCTTGCCCATCTCCCAGACCCCAAAGTCCAGGAGGCCCTGAGGTGGTGACACTTTCTTTTGAGTGATCCGCTTATACCCCGGACTGCATAAGCACCCGGGGCTGATGGAACAGGCACTAGGGCGCTCTCACACACAGCAGAAATATTCAGCAACCTCACACACAGCACAGTGGTTTTCAGGTGTTAGAAGGGGAAGTGGTTTGAAAGCTCAGCTGTTGGAGGCCAGAGGTAAATAAAACAAAGCCCCACCCTGACACACTCGGCTTTTCGATGGGTTTATTAAGCCTACATGATGTTACTTACTTTTTGTTTGTTATTTTGCATCAGCCCTAGACACGATTTCTGCTGAGTTGCTGGGGCTATTGTAAAAATTACATACCAATACTTAGAGGGCTAGCTTGAGGCTTCCTTTTTCTCTCTCCTGGTAGTTCCATTTTTTACTACAGAGGCTTCGTTGTTCTCCTTGAGCTTTCTCCTCACACAATGGCTGCTCTTTATTGCCCCTTCTGCAGTAGACAGGTGGTTTGGCCACCACAAGTATTGCAAACAAATCGATCCTAGCTTAATTAGATATTTGGAACTTTGCCAAGTTACAAGCAAATTCTTCAGAAGGGACCTGAAGAAAAGAATGAAAAATTCACCTAATAAAGGGTAAAGCATTCCCTTATTTCTTCTCAGGCTTCCTTGAAACATATTCCCACAGTACTCTTACCTATAACGTATGGTCCAGTGGCACCAAATACCTTTGCATCGCTAGGTACACTTGTTGATTTTTATCTTCTTGGTTTAGAGTAAATAACTCATTCTGAATCTTTTTTTCTTAAGTTTATTTATTTATTTTGAGAGAGGAGGGGGAGAGAGAGAGAGAGAGAGCGAGTATGCAAGAGCTAGAGAGGGGCAGAGAGAGGGGGAGAGAGAGAATCCCAAGCAGGCTCCATGCTGTCAGCGTAGAACCTGATGTGGGGTTCGAACTCACCTCATGAACCACAAGATAATAACCTGAGCTGAAATCAAGAATTGGGTGTTTAACTGACTGAGCCACCCAGGCGCCCCTAACCCGATTATATCAGCCAAGGTATTAGCCTTTTCTCTGATGTTTGTATGATTTGTAAATATCACAATGCTTCTCTATCTCTAAGATGAAGATGAAATGAAAATAGTTAATAGAATAGACCTAGAGACAAAGGAAATATAGACAAGTTGATGGCAAAGCATTAGTCCACAGCCTGTGGGTGTTGTTTTAGCCTGATGCAGTTGACTGTATTCCATTATAAATGCACGCAATACCATCTCTAAGAAACCTCTCATCTTTGTTCTAATCCTATCTTTCCAAGCACCTGTTTACTTGAATATTCCATATCACAGGAATGGGAATATCCACAATTCCAGTGGTATCCACAATACCATTTCTATCAGAACCACCCACGTTGTTTTGAAGAATGAAAGTATTATAGTCATTTGAACTCTTGATTCACTTCTTTCCTTATATCTACTCTGGTACTGAGCACTTGAGTTCAGTGATATCAGAATTTTTCATGTCACATCCCGCACAGGCAAGGATAATATTATATGCATTGAATAAACCAAAAAAAAAAGTTGCTTGTGTCTGGAAGTAATTGCCCAGCGAGGCGTAGGGTGATCCCCACTGCCCCCAAGTCATTCATGATCAGTATCTCAACTCACTTATAACATCTGGGCACACAGTCTGGGAAGCTCAAGTGTAACGCATTCTTTCTTTAAAATGTCTCTTATATTTGTCCTTTTATTTCCATTTCCACGGCTACCATTTCACTCAAGTTCACTATCTCATACTTGAATTATTATAATATCCTCCTAACTGTTTTCCTTGCCTTTCTTCAAATTATCTTTGGTGGTGCCACTTAGTACTTTTGGCATGAGCCTACAATTGTTTCTCATTACCAATGACAGTCAAACCCAAATTCTTTTGTCAGGATTTCAAAGAAAAGAAATTCTGTGGGCCGATCCTACCCATTAAACTTGTTCCCTACTATTTCCCCCAACAACCTCTATTCAAGTTAAATTAACTTATTCATTGACTATCACCAACATTGTCACACTTCTTATATTTGCTCTGCTTCCAGAAGATCCTGGTGGTCGTAATTAATAGTTGTAACCACTTGAGTAGCCTTGTAGTCTTTAGTATGTGACTATGTGTTAGGTACTACACCAGCCTTCATAGCAACATTATTCCAATTTTATCGATAAGAAAGTTGAAACTCACGTTAAGTAATTTGGCCAAGGAGAAAAATTGATTAAGTGGTAGAGAGCTAAAACTTTAAATCTCAGTCTGACTTCCAATGTGAGTTTGGCTTCCTCTGAACTCACAACATGTCTTTATAAACCTCTAATTTGACAATTAATAATTTGTTATCATATGATAATCCTCTGATTATTCTTTTTTGTTCTCTGATTCTTGCATTGATACATAGCTGTCTGCATTTTTATCTTTATTTGTCCAACTGGGCTGAGAATCTTTGACTGTAAAACTTGTATCCCCCATAATTCTCAGGTATTTTTTGTCTCTATGGACATGACATTTCAATTTCTCAATTTCTGAATTTTTGCCAAAGCATTATAGTTCCTCCTCAAGAGATTGGCTTGACACTAATGACTTTTACTTTCTGTATTTGCTTTCATTCTTTTGCCAAAGTTATTTAATACCTTAATTTTTCAATTTCCAGATTGTTATAATATCAAAAAGCCCCAGTGTCTTCTTTAGTCTATGAAAGTCCAGAATGTCCAGTAGATTTTCCAAGACATATTTTGTCTTTAAATTATATATTTAATCGCATATTCTAATGTTTGTTTTTAAATCCATTCTTAACCTCAGAGCTAAGTAAGTAGTATAATCGTCTCATTAACCCAGATTTGAGCCTTAGTAGCAATATGAATAATATTATTTAATATAAAAGTATCATTTAAAATCCTGCATGCTTAAAATTTATGTGTCTGAGAGGTTTAGAAACAAAGGTTTCTTGATTGGTCTGATCCTCTGAAACTGTGCTATCCAATACCATGCCTACTAGCCTCATGTGGCTATTTAAATTTTAATTAATTAAAATTAAATACAATTTAAAATTCAGTTTTTCAGTTGCATTAACCACATTTCAAGTGTCCAATAACAGAAGATGGTTAATGACTACCGTATTAAACAACACAGATAAAGAATATTTCTACATCACAAAAAATCCTATTGGACAGTACTTCTCTAGAAACTTATCAACAGTTCTGTTGAGAAATATATATTTGATGTCATTGATAGCAGCTGATAATACATTAACTATAGGTTTCTGCAATAAGTAGCTGTCATACATTAGGGGTTCATCCATCTTTTTTCTTTATAATGTTTATTCATTTTTGAGAGATGGAGAGAGAGCATGACTCAGGGAAGGTCAGAGAGAGAGGGAGACACAGAATCTGAAGCAGGCTCCAGGCTCTGAGCTGTCAGCACAGAGCCCGATGCGGGACTTGAACCCACGGACCGTGAGATCACTACCTGAGCCAAAGTTGGACACTCAACCGACTGAGCCACCGAGGCGCCCCAGTGTTCATCCATCTTTTAAGCACTCAGCATAACACCTTGTGCCTAATAAGTGCTCAAAAATGTTTAACATGTGTTTGTAGACTAAAGATGGCTCTTTACTCAGTTACCTGGTATCATAGTATATATTTGTTTTAAAAGTAAAGATTTAAGCAGCAGAAAGAAACAAACTATTCTATAAGGAAGTAGTCTACATTTCATGAATTCTGCCAAAATGCTCAATGTAAATCTGTGGCAAATCGTTGACAGCCCTCTGCCCTGCTTGGACAGCTGTGGATGACATCTGCATCAAATCAGCCAAGAGTTATTTATTTTCGAAATGTGCACTGACCTGCTTCTAAGCCCAAAGGGTAAAAATGTCACCTTTGTTCATTTCTCAAGAAAAATATTTTTAAGATCTGTGCTGACTGTGAAAGGAAAAGCTGCTCCTTGGGGTGTTATCCATAATTCCCTCCTCATTTCAGACTTTCTGGCAGTCATCATTTCTGCCCCATTCGTAGCTGTGATATGAACAGAAAGCAATTCCATTGCCACACAAGCCACATTGGTCTCTCTTCTTCCAAGGAATTTAAATTGATTGTTGAGTTTTTGTTTATGTACTGTGTGATTTTATAATTATCTTAGCATTTCAAGGACTGTGAGCTTCTTGACACAATAGAACTGTTTGATTCAGTCTTACAGTTCTATTACCTAGGACATGGCCCCATAAAAGACAATCAATAAATACTTTTACATATATAAATTAATGAAGATTAACAAATGTGTAACCTTGACTGGAATTGAGTGGTTTTTGTTTTTTGGTTTTGTTTTGTTTCATTGTTTTTTGTTTTGTTTTGTTTTTTGTTTTTTGTGGGTTTTTTGGGAGAGAGAGAGAGACAGAGAGCATGCACGTAAGAGAGGCAGAGAGAGAGGGAGGGAGAGAGAATCTTAGGCAGACTCCACGCCCAGCACAGAACCCAACTCCGGGCTTGCTGGATCTTGTGACTGTGAGATCATGACCTGAGCCAAAATCAAGAGTCAGACACTTAACCGACCAAGTCACCAGGAGCTTCCAGAATTGTCTTTTAAGTATCAATAATATTTTACTAATTACAATCAAAAACAAGACAATTTTAATGAGTGACCTTTTCTCAGATTCCTCATAAGTCCATGTAAAATAAGACTGATATATGTAATGATGGAGTAATTATTATGGAACTAGGTAGAAAATTCTGTTAGGGTACCTAGAAAGAAGACTGGATATCATCAAACATTTGGAGTCCACAGTTAGTTTATTTGAAGAATCATCACAAATAACAGGAAAGCCCAAGTTCCCTGGAAACAAATCTGGCACATAAAATCTAGAGAAGGGCTAGAGCAGCGGTTCTCAATGTGGTCTGAGGAGCCTCAGGGATCACCAAATCCTTTCCAGGGCATCCACAAGGTCAAAACTATCTACATAATAATACTAACATGTTATTTGCCCTTTTCATTCTCATTCTTTCATGATCATTCAGTGGAATTTTCCAGAGGCTACCTAATTATGTGGAAAAGCTTTTAAGATATTCTTCCCTTTTCCAACTACATATCTGTGTGAGACCATATCTTCATATAATTCAACCAAAACAATATGTCACAACAGACTGAATGGAGACCAAACATGAGCATACAGCTGTTTTCTATTACACCATACATTAAAGACATTTGCAAAAATGTGAAACAATGCTGTGCCTCTCCCTAAACGTTTTGTTTTGGAAACCAAACTTTTCATAAAAGTGTTATTCACTGGGGCGCCTGGGTGGCGCAGTCGGTTAAGCGTCCGACTTCAGCCAGGTCACGATCTCGCGGCCCGTGAGTTCGAGCCCCGCGTCGGGCTCTGGGCTGATGGCTCAGAGCCTGGAGCCTGTTTCCGATTCTGTGTCTCCCTCTCTCTCTGCCCCTCCCCCGTTCATGCTCTGTCTCTCTCTGTCCCAAAAATAAATAAACGTTGAAAAAAAAAAAAATTTTAAAAAAATAAAAGTGTTATTCACGTTAATATGTAATGACTTATTACTGTTATTTTAAATGAGTCACTCAATAAACAAACATTGTCTCAGTTATTACCCACAATAACAGAAGCTCCTTGAGGTCGTCCGATAATTTTTAAGCATGCAAAGCGGTCTTGAAACCAAAGAGTTTGAGAACTACTGCTCTAGACTATGGTGAGTACAGATAGAAGATAAATGGGCTCCCAGACAATGATTAACTCAAGAAGAGAAAGATCAAATAGAACACTCTTTCTAAGTTGGCCAGACTCTACTAAAGATGCTGACCATGGTTCTTCATCCAATCAACTAAATTACCCACAGCTTTTTGGAGGCTACATCTAAGTCTTCCTTTACTCTCTTCTCATAAACCAAACCATTCATTTGCCCAGCCAAGTATTAGCTAGCTCTTACCAGTTGCATACAAATTGTTTTCTCTCATACAATATGTACTCTAAAATGCCGCATTTACAATGGTTTCAAACGAGGACTCAATTTTACGTTACAGAGATGGTTGGGGCTGCCAGCAGCTGGGGCTGAGGTTGGATATGTGGTAGTGGCACACAGATACCATTTCTGAGACCTGATGCACATCATCCATGGGCTATTGCAAAGAGAATGGGTAGACCAGTGTCCAAAACAGTCCCAACTCATTTTCCCAGTATCTTATTAGTTTGTTTAGTGTCATATGATTTATATTTTTAGATAACATGGGCTAATATCAGGAAAGTTTATATTAAATTGGTCCCTTTTGTAAAATACTTCAATGTCCAATTTTTCAAAAATCTGACTTAACTAAAGGGCATTGGCATGCCTGTGTGTGTGTGTGTGTGTGTGTGTGTGTATGTGTGTGCATGCATGTATGTATGATCTCAAGTATCTTTCAATCTCCTTCTTTCAACCACTCTTATCTTTGGCTCAGAGGAAGGTCATCATTTCTGACTGATGTACACTGATCCATTCACCAGGAGCTCAGAGCAAGGCCAGTTTGAGAACATACTTCTCTGTGTCTCAGTAGCTTCTCTCTATCTTGCATCCTGCTTAAAATCACTTTTCAAGTCCTATCACCTATGTAACAATCTATTATTGCTTGGGTGACCCAATCTTACCTAGAGGCCATCTCAAAGGCATCCCACACCAGGCTGATGGCAATGTGGTCTAGTGACTGAACCCAGCTGGACAGAGTACAGCTGGGAATTGCTGATTCTGTGAGAACTTAGACTTCCCTGTCTCAGTTCCTGGCTCTGTGAAAGAGAAATATTTGGCTGTACCTCTGTTTACCTCCCAGCCATGTAAGAAGAATTTTGAGAATTATGTAGCCTTTGAGCAACTCCGGATTAGCACTTCATCCAATCCAAACAATCCTTCTCCCAGTATTTACACTGTTTTCTACCCATGCCTCAAGTGGCATTTCTGAATCATTCTAATGCATGGTCATTTCTCACATCTGGCCTGCTTATTTCGCATTTGAAATATACTGCCCTATAATAGTATTGTTCTATGAATTTTCCAGAAATACATCATCTGTCTTCCAAACAGCCTTGAGTTTCTTGAGGGCAGAGGTTCTGTCTTATTCATCTTTGACCACAGCACCAGACAGAATGCTTCGTAGCCTGAAAGGTACTCAGATACAAAAGACTGACCCAACATTTATTCCATACCTGCCATGTGCCAGGCACTGTGCCAGGTGGTTTTGCATATATTGTGTAATTTAATCCTTGAATTGGATGAAAGGACTTGTCCAAGGTAACACGGCAATCTGAGAGCGACAATGGTTGGGGCTGGCAGCTGAAGCTTTTGGCTCTGAGCTGAGCAATATTTTTTCTGTTTCATCACACTGCCTCCCCCAGTACATAAGTCTTAATTAATAGCTCTTCTCATCTTTTCTTTCTTCCTCCTCTTCCTAATCAATATCAATCAATATCAGAATATAAAACTTGAATATATTTTCCTTTTAAGACGGAAAGATATTTGTACAAGATTATGCTCTATTCTTATTATGGCTTGCCTGAGGCCATCAGTCATTCTACTCTCTCACTAATACTATAGCCTAATAATTTTTCAATGGTGGGATGCTGGAGCACTTGAGTGGCTCAGTCGGTTAAGCATCTAACTCTTAATTTTGACTCAGGTCATGATCTTGCTGTCGTGGGATCGAACCTCATGTTGGGCTCTGCACTGGGTGTGAAGCCTACTAGGTCTCTCTCTCTCTCTCTCTCTCTCTCTCTGCCCCTTTCCCTCTCACTCTAAATAAATAAATCAGTCAGTCAGTCAGCAAGCAAGCAAGCAAGGCAATTTCAAGTATATACATCAGAGGGTTGTGTAGGGGAAACAAGAGGTTCTCACATACCCATTCCCTCCTCTACTAGAGTGGTTTTAACTTATATCTATTTTAACACAAATTTCATTTGGAAGAAAGTCTTGTACAACTTTTAAAAATCTTGAAATCTTCTAAAACCCAATCTCAGGCCTTGGGTGCTGTGTTGCTATAGGCAACACTCTCAGCAAAGAGGTAAGATCCGGCCTAACCATTACTAGATATCCTATGCTATACAGGTCAGAATTTGGAGAAGACCAAACATTCATCTGGCAGGACTATCCCAGTCATGCAACTATGGAGGGCAAACTCACTTCACCAAATTTATGCCTTAAGGAATGCTACCAAATTGTACATGCACTAAAACATTTCCTCTATTGGTCTGCTATAGCAATATCTGAATCCCTACCCACAAGGCCTGAGATTCTAGTAATTATAAACTCTAGAGGAAACAATATACAGAAAAAAAACAAAAACAAAAAACAGTGTATTTACGGATCCAAAGACTGGGAATCAAATCCTGCCTTAGCTGTTAATTTCTCTGTCTGTCCATCACTGAAATGGAGATGACAATCCATGCTTCAATATTTAGTATGTTTTCAGCAAATTTTCTCTGGATAGATAGATAGACATTTGAATGGATAGGCAGACAGGTGGATGGACAATTGGATAGCCATTGAGCATATGTAAAATTTTCTGACATATATCACTTACAGTATAATCAAAAGGCCAGATTTCATATCTTAAAGCAACACAAATCTATTCTCTTATAGTTTCATAAGTCAGAAGTCTAAAACAGATCTCACTGAGTCAAAATCAAGGTTCAAGCTGTGTGTGTTCCTTCTGGAAGTCTCATGGAGAATTCATTTCCTTGCTTCTTCCAGCTTCTAGAGGCTGCCTATATTCCTTGGCTTATGGCTTCCTTCTATCATCAAAGAAAATAATGGTTGGTGCAGGCTTTCTCAAGCTGCATCACTCTGGTATTGACATTCCTGCCTCCCTCTTCTCTGCATAAGACTCTTATAGTACGTTAGGCCAACCAAGATAGTCCACAATAGTCTCCTTATCTCAAGATCCTTGACTTAATTGTTTTCCTGCAAATTCCCATTTGCCATATAAGGTAGCATATTAATCATCTAGGGTTAAGAGGTGGACATCTTTGGGGGACCATTATTTTGCCTACCACACTATGAGATGGTTTAGGTTATATTGGGAGTAGTGTAAGGTGACTCAGAGATTCTTGTTCTTGATTGACCATTAGAATCATTTAGGAACTTTAAAGAAAACAAATGCCCAGGCACTCACCCAAATACTGTGATTTAACTGGACCACATAGACCTAGCCATCAGCATTTCCTAAAAGTACCCCCAGATTACTCTATTGTGAAGGCATGTTTGAAAACTACTGGGTGGGGGCGCTTGGGTGGCTCAGTCGGTTAAGCGCTCCACTTCAGTTCAGGTCATGATCTTGCTACTCATGGGTTCGAGCCCTGCCTGGGGCTCTATGCTGACAGCTCAGAGCCTGGAGCCTGATTTGGATTCTGTGTCTTCCTCTGTCTCTGCCCCTCCCCTGCTCGCGCGCTGGTTCGTTCTCTCTCTCTCTCTCTCTCTCTCTCTCTCTCTCTCAAAAATAAACATTTAAAAAAAATTTTTAAAAGGAAAAAAAGAAAGCCACTGGGTGTATTTAAGAAAGTGGATTTGGACCATCACACAAACTTAAGTTTAAGAGCCTCTTCAGCCCCTTAGGTTACTCACTTTACCTTTCCAAACCAGAGTACCCTTATCTATAAAATGGGCATAATAATTATATAAGGACTAAATTAGGTAATATATATAAAATTCTGGGTGCTTGCCTGGCATATGTTAATCACCCAATAAAACGTAGCTGTAATTATGAATTTTATAGTATGGGTCAAATTATATCCCTAAGTTATGGCAAAAGTAAATATCAAAAGTGATTCTCCAGGGATATACCCCAAACTCACCCCTCTTGATCAGACTCAAAGGAGCTTAGAGCTCTAACTCATTCTGCTTAGATCATCTGCAAACTGACACAGCTCAGGAGAGTTGTTAGTTGTTCATTTGGTTCTGGCAAAGGCTGATTTCTCCTCGGATTTTTCTCCTTTCATAGCTACTCCCTTCGCACAACACAGACTAGGTCTGTGGGACAAATCAGATTAGCATCATGTGTAGACAACCAGTTGTCTCCACTTGTCAACTTAAGGAATGATATATGCCCTGAGTCCCAACCTAGGACAGTCTTTAGTCCTACTGGTGCATTATGTCTTTCCTTTAGTAAGAGGGTATCAGCCCCTGTCCTCTAAAAGACCCAGTTCACATTCCTAGAATACCCAGCCCAGCCCCAGCACAGCCCATGACATGGGACATTCGATCAGAACTGACCCCAGTCCATGTGCAGCAGCCATACCCTGTCCCATGGAGAAATGAGATGCTTTGCATGATGCCACCACAAAGGAAAGCCCCTACACTATCCCATTTTATTTTCATGCATTGCTGAGATTAGAATGCACAAAAAGAACCATTCTAATTTTATAGTGAGAAAAGGCTATATTTAACTAAATCCCAGAGAAGTCATCAATTGTAGTACTGAGTGTTTTTAAATTTTATTAGCTTCCAAAATTTAAAAAAAAAAAAGAGATTACATCATAAGTGAGGGATCTTGCTTTATTAACTTCTGGAGTCAAAAAAGAGAAAAAGTGAAGGGAAATTATATCATATATAAGAAAGACCTCATACATTTTTTGTCTTGTATTTTCCTTTGCTAGCCTCTGTTTTTTAGCTTCTAGGGAATTAAGGGGAAATACCACATCAAAAAATATTGACTCTGGTGATTTAAAATTAAAATTTGTGGTTCTTAGTATTAAGGAAAACCGGAGCCTCATGATTCTATTTCCTCTTCCTTCAGTTCTTGAAAGAGGCTGGCAGCACATTGCTGTAAGTGACAGTATTTCCAAAGTTGGCCTGTCAGTGGTGTAGAGCACTTTTGGAAATCTTTCTATCCCTCGTGAGGCAGAAGCCACGTTTTGCTTTGTCATTTTGGAGAATTTTTTTAAATACAAAAAAACAATAGTAAGCAGCACAAAGAAATGTATAACACCAATGGGTCCAGCCACCAAGAAGTCTCATCTTTGTTTGAAGTCTTTTCCAATCTGAAATGAATAAACAGTAGGATTAAGTTGAAGTCAGTCATCATTCCCCCCCAGTTCTGTTTCCCACTGTTGCTTCCCCAAGACAGTCTCTATTGTGATCTCACTGTGACTCTTTTGAGGTTGCTTTTTTGTCTACTAGCAAAGGTCAGTTCTCGTCCTGACTTGTGTGACCAGGACCCCAAGCCCCAGAAGCTGGAGACAATGACTGCTCCAGTTAAGAGTCACCCCCGGCTGTTGACTGGATCTTTCACTTCATACAGATCTGGTTACTGACCCCGGAAGAAATGCCCTAGGTTTTGTGTGTGTGCCAAGGACAGACATGGCCTACACAACCAGCTCAAGCCTTCTGTTTTCTGGTTCCCATGTGGGCTTCTCAAGGTGAAAGGCCTTCCCCAGCAAAAGGCACTTTAGGTCAGTCTTACTGAATTCAAGAGAAACAACCCAATGAAGAGAATCCAGCAGAATTTCAAGGGCTCTTGGGTTGCAAGTCAAATGCTTCATCAGACAGATGATTTCAATGAGCCAAATAGTTACAGCAAAACATGGAGGCCCGGTGAAGTTCCAGCGAGTTGTTGCACTGAGAAACCAGACTTTTCAAGGAAAGTCAAAAATCTGAATGTTTACATGAAATCACTCTAGTTTTTACATTCCCCATTTTTTAAATATATTTAAAGCCTTAAATCTACAATAAAGCGTAAGCAATAGTACAACAAACAACCATATTCCCTTCAGCTAGATTCACCCAAAGGTTAACACTTTGCCACATTATACGTATATGTAGAATGATTTTCTGAACCATTTGAAAGTTAGCTGTGCAAATTATGACAATCATTCCTGAAAATTTAAGCATACATCACCTTAATAACAAGGGCAGTCTCCATTTTAACGATAATACCATTATCACACCTAAGAAAAGTAAAAATTTCTTTATCATTTAATTGCCCACTTTAAAATTTCTCCAGTTGTCCCAACATTATTCTATAATTTTGTTTTGTTCAAACCAGGATCCAATCAAGCTGTACATACTGCATTTTATTATATCCCTTTGGCATCTTTTAATCTAGAAGAGTTCCCCTACCTTTTTATGTTTTTCAAAACTATTTTTAATTGTTGCTAATGAATATGATTTATATGAATTTGTGTATGTGTGTGTACGCATCCTGGTACACACAGGCCACAAAAGCAGGTCCACACTCCAGATTCATGCTGGGAGGCCTATCTCTGCACCCAGGTATGGTCCATCCAAAGTCCCACTTCCAAAAGCATATATATATATATATATATATATATATATATATATATAGTCTTTATTAGTGCATTTACCTATTAGGCATGGAAAGATGAGAAAGAGAATTCTTTCTTTCATTGCCATTTGTTGAAGGCTTTAGCACTGACTAGTGTTAAGAATGAATTAGATGAGAATCACTTGGGAGAGGAAGTGGCTACAAATGAGATTGTGGGGCTCTACCCTAAATCTACCAAATCTGAAATCACTCTTTTCTTTTAATGTTTATTTTATTTATTTTTGAGAGAGAGAGAGAGGGAGACACAGAATCCGAAGCAGGCTCCGGACTCTGAGCTGTCAGCACAGAGCCCAATGCAGGCTTGAACCCACAGACTGTGAAATCATGACCTGAGTGAAGTCGGATGCTTAACTGACTGAACCACTTCAGCACCCCACACTTTTGTTTAAGTTTATTTATTTAGTGAGAGAGAGAGAGAGAGAGAGAGAGAGAGAGAGAGAGAGAGAGAGCGCACAAGCGGGGAAAGGGCAGAGACAGGAGAGACAGAATCCCAAGCAAGCTCCACACTGCCAGCACAGAGCCTGATGCGAGGCTCGAACGCATGAACTCAGATCATGACCTGAGCCGAAACCAAAAGTAGGATGCTTAGCCAACTAAGCTACCCAGGCGCCCCAGGAATCACACTTTTAAAAGTACCTTCACTTATTCTTCAGAACACTAAACTTTGAGGACTACTAAAGACACAGAGATAAATGAAGAATTGGGCCCTCCGGCCAGCAAGTTCGAGTGGACCAAGACATAAAACCATGAGTACTCTGATGCCATGAGTACTCTGAATGGCTGAGGAAGTGTCAGAGAAGGCTTTGGTGGGGGAGGTAACCTCTGAGTGGGGTTTGAAGAAGACTGGGTTACCCCAGGTGAAGAGGAAGGGGAAGAAGGTATGGAAATAGAATGAGAAGCTTAGCCGCATGCAGCTGGAGATGTGACATGGCACGAGCTGATGAAGGAAATCCTCATAGTCCATGTTAAGGAGTTTAGATTTTTTTTTTTTTTTTTTTTTTCTGAAGGATTGGAGAGCCACTGAAGGGCTCTGGAGACACGATCCAGTTCATCATAGGAAGATCACACTGGGAAGCCTTGGGAAGAAAGGATTAGAGGCAGAACAATTTCATAAGAAGCCACTGCAGCTAAAGAGACAGTGATGCAGGCAGCACACTGGGGAGGGAGGGTAAGTGGGGTTCAAAAGACACTTCATAGAAGCCACAGGACACGCTGCTGAAACATGCATGCACGCAGGAGTCAGAGAAGCGAGTCCAAGGCTGATCCTCGGCTCACTGTTTGTCTCATGTAAATAGGTGCCCGCGATGCCTGTTGGACATTCAGGTGAAGATGTCCCTGAGGTTAGGTGGTCACCTGGCCAGGAGAGTAAGCGAGTACCTCAGAACTGAACACATGCACCGTGAGACGATGCACCTGGGGCAGGATGGTGAGGGGAGACAGGCTCTAGATCAGACAGAAGGCTGGGTCGCACATGTGTGCTCAAGAAGGACCTTGCAAGCCCACTTGAATGGGTACGACCAACCAGTACGAAACCCCATGGTTTTGTTGACACCCCTGTGCCCTTTGCCTACTTCTAGCACATTGATTTTCTCTCTCCACTCTTCTCAATAGCGGTCTCCAAAATGGAGTGAACACAACAGAAGGAGGGCTCAAGATAGTTTGTTGGACAAGGAGGGAAATTGTTAGCGGGATTATATGTTTAAAATCTCACCTTTGCTTTTCTATTTTTGCTTACACTTTATCATGGGTAAAGTATATTTGCAAAGTAATGCACTTGTGTGTGTGGACGGTTAGCTAGATAGATAAGGCTCACTAAAAGATATCCACCTACTAGGGGCATGTGCTCTAATATATCTTACTGCTAGCTACACATAATCAAAAATCTTGAGTGGCCACTCTTCTGCATGACAAAAACTCAAGAAAGGAGAGCCTCCAGGAGGAGAAGGGGAGAAATGGGCCCGGGTCTCGCATGCCGACTTCTCAGAGACTGCTGGCATCTTTCAAAAAGTTTTGCCGGTTAGCAAAACCCCACACAGCAGAACCCCTGGAAGCTATTCAAGTCCTTGTACCTTTTCTTATTTTGAATGCATATGTAGAATCTAAGAAGCTGAGCGTTGGAAAAACCTTTGATATTGATCAGCTAGTTTTCTGCTTCCCCGAGAAGCAAAAAGAAAGGGCAGGTTGGAGGAAGGAGGGTGGGGTCAGAGGGATCCAGGGTGGAGGAAAGTAGAGAAAAACCATCTTTTTTTTCACACACTAACCTGGAGCCTGTCCTGCCCCTTGCAGGTTGTAATGTTTGTCTGGTTTGTGTGTGGGAATACTGAGGGGTGGAAGGGGAGGGAACTGTTACAGTTACAGAAACTAAGCGGACCTGTTTCTTGGCTTCTCTCCTATGTGATGCATTCTCATCCCAGTTACCAGTGTGTCTGGACACACTGGGGAGTTTTGACAGCAGATAGTGAACTCACTCTGGGAATTTACACTTTACATAACCTGTGATCAGAGCCTGATTGGCTTCAAGACAAAGCTCCTGACACGGGCAAGTCCATCAGCCGGGCGGGGCCAGTTTGGGGAGGGTGTGGCCTCAATTTGTGCTTCACCTGCGGCTACTTAGTCTGAGCGGTGGTGAGGCTGGGGCTCTCCTGACAAATGTACTCCCTTGCTGAGCAAGCCAGGTCGAAGCCCACCCAGTCTGCCTTCACACCATCTCCAGATCCTCATGGGAAGGGAAGCCATCAGGATTGTGCTAAAGCCTAACTTGAGACCAAATCATTTTCACTCCCAAACACATTCATGATTTGTTTTCCGAGTAAGTCCCTGGAGACCGTCAAAGGCACAGCACAGCAGGCATAGCCACCAGAACCAGATCACCTCTCCTTGAAAGGTGGCTCCACTGGCCATTGGCTTCGTGTCTCTTCTTGAAGAACTAAAATGTTAACTGTCACTTTTTTTAATTGAGAGGAAATAAATGTTATAATTGCTCAGTTCAGGAACACTAAGTACAGCATTTAATTTAGAGAACAGAAAAGCAGGCACGTTGACAGGCCACACGTATAAACAGTCCCATGCTGCAGACAGAAATAGGGTAAGGTTTCTCAACCTGGGGTACAGGTGAAGATGACGGTCAGATAGGAATACTAGAAGAATTTACCTGGGTTGTAAAGATAGAAATTCTGGCATCCTAAATAGGTATTGTTACAGGTAGCAACGAGCTGAGTAAGCTGACTTCCTCCAGCCTCCTAACATAACCCCTGACTCACTACTTTTCCCCCTATGGTATTTTATTTCCTTGTGTTGCACAATAGAGCTGCACATAATGGAGAAGAATGAGCCTGGTTTTCAAGTCCACAATGAAAGGGCTATTCATTTGAGACCTTCATCATTTGCTTAGAATTGCTCTTGCTGGAGGAGGGGAGAGTCCTAAACATTTAATAAGAGAGCCAGAAGCATTGAGGTGTTAGCTATAATTCTGCAGCAGATGTAATGTAAGATCTAGTATTTGAGTTAAGAAACCTTCGAATGATTTTATTTTAGGAAATTGCTCAGGTTTCCTTGTAATTTGTTAAAAGCTTTAGTGAGTAGCTACAAAAATAATGAAAAGTAGGTGTTTGAATAATAACGCAATATTACACTATTGTTTCCCTTTAAAAATACAATGCAAGTAGTTCTTTCCGACTCCATCCTCTGGTAGCACCATCTCAAGAAGGATTATATGTGAAGAAAAATATACCTCTCATATTTTGTATTCTTTCCTTTAAATGAAGGGGAAAAATACTGCTGCTATACAGTGACTTAAAAATCTTACATTAATTTGCTGCTTCACAAAAATCGTTGCATGTATCCAGAGCACCCAGTAAAACAGGCTTAGGCCAGAAAAAATGCTTTCACTTTTGCATGTTCTGATTATAAGCCACATAACATCGAGGGGCATGGGGAGAGCCAAATGGAATTTGTATCATCATTATCATGGTTTTATCAAATAATAAATTATTGCATATTTCTTCCTTTGTGAGGAATTATAAAAATAGAGAAAAATTGTTTATTATTATGTAATAATAAGATCAACTCAATATAAGATAGATTCAGGTAAGTATCTACACTTTTCATTTATTTCAGGAACATTTCATTATGTTACCAAACTCACCTCATAGTGTTTTACTTATTTTTATTAAATCTCCAAACCTTTCAGACACTACCAATGAGCATAGCTACCATTCAATTTAAATACTTAAATTTTTAAATATGATCTTTGTAAATGTGTACATTTCTTCTCCCCTATTTTAGAGCAAAATTTATTTCTATCTCACAGAGGTGTAAATTGCTGGGTTCACCTTTTCCTGGGACACATGCATAAAAAAAGTAACTACCCCACAAACTACGAAGCCTCCCTTGGCCCGTAATAAATTAATTCACTCAACAATGTTTATAAAGTGCCTCTGTGTGCCAGGCACTGTACTAGGAACTATGGATCAAAGACCAGCCACAGCCCCCACCCTTAAAAAGCTCAAGGTCTAGTGAGAGAGACAGACTTGTCTCCAAAAACTGAAAGATACCTCAGAAGCCAGAGCAAGGACATCCTGCCAAGTCTTAAGGGACTGAGTTCAAATGGAGATGACATCTCCACTGGGCTTTGGGGCTCGCACAGGAGTTTACCAGGTAAATGTGAAGAGAGGAGATGCATTTCACGAAGGCAGGGCATGTTCTGGGTTCGGGGAGTTATTGTTTTGTTGGTATCTTTGGCATCAGAGGGAGGTTGGTGGGCAAGAAAAAAAACATAAGACTGACTTTGAAACCTTAATATTTCTTCTCTTTCTGTCTTTCCCTCTCTCATCCGGCAAAATCCCAGGACAGTAGAGTTGCCCCCTGATGTCAGGACCCAGGCCCCCTTCTGGCTCTGCCACCCCTAGAGCATTGCTCTCCTTCCTCTTCAGTGAGCCGCAGCGGCTCAGGCCCCCACAGCATTGCAGCCAGCAGGAAGGGGAAAGTGTGCTAGGTTAAGGGTACTATCCAGGAGCTACATAAATCTCTTCTACTTTGATCCCATTGGCCAAATCTTAGTCATATGACCACATCTAGTGGCAAGAGGGGCTAGAAAATGTTTTCTTCTGTGTAGTCATATGCCTGGATAAAAATGCAAGAATTCTCTTGCCATAAACTGGGCGTTGGCAAATTTTTTTCTGCAAAGGGCCAGATAGTAAATATTTTAGGCTACATACAGCCTTTGTCATGTGTTGTTCTTTTTAGATTCTGGGTTGTTGTTGTTTTTTTTTAACTCTTTATAAATGTAAAAATCCATTCTTAGCTTAGCTTATACAAAACAAGCCATAGGCCAGAGCTGGCACATGGGCCATGGTTTACAATCCCCTGCCGTGGAAGGGGAGGAAACCAGACGGGGAGGGAAGTGACCATCTCTGATGCGACTGCTACAAGATTATAAACACTAAGAAGAATCTTGTCTTGTTCACTTTTCTAGTCTCAGTATAGTGCTTGGCCCATACAGTAGGTGCTTAATGTTTACAACTGATGGATGGATGGGTGGATGGATGGATGGATGGATGGATGGAAGGAAGGCAAGGAGGTTAATTTAACAACCGCAATTTGTTAAAATCCCACTTAGTCCCAATGGTAGTCTCTCAACAGAGATTGTGACTTGAATACTCCAGTCGTTCCAGAGTTTGAAGGAAAGTTTAACCAACAGCAGAAAAGAGTGAAACCACTGGGCTTTCCGCCACATGCACCCCCATCAGCTCATAGAGCCGAGCACTCATTTCATCTCCCAGTTGCAGATGAAGTTAAGTCCCAAATCTTCCATGGCTCAGAGTGGACCTCCCTAATCGACAGCCCTCTCTCTGACCCCTCCTGCAGGAGGGCAGCCCCAGGTGTGTAACAGGTTCCAGAACCACAGCCTTCTGGCTCCTCCCCTTGCATGCCAGAGTGGCGGGCCGGAGAACCTCGTTCTGAATTTGTCCTTAAAACTGTCATATGCTTGGTGGGAATGTCAGCAGAAGCGTCCAGGCTGAACAGACAGTTTTTAGTTCCCCTTATTCTCCCCCTTCTTACTCAATATCCTGAGGACATAAAAGAACTTTTCTTGACTCGGTCAGCCTAGTGGGGGGAGGGAGGGGTGGATCACTCAAGCATTCCCCTGGACATCACCCTGCCAGGCATCAGAAAGTTCCACAGTCCTCAGACTCTGCATGCTGAGCAGACGCAACAGCCCAAAGTGAGGGGGCGCAGCCCCTGGCCCCAGGAAGATGAGCCACATGAGGCCATCCCCCCCACCTCATTCTGCAGGAGTCAGGTAACCGCTTCTTTCAAATAAATTTGTGAGTTTTTACAGCAGGATTTGGTGCCATCTCCAAATTTTGGCAGTATCAACTGTGATAGCTGAAATAACTAAGAGAAAGACACATTCTGCTGGAAAATAGCCAAAGAGGTGTTCATCAGACACTAAAACACAGTCTCGTTGTGGCCAGAGGGTGCTAAGCAGATAAAAATGTGTCTGTCACTTGCTGTTTCGTAACTGAATAGGGCCTCTCACATGTTCCTGTTCCAGCCTCTGGTTCAGCTGCTCTTAAACGAAGTCTTACAACAGAACAAGAAACTTGGTCCTATTGGGCACAGACGATTTAGTTCACCCTGGCTCCTAACAAGTGTGTGCTCGTTCTTTTGATGAGGAGGAGCAAATTTCAATTTCCCCTCAACCTTAAGATCTGGCAGGGGGTGGGGACTCGTGTGAAATTTCTACACAGACCAGGGAAAGGAAGCTAGGCCGCCATCAACCCTGCCATCTCAGAAGGAGTCCTGGCAAACAGGGACAAAGGATGACAAAGGACTACAAATGATCTGAGGAGATCTTTCAAAGTGACAGTAACTAAAAACAAAATTCAGTTGGAGACTTTGGCCCTCTCATATGAGTTTCTGCCTCTTCTGAAGAATTCATAAGGCCTTTTCCCATCCTTTTCATGAGAGTTATGATGAGGTATTTCACAGAAGAGCATGGGCCTCTTACTCTGCCTCCTACCAGCTATGTGACTTTGGGTGAGCCACTTAACCACTCTGTGCCTCAGTTTCCTCTAAAAAATGAAGACAAAAGTAGTACTTACCTCAGTGAGCTGTTGTAAGTATAAAATTATATAAAGTTATTGTTTACTAATATGTAATAGTAGATTGTTAATATTTGCCACTTAAAGCAGTTTGGCATTAGGTAGAGATTATTCCATGTGTAAAAATAGATAGGTTTATGAACACAAGGCAAAGTCATGGCTGTGCTTTTCTGTCCATGCTGCAAGACCTGTCAGGAGAGGTTTTATGTAGACCAAAACATGTGCATATAGGAGGCAAGGAATAAACTTCAAATATGATAATAACCCAGAAATTAATGTTACAGGTGAGGGGCAAGAGGAAGACATCATTCTTTCGAGTAAAACCACATCTTTAAAAATCCTCCACTAAAAGTTATCACGAATATCAAAGGCATTGCAGTGTATTCGAGAGACATCCTGGGAGAAGTCAGCCTTCTGTTTTAGAAACAAAAGTCTGGGAAGGATTCCATTTCTCTAGGGGAATTATTTACAAGACTCAAATTCATGCTGCCTGCTTGTCACTTCCATCCACTTAACTACCAGGAGCTTCAAATGCTCCACAGCTCCTGCCCACATCCCATAGGCCCCTTCTTTGGACTTCGGAGCTCAATAAAGTTGTTTCTAGGGGAAATTCACTCTTGAACGTTATGGTGGTCCCATCGAGCAGTCACACTGACACCTAGTGGTCTAAAAGTTAAGTGCAAGCACTTAGACCATTTTAATCTCTCTTTTTGTCAAAGCCCAGGGGCAATATGTCCCAGGCATGTATTTCTATAGTTGCTGAGTGAAGAGAAGTGGATGTTGGAATCGTCTCTGTATCAGCCACTAGGAATAAACCAAATATGTATGTGTTTGAGAAGAGATGAAAATCCCATGAGAAATTTTAGAAGCTGAAATTACCTGATCAGAAGCTAGTAGAGGGTTTCTCTCATAGATATGGAGAGTTCAGGGCTTGTCCTGTTCTTCTACTTCTGCTAACTGGCCTCCTTACTCGAACAAGAAACAAGTAAAACCATTCGCTATATAAATTCAATGTATGATTTATTAATAATATTGCTGAGTCCGCGCCCTGGATGTTGGTCAGATCTTGCTTCCAAGAGCAGGTTAAATGACACAAAAGCTCACGTGCAACATGTAACTGATTCCCCACTCTGTCTTTCCAAGTCAGGGACAACCCCAGCAGGAATGCCTGCTCTAGGGTGATAACGTATGGTGGCCCAGACAAGGTTATCATGCAAAAAGACTTTCTGGCCTTCATCCTGAGCTTCATCCATTTAGGCACTTGGATATTCATAGAAAAACAGCACAAAGCGTATTGGACTTTTGTGAAGGTGGGCATATCAGTTTCCTGTGGCTCCTGCAACAAATTATCACAAACTAGATGGCTTACAACAACAGAAATGTATTCTCTCACAGTTCTGGAAGCCAGAATTCTGAAATCAAGCTGTAAACCAGGCCATGCTCCCTCCAAAGGCCCTGGGGGTGTATCTATTCCTGGCCTCTTTCAGCTTCTGGTGGGTCCAGGCATTATCTGGCTTGTGGCTATATCACTCCAATCGGTCTTTGTCTTCACATGGCCTTCTCCTCCTCTTATCTTTCTCCCTTCCGTATTTTATAAGAACACTTGTTCCTGGATTCAGTGCCACCTGGATAATATAGGATGATCTCATCAGATGATCCTTAATTAGGGGCTCCTGGGTGGCTAAGTCAGTTCAACTATAATTGTTGAACTATATAGTAATTCTATTTTTAATTTTTTGAGGAACCTCCATACTATTTTCCATAATGGCTGCACCAGTTTGCATTCCCACCAAGACTGGACAAAGGTTCCCTTCTCTCCACCTCCATGCCAGTATTTGTTATCTCTTGTTTTCTTTTTTGTAATAGACATTCTGACAGGTGTGAGCTGATATCTCATCGTGCTTTTGATTTGCATTTCCCTGATGATGAGTGATGCTGAGCATCTTTTCATGTGTCTGTTGGCCATCTGTATATCTTCTTTGGTAAAATGTCTATTCATGTCTTCTGCACATTTTTAAAATTGGTTTGCTTGTTTGCTTGTAGGAGTTTTATGGTTTCAGGTGTTACATTCAAGTCTTTAATCCGTTTTGAGTTAATTTTCATGTATGGTGTAAGATAGTGGTCTAGTGTCATTCTTTCGCATGTGACTGTCCAATTTTCCCAGCACTATTTATGGAGAAGACTACCTTTTCCCTGTTGTATATTCTTGATTCCTTGGTCATAAATTCATTGACTATACATGCATGGGTTTATTTCTGTGCTCTCTATTCTGTTCCATTGATCTGTGTGTCTGTTTTTATGCCAATACCTACTGTTTTCATTACTATAGCTTTGTAATACAGTTTGAAGTCAGGTAGCATGATGCCTCCAGTTTTGTCCTTTCTCAAAATAGCTTTGGTTATTTTTTTTTTTTTATGGTTCCATACAAATTTTCGGATTGTTTGTTCTATTTCTGTGAAAAATGCCATTGCAATTTTTATAGGGATTTTATTGAATCTGTATATTGCTGTGAGTAGTATGGACACTTTAATGATAATGATTCTTCCAATTCATGAACACAGAATACCTTTCCAGTTATTTGTGTTCTTCAGTCTCTCATTACTGTCTTTTAGTTTCTAATATAAAGAACTTTCACCTCCTTGATTAAACTTATTCCTAGATATTTTATTGCAGATGGGTTTGCTTTCTTAATTTCTCTTTCTGATAGTTCATTAGTGTTTATAATCACTTTGGTATCCCAACATGCCACATGCTCCCATTTGTCCTCATGGTTGGCAGGGCTGGTGATTGTCTTATGCATAAAGAAACCCTTAGATGAGCACAGCAGGATAGGATGGGTCATATACCATGAGCTGCTTGAAAAAAATCTCCCAAGGTGATTGTACCATGCCCTGTGCTTCTAACTTTCCCTGTCCCGTGTCAGAGGAGACCATCCAAAACACCTCTGTTTATTTAACCCATCAGTTACAAAAATAACTTTAGTCAGTGAGGTGTGCTTATACCACTCAAGTAATTTTTTATTGTTTTTATTTATATTAGAGATCTGACATTGGTCCTTTGTGACATTTTTGCCACATTTATATGTAAGTCATTTAAAACGTCTTAAAAGTTTTGAAAAAATATTCTCAATCAAACAAAATTTCATCCGGACAGTAGAATGTCTTCAAAAAGCTTGATCTTGTTGAAAGATCATTTTCTCCTCCACTTCGAGTCACGTTCATTTTCCTCTTCCAATTACTAAAACTAGGGTAAAAAGAAAGAAAATATCCCACTGTGGAAAAATATCAAAACAATTGTATCATTTACAAAGAGTTTTCATTTAATTTAATAATCTTTCAGATACTACTCAACTATTTACACCACTTTTTTGTGGTAAAATATACACAACATAAAATTTGCCATTTTAACCATTTTTAAGTGTGTACAATTCCATGGTCATAAGTACTTTCACACTATAGTATGGCCATTAACACCATCCATCTCCAGAATGTTTTCATTTTCCCCAACTAAATTCTATGCCCATTAAACACTAATTCCCCATCACCTCCTACCCTCAGCCCCCGATCATCACTATCCTACTTACACTCTTTATGAATTTGACTACTCTACGTACCTCAGATAAGTGGAGTCATACAATATTTTTCTTTTTATGATTAGCTTATTTCACTTAACGTAATGTCCTCAAGGCTCATCCATGTTGTAGGACTAAAGAGTTTCTTCCTTTTTCAGACTGAATAACATTCCATTGTGTGCATATAACACTCTTTCTTCATCCATTCCTCCACCGTTGACACTTGGATGGCTTCCCCCTTTTGACTTCTGTGAACAACGCTGCTATGAACATGGGTGTACAAATATCTGTGCAAGTCCCCATTTTCACTTATTTGAGTGGAATTGCTAGATTGAAGAATCAGCATGGTGTTTTCCACAGTGGCTTCACCATTTTATATTTTCACCAGCAATGCACAAGAGCTCAATTTCTCCACATTTCTTGCCAACATTTGTTATTTTCTGGTGGGTTTTTTTTTTTTTTTATAATAGCCATCCTAATGGGTGTGAAGAAATAGCTCATGTGGTTAAATATTTTAATTAAAGGATATCTTTATTTTAAAATAATAGGTGACTTTCTCTGTCGTATTTTCATTCTTTAGGAAAACCACAGAATTTTAAAAATCATAAAAACAAGAAGGGATTTTGGTATGTTTAATTTTTTATTTCTGTTCTTTGAATGAACCATCGATGTTAACAGTATGTATGTGTGTGTGTGTGTGTGTGTGTGTGTGTGTGTGTATATGTATATATATATATAAAGCAATGTGTGTGTGTGTGTGTGTGTGTATATATATATACATTGTTTTTTATCCAGACAAAAGGAGTTATTTTATATGAATTCATTGCTATCAATCTGATTTTTGCCTTGGGCCTTCCCAAATCATAGCCTCCTTCCCTAGCTAGATCAGTTCACAC
Source organism: Prionailurus viverrinus (assembly GCF_022837055.1). Classification (NCBI taxonomy): domain Eukaryota; kingdom Metazoa; phylum Chordata; class Mammalia; order Carnivora; family Felidae; genus Prionailurus; species Prionailurus viverrinus. The sequence continues at coordinate 209,087,001 of NC_062561.1, forward strand.
CCTTCAACTTCCTTCTGCAGCCAGATGAATAACAAACACCATCCCAGGGGGACAATGGATGAACCGAATGGTGCCCCAGGCCCCTGAACTGCCGATTGGATTATTCATGTCACTGACTCTAGGGGGCAGTTGTTTGGGGAGAAAAGAGACCTAATAGGTCATCCAAGTAAACATCCCACCCTGATGTGACACTCACGGAGACCAAACATCAAAAATAAAGCCAGCAGCATTGTTTGTTTTGTCTTCTCTCACCCTTTTCAGATTGCCTGTGATGTTGCAAAGTCCAGCAGGATGTCTTGGCCTCAGGCCCCATATCCCCTGTCTTGCTTTGTCTCCTTGCTCATCTCAGATCTGCTATGGTCGCGACCGTGGGTAGAACAAGTACTAACACACCACCTGCCATAATGAAGGGTTCTTGGGCAGAAGGTAATTCATTAAGGTTAGGTGGAAGACGTTTTGGATCAGAATGGGAAATTTGTCTTCTATGTGAGCTGAGGATTCAAACTCAAACTTGTAACCATACAAGAAGGAAAGAAAGTCATGATTCCTCTGATGTATTTAGGCAAACATGGGATTTAGAGTCAGAAAACCTAGGTTTAGTTCTCTTTTCTACCATGTGCTGGAGCTTGGTTTTTCCTTCTCTGACAATAGGAATAAATCAAGCTTTGAGAGGATCAAATAAGATATTGTATGTAAAATTTTGTTTTAAAATGTGATTATTAGGTCTAATAATAGAATTAGAACAGATATAAAATGCCAAATTCTAGAAATTTTTGCTAATCACGCAAGTGTACATAGTTTGGGGGGGGGGGGTGTTGAGGGCATTTGGACCCTGAAATGAGTAATCTTAATAAGCACAAATTTTAAACTAGATGGTGGCCATGTGCTACATCCAACAACTACTGGCACATTAGCAAGGAGTCATCAGTTCTCTCAGAAGAAAATGAAGGAATGTATGAAGGAATGGATAAGTGAAAGCCCAGAGCAGTGGAAGCCATGAAGCACCTTGGAAAGATGAGGGACCAGGGGAAAGAGGGTAGCTGGTGTTAAGAGCAAGATATACACCATGAAAAGTCTGAAATTGAGAACAGCACGATTTTAATAAGAAAGGGTGCAACCTGCTCTAACAAGTCCCGTGGTGACAAAGGTGAGAGAAGTTGCTCATCTCATGACACAGTCTTGTTACTGTGACTTATGGGAGAGGAGAAGCAAGGCAAGAGGTGTGAGGTGAACGCACTGTTAAATCCTGATTACTAAATACTGAATGCATTATTTTCAAAGTTCAAAAGGAGAGACGGAGCAGGAATGCAAAGGGGGACACGAAGGGAGGGCTTCATACCGCCATGTTCTGTAGAGTGGGGTTTCAAATTTTCCCTTTCTGTTTGTGGAATCTTTCATAATCCTTCACTTCTAATGGCTAGGTTCACTCTCCTCCATTCACACTCCAGATCCTTTACTGTAACCGGTCTTGATTAACTTGTCAACACCTTCCTCTTCTGAGCCGATTTCTTCTCACAGGACTTTCACATGCTGGGAAGGAAGTCTCTAGAAAACCCCATAGATGGCCTCATCTCCCTACCCCAGCCCACTCCATGTAGACCATACACTTTCGGTTTCTAACTTCTTGTCAAGTGCAGAGAGAGAACTCACGGCCCAGGCTCCCGTGTCTATGTGTGTCTATGTGTTTGTGTCTGTGCTGCAGGGAACATGGAGACTGAGAAAAAAGGAAGCAGAACATTTCTATGTTATTTTTTTCCCAGGTCAAACAGCATCTTTCTCAGCCATCAAGCGTTTTTATTTTAGATCTCGTATGTTTTTAGCAAAGTAAGTTTTATTTTGCTGGTGTGTACTACGTATATATAAAAATAGAATAACCACTAGAAATAGTAAGTGAAATTAAGATCTCTTTGGGATGACAGAGTTGGAGGCACAGGAAAAATGAAAGAACTTCTGTCACATAATGGAGTGTACTTAAATATTGTCTTAAGATCCAAATAAGCCGCTAGTAAGACATCTATGAAAACACTTCAATTACCTACAAGTTTGTTAGCCAAAATGTAAATTCCTCAGAGACTATCCTCTAATTGATATATTTAGTTAACTCAGGCTGAGTGAATTATACAGTAAGCAAATGTAAGTTACATTTTCTATATAAGCTATGCAAAATGGGCTAACAAAAATAAACGGTTTGGGGGCTGTTTGTCGTTCCCTACCACCAACATCTGACTTCGTATTCTCTACATCCTGTCACCATTCCATTAGCATCAAGGAGTCAACAACTTGTAGCAGAACAAACTTCAGAAACATGTAAGAAGTCACAGTGAAGTTCCTGATCCATTTTGCTTAAGGCATCAGAAGCCGTGACAAAGTCAGAACCGTGTTGGTGCAGGAGCTATTTGGTAGGATAACCAGAAAGGTTTGAAGGCTCTACTTTGTAGAAAGATGGTGATTTTCAAGCCCGATTTTAAATACAGAAGGTACATAAAAGCCTAAAGCATCAATATACCTTGAGAGTCCAAGGTGACACAGAATTTGGAAAGTGGGCCATCACTGGCTGAGCTTTACTTGCTGCTGAACTATCTTGTTTCCTCTACTTCAATTCCCTCTAGAAGAGAGAACACAGTAGGAACAAGGAAAGGATCCAGAACAGGTGCCTGAGGTAATACAAGGGGGAATAATGATGCAGAGGTTTTCTGCTAAGGTACTTAGGCCAGCCTCCTGAAGCGAAATGGCCAAGTTCACCTGTGTTGAGGGGATCCAAGCAACACAGCTCCCAGAGAGACCCCACTCGTGCCAGGTGTTTTCTTCTTCCTCCTTTACGCCTCACAGCAGGAGGCTGGCTGCCGGGCTTGTCTGCAGCTCCATCTTCACCTTTACAAGCCACCGACAGTCCTGTGAGGGCTCCCCCACCGCTTCCGCCATCAGCTCCTCCTACCTGTGCCCTTGCCCATTCTGCAGAGCCTGAGCTTGCCCCGAGAACTCAATTTGTGGTGAGGAGCATGTTCCCACATCCTGTTGAAGAGGGGCCTGGTGCTCCTCCAACCTCAGAGGCTCAGCCAACTGGAATCCATCATGGCCCATTCACAATGAGGTAGAGACTCTGTGAGACAGAGAGCTCTTAAAAACAGATTCATGAGAGGGGTTCAACACCCTTCAAGAAGCTAAGGAAATCATGTCCCCAGCTATCATGTGTGGGCTCAATCATGGTGAAATTCAAGTAAACTCAGCCCATCAGCCAGTATGTGTGATAGATATTATGGAAAGAAATGTGCCAGGCATTAGGGAGGTCTTGTTTGGGTGAGTGGTGGCAGAGGGGGGCTGTTTTTGAGGAAGAAAAATAAAAACAGTTCCCTGCTCTTACAACTCACTGGGGAAGAAGAGTAGACACAGTGTGTACTTAAGTTAGAATCCACTAGGTACCTCAATATTTAGAAAGTGTTAATGGGGATGAAAAAGGCGTATTGCAGTTTCACTGTCTCTAGTGCCCAACCTGCCATCTATCATCTTGTGAGAAGTTGTAACAAGTACTGTATTTTCAACCAACTTCTATTAACTCTGTCTTTACAACTAATAGCAAGTAGAGTGGTCTTATTAAGTAATCTCTGACAATAAATAGTTTTAAGAAAGTTTGTTTTCAGATTAAAGCAATTCCCTTTTCCAAGTTCACTGAGTATAGAAGATTAAGTCTCTTTAAAAAGAAAAGAGGAGTGACTTCTTTTCTTTAAAAAGAAAAGTCGATTGCTAAGCGTCCGACTCTGGCTCAGGTCATGATCTCGTGGTTCCTGAGTTCAAGCCCCGCATCGGGCTCTGTGCTGACAGCTCAGAGCCTGGAGCCTGCTTTGGATTCTGTGTCTATCTCTCTGCTCCTCCCCCACTTACACTCAGTCTCTCTCCTTCAAAAATAAATAAACTCTAAAAAAAATTTCAAAAATGACACAAACACATCTTGAGGTAAAATCAGGCTTCAATTATTTTAAATTCATTAGTTCCCCATGATTCATGGCTGTTTTATCTATTGTGTGCTTTATAAATGAAACTTTACGAAGATGACACTTTCAAAGACATGGAACTTTGAAAACAATCTCTAGCAACAGCTTTTTGTATTATTTCGTTTTCACACAGGTATTTATAGGCATTAGATTATATTCTATTACCAAAATCAAAAGCAGACTTTCTGGTAAAGTGTTTTCAATAATCCAGGAGTGATAGATTAATTCAGGGCTTCTCAGCCGCAGCACTATTTGGACTGATAATTCTTTGTTGAGGGGCTGTCCTGTGCATTGTAGGATGTTCAGCAGTATCTCTGGCTTCTACTTACTGGAAGCCAAGAACACTCCCTTGGTCAGTCATCTCAGTCAAAGATTTTGCCAGACATTGCCAAAAATGTTTCTCATTGAGAACCACTGGATTCACCTAATATCCAAGATATGTTTAAAAGTATGAGTACTATAAAAATAAATCCCAAACTAAGCAAAACCCTGTTATCATCAACAGTGATAAAGTGTTTTTAATTTTTGATACAAAAATACGTAGACAAACTAGCTACAAAGGGGAACATTTTCTTAATGTGTTCAGTTTCTTGATGCCTGTCCTAAATGTCATCTCAGCCTTTGTTTAAGTATGTACTTGATCCATTACCTTCACATAAGTTGCTAAAAGCAAAGAAAGATTTTCTGGAATCTGGAGTTGTTAACTAGCAATGCAGCGGATGTAGTAAATGCATTTTCACTCACAGCCTCCTCCCTGGGGGTTGTGGAAAGCGTGGTAAGTTTATGCCAGTGAAGATACACAATTCTGAGGAAGGGAAAAATATATGGGGGCTAAAGGAAATTCATTTCTATCAAGAGCATTTCTACAGTTAAATCTGTGTGATTATAGAGCAAGAGATGGGAGTTGTTTGTACTAAACATTATATAAGTAGATGGAAATGTAGGTACAGAGGGAAATCATAATGAATTTCTTCAAATGACTTTGGAAAAGAAATTTGAGTAATTTGAGATGAAATGTTTGATTTACTTAAAATATCCTGAACTCAAAAGGTCTTCCAGATTTTAAATACCTCTTCTTAGGAATAAGTAGGGCCCAATCTTTAAATCATTAAAAGTTAAAAAGGTTCTGCAAACTAATGTAAAGTGTTAATAAGGGAAACCAGACGCAACTCCCTGTGCCATCTTCTCAGTGCTTTTGTAAATCTAAAACCATTCTAAAAATAAAATAAAATAAAAACCTATTTTAAAAAATTGTGCCAATAATATGCACTGATGTGGATCAACTGTAAGGGAAGATGACAGAGATAATATTGAAAATATTTAACCACTGGAATTGTACAGGTACCAAGCAATCAGAATGGTTGCTTGTGATATATCCAGCTGGGCTCGTATGTAGCAACTATCAGTTCTGGAAAAAAGCAAACTGCAAAGCAAGGGTTTCCACTTGTGCAAAAAGTGGGGACAGGAAGAATGTGTGTGTGTGTGTGTGTGTGTGTGTGTGTGTGTGTGTGTGTGTGTATAATTGCATATGCACAGCTTAGAAATATACATAAGACCCTGAGAACAGTGGTTACCTCTGGTGAGGCAATGAAATCAGGATGAAAGAATGTCAAAAAAAATTTTTTTATCATTTTTACCTTTCTATCCTTACCATTATGCAAGAAATCTAGCTATTATTGTTAAGATTAAGGGCAAATCTGGATGTTGAAAATCTTCTCTAATAAACTTAAAACAATGATAATGATCAAACAACTCCTAAAGCTAAGCAGTCAGAATAAGTGATTAAATGGTTGTAGAGTTTGGGCTACTGATTTGCCAGATTTATTAGCAGTTCCTGTTTCTTCAAAGTGTCCATCCTATGTAAGAACTTACTACTATTTCTTTCTCTATCTTTCAACATTCAGTGAAAAGTTTCAGAGTGTGGGTAAACCAAACTCCAACACAATAACTCCATTATGTTATCCAGCAGTATGTGTGTTTCAGTCACATTGATTTAAAATTACAACATAATGTAACATATGGGGCTCCTGGGTGGCTCAGTCTGTTGAGCAATCGACTCTTGATAATGTCTCTCGTATTATCTCACAGTCATGGGATTAAGCCCCACACCAGGCTCTAAGCTGACGGTGGAGCCTGCTTGGGGTTCTCTCTCCCTCTCTCTCTGCCCCTCCCCCTTTCACACACATGCACACACATGCGCTTTCTCTCTCTAAAAAAAAAAAATAAAAATAACATTTAAAAAAGAACATAATATAGCATAATGTATAAACTTGTCAAAGCACTATGTTGTTCACCAGAAACTAATGTAATATGTGTCAACTACACTCACATTTTAAAATTCAAAACAAATAAAATAAATATAATTAAATTAAATTAAAACATAACATTAACTGCGGTGCCTGGGTGGCTCAGTTGGTTAAGCGTCCAACTTCAGCTCAGGTCATGATCTTGCAGTTCATGAGTTTAAGCCCCGCGTCAGGCTCTGTGCTGACAACTCAGAGCCTGGAGCCTGCTTCAGATTCTGTCTCTCCCTCGCTCTCTGCTCCTTCCCCACTTGTGCTTGCTCACTCTCTCTACCTCTCTTTCTCTCTCAGAAATAAACATTAAAAAGAATTTTTTTTAAAAAACCATAATGTGAACTATTATAACTTCAGAATTTGATCACCTGGAGAAAATGATATCATATGACTAGTGAATTATAAAAAATAAGGTTGGGGGCGCCTGGGTGGCACAGTCGGTTAAGCGTCCGACTCCAGCCAGGTCATGATCTCGCGGTCCGTGAGTTCGAGCCCCGCGTCAGGCTCTGGGCTGATGGCTCAGAGCCTGGAGCCTGTTTCCGATTCTGTGTCTCCCTCTCTCTCTGTGCCTCCCCCGTTCATGCTCTGTCTCTCTCTGTCCCAAAAATAAATAAACGTTGAAAAAAAAATTTTTTTTAAAAATAAGGTTGGCAAACAATCATTGGCTGTGCAGTACAGGTAATTCTTGATCTAAGAATGTTACATGCATTCATCCATTTAATCTTGATTTAAAAACAAAACCCTGTGAAAAACGGAGAGTTATTATTATCATTTTACAGAGGAAGAAAACTGAGTCTCAGAGAGGTTAAGTAACTTGTTAGGTCACATGGCCAGTAATTGACAAAATCAAGATTTGAACCCAAGTCAATAATCCTAGAGCCTGGGTTATTAACCATGATGTTGCATGGCCTCCTGGGTCTGGGCTAGCAGCTAAGAGACTTAAGTTCCAGTTCTGAATCAACCACTTCCATATTTTCTACTGTAAAACCAGGACCTGGAGTTTGACAATGGGTTTGTTTGTTTCATGGGTTTTCCCCCATGAAACCCAAGATATGCAGTTGCGATCACTAAGTACGATATTGCCGTAATCTTTTAGTTGCTTTTTCCTCTCCAGTGCAGTGAGAGAGGAGGACTAGATGATTCCTAAGGCTTCCCTTGCGGTATAAAACTAGGAGACCCTCTGATGTTACAAGCACACTTACAGTTATTAGCTTAATCGACTTAATAGCCCCATGAAGCTGCATTGTTATTCCTATGATAGAACTGAGCAAACTAAGGCCCAGAGACCTTATGTCCCCAGCCCTAAGTTCAACAGCTGGTAAGATTCAAACCCAGGCAGTCTGGCTCCCCAGTCTGTGCTATTAACCACTCTGCAATGTAGCTTCTTGTTATAAATCTAGAATAAATTATAGATCTAGAATATACATTGCAAAATATAAAATGAGTTCAGAATAAAGGAGTTCTTCCCCGGAGACCAACTTTCTTACAGATGGGGAGCACGTTTTTGTGTTAATACTTCTGTATGCTAGGGTTTGAAGTCTCTGCAGCCGTGTTAGGTTTTGTGTTAGGGTTTGAAGTCTCTGCAGCCGTGATCTCCTTGGGAGGACACAGGGAAGGACCCATCTTCTCCCATTCTATCCCCCAGCACCCCAACTCTCCCTAGTCCTGCTGTCTTCCTGCCTACAGCCTTCAGGGATTGTTTGAGGATTGGAAGATATGGGGACAAAAAGAGTGGTCAAGGTAGACAACGTAAAAAACAAGATGTTCTCAGCAACTTGAAGATAGGGTAGTAAGTTAAAGGAGCAAATTGAAACTGAAAAATGGTGTTCTCATCTGCTTTTCTCCTCCTAGCACCTAGGTTCCCTTCCCCCATCCTGCAACCACACATGCATTGTGGTTTGGAACAAAGAAAAACTCCAGCTGAGGACACCACTTCTTTTAAATTGCAAGTCGCAGTATTCATTCAGCTCATTGCCAACCCTTATTTCCCCGAATATGCATTAGAAGCCTGAAGGTGTCAGACCCCAGCCCACGTGTTGTGGGGATACAAGAAGGAATGAGACCATTTCTGGACTTCAGATCCCTAGATACACCTGAGTTTGCATTCCTGTGCTCGCAGTTCCTGGCTGTGAGCCCTTGAATAGGCTACTTAATATTTCTTTTTTTTTTTTTTAATTTTGTTTTTAACGTTTATTTATTTTTGAGACAGAGAGAGAGAGAGCATGAACAAGGGAGGGTCAGAGAAAGAGGGAGACACAGAATCTGAAACAGGCTCCAGGCTCTGAGCTGTCAGCACAGAGCCCGACGCGGGGCTCGAACTCACGGACCGCGAGATCATGACCCGAGCCGAAGTCAGACGCTTAACGGACTGAGCCACCCAGGCACCCCAATATTTCTCTTTTTTTTTTCTTAACGTTTATTTATTTTTGAGACAGAGAGAGACAGAGCATGAACAGGGGAGGGTCAGAGAGAGGGAGACACAGAATCTGAAACAGGCTCCAGGCTCTGAGCTGTCAGCACAGAACCCGACGTGGGGCTCGAACTCACAGACCGGGAGATCATGACCTGAGCTGAAGTCGGCCGCCCAACCGACTGAGCCACCCAGGCTCAATATTTCTAATAATTTTTCTATTTTATTTCTAATATTTCTAATATTTCTAATAATAGTTTCCCAATTTTTCTAATAATATTTCTAATAATATTTCTAATAATAGTTTCCATATATTGAGCCCATGATCTGGTTTTGTGGTATGGAGTAGGGCATTGAAAAGTGAGATGTATTTGGACATGTGGCCAGATAGGTGGTAGTGGAGAGAAATAAAACATCTTCTAGGTGAATATTAAAGCACAAAAATGGAAACTGTCACGGCCACAGGTGTATCTTCAGTGATTTTTTTTGATGCTTCAGATTTTCAAATATTTCTAGAACAACTAGAAAATGTCAAATCCCAGCTTTGGAAAGAAAGAGCAAACACACCATGAATTTTTCCAGACTACATGGGATTATATTCAGAGAAGGGTAACTATTTGTTGTCTTTACTGAGTAATATCCTAATTCTAGACAAGGACAGAAACTGTGCAGCAGGCCTTCTAAGAGGGAGTGTTAAATGTCCTTCTAGAAGAGAGGAGACTGGAGAAACGACAAGGCTGGATGTGAGACTTCCCAGCCAGTCTCTACTGCTTCCTGGTCACCTTCCCCGTGGGTTCCCAAGAGAGGACCAGCTTGGGAGGTGATCACATTCTGCCTGCTAGTCTCGTTCCAATTGAATCAGCAGCACTCAGTATTTACAAATAAGTAGAAAAACTCACTTACTATTTACTTATCCAAATGAGTGAGCTTTTCTGCCACATCTCAGTTCTCAAGCAGATAACACCTTAAACGTGGATGGGACCAGAAGTCCTCTTGCAAACCACAGAGATGTTAAACATGGCCGTGCTGTAGAAAGCGTGCCAGCTGGATTTATAGAAGAACTTATTTTCACTTTTTCAAGTGCAGTTTCTGTTTAAGAGGCCCGACTGTAAAATATGGAAGAAGTCCCTTATTAGTCACTTCCATATTTTGTCAAGTAAAACTAAGGAGAAACACACCAAGTTTTAGAAGAAATCCAACAGGAGAGCTGGAGAAAGACAAAAGGTAAGTTGTAACTTAAACAGAAATAGACGAGTCAGTCTAAGACAAGCAAAACAAAAAAAAACACTCTATGCACAGCAACAGCCCTCCCCTTCAAGAAACTCTCACAGATTATTTTGCCATAGAGGAAGATAAGTGTTACAATGTCTCCCTAACCAATCAGGGACGCTGCAAGCCTCAAACCAGGAAGCCCTTTAGAGTGTAGTATTTTAAATTGTGCAAGTGAGACTTCTGGCTCTCAGTTAGTTTTTGTTCCCTGTGCTTGTAGGACACAAAAGCAGATGTGAAGTCCCTCATGGCGAAGTTTAACACGGGGGGCAACCCCACGGAGGAGGTCTCTGTCAACAGCCGCCCCTTCAAAGTCTCGGGGCAAAGCTCACCTTCAGGAGTACAAGCTAAAAAGAACCTATTCAACAACCAAGGAAGTGCCAGCCCTCCTGCAGGACCTAGCAACGTACCTAGGTTTGGGTCCCCAAAGCCACCTTTGGCAGTGAAACCTTCATCTGAGGAGAAGCCTGACAAGGAGCCCAAGCCCCCGTTTCTAAAGCCTACGGGAGTGGGCCAAAGATTTGGACCACCGGCAAACTCAGCCACCAGAGACCCTGAGGTAAAAGTGGGATTTCCAAAACCTGTAGGCCCCAAGCCCATCAATGTGCCCAAGGAAGATTCCAAACCTGTGTTTCCCCGGCCCCATGGGAATAAGCCTTTGCTTCACAATGTAAACGAAGACCACGACCTAAAGCCACCAGGCCCCAAGCCAGGCTCTAATCCCCCAGCCCAGGAAACTGAGCAGAAGCAAGTGTTCCCCAAGTTGGCTGGGGTTAAAGGCAAGTTTGGGTCAGCCTCCCAAGACCACGACCCCAAGCCCCTCTTAACCAAGCCCATCTTTGGCCAGAAGCCATCCCTGAGTAGTGATGACAGCCACGAAGATGAGAACACCACCAAGAACGCGTCTGTACAGAAAGGCCTCCCGACCCCCCTTGGAGCCAAGTCCAAAATGACCCCTTTAAAACCAACAAGGCATGACGAAGAAAATAAAGACCAGGGAGGAGAGACGTCAAGTTCACCTTTCCCTGGCGTGGTTCTGAAACCTGCCGTGAACAGAGGAAGCCCAGGCCTCTCCAAAAATGCTGAGGAGAAAAAAGAAGATAGGAAGATAGATGCTGCTAAGAACGTCTTCCTGAGCAAAATGAATCAGGAGGACCCGGCTTCTGGGGCTCCTCCTGCCAAGTTCCCTAAGACGCCTTCTAAGCTGACAGGGGCAGGGCCATGGGGCCAAAGTCAGGAGAAGGAAAAGGGAGACAAGAATTCAGCCACCCCTAGGCAGAAGCCCCTGCCTCCCCTGTTCACCCTGGGCCCACCGCCACCAAAGCCCAGCAGACCCCCAAATGTTGACCTGACAAGATTCCGCAAAGCCGCTTCTGGAAACAGTGAGTTCTTTTTCTCGTTCGCTATTTAAGAAGTTTTGTTGTACAGCAGAGGGTGTTTTACCTTCTGGGGAAAAAAATTATAACAAGGAATGATTCCATCACCGGGACTCCTGGCATGTGGTGACCTTTCTTTGGCATTTTTTTTTTTTTTTTTTTTTTTTTTTGCTTCAGTATGGGAGGTGTGAGAGGCAAAAATCCTTAGTTCTGTGAGCAAGTGCCTTGGTGGGCCGCTTTTGGGGTGGGAAGGGAAATATATCCACTTGATCGATAAGTGGTTTTGCTTTCATTTACTTCCTTAGCTGGGTTTCATTTCTGTTGGATGAGGCTAAGGTGTGTTCCCCTTACTGCCACAAAAGAGTTAGACAGAAAGATGAGCAAACCTTTCGGTTGATGGTTTTCAGACTGGGTCAATTCTGATGCCCGGGAACATTTGGCAATGTCTTGAGGCAGTTGTGATTGTCACTACCGGAGGTTGCTACTGGCAGGTAGCAGATAGAGGCCGGAGTGGCTGCGACACATCTGGGACCACGTAGGGCAGCCTGCCCCAGCAAAATAGCCAGCCCAGTGTCAATAGTACAGAGCTTGAGAAAACCGCTTCCAAGTGATCTTAAATGTCCAAAATGTCATCATGCGTTTCCTAAGCCCAATATTCAAATAAGAGAGGAAACAGGGCTCAGGAAATGCCACTTTGTTTTGTAGTTCAGCTGTTTTCTATTTCTCGACACAAATCTTTCTGAACTTTGCTGATTCCTAAAGTAGTACCTAACTAGGATAAGCCAAAGGGACACTTTAGTCTCCTTCAGGGTAAATAGCTTAATTTTCTTCCGGAGATGTTACAATCCTATGGCACGTGCTAAAACTTGATGCTGAATGGCCTGACTTCCCACGTCATTGTAACCCTGCAGAGTGACAATGGAAGCTCACTTATACCTGAAATGATTAATATTTTAGGCCAATAATGTGCAACTATTGTTTATTATTGGGGAAGGTGTAGAAAGGATGCTTGTGGAATAGTGACCACACCACTATCAGACATATTTTCTTCCTTACAAAAATATGGCCTAATTAAAGCAGTTCTAAGTATAAGTATGTTTTTCTTTTTCGGTTCTGCAGAAGCATCTTGCAGTCTATCATCTTCCTCACATCAATATCTTGCTGTTGATCAACAGATTAGTGATCAAATCCCCCATTAATCTATCCTGTAGAAAGCACATTTGAAATGATGCCATGATTATCCATCTTCTAGAAGGATTCAGCCTTGTCACGTTTGTGTCCTCCTCATCTGTCACCTTCTCATTTTAATACTGGTCCATAACTCAGAAACATTATTTTTGTGACAATTTCTAAAAGATCCCCTCTGACTTCCCTTAGTTCTTCTGTGCCTCAGATAAAATTTAAAAAAAAATTAGCTATCATAACCTCCGTCTAACCTCTAACATCAAACCAGGGAAACTTAGTGATGTTAAGTAGAAATCCTTAGGCGTTTTATTCCATGTTCTCCATCTTTATTTCCACTCAACTCCCAGGTTTGAGGTGGTAACCAGTTGTCTTGTGTCATGCTGTTGAAATGCTGATGGAGTCCACTGCTCTACAATCCCAGCAAGGGACTGTCAGTATTGGTCAGTATTGAGCTGACCACCAGTGCGATAAAGTTCCAAGGGACCGAGGCCAAACTGCCCAGTAGGCAGAGTGGGTCCTTGCTTTCTTTTCTCCCTTTCCCCCACGCTGACCTGTCTCCCTACTGCTCAAGTGCCCACAACACAATTTAGACTCTAATTCCTCCTATAATGTATCCCACCTCTAACTCAGATCCCTTGGAATATAGTATCCTCCAAAAGTGAGGCAGTTCCCTCCTCATCCACCTTTTTCGCAAATCAAAACTCAGTCCTTCTTGATTTGAACTGACCTCAGGTTAGTGTCAGGATAAAGCAAGCAGATTCCTAACTTTAAATTGTGGGTAACACCCCTTTAAAGCATTCACATTTTTTTTTTAATGTTTAAATTTTTTAACTGATTTTTTTTTAAATAGAAATTACATCTGGCTGAACAAAAAACAAGCATAAAATGATATACAGTCCTTGTCTGTCATTTTCTGGGTCTTCTCAGCCTCTGCCCCACAGAAACCACTTTTCTTAATTTCTGTGTCCATCCAGTTTCCTTATGTCTATGTAAGCAAATGTAAACATAGATATTAATCCCCTTGGCTTTATACTCAAGAAGTAGGGCATTATATGCAATGCTTTGATCCTTGCTTTTAAAAAAAAAAATCTTGTATATCTTTTCATATTTTAATAAGAGGTAACTGAATATTCTTTAGAGTTGCATAATCTTCTGGTAAATGAATGACTTACCTAATCGATTGAAGAACTTGTACTGTTTCCAAACCTTTTCTCTTCAAAACAATGCTGCAAAAAATAAGCTTGTATAGGTGACTTATATGTTATTTTCTGAACACTGAGAATTTCCTAACAGGCAGGTCTGCTGACTCCTGATCCTACCACTGCTATTTTTCCCAAACTACACTAAGGAATTTAGCATTCCACTTAAGAAGGTTAAAAATATACCAGATTTAGAAACTATATAGTGTTCGAATTAACCAATGCTTCATCTAATTACTCTGCAGGTTTTCAAAGCTCTAAAACTATTTTTTCTTAGCCTTCTACCTGATTCCTTCCTTTCCAGGTTCACATCCAACCCCTTAAACCTCTTCCCCAGACCTACTCTCCATCTTTTATCATCTTTGTCCAGTATATTGCCCATCAAAAATATGTATTATTTATTGAGGACTTGTTACATACCAGATACACACTACTCTGTTCGCTCCTCCCAAGAACCCAATGAAATAAGAATTCTATGAGGAAACTAAAGTTCAGAGATGTTGGGTAATTTGCCCAAGACTGTACCATGACTAAGCAGGGGCAGAGCTGATCCTTGGGTGTCTCTAATTCCAGGACTAGGGTCCCCCTCACCGCACTCCCTGCTAGGCTCCTTCTCTTGAAACATAGGATATCTTGAGATAATAATTGGGGCATAAGGGATATTCAAAGAATTCTCATTCTTCTCTCTCTCTCTCTCTCTCTCTCTCTCTCTCTCTCTCTCTTCTTTGGCTGAAACTTTTTTTTTTTAACTACAAATACCACCGTAAGCTACATGAAGACAGACACCAGTCTGCTTAACATTATTTATTTGGAGCATAGAAATAATACCTTCTTGTTCATTGCTCGGGTCTGTCATCCCACCAAAGTCTATTTAATCAGATTTTAGTATTAATATTCTCTGTAGCTTAGCAATTACTTTAACAAATTAGATAACCCCTGTCAGTAGGCTTGCATTCCATTGAATAGAGGTTCCATGTGAAATGAATATTACACATGGGGTCTATATTATAGATCTATTTGACTGACTTACTAGTAAACCATAAGCTCGAATATAACATACTGTTTTTCTGAACATGAAGCTAATAACTTTTTTCCCCCAGAACCATTTGGGATTACAAAAGCCTAAACTTTCAAAAGATAAAAAATCCAAAATATCAAAATGTTTTCTAAACTAACCTTGTCTCTGGTTCCTTTTGTTTCCTGGGCCAGCGGTGAGCAGAGTTCATCCTAAGCATGAGTGTGTGCCCAACCAGCAAAGTTTTGGTTGTTAAGATCCCCTGGCTTGACTGTTGGTTTGCATGTGGGAGTTAGTAATAAATCTGCTTGGAAATATTCCATCCAGCCCTTTTCCTGGTCTTGTTCTTAATACTGGGGAGAAACTAAGCTCATCTTTCTGTATGTTAGCTTTAAGAATGATCAGTTAAGCATCCTGACAATTGAAGAGGTAAGGCCAGGGTCCCAGTGGGTGTTAGCAAAGGGCTAATGGTGTGACTGACCCCTCCATACCTGCTTATGCATCGCTTCAAGTAATCCAGACAGCAGTAGTTTGGAACCTAAAGGTGCCCGGGCTATTTTCAGCAGCAAGGATAGGAGGAGGCACGATTCTCTTTCATATACCCTAAACTATCTCTCTCTAAAATTGGATATTTATACATCACGTTATATCAATGTGTGCTGCTCCAAACCATTACAAGGGAAAGGGATTCTATGCTCAAACACATTTTAAAAATTGGGGGGGGGGGGTGGTAAGTAGACTTTTTTACAGCAGAGTTTCTACAGGCATTTGATATAATACTGTACACTTGGAATCTAAGAACAAGGAACCTAAAAAACAGATCCCAGGCACGTTTTCTGGGTTTTTTTTTTCTTTTTTAATTTAATTTAATTTTTTAAATTTAAATCCAAGTTAGTTAGCATATAGTGCAACAATGATTTCAGGAGTAGATTCCTTAATGCCCCTTACCCATTTAGCCCATCCCCCCCCACAACCCCTCTAGTAACCCGCTGTTTGTTCTCCATATTTGTCTCTTCTGTTTTGTCCCTCTCCCTGTTTTTATGTTATTTTTTTTTTTTTTAATTTTTTTTTTTCAATGTTTATTTATTTTGGGACAGAGAGAGACAGAGCATGAACGGGGGAGGGGCAGAGAGAGAGGGAGACACAGAATCTGAAGCAGGCTCCAGGCTCTGAGCCATCAGCCCAGAGCCCGACGCGGGGCTCGAACTCACGGACCGCGAGATCGTGACCTGGCTGAAGTCGGACGCTTAACCGACTGCGCCACCCAGGCGCCCCAAAAAAAAAATTTTTAAAAAGAAACAAAAAACATCCGACTCTTGATCTCTGCTCAGGTCATGGTCTTACCGTTTGTGGGATTGAGTCCCATATCAGGCTCTGTGCTGACCGTGTGAAACCTGTTTAGGATTCTCTCTCTCTCTCTCTCTCTCTCTCTCTCTCTCTCTCTGTCTCTCTCTCTCTCTGCCCTCTGCCACTTGCACTCTCTCCCTCAAAATAAATAAATAAATATTTCAAAAAGATAAATAAAATAAAGCAGAAATGCTTCTGAAAGAGCATTCCCTCTCTTAACCACAAAAGCCCACAAGCCACTGTTCAAATCTTAAGAGCTTCCCATTCTTCATCTTTCTCTCTAAGTTCTCAACTTCTGCTCTTCTAAGATAAACCGGCTCCTCAGTCTAAACCCTGTTCTCACAAACAACCTGCCTTGTCCCAACAGTAACCTTTGGGCATTTTTTTATCTAATGTTTTCATCATTTTTATAGCCAATCTACATGGTCTTTATTTTTACATTCTGGCATTTAAATTTACTGTGGAGAAGTCTGGGACCACCCTGAATTTCCCCCCCTTTGAACGTGATTATCTTTTCTATCTGGATACCCAAAGAAACCTCTGTCTTTAAGGTTTAAAAACCTAGCCAAAGTATGTTAGTGTCAATCACTCCATCATCAGTATTTTCTGAGAGATGTTCCTCTTTGCTTTTGGGGATTTTCTGTTCCATATGAATAGAGGTCACACCAATTTCTTTAGATCTGGCTGATGGGTGACAAATGCATATGTTCTAATCCAGTATGATCAATTCACCAGCTCTGAGTGTTGCTTCTAATCCACTCTTCTGTGGAGCAAAAGATAGCTGTGCTGGTCTTGAGGGCTGGATGCTATTCCATTTTCTGAGATTTCATTTTGTTTCCTATACCAGGGCAAGGCCAATCATGGTGGCTCATCCCCCTTCTGCCTCTGATATGATGCTGTCATGGTATTTAGGGCTTTCACGCTATAGGTTTCTCCTTGACCTTCCCCAGAGTGTTCACTCACCCCTGAGCCCACTTCTCCAACCTGGAGTGTACTAAGGAGAACTCACAGGTTTTCTAAAATCAGTGTCTTCTGGAGGCACCTGGGTGGTTCAGTCCAGTAAGCATCTGACTCTTGATTTTGGCTCAGGTCATGATCTCACAGTTCTTGAGTTCAAGCCCCATGTTGGGCTCTGGGCTGACAGTGAGGAAACTTCTTGGGATTCTCTCTCTCTCCCTCTCTGCTCCTTCCTGGCATGTGTTCTCTCTCTCTCTCTCTCTCTCTCTCTCAACAAACAAACTTTAAAAATTTTAAATTAATCAAATCAAGTCACTGTTTTCCCCCAGTATTGCTCCTCATTCTAGGGAACAAGTGGAAAGCTTTATTTGCCTCCTATGCCACCTTCTGTTTCTTCCCCTAGGCCAACAGTTGTTGATGTTTATCCAACTATGTTATTTTTAGGGGTGATGGCCACTAAAGTGAGTTTGGGATATTATTTATCTTGCCCTATTTTAGTTTTACTATTTTATTTTGGAATTGGAGGAGGGACATTCTGTAAGTCTCCCTTGTTAATTAATATTAAATAAGTATTTCAGTTATGATCTAGCTATCAGCAACACTTCCAAAGGAACCATCAATGCACTCCTTCACAAGGCAGAAAGGAGACTGATGTGAAGTGCATGGTCACTGCTTGTTTCATATCCTCTGGACTATGCTGGCTGGTCAAAGACATTCTGATGACCACTCCAGGAATCTATCCTGAAGAGTTTTTCAGGTCACAATCAAGGTGAAGGGCAAGTGAGAGTTCCAGCTACCTGATGGGAGTTTACCTCTGGAGTGTGGGTAGTGTCTGACCTCTAAAAACCTGAAAACTCCCTGAGAGTAGTTATATTTTAAGCTTTTAACAGCCAATTACTTTATACTGAGACTAGTAGAAGAATGGAGTACTGGAGAGGAAAATGAGCCGGAAGAAGGAGAGGACACTGGGGCTGACCTCTGAGGAAGGCAGCTTCCTCTCTTCAGGGTCGAAGTCATTTTTGTCATCGAAAAGCCCCCTCCACATATTTTGCTTCCTGGTTCCTTGCTCTGTGCTTTCTTTGGCTTTAAATTTCTTCCTTAACTGTTCAGGTGCCAGCTTGTCTTTTAATATTAGTTTTAGCACAACAGTGGTCCATACTTGTCATCTAATCTGCAGGGGAAATTTTCTTTATAGTGATAGTCAACCATATCTGTATGAGGGACTATGGCTTTTCTTAGTTAGGGAAGAGAAATTTCTGTAAAACCCAGTTTGGAGCAACATGCCATGATTTATCCTATTGTAATAACTTCCTGTGATCAAGCAGCAAGTTGGTATACTTTTAAGCTGCTTACAAAAGAAAATATGGAAATATTGCCTAATCTAGTGGTATTATGTCAACATAGGATCTGTGCTAGATCAAAGAAGATACAGCAACTTACAACATAAATATTTTCTTTTATAGTGACTGACTTACCCATAAATAAAGTATAAAATGCATATGAGATGTTTAGTATATACCAAATTTGATTTAAATTATTTAAGTCTTAAAATAGTCATGTAACCCATAGAGGGAAAAGCATTAAAATGTAATGCCAAATACTTAAGAAAGAAAAATTAGAAAGTCAAATCTAAAAATCAAATACAAATACATATTGAGCCTAATAATCAAATACACACTCTTCCTGATTTACTTTCAATTGTGTTTGCACACATTAAAATATTTTAAAAACTAAAAAAGAAATTTAAAGACTAGATAGGAAGATTGGGTAAATGTTATAATTCAGTCTGCTCACTGGGCAGGAGATACCTTGCTTCATATAATCTGCTAAAACTATTTCCAAGCCAGTACCCTTTTTTTAAAGGATTGGATTTCCACCATATGCATTTGCCACTAAAGGCTCCTTCTTGGCCGTGACGAAAATTATTTCTGAATATTATGGGTTCATATGCTAATGACACCTCTTTGTGCATATGTTTTTTATTTTCAAACCAAAGTGAAATTAACTTACATGACACATGAATAACTCCAATTATTGAAAGAACAAATTATGCCTCAGGAGGAGAAGTCCAGCTGCTTGTTTTTACAAATATATCTGGAAATGTCCGTTTCTTTTAGAGGAAACACCATCATGATAGTTATGGCAAGGCTCTAAAGCCCCGAGAACCACCTAGAGCACTAGATTGTTTCTCCAGCATCTGAGAAACAGGGAAGAAAGATTCTAGAAGTCGGAGACTTTAACTGCCATATTAACCACTAGCAAACACACACACACACACAAACATGTTTCTCTTCCGTTTAAATTGCCACTAAAGAAAAACGATTGTACTTTATTCTGTCTGGCACAGCAAAGGTAGAGAAAACACATACAACAGCCAATAGCAATAGATACTATCAGGAAAAAGTAACTGAAGGTGAGACATCTGGCTGTAGAAAAAAATCTGAACAGAAAACCATATGAGGTTTTTCTTTCCCCAAAGTAAGAACGGGTGTCGTAGAAGCACTATCTGTATTTATTATAGCAGTCGGCCTCTCTCTGCAGCTGCACGTCTGCACACAACGGCTTCTTCAGCCAGCGGCACGCTCCTGGCAACCGAGAGTGTGTTTTTCCAGGGCTGGCAGTGGATCTGTTGAGGCACAGGAAAAGGTTCTTGCCACATAACACCACTATTCTCTTGATCTGCCTGTTATTCTCAGAACCATCACGTAGTGCATCTGGCGTTGAAGAGCATCGTGTGTAGTGATACCACGAGTACAACCAGGCGGCTGAAAATCTTTCCAAAGTAAGTGCAAGGCGGATAAATACCACAGGTATCCAGATTGTGTTCGAGTGTTCGTTCCCCCTATTCAGGAATAACAGTTGCTCAACTCCATTAAGGGGAGAAAGGATCCTGGATGAGTACTAAAAGTGCCCCCTCGTAGTGGTTTGTTTTTAACTCGTACAGTATTTTCTATTTTTGTTCCAAATTGTCACCTTAAAGAAGTTGATGTACTCACATCCTCTCAGTTACTGAGGATCTGGACTGCAGCTTCTCTAGGACCCCCTTCTCCCTGTTTCCAGAACTTCAGCTTCACACACACACACACACACACACACGCACACGCACACGCACACGCACGCACGCACATGACTTTCTCCTCAGCCGCTTCTTCAAAAGCAGTCTCATGTGGAAGGAGGATAAGTCAAGTTTACAAAATACATTTGTCATTCATGTTACTCTAAAATAAAGAAGATTTTCTTGACCTGATAGAGCAGTTTAACAGGCAGGAAACCTCACTATATTGTAGAAAGAAGACGTCTTTGATTTCTCTGAAGCCTTGAGTCCTTAGTCCTCACGGAGAGAAATCAATCATGTCTGGCTGAGTGGCATGAAAGCAGATGAGGTTTGTAGATCTTCTGCCAGATCTCTATCTGCCGGTTGGGAACTCTTGCTTTCTTCGCTAACTCTGAGTGATTATCTAAATGGACCTACTGGTTGGGTGGACTGTTACAAGGTGAGGCAGTGTGTTAGCTCAAACTGCTAGTTACAAAAATACTCGTGGCTTAGAAGCAACAGAAATTTCTGTCTCACAGTTCTGGAGGTTGGGAAATCCAAGATCAAGGTGCTGGCAGATTTGGTGAGAACCCACTTCCTGGTTGTCTTCTCACAGCGTGGGGATGGCAGAGGGATGAGGGAGCTCTCTGGCGTCTCTTCTGTAAGGGCATTAATCCCATTCATGGGGGCTCCAGCCTCAGGACCCCATCACCCAGCGCCGTCCTAGCACCATCACATTAGGGATTAAATTTCAACACGTGAATTTGAGGGACGCATTCAGTGTATAGAAGATGGCCTGTGACATTCAACCTAGCAAATGGTACTCTGCCACAATGCACCCAACTGCCTCCCTCCTATTCTCTTGCTTTCTTCTTCATTCTTGTCTTCTAAGCTCTGATTATGTTTTTAATCGTATTCTTTTCCATTCCTCCGTACCATCACTGCAAATCTCCTTTCTTTGGGGTCAATGAAACCTATTAGTAGAACCTACAGAAAATGCTGAGCTTTATGGAGGCATGACCACCAAAGAGGCTGCTGAGTTCTGAACTACTAAGAAACCATGGTTAATTACATGGGCCAACATGATTTTGAAATGGAAAACCTAAGGCAGAAAATAGAAAAGCTGCTGGTGTGCTCCTTAAAGTCTGGATAAAGTCAGGCACCTGGGTGGCTCAGTGGGATAAGCGTCCAACTTCAGCTCAGGTCATGATCTCATGAGCCCCACGTTGAGCCCCACGTTGGGCTCTGTGCTGACAGCAGAGAGCCCACTTTGGATCCTCTGCCCCCCTCTCTCTCTGCCCCTGCCCTGCTCTCTCTCTCTCGCTCTCTCTCTCAAAAATAAGTAAAAACATTTTTTTTTAATCTAGATAAAGTTAATTTCAAATGCCAGCCCGTGTTTCATGGAAAAATTGAATCCGATCAATGAAGGACAAAGCCACTTGAATTTTCAAGGTCACTTCAGGTTTCTAGCTCTTGCCTCTTCTAACTTGTCTCAGTTTAGGAACCGCCTCTCTGACCCTGCGCTGTACTGCAGTCACCCAGACAAGACTTGTAGCCTTTCCTCAGTTTTCACCACAAACCACTCGCCGAAGACGTTTGTGTGCGTGACAGACTTCAGTGGATGTGTCAGACACTGGAGTCATTTACATTGCATCAAAGCCAGAAATTTAAAACAGAATATTGTCAGCTAGGGATTTTACACCTCAGGTTCCCCTCACATCCTCTGCTGTTCACCTTCTCCTTTCCTTCCTTATTTCTTTGACCTTTCTTTCCTAAGGGCAAAGAAGAATCAGAACATTTTTTCTTCTTTTTTTTTTTTTTAGTTAATTTACTTATTTGAAAGAGACAGATGCGGGGGCACAGAGAGGGAGGGAGAGAGAGAATCTGATGCAGGGCTCAAACTCACAAACCATGAGACCACGACCTGGGCTGAAATCAGAAGTCGGACGCTTAAACGATTGAGCCACCCAGGTGCCCAGAGAACATTCTGTTTTCTTTTTCAGGATAGTTTGGCTGTCTGCGATCCAAACCCTTACACTAAACTATTACCTTCCTTTGTATATCAACAGAAGTTCTTTATTCAAAAGTCTCCATGCCATTTCCTTTGAAAGTGGAAGACATTGGTGGGAGGGATGGCCAGTGGGGAGGAAGTGGTTTTATTTTGTATTGCTATTAATGGCCATTATATTACCAGAAACAAGCTGCTAATAAATAGAATACACCCAGGGGAGTTAGGGTGATGCTACTAGAAGTGTGAGAACTAAACCGTTCCAATTGTTGTGATTGTTTGATCCTCCCATCCATTTTCTTTTATTTTTTTATTTAAAAAATTTTTTAATGTTTATTTTTTAGAGAGAGAGAGAGAAACAGAGCACAAGCAAGGGAGGGACAGAGAGAGACACACACAAAGAATCCAAAGCAGGCTCCAGGCTCTGAGCTGTCAGCACAGAGCCCGACGCGGGGCTTGAACTCACAAGCCATGAGATCATGACCTGAGCTGAAGTCAGACGCTTAGCTGGCTGAGCCACCCAGGTGCCCCATCCCATCAATTTTCAGTGACTGATGACCAAAGATCCTTAAAAAATAGGTTCTATTTTTTTTTTTTTTCAACGTTTATTTATTTTTGGTACAGAGAGAGACAGAGCATGAACGGGGGAGGGGCAGAGAGAGAGGGAGACACAGAATCGGAAACAGGCTCCAGGCTCTGAGCCATCAGCCCAGAGCCTGACGCGGGGCTCGAACTCACGGACCGCGAGATCGTGACCTGGCTGAAGTCGGACGCTTAACCGACTGCGCCACCCAGGTGCCCCACTAGGTTCTATTTTTAGATAGAAGTGTTAGAGATGGCTTTCTTCTATCACACATGGGATTTGAAAGTTTTCAGATTCTTTCCTGAATTAAAATATTACAAGGACACCCATGCAAATCAATGTTCCCTACACGTTTTCCTAACCATTCTGACACTTAAATGGGTCTCTAAGGAGAAAGATGGCCAAAATGGGTAGATGGTCTGATCAACAGTGTATGTGTCATATACTCAGAAGGAACAAGAGAACATCAAAATTGGGTCTTACTCTTTCAAAGATTCTCAAACTTTAAGTTGCATAAGAAAACCCCAAAGTTTGTAGTTCAAGAAGCCGGATGGGACCCAGGAATTAGGATAGTTATCAACGTCACTAAGTGGTTCTAATGCAGGTTGTCCTGAGACCACATTAAGAAATACTGCAGGCTGGGAGAGCTGTTACAGTGGGGGAGGGGAAGGAGAATGGTGGGGAGAGGAAGGGCTTCTTCCTAAGCCATAGGTATTTTTTTAAAAAACAAAAGAAATGCTATACCACTGAGACAGGACACTGAGAGTCAGTGATTACATCCAAACATGGAAATGAGTGAGTGATCTGTTTAAGCAAACAGGTAGTATCCTATGGTTGATCTTAAAAATTTGCCTAGTTAAGGAAAGTGCAAAGGTGATAGATATTCAAATATCTAACATCTGGATGGCTGGCACCAAAATCCTGAAAATTCTTTACTGTGTCAGGCATTGACCTGTTAGTTGCTGGATCACAAAGAGGTCCAGGGGTCACTAAGTGGTATCTGGAACCCTTGGAGGACTTCAGCTAGTTCATTCTTTTAACAGCTGGTGGTGAAATTGTATACATCAGCTGACTGGTGCCCACCAGCTGGCCCTGACTGTCAGCCTGGAGTAGTGTAGTGCTCCCTGGCCCCCCCAGAACACCTGTAAGCAAGGACTCTGCCAGTCTCTCCCCCTCTTTCCTTTCTTCCTTTTTTCTGTTCTCTATTCCCTTTTGTTTTCAGCTCTTTTCTCCCCTTCTGCCATCCAGTGGCCTTCAGGTTAGCTCAGCACAGTGTTTTTCACCTGGCACATATAATTAGTATTCATCAAATTAAACACCCATATTTAGCACTACAGGTAGTATTGAAAGGCAAAGAAGAAAAACACAAGTGCTCCCTAAGATGAACAGACTCAGAAAGCCTGAATGGGGGCGCCTGGGTGGCTCAGTTGGTTAAGTGTCCGACTCTCGGTTTCGGCTCAGGTCATGATCTCAGAGTTCATGGGTTTGAGCCCTGTGTCGAGCTCTGCGCTGACAGTGCGGATGGTGCCTGCTTGGGATCCTCTCTCTTTCCCTCTCTCTCTGCTCCTCCCCCACTCATGCTCACTCTCTCTCTCTCAAAAATGAATAAATAAGAACTAAAGGAAGGAAGGAAGGAAGGAAGGAAGGAAGGAAGGAAGGAAGGAAGCCTGATTAATTGTGTGCCATTGTAAGAACTGCCACTTGGTTGACAGAGGCCAGGATGACCCTGGAGCCCACAGTTCTGCCCAAGGTGACTTCACTTGTTCCCTCTGGATGTCCCCATGCTTGCTGAGGGCCCTCACTCTCCCCTCCACCCAAACTGACCAGGAGCGCTAAGGAAAGAGCAGAATCAGAAGCTCTGGATGTTTCTATGCTCTCAATCTGGTCACCACTCAAGTGCAACTGTACTGGCCTAGTTTCTCCACCATGGAGATAACATCACTTGGTAACAACGTTCATCTTTTTCTTCAACAATGTTTAGGGTATTACGAATCTAATCTTTAAAATAGGCCTATGTTAATATAGTACTTCAAAAAAATTAAGCCAATGAGAAAGAAAGCTAGGTGGTTGTCCAAAAATAAAGGGTGCATTTCCTCTCTACTGCTTTTTGGTTGATCTTCAAAGGAATGCAAGTTTGAAGAAAAGTGCTCTCAAGTTTTGATGCTGGGGACAAATTCCTGTGTCTGTGAGTCTAACGAGAAAAGGAGTGGGTGAATGTGGCATAGATAAAAACAGGTATTTTTTTTGAGCTTGTCACTATTTTTGTGAGCTGGAAACTTGTTTTTAATCTTGCTGCAAAGTTGATTGGAGAGCCTTCAGGAAGCCCTATGAGCACTGAGTGATCTAGGAGAAGTGGGGTGTATTTTAAGACAGGAACACTCTTTGGTTTTGAAAAGCACAGTTTACACGAGTGTTTTTGATCAGGGAGCATTCAGAGCAGAGGCTTTGTTGTTAGAGAGCCTCGGGATCCAGTAAAAGCTTCAACAGTTACCGTGGGACCCCAAGGAAGGTCCTCAGCCCCCCTCCACCTCAGTTTTCTCATCTGTTCATAAAGATAAGTCTACTCTGCTGTTGGGTTATTGTGAGGATTAAACAGAAATGCATGACAAATAGTTAGTATGGTTCCTGATATAGCCTAAAGACTCAAGTCATTGGCATCAATTTAATTACATTTTCCCAAGGGGGAAAGGAGAAATGCTCAAATAAAGACCCCATTGATAAATACAGGAGTAGTAGATGGTGGCCATCAAGAGTTGCCTCAGGTATCAGCCAGTACCAGCCACAATGTCGCCCACTTGTCGCAAATATTAAATCCCACTGTGATTTATTTAAACACACGTAAAAGATTTTCTTTATCACTATATCAGTTTGATCCTTTGAGATGTTGTATCTCCTTGCATCTCTCTTGCCACATTACTCTTTCTTTCCGTGTGAGATCTACTATTTGTTGACTCAAGTTTTCCTTTGTTGGTACGGGCTTTTCTTAAACGCAGAGGTTCTTCATTTGTGTGCGTGGGGTACTGGAGATTCAGTTAGATTGTTTGGTGTTTCTGTTTGTGCAGTCAGATTGGGTGAAGATCCCATGTTCAGTGGAGCAAGAGGGTGGCTGAGTGTGCTGTAGGGAGGGCACTTTATTGGCTAGTCTTTGCCAAGGACAGCCCCTCCTTCCTGGACATTGCAGCGCCTGCAGCTCTGTTCAGATTCCTCATTATTCTCTCAATTCCTGTTGTGCAGAAATCCAACCACCTTGCTACACATGTTTTGTTCCCCCAAGTACTCACCCAGAGCCCCTCCCTACCCCCAGCATTCTCCATCTCTGGGTATAGAGCACTCTGGGTGGGCTCTCACTCTTTTTCACCCTCTCTCTTGTCTTCCTTTTGGACTTCTGTTTTCTCTTTGAGCTGATCTCTCTTTAAATCTGTCTTTTAGGGATTTCTCATGGCTTCTAGTTCACTGTGGATTTACTTTCTTGTTTTCCAGTATATTTATGGTTTGCTTATGTGTTTGTTATCACTTTTTCCAATATTTCTACAGATTTGAGGTAAGAGAGCTTACTACAGCATGTAGTCAGCCTGTCATCTTGACTGGGAACTTTTAATCATGTATCTAAGAGGAAAAATATTAATAGGACCTTTAACCATTATAAAGTATCAATATCAGAAAAAATACCCAACGGGTCATCTTAAAGGAATCACCTAATGTTTGGGTTTACACAATGCAAAAAAAAAAAAAAAAAAACTGAAAAATTCAACCATCCACAAGTATTGGTAGTGTGTATATGTCAGTGTAGAGTTTGCATCTAGTAATAAAAAATAAGATAAATGTCCTAAAGAAGCAAATTGTATAGGTTTTTCACTTTTTGAACTATGTTGCAAGAAAAACAATGTTTACATTAATGAGTATTTCTTTGCTATCCCTAAGAATTTATTAGATCTAAAGATAGAGCTTCTAGAAAAGTGCTGAGTGCTTTGAATGACATGTAATTTATTATTGGGAATTTTAAAAGTTTTATATTCTTCAGAGAAAGGTTTTTCTTAGATTCCAGACTTATGCTATAAATGCTAGCAGAGTATAAGCTTGAATCAAAGTCAACTAGGGGCGCCTGGGTGGCGCAGTCGGTTGAGCGTCCGACTTCAGCCAGGTCACAATCTCACGGTCCATGAGTTCGAGCCCCGTGTCCGGCTCTGGGCTGATGGCTCAGAGCCTGGAGCCTGTTTCCGATTCTGTGTCTCCCTCTCTCTCTGCCCCTCCCCCGTTCATGCTCTGTCTCTCTCTGTCCCAAAAATAAATAAACGTTGGAAAAAAAAAACAAAAAAAAACAAAAAAACAAAGTCAACTAAAGCTGGGTCAATACTGCTTTTACTTAAAGTGTTTTCCATTTAGTGGGGAAAAAAAATGAATGTAAATTGGTATTGAAAGATGTCCATGGGATAGAGATTAATTAACTTCTGATAAATGAGCTAGAGGTGATTTCTATAAATTTTTATAACTATGTCAGAACAGGTTGTGTATCATCTCTCACTTTTGAGAGAAAGCACTGGCTCAGAAGCTATATTCAGCAAGTATCTCTCTATAACACCATTAAAATAAATTTGAGGGCAAAGGGTGAACCATCAAGAAATGTATACATTTCCTGAAGAGATTTTTTTTCCACACCAGTAAATTGATGTAAGTTACTTCAGCATCTTGATTCAACAAAGAATATTAAAGGAAAATCCCAGTTTTCAATAATGGTAGCACATTTGATAGCACACTCTGCAAGTACAAAATTAGTCTTTCCTTCAAATGGACTAATCATTCAATGTGAAAATTCCTTGGAAATTTTCTTGAAAAAGCAATAAAATTAACATTTTTGTAGTCTGTGAGTGAACAGAAAAAAGAGACATTTGTATCAACTATACATATTACCCAATAGTTTAGGATTTTCATGTTGAAATGTCTCAAAATAACCCATTTAACTTTTGTTTTCAAATTTTCATATTTTAGTAACTTAAAATAATTTAGTCAACAACATTGATTTTATTAAGATAGGTATACCTCTTTGTAGAAGAAAATCACCAAACTTTCTTTTGGTTAAAATAATCGAATTGTTTATTATTGTAACTTTTTGTTATTCTATTCAAGTACAGCACTGCAAAATGTTTCAGATTTCACTGATCAATTCATTGAATTATAATTCACCTCAAAATTTTGGAAACTATCTGCTTTAGATAGTTTTATGAAAAATATAATCAGATTTTCTGATATGGCCACAAAATCAGCCTAGAAAATTCATTTTTATACAGTTTTTTAAGTTTATTTATTTATTTTGCAAGAGAGAGAGAAAGCACTCATGCACGTCCAGAGGTAGGGTAGAGAGGGAGAGAGAAAAATCCCAAGCAGGCTCCCCATTGTCAGTCCAGAGCCTGATATGGGGCTCAATTCCACAAACTGTGAGATCATGACTTAAGCTGAAATCAAAAGTCAGATACGTAACTGACTGAGCCACCCAGGCGCCTCGACAATGAGTTTTTACTACATTACTATGTTCTTTCCAATCGCTGAATATTGGGTTTTCTTTTAAGTTGCTAAATACAACTAAGTTTGACATTAGATGAAGTAAATTTTCATCACTTCAAAATATCTCACCTGACACCTATTATAAAATTTTCTTTTTACCCATCGTTTCTCAAGGCATTGTTTCTCCCAGGGTGGCCTGTGAACAGTCTACACCAGAACAGGCTCAGACACTTCAAAAAACTTAAGACTGCTGCTGCCCACCCCCAATTCCATCACCACCATAGCCCTCTTGCTGAATCAGAACTGCTGGCTTTGGGGCCTATGTATCTCCATTTTTAATAACTCGCCCAGGAGATTCTTATGAACCTGACAATAGAAAAAAAACGAACTCAAATCAGTCTTTCTTTAAATGGCATCTACCATTTTAGATTTTACAAAGTCAAGAACAGATTGTTTCAAGTGGTGTTAGGAACTCATTTTCCTTAGGAAAGCCCGGGATGGAGTAGGGATCGGAGGGGGGAGATATCAAGGAAAACCAGACAGCTGGTCGCAACCATGCCAGATTATCTTGTCAGGACACTGGGTTGTCCTGGCGTGCTGCTCGAGCTGGCATTTGGCAGTGGACTTGTGTAGCATCGCAGACGACTCCTGGACGGCACTGACTCTCCCATCACGCTGGGAAGCCCAGCTGGTCCTCCTGTAAGAGGCAGGTACCCTTAAGATAGGTCCTAGCGGACCAAATGCTCACATGACATTGGTTTTCAGCTGTAACTAACAACACCTTGAATACGACTACTTTCCTTCCTGGACCAGAGTTTGGAAATACCCACAGAGGGAAACATGTCAAGAGGAGGCATAGGGTCTTGGAAGACAGACTTTGTCAGTTTAGTTTGGCTTAGAGCTAGGGCTGCCTGCAGTGTGTTTCCTTTTTTCCTGGGAAGACAATTCTGCCTCAGTGACACTTGAGGTTAATGAAATTTTCCTGAAACACCTAGAAAAACTAATAACAACAAATAGAAAAAGAAACAATACCACAAAAGTGTGCGAGACCCAGATACCAACTGCTGTAAAAGAAAGTAGTGGCATAAAGAAAGCCTTCTCTTATCCATTTCTCTACCTCCAGCTGGACACTGTATTCTACCAAATGTTTGACATCACCCACATACCAAGGACCCTGACCTTTGAAGGGCTTTAGCTATGGCTCCTTATCTTCTCTCTGATTTGGATCTGTGATGACCTAGATAGCAAGGGACACGATAGTGCTGAAATAAACTCTGTTTTCCCATGTTGTACTTGCATAGGCCACACTAACCCAGGTAAAATGATGTCCATGAGTCTCTTTGAAAGCCTTCTAGTTAATCAAAGCTTATATTAAACAAAGACAGAACTTAGGCCCAAGCAAAAGCATCTATTTTTATTGCTCAGAGGCACCTGCACAGTGCCTCTGGAAGCTTCCTCAAATTTTGGTGAAACCACATGATAGCGGTATATAATATTTGGTCACACCACACACATATGCACACACACATGCATGTTAATGGCATCTGTAGTGCCACCTGCTCTCCATTCACACCCCCATGGTTTAATGAACAATAAGAAGGTTAATGAGGTTGCAATGGAGATAAAGGGAAAAAAGCAGGAAAAGGTGGGACTGGGAGGTAAGCAGGGACCAACTGTTATAGGCCATAATCAGCACTTGGAGCTTTTACTAAGTGTGAGGGTGATCTGGTCAGATTTGGTATTTGGGAAGGATTGTTCTAGAAACAATATAAAGTAGTCGGAGACCGTTGCAGTAATCCAGGCAGGGGCTTGTACTAGACAGGTGGCAGTAGAAATCAGGAAAGACAATAGATAGATTAGAAAATGAGGCATTAGCTCTGTGGGAGGACCATGATTTTTATTTTGAACGTATTCAATTAGAAAAGGCTTTGGTGTTTCAAATACACAGGTAGTTATAAGGGTCTGGAGCTCATAATAACTTGAGTTCTCTCTCTACATTGTTGACATGTCAGCCTGCTTCTTGCGACCCAGTGCTTTTCTGAGTTTTTACATTTCATCTGATAGACTACTATCTAGATCTGTACTGTCCACTACAGCAGCCACTAGCTACAGGGGACTGCTAAAATTGAAATTAATTAAAATTGAAAATTCAGTTCCTAAGTTGCACCAACCACATTTTATATACTCCATAGCCAACAGTGTCTAATGATTATAGTACATGACAGCCCAGATACTAAACATGTCCATCATTCCAGAACATTCTACCAAACAGTGCTAATCTAATGACCTGCTGGTCTCTCAGCTACATCTATGAAACTGAATTAACATTTCCTGCAATATCATAGCAGTTACATTCTATATGGTTTTAGTTATTTCTGTGCCTGAACCCTTGTGTGTTGTAAGTTCCATAAAAGCAAGGACCATGCCCTACTCATTCTCAAGCCCCTCACAATGTGCTTAGCAAGTACTTTGTACTATATGCTTAGCTAGCACTGGTTGAATAAATGAGTGAGTAACTGAGTAAGCCAATATCTAAAATTCTGTTTCAAAAACATATAGAAAAAAAAACAGAGAAAAATAATCACTTTTGTATGTCTTACTTAGATTTTATGCTGATGATACAGCTACTAAAAATTGAAAATCAGAGTAATATAACCTGGCTTATAAGAGAGCTTCATATGAGAGTTTATCAAACATAATTATAACATGATCAGAGGAGAGGAAGGAGAGGTAGAAAGTAGAAGGTGTTCTCCCAAGCTGCCTTCTGCCCCTACTGCAGTCAGTTTGAACCAGACCAGCATTCAGTGGGTAACATCTACCACCCATTGACACTTCGTGGAGACAACAGCAGCAATAGTGTCTGTTGCTATAACATCTCTGCTTCTCTCTGTCATGAGTTCTGCCTCTAATGGGTCAAAATTGCTGGCCGGACAGCCATAGTTGTGGTGAGAGTTCTACCCACATAGTCTTCCTGGTACTGGTCAGTGTCACAATAGGGACTTCCCTAAGAGTCTTAGTCAACATCCAACCTCCATATGCTTCTGCAAAGTCCTCATCACACCTAAGGATGGGAGGACTGGAATAGGAATTAAGTGTTGATGGAAGGCTTGGGAGGAAGAAGAGGCACAGGAAAATAGAATAGGCAAAGCTTGAGGAGAAACACACCCCTTCTTCTTTCTTCCAGCCATATGATAGGGTCTGAAATAACTGTCCTCTTTATGCACTAGGAAGAGGAAACTGTAGGTGAGAATCAGTATTTTGGACATGGTTAACCACTGGGAAATAGTACGCTTGTGGATAGTAACAATCATCATGAAGCACCAAGCACGTGCTAGGTGCCACACTAGACCCTAGAGATCCAACAGAGGTGAGCCAAATGCATCTCTGCTTCCCTGCTTGTCGTGTAAGAGGAGCAAGTCAGTGGGCACCTATACTGCCCACCGATAAGCCATAAGGTAGGAAGAACACAGGTTCTGGGTGCCGGGAGACTTAGGTATTCCTAGAGGGTCTAAGGAGAAGGCTTCCTATTGGAGCTGATGCCTAAGCTAAGCCCCAAGAGTAGGTGTCGCCCAGGCCAGTGAAGAAAGAGGAGAGAGGCCCAGGAGAGGGGCTTGAGGGAGAACGGATGAGCAGGTCAGACGTCCGGGCAGAAGTGAGAGCTTGGCAGTGCCAAAATGCAGTTTTCTGTAACTTAGAGTATCGGCCAGAGAAGCATGGGAAGTGAAAAGGTTGCTGGAAAGATAAACTCTACATACTGTTCCCTGTCCCCTAGAACTAGAAAAGATCTCATCTTTTTTTTTTTTCTTTTTTTCTTTTTCTTATTCTACCCCATGTTTCTTGCTCCTCCACAGGAATCCAAACCAATCCTGCTGCCGGGCTACAACACAGGGGCTGGTGCAGGGTGGGCTGCTGCACGTGGTCTGGAGCCAGGCAGGCTGCCTTTCATTCATTCCCAAGTCTGTCCCTCAGTAGCTGCCAGCCTCTGGGCAATTTAATAATTTGCTTGTTTCCTCACCTACAAATGAGAACAATGATGCTACCTACTTTCTACAGTTTTGGAGGAATTACATGAATACTTCCATAAGTAGAGTTTTTAGTGCCAGGCACCTAGTAAGCACTCTACAAAAGGTTATCCGTTGTTATTATTTTGAACTAAAAAGGCTCTTGTTCGCTAATGAGGAAATCAACATTTAGCGTACATTTCCACGGGAAGCAATTTACAAACGTTTCTGTGCCCCAACCGGCTGAGAATCAGGGCTAGGAAGAAGGTTTTAAAACTCAGTAAGTTTTCTATGTGTTACAGAAGGTGACATTTTTCTTAAAATAAGGGATTTCCTAAGATTATGAAAAAAGTTTCAGGTATCTATCAGAAACCTATTGCAATATGTTAAAAGATTTGGAGAAAAAACCCAAAGATTAAAAAAAAAAAATTAGCCTCAGTTATCAAAAACATAATGACAGGACCTCTGTGTTTTCTTTTTTAATCTTGGTGCAGTTAAAAAAAAAAAAACCTAAGTATCACTATTCTTCTACTTGGATATTGTATCAGTACTTCCTTTCTTCTCTCCCCACATTATATCAGTATATTCTTATTCTCCCCATTTTGCAACGAAGACACTGAAGCTCAGAGATTATTAAGTAATTTGGCCAAAGTTATGCAACTAGTAAGAGATGTAACCAAAATGGAACCCTGAGCCTTTTGACTACAGTCTGAATTTGTACTCTGATATTTGAGCCTTAGCAAAATTTCATTCCCATAAAGTGCTTGGAACCCTGTAAAGCATGTAGAACACAGTCAATAAAGGCTAGATGATATCTCGAAATTGCCCATTGACATTGAGTTCTGTAGGATATTAATAAATGTTCTAGGGAAAAAGTAATTCAAGTATGTTTGGGAAATCCTGGGTTAAACAAAGTTAAATTCGTTGTTAACTGTAAGGTCTCTAATACACTACTGGGCATTATGAATATCAAAAATGATAATAGGGGTGCCTGGGTGGCTCAGTAAGCATCTGGCTTCAGCTCAGGTCATGATCTCATGGTTCACGAGTTTGAGCCCTGCGTAGGGCTCTGTGCTGACAGCTCAGAGCCTGGAGCCTGTTTCAGATTCTGTGTCTCCCTCTCTCTCTGCTCCTCCCCTGCTAATTCTCTGTCTCTCTCCCTCCCTAATAAATAAATAAACATTAAAATTTTTTTTTTAATGAGAGTATAGCTTAAGGCAATTTCCAAATCATATTTGGCCATAGACCTTTTTTTTTCTCTCAAAGTAGTCCAGTAGGACCAATGTTACCAGGAACTAATGATGGAAGACGTTCTGTATGAGGTAAATGCAGAGTGGCAGATAATACTTATAATTCAAATTCACTGATGACAAATATTTAGCATGTGTGAAAAAAGTTGTTTTACTGTACAGAGCAGAAACAGCATAAAAAGGAACTTGAAGTCAGTGTTCTAAATCTTAATTAGCTTGATATGGGGAAGCTGAGTGAGAACAGCTTTGCAAAAATATGTCACCAGTCAAGTAGGAAGTGGGCATTCTTGCAGCTTCTAACAGCTTCAGCCACTTTGTTGTTCAGAGCCAGAGATGCAAGACATCCTACCTCGGAAAACACACATACACACACCTACAACCCCAAGAACATGAGCAAGATGATGAAGAGTGTTGGGGATTTTGGTGGCACCCTTTGCGATATACAGATTGAGGTTCAAAAATTTGAAGTAAAGCAATTTCAAAGTTTGAAAAAGTTGCTGGGGCGGTGGGGGAGAAATGGTTTTGTATTCCGAATGATTCCCTAATTCTATGACAACGGGTAGTTTGAGTGTTCTGAGTGGTAGCGAACCTCATCAGCCCACAGATACTGAATGGGACAATGTAGTTGTGTTTAATGTTGAGAGATTCCATTTGGAGCCCAACTCTATCAACTTTGGGTGACTTTGGCAAGTAATTTCTTTGACCACCTTCTCATTTGCAAAACAGGAAGAGAATGTGAATTAGACCACCTCTAAGGTAACTTCCAGCTCTACAAATCTGTGAAATTGAAAGAAGTAGGTTACATACCTCTTCTTTATGTTAATTCCCAGGAAATAGAAACGTCTCTGGATAGCGGGGGCCTTGTAAGAAGGCCGCAAGAAAATGATAAAAAACAATAAATGCTGGAGGTTAGCCACAGCCCCCAGGAAACCAGAAAAGTGTCTAGGCCCTAGCCTGCAGGCTGCTGTGTAATGTTATGAAATTCGGGGTGATGGTTCTGAAACAGTAATTGTGGGCCATGAAGGCCTGGAAATAATGACAGCTGCCAAAAACCTCTATTCCAGGGTTGCCAGGGCAAAATTCCTGAGACAGAGTCCACATTTTTCAATGTCAGAAATGTAATATATATGGGAATGAGAACTGCCTTCCTCTATGGGTGTATAATACCTAATTGAAATTGTAACCACTCAGTCTCTGGAAATTAGGCTAGCCTTTTACCTTTCTGGTTTAAGTCCCACCTTTCAAGATGAAACTTCGTGAGACATTTACCAGTGCCCCTTTTTTCACTGCCTACACCATCTCAGTTAAAGTGGGCTTGGGAAACCAAACCAAGTGACTAGCACATGAGATGACTTGAATCAGAAAATCAAGAAGTTGTGTTGCTATTTTTAGTTTACTTTGAACAAAAAACCACATTTCTGAAAAACTCCGATGTTTGCATCTTTGTCTTTGCACGATTTATGATTGTCTTGAGAGATAAACAACATTTATCTTTTGAAAGATTGGCACATTCAGAGGAAAGCCACTCATGATCATTGGTGCCAGAAGAAGACTAATCATAAGATCATTCAAAGCGGCAAGTTATTAAATGTTCAGTTGTTTGAAAGTATGGATTTGTTTTTGTTGATGATGTCGAGTCTAGTCAAAGTACCTTGCCTTTCCAATCATGTTATTAGGTGGATGTAAAAATGTCTTGGGATTCTCTGCATACAAGATGGTAGCTATGAGAAGGTCATGGTGGGGCAGCAGAATGAGCTCTGGTAGAAGGGACACTGCATTGCTGTATTTAGAGAGAGCTGATCTAGGCTCCGTACCTGCCTCTGGAGCACATAACCCCTGGATCTCATAAATAAAATGAGCTGTTCGGTTCTCCTAAATGCCACTGGCCATTGAGGACACACTATTCCTCATTGAACACAACTGTCTTGCCTATCTTGCCTAGTGCAGGAATTTTTGCCTCCTTGACTTCTAGCCACTGGAAAGCTGGTGGCACTCACGAGCCATCGCAGCAACCGAAAACAGTCCCTCTTCCACTCCCACTCCTAATTCCAAATGCTTCCTTGGAAGCTGGTACTGCCCCACCCCTACTTGGAACCATGAGCAGATATATCCTGAGATTCCTTTTTGCCCAGCATCCTATAACGACTGGCCAGGAGAAACAGTGAGCAGTCATAAGACTACAGTTTTACACCTCATAGAAACATCCTACGTAGCAAGAAAGCTGCACAAAAAGGTGCCCTAACAGTTGAACTCATTATGAAATTACAAAGCAGCAATTCCACATACTTTCACAGCAAACTTTTGTCCTTCTTTTCTTGTGATGTCCAGAGAAAGGCAGGGCTTTTTGCCCCACTGAGGTCAAAAGAAGCCCCCACTAGTGACAACAATCAGGCACTCCCGCACTCCAGCCCATGTCAGCCACTCTCATCTCCAAACAGTTTTTTTTTTCAACGTTTATTTATTTTTTGGAGGGACAGAGAGAGACAGAGCATGAACGGGGGAGGGGCAGAGAGAGAGGGAAACACAGAATCGGAAACAGGCTCCAGGCTCTGAGCCATCAGCCCAGAACCTGATGCGGGGCTCGAACCCACGGACCGCGAGATCGTGACCTGGCTGAAGTCGGACGCTTAACCGACTGCGCCACCCAGGTGCCCCTCCAAACAGTTTTGATTCAATCCGCCCAGCTATGGCTGGATTGTATCAACTGGAGTCTTCTCCAAACCCAATCAAATAGATGTCTAACCCACATGCTATTGACGTACTCCCCACTCCACCAAATGGGTCACTTCTGTAATGTTATCTTGGATTCTCCATAAAGGTTGAACAGTCAATAGAGAGTCTGCCTGGGAAATGTCCTCCCTATTCTCCCTTCCCACCTCAGGTCCCCTTTTCTTTCCCCTAGCTCAGAGATTTGACTATCAACAATTTCCCTCCTTTCTGGGAAGTTAGTGATCAATCTTGCTTACCCCTAGAATCATCCCAGCACACACATGCACACATGCAAACGCATGGATGGGCAAGCAAACATACAGCCATGATTTCTGAGAAATTTTAAGGTACTCCTTTTCATAGAAACAAAACAAAACAAAACACTTGGAGAAACTGTTTCCATATGAGGGGAAGAGTTCTACCTGCATGTTTGCTTAGTTTATCAGTTGTTGATTTTCTGTTTTTGCCGAGTCCCTCCTTAGCTTCTTTCATTTTAGAGAGTAGCATGTATTTTTTCAGTTATTTCACCAATGAGGTGCTGAAGAAAATAGAATATGAATATGAACTAAAAAGTGGGTTTACTCAATGGTTAAACACATGCTAATAATTGCAAAGATTTATTAGCACCATAAAAAAGTTATACAAATACACCTAATTTAACTAAATTTTCCCTCACAGATCCATAATAAGGAAGGTGAATGAACATTAAACGAAGTACCTACTGTGAGCTAGGTACTTGGGTAGGCACTTTTGTTAACTAACATAATTATCATAAATTATTGTGAAGTGGGATTTTTATCATTTTATAGATTAAACAGAGGCTCAGAAAGATGAAGTCATTGAAAAATGACTAAAAACGTCCAGTGGTAGACAGGTTATGAAGAGACAAGACTTCAGCTAGTCTATAGTGACAGCCACTAGGGGACAATTTGACAGGACTTTTGTGAATATAAAATGTGCAAGTCCCTCTATCTCAGCAACTCTACTTTTAGACATCTCTTCTAGAAAACCACTGCCACATATACACAGAAGCATGTTCGTGGATGCTCACTGCCCCCTTGTTAGTAGGCAAAACAGAAAAGACTAAACAAACCATGGATTGTCCTGATCACACAACACACTGCCACAGTTACAAAGAATGACATAGGCCCAGTATATGTAATATGGTATTCAGAGTACAGTAATATTTGAGTTTTTAACTCAATATTTCTATGCATACATTCATAGGTGAGTAAATGCATAGAAAAAGTTCTGCAAAGATAAATAATAATTGCCTCTGGGAAGAAGAGCAGAATGGAGGGTGAGAGGTCATGTGAAATGTTACTTTATCTGTGCCGTAAAACTTTTTCCAGAAATGTTTAATATATTATTTGGATAAATAAAAATATTTTTTTTTTTAAGAAAAGAAGGAAGAGAGAAAGTTGCATAAGATCATACCTCTAATAGGAGCTTCTTTATGACTTTTCTTCTATGTCTTTCTCTTCTCTAGGTCTTTTTTTTTTAATGTTTATTTATTTTGAGAGAGAGAGAGAGAGAGATTGCAAGCAGAGAGGGTGAGAGAGAGACTCACAAGCAGGCTCTGTCCTGACATGAGGCTCAAACTCAGGAACCATGCAATTATGACCTGAGCCAAAATCAAGGGTCAGATGCTCAACCGACTGAGCCACCCAGGTGCCCCCTTCTCTAGGTATGATTTATCATCTGATGCTTTTGTGCTCTTGACTCAGAATCCCACCTTTCTTTTCCCTAGGTGATCTTCCAAAAACAGCAATGACAATAATAGTCATTGTCATGGAAGAGGTAGGCATTCACTGAACCGAATACCTTCTATTTACACCCACCTTCTACATAGTTGTGCTTTTTGCAGTTACACGGGGTTATAGTCACGTTTGTTTTTCCAATGCTTCTTCCTTTGGAGTCTCACCAGGACACCTGTTCTGTCCAGGAACTACAGGGAAGCTTTTCCTTCTTTGTTGGCAGTTCTGTCCTCTTTCCTGAACTCCTATGACTCTCTACCTGGTCTGACAATCCAATTTACCCCTTTCCCAATGCCATAGTTTTAGCGGGGAAAAAAAGGCTTCCTGGATGAACCTGTGATCAATTCCCCTTAATAAAAAACTTTTCTTTATGGCACTTCCTGTTTCTTAACTTACAAAGGTGATTTGTCACAAATCAATATAGCCTATAATTGTGCTTTGTGTGGTGTGAAGAATTTTTCAGATTTTTATTTGTTTTATTTATTTATTTTGTTTTGTTTACCTAGTTGCCAACATTCAGAAATTGGTAAACAGGAGACTTGTGCCCTGTCTCAATGGGGTGGCTACTGCGAGGCTCTAGCTCGTTGTAAATATGTGACAAATGAATCTAGATTTTTCTATGAAATCTTCCAAAGTCACATTTCCACCTCAGTGTGCACAAGCATGTTCCTACCTGCCTTCCAATGACAGTTGACCTTGAACCCCCTGTTTTAATTATTCCTCTATTTGCTCATATTCTAAAACTGTGATAGTGTCTCTGCAGCATCAAAATTTACTCCTTTTCTGCTCATAGATGTTATATATCTGGGTTATATTGATTTTATTTTCAAAGTATTAATTTCTCCAGAACATTCACTATCCCTTCAACATATAAAGTAGTTCACATGCAAATGTTTCTAAAACTTGAATTCTAGTACTTTCTTTGCTCCCATGTAAGTTGTTCGTATACTTTTAAAACACCTTTTAGTATTTGAAGAAAAGAAATACAGTTCTTGTCTTCTGCTCAAATATGCTCTATCTCAGAGTAAGAAAGAGGCACTTGGTAAATTATGAGCATTTGACCAAAAAAACCCATAAATCTTTCCTATATACTGACTTTTTAAATTATAACTTATAGTCTTTACAAAAAGGAAAGATTCAAAAGTCAGTAGTCTTCTGTCAAATTACCACCTAATAACTTGAATTTCATCTTATGAATAGAAAATAAAATCATTTATAAAAACAATTTACATTTGATATTTAATATATTACATTTGATATATGGTGACATATAACTATATGAATAATTATATAGACAACAAATGAATAGTCAACAAAGTTATTGGGGTAGTGAAGTTTTAAGAGTGAAAAAATATTCAGAGACCCTGAATGTTAGTTAGGTCTGACATAGAGAAGTTTTGAGATAATGAAGACTTTCTTTACTTATTTTTCT
The DNA here is from genome assembly GCF_022837055.1 of Prionailurus viverrinus. Classification (NCBI taxonomy): domain Eukaryota; kingdom Metazoa; phylum Chordata; class Mammalia; order Carnivora; family Felidae; genus Prionailurus; species Prionailurus viverrinus. The sequence goes on from NC_062561.1 coordinate 209,126,318, forward strand.
CTAATTGATGATCATATTGTTTTGATCTCTACTTCTTCACCTTCATCCAAATTTCTGCTTTGATTAACAATGTAAACACACATGTTTCAGTATTACTTTTCTTTCCATTTTGATGGACTATTCTAAGCCAGCCATGATTTTCTTGGCAGCTTGCTTTCAAAGTAAAGTGTTTCTTACTAATATAGTTACAGTGCTTTGTTTTCAACTACATTGGTTTTCAAAATTTCCCATCCACTATGGGTTTACAAATCCTTTGAAGATAAGAACAGATGACTTTGAATTAGGGCAAGGAGAAATTCGGTAAAATGAGGTGTTCTAAGCCTGTGACCCAGAAGTTTCAAGTCCTGCCTTTGAAGGCTGCTGGGGATCTTGTCAAAAATTTTAAGATAATTTAACATAAATGGCAATATCTACTTATATGTCTGTATTGTAAATGATATTCTATATGAGAGCAAATGCCAATCATAAAAGAGGTAATGTTCTTTCTCAACAATTTAGCTAAATAGAATGCTACATATACCTCTAACATATATAAAGGAGACACAAAGATACACACACACACACACACACACAAATAGGATGTCATATAAGCATTGGAAAAGATCCTTAGCCTCACTCAAAAACATAGAATGCAAGTTAAAATTTTACACCATTTTTTTTACTCCCCCGAAATTGTTAAAGACTAAAAAAGCATGATAATGCACAGTGTTAGTGAGGTTATGGTAAAATCGGTATTCTCCTCTTGAGCTAGAAGACAAATGAATTGTAAAATCTCACTAAATAGCATTATTTACCAAATTATTTTAATGTTTGGTTTTTTTGACCCACCAATTCCACTTTCTAAGAATTGATGTTACAGATGTATTTATGCTTGTGGGCAAAGACACAGGTATAAGAATAATTTTATAATAGTAATTATCTAATAATCCAAAAATATGGAAGAATAAGAAACAACCTAGAGTCCCTCCAATGGTCAGACAACTCTACTCTGGGCATATATCCAAGAGAAATGAAAACGTATGTCTACAAAAGATGTGTACAAGAAGGTTCGTACCAGCATGACTTATAGTAGCTACAAAGTGGAAAAAGCTCAAATGCCCACCACTGACGAATAGATAAATAGATGTGGCACCCACGCAGTAGGTTTTTCTTCAGCTATAAAAAAGAATAAAGTATCGGTATCTGCTACAACACGATTGAACTCCAAAAACAACTTAGTGAAAGGAACCAGTCACAAGAGACCACATATTGTATGATTCTATTAATTTGAAATGGCCAGAGTAGACAAATCCAAAGAGACCAAAAGTAAATTATTGGTTGCCTAAAGCAGGAGTAGGAGGGCAGGGACAGGGATCAGCTGCTAATAGGTTACAGGGCTTATTTTTGTGGTGATTCGTATGTTCTAAAATTAGGTTATGGTGACGGTTGCACAACTATAATATACAAATACCATTGAATTGTAGACTTTAAACTAGTATGTTTATTGAATTATACCTCAATAAAGTTATTTTTTTTAATAACCTAAATTTCCATCAATAAGGTGACTGGTCAAATAAATGATGGTAAACCTATGCAACAAAGAGCTCCATAGCTATGGGGGGAAATTTGGTTTCCTTATATATAGAATAATCTCTTTTTTAAATGAAGAAAACAAAATATAGAATAACATGTACCATGGTCCCATTTGTATAAGAAAAAAAATGGAGTATTTCTTGAAAAATGTACATTTCTTAAAAGACTGGTAACAGTTGTCTTTAGGGTGGAGACTGGGAGACAGGATCTAGAATGTGAGATTTCTTTTCAACAGTCCCTCTTCTATTTTCTTAAATGATTTGCCATGTATATATCTATTTTACAATAAACTATTTTAAATCAGTTTTTTTTTTATTTTTAATGTTTATTTATTTTTGAGAGAGAGAAAGAGAGAGAGAAACAGAGCGTGAGTGGGGGAGGAGCAGAGAGACAGAGACACAGAATCCGAAGCAGGCTCCAGGCTCTGAGCTGTCAGCACAGAGCCCAATGCAGGGCTCAAACCCACAAACCACAAGATCGTGATCTGAACCAAAGTCAGATGCCTAACAGACTAAGCCACCCAGGTGCCCCAAATTATTATTTGTTTTTTCTAAAGGGAAAAGAGTAAAGGAAAAAGAATGTCCAAATCAGTAGAACATTAAATGCCCTGCCAAGTAAATAGACACAGAGTGTTGGGTACACACAGATGTTGACAGTGGAGACCCACCCTCAGAAGTTCACTGTGGAACCAGGAAAAAAACAAATAGATACAGAGATACATAGATACACAGATGATAAACTTTGGGAATTTTAAAGAAAATAAAATTAATGTAAGAAACCACCTGTGCGTGCTCTGTGTACAAATGGAGAGCTCTCTGAGCGACATTAGGTTGCATCAGTGTTAACACTATAGAAGGGCAGTGCAACCACACTACATTTAAAAGGGCAGGTGGCCTTTCAAAAGCTTTCTTTCCACAAAATGGTCAGATGTATGGCAATTAGCATACATCTGGTAGTTTAGAAAACTAAAAATGGTAGTTTAGAAAACGTTTTTCTTAGGTAGGCTTCACTCCCGGTGTGAAACCCAGTGCAGGGCTTGACTCATGACCCTGAGATCAAGAGTCAGATGCTTAACTGACTGAGCCACCCAGGCACCCCTAGAAAACTTTTTTTTTAAGTTGTTAGAGTATGATTATCCTATTCTGTCTACACAGATGGAAACAAATGTGCCCTCAAACGTGTAAGAAGAGCCTATCCCATATAGAACAAACACAACAGTTGCAGGTTCTAGGATAATTCATAAGTAGAACACCTGTTATTTTCTGGACAGGTACACCTTTATAATGCGTATAATAATTCGTCATTCTCATAGCCATCCTGCAAGTTAGGAATCTGTAGTCTCAATTCAACAGGCAAGGAATAGAAAACCCAAAGAAGCAAAATAAGTCATCCCGTGTAACACAACTAGTGCTGATTGGGATTGGTAGTCAAACCCAAGTTTGAATGACCCCAGCACAACTATTCCCTCTACCAGACCATTCCTCTTCCCATGTTGAAAATTGCTTCTGGCGTGTTTAGGAATCAGGACAGTGAGGGGCACCTAGGTGGCTCAGTCGGTTGGGCCTCTGACTTCAGCTCAGGTCATGATCTCTCACTCCGTGAGTTGGAGCCCTGCCTCGGGCTCTGAGGTTACACCTCAGAGGCTGGAACCTGCTTCTGATTCTGTGTCTCCCTCTCTCTCTCTCTGCTCCTCCCCCTCTTGTACTCAGTCTCTCCTTCTCTCTTTCTCTCAAAAATAAATAAATATTTTTTTTTTTTAATTTTTTAAAGGAACCAGGAAAGTGAAAGTAATGTTTGTTTGTTTGTTTGTTTGTTTGTTTGGGTACTTAATTCGATGGTTCTAAGGATTTAAAGTTAAACTTCCTGATGTTTCATTCATTCTAAGATATCCTAACAGAACAAGGATTGGCATGATCGGTTTGGGGAAAGGGTGTTTTGTTTTGTTTACAGCTGAGGTGGCTAGACTGCAGTGTATCAATGAGGTAGCCATCTCAAGTAAGAGCTAAAAAGAGTAGGAACATTCATTGAGCGTTACAGTGTGGTCAGGTGCTTTTGCAAGGTGGGTGTATATGACTCCTTCACTGATGAGAAAATAAAGACTTGGAGAAATTAAGCAACTTACTCAAGGCCTCAGATTGAGTAATAAGCAATTGAAGGTTTTCATAAGTTGGTGAATCTGAACTCAAACCCACACCTCCCCAAACCTGTTCATTCTTTGTCCTGTCATGAAGCCACCCAAGCAAAATGAAGATAGAGAAGTGACCGATGGAGACTTTTTTCCAGGGAGTTTGGCTATAAAGGGAAGAAGGAAAAGCAGCTGGTAGTAGAATGGAGGACAAGGATAAGAGAGGCTATTGTGTTTCTTTGGAGTAGACAAGATTGACCATGTTTAAGATGAAAAGTCCTCCTTAAAGGTTGAAACACACAGTCCAGAGCACATAGTAAGTGCTTACTAAATGGTTGTACTCAGTGCCAGTGAAGGAGTGAATAATCAACAGAACAGGGTCTAGAAGGACGCGGGCAGTGATAAGAGCCAAGAATGCCCGTTAATATTAGTAAGAAAGATTGACATTTTTCCAGAGAACCAGGGGCAAAAAAAAAAAAAAAAAAAAAAAGAGAGTGAGCAGAATATAAGGAGGTTTTAAAAAGTTAAAATGAAGGATGAGTAGGGAGGGCCAGTTAGAGTGCTCTGCCTATTCTTAATAAAAATAAGTTATATAAAAATAAAAAGTAAAGTTATCTGTGGTGAAAGAGGAAGGCATGGGTGAGGTCCAGGAATGTGGGGAGCGTTGAAACAGCCATTATGGTAAATGTGATAAGATCTCAGTGATATTTGGTCCTGAGAAAGTTCCTGTTCAGTTAGGTATAAATGAATGTGCATCGGCATGCAGCTGCTAGGGGTTCCATTAAGTGTGCACCTAGTATTGTACAAATTACCTAGTTTAGAGTTCGCCAGTTCGGACTCTGGAAATACCAAAGAGCTGCTAGCGCTCTTCTTCCCTCTTGGGTGGGCAGTAGCTATGTGCCTGCCCAGGCCCAAAGAAAATAAAAGTCTAGATTCTGAGTTGCCAGTCCAATGGCTAAATCCTGGGGCAGGCATGTCATAATTCCCAAATAAATGATGAACTTTATAAAGGATTTCAAAGTATGCTAAGTCAAGGTAACTTGGTAATGATTTTATTTACAGGACCCCTCATCCTTGTGGGACCATCTTTTACGTTTATACAATACTTTGGGCTTTTCAAGATGCTTTCATGCCTATCAGCTCATTAACCCTTAAACCCTTGTGAAGTAGTTGAGATCCTATTACTGCCACCCAACAGATGGAAAAACTAATTCAACGCAGAGGTTCATTAACTGATTTGCCAAAGACAAAGAGCTCTTTGGTGATGGAGCTGGTGGTAAAATCAAAGTTTTTTAATACCTGGCCCAATTCAAGACATCCCAAGAAAAACAAAGTTAAAAACAACTGGTCTAGGGTCAGGGTTTGGGTGCAATTGCAGGCCCCCAAGTATGATGCAGTGTCCTTGGTTTTGTAAAGGAATCCATAGATTAAAAAGGGAATCAAGAACCACAACGCTACATGCTCCTCAGACCCCATGGGACATGAAGGCAATAGGTACCTTCTTAGTCAAAAGTCATAAATGTCAGAATCTCTGGGGTAGATTTCCTGAGACCTCATACATCTTCGTATTATAAGAGTATTGTGACAATATCTAGAAGCAGTATTTCGTTCGCAAAAAAACTGCAAAGTGTAAAGTTTGTATACTTTTGTTTGTTCCATTCTCCATAATAGGAGGACACTGCCACCCTCACTATGTCTTTTGTTAATTACCCCCTCACCTTCTCCCTATCCCATTTTTCTTCCCCCTCAGTTCTGTTTTTTGTTTGCTAGTTTTGAGAGTTTTAGATCCTGACAAAATGTCACCCCTTTGGGCAGCCTGTGTTTCAGTGAATCTGGAGCATTCAGGGCAGAACCAGAGAACCCTGTGCACCACTGACTCACGGAGGGCCTAGTCGTTTCTTCCTGGTAAAATGGTGCTGGCGTTCCAACCATTAGGCACACACTCAGGCCTGCCTGAGCAGGGGCGTTTGACTTGTGCAAGGCGTCTTCTCAGGTTCCAAAATTACACAAGATGAGAATTTGAATCAGAGGTTGATAACCTCAGATTTGTTGTGTCCCTCTCTCTCTGTTCCTCCCCCGCTTGCACTCTGTCTCTCTCTCAAAAATAAATAGATTAAAAAAATTTTTTTAATTAAAAAAAGAATTTCATTATTAAAATTATTACATCTCTGGTGAAAGTTCAAAGGTTACAGCAAGATGCCAGTCAAGCTCCCACTTGACATTTTAGCAAAATGCCCCATATCTCCTTCTTGAAGCCTTGAGCTACTCCCAAAATGTCCAGGAACACAGTTCTGGGGATTCTGAGTTGGGATGAGAGTGGGCAGTAGGTTGCAAATTCACCTGATTAGTTTAATTTCCACTGACTCATTCTGAACTGTCCAGGAGAGCAGCTCTGCCCACTCCTAGGAGGCCCATATCCCTGCACAATCCTATCATTCTTTGAGGAATTCCAAATGGTCTTGTCAGATCTAGTATTTTAAAACCACAGATCACCCAGGCAACAAACACTCCTGAGCCTTCAGGGATAAGACCCATAGTAGATCATTTTGGGGTGTTATCTCTCAGCTTACATCCTTAATTTTTTGTTGTTGTTTGTTTTTGTTTTTGTTTTTGAGAGACAGCGAGCATGAGCAGGGGAGGGGAAGAGAGAGAGAGCGAGAGAGAGAGAATTCCAAGCAGGCTCCACATTGTCAGCACAGAGCTTGGTGCAAGGCTCAGTCTCATGAACCGTGAGATCATGACCTGAGCCAAAATCAAAAGTCAAAGACTTAACCGACTGGGACACCCAGGCACCCAGTATCCTTAATTCTTAATGCACACTAAACTCTAAACTGGTCTTTTCCTTTATCTTATTTATTTCATATCTTCTAAGTCCTTTTATGACCTTATTTTGAATTCCCCAATTCCATTTCTTGGGACTTTTTCCTTGCTAGCCTGTGTCAGTCATCCATCTTTGGGGGCCCATCTTCCACTAGCTCTTGAATGTCCACTTTCCTGCTATCTGGTTTCCAAAATCAAATTCTGGTATAAATTATAAACTTAGCATCTAAAGCACCCAAATATGTGAGTATATGCTCCAGAATTACTTTACATTTTCCAGAGTTAGTTCTGCCCTACACGAAACTGAAAATAGTTGTACAAAATCACACTATGAGGAAAGGTATCAGTCAGAAAAGCTAGACTTACACTCAGATCTTTGGAAAGTATGTGAATACGTGCATTGGAACTTACCAGTAATGTCTACTTCCTTTCCTTGAGGAGCCACAGAACATAGCAGAAAGGGTGTAGACAGCATAGAAATTGACTAAAGTTCAAATTCTGGCTGCATTTAAACCCTACTTCTGTTGCTTCCAAACTCTCTGAACATGCGTAGTTTTCTTAACTTTTGAATGGAAACTACAGAAGAACCCCATTGATTTATTGTAAAGATTGAATAAGATTAAATATGTAAAATGTCTAGAATGTGCTGGGTCAAAAAAAAAAGTGATTACTTAGTGTTGTTGTCATCAGTCTCAGAAATGTCCTATAGATTTCTTTTTTCTGTTTCCTCTTTACTTATTTTATTATAATTCAGTACCCACCCTCTGCTTTCTGTCACAACAGACTAGATTTTTGCTTTTGAGAATTCCAATATCATTAATTACATCTTAGCATACTTTAAAAGTCCAGAAAGAGATTTCAAAGCCAACCATACATTAAGGTAAGCCTCCTGTTGTTGTTGTTTTTCCCAGAAAAACAAAGATGCTTTTCCTTAGAATTATTTTGTATACATGCAAATATATCCCTTGTAGGATTTGAAAGTGACCGCAGATTTTGCAAAGCAAAATGTTTCACTACTAAATACTAGTGTAATATGGGAAGACTTTAGTTTAGGTTCCCCCAAGTTTGATGAGGAGCAGAACACTTGAATAATTAATTTAGTGCCTCATTAAGCCTTTCAAATTATCTCTGGCAATTTTCCAAAGGTAATTTTTAAAAAATCCAACCAGTCCCTCTCTGTCTCTCAGGGGCACTTTGCCCCAGTTCCACCACATCCTCAGTCAAACCCTTCCCTGGCGGTGGTTAGAGGGCAATGCCAGGGGCCCTCCCTGAAGGTCCAAGTCCAGGGGGAAGCCAGCACACCCCTTTCTGGGTAGCTCAAGTTATTATCACTAAGGAAAGGAGAATAGATGCCAAGCAAGCAGAAGGTCAGGGGTCCGTCACAGACACCCCACCAGAAAGTCTCAGAAGCCTGTGCAAAAATGAAAAAGTAGTACATGGGTTTTGGGGTAAGTCACATTTTAGTGTTTCCAGTGCATTGTTCCCCCAACCGTTACTATAACTTCTTACCTCCAAGCCTTAGATCACTTTCAGATGGTAATGCCCCCAGCTCGTCAAAATCTTTTCCATGAAAAGATAAGTCACAAATGGATGAAAAACATTTTTCTTCTTTTTAGACAACAGCGTATTAATTTCCACCTATAGTGGCTTATTCTCCGTGCGTACAACTGTCAAATCACTTATGAATCAATCAAACCATATTATTTATAAATTGAAATGTCATTTGCATCTGTGAAATTCACTAGAATTTTTTAAATTTTTTTAAATGTTTATTTACTTTTGAGAGAGAGAGAGAGACAGAGTACAAGTGGGGGAGGGGCAGAGAGAAGAAGAAGACACAGAATCCAAAGCAGGCTCTAGGCTCTGAGCGGTCAGCACAGAGCCCGATTCCGGGGGCTCAAACTCATGAACCGTGAGATCATGACGGGAGCTGAAGTTAGTCGCTTAACCGACTGAGTCACCCAGGTGCCCCAAATTCACTAGAATTTTTAATGTTTATTCTATGATAAAAGAGTCATTTCAAGTCAGTAAGTAATAGCCCATTAGATAAATGGTGATGAGACATTTGGTAAATGATTTAAGAGCAACAGCAGTAGCAACAAAACCCATAAAACTAGATCCCAACCTCACACCTAACTCCTAACCCCAAAATAAATTTTTCATAGTTTCAAAGAGTTGAATGTTAAAAATTGAGTCCAAAGAGAAGTAGAAAACAATGTAAGGTTAATAATTATGTGTTCTTGTGGCATCTGACTGGCTCAGTCGGTGGAGCGTGCAACTCTTGATCTCTGGGTTGTACGTTCGAGCCCCACATTGGGCATAGAGATTACTTAAAAATAAAATCCTTAAAAATAAAATAAAAAATAATTATGTATTCTCAGGGCAGGGATGGCATTCTTAAACATAACTCTAGTGATAGAAGTTATATATAAAAGAATTTACTCATTGAATTAGAGAAAAGGCAGTAAGTCTTATATATCAAAAAAGTTTAACTTTACTGATTACAAAAATGGGATGGAAAAATATTTCTAACATAAATAGAATCAGTTGGAAAATTTTATTTATCAGATTTGCAGGGGAACTAATTCTCTCTACCAACCAAAGAAGCTTTTTATATGTCATTTAAAACCCTGCCATTAGCCCTTTAAGGTAATTTACAGTGAAGTACTATATTTCCTTCAAAGGTTTTGAAGACTTTTGGTTTTATTGGTTGAGGCATAGTTTGGTCTATGTTTTGTAGTTTGTTTGGTGGTTTGTTTTCCTTTTTGTTGTTGGGAGTTTTTTGGTATGAATAGGCAGAAGCAGGAGCCATAGCAGCCTGATTCTTATATTGTTTGTCCATATAAGTGGCAAAAAGATTAATACCCTGAATAAAGAGGTTCTACTAGCCACTAAGAAAAAGCAAATACTATTCTGAAAATAGGCAAAGTGGGGCGCCTGGGCGGCTCAGTCGGTTAAGCTTCTATCTTTGGCTCAGGTCATGATTTCACAGTTCATGGGTTCGACCTCCCCATCAGGCTCTCTGCTGTCAGCACAGAGCCTGCTTAAGATCCTCTGTCCCCTTCTCTCTCTCCTCCTTCCCCGCTCCTACTCTCTGTCTCTCTCAAAAAATAAACATTAAAAAATTTTTAATAAAATAAAAACAGCCAAAGGATTTGAGTAGATAATACAATTAAAATGAAAAATGGTTATAAAAATGAAAAGATGGACCTCAAAGACATGTAAAATTAAAGGAAAACATTTTTCAAGAATGCATCCCCTTTTCCTCTCAAAAAAATTGCCCCAAAATTAGGAGGACAAGAAAAACAAACCGCATATTTTGGGAAACTAGGCAACATACATAATTCCAATGCATAATGTATAAAATCAGAAAGGGTCAATGCAAATTGGGGAGATACAGAGACATTCTATTCATGATATAGCCACAAGAACCTATGAATTATTTAGGAATAAGCATGATATGCTGGTAAATTTTTAACTAGTTCTCTAAGAAAGGGTGTGTGTATGTGTGTAATGTTTATATACATACATGTATTAAATTTTTTGGTATTAAAGATGCATGGCACATAATATATAAATAAGAATAAGTTATACAATATTCTTTATTGAGAATTCCATATGGCCAATTGTTGATTTTTGCCAGTCTCTTGTACCTGTAGCCAACCTATGGTTGACATTAAGCAATGAGTGTAGTTCCAACCTGAATGTTGGTTATTGTTTTCATTTATGTTAACAAGATGAATGAGAAACAAAGATATTATGTCAGAAGTTCACTCATTTGTCAATGATGTGAGTGAATATTTTGCTGACTTTGTATAATAGCTTTCAAATACTGGAAAATATTTCTTGAATGTTGTATGCTATTTACCATGTAATAGGTATAGAAACAACACGCTTTTAAGTTTAATCTGCATGATAAGCATTTCCTCCATCACTTTCTTATACCTAATAATCAACAAAACAATAATGAAAGTTATAGTTCTTATTTATTTCCACGACCTAGCTACTCCCATTATGCCCAAGTTCAATCTACCATAGTGAGGTCACTGAATGCAGAGTAGGGAAGAGATGCCAACAGTATACCATTAGATAGTCTTTCCACCGTTTATTAGCACTTCTCATAATTTTATATGTATTTACTTCTTATCTATCTCCTCAAATCCCTAAGAGCAGAAATGTGCGGCTGCTTTTTCCTCCATTGTATCCTAGTGCCTAGAACAGAGTTTGACACACAGTAAATATTCAATAAATATTTGTTAAATAAAAAAAAATGTTCAACTTACTATATGCCAGGTACTGTCCTAAGTGCTTTATGTGTATTAAGTCTAACATCCTCACCGCAACCCTATGAGGGGGCACTATTATGATCTTCATTTTACAGATGAAACCAGAAGTGACTTACCCAAGTCACCCAGCAGGTAAGTGGTGGAGCCAGAACTTAAACCTGAGCACTTTGGCTCCAGATCTTGGGCCCTTTTGAGAGATGCATTCTCTCAATGCATCAGAGCCATGACGCTAGCAAAGAGACATCTCCGAATGTCAGATATGTGGCAGACTTTACAAGCAACCACGGCACATTAGAGCAAGCGGACAGGGATGATAGTTATGCTGGACCGATTCATTATCTGACAGGTTCGGTTTTGTAGGAAATCTTTAAAGACATTTTACAGCACTGTTGGAAATTGTGGGAAGTAAGAAAAATCTTTGTAAATGACGAAGTAAGACAGCTGTTAACTCCAGGAAAACAGTAAGTTGAATGAATAAGTAAATGCAATTAGAGTACCCTACTTGATTCAGAGAAGCACAATATTTACCTAGTCATGATAATGAAAACCATGAACATGGATTTAATAAAAAAAAAAAAAAGTTATGCTTTTGCTACGTTGGAAAAGGAAAGGGAGGAGGGAAAATACCTACATCTAGCAAATCGAAAGTCAATAATTTTTTCAAGCAGTAGCTATGTGTATCTGTGTGTGTGTGTCTGTATATGAAGGCAAATGCAAAAGAAACATCTAAAATGTTGGAATTTTTGGTATTTGATATTGATATTTTGATAAAATGAAATTAAAGCAAAAGGTAGAAGTTTTCCATACTATTGTCAAGTTCAAAACATATGATGCCAATGTTGGCAAAAACATGTGAAAATCAGCACTTTCCTATACTAAGTGATGGAGCCAGCAGTTGGTATCACTCCAGAAAATAATTTGTATTTTGTATCAAAAGTCTTAAAAAAAGTTTTTTGACCCAGCATTTCCACTTAATGGAATCCATTCTAAGAAAAAACTTTAGGGGCACCTGGGTGGCGCAGTCGATTGAGCGTCCGACTTCAGCCAGGTCACGATCTCGCGGTCCGGGAGTTCGAGCCCCGCGTCGGGCTCTGGGCTGATGGCTCAGAGCCTGGAGCCTGTTTCCGATTCTGTGTCTCCTGCTCTTTCTGCCCCTCCCCCATTCATGCTCTGTCTCTCTCTGTCCAAAAATAAATAAACTTTGAAAAAAAAAATTAAAAAAAAAAAAGAAAAACTTTAAATATGTGCAAAGACTAAGCCATTTTTTATTATAGCAAAAAAGAAAGGAATTAATGCAAATATCCAATATTAGAGCCTTAGTGTGTTTTTTTTTAAATCATGGTAGAGTTGCATAAAGAAAAATTGTCTAGTTACTAAAAATCATATTGTAATTATATTAACCTGGAATTATATTTATGAACAATGAGAAAAATTTTAAACTGATAACAAAATACCAAAATGGTCCCATTTTGCTCCTCTGCCATAAAAGTATGTGTTTACACTAAAATGTTTTAAAATACATGGAACTCAGTAGCTATTGCTGGGTGATGAGTTTATGGGTGATTTATATGTGTTTGATTTTGCTTGTCTTTATATTATAACCTCTACTATATATATGATTTACTTGTGAGATTGCTTAATAAACTTCAATATTGAGAAATCACACCTGAAACAAAATACATCTTCTCATTAATGATTCAAGGAAATCTTTGAAAACAAGTAAGAATGTGTTACCAGTATCAGACACAAAAACTAAACGTCTTTCGTCTAAAATAATGAGTCTGATGAAAAACCATCTACATGTTTTAAATCATAAAGAATGTCATAGTAAAGTTGATGTAGGCTTCTTCATAAAGTCCAGAATATTAAAACTAAAAGTTACATAGCTTCAAAAAAGTAAGATTCTTTTTTTGTTTTGTTTTGTTTCACTTTTCATTATGAAATTTGTCACCCATATACTCAATACCTAGATTTAACAATTGTTAAGCTTTTCCTAAGCGAAGTAGAGAAAGTCCTTTTAATAATGGGAATTAAAGAAGTTATCTATCTCAAAAAAAAAAAAAGAAATATTTATCAGCATCACTAGTCATTATGGAAATGCAAATCAAAGGCACAATGAGATATCACCTCACACATGTTAGGATATCTATTATCAAAAAGACAAGATATAACAAATGCCAGGAAGTGGAGCAAAGGGAACACTTGTCTACACGGTCGGGAATATAAACTGGCACAGCCACTATGGAAACCAGTATCGACTCTCCTCAGTGAATTAAAAGTAGAACTGCATGTGATCCAGCAATCCCACTTCCGGGTATATATCTAAAAGCCACAAAATAATTATCTTGAAGACATATCTGTATTCTCATATTTATAGCAATATGATTCACAACAGCCAAGGAATGGATACGACCTAAGTGTCCATCAATGGATGAGTGGATAAGGAAAATGTGGTAGATATATAAAGTGGAATCTTATTCCACTTAAAAAAAGAAGGAAATCATGTCATTTGTGACAACATGGATGAATCTGGAGGGCATTACGGTAGTGAAATAAGCCAGAAAGCCAGACAAGGACAAAGCTCACATGGTATCACTGATATGTGTAATCTAAACAAAACAAAACAAAACAAAAAGTCAAGCTCATAGAAACAGAGAGTAGAAAAGTGGTTTTCAGGGGCTAGGGTGGGGGAACTAGGAAGAGGTTGCTCAAAGGGTACAAACTTTCAGTTATAAGATGTGTAAGTTCTGAAGATCTAAAGTAAAGCATGGTGACTATAGTTAACACTGTATTGTACAACTGAAATCTGTGAAGAGAGTAGAACTTAAGTGTTCTCACCCTCTGCCCCCCCAAAAGATAAACACGTTAGATGATGGATGTGTTCATTAACTCAATGGGGAAAACCCTTCAAAATAGATACATATATCAAATCATCCTCTTACATACATTACATATCTGATAATTTTACTTGTGAATTATACCTCAATAAATCTGAAAAAAATAGAAAATTTAAATGCCACGTTCTGTGGTACTTAGAATATTAGATTCTTTAAAGCACTAATTCAACCTAGGATGCATTTCTTATGTTTTTATATTTAAGATCTTCATTTCTGCATACTCAGAATAGCCGGCTCTTGTGTTTTGAAGATTTATCTTAATTCATGGTATTTTTTTCCTCTGCTTCTTAGGTACCAACAAAGGCCAAATGTGTTACTCAACTACTTCCCTCCCACCACCTCCACCGTCCCATCCAGCCAGCCAACCACCATTGCCAGCATCTCACCCAACACAACCGCCAGTCCCAAGTCTACCTCCCAGAAACATTAAGCCACCTTTAGATATAAAGTAAGCAAAGATTATTTTGCCATTTCTTTGTCGGTCTCTTGCCATAGATTTTCAAACTATGCTTGGCTGAATGCTGAGAGTTCCGTGGTAAACTGCGCGGGCCACACATGTGAGCAGATGCAAGGAGAAGGAAGGGCTGAGCAGGCTGCTCTCATACCCCCACTTCCTTGAGCAACTCTTGTTTTATCTGTTTTTACTGTGGTTTTATTTTTTTAGGAGTTAATTTGAAAAAAAATTCCAGCGCCTCTTTAAAAGTTTTGAAACATTCCTCAGGTTAGCACTACAACTATCTCTTCCACCATCACCGTCACTGCCCCCACCATCACCACCACCACCACCATCATCATCACCAGCACCACCACCACCATCCTTAAAGTCACCACCATTATCATCACCACCATCAAATCGCCACCAGCATTACCATTATCATCATTACTGCCGCCATCATCACCACTATGGCCATTTATCACCACCATCACCACCACCAGCATTATCGACACCGTCACCACTATTATCACGAGCACCAGCACCACAATTCACTGACTACTTATGACTTGTTAGGAACTTTATATATATATACGTGAAAAATGTTTTCCTCATTTCACAGATGAAGAAATGGGAATTTACAGAGGTTGAGTAACTTCTCCAAGATCACACGGGAATGTAGAGTAGAAATTTGAGGCAAGGTCAGTCTAAGTTCAAAGTAAACATGTGCTTTTAACCACTCTGCTAAATAACCTCTTTAAGCAAAAAGCGCAGCTTTTCTCTCAAGCTTCAGATTTTTGGCAGTGTGTTTAAAAACTAGGAAACTTTTATTCAAGCCCACTCCTGCTTTTCTTAGATGGTGCTTTCTAGAAATGTCAAGACTGTATGGGTTGCTATGCACAAGTTTTTTATCCATGATTGACCAGAATAGCTGGTTGAGGAAAAAGCAAACAGAAAGTTGGACTAGAATGAATGCTGTTTTAAAAGGAAATAATTGGATAACGGCAAGTATAAATCCTTATGGCAAGTTAGACTATATCTTCCTTTTCATCTTCTAGAAAATTGCTTTACTTCGTTCTCCTTGAACACAAATAAGCAATATCCCAAAATATTTGGCAACAGTTTATTTTTCCTCCACTTCAATTCTTTACCAGACTGATGTTCTTTACATTTAATGTACTTAATATTTGTAATCCATATAATAGAATCTGTTAATAATGTCTTTATATTGAAAGTACTTCATATCCATAGTCTATATAATAGAATCTGTCAATATCGATGCCTGATTGACAGCTTTCCTTTACTGATGATCATAGTTTAGAGCAAAGGTTGAAAATACATCTGTCATAGGTAGCCACCACTATGTTTCACTTTATTGTGTTTGTTTGGAGTATAAATGCAGAAACTAGAAAGTGTTAGAGCAGCATAGTGGCTATTATCTTATTTGTGGCCCGCAATATGCATTTATATTGACTTCGTGGCCTTCGTGGCCTTCCAGGCATTTGATTTTAAGAATTCTAGTTGAAAGACTCTAATACCCCATGATATCTTGCTACCAAATAAGAGTTTAAGCCATCTGCCTACTAACATGTAAATGCTAAATAAATATTTGATTAGTTAAAACAACTAATTAACATGTGCTCTTACATACACTTGACTTCTATAATTATTTTGCTTTCACATGTATTAAATTCCATTTCTTGGAGTGCCTGAATGGCTCATCAGTTAAGCATCTGACTCTTAATTTTGGCTCAGGTCATGATCTCACACTTGGGAGATAGAACCCTGTGTTGGGCTCTGTGCTGAGCATGCAGCCTGCTTAGGATTCTCTCTCTCTCTCTCTCTCTCTCTCTCTCTCTCTCTCTCTCTCTCTCACCCTCACTCCCTCTCTCAAAAAATAAGTAAATAAATAAAATTCTGTTTCTTTTCCCGAATGTTTTTCCTAGTCTGATAAATGTAATCCATTAGATCATGATCTTAGTACATTTGAATATTATTATGTGACCTATCCCAGTTACTGGCTTCAGTTGTATCCAATTCTAGTGAGAAATTTTCATAAATACCCTAAGCATGAATCCCCGAAAATATATAAGACATGAAGACTGATAATTATGTGATTGAAGAAACTGTGGAGAAGAGGAGTATTCAGCACTATTCTTGCTATATGGGAAGTTACCAAGGCCACCATATATTTGATGATTCGTTTAAAGGATGCAGAGGACCAGCAAATAGTAGTACTCATGGCTAAGATTTATCACAGTGACACTGTCCTTCTGTACCTGGGAGGGACATGCTGAGATTTCTCCTTTCTCCAGCTTTGCAAATGTGTAATGCTGCTTCCCAGGCAGCCCATTAGAGACAAATTTTTATTGAGAGTTGGTCACATAGGCACCTTTTGCCTATTCACTACCAAAATACCAGACTTCTAGAAGGAGAGGAGGTTTTCACCTAAGTCACAATGTCTATACAGTGTAGGCACAACAAATCACTCTTATCAATCAGGCAATTTTTCATATCAGTGTAGGGAATTTTTTAGAACCTGAATTCCCAGATGCAAGCCAAGGGCCAATCATGGTGTCAGATTCTTCTAAAATGAGTAGCTTCAGACTTGCGATATTAATTCTTTTTGGCATACCTACTCCAGAATCCATACCTACTCCAGAATCCATTTTGATATGGTGGGAAATAAAAAGTTGTTTACAGAAGAAAGGATTTCAAGAATAGTCCTATAGCCTGTACTGCAAATTTATAAGAATGCTCGTCAATTTCTCAGGTTTTTTTCAGGAAATTCTTGAAAAAGTTGAAAGGGGTCTTCCAACCAACAAGACTCAAATTTTTTTCTTGTAATATTGTTTGCATCAGAAATTAGTAAAGGGGCGCCTGGGTGGCTCAGTCGGTTGAGCGTCCGACTTCGCTCAGGTCACGATCTCACGGTCTGTGAGTTCAAGCCCCGCATCAGGCTCTGTGCCGACAGCTCAGAGCCTGGAGCCTGCTTCAGATTCTGTGTCTCCCTCTCTCTCTGGCCCTCCCCCCATTCATGCTCTGTCTCTCTCTGTCTCAAAAATAAATAAATGTTAAAAAAAAAAAAAAGAAATTAGCAAAATCCACCAATTGTAATAAGCTTTACCTCATTCCTATTAAGAACTCCTAATTAGAAAGTTGGATTCATCTAAGAGTTCCTGACTCCACAAAATGCATACACTCAGGAGAAAGATGAAGAGAAACAAGAGTCTTCTTGGATGTTATACTGCCTAGACAAACAATCATTGGGGAATCTGAAAGTTAATTGTCAGATGGAGAGATTAGAGTGAATGAAAGCTAAGGGACATTTACAATTTTTTTTTTTAAAGTAAAAATGTGGTGTGTAGTGAAAGACTTTCAGACTCCCATCAGAGAGCTTAAGTAAATCCCAAAATGAAGAAATATCTGGGTCAGAAACTTTCCCCCAAGTAGGGGAAGTTAGATGAGATACGAAGAAGAAATAAGAGCAAAATGAGTCTTGATATTCAGGCTCAAAAACTCATATTTCATGTGAGAGGGAAATTTACAGGATAAATCTTTAAGTAAAATTGTGAGATATGGGTGTTCCTGTGCTTTTCCCCCTGCTGCCACCCTTTAATTTTTTTTCTTTTTTTTAACGTTTATTTATTTTTGAGACAGAGAGAGAGCATGAATGGGGGAGGGTCAGAGAGAGAGGGAGACACAGAATCCGAAACAGGCTCCAGGCTCTGCGCAGTCAGCACAGAGCCTGACACGGGGCTTGAACTCACGGACCACGAGATCATGACCTGAGCCGAAGTCGGACGCTTAACCGACTGAGCCACCCAGGCGCTCCTGCTGCCACCCTTTAAAACACACGCATGGGTGTTTTCCAGAGGCTCTCTCTACCAGCCTGCAAATGCCATTCCTCCCCTCACTGGTCAAAGGCCACTCTCAGGTCAAGCTCTAATAGATTTTTTTTTTTTTACCTTCACTCAAGAATTGTTCTTTTGAGCCACTACTTAGTGCTTTTGTAATAGTAGTTCAGGAAATATCAGTGAACAAAATAAAGGTTCCTGCCCACATAGAACAGGGTGCAACAGACAAAAAGAATAAAAATAATGAACAGGCTAAGGAGATAGTATGTTTGGAAATACTAGGTAGGAGAAAAGAGAGCAGGGTTAGGTGGTGTAGTGAGAGGGTGGGGTTAGGGACAGCATGTGGCAACTTTAAGAAAGGTGAGGGTAGCTCCCGTTATAGGCAGTTATACTTGAGTAAAGACTCAAGGAAATGAGGGGGGGTAGGCTTGCGGATAGCTTAAGCAAGATCATTCCAGGCAGAGAGAACAGACAGAATAAACGCCTAGAATGTTCAAGGACTAGGAAGGAGGTAACTGGAGCTGGAGTAGAGTGAGCAAGGAAAGGAATAGTAGGAAAAGATTTAGCTTGTGTAGGGCCTTGCTGGTCATGGCTGACATTGTGGTTCTTCTAAGTGGAATCATAACCGCTGAAAAAGGTCGAGCAGAGCAGTGATGTTTTAAATTATGTTTTATCAAGATCACCTTAACAGCTCTATGAAAAGAGACAGTAGGCAAATGAAACAGAGACACTAGTCAGGCAGATATTGCCGAAAGACAGACACGATATCATGGTAGCTGTAATCAAAATGGTGGCAGTGGAGATGGAGAGAGGTGTCCAGATTCTGAATATATTTTGAAGGTAGAGACAACAGAATTTGGATCTGGGGTCTAAAGGGAAAAGAGAATCAAAGAGGACTACGGGGTTTTTGCCTCGAGCAACTATAAGGATGATGTTTCCTTCAACTGAAATGAGAGAGGCTAAAAATGAGCAGGTTTGGGAGTGGGGAAGATCAGGAAGGCATGGCTACTTTAAGCTTGAGGATCTTTTAAACATCCAAGTAGAGATATCGAGGCGGTAATTGGGTATAAGAAGTGAAGAGTTTAGGAGAAAGTTCTCGTTTAAAAACATAATAAATCAGGGAGTCATAGGCATATATTCCCCACTTAGAATCATGAGACTTCAAATCACCAAGGAAATGAGGCGGCTGGGTGTCTCAGTCGGTTAAGTGTCCGACTCCCAATTTCGGCTCAGGTCATGATCGCACAGTTTGTGGGTTGCGCTGATAGTGTGGAGCTTGCTTGGGATTGTCTCTCCCTCTCTGTCTGCCCCCCTAATTTTTTCTCTCTCTCTCTCAAAATAAATAAACTTTAAAAAAATCACCAAGGAAGTGAGTATAACTAGAGAGAAGAACCGAGCCCTGGGCACTCCAACTCTACTAGCCTGGGAGAAGAAAAAATGAGCAAAGGGGGATAAAAAGGAATAACGAATAAGATAGGAAGAAAACAAGAGTGTGGTGTCCTGGAAGCCAAGTAAAGGGAGTATTCCCAAGGAGAAGGTAGTGATAACTATGTCAGCTGCTGCAGAAGGTCAAATAAGTGAGGACTGTGAAGGTCAGTGTGGGTGAAGTCTCCTGGAATCGAGCTTGACTGAAATAGCTTTAGAAGACCAAGAAAGGACAGGAATTGGAAAGAGCAACGGTAAACAACTCTTTCAAGAGTTGTTCTCTTTCTCAAGGAGAAAAGAGAAGCAAAGGAATGGAGCGGTAACTGCTGGGAAAAAAGGAATTGAGATTTTTTGTTTTTTTTTTAAGATGGAAGAAATAGCAGCGTGTCTGCATGCAGTGAGAAAGATCTAGTAAAGAGAGTAAAATGATAATGGCGGCCAGGGGAGAATTCTCGAAACAAGACTAGAGCAACTGGGAAGTAGTGTTCAGGTGAGGGAGTGGCTTCCCAAAGGAATAAAGAACTGAAAGGTTTACAGTCTTCTCTAGGGTGGAGTCTGTGTTGCTTAAGGCAAAAAAGCGAATTTTTAATTGCTATCAGGGAAGGAATTTCAGGAGATAGGGTGGCCTTTTTCACCTACCTCCCTGGAAGACACTTGTAATGACATCATTCCGATCAGGATGCCTTAAGAATGTAGAAGATTGGAGGCAGATGAGAATCAGAAATAATAATCATCTTTAACAATAAAGTGGTTGCGACCAAAGTTCTATTTTATTTTAAGTTGTACTGTTTCCCCACCTAGTGGTGAGAAGTCAGCTAGCTACATTTTCTGCTGTTACTCAGGCATCTGAAGAGAAACTGAAACCCGTCGAAAGAGCTCGTGTATCATTACTAGTGTTCAGGTCAACATCTTTTAGTGTAACACGTTTCTTGGCACCATCGTTAAAGATTAACTATAATTTTAACAGCATAACTAATTCTTCATGTGAAGGCAGAACCAACGGTTGAATATTTTGGTATACAAAACAAATTCCATGATTATTAATAGCAACGAGACAGGAAAAGTGAAGTAATAAGAAATAATAAATAATGGGAAGTGACTAAGGTTGGAAGAGGGAGAAGTTCAACAGTTCTTACCATGAGATCACTCGTAGCCCGCTTCAGAGTTTATTGGCTCTAAAATCAGACGAAAAGTCAGAACTTACACCATTATAACATTTTATTAGTTATAAATTCTTAACATTCTCTGGAATTTGAGACTTGCCCTATCAGACAGGCACTCCCGGGTGGTCTTACCAACTCCATTTAGAAAGCACTGGCTGAAGCGAGTCGTACTTTTTATAAGTCCTCCTGCATTCAATACAGGAAGACATGTTCCAGAGAAAAGTTCACAGAGATTTTATTCTCAGCAACAGCAGGTATAGAACAAAGTGTTGTGTGACTTTCTTCTTTAAAAAACACAAACAAAACCAACAATTAAAAGCTAAAGTCATGAATAGCAAATAAGATATAAAGGTCAACAGCTTTACATCTTTAAAAGTCAGGAAATAGAGCACATTAGAGCTTTCTAAAAATGATGGACCTGATACTGAGTTAACCTTGCCTTTCCTATGTAATTCTGCATGCCACAGTGTGAAACTAAAGAACTCGTGAGAGGTCCCCGTGAACAGACACAGGCTTATAACAACCGATAAACTTCCTTTTCTTCTTTACCTGCTCCCTCTGTTTACAGTCTGTGCCACTATGGGTTGTGACTGGTTTCATTGTTTGCCTCCAGGAGCAGAGTTTCTCAAAGCCTGCAGCACTATTTTTTTTTTTGTTTTTTAAATAATTGGTGACTATTTTTTTTAAGTTTTTACTTATTTATTAGAAAGAGAGAGAAAGAGAATGAGCAGGGGAGGGGTAGAGACAGAGGGGGACAGAGGATCTGAAGTGCGGTCCGTGCTGACAGCGAGGGGCCCAATGCAGGGCTTGAACTCACAAACCTTGAGACTATGACCTGACCCAAAGTCGAGGCTTAACTGACTGAGCCACCCTTTCGCCCCGGCAACAGTTTAATCTCGGTTTATTCATGACATTCACCTACCTCGTGTTTTTCCCTTTTATTCTTCACTCTCATTCTTCTACGATTTCATATCTATTGAACATTTGCATGTTATATATGGTGAATTCAGACCTATATAAACTAACATCTACACGCTATCGTGTTAGGTCTATGAACCAATGTGTGCATGCAAACATTATCTGTAAGTGATTAATGGTTTGTATAAACATGCAGCCACATATGTATGAAAGTGCTATGCAGATACTCTCCATTCTGCACATATTTGTTACTCATCCACCCAAGTGTTTTAGGAAGTAAGCTGCAAGTCCAGTAGTCCTTTTGACTTAATTTTTTTTTTCAAAAATGATAATAAACAGGGGCGCCTGGGTGGCTCAGTCGGTTATATGTCCAACTTTGGCTCAGGTCATGATCTCGCGGTTCGTGAGTTCGAGCCCCACATCAGGCTCTGTGCTGACAGCTCAGAGCCTGGAGCCTACTTCCAATCCTGTGTCTCCCTCTCTCTCTATCCCTCCCCCACTCACACTCTGTCTCTCTCTCACTCTCAAAAATAAATAAACATTAAAAAAAATTTTTTAATGATAATAAACAATTCACTTTCATAACAAAAGTTAATGGGGACAAAATTAATTCATCAGAAAAAATCAAAGTCTTATTCATGACTGGAATTATTCTAATAGCTTTCTAAAAATGATAGTCATAATAATAATAATATAATAATAATAAACTAATAATAAACTAGCAAAGTGGCAATCTCTTTCATCAAGGGGATTATAGTCTCATAGTAGGAAGAGACACTCGCAAGCAATTGCTCTATAATTATAGTAACACAAAATAATCAGTATAATGAAGCAATGTATGACACATAGAAGCAGCAACAACGTGGGCTTAAGGCATCAGAGATAACTTCACAGAGGAGGGAATGTTTAAAGAGAGCCTTAAAGATTAAGGAGGGCCATAAGCAGATGATGAGAAGAAAGATTATCCTAGAAAAGGAAAAGAAAGCGAGCTAAGCACAGAGCAACAAGAAACCAGAGAGTGTTCAGAGAGTGAGTCAGTATTAATACATGAAAAGAAGATGAGAGAAGAAGGAATAGCCGCTGGGGTGGCTCAGTTGGTTAAGCGTCTGACTTAGCTCAAGTCATGATCTCATGATTCATGAATTCAAGCCCCACGTCGGGTTCTGTGCTGACAGTTCAGAGCCTGGAGCCTGCTTCGGATTCTGTGTCTCCCTCTCTCTCTGCCCCTCCCCCACTCACCCTCTGTCTCTGTTTCTGTTTCAAAAATAAACATTAAAAACTATTTTTAAAAAAAAGAAGAAGAAACAGGAAAAACAAAACTGTAAGAGAATAGGGCTGGGCATAAGAACTTTGTATACCATGAAAGGGGCTGTAAATTTTATTCTGTAGAATGTCAATGTATTTTGACGTCTAAGGTATTTATGTCTTGTGCTTTTAATTAATACTCAGTTGATTAAATTTAATAAGGCAAAAGTCTAATTTATTTTAGGTACTTAAGTTCACATAATATAACTTGCTATCTTATTTATACATCTAGTAATTTTTATTTAATAAGAACAATTACTTTCAGGGGGATCATTGATTAATGATTAGACAACTCAGGTTAAATTCTTTCAAATGGATACTTACATTAAAAAATTTAGTTTTAATTACCCCCTTACATGTTTTACGTTGCATGAATAAATCTATATATTGAATTTTTTTAAGCATTTGAAAAACCTGACTGAACAAATTTAATAACTGCAAATCCTCTCAAGAACTTAAGTGACTCTTACAAATCTGTTAAAGCACATTCAGTTCTCTTAAATGTTCACTTGTATTTTCTATGGGATTTTTCTTATATTTTTTAAGAAGCATATTTAGTTTGAAAAAATTTATAAAAGGTGAATATGTAAAAGGCAGAGAGAAGAGTAAACTGAACCTCCATGTCCCCTACACCAACTTCAATAATTATAAATTTATCACTAGTCTTGTTTCATCAATACCCCTACCCACTTCCCTCTTTCATATTATTTTTAAGCTAATGCCAAAATATTCATAAATATTTTAGTAGGTATCCCTAAAAATTAGACTTTATATAATAATATAAAAATCAAGTCCATGTTCAAATTTCCAGTTGTCTCTTAAATTGAGTGTGTGTATGGTTTTTTAAATTTGTTTGAAGAAGAATCCATATAAAGTCTGCACATTTTCATTGGCTTATACGTTGGTAATTCTCTTTGAAGCTACAAGTCTACCCTCTATAACTATATTTATCTATTTATTGCAATTTATTTGTTGAAGAAATCAAGCTCTTTGAGGGGACTATAATTATCCATAGTCTAGATCTTGCTGAATGCTTTCCTATAGTTTAGCTTGTATGTTCCTCTATTTCCTATAAATTGGTAGTTGGAGGTAAAGGTAGCCTGACCAAATTTAGTTCTAGTTTCTTTGGTCAGATTACTTCCTAGGTGATGGTATATTCTTTTATCAGGAGGCTGTAAAGTCTGGTTGACTCCTTTTTTGTTATGAGAAGCCATTGACACTCAATATTGACACAAGGAATCCATACTTTTCAACTACACTAAAAAGTCTAAATAACAAATTTTAGTTTGACACATCTAATTAAATATTTGCTAGTGTAACAAATCTCTTAAATATTACAAACATTTAAAATATTGAACACTGGGGCACCTGGGTGGCTCAGTCGGTTGGAATCTGATGTCAGCTCAGGTCATGATCTCACGGTTTGTGAGTTTGAGCCCCATGTTGGGCTCTGCAGTGACAGCTCGGAGCCTGGAGCCTACTTAGGATTCTGTGTCTTTCTCTCTCTGCCCCTCCCCTGCTTGTGTTCTCTCCTCTCTCTCTCTCAAAAATAAATAAACATTTGTAAGTAAGTAAGTAAATAAATAAATAAATAAATAAATAAATAAATAAATAAATAAATAATATTGAACATAGTAGGTTCATTGTTCCCATGACTGTAAAACTTGTTTCACAAATTTTTGTACCACGGGTTTGACTTACTTCATCATTTCTGTATTTTATTCTGAATTTTTCAAGGACCAAAAAAATCACTAAGGGAAACAAGTGTCTTGTCATCATCAAGTTAATGAATTGATTAATTGGGCCTTTACACTTAACCTAAATTAAAAGCTAAGCATATATAAGTTAAATTTTTAAATTTCAATTTGTTTAAAAAGTAAGTTTATTGGATCAACAATTGATGACCACATATGTTTACCATCCCAGGTAGAGACTGAGACACGTATCTATGGCAATTCTTCCTGAGCCTCAAGTGTGCCCACCGAGCTTGTTTGATGATCTAAGGGATAACGAGGCATTTCCAGCCCAGATTCTTCAATGGGGTTGGCTTTGTAACCAGCATCTTTTGGGTTCTTTAAGTGGCTTGAGTAGTGAACATGAGAGTGATATAATCACATTTGCATTAGAAAATGTTGGCAGTGGTGTGGAGAAGGGACTGTAAGGATGGAGAAGATGGAGAGCAATGCTCAT
Source organism: Prionailurus viverrinus (assembly GCF_022837055.1). NCBI lineage: Eukaryota > Metazoa > Chordata > Mammalia > Carnivora > Felidae > Prionailurus > Prionailurus viverrinus. The sequence goes on from NC_062561.1 coordinate 209,151,309, forward strand.
CACTGGAAGCCAAGGCAGATGGCTACTGCAAGAGTCCACACTAGAGATAATAGAACTCTCTTCTCCTGTCTACCAGGAAAGAGGAGAGAGATGGAGAGTGGGGCCGTGAATTAGAGGAGACATTAAATACGTGGAACTGACAGAACATGATTAACTTGGTGAGGGACCGAAGAAGAGTGAGCAAGAGGATGCCTTTAAGGCTTAGGTGGATATGTGGAACTGTGGTGCCATTCACTAAGATAAGAAAGCTAGTAGGAAAAACAGGTTTGTGCTGGGACAGAAGAGGAAAGCCTCTGTTTCTGCGATGTTAATGTAGCACTGGCTGTGGAATATCCAAGATGTGTGTATGTGAGTCTGAAACTCAGAAGAGAGGCCTGCCCTGGAGATGTCAATACGGAAGTCACCAACACTAAGAGAACAAGTGCAGCTGTGGGCATATATGAGGCCATTCAGGGACAGGGGTAGAGTGGAAAAAGAAAGGAAACCAAGACCAGAACACAAAGGAATATCATCACTTAAAGGGGGAAGTCAGAGGCAAGTAAACCCACAAAGGAAATTGTGGGATCGTGGTTAGAAACACAAGTGAGCCGGGAGAGATCTTTTATGGAAACAAAAGAGACTCCAGGAAAGCAAAATGGCCAATACTGTTAAGGGCCACAAAGTAATCATGTAAGATTATCATGGAGAGGTAGCCAGTGGATTTGGTAAGTAAGTTCTTTAAGAGTGGTTTCAGCGAAGGATTGGCAAAAGAAGCCAGAGGGTAGTCATGAAGAAATGAGCAAGAGAAAAAGAAGTCAAGTCTGTGAGCCCATACAGCCTTCTCCATGTTGGCTGGGAAAGAGAGGACTATCTGTATCTGTGGTAATGTGGAGAATTGAGAAAGGTAAAGAGAAGATTTTGGACTTTATGAATGAGAGTAACTGGGGCTGAGAGAGAAAACAAAGTATGAGATATTTAGGAATGGGAAGTGAAAGTAGAGGAATAGTAATAATAATATAAAAGATACAATGACACACAGAAGAAAGAAATGGGGCAAAACACTGATAATTTAGATAGAATTCAGAACACAGGTGGAAGGAACTTTGGTAGATAGAAGGTAAGCAAAAGTTGGGTTAAAGGAATATATTTTCTTAAGAATATGTTTTCTAAAGAGAATATATTTTCTTGCTCTATTATCTGTGAAATAAGAAACAAGATCATCTGGTTATAGGGGAGGTGAGAGGGACAGGAGATTTGAAGAAAGTAGTGATGGTTTTGAACAGCCTTTGAGAAGGATGATGGGAAAGAAGCTTCATTAGGAAAAGGTATATGAAATTACAGAAGAGTGTTGAGGATAAAGTTGAGATCAAATGTCAATTATTTGTAATATCCAGAATCAGTGAAATGGCAATTTTCTCCAGCTATGCTAATCAACCTGAGCATAAAAAATAGAAAATATAGATGGTTCCATCAATCATTAGGGATTTGTGGGGCCCAGGTACTGATAACTGTGAAGAGCAATTGGAGTGCAGTGGCACTTAGAGTCCAAGACACAAATGATGGAAGTAAAGCCAGAAGGAGAACCTCTGGAAAGAAGGAGTCAAGGATTAGAACTGATCCTCTTTGGCATCTATACCATAAAACCAATCAAATGCCTTCAGAATCCCAGAATTGAATTATTTATATACTTCCATTTTAACAGAAGACATATTACTACCCTGAGGCAATGGATTGATTTTATGTGTCCACTGTGAATGGACAGAACTGTCCTCAAGCTCCCCTATTCTCTCTCTTTTTTTTTTTTTTTTGCCTCAGTAGCAGCATAAATATGAGGCTAAAGCCCATTCTAATAACTTATGAAGTTTTAAATCAGAGCAGAAGTTAAAGACAAAAGAATAATTTAAAATATGATCCTTTTAGTCTTTTTCCTTTTTCATTGTACGGCAAGCATCTATTTGCTCCATTTTTACTTTTTCTTCTTTCTTGTTTTCAGAAGCGCTGTACATGAAGAAAATCAAGATAGTGTCATGCACTCTGATGGTAAGAGGCACAAAGATATTTTATTTATTTATATGTTACCTCAGATACAGAAGTGTGAGTTAATCATTTGGATAGGATCATTATTGGGCCATTGTCATCAATGGTCCCTGCAAAACCACTCTCTTGTTTTACTTATGTGTGTATTCCCTTTTATCTCCATGATCCCTTCCCTTTCCTCTGCTTCCCTTACCAGAGACAAATATTTTAATACATTTAATGTGTGTGTGTGTCTGTTTGTACATATTCTTTGCATACTGTTGTATGTGTGTATATATTTGAATTTACATAAACAGTATGTTAGAACTCACTCTGCTCTTTTTTTTACACTCAGCATAATATGTTTTACGGGTCCCACCCATGTTGCTATATGCATATTTAATTTGTTAACTACTGTATAGTACTCCATGGTATGTATCCTATGCATTTGCATTTTACTTCCAGTTCACTGGTACTTACAAATAATAATTCAGTGTACATTCTGGTCCACATTTCCATGTGGACCTCCAAGAGACTTTCTTTAAAGTATATATATCCAGTAGTGGAATGGCTGTTTGTAAGCTATGGAATATTCATGGAATATTCTAGTACTATGGAATTAGGAGTAGAGTGCTCTCCAGAAAAGCTGCATCTGTGTGTACTCACATCAGCAGGGCATGAAGATTCCAAGATGCCTACCTTTCACCAGTGCCTGGTATTATTTAGCTTTCCAATTGTTTTGAGTCTTATATGTATAAAATAATATCTCACTTCATTTTCATATCTCTGCTTGCAGTTGAGGCTGGGTACTTCAGTTGTGTATTAGCCTTTGTGTTTTCCTCTTCTGTAACTTGCCACTTCATATCCTTTGACCACTTTTTTCTTAGAGTTGGTATCCTTTCCCGGCTGACTTTCAGGAGCTCCTCTGTATTTCAGATATTAATCTCATGTCGGTTGCAGAAATTGCAACTATCTTCTCTCATCCTATCCATGGTCAATTAACCCAAGCTTCCCATCACCGAACATAAATAAATTTTGATATAATCAAATTAATTAAACTCTGCATTGTAATTTGTTTTAAAGTTTTACTTAAGGAGTCCTATCCCTAAAAAATAAAACTATTATCTTCCTCTTTCTTCTATGAACTTTATCCCTTATATTTGAGTCTTTTCTCCTTATATTTGCAGAGTACCTTTGAGGAATTAGTAGAAATCCAGATTTATTGCCTCACCTAGGGAACCATTTTTCCCATTACCATATTTCGAAATCCATCATTGTCTCAATAATTTCTAATGCCATCTTTATACTCCATTAACTCTACAGGTGTGTATATGTCTATGCATGTATGTGTGTGTATTTGTGTGGGCAGTACATGTGTATGAAAGAGTATACGTAAATTTATGCATCTGTCTCTGAGTTTTCTGCTGTATTTCATTGGTCTATGTGTTTCTGTACCAACCCCACACTGTTTTTATTATTGTTGCTCTAGATTATGTCTTAATATCTAATAATTAGGTGATACTACTAAACACTTGGATAGTAAAGGATCTTTTTTAAAAAAATTAACTTTGGGGCACCTCAATGGCTCAGTGGGTTAAGCGTCCATCCTACTTCGGCTCAGGTCATGATCTCATGGTGGGTTTGAGCCCTGCATCGGGCTCTGTGCTGACAGCTCAGAGCCTGGAGCCTGAAGCCTGCTTCAGATTCTGTGTCTCCCTCTCTCTCTGCCCCTCCCCTGCTTGTGCTCTGTCTCTTTCTCTCTCTCTCAAAAATAAGTAAACATTAAGAAGAAGAAGAAGAAGAAGAAGAAGAAGAAGAAGAAGAAGAAAAGGATATCATTTTAAAAAAACTTAATTAACTTTATTTGCTTGATACATGGAAACAAATCCTTGGGAACAAATAAGTCAAAAAGAACAAACCAGTTGTGATTTTCTGGTAATACCTTTGTTCCACATTAGCCCACAAAACCAAATGTGCATGCCTTTCACGAAGAGGTTAAAATGTCTTCATTATTTTTTGGCTTTTGTGTTATTTTATGAAAGCCAATGAAATGGTTTTACAATGAAATTACAAGTATCAAAGAGGCCATAGTAAAGATCTAATCCACATATTCTATTTTGTACTTCTATGTGTTTTATAGAACATAAGTTCTGTTAGATTATGAACAGTTTTGGATAGATTATGTCTAATAATTTTGTAGTAAACTGCTTTTTAATTAAAGTATATTGAATTTTATTCTTTTTTTAAAACTTTTAGGTACTGGAAACCTAGATGAGGTCAGTTTTTTTCCCCCTTCTTATATTATATTGCTTAACTAAAATATTTAACCATTCCTGTGATTTATGTTCTATTGATATAAACCAGCAACTAAAAATTGTTATGGATAATAATGATATTTTTCAATTTATAATATTACTTCATCTAAAATTCTTGGGACATTAAACACCAAACATTACATTGACTCACAGTAATTTTGTAGCACTGAACGTAAACTTAAGTCTGGCTGGACATCTGAATTATATAGCAGAATGTAAAATAAGATCTTTTTGTGCTTACTTTTCCAGTGTATCTCTTTAAGGGAAAAAAACATTTTAAGCAAGACAAATTTACATACACTTACATTTATGATTGTTTTACTAGGTATTTGATCAATGTAATATGTGTATGTTCCCTTTTTTAGGAATTAAAATTAATCATTATTAATGTTTTTCTTGGCAGGAACAAGAGAGTGAAGGAGAAACCTATGAAGACATGTATGGGTTACATTTTTTACCGTGATTTTTCTGCCTAAAATGAATATTATGATTTGTATGAGGGAGAATAGATGGATATTCAACACTAAGGGGAAAAAGCTTTATTGTTCAAATGACTGGCATATAATGATAACCTTTATTTCAATACAAAGGACTAAAGATTCTTTATTTGCCTAAGAATTTCATGGAAGACTCTTAAAAATGTTGTTCTGTGAGAGGCAAGAGACTCGCAGCTACTGGATAGACCACAGGCAGGGAATCACGGAGCTAGGAATCTGTATTTCTTGTGCTCAGTGTGTCCTTGGGCAAATGAATTCATTTGTGTGTTACAACTCCCCCATCGAGGCAGTGCTCCACCTCACCAGGGTGCTCTGAGAAATAATTTACCACAGCATCAGATGGCAAAGTGTCAACCTGCTACAGCAGAAAGATTTTTAAAAGAATAGCTCCAAAACAGGCTTCCCCATAGCCCAGGACTAAGAAATGTCTTGGAAAGTGAGTGAAAGGAGAAAGAAATATGTTATTTTCTCTCTTGTTGATTCAAATATCTTAATTTGCTCTACCTAGTTCTTAAGCAATGAATTCTGACTAAAGTTTCTGAGCTAAGGTTTGCATGTATGTACATGTGCATGCCCTGTACCTGGGAGTGCATGCACGTGAAGGGGTGGGGGCGGAGATCAATTCTATTCATGCCCATATGCAGAAAGAACAGGGTCTTTATATATACGCAGTGTCTTCCGCTTGCTGGCACAGGGTGTAAGTGGAAACAGAACCTTTGGCAGGTATCCCCACTTGTCTGCTTCCTACTGGTTTTAAGAACAATCTCACACGCTCAGTAATTTTGACAACTCCTGGCTTTTCACCTTCGTCTATACTTGAGATACTGTCTCCTGGATATGTGAGCCATAACACATCAATGCTCGCAAGTGCCAAAACAACTTAACAATTTTTATCCACAGAGAAGCAACCAAAGAAAGAGAGAAAAAAAGGGAAAAGGAGGAAAAGAAGAGATTAGAACTGGAGAAAAAGGAACAGAAAGAGCGAGAAAAGAAAGAACAAGAAATAAAGAAGAAATTTAAAGTAAGAGCTTGCTTGCTGATGGGTAGAAAAAGAGTGATCTCTATGATTTTCACACAAAAGGGGCACCACACCATTCTTGAAAACTTACCTGGTGGGAGAATTACTTAGTTATTGTTTCCTTAAAAAGTAACTACCTTCATAACAGTAATTATCTTACCCAATATGCCTCCTTATCCCTGCACTAAAAATGTAATATGATAAAATATGGTGGCTTATGATTAGTGGGCACCCAGGAAATTTTCTGTTGATTGAGTGAGTGAATACTCATTGCTCAAACACTTCTTGGCTCTCAAGATTTCATATTTGTTATTAACCTACTTATACTATGAGCTTGGACCACACACGTAAGTATCCTTGAGGCAGGTATCACAATGGTATAAGGGACGTAAATGTCTCTGGATGAACCAGGCCTGTCTCAGAATAAAGTTTCTATGAACTACTCCCACTGCTGGTATCTAGACCTGACTTACATTTTTGCCTTTATTTCTAGCTTATGTACTTGTTGACTTCTGATACCCGCTATTTCCCATCCCTCTTTTCCCACCTAGATTTCTGACCTCTCTCTTTTCAGACCCCTGATTTCAAATTTCTACCACCATCACTAAGCTTGTAGGCTATCCTCTTTTGGCTACACCATCTTTGATGACATGGCCCATCTGGCACGGGTCTGGTGTGTCAGCTATATTTAAGGTGACTCTGTATTACAGAACTATTCTTCACTATAAAAAAGACTCATGTCAAGTTTCTTTTAAACATTTAATTCCCCTGGAACATTTAATATATGGTTTCAGCTGTAAAAATTTTGATTTCTATATAACTCCCCAGTATATTTGTTGTATTAAAAGAAATGTTCGGGGCGCCTTGGTGGCTCAGTTGGTTGAGCGTCCGACTTCGGCTCAGGTCATGATCTCGCGGTCCGTGAGTTCGAGCCCCGCATCAGGCTCTGTGCTGACCGCTCAGAGCCTGGAGGCTGTTTCAGATTCTGTGTCTCCCTCTCTCTCTGACCCTCCCCTGTTCATGCTCTGTCTCTCTCTGTCTCAAAAGTAAATAAACATTAAAAAAAAATTTAAAAAAAAAAAGGTTCAACAGCATGGTGCAAGAAAAACATAAAGCAGCTTAGAGTCAAGTGGACAGATGTGGATTCAAATTCCAGTTGTACATGTGAATTATGTGATTGTGGGCATATGATTAAACTTGTTTGAATCTCAGATTCTTATGTCTTTGAATCTCAGATTCTTATTCTTAGAATAAATGGTATCTCTCCTGAAAATTTGTTGTGGAATTAAATAAAATAATGTACATAAGGCACTATATCTACCAAAGTTCTCATTAAATTTTGAAAAAGCCTACTATATATAAGTAAAATTAGGTATGAATAAATATGAATGTTAAGACATTTAACTCATACAGACATATGGGTACCAATGTTCATATTTTCCAAGTGGCAAATATGAAAAATTAATTTCTTAAAAAAAAGTCTTCATAACAGGGGTACCTGCGTGGCTCAGTCAGTTAAGTGTCTGACTCTTGCTTTCAGGTCAGGTCATGATCTCACAGTTTGTGAGTTACAGCCCCACGTTGGACTCTGTGCTGACAGTGCAGAGCCTGCTTGGGATTCTCTCTGTCCTTCTCTCTCTGCTGCTCCCCCCCCCTCAAAATAAATAAATAAACTTAAAAATTTTTTCATAACACATTTTTAGGAAGGTACTTTGTAATTTTGAAAGAGTTATGTGAAGTTTTTTCTTGTGTTTCCTTTGGAGAAATAAATTTTGCATTGTTTCACTCATTCACTCAAATAAAATTTCTTAGTAAGAAAAAATACAGTATGGAAATCATACCACTAAAATATGAATTCAAAGTTTGTAAAGACTAGGACTTCACAAGCTATATTCCTTCCACAAAAATGTTAATACATGCTAAAATTAAAGAAATTAAATGTGAGAACTGTTACACAGCACCATATTTCATTAATTCTAAAGTATAAAATATTTCACATTTTAAAATTCTGAAATAATGCATCTTAACATCATTGGTGTAACATAATTTAAATTAAGCTGTTTCTCAGTGATACGAAATTGATGATGTCTCACAACTCATAGCATCATGAGTTCAATAAAATGAGGCAGAACTTCAAAAATCACAATGCATATTTGCATATCAAAAGATCTAAGAAATTATGTTGGAAAGACACACATTTAGGATTAGGAGTTTAGGATTCATGTTCTAAACTAGATTACAGTAGTTCGTCTTATCCAAGGGGATACATTTCCAGGCCCCCAGTGGATGCCTGAAAACATGGATAGTACTGAACTCTATATATACTATGTTTTTTCCTACACACATATACCTATGATAAAGCTCAATTTATAAGTTAGGCACAGGAAGAAAGGAACAATAACTAACAATAAAATAGAACAATTGTAACACTCTCCTGTAGTGAAAGTTATTGAATGTGGTCCATCTGCTTCTCTCAAAATATCTTACTGTCCTCCACTGACCCTTCTTATGATGATGTGAGACAGTAAAATTCCCACTTGATGAGATGAAGTGAGGTGAATGACTTAGGCGTTATGACATAGCATTAGGCCACTACTGATCTTCTGACAATAGGCCACAAGGGCAATCATCTGTTGCTAGACCATGGTGCACCATGGGTGGCTGAAACCCCAGAAAATGTAACCACAGACAAGGGAGGAGTACTGCATTCGGCTGTCAAGAAACCACTATACTATCCAGGATATTAAGTTGAAAAACCTCACATAACAGGGGCGTCTGGGTGGCTCAGTCAGTTAAGTGTCCGACTCTTGATTTTTGGTCAGGTCACAATCTCACGAGTTCGTGGGATTGAACCCTGCTTTGAGCTCTGTGCTAACAGTGTGGAGCCTGCTTGGGATTTTCTCTGTCTGCCCTGCTCATGCTTGTACTCTCTCTCTCTCCCTCCCTCCCTCTCAAAAATAGATAAAATAAATAAAAAGTTAAAACTTCACATAACACTTGTTTGCTATTTTTTCTTTACAAAGCTATTTCTAGAATGTTATCTTGTTTATAGCAGGTAATGTCTACTCTAAGTTTATAGACAGACAACACCACAAGTTGAAAGAAAGAAAGAAAGAAAGAAAGAAAGAAAGAAAGAAAGAAAGAAAGAGAGAAAAAGAAAAAAAAGAAAATGCTTTTCCCATAAGTGTAGCCCACAACCACTCACCATCTTCCCTTCCCTTTGCTGTTTGAAGCCTGAAAATAACCATCAGAATAACTACACAATGCAAACATGAAAAAACCTCATCTACCAAGCAGACCACCATCATATCCCATAAAAACCATGGCATCCAGTGTGTATTGTCTTACATAAATCGTATTCCATTATTAGTGGCTTCCTCTGCAAGCCTTTCACAGATTTCTAAGGTCGACAGATGACTGCTACTCTCTCCTGGACCCCAAGCACATGCTTACCTGTTCTTTGCTGGTTCTGCCTCACCACTGTGATTTTCCCCTACCATGTCTTATAAGAACATCTGTTAGATGATATTCACCTTCAGTGTCTAATTCAAACCATAAATGTAAATAGGCTGGTCGGCAAGTTGCTTTCAAAACTCCATTTCTAAAAGATTTTCCGAAGAGTAAGGAAGCCTATTGTGATGTCCCCCCTTCTTTGCAGCTAACAGGCCCTATTCAAGTCATCCATCAAGCAAAAGCTTGCTGTGATGTCAAAGGAGGAAAGAATGAACTGAGCTTCAAGCAAGGAGAGCAAATTGAAATAATCCGCATCACAGACAACCCTGAAGGAAAATGGCTGGGCAGAACCGCCAGGGGGTCATGTGAGTACAAATTTTCCTATGACATCTCCAAATGTTGTTGTTGTTGTTTTCTTTTTTTTAAGACATTCTGTTAAGTTAGGAGTATTTTACAGGGTGGACAAAAATAGGAAGATTGAAAACGACATTGACGTATCTTCATTTCATCTGCATTGTCTTTTTACTGGGGAACAGTGTAAATATTTGTTTTATTCCAGGGAGAGTCAAAGGGCATTGGGTTCCTCACTGATGTTAAAAGGTGAAAAAATGAGTCCTGTGAGTCACTGTGGAATCTTTAAAATAGACGCTAGGCTTATCCCAAACCACAACAGCAAAAGACTTTGACAAAGTCCAGTCAAACGTGTCTGTGTCGGAAGTCTATAAATCAGGAGTGCAAGCAAAGAAATGAAGGGAAAGATGTGCAGATGTGCAATTGATATTCTGTCTACAACTCTGAGATATTGAAACTACAGTTGCCTGACAATAAATCCTTCTTCCTCTCCGTAGACGGCTATATTAAAACAACTGCCGTGGAGATCGACTACGACTCCCTGAGGCTGAAGAAAAGTTCTCTCGGTGCTCTTTCATCAAGACCGATTGGAGATGACCAGGAGGTATATGATGACGTCGCAGAGCAGGATGATATTAGCAGGTATGGACAAATACAAATTGTAAAATACATCAGACTGCTGGCTCGTCAGATGATGTATTTTAAGATTCTAAAATTTTACCTTCCACGTCTCTTACTGCTTGCTATCCCTGAATACCCTTTTACAGCTACAGGTATTCCAATAGGGGTGAAAGGTCATTTAAAACTCTGTAGTCTTGGGGCACCTGGGTGGCTCAGTTGGTTGAGCGACCAACTTCGGCTCAGGTCATGATCTCATGGTTTGTGAGTTCAAGCCCCGCGTTGGGCTCTGTGCTGACAGCTCAGAGTCTGGAGCCTGCTTGCAATCCTGTGTCTCCCTCTCTCTCTGTCCCTCCCCTGCTCATGCTCTGTCTCTGTCTCAGAAATAAATAAATATTAAAAAAATTTTAAAACTCTGTAGTCTTTTACTTTACTCTTTGGTTGTATGTATCAAATACTACTTAAAAAAGAATAGTCCATTTGCCAGGTCTTGCCAAATGTGTTAGCATTCCAAAATGCTGTTTAATAATAATCATTCTGATTTGATCTTAGGGCTATGCCTAAAGTAAATATGATTTCATAAAAACATGAAGCATGAGATACAAAATTCAGCTCTAAAAATATAAAAATTTTTGCTCTGAAATCTCTGAGTCTAAATGTATTTGTTGTTCTTATTTGAAAACATAACAGAAAAAAGAATGAATTTTAATACAGCTCTACTTTGCTCTTTATTTTTAAAAAAACGTTTTTTGCATTTATTTATTTTTGAGAGACAGAGAGAGACAGCATGAGCAGGGGAGGGGCAGAGAGAGAGAAGGAGACACAGAATCAGAAGCAGGCTCCAGGTCCGAGCTGTCAGCACAGAGCCCCAGTGCGGGGCACAAACCCACGAACCGTAAGATCGTGACCTGAGCCGAAGTCAGACGCTTAACCGACTAAGCCATCCGGGCACCCCCCTACTTTGCTCTTTAAATGTAAAAAAGTAAGGGGTGCCCGGGTGGCTTAGTGGGTTGAGCGGCCAACTTCGACTCAGGTCATAATCTCATGGTTCCTGACTTTGAGCCCCACGACGGGCTCTGTGCTGACAGCTCGGAGCCTGGAGCCTGCTTCGGATTCTGTGTCTCCCCCTCTCTCTGCCCGTCCCCTGCTTATGCTCTCTCTCTCTCTTTCAAAAAAATATAAATACATAAACATTTAAAAAAGAAATTTTAAACATTAAAAGCAAAAGCTCAATTCTCTGTGATCCCTGTGAATCAGCAAAGTGTCCAATTTATTTTTCCTGGACCATTCATTCCAGTAGATTGGAATGGCCTTCCCTGTAGGAATTATGGGAACGTCTTCCTGGGGCAGAGGAACACAACAAGACATCCTTACTGGAGGAGGCAGGAGGGGAGATTGGCTATCTCCCATGCACTTTTTCTTCCCGTCTTTTCCCTTCTCAGTTCCTCAACTGCCTTTCTCCATCCCTCCTTCTCTGGCTCCTTTTCCCAGCTCTGGTCTTCCCTGTCCCTTCTTCTTCTTCTTGCTTTTCCATTGTCCTTCTTTCATTCCTTCCTCCCTCCAATATCTCCCTTTTCTTGGTAAATCCATAACCCCTTCAAGCTAAAGGTAAAGGAAGATGAAAATCTCCAGCCCACTTAAGAATCCTTGTTTTCTGTGCCCATTTTGTAGAATTGGGAAACATCCACTGTGATCTCAAAACACACAATCTGGGCTAGCTCTTCACTTGGGTAAAAATGGGTCTGCATTCTTCATAACTCAAAGTTCAAAAAAAATGTTTCAATTATCAAACATTTTTAAAATGTGAAATGATCAAAATAGTAATATACTTATAAAATGTAGGAAGAATTCCATTTCCTTCCTGTAGTTGTTCACTTCATGTCATCAGTTAAATTTGTCATGTTGCTTTCTGGCAGTTTTGTCTTTCTAAATAGACCTGCAATGTCTTCTCATCGTGTTTTGATATATGTTGCACAATTTGTGGTACATTTAATAAATACTCCATAAATTATGCAACACATATCAAAACATGCCACGTGTGCCCTGGAGTTTACAGATCATAAATTGGCTCTAGTAATCAGAAACACTCTGACCTAGTGTAGGGGTAAATGCCAGTTTTGAGGTCAAAGTTTTAAAAGGCCATATTATGAGACGTACAAAATTTCCTGTACATGCGTATGCCATTCCATGTCTGTTATCAATGTATATACTTTAGCTTTATTTATTTAAAAAAATTCTCTTATTTTGAGAGTAAAGAACCCCAGTAATATTAATAAATACATATTTATGATATACAAACTCAAGAAAAAATAATAAATCCGTGAAAAGGGGTGATGTTCTTAAAATGAAATATTATTTAACCATAAGTGGCAACTATTTCCCCTAATTAATACTATTACTTTTTGCATTGTATCGAGTCCATACAGACAGCAACTCTCAAACATGCTCTGATTAGTAAGCATGCAGCAGAAAAAGAATCTTCCATTTAATGAAATGGAGCTGGAAGAGGTGCATGGTTTTAATGTTCAATATCTTAAACAAATCTAGGCCCAGAGTATATACTAGCATCTTGCAGCCGGTATGCATATTTTTTTAATTTTTTAACGTTTATTCATTTTTGAGAGACAGAGAGAGACAGGGCATGAGCGGGGAAGGGGCAGAGAGAGGGAGACACAGAATCTGAAACAGGCTCCAAGCTCTGAGCTCTCAGCACAGAGCCTGATGCGGGGCTCGAACTCATGGACCGGACCGTGAGATCACGACCTGAGCTGAAGTCGGATGTTTAACTGACTGAGCCACCCAGGCGCCGCCCCCGTATGCATATTTAATAAGAAAGCGAAAGAAGAGAAAATGAAAACACAAGTGTTTTTTTTTCTTTTTTTGAAGCTACAGCTGTTGCCTGTGAGATCTCACAACAGAACAGGCTTTGTCCTCAGTAGAACAAGGAAAGATGCTGAGGACAGCCGGGAGCTGCCCCGGCTAGAGTTGGAGTAAAGCACCATCCCCTTTCCCCTTCTCCAGAAGCCCCCTTTGTCCCCGCACCCTGCTCTCCCCTATTCCTCCAGAGAAGGGGGAACTGACTTCGAACTTCAGACTCTGTGAGCAGACAAGAGGCTTAGAAACACAGGTCCCGACCGCTGTCTTTCTCCTTTTTTTCTCAACTAAAGCAATTTCTGTAATAACTAACGAGGCCTTGAAGAAAAGGAAATTAAACACACACACACACACACACACACACACACACACACACACACATACTTCCCCATCACGTGACAAACTTGCTTCTCTGCCTGCTCCCCAACCTTTTCCTTACATTTCTCCTTCCCTTGTTTTCTTCCCTCTTTTCTCACCCTCTCCTCTCCTTACCTCCTCTTCAGCTGGTGAGTGCTTTGAATTCCAAACAGACAAGTCTAGGAAATTGAAGAATTGCTCTAAAAAGAAAATGATGTGCGGCAGCTTTGCTCCTGATTATTAAAACCCTGTTCTTTGGGGATTGGTATGAGATTGGTATTCATTGTCCAGGATGAATTCTATTTGCCAGGAGTGGCAGCCAACCAAAACTGCAAGTTTTCGCATAATCCTGACTGCTTGCTTCATGCTCAAAGGGAAATGTCAGACAAAATGAATGCGAAAACAGTATGTAAGCAAGTGGAGAATATACTTAAACTTCATTAAAAATCAACTCCTTATTTATATATTAGGACATTTATAGCAGGCTTTGCTACTGAGTTCCATTAGTAAGGGTAGGTTTTATTTCTAAATTAACCCATAGATCTATGTCAGGCGAATTTCCTTTACTCTGACCTTAAGACTGAAGAATCAGATATGAGTGTATAATTAATAATGTATGGTTGTAATATCAGACTGATACCTGTTGGAGGCAGATTATCCAAAGGTCGAAAATGGTGCTTACAGGGAGTGCAGTGAGGTATAGACAAAACAACACTATACAGGAAGGCAGGGCACCAAGGTTCCTATCTCAGCTCTTCAGTTCATTAGAAGTGAGTTTGGTCAGGTCATTCCATTTCTCATTTCCTTTCTGCAAAACAAGGGGATTAAACCAGGCTTCTGAGATTTTTCCAGTTCTCACAATCTACTCTTCCTTTGCTGTAGCACAGCTCACATTTTAGTGGGAGACTGAGGCAAGAAAATAGATGATTATAAAATAGGCAAAATATAGACGTGCCTGGGTTATTCCATCGGTTTATTGTCCAACTCCAGCTCAGGTCATGATCTCACAGTTTGTGAGTTTGAGCCCCACCTTGGGCTCTGTGCTGACAGCTCAGAGCTTGGAGCCTGCTTGGGATTCTGTGTCTCCCTCTCTCTCTGCTCCTCCCCGCCTCTCATTCTGTTTCTCTCCCTCACTCAAAAATAAATAAACATCAAAAAAATTTTAATGGGGAAAATATAGAATGTTCTAGAAATAAACAAAAAGTACAGGCAATCTGAATTTAGAAAATCAGGGGCCACATTATATGTAATAATAAGAATAATATTTCATGAGTAAGATTTCCATTTTTTTTTTAATTCTCCCTTTAAAAAAGAATATAATGCTACTGGGCTAAGAGTTAAATGCTCTGGCGATAACATATTAAAAGAAAATTGAATTGAATGCAATAATGGTTCCTGGTGCCTGAGTGGCTCAGTCGGTTAAGTATCTGATTCTTGATTTCGGCTCAGGTTATGATCTCACAGTTTGTGAGGGGAGTTTGAACCCCACATCCGGCTCTGCACTGATAGCATGAAGCCTGCTTGGGATTCTCTCTCCCTCTCTCTCTGTCCCTCCTCCATGCTGTTTCTCTCTTTTTCAAAATAAGTAAAATAGGGGCGCCTGGGTGGCGCAGTCGGTTAAGCGTCCGACTTCAGCCAGGTCACGATCTCGCGGTCCGTGGGTTCGAGCCCCGTGTCAGGCTCTGGGCTGATGGCTGATGGCTCAGAGCCTGGAGCCTGTTTCCGATTCTGTGTCTCCCTCTCTCTCTGCCCCTCCCCCGTTCATGCTCTGTCTCTCTCTGTCCCAAAAATAAAAACGTTGAAAAAAAAAAATTAAAAAAAAAAAATAATAAGTAAAATATAAAAAGCATTAAAAAAACTAATGGGTTTGTATGATTCCTGGAATAATACTGTTGGTTGGTTGGTTGTTTTTCATAAATCTATCCATGTATGGAATGGTGTAATAATGTATAAGCTAAAAACTACCTCGTGGGAAATGTTAGCAAACATTAACATTGTTTTGAAAACTTTATGTAGTACTACTCATCTGATCCTTATTAGGTTTGTTTTGTTTTGTTTTTGCCTTGTTACTACTCATCTATTGTGATAAGGAACAATGTCTCTTCCTCTTCACATAAAACATTCTGGTAACTTTTAACTGCAATGTTATTTCTCTCTTGTATAACTGTTCAATACATGTACTTCTCTTCCCAATAGCTACATAATTCATATGCTAATTTAATTTATTTTTTTTTTTCCTAGCCATAGTCAGAGTGGAAGTGGAGGTAAGCCACAAACTTTTATCAGCAGTTTCTTTGAGTCATCACTACAAGATGCTTTTGTCTGCAAATAATGAAGAAGATCTTTAAGTGGTAGAGAGACCACTGGACTGGAAGCCAATGACCTGGATTCCAGTCCTGGTCACTGAGTGACCCTAACGAAGTCACTTCTCTCTTCCAAGTTTGTTATGGGTCATGGGGTGACTCCATTTCCAGCGTGCCCACGGCAATCTTAATTTATGCCAGTTGTCTGAGCACAGTTATTAATAGTGTCCCCCTTCACTTTCAGAAGTATCCTTATTTGGATGATAACGTATAAAGACTCCTCATTTGCTCATCACCAAAATAAAGATATTTTACTAATACCTTTAGCACTAATTTACAGTGCTAAAATACTCATCCTAAAAGTCAGATTTCAAGTTCTTTGTGCATATTTCTGCATTGAGGAGGTATTCAATAAACACTTGTTAAATAAATATT
Organism: Prionailurus viverrinus; assembly: GCF_022837055.1. Taxonomy (NCBI): domain Eukaryota; kingdom Metazoa; phylum Chordata; class Mammalia; order Carnivora; family Felidae; genus Prionailurus; species Prionailurus viverrinus. The sequence goes on from NC_062561.1 coordinate 209,167,525, forward strand.
TGTCAAACAGCAAGGTTCCTAAGGGTTTACAACAAAGGGTTTAACCCTTAAAATATCACTTTGATTAAATGAACCAGAGCTACTACCAATATTCACAAATTCACCTGTCATTCTATTTGTTTTCCCTCACTTATATCTTGATCAGTATATTTTCCTGAATGTCTCCTCACTATTAATTAAAATTTTCTTACTGCCTCCTCCGTCCTCTTTTCCATAGTATTTAACTCTACACTCTATTCAATTTTATTTTTTTTCTCATATTTATTCTTCCCCATCCCTTTTATCTCCAAAGCTCGGCACTCTTTCTACATTTACTAAATTTCATCTCTAAGAATTCCTTTAAAAATATTCAACAAAAAAATTCATTTACCTACTATCTATGTGAGAATAGGAACATAAAGTTATTTTTTAGTTACATGGTTATTAAGAAACTTTTTCTGCAGTTAAATAAGGCGGATTTACTATCAAATTTGAGTGACTATTACCTGACAAAATTATAAAATTAACAGAAGATTCTCTCCCCTTGGCCAATCCACATGAAGGGATGTTCCCACCTCCCCCAGATGATGATATTTACGATGGGATCGAAGAGGAAGATACTGATGATGGGTAAGAATAATCAGTGAATTGCTTCCTTGTAAATTTTTGGATACACTGAAATTTAATGTTGATTTCTAGTTAGAATAAAAAGCAAAATATAGTGTTCCTTATTATAACACCAAAAATTATTTGAATGTTTAATTAATAGCAGTCCTAAGTCAGAAAGTATAATTGCACAACATTTCAGATGAAGTGGTATATTGTTTGAAAGAACCCCAACAAAAAAAGAGAAATGAAAAAGGAATAAAGAATTACCAATGCTGTAGATTCTTTTTCAAACTTTTCCCAATCATTTATCAATCAGTAATCTCAGGAGAGCTTATCTGATACATGGCTATCCTCCATATAATGATCAGAGTTACAGGCAATCCAAATACACTGAGACCATCTGCTATCTGTGGCAAAACCAGCATAAGACTTAATTCTGTACTTGCTTAAACTTTTATAATGGCATATTTTAAATTTTAAGATCTGTTAATTACTTAATTTTAAATATAACATAAAGCAAAATTGATGTCTAAAACTTAATTTTGACTTAGCTTTCTATTTTAAAACCAAAAGAAATTTCACTAAATAGAAAAAAAGTAACTTACCTACTACTTAACCTAGCAGCAGCAGTATTCAAAGACTGAGGCCTATAAACCTGAAAGCATCATCTTGTTGATTACAATGAGTAACTTACTGCCTGAATGATCAATGCAGTATAGTTATAAAAATCTGAATGTCCACCCAATGTCTTCGTGTTCCGCTGATTATTCCATTCTGATCAATGCCTGCATGCTCCTAAGCTCCACACTACAGGTTGAAGAGAAGAGTAATTCGTGGTCCTGGGGGATTTTGAAGATGTTAAAGGGAAAAGATGACAAAAAGAAAAGTATACGAGAGAAACCTAAAGTCTCTGAGTCAGACAATAATGAAGGTTCATCGTAAGAGTCAACCAACCAAATCCAGTGCACAATAACTACACTAATATTAATTTAATCAAATGCTACTAATATTTTATAACCAATAACCAAATTCTGACAGGCTTAAGTCATTTCAATGTTATTTTCCATTAGTCATCTGAGCCTTATTTACTGTGTCACCCTTACACTCAGACATTTACAGAAGAGCACAAAGTCTTCAAAAATTGTCATATGGTTCAAAGATATATTTTGCTTTCCCTACAAACATGCACAGATAATACACACAAATGAAAACACACACACACACACACACACACACACTCATACACATACACTCCATTGAGTAGGACTTTTTTTTAACTGCAGCGTCATATCTAAAAGCTCACAATTCCAATGCCACGTTATATAATATAGTGACTACTCTTCAAAATATACATTCTCTTTTAAAAATTAGTTTTCTGGAAATAATGATGCAATTTGGAATTTCTTTTCTCTAAATACAGTATTTAAAGTGTTTGTAGTTAAATTTAGAGTCTCCATATTTCATTACAGTCTTTCTAAAATGTTAATTCCACATAGAATTCCTCATTATAAACTCTTTTGTGAAAACTAAAACAACAGTTAGTGAACAGGACACTCAAAATTATAAGTAAACATAACAAATCCTCTTTTTTTTAATAAATCCTCTCTTGATGCAGAATTATTCAAATGCAGACATTACTTAGAAATAAAAGCAGAGATTATTTTCCCTGCTCCACCTGCACATTCCTAATTTTTATTTTAAATAATCTGAACTAATGACCTCTCACACTTCAGTGTAACTGTGCACCATTCTTCCAATAATGTGTGTTTATGTGTGTGTTTAAAGTTCAAAAAGTAATAGAAGCGAAGGTCTTTTTCTGTTGCAACTAAATGCCACCCGGTCCTAATTTCAGATCACTTCTATTAATAAACTCCCCCTCTCTAGTTTCAGTGGATATTCCTCTCTTATTCACCATTCTCCTGTTTGGGTACATATATTGGGAAAACGTGGTCATGCAAAGAGTCCTATGACCTTTGTTGATTTCAGCTCTCTATTTCTACTCCTTTAGTCAAATAAAAGCTTTTGGCCTGAGCTATGCCACAATGACTCCAAAACACTGAGTCCATTTATTTTACTCTGATGTGATAATATGCCCAAACCTCGTAGGGCAAATCTGAAAATACTGGTCCAATGGCCATGGGCAAAATAAACCACTGAATGTCTTGACTGTTGACTTTTTGGCCACCATTGGAGTTTAAAAAAAAAAAAGTCTCATGAAATTCCAAATTGATGGACAGAAACTGAAACTCCGTGGAAAAATGGAGGATGAGAAAGGAATGATAGTCAATGGATTAATTGGCCTTTATAAGCCTCTGGGCTATTACTTGTTCAGGCCTATCCCTAGGTAAAGGACTCAATTTCTGTGTTTAGATTGGTCTGATTATAATTGTGTTCTCACTTTCCTTCCAGTTTTCCTGCTCCTCCTAAACAATTGGGTAAGTAACAAAAATTAAGTATATATTTTATATCTCTTTTTTTTGCAGATAGGGTGGTGGGAAGGCACTGGATATAGTCATGGTGTCTGGATTAAAGTTCTGACTCTGGAAAAAATAACTTGTGTAAAGCTGTCAAGTAACTGCTCCACAGTTCTTCAACAGTGAAAGAGTGGGAAGAGGAGAATTTTTCATCTTGATGGTCTTTAAACAGTTCACCCAGTCATAGGGGTCATGAAGGAGAAATAAACAAGTGGGCAGGGATGGACATCGATATTTCCCATCTCTTATCCACCCCAATTCAGTAGAGCTTGATATATTGGGCCTCTGAGCAATGATTTCTAAAAATATACCAGATTATATGCCACCAAGGCCCTTCTAAATCTAAATTTCTTTGTTTTTTTTAAATGTATCATTTATATTGTATTTGGAAATTCTTCCACTGCTAAATATAAAACAGTTTCTTCTTTGTACAGTTTCTGTCAGCTTATTTTTTTAATTTAAAGATCTGAGACAGAACTTTAAAAGATTTTTCTTAAATTCACTTTGAACAAAATAAAATGCCTCATAAGAATATTCAGGGGCTTTCAAAAAGTTTATTTGAATTTATAAATAAATTGAAAGAGAAAACTAAACACACAGATAATCTCTTTTTCCAAACTGGTTATCTGACCTCGTGTTCAGTTGTCAATATGAAAGTATGTAAGGCACTAATAAAAGTTTATCAATAGCTGATAATGAGCTTATATCTTAATGTATAATTTTCAAAAAGCATTCAAGTGGGGCGCCTGGGTGACTTGGTCGGTTAAGCGTCCGACTTCGGCTCAGGTCATGATCTCACGGTCCGTGAATTCGAGCCCCGCGTCGGGCTCTGTGCTGACAGCTCAGAGCCTGGAGCCTGTTTCAGATTCTGTGTCTCCCTCTCTCTCTGCTCCTCCCCTGTTCATGCTCTGTCTCTCTCTGTCTCAAAAATAAATAAAAATAAACGTTAAAAAAATTAAAAAAAAAAAAAGCATTCAAGAATCTTAGCTCCACAAAGGATAGGTATAAAATGAAACAAATGTGATCAGTTAAGTAAAAACTATGGTTTTTTTTTTTTCATTTTCTTTTGTTCTCAAGTGTGTTTTAAGTGCGTGTGCATGGAACAGTAATGTTTCCCGTTCTGGAAACCAATGATATGTCATATTTTTATATATTAATTATGGATTCTTCACATAGCTGTGAAATTAATTACCTGGGGGGGGGGGGGCGAGGAATACACACACAGACACATGTGTGTGTAGCATATGTATATACCATATATGTATATACTCTCTACATTACAGATAGAGGAGGAATTCTTAAAGGAGTTTAAATCCTTGCCACTAGCAGAGAGCATTTAAACTTTCTATGATAATCATTCCTTAAAACATTTTACTCTCTTCAACTCATCTCTTCAGCTTAATTTGCTGTGGAGCAACTCAATAGGTACAAAGAGGAAGCAATCCTCCTGACTTTATTAACAAGAGCTCTAGAAGGAAGAAAAGTATCTATGGATTGGAAAAGCCATTGTACTAGTTAAGGTCATTGCCACTTTTCCACCAATACTGGTTCTCAATACCTGCTGGTACCAGCTCTGTCTTATTAACAGAAATATTCTTTCTATTTTAAGGTGATACCACACCTAATATTGCTATAAATTAAAAGTTAATAAGGAGAAAGCAGATCAGTGAATAAAAAAGAATGATACATGGATGGATAGATAGATAGATAGACAGATGGACAGATAGGCATAGACAAAGACACGCATATAAATAAAATAATATATATTATCTTAGCATCCTAAATCCCCTAGGAATCTTGATTTCAATCTCTATTGCCTACTGCCAATGGGCTGTAATATTGATTTGTTTGTCAGCAATCTACTTATCTTCCATTCATCACAAGTGTGGATCTTCAAATAATCTCAGTCACTGTTTTGGGGGGACTTATCCTGGTGATGCTAGTTACAACCATGGTCACTGGCTTTCTTGAGGGAAATTTAACAGAAGCATCTAGGGAGAGAAAAACCTCTCCCTTTGAAGGAATAGACACTGCCTCCAGGAGAAATGTACAGAGACCCCAGGGAAACTTCTTTTGTTGTCTTTGAAAGAAAAATCTTTAAATTAAAAACATGACTGAATGTTCATATCAGAATTCAAACTGGGGTCCCTGGCTGGATCAGTCAGTAGAGCATGTGACACTTGATCTCGGGGTCATGTTGGACGTAGCACCTACTTAATTTAAAAATAATAATAATAATAATTTTAAAACTTCAAACCTAAAGTGTTTCAACATTTGGTATTTTGTCTTTTGTTAGACATGGGAGATGAAGTTTATGATGATGTGGATGCGTCTGATTTCCCTGCTCCACCAGCAGAGCTGAGGTAATTAAAATGTCCTCATTTTGAGACAGAAATCAGACTGCTCCAGAAAATTCAACTAGAATAAAACCCCAGTGGGTTATGGATCTCCTGTGTTCGCTCCTGTTTGCTCTGTCCTCTCTCTGATCCAAGCTCTAAGGGTTCTGCTCCATTTGTGGGTGGAGAGCCCTGATCCCTCTTCTCCTTTCTCCTCCCTTGCTTTTCCCTCTTCCCCTCCCCCTCTCCCAGTAGTTCGGCTGCTGGTCCCCTGATTATCCCCTGCCCTGTGACTCACTGATGTCTGCACTCATTTATTCATTCAAATATTCATTCACTGGGGAAATATTTGAGAGCCTGATCATGACTGATCTCACCAATTCATCTCCTCCCTTTATCTTTACCCTTTTCCTAAAAGCTTTTTGTCTTGAATGCACTTCTTAGTTTATGTCTCAACCCTCACCTAACTTCTTCAAATCTCTTCTGTCCTCCACAAGATTTTTTTCCTTTTGTGAAAAAAAATGATTTGTGTTTTAAAAGGACTTTGTTATGTCTCTTTTTCACAAAAGCATCAGATTCTCAAAGGTTCCATTCAAATTAAAAAAAAAAAAACTGTTCAAGGTGAATAGTGACATTCTTCAGCTCACCTAAGGTTTCAATTTCATTTTAGGCTAAAACTGTATGAAAATCTGTTAAGATCAGTTAGTACAAAAGGAGTCTCTTTTGAAACTTCTTTTGAGGGGCGCCTTGGTGGCTCAGTCGGTAAAGCGTCCGACTTCAGCTCAGGTCATGATCTTGTGGTCCGTGAGTTTGAGCCCTGCATCGGGCTCTGTGCGGACAGCTCAGAGCCTGGAGGCTGCTTTGATTCTGTGTCTCCCTCTCTCTTTGCCCCTCCCCCACTTGCACTCTGTCTCTGTCTCTCAAAAATGAATAAACGTTAAAAAAAATTATTTAGGGGCGCCTGGGTGGCGCAGTCGGTTAAGCGTCCGACTTCAGCCAGGTCACGATCTCGCGGTCCAGGAGTTCGAGCCCCGCGTCAGGCTCTGGGCTGATGGCTCAGAGCCTGGAGCTTGTTTCAGATTCTGTGTCTCCCTCTCTCTCTGCCCCTCCCCCGTTCATGCTCTGTCTCTCTCTGTCCCAAAAATAAATAAACGTTGAAAAAAAAAAATTAAAAAAAATTTATTTAAAAGAAATTAAAAAAAGAAACTTCTTTTGAAATAGGAAATAACATGGTAAGATTTTTCTATATTCCAATAAACACAAGCGATGAGCTGATACATACTGTGTATGAAAGCAAGAACACGTCTGTAGCTTTCTCAGGAAAAAAGGATGAATAAAAAGATCTTGGCCTTGATTAGTTAAAGGCTGAAAGTGACATAAACGGGTGACAATACATAGCGTCTTCTAAGCTATGCTGCAAGAGTGCATGAGCATGTATTCATTTAGCATTTATTTTTTACCAACACCGTTAAGCTAATTTTACTGAATGAAAGTTTCAAGATCAAAGAAACTGAAGGGAGAATATGTTATCATTTCTATGTGAAGCTCAAGTTCCACAGGCAAAACAAACATGCAAGATGAAAAGAGAATTGTTCTCCTTTTTTCTGGAAGGAAAATCTAATCTTCTTCAGTGATATGTTCGGTTTGAAAATTCCTCACCATTGGGAAGTCACTTCTATCCCTGACATTTTTAAATTCATTTTTCCGTTTTATATTCCTGTAAAAATGCCACCATATTCCATTAAACAGCTCTCTACGTACCTGGTTATGCACTGGACCTTTTCTTCAAGTAGAATAAACCCCAGCTGGTTAAACTTGATGTGATAGGTACCGTTCTCTTTACTGCTGCTTATTTTCAGACTTTAAGACTATTTTATGTTCTCTAACAGAATATTCTATTTTTAGCTAAATCTAAATTTCAGTAAGGTATTTTCAAAGAGAGCTCACGGGGCATTTTGAACACTCGTGTATGTCCTGATGGCTCCAAAGTGGTGATTTGGGACCTCAATTCCACTACTGCCCAGAGGACCATAAGACAGGAGAAACTGAGGAAGGATACAGAACCCAAGGAAGGATAATGTGCTAATCCATTTCACAGTAGATGAACTAAATCCCAAGACTCAAAAGTTAAAGAATCAAACATTTTCAATAAATCAGTTGCTAGATTTATTTTAGGTAAGCTAGATAATAATTAATATCAGTGTTTAGAATTTTTCATTATACCCAAAAATTCTGATTTTAAAATTCCCTCCTTCAGAGATTCCCAACCTTTCCCTAACATAGACATTCAGCCCTAGCAAATGTCCCTCAACCTTGGTTGCAAATTACTATTACCTGGGGAGCTATAAAGTATGTATGTCAGTATCTAGACCTCACTCAGTTCTACTTAATTAGAATTTATTTAATTTATAGAATTTTAATTTAGAATTTTAAATATATAGAATTTATTTAATTCCTAGAATTTCTAGGAATTAGACATAAGTAGTGGTACTTTTTTAAAACTTCCAGGTGATCCCATATGTGTCCAGGCTGGAGAATCACTATCTTAGGCTTCTTCACCCTTCTAATGACAACCAGCTGGAGTCCATTTGGTGTCTATGAGATGCCAGCCTGGCTCCATTTTAAGAAGATATGAAAAACGGCTCAAGAAAATTCAATAGAATTGTAAACTTTTTTATTTTTAAATAGATAAACTTTTCAAGACATAAAAATCAATTTTTTAAAAAACATTATTTTTCAAAAAGCCTCTTCTATGACAGTGGCCAGGCCACTTAATTACCTAGGAAGGGCTGAAAATATATAGGGAGTTTGACGATAGGCTGAATTATATGGAACCTCTGATGTGTAAGCATGTTTACACTATACCTCAGTCATTTCAATGGTTCAACATAAGTAATCACTACTTCCACTTTAACTATGTTCTTGTGAAGAATCTCTTCCAGGTATGAAATATTATCATTTACTACAATGGATGTACTAGATTTCTAAGAAAAGGAACCAACTAAAAACAAAATTGAACAAAATTGTTAAGTGATGGATGAAGTCTTTATTGTACGCTATTCTTTTCAAACTAAACTGTTGTTTTATGTGTGTTCTGCCATCTTAGTCAAGGAGCCAAGGCTAAGACAGAAGAAAAAGACCCCAAGAAGCTAAAAAAGCAGGAAAAAGAAGAGAAAGACTTCAGGAAAAAGTTTAAAGTATGTCATATTTAAATATTAGACAAAGTACAAAATGCTAATGAAAAAAAAACAATGACTTTTAAGTACCACAATGCACTTATTAAAAGTGTAATTATAGGGTCACCTGGGCGGCCCAGTCAGTCAGGCATCCGACTCTTGGTTTTGGCTCAGGTCATGATCTCATGGTTCATGGGTTCAAGCCCTGCGTCAGGCTCCATGCTGAGAGCATGGAGCCTTCTTGGGATTGTCTCTCTCCCTCTCTCTCTGCTGCTCCCCCATTCATGTGAGCATTCTCTCTCTCTCTCTCAAAATAAATAAACTAAAAAAAAATGTTTAAGTGTAATTATCAATATGAGTTATCCATCCTAACTCCTTTATTTACTACAAAATTTACTTTAGATTTTAATTTATTTTATAACAAATTAAGTGAAGTCTCACACATGCACTATATATGCTGCAATAATCATTTACATTTAGTTGTTCTTTGAACTTTAGTAAGAGGATAATCTAAAACTAGAATGGATAAAACAAAGATATGATGTATATGTAATGCAATATTAATTATGAAAAAGAAGGAAATCCTGCCACTGTGACAACCCTAAGGGCCTTATGCTAAGTGAGATAAGTCAGACAGAGAAAGACAATACTCTATAATATCACTTATATGTGGACTCTTCAAAGGCCAAACTCACAAAAACAAGGTACAGTGATAATTACCAGAGGCTGGGGTGGGCGGATGGAGGAGATATTGGTCAAAGGGGTACATACTTTCAGTTATGAGATGAACGAACTTTAGGGGTCTCAGGTATAGCCTGGTGATTATAGTTAGCAATACTGTCTTATATACTTGGAAGTTGTAAAGAGAGTAAATCTTAGGTGTTCTCACCACAAAAAGTGGTAATCATGTGAAATGATAGAGGTGTTAGGTAAAGCTACACTGCTAATCATTTTGCAATATATGAGTGTATCAAATCAACACATATGTACACTTAAAATTTTTTAATTTTAAAAATAATGATTATATTAGTTTCATGAGATTATGAGTGGCTTTTCTCTCGAAAATTTTTCTGTAATGCTTTTACGTTATTTTTTGCTTGTTTGGCAAAGACTTTTTTTTTTTTTTTTTTTTGAGAGGGAGAGAGAGAGAGAGAGAGACAAGCAGGGCTTACCCGAGGCCGGGCTCCAGCTCACCCGATGCACGATCAAACTCACGAACCATGCATGAGATCATGACCTGAGACAGTCAGATGCTTAAACAACTGAGCCACCCAGGCGCCCTAGCAAAGACTTTCTTAATAAATCTGTCAGTAAATGGATTACTTTAATAATACACATCAATCAATAATATAAATGTTTGTATTTTTCCAGTATGATGGTGAAATTAGAGTTTTATATTCAACCAAAGTTGCACCCTCCTTAACTTCTAAAAGGTGGGGGACCAGAGATCTACAGGTGAAGCCCGGTGAATCTCTCGAAGTTATACAAAGCACTGATGATACGAAAGTTCTCTGCAGGAATGAAGAAGGAAAATGTAAGTCACTGCTTACTCTTTGTCAATATGGCATTCCAGGATTTAATAATCAGACACGTTTTCCTGATCACCCTTGTTTTATTAACTTTGTTTTTTCCATGCTTTATGAATTGTGGAAAACATTAAGAAACTAGAGATTTGCAGTGCTGAAATCAGCGTATCTTATTTTCATCCTTTATCGTTTCTCACCTGCTATATTCGGCACTGTGGTGCCAAAGTAATGCCAAATTAGTACTTCCCAAAATGCAGTCCCACAGACCACCAGCATCAGAAAACCCTTTGTGTATTAAAATCACAGTTGCCTGGCCCCACTCTTGACCTGCTAAGTCATGAGCTCTGGGGGGCGGCAGATGGAACCTGTGATCATAAGACCCCTAGCTTATTCTTAAGTATACTGAAGCAAGAACCACTGTGCTAAGCAGTGAGTGGCTCTTGCTGTCATCTGGTTTTGAAATTATACAGCACATGTCACGTGCAGAATTTCCAGTTTTCCTACCTTGCAAATTTGCTTGTTTTCATTTCCTATTTGGACACACTTAATACAACATACTCTTCCAAATGAACACAAGAGAGTCCCTGTCTTCTTTGACTTGATCAGCTATTAAAACTGACAGATGGAAATGTTTTTGTCAAACTTTAAAAAGAAGCTTATTTCACTTAAAGTCCGGGGAAGAGTAATTCAAAATTATGTGTCCTGTATTTAAAATTGAATGGTCAGCGTGGCTGCCCCATATCAGCTTGGCCAGTCTGTGTGGAAACATGAACTCTGAGTCGAATTTTAATGACAGGAAGGTGACTCAGGGACAGGAACTGAAATGGGAGTTTTAAGAATAAAACCAGTGACTCAAGGTTGGGGAAATGGATCTAAAGTTATCATGGAGGAGGTGTGGTTGGCTTTCAAAAGGAGAAAATGGAATGTGGATACAAAGGATAAAGGGCATGAGTAGTGTAGTATTAACACTCAAAGGTCACTGGAGATAATGTGTAGACAGTGCTCCAGGAGACAAAGAAAACCCACATCCACACTAGCATTTGTGAGGATGCAACGCAAGGAATAGCTTTAAATGCAGAAAAACTCTATGCATGAAAGGGTCAGAAAAAACATTTAAAAGTTTAAAAATTTTGGAGAGCACCTGTTGGGATGAGCACGGGGTGTTGTATGGAAACCAATTTGATAATAAATTTCATATTAAAATAAATAAATAAATAAATAAATAAATAAGAGTTTAAAAATTTTTTAAAGTATGAAGTAAGTTATGATTAATATACCAGCCTGAATATTTACATGATGACTATGATATTAATGTGCAGAAATTCTCATGACACAATAGAAAGAGAAGGAAGAAGCCTGCTTCATGTGGGATAGGACTTATACCCATATCAAAAAATTATGTAAATAAAAGAAATTAACTAAACGGCCAATAGTGGCTGATTGAGGTGATGAGCCTAAGTGAACCTGTTTTCTTTTCTCTGCTTTTTCATAAGAGAAAATTATCCTAGTACTTGTCATGTGGCCCTTTCCCCAGGGCACAAGCCTCAGACCAACCTTGCCATGCTGTCCTGAGATTCTTGTCTTTAGCAACTAATCCCATCTAAAGCAATGGTCTTCAGTTTCAACGTACATACACATCACATCGGAATCTTGTCAAAAACGCAGATTCTAATTCAGTAGGTCTGAGATGAGGTGTAACATTCTGCATTTTACCAAGTTGCCAGGTAATTGATGCTGAGGTTCACGGAACAAACTCTTGAGTAACAAAGGTGTAAATGACCTCATCAACAACTTGTATAGATGTAGATGAGCAAGAAGATATGGCACCAGAAACAGAAATTTGAAAGAGACCCTTAACTTCCTAGAAGCCAGTGGACCTTAAGAATGAAGAAAATAGGGACGCCTGGGTGGCCCAGTCAGTTAAGCGTCAGACTTGGGCTCAGGCCATGATCTCGTGATTTGTGAGTTCAAGCCCCACGTCAGGCTCTGTGCTGATAACGCGGAGCCTGCTTCCGATTCTGTGTCTCCCTCTCTCTCTGCCCCTCCCCTGCTCTCACTCTGTCTGTCTCTGTCTCAAAAATAAATAAACATTTAGAAAAAAAAGAATGAAGAAAATAATAACTACTCAGGGATGATTTTGTAATCTATCACTTCCTATTTGGATATCATTAATTCTGAATACTGCTATGACTACTGGAGGGCTACTACCCTCTTAGAATTTATCATCAGTTAAAAACGAGAAGTGGAAAGATTGCATGAAGTACTGATAGACAACAATCAAGGGTTCCATGTAACTTTTATCATTTTTTTCTGGTGCAATACCAAGTGCACTTTACAATTCCTAAGCTCACTGATAACTAATTCAAGCCTTAGGTGATTTGGGGTCCATCCCAAACAGAATGGAAACCTGATGATTAAACCAGTAGTGCTGTGTACCTGTTGCTTTTTATTTAAATACTTTCTTTGGCTGGGCTTTGTCTTAGCTTGGCTTCCCCATTTAGGAGGTGATTCTGGGAAAAAATCATGCGCAAGTGGAAAAGTGGACAGGAAGAGAAAGGCAGTCAACAAAGCCTTGTTATGGAAAAGGTTGCCACTTGAATAACTGGAGCTTATTCCAGTTAGGAACTCAGAGTAGCAGTGTTATCCCACCCAGTGGGAAATAAATCGCGATGCTTATACATCAACTCCTGTCCATGTGAAGTTGAAGCCTAACTCCTGGGCAGGTGGTGAGCCACTCAGGATACTGGGCAAGCTGACAAAGAGCTTTGGAAGCCAAAGAAAAGAGATCTGTTTAAAAAAAAAAATGCAAGTGCTGTCAGTTGAGTGAAGCAAAGTCACTGGTGTGGTGAGGGTGAAGGTCTATGGGCAAGGCCACCTGGAGCATCTATTGTTACCTTTCATGTTAAGCATTATTCCAAATTTTAATTATCATATCTGCTTAATTTCACTTTTATTTTGCCAAATCTCCTGCTTTTCTTAATTTCTCTAAACCTCCTGCTTATTCCTTCCTTGAACGGGATCCTTGATGTTCTTAATTTCCCTAATTTCTGATCCATTCTTCATGTATGTCTATAGGATTTGGGATAATTGTGTAGATTTAACCCTTCTTCATCTAGATTATTGCAATAGCCTTTCAAATGATATGTCTACCTTACTGTTACTCTCATCCAATCCACCTGTTTGATGGATTTGAACTGTTGTTCAAATATTATTTTTAAAAACACAAAGTCTTTAGGCTAATACATAAAACTCTTTAGATCTATCTTCAGGCTCATCAACTATTCTCCATCTGCAACTGACACTCCAAAAATATATATCACTTCCTTGTCATTCCCTGAATATGCCATGCTATTTTATCTTTCCGTGCTATTTCATTCTACTTCGAATGCCCATAACTGTCTATTTTTTTATTTTCAAAGAGAAACTATTTATTTTGAACTATTAATAACTATTAATAACTATTTTGAACTATTAATAACTATAAGTAAAACTATTTATTTTGAAAGAGAGAGAGATCATGCAAGTGGGAGAGGGGCAGAGTGAGAGGGAGAGAGAATCCCAAGCAGGCCCCACACTCAGCACGCAGCCGGACACGGGGCTCGATCTCCCATAGCGTGAGATCGAGATCTGAGCTGAAATCAAGAGTCAGATGCATAACCGACTGAACCATCCAGGTGCCTCCCTACTTGTCTATTAACAACAATCCATTTGTCATCTAAAATTGGGAGCACATCCACTCCCTGCTCCCCAGTCACCAATCACAGTTCATCTCTCCTCTGTCCCACCATGCTATGGCTTTTGTCCCTGTAATTGTCCTCACCGTTTTACCAATCTATTATTCTTATTAGCCTCTGAGCTTGAGAGTAGCTTCACTGAAATGTTCTCAACATTGTATTGCCAGTACATCTCCTGGTGCCTGGCACCTTGCTCAGGGCTGGCTTACTAAACTGAATGTAACAATTTGGAGATTGCAGTTGGAAAACCAGATGAAAGTCTGACATATAAACACACACAGGAAGAAGTCTATGGAATAGTTTCACTTGTTAGAAGACAGAAGCTCTCCATCTTAGCTTTAGTGATGTGGTTTGCTTGTTATGTATCATTTAGGAGATTTTAAATCTTTCAGTTCCTTGTTTCTACATCTGACCGCCATAAACGCATTTGCAATCCAACACCATGGTAACCCTAACATTTTCCTTACTTTCCATTCTTCAATCCATCAGAGAAAAGAAAGCATAGTTTACTTCAACTTATTTTGTAATGGTAGAAATTAGAGGCGAAAGCATGAACAATAATCTCTTCCCATTGTGGAGTGGAGTACAAGCCACTTTCACAAGCATTATCACATTTGATCAGTTCATTCACTGACTTATGGAAACACATATCGCAGAGGTGTTGAGATCTTAAATATGTATTTCTGGCACATTCCCAAATGTTTAGAATTTCTCACTAATATTTGCACATATTCCACAACTCAATGTCTCATAAGCTGTGGGTTTTTCCACTTCCTGTCACCAGAGAAAAAATTTTCTATAAAAAGTGTGGAAGGAGACATGAACTGAATTATTTGTGGTTAAAATGTTCTCCATTTCCTTTGGGCATCTAAGAAAGGGGAATTTCAAAGAGAGTTTGGATTTTCTCAAATCCAGTTGATCATTTCTTTCCTTAAGTTATTTTGTTTTCAGTTTAATATAAAACATGCTCACTGAAGAAAATTTTTTTAATTCAGAAATTTTAAAAGTCTACTGATTTGAAGCCCTAGAAATAGAGACAGAGAGAAAGAAGAGAGGGAGAGAGAACATTTCTATAACACAAGGCTAATAATTTATATCTAGTCTTATACACAGTGTTTTATTTTTTTCTGTCTGTTATATTATGACCATGTTTCCTTGAAGTCAGATATTATTCCATTTGCTGAGGTAAATCTATGCAACATGATTTTATTGTTTTTAAACTGTGTGAAGCCAAGTTGAGTAAATTTAACTTTATATCTGGACTTGTTAGAACAAATGAAATAATAAAAAAAAATTACTTTTTTTGTTGCTTATTACTAAGTAAAAAATTTAGAAACATTAGAATGAAGATATTTTCTACTTTTCCAAAGATGATTTTGAATTTGCTTCATAATTTTATTCACAACAACCTTCTGGAAGGTGAGTCAGTCCTGAGAACTGGCACATGTAAGGCATGGGTATTACTTTCTCAGTTAGCTCTAACCCACCGCATAATTCAGAACATTTGTTTCAAGCCACTGTTCTGCTTTATGAATGTTAAGTTTCCAAATAGTAAATTCATATTTTGTGTGAGAATCCGTGGTACGCCAGCACCCACAGTAAACATGGCGACCATTCTACGTGGTATGGAGCCGTGATGACTTTTTTGTTCATTTCCTTCATATTTTTCATTAATTTTCCTTATAATGGATGTACATGGAACATTTAAGCAAGGAGATCATTTTTCTACTGCAAAAAAAATTATTTCTAGGGACTATAATGGGGAGATTATATAAAATATAAAAATTCATGGTAAGTCACTTGTTTTTACACTGTCATGAATCATGCTTTTAAGAGAATGAAGTTTTAGAGATTTTTAAAGGTACTAGACATCAAAACCTATGCTCTATTAAAAGTCATTAACCCTGTAAAGATGCTATACAATAGTAATTTTACAGCTAATGAGCCCCAAATTATCACATCACTTCAGAAAGCTAAAATAGAGGAATACAGTACATCCCACACCGCATCTCCTTGATACCTGTTTCTGAGATAATGTTCACAATCAGTCATATTTGTTTATCTCACACACACAAGCAACAGCAACAGCAGAGCATTCAACAAAAGAGAAAGCCATTCCTTAGAGCTCTCACACAGGCAAGATATAGGAGGAAATGTAATAGGGGCTTTAGAATCTAGAAGAATATGTATTTTATAATTAATTTTGTGAAGACAGGCTATTAAGCCGTATATCATGAGTTACTAACTTTGGTCATGTGAAGGACTGTTTATTGCTTACTTATAAATTTTAGCATAAATGAGTTTTTGAAAGTAGATTATCTAAAAGCACAGGAAAATAGAAAACTTTAAGATCCAAAAATGGTGATTATATTCTCTTTATTTTGTTCTTTATTTCCTTTAATATTATAAAGACTAAAAAAAAAAAAAACCCAGAAATATATTCAATGCTGGAGTAAGTCCAACCTCTGGCAGCAGTTTATAATCTCTTAAACATTTTCCTAATTTTGTATCTTCTAATTTTAGTTAAGAGACTTTGCAAAGCCTGAACAGCTCACAATGAGATTACCTCCACTGTAAAAACTTCAGCTCATACATGTCATTATTTTTAAATTATTAATTTAAACATGAATATATCATGAGAACACTTATTGTATTCTTTTATTTCCCAATTTTTAAAAAAATTTTAGTGTTTATTTACTTATTTTGGGGAGAGACAGAGAGTGTGAGCAGGGGAGGGGCAGAGAGACAGAGAGGGAGAACGAACCCCCAAGCAGACTTTGTGCTGTCAGCACAGAGCCCGATGGGGGGTGGCTCAGAGTCATGAAGCTATAAGATCATCACCTGAGCCAAAACCAAGAGTTGGATGTTTAATCAACCGAGCCACCCAGGCACCCCTATTTCCCGCTCTATTCTAAGGAAAAAAATTCAAACATAAGCAGAACCACCAATTTTAACTAGTGGGGAGTTTGTGACCATTACTGTCTATAGAGCACTATTCACATTTTATTTTAGCCCCAAACATCAGTACAGGTAAAGACAGATTTCAGCTATTGGGACCTTGACACAAAATCCACAATTTCTTCTAAAAACTTATTATCTGCACAGATTTTCTCTTTTGAGAGACACATGTAGATTGAATTTGTTAGAGACAAGGTTATTCCCCTTTAAAAATGGTGTTAAATTATGATATATACCTTAATTTTTTTAGAAGTCTGTTAACATGAAATCAATAAAAGAACTGTGATATAAAAGACAACCAAGGATATTAATTTTAGATGTTCTTACATTAATAATTTTTGCCACTTTTGCTTTAATTGAAATAAAAAAGGAAGGTATAACAAGGTCTGACTTTTCATACTCTGAGGAAAATATTACATTATTGCTCTTTTATCATTTTGACATATGCTACGTTATTTCCATACTACAGGAATTCAAAGAGAACTTTGATTTTTCCTTTTCCAAATAGGATTTTAATAAAGTTTTCATTAAAAAGTGGTGACTTTCTTGGGGCGCCCAGGTGGCTCAGTGGATTGAGTGTCCAACTTCAGCTCAGGTGATGATCTCGTGGTTGTTGGGTTCAAGCCCCATGTCAGGCTCTGTGCTGACAGCTCAGAGCTTGCTTTGGATTCTCTACCCGCCTCTCTCTCTGCCCCTCCCCTACTCATGGGCACATGCCCTCCCTCTTTCTCTCTCTCTCTCTCATAAAAATAAATAAGCATTAAAAAAAATATTTCTTAAAAAAGTGGTGAATTTCTTGATAAAATATTTCAATGGAGTTCTTTTTACCCTGGAATATTTCAAGGAAAAATTCATTTTCTTAAGTTTTAATCTAGAGTTTCACTTGTATGATCCCAGCTTTTTTTAAAAAATGTTTTTGCATGTTAAGTCAATGGCGATATGACATCAGTGTGTCTAAGTAAGTTTATTATCATTTGTATTAATCTTTGTCTATGAGTTTCCTGCTTTATAATTTTTTACACATTTACTCTAATAAAACTTATATCTAAAGTGGACCAAGCCCAATAGATTGATTCAGTGAAAGAATTTAGAGGCTATATTGACAAGGCAGTAAATGGTACTAATCTCAAGCATACAGTAGTGTTTAGGTGCCAGTCCAAAACTATGAATTCCAAATGTTAGTAATACTAATTAAATGTCAGCAGACATTTTTTTTTTCAGGAAAAATCGTTTATATTTTTTCTTAGGATTATTTTGCACAATAGAGGCGCAGATAAGGTACTCAAAAAAAATCTTTGCTTTCTTGCATAAAATGGGTCTATTTTCTGTTTAACAGGGAATCACTAGACTGCCTGGTATGTGTTCTTCTAATAATGATTTGTTTCAAAAACAAAATTAAATTTAAGAAAGGGACGTGTGCCTGAATGGCTCAGTCAGTTGAGTTTCTGACTCTTGATTTCGGCTCGGGTCCTGATCTCAGATCATGGGATCAAGCCCTGTGTCAGGCTCTGCAAAGGGTGTAGAGACTATTTAAGATTCTCTCTCTTTCTACCACTCTGGCTCGCTCACTGACTCTCTATAAAAAATTAGTTTATTTTAAAAAATAATGATTTGATTCACGAAAGATGAAAAGGCATGGTCAAATGGCAAAAGCAGTGGTGGAAAATCTTCCACACTGGGCATACAAACCATTCCATCCTCCCCCAAGTAATCACCAGATTGCTGAGCTGAGAAGGGAGTTGAACACGGTTTTGACTCTGCTCAACCTAATCACATTTTATAAGTTAAGGTTCTGATCGGTGGTATTTGGAATACCTATTTATGAACTACTTTTGTATTTGGAGAAACTGCATATTCTTCACAAGACTGGGGCACATGGATAACACCTCGAAGAAATAGGGTAAAATGTGGAAGAGGCTTGTGTGCCAACTTGCAGTAACTTTAAGATAGTTTGTTTCTCTTTAAGGGGAAAGAGTGTAAATGGAGGAAAAGAGAGGTGTAGGAGAGAGAAAGAAAAGTTAGAAAAGGAGAAGAAAGGAAGGAGAGAAAAGTGGACACAAGTAAGAAAAATGGGTCATATTTGGAGATAGATCTAATTATTCAGTATATTAGATCACATTACATCATATTAGTTATTCCATTCTTTTTCACTTTCTTAAAAGAAACGGTAAAGATTTTTCAATGCTGTACTATTAATAAAATTTACTTTTCTTTTTTTTTCATAGATGGTTATGTTCTTCGGAGTTACTTGGTGGATAAGTAAGCTCATTTCCCTCTACTACTATACTTATAAAAAGAATGCTATGCTCTTCTTTAAGAAAGATTCCTAATATCATTTAAATAATACAACCTACTAAATTATCATAAATAAATTTTAAAACAATATGCTATACTAACGTCAATATCGTAATACCTAATAAAGTTAAGGTTTTCATAAAGTGTTACTCTTCTAAATAGACAAGAACCCTTCTCATTCATGAGTATACAGTTCACATTCATTGGAGACAGACATGGCAAACATTGGAGACAGGTCAAAACCACTAACACTTTCATAAGTATTTTGCCTTTCACTTACTGATTAATGCAGTTGGTTGAATTGAATTAATCAGGGACCAATTAGTATCTACACAATAGGTGCTAATGTCACCTGTTAGTAATTTGGCCCCCAATTGAGGGCTTTTCTTTACTCACACTAGGCATAGTAGAGTATTAAGTTGTCTTTTTGGAAGCATGCCCAAAAAAAGATAGTCGTCAAGGTTTCTTCTATTCTTATGAATAAGATGTTGTCACAGCCTGTTACCAGTGTGCTGTTAGAGTCCCCCCTCAAACGTTCCAAGCATATCAGTGCAAGAAATGACCTCCATTATCAGGTCATATGCCAACATAAAGATTTACAGAATTCTGCATTATAATAAAGTCAAGGAAGGTTCACAAAGTATATCCATAAACAACCGACACTAATCAGAAAGAGGCAAGTCAATGCCAAATGCTTTGTCAGAAAACTAGTAAAGAGTCAAAAGAAAGATAATCATAATATATTTATTTTTCTCAGAACCTTAATCACGATGCTAGGCAAGGGACTTTTCTATTTTATGAAAGATACAAATTTCAAGAAAGAATATGTAGCAAACCATAGGACCACATCTTCATCAGTGATTATTACAGGATGATTAGAGAGAATTTAGAAAGTTGGGGCGCCTGGGTGGCGCAGTCAGTTAAGCGTCCGACTTCAGCCAGGTCACGATCTCGCGGTCCGTGAGTTCGAGTCCCGCGTCAGGCTCTGGGCTGATGGCTCGAAGCCTGAAGCCTGTTTCCGATTCTGTGTCTCCCTCTCTCTCTGCCCCTCCCCCGTTCATGCTCTGTCTCTCTCTGTCCCAAAAATAAATAAACGTTGAAAAAAAAAAAATTAAAAAAAAAAAAAAAAGAAAGTATACTCTAAGTAATTATTGGTTCACCATCTATTGAAGTGAATTGATACTTAATGTTTATTGAATGAATGATAGGAAAATCTGTCCTCTTTGCATTTATATCAGATTTCCAAGAGCCAAACTCTCCCTCAGTCTCAGAGGATCCAAACAGAAGGCATAGGCAACTCATAGCATCTGCCATAGTAGCCCCAACTTGGAGGGCCTGCTGCTGCTTCCATGATAAAAGCACAGAGGCAGTACAGGAACCCAAAGCAGGTCTGGTCTGACAGTCACCTTGTGTTTCTGAACTTTGAAACTGTATCCTACAGTTCAAGGCTATATTAGCATTTATAACACTTTCTATATTAATTACTTATATATCGTTATTTCCTCCATTAGACTATAAGCTTCTTGAAATCAAAGCTTGTATCTCATATTTATTTTATCTTTATTTTTTAAGCTTATTTTTGAGAGAGAGAGAGCAAGCAAGGAGAGGAGGGGCAGAGAGGGGGACAGAGGATCTGAAGCAGGCTCTGTGCTGACAGCAGCAAGCCCAATGTGGGCTTGAACTCACGAACTGTGAGATCATGGCCTGAACTGAAATCAAGAGTCGGACACTTAACCAACTGAGCCACCCAGGCACCCCTATCTCATACTTATATCTCCTGGTACATAGGAGGGATTCAGTAGGTATATAAAATAGAATATTTCGGGGCACCTGGGTGGCTCAGTCGGTTAAGCATCCGACTTCGGCTCAGGTCATGATCTCACGGTTCGTGAGTTCGAGCCCCACGTCAGGCTCTGTGCTGACAGCCTGGAGCCTGCTTCAGATTTTGTGTCTCCCTCTCTCTCTGGCCCTCCCCCATTCATGCTCTGTCTCTCTCTGTCTCAAAAATAAATAAACATTAAAAAAAAAATTTAAAATAGAATATTTCACAAAGATTCAGGACCAAGTAAAACCAAAATACGTAAGAGTCGCTAGAACTATTATTATGCATGTAACCTATAACTATAAATATTTTTAGAATTATATGACATAAGAAACATCATAATAATCACATCTTGGCTACTCATTTTGTCACTAATATTTACATATCTTATAATTAATATTTACAAATTATAATTAGAAACATGCAAAAATGGTGCACCTACTTCCTATGCCAAATGTATTCTATTTCATTCAACATTTGAAGTTCAAGTAAAAGTATAAATCTGATATTAACAAATATAAAGAATCTACGGGGCACCTGGTTGGCTCAGTCAGAGGAGCATATGACTTGATCTCGAGGTTGTGAGTTCAAGCCCCATGTGGGGTGTAGGGATTACTTAAATATATATATTTTTTAAAGAAATCCATTAGGGCCCCCGGTGGAGTATCATGCCATGATTTTTCAGCTTGTTCAGTTCAACAAACTTAATAAGCTTTTCTTACCAGATATAGCTTGTGTGCTAGGCACATGGTTGGATCCAAAGATGATAAAGCATGGTATATGTTCTTGAGGCATGTTTCCATTATTTTGTGTGTCTATGATATGGAATAAGTTGTGGGTTTTTGGTTATTTTTAGAATAGAACAGAAGATTAGGCTAAGCCAGTGAAAGACGATGTAGATGAATATGAAGTTTTTTCCCACTTATAAAAGCATAACATGTAACTTCTCAGCCTTAAATGCTTTATTGTGTCATATAAAATCATATGATTAACTTTTTAATCTAAATATTGCCTTAATGTTAAGACGATACCTTCTTTAAGATAAAAATTATTTTCTGCATTTACAGTGATGGAGAGATCTATGATGATATTGCTGATGGTAAGTTTCACATGGCACCCACCGCAGAGAACAGTAACAGTGAATTCATTCTTACAAATACTAAAAATAGCTTGCTGGATAAATTAGAGCTTTCTAATCTGATCAGAATTTGAATCACTTGAAAACGTTAGGAAAGGTAAATGCCGTGGTATAATTTTAAAAAATTATCTTTGCACATGACTGAAAATCAAGCAAGAATCTTATTTATTTTCTTTGAAAACAGAAGTATGAAAATAATTGGTGAGTATTCATTATACCATTAATCTTACTATGAATTACTTTCATACACAAAAATACGCATACTTGACCAATTAGTAGGTACTTATTTTATAACCTATAATGCTCATTAATATTCTCTTAGCATCACATATTTATAAATTAAGATCTAAAAAATTAATCTCAACTAAAATGATACATGGAGTTAATCATGTGGCCTTTTAGTTTCCTTTTAAACATGATTCTTGCTGGATTTTAACATCTTTAATCTCAATTAGAAAGACTACCAAAGAGTACATTTAATTAAATGCCAGATAAAATACTCCTGAGTCTAATTTTGATAAAGAGTAAATCTATCCAGAAACTCTGTTAGGATTGCATACCGAGCAATGAACATATAGGGTCTTCCATTTAACTACTTTTTCATAAAGTGAGCCAGTTCTACATTTTTTAAATCCTAAATCAGAGGAGTGTGAATCACCCACATTTCTAACCTTGGAACACTTAGAAGATATGTGTTCTATATAACTACATTGAAATTCGTTTTCTTTTTTTTTTCAGGTTGCATCTATGACAATGACTAGGTCTCAGCTATGTTCATTCTGCCGTGTTCATTTGATGCCAGTATGAAATCTGAGCTTTAGCTGACCTATTATTGGATATCACAGAAAATGAACTCAGAAACGACTTATTACCATTTGTTTTAAAATTCTGATTATCTTTACAAAATTTTGAAACTTTGGACTTAGAAAATGATCTTAACATCTTGGAAGACTGCGTCAATGAGATGTAGAATTATTAAATATTCCATTTCTGCCTCAGCAACAGTTATGAAGGCGCTTCTCTGAGACCATCAGTAGACCTCCCCTTCCTAAAAAAAAAAAAAAGAAGAAGAAATGACTGTGTTGTCTAAAGAAACATGAGGACAAAGAATAAAGAAATATAAGGAAGGAAATTTTAAGACATTCCACAAGAAGGAAAACCATTGTTTGAACCACTAATTATGATTGTATCTTATATTCTTCATTCAAAGTATCTATCTTTAAAAAGGTAGAACTTGCTGGGGGGATAAATGTTTTCAAAAATTATAGCTGTAGCAGAATTTTTGTATAAAGATTGCCCCTGATTGTTAATTGTGAATATATGTTAATTATTTGATAAGAATGTATGTATTTAGTATGCACATTTAAAATTAAAACTGTAGAAGAGTCAAAAATAAGTTTTCTTTTTGCAGATTCATCCACTAACAGTTTAATTATGTGCTCTGTTTAAAGTACTGTTTTAACTAGAGTAGATATAAATGAGGGCTACCCTAAAATTATGAAGAATGGAAGAACGGACTTTGAAATTAATTAGACTTTTATGGTACCTCTTTACTACAAAGCCTCATTTGAAGGTTTTTGTTTTTCAATTACCTCTGTGGAACTGTTGTTTTTTTTTTTTTTAACCACTTTACAGAAAAGTTGGCCTACTGTTTGGAGTAGGGTGTTCCCTACTCATACATATTCATTCCCAAAGCATCTCCAAAACAAAACATGGGGCATTTGGGTTCCAAATGCTAAGAACACTAAACACCATGATACAAAATGCAAAACCCTAACACACAGGAAAATCCCATGTTAAGTAATTTTTTCACAACTTCCAAAATATGCAAATCATAATGCTGGCTTTACTAGTAATGAATGGTGATGTGAGATTGGGTAATTTATTTATCTCCCCCTGCCCCGTTTGCTCATCTGGAAATTATAGAATTAGATTAAATCCGTTTTTCCAAACTTTTTGACTACCAGTTACCTCAAACTTTTATAATCCATTCCCCAGCCCCAACCTCATATTTCAGAAGCTTTTGTTTATTTTTAAAACTCATTGATTAAATAATGATTAATGCATTTTCCATATCGTAATATTGCAAAGGCCCATTGGAGCTTCTGAAGAGTGGCCCTACTGAATTGACATCATTTCAAATAACTGTAGCCTCAGGGGCACCTGGGTGGTAGCTCAGTTGGTTAAGCATCTGACTCTTGATTTTGGCTCAGGTCATGCATGGGATCGAGCCCTGCATCAGGCTTGAGCTGACAGCGCAAAGCCTACTTGGGATTCTGTTTCTCCCTCTGTCTCTGCCCCTCCCCCACTCACACTCTCTCTTTATCTCAAAATAATAAATACATAAACTTTAAAAGAAATAATTGTACCTCAGCCTTCATATAGGTGAAGTGGGATTTCCATTTGGTGTGTTGAGATTTGAAAATCGATCATAAACCTTTACTACTCAATTTATAGGTTTCTGGAGGTCTAAGACTCCCTACACTAGAAACCAATGATGTCAAAGTCCCCTCCCAATTATGAAATACTTTGATGTCTACTTTTTGATGGAGTAAGCCAGTATATGCTCATATGATAAAATTATCTTAATACTAAATTACATAGCTCAAAAGTGGTTTCGTTTTGTTAAATTTGGTAGTAAATATACATAATACACTGACCGTGTATTTCCAGTAATTTTTTCTGATTGAGAATAACATAAATTCAATACAATGTCAGTTTTTAAAATTCCAGATTAAATCAAGAGAATATTTGAGTTTTGGGTTATACACCAAGAAACAGACACACACATTGCTACAAAAGATTAATGTAATAGGTAATAACCTTAATATAAAAGATATTTGACATATTAATTTTAATATACCAAATATTATTTCTGTTATAGTTTTGTGTATAGAATTTTGTCACATGAGAAGAGCTACAAATAAAACCTTCCACGGATAACTTTGCCTCCTACTTCATCAAGAAATTGAGGTCATCAGCCTTTCTCTCCCATATTTTCATCCCACATCTGCAAGTCTTTCTCTAAGCCCAATCTTACCTTTTTGCTTTAACCTCAGAGGATGTTGTTCCTCCTGTTCAAGACTAAACCTTCCACCATTGCCCCTGATACTTTGCTTCCTATTTGGAATGAAATTGAAATAATCAAACACAATTCCCTTCAACTTCCAACAATGTCCAACCTTAATCATATTCAGACACTGTCCCAGGGAATAAGATGCCACTCCTCAAAGCTACAACTTGTGTCCAATTTCTTCCTCTTTCTCTGGAGTTTTCTTCCTTCACAATTCATTCTCATTCTCCCCTGCCCCCCCCCCCAAAAAAAACACACACACATATACACACACACAAACTCCCCACCCATCTTTTGCCCTTTCCCTTCTTCCCTTCCTCTCCTTTAACTTCTCCCAATTTGCAGATTCCCTCCTCTAGGCTTACAAGCATACTGAAGTCTTTCCCATTCAAAACAACAACAGAAACCTTGCCTTGAATCTAAATATCTCTCTAACTACAGCCCATTTCTATCTTTCTTTTCTCATCCCATCATCTTAAAATGGTAGGGAACATTTGACAATCAGAAAGATGTGCTTCAAAGACCTGCAACTATGGGGAGCTTAATTCACCATAGATCCTGCCTTCTACACTCTGAAACCCATCACCACACTTGTGCTGACACCAGGCTTCCCATAGACTGCTCCTAGCCGATGGCTGAGCATAGCAGTCCTGTTCCTAAAAGATACAGAAGACCTCAGGTAGTGGGGCTGTGGCTTGAAGACTCCCCAACAGCCTTGCTAAAACTTCCCTACGCTGCATAGTACTCTGAGATGCTTCCTCCTGACATTCTTCCCTCCCCTCTTCATTAAGGTCAGACTTGCATTGCTCTCCGATGGCTCCTCCAACCTTCCCTGCCTCCCTTCCCCTGTTTCCTCTCACACATACATTTTTCCATTTTTCTGCAACATCAGCCATTTATGATGCGAAATAAATCAGATGAAGCACAGGCCACCCTATAGCTCTCCAACCTGCCAATAATAAGGAGCCTTTTTGTGGGAGTGAGTGATGGACAAACCTTATTTAGTGTCTAGGACAGCCAGATTACATTTCTGTTAGAAGCACGGAATGCCATTGAGAGGTCTAACAGGAATATAATCATAAAAAAAACTAATGCTGCTTGCATACTAACTTCTTAGCATCTGATATGTTGCAAATGCCATGGCCTGAAACAGAAATTTAAAGTCAAATTGTGGTTTGGGACATGCCCAACTGAGAATAATAATGGCT
Organism: Prionailurus viverrinus; assembly: GCF_022837055.1. Classification (NCBI taxonomy): domain Eukaryota; kingdom Metazoa; phylum Chordata; class Mammalia; order Carnivora; family Felidae; genus Prionailurus; species Prionailurus viverrinus. The sequence continues at coordinate 209,193,853 of NC_062561.1, forward strand.
GATACAGACCATTAGTGGCCGGGTTCTTATTAACGAAGAACAAAGAAATACCTTCTACGACCACCTTCTCATTTCAGTTCTTAGAAACAGATCTTTGAGATATTGTAGTATTTTTCAAAACCTTTAATAAAGTTAATGAAGAATCTTATTCAGGCATGTAAACTATCTCTTCCCTTTCAAACTCTTGATCTTACCCTCACCATCAGATATGGCAGCTTGAGTCTCCATCATACTTCTAGGAGTAATATTGAGAGTAAAACTCTTTAAGTTAGGATGAAATTTTAGGTTTTGTTCTTTTTTTTTAATTTTTCTTAACATTTATTGATTTTTTGGAGAAAGAGAGAGAAAGAGAGACAGAGCGTGAGTGGGGGAGGAGCAGAGACCTAAGCACGCTCCAGGCTCTGAGCTGTCAGCATAGAGCCCAACGTGGGGCTTGAACTCACTGACCGCGAGGTCATGACCTGAGACTTTCATGACCTGAGCCAAAGTGGGATGTTCAATCAACCGAGTCACCCAGGCACCCCTAAATTTAGGTTGTTGTTCTTTAGCTAACATGATGTGCTTGTCAGAGCTTCACCCTATATGGTAGCAGCTGTGTTAAGAAAAGCACTGAGAGGGGCGCCTGGGTGGCGCAGTCGGTTAAGCGTCCGACTTCAGCCAGGTCACGATCTCGCGGTCCGGGAGTTCGAGCCCCGCGTTGGGCTCTGGGCTGATGGCTCAGAGCCTGGAGCCTGTTTCCGATTCTGTGTCTCCCTCTCTCTCTGCCCCTCCCCCGTTCATGCTCTGTCTCTCTCTGTCCCAAAAATAAATAAACGTTGAAAAAAAAATTTTTAAAAAAAAAAAAAAGAAAGAAAAGCACTGAGAAAGAAGAAAGAAAGAAAGAAAGAAAGAAAGAAAGAAGAAAGAAAGAAGAAAGAAAGAAAAGCACTGAAATGCTCTTGCCACCCACATTGCTTCAGGGGACCAGAGGTTTGTTTTTGTCGTCATCTTGTTTTGTTTTTTGGTTTCTGGTCTTTACTATGTGTAGATATAAAAGAGTTGCACTAAGCTACAATGGTTACTAACCTCCGAGATCTAAATAAATACACAGGATACAGGACTAGAAAACCAAAACCACAAAGTATTAAAGGTTTTTATGCATTTGTCTACAAGAGAAACAACAGAAAATTCTCTCCTATTCCTAATATAGCTGTAGAAACAGACATACTCGGAAGGGATCTTAGGCAGGGTTGTCCAGAAGCAGAGCTTCAGACTGGAATTCTTGTGTGAGGGATTTGTTGAGGGGGCTCTGCAGGAAAAAGAATCTGTAAGAATGAGGAAGCGGGATGGTGCAGGGGAAGGAGTTGCATAAAGACATGGGTCTCACTGCAGCCCGGGTTCAGCCTGGTTCCAAAAGAAAATGCCAGAGCAGAAATGGCTCCGTTGAGTCAGCCACCCTGAGACAAGGGAGCTGGGCTTGTATCTCCCCATCAGCAGTCGCTGGCTACCGCAGGCTTCTTCCCCCCAACCTCAATCTCCTACGTGACTGTGGGTAACACTGCCTCTTTGGGCTGAGAGAAACTCTCTCAAGTAAGGTGCAGCTGTGAGTTTCAGTAGTCAGTTCTTACACAGTTGAGGGATGGGTGCGCCCATCCACCGGGAAAAGTTACCAGGGATAGATCAGAAGTAAATCTTCTGCAGAGGGTCGCCTGGGGTGTGGGGGCAGTTAATTGGGTAAACGTCCAACTCTTGGTTTCGGCTTAGGTCACGATCTCACAGTTTGTGAGTCCGAGCCCCCCATGGGGCTCTGTGCCATACCAGAGCCTGCTTGGGATTCTCTCTCTCTTCCTCTCTCTCTCTCTCTCTCTCTCTCTGCCCCTTCCCCCACTTTTGTGTGCACTCACGCTCTCTCTCTCTCTCTCTCTCTTTCACACACACACACACACACACACACACACAAATAAATAAACTTTAAAGAAAATTCTGTAGAAATAGTGGGCTTTCTCATCAAACAGGAGGAGACATAAAAGTGTATATATTATGGACCAAACACTAAAGCTGGCCTTTCTTACATCATTAAGGGGTAGTCCCAGCTTGTCAAGGTCCTGTGAGCATCCTGAATCATTTCAGTGGCAATGTCACCTAAGCCACCAGATTTTACACTGGGTAAGTATGTTGAGAGGCATCTGAAAGATGAATGTTCGTTATGAGTCTGTTTATCATTATTCTATGTATCTTACTCATTTATTCAAAAGGTAAAATCATTCGAGCCAATTCCATATATGGGCTGCATTGTCACTGTCATCCTCACCATCTATTAGCATTTTTTGTGTGCTTACTATATGCTAGACACTTTGCCGAGTGTTATGAGCCTTGTCCTGTTTAAAACTTATGTCAACCCTATCAAGTCAGGCTCAGAAGAAATGCAACGTAGATGTGATATGTGCTTTGCCCAAGTTTCAAGATCTTATTATTGTGATATCCTGCTTTCCGTGTGTATGATACACACTTCTCCCGATTCCTGAATAATAATAATGAAAAGCATGAAAATTGTTTTCTTTTTTAATTTTTAATGTTTATTTTTGAGAAAGAGAGAGAGACAGAGAGACAGAGAGACAGAGCTCGGGCAGGGGACGGGCAGAGAGAGAAGGAGACATAGGATCCAAAGCAGGCTCTAGGCTCTGAGCTGTCAACACAGAGCCGGACCGGGGGCTCAAAGTCACAAACTGCGAGATCATGACCTGAGCCAAAGTCAGACGCATAACTGACTGAGCCACCCGGGTGCCTCAGAAAATCATGAAAATTGTTAGTGAGAATCAAAGAAGCCAGAAATTAGGAAAATAGCTGGTTCTTTTTCATTTTGATGCAGGTGGCAAACAGAAATGTTCGTGTCAAATAAGGTACAGAACCCAGTTTCAAGAGAGAGACTCATAAGTCTAAAGTACATATTTAGTTTATGTTGAATTTAGAGAACATGAGCTATAAAATCTATAATGACTTCAGAAAAAAAATGGTAACAACTTGGTATGATTGACCCTTTAAAAACTAAAATACCAGGATTTACATATTCCAAGTAGAATTGTTCCTTCAAACTAGTCAATTATAGTGCTCTACACTTATTTCAGTGGTTTGCATAAGATTTATTATTCTGCCAGAAAGGGAGGAATGTCACTTTCAAATTTGCCTTTGCAACTTATGAAAAATTTATTTATAATACCTTTTCTATCAAAAGATAGCAAATGTTTAGCCTTTGAAAACGGATTCAATTTTTACCAAGAGGCTAAAACCTCATCTGGTGTATAAGGCAGGTGAGGGGAGCCCAGGTGGCTCAGTCGATTGACCAATTTCAGCTCAGGTCATGATCTCGTGGTTCACGAGTTCAAGCCCCATGTCAGGCTCTGTGTGCTACAGCTCAGAGCCTGGAGCCTGATTCTGAATCTGTGTCTCCCTCTCTCTCTGCCCCTCTCCTGCTCACACTCTGTCTCTCTCTCTCTTTCTCAAAAATAAATAAAATATTTTAAAAAATTAAGATGGGTGAACAAACAGGCAATATTCTTATGAAATTAAGCTATGACCATACGTTAATGACAGTTTCTTGTCCATCATAAATGCCCCTTAACCTTTCTTACCATCTAAAGATAGATTTTTTTTTTGCTGAATACTTAATTTTTCAGTTTATAATAATAGTATAACGGGTTTGAATTTCTCTCAGTCACCTTTCAAACACTGTTTTCTCATTAAATGAAATACTATGAGTACATTAAAAGATCCGTGGCTACTTCATCCCAATTACATTTTACTCCTTCCTTCCCTCCTTCTCAGAGAAAACCAGTACCTGATTTGGGTGTTTCCCATTCCCTTGCATTTCTTTATACTTTCCTTATGTATGTATGTATCCTTTAAAATGTTTGAAGTATTGGGGCGCCTGGATGTCTCAGTTGGTTGAGTGTTCGACTCGATTTCAGCTCATGTCATGATTCCAGACTTGTGGGATCTAGCCCTGTGTCGGGCTCTGCACTGAACCTAAAGTCTGCTTAGCATCCTCTCTCTTTCTTTCTCTCTCTCTCTCTCTCTCTCTCTCTCTGCACCCCCCCCCGCCCCGCCCCTCTCCCTGCCTCACTCTGTCTCTAAAATAAAAATAAATAAATAAAAATTAGATGTTTCAAGTATTTTTTTTATATCTTAATTTGGTATGACTAAGTATCATACTGTATGCATTTTTCTGCAACCTGCTTTTGTTACTTCTCATTATGTTGGGAAAGGAATAAGATTCTATTAAGTGAAAAAAACCACAGATATTTCTGTCTTTCTACCAAAGTCACGCTAGATTGTATCCAACTCTTGCTATCATAAACAATGTTACTATGGACATTCCTGTTGGAGTTTCTCCAGGTGTGTGAGGGTTTCTCTATGGCATACATCCAGGATAGAAAATGCTAGAGTGGAATATACACATCCCCCAGTTGAATAGGGATTGCCCAATGCTTTTTGTGTTTTTTTAAGAAACTCTTAACTTTACCAGCTCATGGAGATATTCTATATTTTCTTCTAAAAGTTTTACAGTTTTGCTTTCCACCTTAAATTCTTTGAACCCATCTGGAAATATCAATCATTTTTCTCCCCAGAGAAGCAGTTTCTCCAAACCATTTACTGACTGTGCTAACCCTCTCCACTAATATGCAAGACCGACTCCGTATCGTATGCCAAGGTTCCATCCGTGCCTGGATCTGCTGTGAGACGCATTCCTAGGACCACACTACTGTGTTTATTTCCACTACATTCATGCTGAGCATTGCTTGCTATTTGGCCAGGTAATTTCAAGTCTTTGAGCACTTTTTACAGGAAGTTTAAAGAATTTAATAGCATCGATATAATACGAAAAGGGAATTCAGGATAATTTTTAAGGTCCCACAATTATGGCAGTAATTTTTAAATTAATTACTATAAGAAGAAGTTAGTAAAAGTAAAAACGTAAATTAGTTCAGAAAAGGTCACGCAGAATATTAGACATGATTGTGAAAATGTAAGGTAGCAAAATATTCTTCCCCCCCAAAAAATAAATAAATCATTTATCTGATTCCTTGTTGACCAAGTACCTTCTGATTACCAACTCAGTTTCCTAAGTATATCTGTGAAGAGGGTACTACAGTAGAACGGAAACAGATGCTTTGGTCACTGAAAAAATTATTCCACTTACAAACTACTTTCTTAAAAAATTCTTCTATCATAGTGGGACCTTCAGGAAAATTCTAAAATAGGATATGAAAACCACTGGCACCAACCATATAATGATTTTTCCTTCTTTTGCAAACATGGAATCTTATAGAGTATGAACTTTGTTAGTTTGTTTTAAGTTTATTTCTTTCCTTTGAGAGTGCAAGCAGGGGAAGGGCAGAGAGAGAGGGAGAGAGAGAGAATCCCAAGCAGCCTCTGCATAGTCAGCACACAGTCTGATGCTGGGCTGGAACTCACGAACCCGTGAGATCATGACCCGAGCCAAAAGGACACTCAACGGACTGAGCCACCCAGGTGCCCCGTGACCTTTTTTTTTTTTTTTTTTTAATTTGGCTGAGCCATGATCCCTGGGCTTCTCTCTTAATTGACAGATGTATCTCTGCACTGAAGGTGCATAAAAACACAAGCAAACCACTTTTTTGAAACTCTTTTCTAGGGAATCCTGATTACTTCCTTTTCTGTGCTAGCTCCTTCCAATAATTATCTCTTTGTAAGAAAATCAAGCTTGAATAGTTTTCATCAGAAGAGTCTGCCTAAACTAACAATAATTAAGGAAGTGTGTTGGAATCTCTCACTATGATGGCCAGCTAGTTGATTTCTCTATTTCTATCACTTATTGAGACTATTTTATTAAATACATATGAATTTGTAATTTTAAATCTTCTTTATAGTTAAGCCTCTTCTCATTATGTTGGAAAATTTTCAATTACTAGTTATGTTTTTTGACTTAGTCTATTTTCTCTGATATTAATACAGCTACCCAACTGTCTTTCATCTTGTATACAATTTTCATCTTTTAATTTTTAACTTTTTTTAATTTCAGTGTACCTCTAGTCAACACCACATAGTCAGATTTTTAAAATTAATCTAACAAAAAAGAAAATTAATCTAAGAATTTCTGCCTTTTAACTGAGAAATTCACAATTAAGTATTCCACCCATGTACACATATTTAGAACTGTTTCCTATCTTTTTAAAAAAATTTTTGTAATGTTTTTATTTACTTTCTAGAGAGAGAGAAACAGACTGAGCGCCAGCAGGGGTGGGGGTGGGGCAGAGAGAGAGGGAGACGCAGAATCCAAAGCAGGCTTCAGGCTCTGAGCTGTCTGCACAGAGCGGGATGCGGCGCCCGGAACTCAGGAACCTCACGAACCTCCCGAACCTCGCGAACCTCCGGAACTGTGAGATCATGACCTGAGCTGAGGTTTGATGCTTCACCAACTGAGCCACCCAGGCGCCCCAGAACTGTTTCCTATCTTACACAGTCCTATTTGTTAGATTTCTTGCTATGTCTTTGTTCTCCCTTTTGTCGTTTTTGGAGACTGATTTATTTCTTCTGTTTTGGTTTTTTTTTTGTTCGTTCTCCCCACCCCACTTCGTTCATGTGCAAATTCTATACTATATGTCCTACTAATGTTCTCCTAGTGGTTATCCTTATATTTTTTCCTGCGTAGTTCACAAAGTCTAGTGTTGATCAATTACTTAACCCCTCCCTCAAACAATCTGAGAGCTTTAGAATTGTTCAACTAAGGTCACCCACTCCTAAACAGCAAGCTATTTTCTTTCTTTCCCTTTTAATCCCCAATATTAAAATACTATTATTAAATGCAGTCTGTGTTTGCTTAAATTTGTCTACATGATTTACCAATTTCTTACTCATCACTGTTCCTTATATCTTGGGCTATCTTTCCAGGCTCATTTTCTTGTTCTTGAAATGCATATAAAGAAAGCTTCAATAGTCATGTCTGTTGGAAATAAACACTGCCATTTTTTGGTTATCTAAAAATGTCTTTATTTTTCCATATTTAAAGATAGATTTTTTTTTAGGTACAGAAATTTTGATTTTTATATTTGTTTATCACTCTGAGATAATTTTTCTGTGTTCTGGCATCTATTATATCTATTGAGGAGACTCCAATTATTCTAATTGTAGTTCGTGTAGATTGTCTTTCTTCTGCAACTGCTTTTAAGATCTCTTCGTCTTTGTCTTCACTATTTAGTGTCTGGGAGTGGATTTCATTTTATTTATCCTAATTTACCTACATTCTCTCTCCCATATTTGCTAATTTTGTCTTTCATAAATCCTAGAAAATGTAAGCCATAATCTCTTTAAATAAATATCTTTTTATTCTCTCAATTATTTCCTTCTGGTAATCCTATTCAAACATGTTAGATCTTATTCTACACTCCATATATTTTCTACCCCTTGGAATAGTGGTCTTTGTTATTTTCATTTCTTTATTGAGGTATAAATTATGTACAGGTAGATTTGACTCTTTAAACACAGTGTTGCAGAACCACCACTATAAAAAAATAGAACCATTTCATCACTTCTAAAAATTTCCCTGTGCCATGTTGTCCTCAATCAATAGCAAAGGCAACAAAAGCAAAATAAACAATTAGGACTACATCAAAATCAAAAGCTTATGCACAGCAAAGGAAACCGTCAACAAAACGAAAAGGCAACCTATGAAATGTGAGAAAAAATTTAGAAACGACATAAATTCTAAAAAAATTTAGAAATTTCCAATAAGAAGTTAATATCGAAAATCTACAAGGAGCTCATACTAGTTACTAGCAAAAAAAACAAACAACAACAACAAAAAACCAAACAACAAAAAATAAAAAATAAATAACCCAATTTAAAAAATGAGCAAACGACCTAAATAGACCTTTTTGCTAAGAAGACATATAAATGGCCAACAAGTACATGAAAAGATGTTCAATATTACTAATCACTGGGAAAATGCAAATGAAAACCACAATGAGATATCACCTCACACCTGTTACAATGTTTATTATCAAAAGAACAAGAGATAACAAATACTGGCTAGAATAGGAAGAAAAAAAGGAAATTTGCATATAGCTGATGCGAATGTAAACTGGTACAGCCAATATGGGAAACAATATGGAAGTTCCTCAAGAAATTAAAAACAAAACTGCCATATGATCCAGCAATTCCACTCCTGGGAATATATCCAAAGGAAACAAATCATTATCTTAGAGAGATAACCTGCACTCTCATGTTCATTGCAGCATTATTCACAATAGCGAAGACATAAAAACAATTTCAGTGTCCATCAGTGGATGAACGGATATATTTACTGGAATATTATTCGGCCTTTAAAAAGAAGAAAATCCTGCCATTTGCAACAATGTGGACAAAATTGGAGGGCATTATGATAAGTGAAATAAGCCAGACGGGGAAAGACAAATACTGCATGATCCCACCTATACGTGGCATCTAAAAACCAAGCCCATAGAAACAGAGAGTAGTTTGCTGGTTGACAGGAACTGGAGGGTGAGGGAAATAGAGGCCGATAAAAGGCTACAAACTTCCACTTACAAGAGGAATAAAGTCTGGGGTGCCTGGATGGCTCAGTCAGTGGAGCATGCACCTCTTTTTTTTTTTTTCAATTTTTAAAAATTTATTTTGAGAGAGACAGAGAGACAAAGAGATAGTGAGAGTGGGGCAAGGGCAGAAAGAGAGGGAGAGAGAATCCCAAGCAAGCTGTACACTGCCAGGGCAGAGCCTGACTCGAGGCTCAATCCCATGAAACTGTGAGATCACGACCTGAGCTGAAACCAAGAGTTGGACGCTTAATGGACTGAGCCACCCAGGTGCCCCTGAGTATGCAACTCCTGATCTTGGGGTTGTGAGTTTGAGCCCCATGTTGGGTGTAGAGATTACTCAAAATAAATGAATTAAATAAAAAAAAGAAGGAATAAGGTCTAAGAATCTAGTGTATAATATGATGACTATAGATGATAATATTGTATTGTGTAATTGAAATTCACTACGACAATAGAACTTAAGTGTTCTCAACAGCAATAACAACAACTATAATGGTAAATATGTGAGATAAGGGATGTGTTAGTTAATTCGATGATAGAAATCCTTTTATTTGTCAATTATACCTCAATTAAAAAAAAACATTTTTCAATCTGTACTTTGTCTTTTTATTCTCTTAAAACTGTCTTAACAAGAACAAAGTTCTTCTGTTGATAAAATCCAATCTATCCATTTTTTTTTTCATATTGACCATGCTTCTGGTGTCATATCTAAGAAATCTTTGCCTCACCCAAGATCAGAAAGGTTTTCTTCTGTTTTCTTCTAGAACTGTTGTGGTTTTAGGTTTTATATTAAGTTCTACAATCCATTTTGAGTTAATTTTTATATAGGGCATAAAGTGTAGATCAAGGTTCATTATTTTGTATGTGACTATACAAGTGATCCAATACCATTTATTGAAAGACTATTTTTTCTACATTGAATTGCTTTTGTACCTTTGTCAAAAATTGAAGACATGGATATAGATAGACACAGAAAGAGAGATAGAGATGATGTAGATAGACAGATCTGAACTCTTTATTTCTGTTCAATTAATTTATCTCTAAAATTACCCTGCCTTGAGGCGTTGCGGCAAGATGGCGGCTTAGGAGGACGCTGGGCTCACCGCACGTCCTGCTGATCACTTAGATTCCATCTACATCTGCCTAAATAACCCAGAAAACCGCCAGAGGATTAGCAGAACAGAGTCGCCGGAGCCAAACGCAGACGAGAGGCCCACGGAAGAGGGTAGGAAGGGCGGCGAGGCGGTGCGCGCTCCACGGACTGGCGGGAGGGAGCCGGGGCGGAGGGGCGGCTCGCCGGCCAAGCAGAGCCCCCGAGTCTGGCTTGCAAAAGCGGAGGGGCCTGACGGACTGTGTTCCCACAACAAGCGCGACTTAGCGTCTGGGAGGTCATAAGCTAACAGCTCTGCTCCGAAAGCGGGAAGGCTGGAGGACAAAGGGAGGGAGAGCTGCTGAGCCCCCTGACAACAGAGCTCAGTTTGGTGGGGAACAAAGGCGCTCGCCAGCGCCATCTCCCCCGCCCATCCCCCAGCCGAAATCCCAAAGGGAACTGGTTCCTGCCAGGGAACTTGCTCGCTCCGCGCAAACACCCAACTCTGCGCTTCTGCGGAGCCAAACCTCCGGCAGCGGATCTGACTCCCTTCCGCTGCCACAGGGCCCCTCCTGAAGTGGATCACCTAAGGAGAAGCGATCTAAGCCTGCCCCTCCTGCCCCCGAGCACCTTGCCTACCCACCCCAGCTAATACGCCAGATCCCCAGCATCACAAGCCTGGCAGGGTGCAAGTAGCCCAGACGAGCCACCCCACCCCACAGTGAATCCCGCCCTAGGAGTGGGGAAGAGAAGGCACACACCAGTCTGACTGTGGCCCCAGCGGTGGGCTGGGGGCAGACATCAGGTCTGACTGCGGCCCCGCCCACCAACTCCAGTTATACACCACAGCACAGGGGAAGTGCCCTGCAGGGCCTCACCACGCCAGGGACTATCCAAAATGACCAAGCGGAAGAATTCCCCTCAGAAGAATCTCCAGGAAATAACAACAGCTAATGAGCTGATCAAAAAGGACTTAAATAACATAACAGAAAGTGAATTTAGAATAATAGTCATAAAATTAATCGCTGGGCTTGAAAACAGTATACAGGACAGCAGAGAATCTCTTGCTACAGAGATCAAGGGACTAAGGAACAGTCACGAGGAGCTGAAAAACGCTTTAAACGAAATGCATAACAAAATGGAAACCACCACAGCTCGGCTTGAAGAGGCAGAGGAGAGAATAGGTGAACTAGAAGATAAAGTTATGGAAAAAGAGGAAGCTGAGAAAAAGAGAGATAAAAAAATCCAGGAGTATGAGGGGAAAATTAGAGAATTAAGTGATACACTAAAAAGAAATAATATACGCATAATTGGTATCCCAGAGGAGGAAGAGAGAGGGAAAGGTGCTGAAGGGGTACTTGAAGAAATCATAGCTGAGAACTTCCCTGAACTGGGGAAGGAAAAAGGCATTGAAATCCAAGAGGCACAGAGAACTCCCTTCAGACGTAACTTGAATCGATCTTCTGCACGACATATCATAGTGAAACTGGCAAAATACAAGGATAAAGAGAAAATTCTGAAAGCAGCAAGGGGTAAGCGTGCCCTCACATATAAAGGGAGACCTATAAGACTCGTGACTGATCTCTCTTTTGAAACTTGGCAGGCCAGAAAGAATTGGCACGAGATTTTCAGGGTGCTAGACAGAAAAAATATGCAGCCAAGAATCCTTTATCCAGCAAGTCTGTCATTTAGAATAGAAGGAGAGATAAAGGTCTTCCCAAACAAACAAAAACTGAAGGAATTTGTCACCACTAAACCAGCCCTACAAGAGATCCTAAGGGGGACCCTGTGAGACAAAGTCCCAGAGACATCACTATAAGCATAAAACATACAGACATCACAATGACTCTAAACCCGTATCTTTCTATAATAACACTGAATGTAAATGGATTAAATGCGCCAACCAAAAGACATAGGGTATCAGAATGGATAAAAAAACAAGACCCATCTATTTGCTGTCTACAAGAGACTCATTTTAGACCTGAGGACACCTTTAGATTGAGAGTGAGGGGATGGAGAACTATTTATCATGCGACTGGAAGCCAAAAGAAAGCTGGAGTAGCCATACTTCTATCAGACAAACTAGACTTTAAATTAAAGGCTGTAACAAGAGATGAAGAAGGACATTATATAATAGTTACAGGGTCTATCCATCAGGAAGAGCTAACAATTATCAATGTCTATGCACCGAATACCGGAGCCCCCAAATATATAAAACAATTACTCATAAACATAAGCAACCTTATTGATAAGAATGTGGTAATTGCAGGGGACTTTAATACACCACTTACAGAAATGGATAGATCATCTAGACACACGGTCAATAAAGAAACAAGGGCCCTGAATGAGACATTGGATCAGATGGACTTGACAGATATATTTAGAACTCTGCATCCCAAAGCAACAGAATATACTTTCTTCTCGAGTGCACATGGAACATTCTCCAAGATAGATCATATACTGGGTCACAAAACAGCCCTTCATAAGTTCACAAGAATTGAAATTATACCATGCTTACTTTCAGACCACAATGCTATGAAGCTTGAAATCAACCACAGAAAAAAGTCTGGAAAACCTCCAAAAGCATGGAGGTTAAAGAACACCCTACTAACGAATGAGTGGGTCAACCAGGCAATTAGAGAAGAAATTAAAAAATATATGGAAACAAATGAAAATGAAAATACAACAATCCAAACGCTTTGGGATGCAGCAAAGGCAGTCCTGAGAGGAAAATACATTGCAATCCAGGCCTATCTCAAGAAACAAGAAAAATCCCAAATACAAACTCTAACAGCACACCTAAAGGAACTAGAAGCAGAACAGCAAAGGCAGCCTAAGCCCAGCAGAAGAAGAGAAATAATAAAGATCAGGGCAGAAATAAACAATATAGAAACTAAAAAAACTGTAGAGCAGATCAACGAAACCAAGAGTTGGTTTTTTGAAAAAATAAACAAAATTGACAAACCTCTAGCCAGGCTTCTCAAAAAGAAAAGGGAGATGACCCAAATAGATAAAATCATGAATGAAAATGGAATTATTACAACCAATCCCTCAGAGATACAAACAATTATCAGGGAATACTATGAAAACTTATATGCCAACAAACTGGACAACCTGGAAGAAATGGACAAATTCCTGAACACCCACACTCTTCCAAAACTCAATCAGGAGGAAATAGAAAGCTTGAACAGACCCATAACCAGTGAAGAAATTGAATCGGTTATCAAAAATCTCCCAACAAATAAGAGTCCAGGACCAGATGGCTTCCCAGGGGAGTTCTACCAGACGTTTAAAGCAGAGATAATACCTATCCTTCTCAAGCTATTCCAAGAAATAGAAAGGGAAGGAAAACTGCCAGACTCATTCTATGAAGCCAGTATTACTTTGATTCCTAAACCAGACAGAGACCCAGTAAAAAAAGAGAACTACAGGCCAATATCCCTGATGAATATGGATGCAAAAATTCTCAATAAGGTACTAGCAAATCGAATTCAACGGCATATAAAAAGAATTATTCACCATGATCAAGTGGGATTCATTCCTGGGATGCAGGGCTGGTTCAACATTCGCAAATCAATCAACGTGATACATCACATTAACAAAAAAAAAGAGAAGAACCATATGATCCTGTCAATCGATGCAGAAAAGGCCTTCGACAAAATCCAGCACCCTTTCTTAATAAAAACCCTTGAGAAAGTCGGGATAGAAGGAACATACTTAAAGATCATAAAAGCCATTTATGAAAAGCCCACAGCTAACATCATCCTCAACGGGGAAATACTGAGAGCTTTTTCCCTGAGATCAGGAACACGACAAGGATGCCCACTCTCACCGCTGCTGTTTAACATAGTGCTGGAAGTTCTAGCATCAGCAATCAGACAACAAAAGGAAATCAAAGGTATCAAAATTGGCAAAGATGAAGTCAAGCTTTCGCTTTTTGCAGATGACATGATATTATACATGGAAAATCCGATAGACTCTAGCAAAAGTCTGCTAGAACTGATACATGAATTCAGCAAAGTTGCAGGATACAAAATCAATGTACAGAAATCAGTTGCATTCTTATACACTAACAATGAAGCAACAGAAAGACAAATAAAGAAACTGATCCCATTCACAATTGCACCAAGAAGCATAAAATACCTAGGAATAAATCTAACCAAAGATGTAAAAGATCTGTATGCTGACAACTATAGAAAGCTTATGAAGGTAATTGAAGAAGATTTAAAGAAATGGAAAGACATTCCCTGCTCATGGATTGGAAAAATAAATGTTGTCAAAATGTCAATACTACCCAAAGCTATCTACACATTCAATGCAATCCCAATCAAAATTGCACCAGCATTCTTCTCGAAACTAGAACAAGCAATCCTAAAATTCATATGGAACCACAAAAGGCCCCGAATAGCCAAAGGAATTTTGAAGAAGAAGACCAAAGCAGGAGGCATCACAATCCCAGACTTTAGCCTCTACTACAAAGCTGTCATCATCAAGACAGCATGGTATTGGCACCAAAACAGACACATAGACCAATGGAATAGAATAGAAACCCCAGAACTAGACCCACAAACGTATGGCCAACTCATCTTTGACAAAGCAGGAAAGAACATCCAATGGAAAAAAGACAGCCTCTTTAACAAATGGTGCTGGGAGAACTGGACAGCAACATGCAGAAGGTTGAAACTAGACCACTTTCTCACACCATTCACAAAAATAAACTCAAAATGGATAAAGGACCTAAATGTGAGACAGGAAACCATCAAAACCTTAGAGGAGAAAGCAGGAAAAGACCTCTCTGACCTCAGCCGTAGCAATCTCTTACTCGACACATCCCCAAAGGCAAGGGAATTAAAAGCAAAAGTGAATTACTGGGACCTTATGAAGATAAAAAGCTTCTGCACAGCAAAGGAAACAACCAACAAAACTAAAAGGCAACCAACGGAATGGGAAAAGATATTCGCAAATGACATATCGGACAAGGGGCTAGTATCCAAAATCTATAAAGAGCTCACCAAACTCCACACCCAAAAAACAAATAACCCAGTGAAGAAATGGGCAGAAAACATGAATAGACACTTCTCTAAAGAAGACATCCAGATGGCCAACAGGCACATGAAAAGATGTTCAGCGTCGCTCCTTATCAGGGAAATACAAATCAAAACCACACTCAGGTATCACCTCACGCCAGTCAGAGTGGCCAAAATGAACAAATCAGGAGACTATAGATGCTGGAGAGGATGTGGAGAAACGGGAACCCTCTTGCACTGTTGGTGGGAATGCAAATTGGTGCAGCCGCTCTGGAAAGCAGTGTGGAGGTTCCTCAGAAAATTAAAAATAGACCTACCCTATGACCCAGCAATAGCACTGCTAGGAATTTATCCAAGGGATACAGGAGCACTGATGCATAGGGCCACTTGTACCCCAATGTTCATAGCAGCACTCTCAACAATAGCCAAATTATGGAAAGAGCCTAAATGTCCATCAACTGATGAATGGATAAAGAAATTGTGGTTTATATACACAATGGAATATTACGTGGCAATGAGAAAAAATGAAATATGGCCTTTTGTAGCAACGTGGATGGAACTGGAGAGTGTGATGCTAAGTGAAATAAGCCATACAGAGAAAGACAGATACCATATGGTTTCACTCTTATGTGGATCCTGAGAAACTTCACAGGAACCCATGGGGGAGGGGAAGGAAAAAAAAAAAAAAAGAGGTTAGAATGGGAGAGAGCCAAAGCATAAGAGACTTAAAAACTGAGAACAAACTGAGGGTTGATGGGGGGTGGGAGGGAGGAGAGGGTGGGTGATGGGTATTGAGGAGGGCACCTTTTGGGATGAGCACTGGGTGTTGTATGGAAACCAATTTGTCAATAAATGTCATAAAAAAAAAAAAAAAAAAAAAAAAAAAATTACCCTGCCTTCATTGTAGCTTTATAGTAAATCTTAAAAAAAATTTTTTTTCAATGTTTATTTATTTTTGGGACAGAGAGAGACAGAGCATGAATGGGGGAG
The DNA here is from genome assembly GCF_022837055.1 of Prionailurus viverrinus. Lineage (NCBI taxonomy): Eukaryota > Metazoa > Chordata > Mammalia > Carnivora > Felidae > Prionailurus > Prionailurus viverrinus. The sequence goes on from NC_062561.1 coordinate 209,209,527, forward strand.
GGGCAGAGAGAGAGGGAGACACAAAATCGGAAACAGGGTCCGAGCCATCAGCCCAGAGCCTGACGCGGGGCTCGAACTCCCGGACCGTGAGATCGTGACCTGGCTGAAGTTGGACGCTCAACCGACTGTGCCACCCAGGCACCCCATAAATCTTAAAAATAAATAATGTGGGTCCTCTAACTTTGTTCTGCCTCAGTATTGTGTTGGCTATTCTACATTTTTTATCTTTCCATACCTTTAGAATCATTTCATTAATACCTATAAAACAACTTCTTGAATAAGCTTTGGTATTTTGTATCTTTCAAAAAATTGGTCCATTTACCCTTTTAAATTCTGTAGGTTCTATAGTAACATCCTACCTTTCTCTTTTGATATTTGTAATTTGTAGCTTCTTTCCTCTTTATCAGTCTGGCTAGAGATTTATCATTTGGTTATTTCAAAGAAACAGCTTTTGATTTCATTGATTTTTGCTGTTTTCTTATTCTTATTAGTTTCTGCACTTATTTTTTTTATTGACTTTCCTTTACTTGCTTAGGATTTAATTGGCCATTCTTTTCCTAGTTTCCATTTCTTTTATTTTTTTTATTTTTTTTATTTTAGAGAGAAGCACATGCAAGCAGGGAAGAGGGGCAAAGGGAGAGACAGAGACAAAGGAAGAAAGAGAGAGAGAGAGAATCTTAAGCAGGCTTCATGCTCAGTGCAGAGCCTGACCCAGAGCTCAATCTCAGGAGCCTGGGATCAAAGCCTGAACCAAAATCAAGAGTCGGCAGCTTAACTCACTGAGCTACTGGGGTTCCCCTTCCTGTTTTCTTAAGGTAGAAACTTAAACCATTGACTTGAGAACTTCCATTTTTAATATAAACATTTAATGTTTTATTCCTCTGATTTAGCTCCATTCCAAAAATTTTGGAATGTTATATTGTCATTTCTATATAATTTGAAATACATTTTCCTTTACCTTTCAATTTCTGCTTTATCCAATGGGTTCTTTAGGAGTGTGCCCTTTGCTGTTTAATTTCTAAATCTTTGGGAATATTCTAAATATTTTTCTGTTGTTGATTTTTAGTTTAGTTTTGTTATGGTCCAAGAATATGCTTTATATGATTTCAATTTTTCATATTTGTTAAAATTTGTTTTATGGTCTAGACTGCGGTTTACCTTGGTGAATATTACATTTGTACTCAAAAAGAATGGGTATCTGCTGATGTTGACTGGATTTTTCTATAAATGTCAATAAGGTAAAGTGGTTGATAACATTTTCAGGTCTATCTATCTATCTATCTACTTTTTGTTTTTGTCTATCCTTATGCCACTACTAGACTATCTTAATTACTACAGTTTGTAGTAAGTTTTGAAATCAGGAAGTATATAATTTACTTACTTTTAATATGATCATGATACAGGAATTTCCTAGAAATTTCCTAAGTAGCTATTTTTTATCTTCCTAACTAATTATTGCATACCTCGAACTAATATTGCACTATTTCATATATAATATTAGAAATTTGTAATAGTCCAATTTTGTCATACATTTTACTTCTATAACTTAAACACACAATACACTGTATTGCCTTTACTTTAAATGAGAAATTATCTAATAATTTATTTACCTATATATAAACTATTTTCTGCATTTTTTTGGCCATTCGTGTAGATCTGTATTTCCATCTGGTATTATTTCCCTTTAGTCTGCAGAACTTCCTTCAACATTTCTTTTAAAACACAATTTCTTTATTTTACTTTCATTTTTGAAATTGATTTTACCAGATACAGAATTCTAGATTGTAGGTATTTCTTTCCTTTTTCACTTTAAAAATGTCATCTGATTGCATTCTGGGTTTCTGACTGGAAGTCAACAGTAATTTTTATTATTGTTATCTATAGTTTATTTGCCTTTTGTTCTCTTCTCTGATCACTTTAAAGATTTATCTCTTTATCTTTGGTATTTGGCAGTTGGACTATTATATGCCTGGGAATGGTGTCCTTTGTGTTTATTTGTTTGTGATTCATTCGGCTTTTTTGGATCTGGGTCTTGATAGTTTTTATCCAATTTGGAACATTTCAGCCATGGTTACTTCAAATATTTTTTTTTCTGCTATAATGTCTCCCTCCACTTCTCTTGGGACTCCAGTTCCACATATTTCAGACTGTTGGATTTTTTTAAAATATGGTTCTCTCTTTTTTTTCCAGGCTTTTTCTTCTTCATTCTTTCTATTGATCTGTCTTCAATCCCTTTTTTTGTGTGTCCAGTATGTGACCATCTAGTGGATTTTTACATTTTTGATGTTGTATTTTTTGTTTATTTCTAGAATTTTCATGTGGTTCTTTTTTTATGGTATGCATTTCTCTAGTAAGAGCCCCTGTTCGATCACTACTTATGTCCCACTTTTCTCTTGAATCTTTAACCATATTTACAAAATTCTGCTAATTTCTATGTCTGTGTTATTTCTCGGTCTATTTTTAAAGATTATTTTTCTCATGATGATGAATCACATTTTTCTCATTTTTCTTTTTTTTTTTTAAATTTTTTTTTTCAACGTTTATTTATTTTTGGGACAGAGACAGAGCATGAACGGGGGAGGGGCAGAGAGAGAGGGAGACACAGAATCGGAAACAGGCTCCAGGCTCTGAGCCATCAGCCCAGAGCCTGATGCGGGGCTCGAACTCACGGACCGCAAGATCGTGACCTGGCTGAAGTCGGACGCTTAACCGACTGCGCCACCCAGGCGCCCCACATTTTTCTCATTTTTCACATCTAATAAAATTCTTATGATATTTTTTACACTGTAAGTGCTATGTGTTTGAGAGTCTGTATATTGTTGTTTTCTTTTTATTGGGTTTTCTCCTATTCATAATTTATTGGAAGATCAGCTTGATCATGTTGAGTCTTGATTTTAGGTTTTGCTTGAATATGTTTATAGTATTATAGTATTCTTTTAGGCTAGTGTAGCTTTCCCCTAAGTTATGACCTTTTTGGTATCCCCATGCAAACCTTTCTTCTCTAAATTATTACCTTCTGGGGGTCTTAACTGAATGCTCATGGTGTTTACCAAAGTCCCCTTACTTGCTGAATAGAATTCTATTGTTTTTCATAATCTGCAACTTGTGGAATCTTCATTTAGTTCAGAGCTCCCAGGACCTGTTCCTGACAGGCCTCCCAGAATCTCACTCTCTTACTTACGCAGCTTAAAATTCAGCCAACTAATCAAGAGGATTTACAGACAGATTTCTGGAGCTCCTACTCTGTATAGGTTCTTCCTCTCTGGTATTCTGCTCCTCCAATTTCAATTGCCTCCTTATCTCTGAACTTAAATCTTTCTTTTCTTTTATCCTATGAAATGGCTGTTCTTTATTTGGTTTCCATAGTTTTGTGTTGTGTTTTGAAAGGTATCCCCAGGCAAAAAGCCAGAAAGAATGTGGAGGTCACCTTGTTTGTTTCTTTTGTCTCAAGGTCTCAGTGCCACACTACTATGCCTAGAAACAATCGTTCACATATTTTGTCTAAATTTATAATTGTTTATTATGGGAAAGTGAATTTAATACCCATTCTCCATCATGGATGAAATCAAATTCCTCATTAAAAATAATTCAGTTCCTTTATATTGTTTCTGATCATCAATATCTGAAGTCTGTGAGTCATAATTTTTATTTCTACTGATTTTTCCTTATGGTGACTTTTTCCTTTCAGTTTGATGATCTTTGAAAATGAACTTTTACTTGTTTGATCTTAATTTGTGAAGAGCCTGGGAGCTGATAATCATGCGTACTTTTCTCCAGAAAAGATTTTGTAATTGCTGCTTCTGGAAGCCAGGGGGCACTACTAACCTGAGTCCACTTTGGTCCACTTCTAGGATCCTGGGCTTAAGGCACTAGCCTCATGTTTTGCTTTTCTACCTCTGGTAGTGGCTTAGTTTTCAGATCTTGGGTATACAAGTGGCAGTGCCCTTTAGATAGTTCTGCTTTTCCAGTTTTGTATTTTGACACTGTTCCTCTAATTCTAGTATACTGTTTTGTTTTTATGTTTTTTGGTGGAGGAATTTTGGAGATTTTCTGTAGCGAAAGAAAGAAAGAAACGAATGATTGATATATATTATGTAGATTTAACAATTGAGCTATCATTTGGTCAATAAGTAAAATTAGCACAAGTTCTATAAGGTATCCTGAGGGAAGACTGGGAGTTCTGCCACTCTGCGGAGTTACAACACTTTCCTGAAAATTTTTTCCACTTGGGTAAATGGCCATGTATTATATCCAGGTAAGTGGATTTAAGGGGCATATTTTAAACTATACTTTATCGAATGGAAACGTGGCTTAAAAAGAATATTGCAAAGAAATTGTGTGTATGCAATGTAAGTAATAAAAGCACACAGTTTTAAAATGTGTAAGATCAGATTCGTCTACTCCTGATAGTAGCACTTTATCAACATCATTAGAAGGAAAAAGCAGTGGCAATGGAATCAGATGTCACCCCAAATTTTTTAAAATGTAAATTAAGATTATGGATTATGAATTTATGTAGATTATCTTTACTATTAGTTGGGTCTCAGTGTATATTGTTCCTTGAGATGGTAGTTAATGGTAGTATAAAGCTATCTGATTAGCAAAATATTTAAAAATAAATATTCAGAATATGAAGGTAATTTTCTGTATTTCCTCAATGATGTTAGATGTCATGTATTATTGAACCCCATCCTTCGCAAAAAGAGAAACATTCTTAGCAACAGACAAAAACATACCTATCAGTGGGGAATATAGTGGCATTTCCTGCTATGGTAAAAAATGGCTGAGAAAAAACACAAAGAAAAAAATTTGCTGACAAACTAAAGTGCTATCCTATTGGCCAACCAAGACAGAAAAAGTTAAAAAAAAAAAACTCTGAAAAGTTAAAGAAAAAGGTACTTGAACAAAACGCATTATGGAAGCTTTGCTATGCAATTGGATAGAAGCATGGACACTTGTACACTTGGCTTAGTTTATGGTATTCGTTGAATTCTGTTCAGTAATGAAAATACACAGATCGCTACTCTTTTTCTGCACCACCAAAGATGTATCAAAGAAAGCATGTCCTTATCAATAAACAACATCCTTAATAAAAGCGTTTTGTGAAAAATAGATGAGGTCATTTCTGTAAATGCAAATTTAAAAGGTATTCACAGAAGAGCAGAGAGAGTACCACATACAATACTTTTATGTAATAAAGACCTTTAACACATAGCTTAATTTTCAGACACCTTGAGAAGAGAAAGTGACTATAACAATCTTGTGTACCGTGCAGATATTTGACATGTATTTAGTGGTAAACTGGTTTTCATGATGATTGGTGGCTTGTTCTCTATCCATTAGTACCATGTTATCTAACGGATGTTCTAAAAATATTAAATTTAATCTTTCTCTTCAAGGTATATGTGTTAACAATAATTAAGAATCTTACTACTTTTCAAAGGAAATTTGTGCTAGGAAGGGAGCACTTAGAAAGTAAATATTTGGAAGCATTTCTAGAGGTTTTTTTTTTTTCCCTGAACTCATTTAAAAATATGAATGTGTCAACTTACATATGTTTTTATAACTACTCACTTAAAAATCATGGAAACACAGTTTTCTAACCTGTTGAAAATCTTTCTGACGAAGAGCTTTGAAACCATTTTGAAATCATTTGCTAAAAATTTCTAAATGTCATGCCTTCCAGTTTGCTACAAAAATGGATTGACATTAGGGAAGACGGACATTTATTGGCCACATTACATAAAAAACCCTTGATTGTGGAATTGAAAAACAACTGTTATGGGTTAGAAACTGTAGCCAGTAGACTAGTTCTTCCATTTTTAAAAAACTGTTTCTTGTGAGCCACTAAAACCAAACATCCCAAAAAACTCTTCTTAGGACTGGACTTTTGAATTTCTATATCATAAAGTATTTAACAAGAAATGTAAAAAATAGTAAAGTATATTCAACCCCGTTGTTTTTATTAGTGTCATTAGGAAAGTAACATTAAAATTAACTTTAACCATTTTTATTTCATCTTTTATATTTTATGTCTTATTTAATAAAAAAAGTAGGGGTGCCCGGCTGACTTAGTTGGTGGAGCATGCGACACTTGATCTCAGGGTTGTAAGTTCAAGCTCCATGTTGGGTGTAGAGATTACTTAAAAATAACATCATTAAAAAAAAAAAAAGTAAATACACGTGTATTGGAGTGTGGGCAAAAATGTTCTTTTTAAAATGATGAGATGCACAAGTAATTTGGTAGTTCCATTGCTTAAGAAACTATTATCATGAAATATTAATTTCATTGTAATTTAGAATAGCCAGGAAATTTTCTCTAAAATAAGTTTTCTTAAAAAAATTGTACAATTAAAATTTGTTCGGAACATTTAAAGTGAAAAAGATAAAAAAACACTCAAAATTCTACCAACCAGAGATAATCACTGTTGAAATTTTAGTGCATACCGTTCCACATTTTATTTTCTGTATATATGTTATCTCTTCTTTCACAAACATAGGCTCATACTCTATTTAAAACTGCTTTTATAGAGTGCCTTTATACCTTACAGAATTTTTTGTTAATGAAATTTACGAGAGATTTTGGGACACAAATGAAAATTTAAAGGAACAATACTAAGAAACGACTTCCTGCTATTTTGAGACAGAGATTAAAATTTAAAGGAACAATGCTTAGAGGTAAACAACACCAGGGCTGAATCATCATAGGCAACACTATGCAGGATTCCAGCATGTTTGATTTAGTCCATAGCCTGTCATTTTAATGTTCTTTATCTAGATTTTAAATGTGTGATTTAACTCTGAAAAGAAATTACCAAAAAAACCAGACTGACTAAATGCTGTGGTTTTCGACTTGCTTTATCTTCGTATGGCCTATGTACTAAGGCAAATAGATAAAGGGAACTAAGATTTTGGCAAGGTTTTTTTCTGTTCAACATTATCTCTGTATCTGAAACTGGTAATATTTGGTTTATAAACCAGACTTATTACCTTTGTGTAACAGGATAGAAAATAGAACCCAGATAATGATTATCAATGGAGTCACTGTATCTTCAGAATCAGTTATCTCTCAGAGGTGTGGTCCTGGACCCAATCTCATATAACATTTTTTATCAGTGACTAATACTGTGAGAAAAGGACATTCATTCACACAGCAAATGAAACCTAGTTGGGAAATGAAAACTAAGAAGCAGAAGTTAAATTCTCAATGACCAGATTAGAATCAAAATGACCCGGAAAATTGGAGAAGTAGTAAGAAGTAAACAAAATGAGTAAAACATAGGGGTGGGCTAAAATAAATAAGGAAGAAAAACAAGTTTCAAAAAGAGGAATGGCTAGCTATTGGCAAGTATAGAAGATAACTTGGAGATTTTAACAAACAGCACACTGAGTAGAATCAATAATGCATTGTTTAAAAAGCAAACACACCATTGTGAGATGTATTCTTTACTGAAATTTACCTAAACTCCTGCTTCCCAGTTGAGTGTCATTTGCAAACACTAAGAATGTTTTTTTTTTTTTACCAGAAAGACTATTATTCACCTTAAAAACAAAGGGGAGGAACACAGCCACTTACATGACTGAGACAGTAATAGAAGAAAAAGTAGTTTCAATGTAAGACTGGAGAAAAATGATCTTTTTTCCTACTGGAAAAGACGGAATAAGTGAATAATGATCTTTAAATAGGAATGTATAGTTATAAAGATGAAAGGCTGTTAGATTCAGGCTTTCACTTACTGTAAGTAATTTAAAAGTGGATCAGTTTTACTCAACTTTCATGAAAGAATGAAAGAGAAAATGAAGTTAAATTGTATTAGGAAGGAGCTAATTTAGAATAAATAGGGACACAATAAAAAGGGTTAGTTGAAAATTGAAACAATTCTAAGGACCTGGTAGAATTTACATTGATAGATTTCTACTTCTCTGAAATGGCAAAATGTAATACATGGAGGGATGAAATGCAAATGTTTAATGTCCTCACCAGACCTTAAAATTTTGTGATTTTTGCCTAAAGCTGTAACTAGAATAAATAATTTTGCACCACGACCTGAAAGCTACAAAAGCAAGAGCAAGTATGTTGTTATCAAAATTACTACTGGTTGAGTCAGGAGACATTTTTAAAAAGTACTTTAATTGTGTTGCATCCTTGAATACAAAGGCAATTTCGGGAACAGATATCTGATTGCAGACCTAATAAGGGGGGGGGGGGGAGGCAGGAAAATACAGATAGAATAGTATCCCAAGGAAGTAGTGTTTCTCTTTTTTTTTTCTTGATGATGTTACTCTATGCTGCTTTTATTTTTCTTTTTATAACTCTTACTTATTTTACACTAGATATATATTAACTATAAGACGTTTAAAGAGTATAGACAGCAAACAAGAACAGAAACCATGTGTAATTCCACAACTGAAAGGGAAAAAAAACATTTTGATGTGTATCTTCTCAGACTCTTTTCTATGTACACATATATGTAAAATAATTTATAATGTATAATTTTAATTTGATATGTATTTTAAACGTTTATAAAAAGGGAACTTTGTAATCTCTTGCTTGATTTAAAATCATGAACATTATTTTCTATAAATATACCAGACCTATATCATTTGATGGTTGTAATGATTTGCATAATCTCTACCTGTGGTCAATTGTGTTTCCAATTGATCACTATTACTGACAACGGCAATTATATCTCCAATATTGCTTTTTTTTTCACATTAAAGAGGGCATTGGAACAATGCCGACTATTTATTTAACGCTTATTTATCCTGGCCACTGCATTAAGTGTCAGAAGAGATGTGGTTAAAGCAAGATCTCCACTGTTTAACTTCTAGTCTCACGTAGAAAGACAAATAGAGGAACAGGAGGAGACAACACTCCCCCTCTTAGTCTACTAAAGAGTTTAAAGTTGCTGGGTCAGGGGCCGGGTGTATATATACTAGCTGGGAAAAGTTTCTAGAACTGAAATCTCTACAGCTAATAATTATTAGGTCTATGTATAAAACATGTTAATCCACAACATCTACATTAGTCAGTGTTCAGAAGCTACACAGACAGAAAACCCGACACAGCCCTCAGCTGCGTCTGCTTGGTTCCAGGCAGAGGAAACCCTCTCCCCGGGCCTCCCGGCACCCGCGCGTGCGCGGGAACCATCCCACCCACCGCCCCAGACGACCACCCTGCCCTCCTTGGCTTCTTAATCCCCTTCTCCTGGTCTGCGCTAGGCGGTCAAAAACAAAACGTCCACCAGACCACTTCCTCTCAGAGGAGTTCTCCTGGCTGAGTGTGGTTTTGAAGATCAAGTGCAAGGCTGCTTAGCACGGTGGTCAGAGCTAGGGTGGAAAACAAACTTTGTTACATGTGAACTTGGTTGGAGCAAAGCGACTTCTAGGAAGGGATTTGAGTTACGTTAAAACTGCGCGCAGCGTTGTTGTTGTTTTCTTTCTTTCTTTTAAGTAAACATCGTTTATAACTGATGAATAAGGAAGGGGGCTTGAAAGCAAGCCGGAGAATCAGGCAGGATGGTTTCCGCAGGTGGCCGGTCGGCCGCATCCCGGCCTCCTCCCAGCTCGCCCCGGCTCTGATTACAGTTTCCGCGGCACTGGAGGGGAAGCATCCTCCACGCTGCAAACTCTCATCAATGGGATTCCCCTCGTGGGAAATGCCATCTTCCAGCCGACATTCTCTCGGAGGGCCACGCGCGTCGCCGCGACCTCGCGCACCCCCGTGGACGGACGTGTGCGCGCGCCGCGAGCTGCACAAGAGACCCCAGCTTGGCCCCGCGCTCCCTCCACGCCCGGGGCTCAGTCGGCACCACCCGCCGCCTGCCGCCGCGGAGGGGCGGGGGAGATGCCGCGGGGGGCGGGCGCGGCGCGCGGGGAGGGGAAGGGGTTCTCGCGCGATTGGGCGAGGTTTCCGGTGTTGTGACTGAAACCCGTCAATATGGCGGCGATCGGCCGCGGCCGCTCGCTAAAGAACCTCCGAATACGAGGTAAGCCCGCTGCAACCCTCACCCCCCGCCGCCTGGGGCCCGCGACCCCTGGCCCTTGCCTCCCCCTGGCCCTGGGCAGGCGGAGCGATTAGGGGCGCTGGCCGGAGCCAGGGCTGCCGCCGCTGGCCTGCGAACGAATCCTAATTGGAGCTGTGTGTCTGTTTCGTGCAGGGCGGAATGACAGCGGCGAGGAGAACGTCCCGCTGGATCTGACCCGAGGTAACGTGGGGCGCCGCGGGCGCCGGCGAGGGCGCGCTGCTGGGGAGGAGCTGGGGCCCGGGGGCAGGGGGCAGGGGCGGGCCCCGCACGGGACCCGCGGGGGTGCGGGAGGCAGAGCCCGAGCCCCGCCTGCTGGCCCGCAGGAGCGGAGCCCGGGGCCGCCTCCCGGGACCCATCCCCCTTCCCGATGCCCGCTTTCCTCGCCCCGCGCCCTTCTCCGGGCCTCTGGGTGCGGCGGGTGCCGGGGAACGCCGAGCGGGACTCGGCGGAGCCGGTGACCCTCTGGGTTGCCTGGACCCCCGAGGGAGCGTTTAACTCCCATCCCGGAGCTCGTGCAGCCATTCGCCCGGAGGCGGCCGGCGGGAGGTAGAGGCTGTTATTTAGGTTGCCGGAGGATGTCTGAGGGAAGAGCGACCACATCCTGCCCTACCCGTCCCCCAGAGCAGAAGCCGGACCTGCTGGGTTCTGCTGCCTGCGTGACTGCTTTTCTCTTTGCCCACCGCTCTGGGGGACCCGGAGCATTGATAACTCGGTAGTGAAACCTAGAGTCAGTGACTGTGGCTAAGTGTCTGGTTTATGCTGTAGTTCATTCCCGTTTCCCTTTCCCGGGCGGCTGGGACTGTAGTTGGCAAAGACCGCCCCCTCACCCTCGCTGCAGGTTCATTGTTTACCTTCTGCAGTGGCGATGGGTTTGTTTACACCTTCGGAACTGGGCGAATCCCGGTTGTATTTTTAAGGACCTAATCCTGCTGCTGGCCAGTGTATCTTCTGTTAGGCACCGTACTGGACTTTATTCGACAATACCTGGCTGAAGATTCAGTAGTTATATACACGGTTTTTCTTTTTTCTTCCACGGTAAACAGGATCTGGTCTGCTGATTCCGAAGAAGTCATATTTCACACCGGCTGTAGCATAGAGTGTAAAGTGGTTCAGCTGTACAGAGTCAGTTTCCTTTTTTGAGATCCAAAAAACACTTTAGGATGTTAAAAAGAAAAGTCATAAACATTCTAGAAAAAATAAAAAATTTAACCTACGTTCTATTTGACGTAGTGACTTATCTAAAGTATTTGTCAGACGCGGGCTCCTTGTTGAGGCTCATCTCTGGTATTTAAGGCATTGTCTAATTTGTTTTATTTTGTATGTCAAAGTGTAAGATAACTTATTAACTAAACGTCTACTTTTCATTTAGCTACAAGAGTGCATTTTTGTAAGAATATTTTATTCTGAAAGTTCAGGGACTTTGTTTTGGGTGAACTAGGCACTGGTGTGAACAGGCAGAAAGATTTCTACTAATGCACTAAATTGGAACATTTTTTCCCCAGCGAATTGGGTTTGAGTGTTAGTGTAGAAAGATGTAAAGCTTTTGACTTTTGTGTAACAGTTTGGAAACTTGACTGTATATATAACAAACACACTTGGAAAATCTGATAAAATATATGTGGGAAAAGATTTTCTAGTAAATTTCTTAACAAAATTCCTACAGGGCTTAACATTAGCATTTGAGTTCTGTAACAGGTATACTTTATTGATTTAATTTCTACATGAGCATATGTGTTTAGATGGAGGTGAAAAGAGCATTTATTAGATAGATCTTCTGTCTTAATGTTCTCATTAAAAACCTGTTTGGATGTGGTACTAGAAATAAATTGTATTTGTGCTTTAAATTGAGTTTGCAGAACTTCTGTGTATAGTGATTTCTGTGGCTGGTATCAGAAGTTTAGTTTGTATAAGAGCTTATGTGCAAATTTGATACCTTTGATTTACTTCAGTCTTACTCAAGTACACAGATAACTCTGTATGTTTGCCATTTAAAATGTTATGCTCCCTGGACAATTAGTGAACACCTATGTCAATAGGTATTTTCAAGATAATGCAAAAAGTAGAAAATGCTATTGCTTGCCTTGACAAAATATACTTCAGTTTGAAATATACACAGCCAGTTGAACCTGATTGCAAAAGGCGTATGCAAGTAAGAGAGGTTATATGAGATTTATTCCTAAATCCTAAGGAAGTTTAGAATAAAAAAAGTAATCTCAGATTCATTATATAGGGAAGCTATTGTTCAAGAAACTGCTCTTCTGACAGTCATGTCATTGTTGAAAGAAGATTTGTGGATCTAAAGACGTCTCGTGGATCTAATGTGAAGAAAGTTCAGGAGGAATTATACTTTAGTAATAATTTGAGAATTATAGGCAGTCTGAGTTGGAGCTGAAGGGCGGCTGTTTGTGTATTGGATTACTGTATATTTTAGGTTAAGTTTGGGTAACCAGAACTACTTGTTTTTAATGTGAAGGCAGTGTTTGCTCTCTTTTTAATTGTTTTTATGTAACCTTTGAGAAATTCTTTGTGTAGCTGTCTCACACAGTTCATTGTTATTCCAAAAGGAACCATGAGTATGTAGTGAAAAGAGATGAGACTGTAAAGTCAAATAGTTCTGGATTATAATCTTAGCTGGAATATCTAATAGGTGATTTGAGGCAAGTTATTTGACCTTGCTTGATTCTTGGTTTCTTCATATCCAAGAGAGATAACTTCAAAGGCTTATTAAGAATATGAGAACTAGTGCTTAAAATACTCAGCACAGGAGCTGATACTTTTGTGAGTGATGTTAACTAAATGTTAGTTGTCTTCCTACACTATGGAATCAAAATTATATCACATTTAAAATATTTCAGAATTGTTTTGAACATCATAAACTTGTTAATAAGGAATTATGGTATTGAGGCTTTCATTTTTTTTGAGACTTACTATTAATTGGGTATAGTCTGTCCGAAGTAGAGTTTTTGAATATAGTTACTGTAAAGAAATAATCTGTGAGATTACCAGTAAATTAGGTCTAAGCAAAGAGTAATCTATTATGTGCAGTTAAGGTAAAATGTAATATTTTATTTTATAGAACCTTAGAATTTTTTCTCTGACTTCAGAAAATTTCTTAGTAATAATATTTTAACTAGTCTTGCAAGCTTTTTGAGGCTCAGGAGAGTTATATGGCACTTTGGTTTTGGTATTGGTTATTAGTGCTGTAGTTCCTTCATACATAGTATGTGTCAACTAAAAATTGTTGATGGGTTAATTTTGATCTAGTTTAGGAACTTCATTGCAGTAGATCTCACAGTAAACATATTGGTAATTGTTGCTTTCAGTTTTGTTCAAACAATTACTCTACTTAATTTGTGAAAGTCCCTGATATTTGCTATTGATATCATTTAAATACTCTCTCTGTTTTGCATGCCAATATCTATTTTGAAACCAAAATGCTTCCCTTAGTCACTTCCACTGCAAGGATAGCCTGTTTTTTTTTTTTTTTTTTTTTTATCAGTCCAGTAGTGTTATCTCTTATGCTACTGAATAACTTGAAAAGACACAGAGTATTCTTCCTGTGTACGTCCTTCTTACTATACAGTAATTTAATCATTATGTTCAGAGTGAATTTAAGGACATGGACAAACCTGTATTCTAATGTAACTATTAGAATATAATTTATTTAAAAGTATTGAGTTTTATATTTTTTGATTATCCAACGCTTTTACTTTTCCATTAGTAAGAAGAAAAAAATGGTCTTAGTTGCTGTTTAATACTTAGAAAAGTAGGAAGGTTATCTGAATGATGCAGATTTGAACAGTACTTTTTGTTTCCTGATTTTTTCTAGACAGCAGATTACTTATGTTGTTTAATTGCTGACTTCAGTTAGACAAAACAAACATTGAATGAATGGCCATTATATCCTAAATGCTGAATTAAGTGCTGAAGGAATGAAGATAAGGAAGATGTTATTCTTTTTAGGAGTTTACTGGAATAGACATAATAAAGTGCCTGCAATATGGAACGATGAGTTAAGTAATCAGACTGCACAAGGACTAGAAGTAGCCTTGAGAAGAAAATGATGAACTGTTTGATGGTTAGAGGATTAGAGAAGCTTCACAGAGTGGTTGACTTATAAGAATAGTGAGCAACATAGTGAAAGGAAACGTGGGCTCTCAAGAGAATATACCACACCTCGGGGAGGGTAAAGTCTTCGTGAAGAGGAGCTGCCTAGGAAGCTGCTGATGTAATCTAAGAAATGGTGGGAGACTAGACGGTGTTGGAGACAAATGAAGGTGAATATATTTTGAAATGCAGTTACCAACTAATTTGTTTTCTTCAGAGTTCAGACTGACTTTGGAGTTCTCTTACTTTGTGCAGAGTACTTACATTTCTTTATTAAGAAGGTAGAAGCTGTCTAATGTTAATTCTGTTTTCTTCTCTCCTTTATTTATTTTTTAAGGTAATCTTTGTGCCTAACCTGGGGCTCAAATTCATGACCCCCAGATCAAGAGTTTCATGCTCTACTTACTGAGCCAACTTTTTATATTTCATACATACTTCAGTTTCCCTGAGTCAGGGAATAAAGCATCTCTGTTCCTTTCTAAGGCTAACCTGGAAAGGCATTTTATGCTCCTGATACTGTTTCTCTAAGATTCTTTGTAGAACTAAGATCCTTTGCTTTTTCATTTCTTCCTTCCTATTGGCTAATTTTTGTCATGTTCAGTAATCATTTCTTGTATCCTTCATATGGGTCAGGTACTAAACCAGGCATGGGATGGTGGTGGGAGGTGTGGAAAGATAAAGACAAAGATTACAAAACAGTTGTTTTTTGATAGGTTCTATAGAAAGAACGGTTTATCATCACTCTGTAGCTTTCTTCCTTAACACTATAGTCTTCTAAGCACAGCTTTCCCCCTGTACTGAAAATAGGTTTTTGAAGGATGCTGGTAATCTCATGCAAAATTCATTGGCATTTTTAAGTTCCCCATTCTATTTTAGTGCTACTACTGTATTAATAGTTTTGTTCCAGGCACTAAAATATGTTATCTCACTTAATCCTTAATAACTGTTTGAAGTATTCTTTTTATCCCTATAGTGGAAGATACAGCCTTTAAAATTCTGAAGGTCTGAAATTTAGGTAAGTAACTCAGTCAGGATCTTAGGGTTAGTGAGTGACTAACTGCAGATCATGCACTTGTAGCCACCACACTGTTGCTATTCTTGCAACTATTTCTTCACTTGACTTTTGTGAAATATTCTCCTACTTCTTTTCCTACCTCTCATGCTGCTCCTTCTCTGTTCACTGACTGGTTTTGCAGCTCCGTAAGCAAGTGAACCCTAAGGTTCTGTCCTTGATCTTCTTGTCTCCTATAATGCTGAGTCCCTGAACAGTCTTTTCACTGATGGCTTCAAAAATCCATGAGTTTGGGGCGCCTGGGTGGCGCAGTCGGTTAAGCGTCCGACTTCAGCCAGGTCACGATCTCGCGGTCCGGGAGTTCGAGCCCCGCGTCGGGCTCTGGGCTGATGGCTCAGAGCCTGGAGCCTGTTTCCGATTCTGTGTCTCCCTCTCTCTCTGCCCCTCCCCCGTTCATGCTCTGTCTCTCTCTGTCCCAAAAATAAATAAACGTTGAAAAAAAAAAAAAAATCCATGAGTTGAAAAAAAATCCAAGAGTTGAGATGGTTATGTTAACTATATTTTTATTCAGACCCTTTATCTTAAGCTTGCAAAACATATTAGCATTTTTTGTCTAGTACTCCTCTAAAAGGCCCAATGTGTAAGACTTTGCATATTCCCATTTCCCTTTCTATTTACCACCACCATCCTTCCTAATAACCAAGCTAGAGACCTACTGCTTATTGTTCAGTTGCCATGGTCCTCCAGTTTGCTTCTGAAATATCTAATGAATCTAGTCTCTTCATATTCCATTGTCATTGGTTTAGTTCACATCTTTATTATCTCATTTGGATGATGTAAAATCTTCTCGAACCTTTTTTCACTTTCTCTACTATATGATCGCCAAGATTATTTTTCTGAAATATAGATCTGATCTTATCATCATTCCCTTAAGTAAAAAACAAAAACAAACAAACAAAAAACCACTTACACTTCACTGCCTCATTTTTGCTCACAGAATCAAGTCCAGATTTCTTAGCTTGGCATTGAAGGCCTTTTATGATTTATTTCAGAATTGTTATCTGTACTGTCTTCTGTACTGTCTTAATCGTATTATTCTGTCAACCTCTGTGCATAGTTTATCTGTTGTAATACACTCTCTTCCTTCTTTACACACAGTACTTCTCAAAGAGGATGAGAGTTTGCTACTCTAAAGCACCTTCCTCCCCATTCTTGTTCTTTCCCTGTGCAGATAGTGTTATACCCCTGGTTGAGAATCTGCTTTAGTCAAAAATAATTTATTCCTTGTACTTGGCATACAGTTCTATTGACTTGACCTTGGGTAGGTTGTTTCCTCTGCCTAGAATTTCATTTTCAGCACTCTTTATTGAAATCCTAATTTTTTAAGGTCTGGGTCACGTGCTACTGCTAAAAATCATTCCAGTGGGAATTCATTGCTTCCTCCTCTACTTTGCCACATCTGTGTTTATTCCTTTCTAAGTATCTCTTCCCATTGCCTTAAGTTCTTTGTCCACTTGTTCCCTCACCAGATCTTAAGCTTTCCCAGCATCTATCATATAATAATAACTGAAGTATTTATTGAATGGCAGAATGGAGAGAGAGATGGGAAATGGAGTAGTACCGTATTAAGGAGAGTAGAAGTAAAAACATTTTAAGTTTGTAGGCCTGAGGAACAGTGAGATTGAGGGTGCCATGAAATGAAGAAACTCATTTTGGAGGGATGATAATGAGTTCAGCTTTACACTTGAATATCAGGTGATTAAGTCTATGAAAGATGTATAAAAGGTAGCTGTGAGTACCAGAATGGTTCTGAAGTTGTGATCTGATTGTTTCCTGCATAGGTCATTGAGAGAAGAAGAATGTAAATGTAGTTAGAGCTAAAGACTTGAGTATTAGAGGATGAGCTGATGAGAGTGTCTGTCATAGTGTAGGAGTCAATGACAAAAAGGTGGCCAACAGAAGAAAAGAAAACTAGCAAGACTATGATCTCTGAAGCCAAGAGGAGAGTTTTGGTTGAAGAGGCGGTGAAACTGTGGCATTGAAGTTGACGTCTGGAATACTCAGTTTTACTTAATCTGAGGATATTGGCTTGCTATTTAACCTCTCTGGGCTTCAGTTTCCTGAATTTCTAAAACACATACTAAGTTACATGTTTAATAGTGTCACTTCCATCTTTGTGATTCTCAGCTATCACGTTTCTGGGATATTGAAAGGTTAAAAGAAAGCATTACAGCCTTGTTAAATCACTGTGAGAAGTATTCCCATGAACCGCAATGAATACATGTAGGAGTGATGGTATTTCATAGCACTTTAAATGTAAATTATAGTCAACTCTCAATTTCCTTTTAAGTGATCATCTGCAGTGACTTGCCTCCTCCCCCTCCCAGGTCTCAGGCTACTGAAAATAGGGCTGTGAAAAGCACAGTGGGGTGAGTGAATGGTTTGCATGCCTGTGTATCTGTACCTCTGACTATCACCAAGCTAAATACAGTCCACTCTCATTTACCTGCACTTAATAAAAAGGTGAATAATGATGGAAGAGTGCTAAATTACATAATCTAAATAGCATTATTTATATGTGGTTTGGGAAGATTTTGTATGCTTTCCTCCCCTGCAGTAGATTGGTGTGTCTTTTATGTGAATGATTAGCATCAATTTTTATTTCCTGAGCAAATACTATTAGAATAGCAAACATAAATAGGCTAAAATATATATTAGGTAATCCACATATGAATAATTGAGAGTTGACTGTTAATGCTTTTTGGATCATCCATTGTTTTGTATTATCTGTGCTTTTTTGTTAGTGTGGCCAGGTTAAAACTGATGAGCTACTTTTATTTTATCTCTGCAATGAATATACTTTAAATATTATGCAGATGCCAAACTAAGTTGAAAATAATTGTGTAAAACTAGCTAAATATATGTCCAAAGTCACAGGATTGAAAGAGAACCTAAACCTAAGTACATTCTTAAAATTCATTCTTATTATTAAGTCTGGTCCAGACAGATTGCATAAACTGAGCAGAGCACCTGGTAATGATGAAATTTCTATAAAGTACAATGAAATTGAGGATATGCTGAGACTTCAAAATATCTTATTTATGGATTTAGTTGAGTTTATTAAGAAATACAAAAATAGTTTTTTAATTACCTGGATTTTTAAAAATTTGGCTCTTTTAATTACTTGGCCATTTTTTACCCCACTATGTTGAAGATTTAGATTTATAGTGGTTAATGTCAGTCAGCATATTTTTGATCAGTATATTATATAATTGTGTTAGTAAGTGTTACCGTGAATCAGGAAGGCCAATGCTTGGCTTCAAGTTTATATTACGGTTGGGATATACCTATATCAGGGCATAATATAAGTAATAATATTTGAAGAGCCTGTCAGTTGTCCTTATAAAGGAATCAGAATCTGGAGGAATTCAGAAAAAAAAGGGAGACAGGTAAGGAATAGCTTAGAGGAAAGACCTCACAATAGTCTTGACACCTATAAGACCTTTGCTTAAAAGGGTAGCATTTGAATAGGTAGAACTTTGGATCAGTGTTTTAAAAATTGTAACTTAATTTTGTGAACCAACACATTCCTGGAATATTATTCAGTATTTGAAGGTAATGTTGAGAAAAAGTTGGTGATGAGTTCTGTGTGTAAATGTCTTAATTATTAAGATTGATTACATTTCAAAGTAGGGCTCTTTTGACTTTGAAGGTAGTTTGGGACTGGACTGAGAGCTTATAGGCATATTGTGAAATAATTGTGTGCTTGTGACTATGAGTATATAAATGCTTGGCTGTTATTCTAAATCCAAATATAAATGATTTTTTTTCTTCCATTGTTTTGTAGTATATGTGTTTCCTTTCCCCATCGTTAATTAATACTGCATGTTCAAAGGGCTCTGTAAATTTGTTACCAAACTTCTAGATGTATGCAATATGGAGATAGAGATTATAAATGAGATGGGTATTATTTTCGTTATTTTCCACACCAAAATGACCATTTTTTTGATCTCAGAATTAAACGTTTGGCCTTACAGTGAGATAGAATATTTGAAATTAAAATCATTCTGAAAAGCGTGGAATGTTTCATTGCTAAATCCAGACACCCTACCCAGGCCTCTAGTTATTTGGGTAAAGGGTGTACTGGGGAAATTATTGCTTTTACTAAAGCAGCAAAATGAGAGTTGAATTGCCACTTGCAGGGATTTTAGTAGTTTTGTTCAGAATCTAGTGTAATTTCATGTGTTTCTTGTAATGAATAAAGAGTGAAGAGACATAGAGCTGTAAACAAAGAAGACTACCAAGTAATTTACTTTCAGTTACTTAGAAGGAACAACTTACCAGATAAAAGTGTATTTAACTGCTTTTAGATGTTTTTATATGTATATGTATATATATGTATACATATGTATATATATACACACACATGTGTAGTTTCATACTTTGAGAAATCACATCTTAAGATAGTATACTAATTATTTCCATGCTTAATGTTCATCCCTCGTATACTAAAACTTTTAATTGCCCTGCTTTTTCTCCACTCATAATTCTGTGTAATACACTCCCTAAACTTCACCACACCACTACCGTCACCACCAGCCCCCTCCCCCAAGGGGAAAAAAAAAAAAAAGAGAGAGAGAGAGAGAGAAAGGAAAAAGAAAAAAAACTGAGGGGAATAGAGTTGCAGAAAGAGAGAAGACTCCAGTGGTTGGAGGTAGGTGAGCTGTGAACTCTTAACATTTAGCTATATGGCAGTTTCTGTGTGTGTGACCAGGTGGCTGGTAGAATATTGTGGAACATTTTATTTACATGTGTTGTGGATAAGTTTTCAATCATATCTGTCACATGATTAGTATAAAATCATGATAATGGACTATTTGAGTACAAATAGCTGTTTTCTACTTTGTTTAATTTGAATGACTTGTAGTTTTATTTTATTGCTGTAGCTTGTATTTCCAATGTTATTTTTGAATGGCATACATAACTTGGTCCAAACAGGTCAGATTAATTCTTCTGTAAGATTTCGTGAGTCATATGAGGATAATTCTCAACATCAGTTTTTACAGCTTTTTAGTGAGTTAAATTTTAGATTAGCATAGCCTTAAAAATGTTTAAATCACTTTATGTATTTTAATAAGAACCTTAAAATAGCCTTTTTCTCCATTTTCATGGGAGAATTTAGTGTTCTATGTTCATGTTTCAGCATTGTTTTGAATATAGAAATATACATTATTGTTTTACCTATCGAAATGGAAGACATTTAAAAGGATGCTGATTATGCTTCAAAAGGAAATAATAAAGGAGAAGAGTAAGGGATTTGGATAAACTGTAGCAGTTGTCTTTTCTTCTTGTTATTATTCTTCTAATAGTTGTTTTATTTTAAAAGTTTAGACTTATTTTTGAGTTCTAGGAAAAAAATTTCATTTATATCAGTAATTGTTTCTATATTGTAAAGGTACGGTAGAGAAAAAGTGTAATTATTTTTAAAATAAGTAATGAGAGTAAATGTTCACTTGGGGTACTGGAATATGAGTGGATTTGGGGGAGGTGTGTGTATATACACATTATGTTTATTTTAACTATATTGGAAGCTACTTTTATTTTATTAGCTCTCTCTCATTCAAAATAGGAATCTTCTCTCTGCTATCTGACAAATGTCATCCATCATTATTCAAACCTTTCACTTATAGGTATCTTATTCAGTGTTGTTTAGTTCTTTGCTGAGCAGCCATGTTTGTTAATGAAATTCTTATGAAATTAGCCAAAATTTAATAAAGGAATCGCTTTTCAGTGATCGATCCTAGTTCCTTCATTTTTTATTTTCTAAGTATTTACACATAAAAGTAGTAGGTGTACTCAAGTTGGATGCTGCCATGCGCTATTAGACTCTTAACTCTTTTCTGTGATACAGGCCAATCACCAAGTACTAATGAGTACTGCTTGTGTGTCCAGCATTGTGCTGGTTGCTAGATTTTTAAGACATGGTCTTTGATTACAAAAAAAAATAGCCACCACCATATTTGGAACTTTACTATATGCTAGAAACTGTTAAAAACATTACTTAAATTATCTAATGTAGTCTTCCTACAGTTCTTTTCTTTCTTTCTTTTTTTTTTTTTAAAGTTTTTAATGTTTATTTCTTTTTGAGAGAGATAGACAGACACACAGACTGGAGCGGGGGAGGAGCAGAGAGAGAGGGGGACACAGAATCCGAAGCAGGATCCAGTCTGAGCTGTCAGCACGGAGCCCAATGCGGGGCTCGAACACAGGGACTGGGAGATTATGACCTGAGCCAAAGTTGGACGTTCAACCGACTAAGCTACCCAGGCGCCCCCAGTCTTCCTACATTTCTAAAACATATCTCTTAATATCCTTATATCACTGATGAATAAAGTGGGGCCCAGAGGATGCCTAACTAGCCCTACCCAGGTCATAACTGCCAGTAAAAGAGAGAGGTAGGATTCAGATCCCATTCACTATTTTTGATTCTAAAACCTATGCATTTAACCCTTTATAATCTTTTTAAAAACAAGGACAATAGAAGATAAATGATATTGCTGGAATAACTAGTGACTAAATAAGTATGCTATATATTGTAGTAATGTCAATTTGGAGCCCTCAAGCAGGCTGTTGGCTGAGCTCTAAAATGTACATTTTAATGATTTTGGATAAAATTATTTCTGTAACTATTATGTGCTCCCCTTTCTTAAGAAGGATATATCAACTATATTTTAACTTTTTATCTTTAGCTGGGGTCATCATAATGAATGTCGATTATTGTGTGGGAGGAGGAGGGGGCAATTTATTAATACCTTGTATGACATTGGACTGCTCTTTTTGATCTTACGTGCTGTGTCCTTGTACTCAGCTATCACTTTACATTGCAACTATCATTCTTACATTTAGCAGTCCTTTATTTTTTTACTTTTACAGTGTTGTAAAATAGAAACTAACTGGAGTTGTTAATATTACATGGAAAACAAATATAACTATGTTGTGATTATGAAGAATTAAGGAGCCCTACTGACAATAATATATGTTACCTGTAATGACTAAACCTGTTGAAGATACATACTTTGAGTCTTTATTGCCATTTTTCGGAGTGCTTACTTTTACATCCTGGTTGTTTTCCAGATAGCATTGCCTCATAGCATGGTTTAAAGCAGGTAAGGTATGACTTGATAGAGTTAGAATATATGTATACAATATGGGTGGTAGGATTATATAAAGATAGACATTAAGGTACAAAATATGACTAATATGAACAAAATAACATTAAATAATGTGCTAATTGCATAATATAGAGACATTCTAGCTCTGTAGCTAAGAACATGGCCTTTAGAGTCAGACAGATCTGGATTTGAATCTTGATCCTGCCTCTTAGAAGTTTTTTTGAGTTTGGACAAGTTGCCGTCTCTGAGCATGTTTTCTCATCTCTGCTGGAATAACACTTATTTGAGAAATGAATGAAATGTTTATAAAATATTTACTATAATTTTGGCACATAGATATAAATAAATAGATATTGGGTGTTCTTTAGTGGTAATTTAAAGCAGGGGAGATGAGAGAAGGGAGAGAGAGGTATGAGCTGGGAAAAAAATAAAAGAAAGTGGGACACTGTTACAGCTTTGAATGAGCAGGATGTGGTTAAATCAAGAGGAATGGAGTGTGAATAAAGACATTAAAAATTTTACTGAGATGAATAAGGATATAGAATTTTAGTATTCATACTGGATTTGTAAAGTAGGGGTAAGTTATTGAGGGCCTTGAAAACTACATGGAGATGTTAGACCCTCTTTTTACATGTTAAAATGCCTAATATATTGAGAGCAGTAAATATTACTAAATTTTTTAGTTTATTTTCTGAAAAACTTTTAGGGTTTTTTTTTTTGAGAGAGAGAGAGAGAGAGAGAGAGAGAGAGAAAGACAAAGTATGAGCAGGGGGAGGGGCAGAAAGAGAGGGAGACAGACCATCAGAAGCAGGCTGCAGGCTCTGAGCTGCCAGCACAGAGCCCAACGCGCAGCTCAAACTCATAAACCATGAGATCATGACTTGGGCTGAAGTCAAGTACTTAACTGACTGAGCCACCCAGGCGCCCCTGTTTTTTATTTAAAGAAAACATGGATCCAAAAAATGTTTGTCATAATCGTATAGTCCAGTACATTTTGACAGATTGAACATATGGATGATCAGAACCCCAATCAAGAATCAGAATATTGCAATACCTCTGAAGCTCTCATTGTGTCTTTTTCCAGGCACTACTTCCCCCCATGAAGGATACCACTATTTTGACTTCTAACACCATAGACTAGTTTTGTCTGTTTCTGAACTTTCTGTAATACATCCATACAGTATGTACTCTTGTATCTGATTTCATATGCCCAGTGATCAATGGGCATATGATGGTGTTACATCACCATGTTGTATATAAAGTGTATATCAGGTATGTCATGATATGGATGGATTCTTTCCTTTTGAAATGGGAGTGGATTTATGTGAGTGGACAGGGTTTGGAATAATGAGATTAATTCCAACTTTCCTTAAAAAATTAAAATCATTTCCTGAATATCTCAGTCTTTTGCCTCTTTAGACTGACTTTTTGCTTCAATAGTTTGTAGCCAGTTAACACATAGGTGAATTTTTTGTGTTTTGTTTTTTTCTTAAGGATTATTCTAAGAAAAAGTATAATCAGATCAAAATAAGCTGCTCAAAGCTACAGGTTAGAAAAAAATTTGGAAAAATTAGAATTTCAACTCAATAAAAGTTTTGCATTGACCTAATAAAATTGGTGGGATGATTACTGAAATTGGTTTGGTATTTCTACAGGGAAAAAGGGAGGATAATAAACACTTTTTGGTCCTCACTTCAGTAATATTCTTATATGGAAATATCAGTGTGTTAATGTGTTAGATTTACAACATGCAGTTTCAGGTATTCATCAAAGTTGACAAGTTGTTCGAGAACGCAATAGAGAGATGCTTCTTCAAAGAGCATAAGTGTTTAAATGTCTTTTCTGATTCTCTTTCTTAAGAGCTCAAAAGAGACCTTTAGAACTCTGTCTGATTCTTCTCCAGGTTTCCCACATGAAGGAGCAATAATGTGATTGAATTTTTTAGTAGATTTATTAGAACTTGATGAGACTAAGTGAGAGTGTCTAGGACCTACCTCACTGACAGTTATAAAGTGTCTTTATGTGATTGTTTTTCTGTCTTTCCCTTAGTATTTTTCAGTTTCTCTCACTGGTTTCTGTTTCTTTTTCTATTTCTAGTCTTTCTTCTGGTGACTCTTTAATGTAATAGGACATGCCATAGTAATGGACTTTTTTTTTTTTTTTTTTTTGCTGTATCTGATAGTGCTTTATGTTCTTTGCTTTAAAATAAATTTTAATTGTTAAAGAATTTTTTGTTTTTGTTTTTACTTAATCCTTCATTAGATTTTGGGGATTTTCCCCTGAGAGTTGGTGATGCTTTGATAGAAAAAAATTTCAGTGCTCATCTCTTGATGCTTGTCTCCAAGAAATTAGAACTGAGTATTGCATAGGAAATTGATTAAACACTTGAAAGCAACTTAGCAATATGTGCTAAGCATAGATTAGTAGAATAAAGAACACTTTACTTATTTCAGTATGCAAGAACAAGAGTAAATGTGAAAGTGAAACAAGTATTCACTATACTGGAGGTGGAGAAGTTTCTGATAAAGTGCATTTTCTAAATGTCGATAATTTAAAAAATATTAGTATTCACTTTCTTTTAAATATTCAAAATGTTTTAAATTTTCATGTGTCTACTCTGGAAGTATGGAAAACAATGAGTTTGGAATTCCCTGAAGGCAGGAACATTTAATAGCCTTGGAAGATCCTTGCTGATTCTGAATCTAGACTGTTTAGTTCACTGCGTGTGGATTATTTGCTATCAGAAGAATACTTGATTTTAATGGTCAATTGTGAGTGATTGATTCTATCAATTAAGAATGACAAAATGCAGTAAATCTATATTTTTAGCCATGTTTTTCAGGATTATGTTACTGCTCTTGTACATACGGTACATCATTTATTTTCCACCTGTTTTAAATGATTTTTCCTAGAATAGAACTGAAGTAATACAGTAAACTGTTGGCTGTCCAGCACGATCAGAGCTTGGTCTAAAATGATTATTAAAACATTACAAAATGTGAAGTTATCAAATTATGTGTTGGTTTAGCAGATAATCTAAAAATCATATACTTTGAAGTAGATGTTTCCTTTAAGCAGTCCCCTTGGAAGAATATATACTTGTGCTAGTGATGATGTCACTGTTCAAAACATTTTAAGAATTCTGCTTCTGAAGATTGTTAAAACTTATAATATAGTCCTTTAAATTGCTATTTGATTTATCCTTTGGGGATGAATTGGAGGTTGGGAACTGATCAACTATAAATTGGGCTCAAACAAAATGGGGATTCATTAATACATTGATTTTTTTTTTTTTCACTAATTTGGAAAGAAGTCACTGAGCACCTGCTATATTCTCAGCACTGTATTAAATACTGGAATGTGTATGACAAGAAAATTTTTCTGAAAAATATGCTACCACTCTATGTGATGACTCCCATTGTAATCTGGTCTCTGGCTACCTCTGCATACATTCTCATTTCCTAATACTTTTACTCTATTTGGCAAAACAGTCTCCTTGCCATCCACTCCTACTCATACTCTCTTTTTAGAGCCAGAATCTTTGTACCTCTGTTACATTCTGTCTGAATTGTTCTTCCCCCAATATTTGTAGGCTTGCTCCCTTACTTCACCTAATTCTCTGCTCAAGTAGCAGTTTATCAGTGAGGCCTGCTCTGATCATTCTATTGCAGGTAGCCCCCATCTCTGCCACTTTCGATTCTTTTATATTGTTTCCTCTTCCATTGCCTTTGTCACTACTGCTATTACAGTATTGTTTGTTTTTCTTTTAGAGTATAAGTTTTGTGAGGACACTTTTGTCATTCACCATGGTATCCTCAGTGCCTAGAACAACCCCAGTACATTCTATGTACTTGATTAAATATTTGTTAGCTGAATAAATGATGTTAAGTTTATATTTTAGTGTGAAGGCTCCATATTGCTCACTCAGTATCTCAGCCATGTAGTCACTTCTATCACTATGTTTCAAACTTAATAATTATCTTATTACAAAAATCTTTCTATATTTCTCATCTGGGTTAAGAGCAGTACTTTAATGGGGCCAAAGCAGACACCCAGGAGACATCCTAGCCTCATTCCTTGTCCTTATTTTACACATCAAATCTGCGACCAGATGATGATTTTGTTTCTGAAATACCTGTCAAATCTGTTATTTTTATTTCTGCTGCCATACGTTTATTCAGGCCCCCATTTACTTTCCTGGAGGAATGCATTGGCTTCATAACTAGTCTCTCTATTCTAGTTCTGTCCTTATCTAACCTACTCTCTTTACTGTAGCTAGCAACAAGTTTTCTACAGAGTTAATTTTAATTTCCAAAGCAGGGTTCAGTATCTTCCTTCTTTGGGCTTTTATAGTATATAGAACTTTCTGTGTTACCTTGTTTATAATATTGTGCCTTCCTCAGTCACCGTTGACAAGTATTTATTGACCTTTCCTATGTTCAGGGTACCATTCCTTTCCTGGTGATTCAGTGGTAACAGAGATTGAGTCTCTGCCCTTGAGGAGATTATATTCCAGTGGGGAGAATGCAGACACACACGTGAACATAGAATGTTAATTACTAATAAATGTTCTGAATAATGTACAGTTGGATATTTGAAAGAGAGTTGAGTGGTGGTTGGGAGGATTGTCAGAAAAAGCTTCTCTGAAGCAATGATACTTAGTTGATTTAGGACTAACAAGGAAGCACCAAGTGAAGATCTATGGGGGAATGTCTGCTTCTTCCAAGTCGAAGAACATACGGTACAAAGGCCCAGAAATAAGGAAAGAACAAGTAATGGCTAGTGCTGAATGAATGAGAGGAAGAGTGGGGAGTAGGAGAGCAGAGAGGCAGGCAAGTAATAACTTGGGAGATTGTGGTATGCTTGTAAAGGGAAGCTATTAGAAGGTTTTAAGCAGGGGAGTGACGTTACCTGATTTAGAAGGATCACTCTGGCTGTTTTCTGGATAATGGACTGAGGTCCCTGGAGAAGGCTATGCATGACACATGCCACTAAATCAATGTTAATTGAATGAATAAGTGAGTGAATTAATCCTTTCACTTTATATCCAGTTTGAATCACGTGAAACTTAAGTATTCAAGAGAAAGCCACCAAACCTACATTGCAGAAATGATGATTGCACTAAAATAGGTCACTTTTTTGTGACCTATTTCAATGGGCTGTTGGACACATGTCCAACCCTAATCACTTTAGTATTTTGAGGTAGCAAATAATGTCTGAGTTGTCATTAATAATGACAGTTCTTTGTGACTGTGAATAGAAATGTATTCATTTATTCAGGTAATTATTGACTGTATATCATAGGCAGAGTACTTTATTCTGATAAGTTTTCTGAAGTTTCAAGATGGAGATTACAAGATAAATCAGATCTTGCTCTTAAAATTAGTTGCTCGTCATTCAAAAAAATGTAGACTGGTTGGATAGTTAAGCTTGATTGACAAATTAGGAGATTGAGAAGGGAGTTATTAGGCTTGCGTAACCTCTGTAAAATATGATTCCGTTCATTTCACTTTCCTGGTGCTGCTGCTAGATGTTTTCTTTAGGTGTTGAATCTATGATTGGAAGTATAAAAAGTAAGGAAAATAGAGGAATGGGGGAAGTTAATTTTATTTTTGGGAGAAGTTAATTTTACCTTTATTCTCTTTAATGTGTTTTAAATTTTTATTCTGAATATGGGCTCTGATAAATAAGCAGGATAGCAGGTAAATTTTGGGGGGAAATCTTGTCTTACATCATAACTTTTATTTATGTATTTTTAAAATTGTCCTTTTTTTTTTTTTTTAAGTAACTTTGGTCCCTGCAATAAGCTGTCTTTTAGCATCTAGATTTTCAGCTGTTTCAGCTGGTTGTTCAAGCTAAAAATCCTTACTTTTTACCCAATTTTGCTTTTTTTTTTTTTTTTTTAGTTTATTTATTTTGAGAGAGAGAGAACCAGCAGGGGAGGGGGCAGACAGAGAGGGGGGCAGGGATCTGAAGCAGGCTCCATACTGACAGTAGAGGCCAGTGCAGGGCTTGAAGTCATGAACCATGAGATCAAGACCTAAGCCAAAGTCAGAAGCTTAAGTGACTGAGTCACCCAGGGGACCCTAATTTTGCTTTTTAATTCTGTGCATGAACAGTTATTATTGTTATTTTTTAGTAATCTCTACATGCAACGTGGGGCTTAAACTCATGACGCCAAAGTCAAGAGTCATGAGTCACGTGCTGTTATGAATGAGCCAGCCAGGCGCCCCTGTGCGGAAACATTTATTTATTTAATAAATATTTTTTTATTTGCCAGGTAGAGTTCTGAGTCCTGATTTTTTTTTTTTTTTTGAGAGAGAGTGAGAGAAAAGGGGCGGGGGGGAGAGAGAGAGAGAGAGATAGAGAGAATGGGGCAGATCTCACTGAGATCATGATCTGAGCCAAAATCATAAGTTGGATGCTTAGCCGACAGAGCCACCCAGGCGCCCCCTGAATATTTTTAAAAGAAATTATGGAATAACTACATTTGTGCCTTTGGCAAAGTAAAACCCTACTTTAAGGTTGGCAAATGAATGTGTGTGCTATGGCAGAAGTTGCTCAGGGATCATGGCATTCTTTCCCGTGAGGACTACTGAGACTGCACAATCCTCAGTGTAGTATTCCTGGCAACCCTAGGGTTGACACTAGACTTGAAACGTGTTTTGCCATAACAGATATGATTATATAATGTCTGGGTGTTGGTTTGTTGATTGAGGGACGTTTTTCATTTTTAGCAAATAGTGAAGGAGGACTTAACTGTTATTAAGTTGTATTATTGTTTTTTAATGTTAGCATTTCCCAGAGAAAGTATTGGAGCAAGCCATGGTAATAGCCTAAAATAAATTAAGAGAAATATGAAAAATTTTGATGAGTGATCTGCCTTTAAAAAATAATTGAGTGTTTATTTGAGTATTTGAGTGTAATCCTAATTAACACTCAATTGAACACTTTTACATGCTATGTCAGTTTAATCTCTAGAAGTACCATGCATGTGATTCTTAACTGATACTGTGATTTCTTCATTTGTTATTTATCCCTTGATCCTGAACTGAGCATTTTTAGTAAGCCAAACTTTACACTAAAGAAAGACTTCATGGGTTAGGAACTAGTGTAGTTGAAGTTTAATGGTGTGGAAGCTTAAAACTGAAGCTGAATAAGCTGAACTCTAAACCTAGAGTTTAAAGTTGGTGGAAACTTTGGAGATGACTTAATGTAGTGAGACTTTTTAAAAAAGAAGAGGGCTTTCTCTATATAAAGGTAGATCAGCTGTTACTGTACTTTGAGGAGACTTAATCTAGTATTAAGTTGTTTGAGATAAACTGGTCAGAAACACCCCCCACAATTGTTTTTATTGTATGCTTACACACATGCACACACATAAAATAAGAATTGTAAATTATGTGAAATAACATTATTCCCAACCTTATTGGTAATTTGTACAGATCTGAACTAACTACTGTTTACTTTTGTGTTACTGTATTTTTTTCTAATATCAGTTTAAGCTGTTTTGCTTAGAAGATTAACATTGTTTCTTTTTTTGAAAATATACATTCCTAATTATTACTGTGAAATGAAAATTGTGTTTGTAGTAGGGAAGACCTGGATTCAAATTCTTGCTCCATAATACGCAGGGAAATCTTGGACATGCTGTTTAATTTTCTGAGCCTAAATTTTCTCATACATGGGAAGGGATATGATATTGTGCATCTTGCAAGATTATTGTAAGTATTAAATGAGAAAATTTGTTCAAAGACTTTAGCTTCATGTCTATCAAGTGCTTAGATAAAAATCCAGAGGGTGAGTGTTATTAAATTAATAATAGTTATTTATCCATTCTTTTGATCACGGACATTTGGGTTGTTTGTAGTTCCTTGCTATTATGAACAATTATAGACAATGATTTTACACATAGTCTTTAAAAAAATTTTTTTTTAATGTTTATTTATTTTTGAGAGAGAGACAGAGTGTGAGTGGGGGAGGAGCAGAGAGAGGGAGGGAGACACAGAATCCAAAGCAGGCTCCAGGCTCTGAGCTGTCAGCACAGAGCCTGACACGAGGCTCGAACTCACAAACCATGAGACCATGACCTGAGCTGAAGTCAGACGCTTACCGGCTGAGCCACCCAAGTGCCCCTGATTTTATACATAGTCTTATACATGAATTGTGGTACTCAATACTTAAATTTCTCTGAGTTAATAGAACTTGATGTAGTAGAATCACTGCTTATATATCTCTGTATATCTCTATTATCTCCTGTATCTATATCCTCAGAGTAGCAATATGTAAGAATTGCTCCTGAGTCTACTTTTGTCAACACTTGGAATTATTAGATTTTTATTAAAAATACGATGTTATGAAAATTATTAAATATAGACATAAGTAGAGACAAAAGTATAGGAACCCTCATGAATTGCTCACTCCATTTCAACCATTGTAAACCAATCTTATTTCAGCTGTATATCCTCCTCCTTCCCTAGTGGATAATTTTAAAGGTTTTTTTTTTTTTTTTTTTAATGTTTATTTATTTTTGAGACAGGGAGAGACAGAGCATGAATGGGGGAGGGTCAGAGAGAGAGGCAGACACAGAATCTGAAGCAGGCTCCAGGCTCTGAGCTGTCATCACAGAGCCCGACATGGGGCTTGAACTCATGGACCGTGAGATCGTGACCTGAGCCGAAGTCAGTCGCTTAACTGACTGAGCCACCCAGGCGCCCTGCTAGTGGATAATTTTAAAACAAATCCCAGGCATATAATATTTAATTTGTAAATATGTCAGTATGTATCTCTAAGGAATAGGGACTTTAAAATCTCTAACTATAGTACCATTAATACAACTAAGTAAATTAACAGTAATTTCTGTATCTCATCTAATATTCAGTTAATGTTCAAATTTCCTGATTATTGTACAGGTAAATTATCGTACAGGTAACATTTTAAGTTAGGTTTCATACAAGGTTCATACACTTTTGATTAGTTTTTTTAATATGTAAAAAAAAAGTACACTGTTCATCAAGTTGCTTTTATTTATTTATTTTTTTTTAAATTTTTTTTTTTTTTTCAACGTTAATTTATTTTTGGGACAGAGAGAGACAGAGCATGAACGGGGGAGGGGCAGAGAGAGAGGGAGACACAGATTCAGAAACAGGCTCCAGGCTCTGAACCATCAGCCCAGAGCCCGACGCGGGGCTCGAACTCACGGACCGCGAGATCGTGACCTGGCTGAAGTCGGACGCTTAACCGACTGCGCCACCCAGGCACCCCAAGTTGCTTTTATTTCTTGATAATTTGTCTTTTTTCAGTATTAGCAGTTTTTTGCTTTGACTTGAAATACTTTTAATGAAATACGTTTACGTGGCTATTTGCATCCTACTTTAAGATTTATTGGGCATCCTGATTCTAAGAATTTCATGTCTTTGAACAATTCTGAAAAATTCTCAATATTTGACTTTTTGCATCTCCTGCATTTTTCTCTTATTTCCTTTAGGAACTCTTATTAAATGCATGTTAGGCATTCTCATTATCTTGTTTTTTTAAGCTTTTTCATGTATTTCCTCTCCTTTTCTCTTAGGGGCCACATTCGGTATCATGTCTTAAGATGTGTCTTTCAGTTAATTAATTCTCCCCTCAGTTGTGTTTATTGTTTATTCTCCCCATTGAATTTTTATTTTAATCATGATAATTATGTCAAGAAATTCTGCTTGGATGTTTGTAACTATTTTTAATAAGTGCTCTCTTGAATCTTGTATTTTCAATCCTTTTTTTTAAATTTGAGGTTTGTAAGTTATGGCTTGCAAATCTTGCAAATATGGTTAGCAAATGCTGCATGATATAGTCATGCTCTATGGCTGCTTTGATACTACAACTGCTGAATTAAGCAGTTGTGACAGAGATCGAGTGGCCTTCAAAGCTTAAAATATTTGCAGTTGACCCTTTATGGAACAAATTTGCCAGTACCCCCTGCCCCGTGCTTTAGATATATAAAACATTATTATTTCATTGTTAGTATGTATATGATAATTCTAACATTTTAAGTCTTTTTATATTGTTTTGCTGTTTGTTTCTGTTTATAATAGCTTATTTTCAAGTTTCCTTCTGTGTTTGTGATTTTTGCTTGTGCACTTAAATTTGTTAGGTTACCCAGGCAGATGGTGATTACCTGGTTGGGTGGTTGGGTTATGGGGCTGGTTGATGGTTGGGTTTGCTTTGGCTGTTGCCTGGGAATACAGGAGACCAAGGACTAGTTTATTTCATTCAAGTTTTTAAAAATTTTATTTTTTTCATGATGTTACGTAAGTGTACTCTGTGACCCTCCTCCTCTCTGGTAACTATCAGTTTGTTTTCCATAGGTAAGAGTCTGTTCCTTGTTTTTTTTCTCTCTCTCTCTCTATTTTCCTTTGCTCCTTTGTTTTGTTTCCTTTTTTATGTTTATTTATGGGGGGATGGGTAGAAAGAGGGAGACAGAATCCCAAGCAGACTCTATGCAGCTCAAACTCAGCAACTGTGAGCTCATGACTTGAACCAAAATCAAGAATTGGATTCTTAACTGATGAAGCTGCCCAGGCACCCCTCATTTGTTTTGTTTCTTAAATTCCACATGAGTGAGAACATATGGTAATTTTCTCTGACTGACTTATTTCACTTTAGCATTATATTCTCTAGCTCTAGCCATGTTGTTGCAAATGACAAGATTTCATTTTTAATGGCTGAATAATATTCCATTGTATATACACACATATGTATTCCATTATATCAATACACATACATATATATATCTTCTGTCTTCTTTATCCATTTACCTATCAGTGGACTCTTGGGCTGTTTCCATAGTATGGCTATTATAAATAATTCTGCAATAAGCATAAGGGTGTATATTTTCCTTTGAATTAGTGTTTTTGCATTTTCTGAGTAAATACCCAGTAGTATGATTACTAAATCATACGGTGGTTCTATTTTTAATTTTTTGAGGAACCTCCCTGCTGTTTTCCACAGTGGATGTACCAGTTTGCATTCCTACCAATAGTGCAAGAGGGTTTCTTTTTCTCCACATCCTCGCCAACACTTTTTTTCCTGTGTTTTTTATTTTAGCCATTCTGACAAGTGTGAGGTGATCTCATTGTAGTTTTGATTTGCGTTTCCCTGGTAATGAATGATTTTGAGCATCTTTTCATGTGTCTGTTGGCCGTCTGTGTGTCTTCTTTGGAGAAATGTCTGTTCATGTCTTCTGTCCATTTTTTAATTGGAATTATTTGGTTTTTTGGTGTTAAGTTGTATCAGTTCTTTATATATTTTGGATACTAACCCTTTATTGGATATGCCCTTTGCAAATATCTTCTCCCATCCAGTAGGTTGTCTTTTGGTTTTGTTGATTGTTTCCTTTGCTGTGCAGAAACATTTTATTTTGATGTAGTCCCAATAGTCTCTTTTGCTTTTATTTTCCTTGCCTCAGGAAACATATCTAGAAAAATATTGCTATGGCCATTGTCAGAGATGTTATTGCATGTGTTCTTTTCAAGGATTTTTATGGTTTCAGGCCTCACATTTAGGTCTTTAATCCATTTTGAGTTTATTTTTGTGTACGGTGAAATAAAGTGGTTCAGTTTCATTCTTTCATAGGTAGCTGTCCAGTTTTCCCAACACCATTTGTTGAAGAGACTGTTTTTTTCCCATTGTATATTCAACAAGGGGCTACTTTAAATTAAAATTCTCATGTTGGGATTTTTTTGGACAATGCAGAAGTACATATATCTAAGTTCCAGAGCTTTGTACAGCGGCTTCAAAATCTCAAGAGAAATCTTTGTTTTCAAAACATACGCTATGTTTACCCAGAGGTGGGTTTTTTTTTTTGCTGTCGATCTCTGTTGGTTGTGTGTTCTTCCAATTCACACTTTTTCCTAGGGAAGTAGTCTTTTTTTTTGTTTTTAATGTTTATTTATTTTGAGAGACAGAGAGAGGGAGGGGCAGGGAGAGAGGGAGAGAGAATCCCAAGCAGGCTCTGTGTTGTCAGCACGGAGCCTGATGTGGGGCTTGAACTCACGAACTGTGAGATCATGACCTGAGCCAAAATCAAGAGTTAGATGATTAACTGACTGAGCCATCCAGGCACCCCCATAGGAGAGTAGTCTTTTCTAAGATCTGATTTTGTACAAGATGGATTTCTTATCTTTCACTGGCCCAAGGGTAAGCCATCGTCCTCAAGTCCTGCACTTAAGCTCTAGAGCAGTGTTTCTCAAACTTTAATGTTGTATTGGAGGTCCTCAAGATCACTCACAGGTTTCATAATTTGCTAGAGCTCATTATGGCAAAAGGATCCAAAGCAAAATCAGCAAATGGAAAAACTACATTGGGTAAAGTTAGGAGAAACCAGGTACAAGCTTCTAGTATCTTCTGGTGAAGTCGTTCTCCCCAGCAGCAAATTATGAGAGCAAGTGAAATATTGTCCACCAGGGAGTTTGTTAGATACCCAGGGTTTTTTGAGGACTTGTCAAGTAGGCACCTTCTGCCTGGCAGGCAGCAACATTGCAGACCCACAGAAGGAAAGCAGGTATTCAGCATAAACCATATTGCTTGTGTAAACTGTTTAGGCCCCGTGAGCCACTCTTATCAGGTAAGGTGGTGGGAACCTTCCCCACATTTGTTTCCAGATGCCAGCCAAGGGCCAACTTTGGAAGGTCAGCAACCCTTTTATTTTTATTTATTTATTTATTTAAAAAAAAATTTTTTTTTTTTCAACGTTTATTTATTTTTGGGACAGAGAGAGACAGAGCATGAACGGGGGAGGGTCAGAGAGAGAGGGAGACACAGAATCGGAAACAGGCTCCAGGCTCTGAGCCATCAGCCCAGAGCCTGACGCGGGGCTCGAACTCACGGACCGCGAGATCGTGACCTGGCTGAAGTTGGACGCTTAACCGACTGCGCCACCCAGGCGCCCCGAGGTCAGCAACCCTTTTAAAGGAAAAGCAGTCAGGCCTGCTAGGTTCACTTTTTTCTGTGTAAATGTACAAATGAAGCACCCAAGGATTTTGTTTCAATGAAGAGTCAGATTCAGTAGGTACAGGAGGGCCCAACATTCTGCATTTCTAACAGCATTCAGGTAGTACACGTGTCGGTAGTTCACAGATACACTTCAATAACCAGGTAGTTGCTCTGAAGGCTAGAAGTCCTTCTTTTCATTTGTATTTTTATCCTAAACAAGTTTTTATTTTGAATAGTAGGATTTTTCTTTTTTTTCTGGGGTTAAATTCCCTGTGCTGACCAAAAGTAGTTATTTCTGGAGTAATATGGTTTATTTCTCGTTCAACTTTATTGAACTTGAGTAAAGAGAAAATTTATACATCAGTATTACCACAAATTTGTGTTGTTGCGAAGATGGAAAAAGTGATAGTGGCAGTAACTTGTAGAAAAGAGTGCAGGGTCTGGAATGTTGGTAGTATTAATTGTATAGTGCTACAGTCTCTTAGCCACAACTTTGAAAAGCCAAAAATTCTCAAAGTGAAAACTATTTTCATTTTCATGAATAACTTGACCTGAGGAAACCTAACCTGACCTAAACTCATTTGACAACAAAACCTGACCAGAATTTGTATTATCTCAGCGTGTCTGCTCACATCTTTCACCTAAAAAATCCTACCGTGGGGGAGTAGGCAATGTTGCCTCTGACCTTTCAGGGGATAGTGCATCTCTGGTAAATACTACATTTTAAAATAAAAATATTTGAATTCCTAACTTTATCTGACCCCAGGTTTTCAAGCGAAACATTGTGGTCCTTTAGTGGAAATATAGAAAACAGATGTCTCAAAAGCATTATCAGAATGCATAAATAAATATAAAAAGAATTAGCAGTTAGTAGATCATATTCAAACCTCCTGTTCATGCAAGATGTAACCAAAGAGATACAGTATACTGGTTTCATTTATAGTAGGTCAAAGCTTTGAAAGGTTAATTCAAAGAGACTTTGTAAATTTGCTTTTAGATTTTGATTATTGGTATTATGTAATTTTTTATGAATGCTCAAGTGCAATGTAGGGAAGAATAACAAGTAGAAAACTTGTAATTAGAGGACTTGTTTACACTTATACACATTAATTATGTATTTTATTTTTGCCTGATTAAAATGATCAGTTTTTAAACTTTTTTTTTTTTAAGTTTACGTATTTATTTTGAGAGAGAGAGAGTGTATGTGGGCAGAGAGAATCCAAAGCAGGCTCCTCACGGTCACCGCAGAACCTGATGTGGGACTTGAACTCATGAACCGTGAGATCATGACCTGAGCTGAAATCAGGAGTCTGACACTTTTTTTTTTTAATGTTTTTATTAATTTATTTTTGAGACAGAGACAAAGCATGAGCAGGGGAGGGACAGAGAGAGAGGGAGACACAGAATCCAAAGCAGGCTCCAGGCTCTGAGCTAACAGCACAGAGCCCGACGCGGGGCTCGAACCCACAAGTGGTGAGATCATGACCTGAGCTGAAGTCAGACGCTCAACCGACTGAGCCACCCAGGCACCCCAGGAGTCTGACACTTAACCAACTGAGCCACCAAGACCCCCTAAAATTATCATTCATCAATGTTGATGAAAAGTTAATTTTTCTTTTTTTTCTTTTTTTTTTTTTTTTAATTTTTTTTTTCAACGTTTATTTATTTTTGGGACAGAGAGAGACAGAGCATGAACGGGGGAGGGGCAGAGAGAGAGGGAGACACAGAATCGGAAACAGGCTCCAGGCTCTGAGCCATCAGCCCAGAGCCTGACGCGGGGCTCGAACTCACCCACCGCAAGATCGTGACCTGGCTGAAGTCGGATGCGTAACCGACTGCGCCACCCAGGCACCCCTGAAAAGGTTAATTTTTCATGTGTTTCTTTTCATGCATGGGACTCCAGATTAGCCAGTATGTTTTTGTTTTCATAATTTTAGGTGAGTTGTGTCTTGTTTGGTGTATAGAAATGATTTTACTTAACCATAAAAACATACTGCTAAATATGGCAATATCTGCAAATCACTGATTCAGAACTTAGTAGTATATGAAAACAGGAGTCTGTTGGGAGATAGTCTCTATAAGAGATGCTTAGGATACATACACTTAAGATATTTGGTAACTACCTGGGTATAACTTCCTAGTTAAGACTATTACTGTTTCCTGAAAAAGGAAGTTTGGGGAAGTTTTTTGTTTTTTCTTTTTTGATGTTTAAATTAATTTGATTATTGGACATAATGAATTTGAGGTAGACAGACCACCAGAGACTGAGCTATGGTGCTCTATTTGAAGATGAAATCTAGAATTGAAAATTTGGGGCATTGTTTACTTAAAAAATGAAAACTGAGCACTGGGTGTTGTATGAAACCAATTTGACAATAAATTTCATATTAAGTAAAAAAAAAAAAAATGAAAACTGAGTTTGTTATAGTTAGGGAGACGATGAAAAGAGAAACCAGAGGGCAAAGGATACAACTTTAGGTCATGTTAAAGGATATGAAGCAGGAGGAAGAATACAGACAAAGGGACACACAAGGAACAGTGAGAAATAGTTATGAAGGAGGGCCAAGACAGTATAATTATAGAAACCAAGGGACAGAAGGTAGATTTGGCTATGATATTGGCCAGTACTGTAATGGAAAAGTCAAGGAGTTTGAAGAGCTGAGAAAAAACCCTTGCATTAGGGCAAGTAGTAAACTTGAGAACAACTTTTAGTGGAACACTGACCTAGATTGATGATGTTTAGGAGATGATGAGGTAAGAATAAATTAACTTGAAGTTCAGAGATATGTTAAAAGAAGTTATTTTACTTCAAAAATGGAAGAGTGGCAGAAGCATGTCTTGTTTTGTTTGAAGATAGGTTAAAAGAGTTAGTGAAAGAGATGAATGAGAAATAGTAACTAATGGTAGAAATACTAGAATGTGATAAAATGGAGAATCAGGAATACAAATGGAAATGTTAGGTAATAACACTGCAATAGATTTCTAACCCACACTAAAATGTCCTGCAGCCAAAGTGAATTTTTACCCTTTTGCTCCTTTATCAGTTTCTTTTTTTTTTTTTAATATATGAAATTTATTGACAAATTGGTTTCCATACAACACCCAGTGCTCATCCCAAAAGGTGCCCTCCTCAATACCCATCACCCACCCT
Organism: Prionailurus viverrinus; assembly: GCF_022837055.1. Lineage (NCBI taxonomy): Eukaryota > Metazoa > Chordata > Mammalia > Carnivora > Felidae > Prionailurus > Prionailurus viverrinus. Next base: position 209,247,972 of record NC_062561.1, read on the forward strand.
CTCCTCCCTCCCACCCCCATCAACCCTCAGTTTGTTCTCAGTTTTTAACAGTCTCTTATGCTTTGGCTCTCTCCCACTCTAACCTCTTTTTTTTTTTTTTTTTTTTTTCCATCCTTTATCAGTTTCTGAGAGTGAAGAAGCCCTTCATTACATTCATAGAAGCCACCTGTCAGACAATTGCTCTGAACTATAAATAGTCATGTTTTGTAGAGAAAAATAGAAACATGAAAGTAGCCGTACAAGCAAAATGTACAACTAACTTCTAAATAATTCTAACAGGCTGGGTGTATATCACAATTAATTGTCTATGCCTTAGGCCCAGCTGTTCTATTCTTTTACAGGCTTATTTACATAGTGAATTGTTTCAAAGACAAACAGGATCTTTCTCATATAAGATTTCCTCATTAGGGTACTGTGGAAATCTAATAATTTTACAAATATCTTTGTAAATATAGTAAATTAAGACATAGAAATTACAGTACAACATCCAGTGATTGTATTTTTAATATAGTTATTGCTTTTAGTTTTACTATCTTAGAAAATGCTGTATTGCAGACAGTATTTTTCATATTTTTCTGACAAAAAAATGACATTAAAGTAAATGTCACGACAGAAATCTTTGAATGACAGCCACTTCTGTAGACTGGTGAATGTCTTCTGTGCATGGTATATACTTGTGTATACTTTGTACTTGTGCACAAAGTAAAGTGCTTTGGGAGTATGGTTACAGTTCTCTTCCACACATACCTCATTACTGTGTTATAAACCCAAGTATTCCACTGATGTGGAATTTTATTGTGAGGAAGGGAAAGAGATGAACTCTAAGAAAGCACATCATACTTTTTTTTTTTTTCTTTTCCCTGTCAAGCAGCCTTTCTCCTTTTTTTTTTTTTTTTTTTTTTTTTACCTCAAACACCTGAATCGTCTTTACGGGAAAATCTTTATAAATTCACGAATCATTTACCATGTAAAAATAGATAATGATGGAGTGATTAGAGGACTATTAGGGAAGGTAAATAGTTAGGCTTTAGATGTTTATCCACCTATTGCATCCCAGAGCGTGATTTCTAACACTGCCATGAATATAAATACAGTGTTTGGAAGTGTGGGGAGAAGAGCAGAGGAGAACCAGGAAGGTGATTTTTCTGAAGGGAGAGAACAGGCTTGAATATCTACCTTTTTCTTTGTTTTTGTATTCCTAGGCAATGTCATTTAAAACATTTGTATTTGACAAATTTGAATGGGCAAAAAAGATAGTTACCTTGTCAATTGTATTAAATAGATTCTTACAGATTCCTCTTCAGAGCAATAGCAAGATATTTTGGTTAGGTTAAAGGGAATAACTTCCTTTTTTTTTTTTTTGTCCTCAGAGTTGTAAAATAGCTATGTTTTAAAGCAACATGATCTTCTTTATTTGTTCCTCTTTTACAAACATCTGTACTATAGCTGTTGCTACAGTTAATCATAAGATAGTATTACCTTGTAAATTCTTGCATTTTAATATTCACAGTTCTGACATGAGGACTTCTTTTGTTATAAATGGCAGATTGTGAAAAATCAAGGTAACAAATTCCTGTTTACTGTTAATGGAGAATAAATGTAGTCTGTGATATCTGATAATATAACAAATCTGTTTTTGTTTTTATTTTTATTTTTATTTTTTAACTTTGTTAAATTATACTGAGAGAGAATAGATACATTACGTGTGTATTGCTCAGTGAGTTTTCACAGATTGACACACTTGTGAAACTAGTACGTAGATCAAGAAACAGAGCTTGGTATATTTTAAAGTTTTTATGAATTTTTTTCTGAACAGTATATTCAGTAATTTTTTCAAAGTGGTTACTAGTGTGTCAACCATTGTTCTAGGTATTAGGATGACACAGTGGTGAACTAAAGCAGACTTAGAGTGTGGGGAGAGAAGTATCAGTCAGATAAATAAATGTGTAATTACAAACTGCTATGTATACTGAACAGACATTATCCTATAAAAGGCAGTATAATGACTGTAGAGTGATTGTATGTATACTGTGGAATAAGGGCAGACATTAGATTGCTTAGGTTCAAATTCTATTGTCAGTTCTGGTATTTATGTAACTTGAGGCAACTACTGTCTCTTTAAGACTCATTTCTTACCGTGAAGATGTTATAATAGTAACCTACCTTATCTGATTGGTGTGGACATTAAAAGAGATTGTTCATGTAAAAATATAGTATGATATTGCATGTTCTCTATATGTATTAGTAATTTGTTTTGTCTGGGGGGGTGTTGTTTGTTTCATATTGTAACATTCTTATTTGAAAATGATACAGAAGCATATTTCATAAAGTAGTTTTTTATCTCTTAGAGTTCAGATCAAATAATCCAAAAGGTATCAGAATCGAGTCACATAACATTCTGGCAGTCTTTCTAGCATGTTGTAGTGTGTATAAGGATCATTGGGATACCTCTTGTAAATGCACATTACTGTGGGTCCCTTTCTAGGCATACTTGGCTCTGGAATCAGTGTTTCCTATTATAACTCATGTATTTCTTAGAACACAAGTTTGAAAACCATTGGCCTGTAAGTCTCTTTTGTATGCAGGCCAAATAGCCAGTTATTTTGCTTCATCATTTTAACATACAACATTATGAGGTATTTTTTGTTGTTGTTGCTTGTTTTTGGTGCATACACTTATTACTACAAATAGTAAAAAATTATTCCCTAAATCTGCACTGGCTCTAGGATTTTCTAGGTTACCCACTTGAGAAACCTGGATTTATTCTTAGCTCCTTCCTCTACCTTTCCTCCTGCCTCTAATCCTCTACCTTTCTGACCATCTGATTCATTACTGATGAAGTTTCTTGCATGGAAGAATTTGTAACCTCTGTTTATACTTGCCTTTCTCCTTCCTACAGTCTGTTTCCCAAAGTTGTCTTTCTAAAACACAGAGCTGATATGCCATCTACTTGCATAAGTGTTTTTCTTAGTAAATACCTTTTGTCCAAAGGTATCTAAGTTTCTTAGTATATTTCAACAGGCCATTGTAATGCATCTTCACTTTCCCTTATTCTTCCCGATCATCTTGTTTTCTGGGAGTATAGGATTTCTTGCTGTTCCTTGAGGAAAATAGCACTTCTTCATGTTTCCATGTTGTTCACATAACTACTTAAAAAAATTTTTTTTAATGTTTTTATTTATTTTTGAGACAGAGACAGAGCATGAGCAAGGGAGGGGCAGAGAGAGGGAGACACAAAATCTGAAGCAGGCTCCAGGCTCTGAGCTGTCAGCACAGAGCCTGACACGGGGCTCGAACTCACAGACTGTGGGATCATGACCTGAGCTGAAGTCAGATGCCCGACTGACTGAGCCACCCAGGCACCCCTCACATACTACTATTTGCCATCCGTCTGCCTTTTTCAGTCTTTCTTTCAACCAGTGTTTATTGAAAACCCACCATGTGTCTGGGATTGTGTCAGAGGCCAAGGTTGCATGTGTGAAAAAGATAGGTTTCCTGTCCTCACTTGTCTCACCGTCTAGTGAAGCCTGTCAGGCACCCTTCTTTTGTTCCCATAATATTTATTACCAACCTCTGTTATATTACTTTACCAACCTCTGTGTTATATTACTTTATTTTCTCATTTAATTTTGGTCTCTAGGGCTGAGACCATATCTTATATCTTATGTTTATTAACATTCCTCACCCAGCAGTTGGCACAGTATATGGCATATAGTGATCACTGAAATGTACAATTGAATGAAACTTAGAAATCTACATACAGAACTACTTCCAGGATAGGTCAAAGCTATGCTTTATGGAATACATTTGTATTTTTAATTATGTAAGTAATAAAATGGCTAAATGTAATCTAAAGGAGAAGCCTGTGCTCCTGCTATATTATTCCCATTATATAATCTTTTTTTTTTTTTTTAATTTTTTTTTTCAACGTTTATTTATTTTTGGGACAGAGAGAGACAGAGCATGAACGGGGGAGGGGCAGAGAGAGAGGGAGACACAGAATCGGAAACAGGCTCCAGGCTCTGAGCCATCGGCCCAGAGCCTGACGCGGGGCTCGAACTCACGGACCGCGAGATCGTGACCTGGCTGAAGTCAGACACTTAACCGACTGCGCCACCCAGGCGCCCCTCCCATTATATAATCTTAATATTAGAATTTTTTTTCTTTGGGAACTTTTGGAAGAATAGGCTATTATTTAAAGTTTAACTTAAAAATAATTTAAGCGATTTATATTAATTTTATTTATAGTTTATTCAAAGAATGATTTGAAATAAAGCCTGTAGAATATATAACTGTAATTATTAAGATTATATATTCATATATCTTTTAATAGAAGTTCTGTTCAAATGAATCATTTGACACTTTCTAGCCGACTTTTTCATGTTCTATACCTTAATCAATCCTGGCCTATATCTTACAGTTATAACATGTTTGTAATAAACCAATTAAACATGTAAGAAACCAACAAAAACATGGTTTTTGTTCCTAACATTATAAACCAATCACATCAGTGAACTGGTAGATGTCATGTATTTAATTTATCAAGTCAATGGTAGCAATGATAACCTTCAACAAGAACCTCCCTTCTCCTTCAATAATATATAAATCTTTTCCCCTTGAAATCATTCAAAATGAGCAATTCTTTTTGGAATTATAGAAAGGAAGATGTATTTTTGAATAAATAGGAAGAGAAAAGTGTGAGGTGAGGTAACTTGACAATCCAGAATTGAAGTGGAGGGAAAGAGATCTGAATCCCTGGGCCATTGGGAAGACTATCTCAGAATGTTACAGCAGAAGTCACCTTTGCTTTTCCTGCCATCACGATACAAGTAGGACACCGGAACAAGAACCCAGCAAAACTATTCTGCTCTCTTGGAGAGAGAAATAGAGGACAGATCTAGTTGTAAGGAAATCCTATTAACAATAGTTGAAGTTTATAATTACAGTAATCATATCATTTATAATATAACATAGGATCCTTTACAGAGTGAAAGGAGGTGGTATTCATAATTATAGTAGAACAATAGGTGTAAATTGGAAGCCAGACAGATCAGATATAGATAGGCTGCCGTAACTGCTGCGATAGTGGTATGAAGAATGTGTCATGGGAACATAAAGAAGGGAGCTTTAGGTTAGGGAAAACCTTTATACATCTGAGCCAGACTTTGAGAGGGAGAAGGATTTTTCCCCAAGTTGGGTAGACAAAGGCCAGTCCAGGCCAGGCTAAAGAAACCTAGTGTCATCTTGCTGACCACTGTACTCCTGCCTCTGTCCAAATCATTCCCTTTCAAGAGGTGCTTCGTGTCTATCATACTTGTAAAATAGCCCTAAGTGAAAACTTTCAGTTTTTAGTATGATAAACTTGACAGTTAAGATTATAATTAAACTGATTTATTGGCAGTAGTAATTGATAGATTTTCCTTGCACATCTCTACTACAGTTTTTATATTCAAAATATGTCAGTGATTAAAAGATTATTATCTGCTACAGAGAGGAAATATGATTGTTTTCAGTATGTGAAAGACAGTAGTACTTGTTTTGCATTCCATATGGTTATACCAGAACAAATGAGGAAAGTTCGAAAGGGGTATATTTTGTGAGTGGTATAAGAAAAAGTATCCAAAGGTTCAACAGGCTCTTTTGGGAAGTTCTGAGTTCCTCTGCAGTACAGGTAAAAGGAAGGTCCTTTTCCCAGGATGCTGTTAGCAGAATATATCCTTTCCCTACTAAATTCTATCTCTTTGATATTAATAATTGTTAGAGTTACAGGAAATGTTAGAGAACTTGAAGCAGTTCTTCCTCAACTTTTGGACCTGTGGGTAGGGGTGAGAAGATATACTCCCAGTGTCTTGGCTAGTGGAGGGGGACAGATTTGCCCTTGGCTTTTGCAAAGGTAATACCAACTATACTAATTCCCATTATTTTTAATCATTATGTCTGCTTTCAATAATCATAGGTAATAATAAAGATATTAAGTACATAAAAGATTCATATAGTCATGTTTAATTTTGTTATATTAAATTCTTATGCACCTAACTTTTCTAGCTAGTTGCTTATTAGCATTTTTCATGTGTATTCACAAATAAATCACAGAGAATATTGTTTTACTCTGCTCCCACTTCTAATTCCTGTTTGATATTTTCTTTTTTATAATTTTTTTTAATGTTTATTTATTTCTGAGACAGAGAGAGATAGAGCATGAGTGGGGGAGGGACAGAGAGAGGGAGACACTGAATCAAAAGCAGGCTCTGGGCTCTGAGCTGTCAGCACAGAGCCCGATGTGGGGCTCGAACTCACAAACCGTGAGATCATGACCTGAGCCGAAGTCGGTTGCTCAACCGATTGAGCCACCCAGGCGCCCCGTTTGATATTTTCAAGAAGGCAAATAAAATAAGTTTCCACTTTAAAAATGAGCAAATCTTGGATCATAAAATTAATGCCCTAAAACATAAAACAAAAGTTCGTTAATTTAGACACGGTAATGTGCAAGTTAAACATTTGCTTGGGCTAACTGCCTAATTTTCGTATGACCCATAAAAATTGTTTTTACTGAAAAAATAGTAACTTTCAGTTATAGTTGCTATGTTTCTTAAGTGTTTGTTATGGGCTAGACACTGCTAAGCACCTCACTTCTTGTAACAATGCTTTCAAGGTAGGTAATTAGTATTTTCACTATACATAGGAAAAAATGGATGCCCATGAGATTAAGTAATTTAGCCTACATGGTTTGTAGGTGAATAAACTGGAGTTGAATCTAGTTCTTTTTTATTCCATAGTTGTTCTTTACCCAAATAGCTGGATGCCAGTAGTTTTTGGTCATTAATTTACTGTGCATTTGAACCTAAATTTATTTAAAATTTTTTAATTTAATTTTATTTATTTATTTTTAAGTTTATTTGTTTTTGAGAGAGAGAGAGTGTGTGTGAGCTGAAGAGGGGTAGAGAGAGAGGGAGACACAGAATCTGAAGCAGGCTTTAGGCTCTGAGCTGTCAGCACAGAGCCTGATGTGGGGCTTGAACCCACGGACCATGAGATCATGACCTGAGCCAAAGTTGGACGCTTAACTGACTGAGCCACACAGGCACCCCTATTTAAATTTTTTTAGTGTTTATTTTTTTGAGAGGGAGAGAGAGTGTGAGCGGGGGCGGGGGGGGGGGTGGTGGAGGGGCAGAGAGAGAGAGGGAGACACAGAATCCCAAGCAGGCTCTAGGCTCTCAGCTGTCAGCGCAGAGCCCCAGGTGGGGCTGAAACCCACCAACCACAAGATCGTGATCTGAGCAAGTCAACACTTAACCAGCTGAGCCACCCAGGTGCCCCAAACCTAAATTAAAAGTCAGTTTTATGTTGTGTATTTACTGACAGGTAAAGATATATGTATATAAAGTTTATTGCAGCATGTTTCAAAGTAAATATTGAAAACACTTAAAAATAAATGCATGTTTATTCACACGTAAATACATATACATTTGTGCATGTACATACACATGTGTACCTGTATGGAGAATTGAACTGGAAGGGAATGATTGTGTATATACCTGTCGGTAGATATATAGATATAGGTAAAAGATTTGTTTATTGTTTTTCTGTATATATGTATCTCTGTGTATATGGGTTTATATAATACTAAATTGCTGGATACTTAGAGTTGAATGCAGTCATTTCATTACCTCTAGAGAGATTTGTCAGGAACACTCATAAGACTTACCAGTTACACAATAAGATGAAAAGAGCCACTGTAATTCTACTAATTTTTTTTTTTTTTTTTTATGTTTTGCTTCCTTGCTTTTGAATGGTTTGTCATCATTGTCAGCTAGCCACATTTTTTTCCCCCTTACACTGCTGTGGGTTTCCTAAACATCAAGGCTTCTGGGAATATACTAGTAAATTATCTCACTTGTTCTTTTTTTTTTTTTTTTTTTTTTTTTTAATTTTTTTTTTCAACATTTATTTATTTTTGGGACAGAGAGAGACAGAGCATGATCGGGGGAGGGGCAGAGAGAGAGGGAGACACAGAATCGGAAACAGGCTCCAGGCTCTGAGCCATCCGCCCAGAGCCTGACGCGGGGCTCGAACTCACGGACCGCGAGATCGTGACCTGGCTGAAGTCGGACGCTTAACCGACTGCGCCACCCAGGCGCCCCTCACTTGTTCTTTATACTTCTCACATAGCACTGTTATCAGTAGGTAGTTTTGGAGAAGTTAAATTGGAAACATTAAGTGGGAGTAGGAATAAATAAAAAGAGGTAAACGCCTTAAATTTCTTTTTGCTTCTTCTCCATCTTACCCAATCCCCAATAAAGCAACACATTGATCTCAGCTTGCTCATTATTCTTTCTAGTGTTAAGTTCTGACTATCTAGCACAGGAGTTGCCAAATTACAGCACCAAATTATGTGAGCCAAGTTCGCTTTATTAAAATAAACACATTCATTCATTCATGTATTTTCTACAATTGCTTTCTTGGTACAACAGCAGAGTTGAGTAGTTGCAACAGAGACTTTATGGCCTGCAAAGTTTAAAATACTGTCTGGATCTTTACAGAAAATGTTTGCAGATTCCTGATCTGGCAGGTAAGGAAGAAACCAGGGATTTCTCATTTAATTTCCGGGGGCAACGTTAACTTGATATTTTTCCTTCCCGTTCCCCTTCCCTGTCCTCCTCTTCCTCCTCCTCCTCCTTCTAATTTTAGAGAGAGAGATGCAGTGAGCTGGGGAGAGGGGCAGAGGGGGAAAGAGACAGAGAGAGAATATGTTAAGCAGAGAGAGAGAGAGAGAGAGAGAGAGAGAGAATATTTTAAGCAAGCTCCATGCTCAGCCTGACAGGGGGCTTGATCCCAAATCCCTGGGATCACAACCTGAGTGAAAATCAAGAGTTGGACAGACGTTCAACCACCTGGGCCACCCAGGTGCCCCTAACCTGATCTTTCTATGAGAACGTTCTAGCACATGACATTACATGGTATTTTATCTGAAATGCCCCAAAACTATTTTGAATTGGTTTGAGAAGTAGCATAGTATCTGGGAGGAAACAGCTTCTGTTTTTCAGCAAGTATGTTATGAAGAAACTTTGAAAGTTGTCTGCAGTTGGGGTTCCTGGGAATTAATTATGTAAAAGAAAGCAGTGAGGAAGGAGAAAGGCTAGTTCATTTTGATCTGTAATATCTATATTATTAGTGTGTTAGGTTCATTTTATATCATTATTTATATCATTATTCATTTGGTAAACATTTGATCCAGTGTTGACTTCTCACCACCTGTCAATTTTTACATTGCGTGCATGGAGATTTTTTTTTGTTGCTATTGTCAGTTTTCATTAAAAAGGGATCACTCTTCCTCACGGGTGTATTTTCACTACCTAAAATAGTACTTGACTGTAATAGATGTTTAAATAATATTTGTTGAATGAATGAACTCAAGTAAGAGATTCTATTTTTGTAGCAAGATTGTGGTTTTTGAAAAATGTCTCCAGTTTGTACCTAGAAAATAGGTAATAATTAGAAATCCACAAGCTTTTGTGAAGAACATAGCTTTCCAGATTGATGGTCTTAACTGTGGGTCCTGTCAGCTCATTACATAGCAGTAACTGTATAGTCACTTCAGTGAAGCTTTGTTTGGTGCCTGAAAACCTAATTATAAATTGATGTGAACTGGTTAGATGATATGTTTCCATTAGGTGAATTTCACACTGGCTTTAATGATCTTAACTCTGATTTTGCAAACTGCTGTAGGTTCTAAATTACCTTGAGGGTTGTTACTATATTTGTATAAAGTTCTCAAATGTAGTTAAATCATTTTAATACAATTGGCTTACAATTTTTTCCTAAACTCTCCAGGTACCATTTATAATAATGAAAAGATACTACTAAATACTAACCATTGACTTAGTCACAGTCGCTTGCAATTCTTTTTAGTAGATCTGATTCTACCCAGTGGGGAGCTGTTTTCATTCCACTTTTAAGATAACCTCAAAGAATCACTAATTATAAAGACGTATACTAAACTAGTTAAAATTAGATTGAATTATATTGGAATTAAAAAAAAAAGTATCCAAAATTTGTAGGAGATGCTCTAAAATCAAATGAATGATCTCCGTATGTAGCAATTTTAAAGTGCTTGGAAATAGCTGGGATTTGTAGTGTGCTTAGTGGTTTGGCACTAACCAATTTGTGGTTGTCATGGCTAACACCCAGTCTAACAGAATGGAGGAAAGTAGGCAGATGCAAGCTAAATGTAAAATAAGACAATGCAGTTTCATTTGCTGAGGAAAACAGTAATTCAAAACAAATAGTTCTTTGGTGTTGTGTTAACAGATAAAAATCCCAAAGGCAGTCATAATGGCTCTTAAAAATCAGCGATGTGATGCTCTTTTTTTTCTTCTGTAGATTGTGCTTTTGTTTAAACAAATGGGATGATGAATATATTCATAGAAAAATAGCTTGTAGCAAGCAACCTGAGGAAATTGAGACTCTATTCCAGTTGGTTGGTGGACTACCAACCATGGGGCCATATTTGGCCGTTGCCTGTTTTTGTAAAGCAAGTGAGCTAAAAATGTTTTTTACATATTTAAAGCATTTCCCCCCCAGTATTTTGAAGATGTTACTCTACTGTCTTCTCATTTGCCTTGTTTCCCATGAGAAGTCTTTTTTGCTCCTCTCCATGTAACTTGTCTTTTTTAATCTGGTTCCTTTTAAGATTTTCTCTGCCAGTGGTTTTGAGCAATGATTATGATGTGCTGTGGTCTAGTTTTCTTCCTGTTTTGTGCTTGAGATTGGTTGAACTTCTTGAGTTTATTGGCTTATTTTCATCAAATTTGGAAAGTTTTCACCCATTATTTCTTCAAATAACTTTTCTATCCCCCATTTCTTTCCTTGAGGACTCCAGTTATATATTTTGTAATTGTGTTACTTGAAGTCCTTCAGTTCACTGATGTTCTTTCATTTATTTCTTTTTTCTCTGTATTACATTTTGGATAATTTCAAGTTGGCAGGTCTTGCCATCTATAAGTTATTATGTATTTATTCTCATCAAACATATTTTCATTTAGACTTTTCATCTTCAGAAATTCAATTTGAGTGATTTTTACACCTTTCATGCTTCTCCTTAAGTTTTTGCACATATAGACTATAGTTATAAAAATTGTTTTAATGTTCTTTTCTGCTAATTCTAACATCTCTGTCAGTTCTGGGTTATTTTGTGTTGATTAATTTTTCTGCCTATGATAGGTCATATTTTCCTGCTTCTTTGAGTGTCTGATCAATTTTGACTGTTAAACCTTGTAAATTTTTCCTTGTTAGGTGCTTCATATTTTTTCTAATTCTTATAAATCTTGAGTTCTGGTTTGAGACAGTTTAATTATTTGGAAATAGTTTAATTCTTTCAAGTCTAGCTTTGAAGATTTGTTATGTGGGATAAAAGAAGTGTTTAGTCTATTACCTGATTGTTCCCTACTACATAGCCAAGACTTTTCTAGCCACTGCACGTGAACCATACAGATTCTCAGTCTGGCTGTTAGGAACAGGCACTGCTCCCTGTCATGTGTGCATGCAAGGTCCCTTCCCTTTAATTCTTTTGAGTAGTAATTTCTTCACACACATGCACCAGTCACTGCTATACCTACTACCTCAGGGGTTCCGTTGCCGATCTTCAGAGTTTCTCTCTGTGTCAGGCCCTGTTTTCTAATTCTTTTTGGTTTCCTTGGATTCTGAGCTCTGTCTTTAAAGCTTAGAATACTTGCCTGGATTTCTCCTCTCAGCAGCAAGGCCTGGAAACTTTTTTTAAATGTTTATTTTGAGAGAGAGAAAGAGCGAGCAAGTGAGCACGAGCAGTGGAGGGGCAGAGAGAGAGGGAGAGAGGGAATCCCAAACAGGCTCCACACCATCAGCGCAGAGCCCACCATGGGGCTCAACTTCATGAACATCAAGATCTTGACCAGAGCTGAAATCAAGACCGGATGCTTAACCCACTGAGCCACCCATGCACTCCAGCCTGGAAACTTTCTTAAGACAGTAAGCTGGGGCAATTGTAGGGCACACTTGTGTGTTTCTCATCTCTCAGGGATCACTGTTCTTTACTTCCTGATGTCCCATGTTTTGAGAACTGTAGTTTTATATATCTTGTTCAGTTTTTTGGTTGATTTGAATAGGACAGTATTTTTTTGGTGTCTGTTGTATGTTGTAGCCAAAAGTAATAGTTGGGATGCTGAAATTTAAGATTTAGTAGTTATGAATAATTCCAGGTGAAGATACACAGAGTTGGACCGTAGATATGATTGGAGTAGAGGCATGAAGGTCATTTAATGAGTCATCCACATGGACTTTGAAGTCATCTAAGTAGATGGATTTGAGATAGAGAGTAAGACTTTAAGCCAAGAGCCAAAGTTGTGGAATTTTAATACTGCATGTTTTACGTGTTTGGTTGGGAAAATACTCTTTTAAAATTATGTTAAATTCTCTTATCTTTTCTTCTAGAACCTTCTGACAACTTAAGGGAGATTCTCCAAAATGTGGCCAAATTGCAAGGAGTATCAAATATGAGAAAACTAGGCCATCTGAATAACTTTACTAAGGTAAGTAACTTGAGTCTTTATTAATATGATCATCTAAAATTCTGTTCCTTATACTTATTTCCGATGCTTTTTAACTACCATTAACAAATTCTTGGGGAATCACCCAATATTAGTGCTTTCCTCTGCTGCTGCTCATGGATTTTGTTATGTGTTATTAATTACAGTGTATTTGAATAATGGAAGTATTATGTGCTGCTTGTAGAAAATTTGGTAGGTTCAGAAAAGAATAAAGAAAACAGTCACTAAGAAGTCCATCTTCCAGTCTTCAGGATTTTTCACATGTGTTTCTTTTGCCTTTTTAATAATAACTCATTTTTATGTGATAATATATGATAAATGTTTATAATTAATAAGTGTGTGTGTGTGTGTGTGTGTGTGTGTGTGTGTGGCATTTCATAGGGACAACCATAATTTCTAGAGAAATAATAAAACTTCCTCTCTCTTTTCCCTGATATTCTATGTCCATTTTCTGGATCTCAATTAGAGCCTAGGATAAACATAGGGGCCCTCATCCCCAATAAATACTGACTTGATCTTTGTTAGAATCCAAGAATTCTTGACTTTGATTGATGGTAGGTTTTTGAAGTAATTCTGGACAACCAACTCTTAGAAACACTAAAATGCCTGTTATTTGAGGTGATGCCATAAATAGGAAACAGAATGGTTCCTTTGGGAAAAATTACTGTTTTTTTTAGTTTACTAAATATACATTGTTCTGCTACATTTTAAATTTGGGAATAATTATATATGTTAGCCCGTACTACTCAAAGTGTGACCCACAGACCAGCAGCATTGGCATCACCTTGAAGCTTGTTTGAAACGTACTGCTTAGCTCCACCCTAGACCTACTGAACCAGAATCTCCATTTTAATAAAGATTCTCAAATAAATTGTGTGTACATTAAAGTTTGAGTGCCACTGTTTTAATCTTTCCAAAATGTTTAATTAATAATTGGATATGGCTTGGACTTTATTTCACAGGTATAAACGGATAAAATATAGTCACTGCGTACCAAAATTGTTTTTTCAGTATGGTGATGTGAAATAATGCTCTATATAGAGCAGATTTTTTTTCATAGTTAGAGAAGTAAGCACATACATGTTAAATTTTCTTTTGTGAAGTTTGGAATATTCTGGCATGTATTTTTTTTATTACTATTATTTTTTTGTAACATTCATTTTTGAGAGACAGAGACAGCGTGAGTAGGGGAGGGGCAGAGAGAGAGAGGAAGACACAGAATCTAAAGCAGGCTCCAGGCTCTGAGCTGTCAGCACAGAACCCGATGCGGGGCTCAGACTCACAGACTGCGAGACCATGACACGAGCCAAAGTCAGCAGCTTAACCAGCTGAGCCACCCAGGCGCCCCTGGCACGTATTTTTATATAACATGAGAAAATTATATGAGGGGCAAGAAAGTTAATTTGTTTATTTATGTATTTAAAAAATTTTTTTAAATGTTTATTTATTTTTGAGAGAGAGTGAGAAACAGAGTGCAAGCAAGCAGGGGAGGAGCAGAGAGAGAGGGAGACACAGAATCCGAAGTGGGCTCTAGGCTCCGAGCTGTCAGCATGGAGCCCGATGCAGGGCTTGCACTCATGAACCACGAGATCGTGACCTGAGCCAAAGTTGGATGCTTAACCAACTGAGCTTCCCAGGTGCCCCTGTTTATTTATTTTTGAGAGAGAGAGAGAGAATATCCCAAGCAGGCTCCGCACTGTCTGCACGGAGCCCGATGCAGGGTGTGAACTCACGAACCGTGATCATGACCTGGGCTGAAAATCAAGAGTCGGATGCTTCACTGACTGAGCCACTCAGGCACCCCAGAAAGTAATATTTTTAAAGCAACTTCCAAAAACATTGAATAAGTGCTTGAGAAAGAGTTTTCAAAAATATCCCTAGGTATGTTTTCATTTTTTAATGAATGTAATGAAAATATTCAAATGCATTCTTCAGTGTCCTCATCAGCTAATGTCAAGTCTTTTAGACCCAAAGTTCTTTCAAGATTGTAATGGTATCTCCTGGTTTCACTCCCTTCTATTAAATTTCCCAGTTTTATCTCACATTCTTCACTCATCTTGAAAAAGTCTTAACCATTTGCCTAGATTTAACCATTTAAAACAAATTTCATATAGATTTATGTCCTGTTTGAACTCATGGTTCCTGTCATAATCAGGTTGACATCTTGATACGTAGTTCACATCTTTTGCCAGCTGGGATTCTGAAAGTTGGTAATGGATGTAAGGATGGCAGTGATTTTTTTTTTTTCACTCTGGCACTAGTATGGATCTTAAGGCAATATTAAAAATCTAGAGCAGCAGCATCCAGTAGAAGTATAATGCGAACCACAAATATAATTTAAAATTTTCTAGTACCACACCAAAAAAGGAAAAAGAAGCATGTGAAATTATTTTTAACAATACATTTTCTTTAATCCAGTATATCCAGATTATTGCATTTGCTATAATTAGTATAAAACATTAATGATGAAATGTTTATTAATATTTTTATACAAAATATTTGAAATCAAATATGTATATTTTTCATGTAGTATATCTTAATTCAGACTAGCCACATTTACAGTGTTCATAGCAACCTGTGGCTAGTAAATACCAACCATAATGGACAGTACATATATAGGCTTTTTGGAATAGTAGTTAAAGCATTGATTTTAGGAATCTGTTGGACACCTTTTTCCTTTCTCTATTTTCCATTTATTTCTGTCTCAATCTCAGGTTCTCTGGGTTAAGGTCACTTGCCCTCTCCCTTCTTCCCTTTTCCATTTCATTGTTTCTGTATCTTTGAATTTTACCCACAGTATTTCACTAAGTTGTTTTCTTTACTTGGTCTTTCCTTGATATGTGTTCTCCCAGTCTCTTTTCCCCTGTCTTCCCTTCACTCTCTCCTTCTCTGTTCTCTTTCTTTCCTTCTTCCCCTTTGTCACCTCTCTTTTCACCTTTCTCTACCCCCTTCCCTCTGTCTCTTTCCCTCATTTCTCTCTCCTTTCCCTGTCTCTTCCCCCATTGTACCACTGTAGATAACAGAATGATTTATCTCCTTAATAAAGGCCCTAGGCTTTGGGGCTTCTTGTATTCTTGTTTTTTTGTTTTGCTATATCCTCTCTTTGTAATTTTCACATTTCCGTCTGGCCCTTGTGCTAGCTTATAGCAACCTTCTATTTGCTATTATAAATTATTTATGGATTTAAAACCAGAAAACCAGACTTACTAGAATTTGTCTACAATATGAGGCACTAAACCTTGAGTTGGGGTCTGAGGGGCTCTCCCATTAGTAAAGTCCACGAACGCTGGACTTGATAAAATCAGTTTTCTGCCCTATGATAACAATGGGAAAAACATGAGCTTTAGATCAAATAGATATAGACTTACAGCCTAGCTCTGACCCTAACTAGCAAGGCAGTCTCGGGCAGATTTCTTTTCTCAGATAAAGAGGCAAGGTCTCAGTTCAATGCCTGGCACACAATATGTACTTCGTAACAGGTAGTGCCTTTGTTTTTGTTTGCTTTTGTATTTTTTGCCATTTTTATAGTTGTTTTTTGTTTTTGTTTTTTTTTGGCTGACTCTAAGGACATGAGTCTGCATAAGAGTTCACAAATTGCAGATTGGTAAGCTGTTACTGTAACAGGGTTTTTTTGACCTCAGTAATTCCGACATATCAGGCCAGATAATTATTTGTTTTGGGAGGCTGTCTTTTTCATTGTAGTATGTTTAACAGCATCCCTGCTTCTATCCCCTGGATGCCAGTAGCACACCTCCACCAGCTGTGACAAACAAAAATGTCTCCAGACACTGCCAAATATTTCCTTGGGAACAGAATTGCCCCTGGTTAAGAACCACCACTGTAAATAAATGGCTGTAGATTTTATTATAAAATTTCTTCAAGCACCCTGTGCAAAATAAATGCTTACTGTAAATTTAATCATAATATAATATGCCTTTGAATTCCATTTTGTTGGAGAGCTAAGTTCGTAAACATTTACATAGCTGGTATTTCTGTAAAATCTGTAAGTACATTTCCTTGTATGGTTAGAAATTCTGAGAAATCTCTGTGAATATCTTTATAGAAAAAGTAAATAAGAAAAATAATTATGATGCCACTTAGACTAGTTAGGAGTTGGTTGGTCCCCCTTCTCTGTGTTCCCATAAGAGATTATGTGTGTCTACTAAATTTTATCTGTTCTTTTGTTATTATTTGTTGTGGGTTACTGTCTTATTAAACTGAGTTTCTTAAGCGCAAATCACATGTAGTATTTATTTTTCTACTCTTCATTTTTACTCCAAAGCCTGGTATATAACAAGTGTTTAATTAAAGGTTTTATATTACATTGAGAAGATTTTGCATTTTAAATATGAGTTTTTGTCGTACTACTAGTTGTTTTGTTATGAAGTAGAAGCTTGCTGTTATGATTAACTTAATTTAGTAGATCAGTGGGGCTAAAATCTTTTAGAGAGTAGACCTCATCTGCAGAAATAAACTTCCTTTTAAGGCATGAAGAGAGGGTGCTAGTGATGTGATCCTGTAACCATGTGAATGTCACACACCCGTGCTTGCCTTCTGACATCATTGCACTAGATAAAGTAGTGTGTATAACAGACTGCTGATGAATATAATCTCAGTATCCTATTTTTAAAACTGACAACATGCTTATAATCTAAAGACCTGTTTAAAGATGAAACTGTTTCAGGTCTTTACATTCTAAAAGTTCTCTTTTCCTATATTTCATCTCCTATTCATATTGAAAGTTCCAAAGGAGTCTTTATTTGGTACTGTTTTTAAAAAAAACTTCAAAAATAGTATAAGCTAAATATAAAAAATTAAAACAGCACAGAACAATATATGGTAAAAAGTGAAAGTCTTCTCTCAGATACCCTTCCCATCTTCCTCACCACTGTGACAAAAATACCATTCTCTACAGGTAACCACTAGGAAGTATTTACCCTTCTCTGATATGATTGTGTGTGTGTGTGTGTGTGTGTGTGTGTTTCATTGAGTTGTGAGAATTAAATGAGTGAAACAAAAAGTTGTGTTTAATATAGTGCTCAGTTTATTTACCATTTATTATATATGTATGCACAAAGGTTTTTTTTTTAAATAAGATCATGACATATGTTGATTTATAGTTTGCTTTTTTCTACTTTCCAATATATCATAGAATCCTTTCCTTTTTATAAATATAGATCTACATTTTTATAACTGCATGTATGTGTGTAGATATATATATGTGTAGATATAGTCACAAAATATATGTATATGTATACAAATATGTATATTCATACACATACATACAAACATATACCATAATTTCATCATTCCATCATTAAAAAATATTTTCCCTTTTTGCTATTTTAAATCATGTATAGTAACACTTGTGTACTTCCTTGTGCTGAATAGAATTTTTGAAGTGTGATTACTTAGCCAAAGCCTCTGTATTTCTTATTTTAAAACCTGCTTTTACAGTGCGTTCTGTGGATGTCTGGGTGGCTCAGTCAGTTGAGTGACTAATTTTGACTTGGGTCTCGATCCCAGGGTCATGGGATTGAGCCCTGCATTGGGCTCCATGCTGAGCATGGAGCCTGCTTAAGATTTTCTCTCTCTGTCTCTCCCCCTAACCCCTCTCCCTTGCTCATGCATGCACTCTCTCTCTCAAAAAAAAAAAAAAAAGCACTCAGAAAAGACCACGCTGTGGAAATCTTATCTGTGATAATATATACATATATATTTTTTAAAGTTTGGATTACTCGATCTGTTGCTTATTTGGGAGAACTATTCATTTAACCTTCAGAACAATATGAGTAAAATGGGAATAACATAGCATTTAACTGCCCTGTTTTAATTGATCATTATCTTTTTTAAAAATTGTACTTTTAATAAGCATCTCAGATATTTTAATTACCTAGAGATAGTTTAGACTTCTATTTTACCTTTGTCAGAATATAATATTGTTGATTGCTCCTTTTGGGTATCTCAGTTTTTATAAGAAAGCCTTATAAGAAACAAATTCAACAAACTGAATTCAACAGAGCTAGAGTTAAAAAAAAGTTATTTGCTCTCCTGATGAGGAAAACCAAATGTTGTGTCCTAATTTCAAACAAAACAATTCAAGGGCTGAAAAAATGTTAATTGCATTCTGTCTCTCCCATTTCACAGCTCTTTTTTTTTAAGTTAGCTTCATTCTGAAACACCTTCCATTTGGCTAAGATACATCATCTTTACAGCTCTCCTAAAAGGAGGGGGTAGCCCTCTCTTATCGTCTACTATATGTTCTCTCATTTTGGTCACATTCAGCTAGGCATTGTAACCGATAGTCATAAAAACACATGGGATGGGAGCAACAGAAACCCAGTGAAAAGTGTGATGTCTAATAATTTTGCATTTTGCATCAGTATCTGTTAGGATACGGATTCTTACATTTTGAAAGGTCTTCAGTGATTTCTAAGCATAATTCATGATTTTATTCTTAACACACTTACGTGATAGAGAAGGCAGTGTTACATTTTAATAACTTATACAGGAGACAAGAAATTACCAGAAATGGCTAAGATAGTAGTGGACAAACTACTACTTAATGACAGAAGATTAATTAGTAATTCAATCAGTTGTTGAAGCAGGATAAGATTCTCATTGTTTAAACGCACCAGTTTAGGGTTCTTCTTGCTGTTTTTGGCTTATTCCTAGAGTAAGACTTAAGGGGTTTAATTTGTACTTTAGGGTTTGGTTATTTAAATTAGGAGATTATTAGTAAAGTAGTGAGTCAGTCACTATAAGAATTTTATACTAGAATAGTTTATTCCTAATATTTTGAAACTTCTAATAGGTGAACTCTTGGTGATGGGAAGTGAAAGTATTTTTTTTTTTGATAATTAAAAATTCAGAAATCTTACCAGTGTCTTCTGTGATTTCTTATTCTTTTGTGAATTATTTACATATAGAAAGCTTAGTCTTTACTTGGGATAATTCTAATTCAAAAAGGATATTTTCATTTAAGACTAATTAAGAAGATCCTCTTCTATAATTCTGGAAACAAAAACATTAATTAACCACATTGAAAGCATCACCCTAACATTTATTACTATCTTTGGGAATTAGGCACTGAAAATGACAAATATGCTGTTTTGTTATAAATTGTTCTTTTTAGTTTTTACTTGTGATATTCCAGTTTCCAACTGAATGGACATTTTTCTCAGAAGTATGTCTTGCAGTTAAAAAAAAGGAAAAGAAAAAGAAGTGTTTCTTGCAGTTGAAATTTTTATCTTGCAGTGATACTAGATAGCAGAAAATGATAGTCCTTTCAAAATACTTTTCAAGTTGTGGTTTTTGGAGACCATAATAATAACTTTGAGAGGTTTTTTTTTTTTAATTTTTCATCAAAACTGCTAACTCTAACAGATGTTAGAGTTGATGGACAGTCATGTATTTTGTGTCTAAAAGGTGAGAAATTTGGGAATTGTGTTTCTCTGAATCTATAGTTTTCTACAAGGATACCTGGCAAGTGTGAAAAAGATAGTACAAAAGATGAGAACCAAGTGCATACTTAAGCTACTTAAGTACTCTGCCAACCCTTGACAAGACTTTGTTTACTTTATTTCTAGGATTTCAAAGTATTTTGTTAACATCCATTGCTACTGTAGCAGAAAAAAAATGGAATTACTGCCTTTTTAGGAATTGAGATAAACAAATCAGTTTAAGAAAGTAACATTTTTCCCATTTTAAAAACAATATTTTATATATGTTGATATAAACAACTTGTAAGCTTCATTTTTCTATTGTTTGAGTTGGAATATGTCCAAGGTTTAAGTGAGCATAATACTATGATAAGCAGTTGTTGTTTTTTTTTTTTTTTTTTAAATAATGTATGGTACCATACAGTGACAATGGTAGTAATCTCAAATACCTGGAAATCTCAAATACTAACTTATGTTTAATAGTGTTAAGTGTAGTTTTTATGTGTGTTTCAATCCTTTGAAATGGGCAGTTTTTATGTGTGTTTTTAGTTAGCTGTTTTGGAAAAAATAATAGTTAATTTCACTTACTTGTTTTACGCGTTTATGACCAGAATATAGTTCTCCAGACTTTTGAGTCATACCATTTTTGAGGCTGGAGATATGAAATAAAGATGGTAATATTCAGTTATTTCTTTATTTTTTATATCCAGTCTCCCCTCCTCCTTTGTCCCTGTGTGACTAATTTTAATACAAAATTGTAGTAACATTTTTCACAGTGGACTCTGGACCCCGACTGGCTTGGTCAGATTTCTGGCTTTACCACTTAATAGTTTTTTGGCCTTGGGAGGTCATATTACCTACTATCTTCAAGCCTCATTTGTCTTCATTTACAAAAATATTATTTTCTAGGGTTAACAAGATTAATAGTCAATAAATGTTATTTCTGATCCTATTCATGAATTCTTTATATAGTTAACCATCCCTAGGTTATGTAATACATATTCAATATATATTAACATTTCTAAAATACAGAAAAGCATAGAGAGGAAAATAAATTACCTATGATTGCATTTTCATTTTTGGTGTTAAAATATTAATGGTATAGACTTTTTAAATATGTATCTTTAAAAAAATACATCTTTTAGAATTTTTTCCATCTTACCAGGGTACATTATGCATGTTTTTCCTTTGTTTAAATATTATATAATATTAATAGGTTGTGTAAGTTTCCTCCTTTATGAACATTTTGTTTCCAGTTCTTTACCATTGTAAATAATGTCATGAGCCTCTTATGCTTGAACCACTTTACATTTTAGTTTGTTCATATAAATCACCAAAAGCAGATCCTGACCATAGTACATTTTTCCAATTTTTAAAAAATGTTCACTTATTTGTTTATTTTTTGAGAGAGTGAGCGTGCAGGAGAGAGCATGCAGGAGCAGGGGAGGGTCAGAGAGAGAGGGAGAAAGAGAATCCCAAACAGGCCATTAGGGCAGAGCCTGACATGAGCCCACAAACCTTGAGATCATGATCTGAGTGGAATTTGAGTTGTATTCTCAACCAACTGAGCCACCCAAGTGCCCTGCATTTTTCCAATTTATTTTACAAAATGTTTTCGGTTTATAATTTCAGTTTATCATGCCGACAATGTATTATCTTATTTGGAATAATCATGTTAAAAAGGAATTTCTTGCTAGTTTGGTAAACTTTGTTTCAAACGGCACTTTTCAGTGTATTTGGTTCAGAATTTAGGAAACAGGAAATACATCATGTTATTAAATTCTTTTTACTTTTTCTTGGCCTCTTCTCAATGATCTTTCCCCAACTTGTTTAGGCCTTTCACATTATAAGAGCCTGCTTATATTACTTTGCTATGTGAGACTAGAATGTTAAGGGCGGAATTATGTATTCCGAAAATTCATTCGTTGAAACCTTCACCCTCAGTACCTCAAAATGTTTATGCATTTGGAGATACGGCCCTTAAAGAGGCAGTTGAGGTAAAATTAGGTAATATGGGTGATCTCCAGTGCAATATGACCAGTGTCCTGATAAAACAAGGAGATTAGTACAAAGATATACACAGAGGAACAACCATATGAAGACAGAGAGAACCAAGGAGAGAGGACCTCAAAACAAAGAATCTGTCAAGATACACTGATGTTCTAGCCTCCAGAATCATGAGTAAATAAGTTTCTGTGTTTGAGCCACCTGGTCTGTGGTATTTGTTATAGCAGCCCTAGCAAACCAATACAAGCCCTTAACCTTTTGCTTATCATAGTTTTACAAATATTTTTGACTAATATGTCATTTAACTTTTAGGTATACAGTTGGCTTTTTAGAGATATATAAATTTTCCTCTCTTTTGTCTCAAAGCTTAGGAAATCTTACATTGTATTTTAAATCTATATCTATGTATAAAGATGTCCTCATCCTCCCATTTTTTAGTACTTTTAACATCGCAACAAAATGCAATAAAAATGACAAAATTTCATGCCGTTTGAAAGTCTGTAGCTTCTTTGTTCATCATATTTCAGAATTTTGAGGATTTTATAATATAAACATTTTGGTAAAGACCTGTGAACAAAAACTTTTCAGCTTGTTTTGCCTATTTGCTTATTTACACAGCATTTCCTTACCACACAAAGTGATCATTTGTGTAGTGTCCTTCCCTGCTGTGAAAATACTGCGTTATTTTATAGCTACTCTATTCCTATTCTCTTCCTTCTTCTATTTGGAACATTTCTTTTTTGCCCTTTTTTTTTTTCCTTCTAAAGAAGAAACTGGATAGGAAATTTTATAAGGAGCCTACCAATAAGATAGGATTAGCTTTTTATTTCTACAGTTTTGTGCCTTTTAAAATACTTTCTTGGGTCCATTCCTTTCACAGAGACCGATGTGATGGCCACCACTTTGGTTGGTTTATTCTGTATGGTTAAGATGTTCATAACTTCATACTGAGGAAGAATAATAGCACTTGGAATCCCTTCTGTTTCTTCAGTGTTAATTAAATGATCAATCTCTTGAATTCATTTCAGTTAGGCCCTCCAAATAACTTGAGAAACTTCTATGTAACTTTTAGGTAAAAGTCAGTTTTCAAAACTCAGACTAAAGTGGTATATACCATCCAGGTGGGAGGGAAGTAGTTAGTATTAGATCAGTGTTCTTAATGAAAACAAGGAAAGCCTGTTTGAAGGTATAGCAGGAAACTGCTCAGTCAAAAAGAAATATAGGAGCCAAAGCTTTGGAGAAGGGAGAAGCTTGTGGAGGTGAGTTTACTTCTCCAACAACTTTTGCCAGGAGATACTGGCTACTTTAGAGTGTGGGCAGAGAGCTAGGGACTCAGACCTTAGGCCCAGGACTACTCAGCAGAAAAAACAGCACAGACTTTTGGTGGAGACCTAGGGGCAATCTACTAGAAGGAGATTCTTGTCTCAGTACATTTGTTGGATCCTGGGACTGTCTGAGATGGGAAACCTAAAAATCTAAAGCAAAAGAATATTTGAAAATAAGGATGGAGCTTGTAGTTTTTTTGTAAGACAGAAATAGGTATGTCATCCTCTTGGGACTAATTCCCTCAACAATAAATAAGTTTCAGTTGAAACTTAGGTTTCATTTGAAAATAGGTTTCAGTTAAAACCTGGGGAGTGGGGAGGAAAAGGGAAAACCAGAGGTAGATTGAAACTTAACAGAGCAGCAACTTTTCTGTACTTAGTTTTGTCCAGTGACCTAACGAAGAGGATAAACCCTCTGTGGAGAAAGATATTATCAGGAGTCTGTTTTTATATACAAAGTTTTTATATACAAAGATTACAGAGTATACCAAGAGACAGGACTGCATGACTACAATGAAAGGAAGAACATAGTAGAAACGGATCTACAGGCAGTCTACATCATTCACATACATTTATATAATAACCACTTCAAATATTTCAATTATTATTTACATGTCAAGGAAATAGAGGAAATATGGAGAGAATAGGTGAAAATAAAGATTTTTTTTTTTATTATTGATATGTGTAAAGTTAGATGAAGATTCAAGAATGGTAAAACAGTGTCTAAAAATCAAGAACTCAATAGACGGGTGTGGTAGAAGATTAGCCAGATCAGAAGATAGATAAATAGAAAATATCTAGCCAAAGTACTGAGATAAGAGAATGGAGAAAATAGAAAACAGGTTTTAGAGATTTGCAGTACACACCAAAAGATCTGACATTTGAATTACCAGAAAGAGAAGAGAGGGAATTGGGCAATAAGTAATTTTGAAGAGATCATGTACAAAATTTTCTAAAACTAATTAAAATATATCAAACCAGAGATTTGGGAATTTCTGTTTTCCTAAGCAGGGTAGATACAGGGAAAACCACACCTGAACACTAAGATTGCTGAAAAACAAAGAGAAAAAAAATCTTCAAAAGAGCCAATAGTAAGACTGATAACAGACTTTTCAATAGGGATAATAGAAACCATCTTGAAGCTTTTAAGAAAATAGCAGCTAACCCATAAATCTGTAAATCCAGGAAGATAATCCTCCAAAAAATAAAGTAAAAAAAAAAATTTCCATGTAAACAAAAGTTTAAAGAATCTGTTACCAGCAACCTTGGCTAAAAATTAAGTAAATAAAAACACCCAATAAAACAAGTCAACAACAAACTGAGGATTCTTTAGACAGAAGGAAGAATATCCTGTTAAGCTAACACTGAGATGAAGAATAATAGAAAAGGCGAAATTGTTGGCAAATATAAATTGATATTGACTAAATATTAACTGAAAGTAAAAATAACCGTAATGTGTTATGGGGCTTGAAACATCGGTAGAAAAAACAACAGTAAAGTGAAAGGTGAGGGTAGTAAATGAAGTTCAAGTGTTTTAAGAGTCTAGCATTGTTGAGGACATGGTAAAGTAATAATATCTGTTAGACTGTTACTAGTTAACAATGCACATTGTAATCTCAATGGTAACCATCAAAAGATAGTTTTAAAACTGTAAACTTACTGAGGGGGGATAAAGAATAATAAGGCATTATTGGTTGATTCAAATGAAAACAAAAAGGAGGGTTAAAGAAACCTAAAACTGGCAGGTCAAATAAAAACACAGTAATGCAGTAGAAATAAATATGCATACTTGAACAGTAATAAAATCATATATTTTCTGATATTTGTTGGAGATAAATACTATATTTTTCAGTCTAAAAGGGAATGTATACATAAATAGACAAAAATACATAACACATTCACATACTTTTGTTTTCTGACAGCTTCTTTGTGATATTGGCCATAGTGAAGAAAAATTGGGTTTTAACTATGAGGATATCATAATTTGGTAAGTATAGTTTAGTTCTCTCCTTCACCTCTCTGGATTTTAGTAATTTCAATTTTACTAATTCTAAACCAAAAAGATAGTGTGACACCTTATATTTAATTTTGTGGAAACAGTTGTTTGAACATTAGAAAAATTTATGATCTCCAGTACTTAAAAAAAATTTTTTTTTAACTTTTATTCATTTTTGAGAGACAGAAAGAGACAGAGCATGAGCGGGAAAGGGGCAGGGAGAGGGAGACACAGAATCTGAAACAGGCTCCAGGCTCTGAGCTGTCAGCGCAGAGCCCAGTGCGGGGCTCGAACTCACAAACTGAGATCATGACCTGAGCCAAAGTCGGAGGGCTCAACCGACTGAGCCACCCAGGTGCCCCGGATCTCCAGTACTTTTTAATTGTTATCCTGTTGTTCTTACTGATACTTTTTAATTATCAAATGTAATTAATCAAAGCTAATGATGGAAAATACATGGATTTCTACTATTTAAGCTCCTAAATTAAATCTGAAATTCATAGAACAAGAGCTCTTAATTATTCCTAAGAACAAGAAGAACCTGTACAGTTATCTGTAGACCTCCCTTAAGATAGAGTGTGCTGATGGTAGACTTTATTTTCTCAAGCCCACCAACAGAGACATAATGTTATAATCTCAAGAGCCATCTTTTTGGTGTGCTTAGGAATTAAAACATATATAGTCTGTGCCTACTGCCATAAAGTATTTATTGGTTTAAACCAGTGATTCTTTTTTTTTTAAGTTTATTTATTTGCTTCGAGAGAGAAAGACAGTGAGTGCACACATGCATGAGCGGGGGAGGGGCAGAGAGGAGGAGAAACAGAATCCCAGGTAGGCTCAGCACCATCAGCACAGAGCCAGTGTGCTGCATGAGCTCACAAACTGTGAGATCGTGACCTGAGCCAAGATCAAGAGTCAGATGCGTAACCAACTCTGCCACCCAGGTACCCCTAAGCCAATGATTCCTTGAGAGGGGTGGAACCAGGTAGGCAGAGAGGAATAATTGTAGAGGTGTATGTGATATACCTTGAAAAAAGCATATTTAATTTCCCATTGCTTATATAAAACTACAGAAAGTAGGACAAAATAACATTTTCTTGATTTTTTTTTTTTAATTTTTTTTTTCAACGTTTATTTATTTTTGGGACAGAGAGAGACAGAGCATGAACGGGGGAGGGGCAGAGAGAGAGGGAGACACAGAATCGGAAACAGGCTCCAGGCTCTGAGCCATCAGCCCAGAGCCCGACGCGGGGCTCGAACTCACGGACTGCGAGATCGTGACCTGGCTGAAGTCGGACGCCTAACCGACTGCGCCACCCAGGCGCCCCCTGATTTTTAAGAATATACCAAGCAGCACAGATTACTGAAGTTCCATATTACAGTGAATGATTTTTATATATGTAAAATGACTAGTAGTTTTGCTTATTTCAAATTAAGGAAGAATTTGGTACCATAGTTTTATGTGTATTTGAAACTCATGCAGCAAAACTTTTTTGTTTTCCTGCAGTTTGCGGTTAGCTTTATTGAATGAAGCAAAAGAAGTGCGGGCAGCAGGGCTGCGAGCTCTTCGATATCTCATCCAAGACTCCAGTATTCTGCAGAAGGTGCTAAAATTGAAAGTGGACTATTTAATAGCAAGGTAATTTTACGAGAGCTGTGTGTTTTTCTTTTTTTAATTATGTATGAAGTTTTAACATGCATATCATGAAGTGTACAGATTTTTAGTGTAAAACCTGATAATTTTTATAAATATATACAAACTAGTACCCCATTATCCTAAATAAGAGAATTATTTTCAGCATCCCAGTCAAGTTCCCTTTGTCTGCAACCAATACTAAACATTTTTCTGCTTTTTCTCATTGTAAACCAGTTTTCCCTGTTCTTGAGCATCATATATTGGAAAATTACATAGTTACTCTTTTCTTTCCTCAGTGTTACTTGTGAGATTTATCCAGGTTGGTTTTTATTTTAAAGGCTGTGTAATATTTCATGTTATGAATAGACTGTAGTTCATTTTTTCCATTCTATTGGTGATTTTCTGGGTTGTTACCAGTATTTGGCTACTTTGGGTAAAGCTGCCCTGAATATTTTTTTTTTTCTTTTTTGTTTGTTTTGTTTTTGAGAGAGAGAGAAAGCACATGCTTGCACGGGGGAGAGGCAGAGAGAGGGAGAGAGAGAATCCCAAACAGGTTCCGCAGGCTCCATGCTGTCAGCCCAGAGCCCCATGCAGGGCTTGATCCCAGGAACCGTGAGATCGGGACCTGAGGTGAAATCAAGAGTTGGGCATGTAACCTATTGAGCGCCTGAACATTCTTATAGGTGGACATATGCACTACTTTCTCTTAGGTATGTGTAGGAACTGCTGGATCATAGGTTTATGTCTAGTTAGCTTTCCTAAATACTGCCATTTTTCCATAGTGATTGTACTAATTTATATTCCTACCAATGATGTTGGAAAGTTCCAGTCTCTCAACATTTTCATCAGCACTTGCTTTTGGTTTTTACTTCTAGACTTTCTGCTGTAGAGTTCATTTTGAGTTTCCTTGTGGGTTTTGTTTTTTGGGGTTTTTTGTTTGTTTGTTTGTTTGTTTGTTTTTTTAGTTTATTTAGTTTTTTAGAGAGAAAGGCTGTCAGTGCAAAGCCTGATACAGAGCTCAAACTCCTGAACCATGAGATCATGACCTGAGCTGAAATCAAGAGTCAGACGCTTAACTAACTGAGCCACCCAGGCGCCCCAAATTTCCTTGTGGTTTTAGTTTGCATTTCCCTAATGAGGAATGATGTTAAGCACCTTTCATTTGTTTGTTGGCTATTTGGACATCCTTGTCTTTTGCTCATTTGTATATTGAATTGTCTGTCTGTCTCATTATATAGGAGTTCTTGATGTTCTGGATATGATTCCTTTCAGCAGGAGTATGTATTGACAGTATCTTCTCCAAGTCCGTCTGTTTTGCCTTTTGTCTCTTCCTAAATAATAGAATCTGACTTTATAGTTAATGTTCTTGTACTCTTAGAAGATACTATGCTATGTTTTCCCCAAAAGGTTTTATTCCTTTGTATGTTTAATTAGGCGTCAGGTCATGATTCATTTTTATGGATATGCAGTACATTTTAGCAGCATTTATTAAAGAGATTTTCTTCTCTTGTCTAGAGTAGTGACACTTCTGTTGTAAACCAGATAACTGATAGTTACGGATCTGTTTTTACATTGCCTAGTCTCTTTAGTCTGTCTGTTCTTGCCCCTGTTTCTCACTGTTTTAATGACTGCAGCTTGATATGTGTTAATATCTGTTGGTGTAAGTCCTCCAACTTTTCTTCAAGACTGTGTTGGCTATTTTATGTCCTGTATTTTCATATAAATTTTAGAACCAACTTGTCCATTTCCTTAAAACATTCTAGGATTTTAGTGGTAATTGCACTGAAGTTTTAGATTAATTTGGGGTGAATTGATATCTTAATATTGCATACTCTAAACTTTCATTTACTTGGAACTGTAATGTCTCTCAACAGTATTTTGTAGTTTTCTGTGCAGAGGTCTTGCACATATTTGTTATGTTTATTCTAAGGTACTTTTTAATGATAGTGTTAATGTAAGTTAAATTTTTTCTTTCTCATATTTTTTGCTGCTAATATATGAAAAATAATTGTGAGTTTTTGGGTTTTGGTTTGGATAGTCAACTTTTTTTTTTTTTTTTTAATTTTTTTTTTTCAATGTTTATTTATTTTTGGGACAGAGAGAGACAGAGCATGAACGGGGGAGGGGCAGAGAGAGAGGGAGACACAGAATCGGAAACTGGCTCCAGGCTCTGAGCCATCAGCCCAGAGCCCGACGCGGGGCTCGAACTCACGGACCGCGAGATCGTGACCTGGCTGAAGTCGGACGCTTAACCGACTGCGCCACCCAGGCGCCCCTGGATAGTCAACTTTATTTAGTGATCTTGCTAGATTCAGTTTTTCAATTCTAATTGTTGTCAAAATTATCTTACAGTTTCTATGTACGTAATCATTAATTGCAAATGGTGACTGTTTTATTTCTCCCTTTCTAAGTTTAGTATCTTTCTTTTTCTTGCCTAATTGCACTGACTAGAAATAGTGACAATGGACAACTTTATTTTGCTTCTGAACTCAGGTTGAAAGTATTCAGTATTTTGCCATTATTTGTGATACTTGCTGTAGGCTTTTCATGGACTTTTATATTCCTTGTTTGCATTCCTGAAGTAAACACCACATGTTCGTTGTGTGTTTTGTCCCTTTTAAATATTAACTGAATTTGGTTTGATAATATTTTGTGGAAGATTTTTGTAGTTAAGTTCATGAATGGTATTGGCTTATATTTTTCCATTCTTCTAATGTCTTGGTTTAGTTTTGGAACCAAGAAGTTGTTTTTTGTTTTTTGCTTTGTAAAACAACTAGGGAAGTGTTGCCCTATTTTTATGTTCCCTAGAAGACTTTATGTAAGATAGATACTGTTATTGTTGTTGGTTTTTTTCCCCCAGAATTTACCAGTGAATCTAGGCAGAGGGTTTTCTTTAAGTAGTTTTAAGATTACGGATTCAATTGCTTTAACACTTACAGTACTATTCAGATTTTCTCCTCCTTTTGCCAATCATTTATATATTTTGAACCATTCATATTTAGAATTGTTAAACCTTCACATTGGGCTAATACTTCTATAGTTATGAAATGTCCCTCTTTATTCCTAGGAGTACATCTTTTATGAGGGTTCATGTTACCTCATAGTAATATGGCTATCCTCACTTTGATTTAGGGTTTGCAAGATACATCATTTACCATCCTTTTACTTTCTGTTATTTTTGTCTTTACATTTAAATTTTCTCACCTGTAAACACCGTATAGGTTTTTTGTTTGTTTTTAAATCTAGTTTGATTGTCTTATCTTTGTCTTCTAATTGGAACATCTAGACTGTCTAGTGTATTTTAATATGCATGGTCTGTGTACTTTATGCAATGTAATTATATAAATATATATATTTATTTATTTATGCGTTTTTCTTGGTGTTAATTTTCTCATACATTTGAGTTTGTTTGCTATGTTGAGTTTGTCACACTGGTTTTTGTTTTTGTGTTCCTCCTTTTTGTTTCTTTTGCGATAGCGCACAATTTCTTTTCCTCTTCTACTAATATCTTGGTTATAAAGTCTTCGCTTAGCAGTTGCCCTAGAGATTACAACTCATATCCTTGATATTCAGGTTTAGCGTTTTATTACAACCAGAACAGTGCAGGAAACCTCTAATGGTTTATATCATCTCCCTTCTGCTCTTTGTATTACTGTTATAGTTTTTATTCCTACATATATTTGTAACCCTACAAAACCCTACTGTTTTAAACTGGAACTGTTGAGCTTTACCTACATTATTTACTCATTCTGATGTCATTTTTTCTTGTATTTGCACATTTTCATTCATCTTGCATCACTTCCTGTTTGATGAATTTCCTTTACTGTTTCTTGTAATGCAGGTCTTCTTGAGATGAATTCTCTCTCATCTTTTATTTGTCTGTAAATGTTTCTCTTTTTGCCTTCATATTTGAAGGCTATTTTTGTGACTGGTTCCTCTTTTCAATACTTTAAATAAGTTACTGTCTTCTGGATTTTTTTTTTAACTTGAACAGTAAGTAGTCTCTTGTTGATATTTTGTAAGTGATACATCTTTTTCTCTGGCTATTTAAAAGGTTTTCTTCTCTTCTGTTCTTTCTTCTCCCATATCTGGGAGAAGTGTTGGATCTGTTCACTGTGCCACAGGTTTCTGATGTCCTTACTGTATTTTCAGCTTCTGTTGTAAATCTCTGTGCTTTAGTGTGGTTACTTTCTACTCACCTGTTTTGTTTGTTTGTTTGTTTTTTAACTCTGTCCTGCTAGTAAATCAGTCACTTGAATTTTTAATTTCTGTTACTGTATTTCTATGATTTGTTTTACTCTTATTTAAAGATTCTAGGTCGCTGCTTTATTTCTCCATGTTTCCTTCTATTTACTTTGACCATATTTATCATAGGCATCTATAGCCTTCTTAGGACAACAACAATATGTGAATCACCAGTGTTCTATTTTGGTTGTAATTTTCTTTTCTTGGATTTTGGTGACTTGGCCTTTTGTTTTGTTTTAAAGCATACTTCATATTATTATATGATTGAATGTAAAAATTATGTATTCAGGATATCTGCCTTTGGATCATGCTGTTTTCCTCTTAAGACACTTGAGCTTTATTCTAGAATGTTGGCTTATCACACTGATTTTGTTAAAGTTTACTTTTAGCTTTGCCTTTGCTCTATGGAGTGGCTATATTTGGGATCTCAAGTAATAGTTGTAGATGTTTAGCAGAACCTCTTCACCTTGACCAGCCTTGAGTCCTACTATCTATTGTAGAGTATTATGCACCTGCTGAAATTTCTGCTTAATTCCTTAGCTTTGCAGCAGTAGCTTTTTGTTTGGTTTCTTGGATTTTTACCCTGCTTCCGCACAACATAGGAATTGATAGGTGCCTTGGAGAGGAGGTTGCATGAAGATTTGCATTCACTTTCCTATGTTTTCTTTCCTCTGGGATTTTTCCCCTTAAGTCACAGCCACATTGGCTGAACCAAAGTTCAACCTGTCACTCCAGTGTTGCAAGACTTTTGTTTTCTGCTAGGACTCTATTTCCCTAAAAGTGGGGATTGACACGTGCCTCTCGGGACAAAGCCTGGTTGGATGTGGAGCTTGTCCATCTCTTTTCAGAGATTATCATCCATTGCCCTTTTAACAGTTTAAAAGTATTTTAAAATACTTTTTTAAGGAAGTATTTTACTTAATCTTTATAGTTGTTTTTGGCTGGAGGGTTGGTGTGATTCAGCTACTTTGTTGTGGCCAGAAATGAGATTCTGTGTTTATTTACTTTTTAATAAAATTGCCTTAGATTTAATTGTATTCAGATAGAAGAAATGCTTTTTCAGTAGCAAACTATCTATATGTATTGATTAGAATAGTGAACTACCTAAACGTAAATAAAAATGAGTTATTCTGCTACATAAACCAATGACTCTTAAGAAATTGAGTAATTTAATAAATTTTACAGAGAAATGTTAGATAAGTGATATCTGATTGAGCATTAAGTTTTGAAGTGCACTTAGATATTAAATTATATTTGGAAAAATAGAATTCCTGTGGCTAGTATGTGACTTTTAACTTAGTCATAATATATAAAATGTAGGCTCTGGTTAAAAATCACATTTAAACTAAAACATAAGCTGGAAAAGTTTTTCCTTCACAGTTTTTATAAAATTGTGAATTTTATCAAAGGTAGATGAATAATCTTTTCAGTAGATTTCTGATACTTAGCTTTTTTATAAGTTCATTATTTCTCTATTGATGTACATAATTCTGTAAATTATTTACTATATTCTTCTTTTCTGGAGTTTTAAATGAAGTAGTTTTGAAATGCTCTATTATAACAAATATCACTAGAGAGATGTAAGTTAACTAAATATCTGCTGGTATTGAAAAATCACATGTGTTAAAATTTAAAATACCATATAACATTATGAAGATGGGTCTGATCTGGTGGTATTATACAAAAAACTGTTTACTAAGATTTTTTATCAATAATTAAATATTTTGTGTATTATTTAGGTGCATTGACATACAGCAGAGCAACGAGGTAGAGAGGACACAAGCACTTCGATTAGTCAGAAAGGTATGCTCTATGTCTGAGAGAAAAGGCAGAGTTTTGGTTTTCATGCTAAATATTTTACATTTTTAGATTTAGACTGTTTTATGAAATCTTTCTAGAAAAAAGGCTAAATTCTCATTAAACATTTTTGCTTGGTTAAACTTATATGAGGTAAATAGGCCTATTAAACCTAGAGGTAAGCATAAATATTTTGTGTGATTATGTGATCGGGTACAGCTAGCACAGTATTTTTTGATAAAATGTTCATTGTAAAGAATACATCAGTCCCCCCTTATTTGCAGTTTTGATTACCCGAGGTCAAGCTTGGTTTGCCTTCTGCCATATGGTCAGGAGGTCTGTGGTAGCCTAATGTTATGTCACAGTACCTAGAGCATCACCTCACACACGTCCTCACATAGGCATTTTATCATCTTACATCACCACAAGAAGGGGGAGTACAGTCCAATAAGATATTTTGAGAGAGAGACCACAGTCATAAATTTTATTACAATATATTGTTATAATTGTTCTATTTTATTGCTAGTTATTGTTGCTAATCTCTTGTGCCTAATTTATGATTTAAACTTCATCATAGTATGTAGGTACAGTAAAAAACAGTATACTTGACCCTTGAACAACACGGGTTTAAGCTTCGTGGGTTCACACACACACACACACACACACACACACACACAGACAATATATGTATACATATGGATTTTTTCGATAAATACAGTACAGAACTATAAATGCATTATCTTTTCCTTATGATTTTCTTAACAGTGTCTTTGCTCTAGCTTATGTTATTGTAAGAACACAGTATATAATACATATAACATACAAAATATGTGTTGACTGACTATGTAAGACTTCCAGTCAAAAGTAGGCTTTTAGTATAGTTTACTTATAAAATTCAGTACCATCTGTGGTTTCAGTCATCCCCTGGGGGTCTTGGAACATATCCCCCATGGATAAGGGGGTAGGGAGGAACTACTGTATTTCTTCCTGTAATAGACATGTAAATGAAATTACTGCTTTGATATGTTATTGGAGAAAGAGAATTACTTGTTCCCCACTCTGATTTTTGTTACTTGTATGCTTAGAATTAATACCATTTAAATGCATGTCACAACTAGTTACAAGCTGGTTGTTTTGGAGATGAATTTGGATACAATCCATAGGCAGTTACAATAAGCAGTTCAGACCATGTTACAGGATAAAAGGTCAAAATCTAAATTCTGCAATAATGTTAAGGATAATCTGTAACACTTCTAATAAAAGGTTTTCAAGGAATTTTTATTGTTATTTAATGTGATACCCTAATGGCAGAAGAACACCGTGAACTAAGAGTTTTAACTTGGTTAGAAATCAGCTTATGTAAGAATTTTTCATGTTTCATCCTAGGTACTATGTTTTATCCTAAACATTTATGAGACTCATGCAGTATATAGTTGTTTTAATGTAAAAACATCTAAAATTATTTCAGTTATTTTTAAAACATTAAAAATTTTAACCCTTCTCCTCTTTACCCACCTTTGAATTCAGTGCAACATAGAATTTGTACATTAACTAGATCTCCTCTTTCTCCTTTTTCTTCCAATTGTCCAGCTTGTAGTTAGTAATGGTACCCACAGGTGAGCATAGTAAGGAAGAAGTAAATGGATGAGTGTCTTAAAAAAAATTCACAATTCTAGTAAGAGTGATATTGAAGATAGATTACAATATTTTTGTTACAGGTGAACTATTGCATTGGGACTGTGATTTGACTCTTCAAATTTAAATTTAAAAATTAGATGTATGGATTTTACTTACTCATACAGTCTCTCCTTCTGCCATGATTTTGAGAATTCAAGAAAACCAAATTTGTTTCTGAAGAACAAAAATAACTTTGGTTATTTGAGTTGATATATGTCAATATTTGTCATACTAGGAATTATGCATGAGCAATTAAAATATATATTAGCATATTAAAAACGAGAAGCCCATCACATATAAACATTTTTATAAAAATAACCATATTTTCCAAAAAGAAACTTAGTGAACACAGTGGCATTACTTGAGATCTTTGAAAATCTCTTAAATGTTTGTCTTGCTAGAAGGTAGTAGCTAGATTGTCATATTTGCCTCTGCACTCAATCTGTTGTGATTTCACATTCTATGGAGCCTCTGGAAGCTTCAGTATATACTTGTGAGAGATGGAGAGTAAAAAAGACAAATAAGGTCTTTGTATTATTATGAAAATAGTTTTAACTTCACAGAATCTCTGAAAATATCCTAGAGACCTAGTTTTCTGGACCATTCTTTGGGAATTGCTGCTCTAAAAATTGCATTCAGAAGAAAAGACAATTCCAGGTAGATTCAAACAGTTAAATTCAGCTTCTCTGAATTATTCAGTAAATATTTTATTTCAGTTTTGTAAAAGGTTTTGGCACGTTACAATTTAGTTTATAAAACAGCCCAGTAAAAGTAAACATACCCTTTACAATTTAGTAAGGCTATAAGAAAAATACTATTTTCTTCTGTTCTGAAATAACAGAGTTATTTAAGGCAGATATCATTGGTGAATCCAAGAGCAGGAAAATTGCTTATACTTGGTGGTAGGAAGGCTCAGGCTCAGAGGAAGGTATACAGGCTCAGAGGAAGAATGATGGCTCAGGGGTCCTCCTTGGTTTAGCTAAAAGCAGATAGAGTTAAAAGGAAAATATACTTGCTGAGTGAATAGTGGCCAGTATTGGTTAGAGGAACTGTAATTTCCTTGGTAATTTTAACAACCAAAGTACGTATTTCTTTTTTTTGAGCAACATCTTGGCAACTGACTTAGTAGAAATTAATATTAACATTACAATGGCTAGGTCATTGTCGTTTTTTGTATGCATTTTAAAAGTTCAAAAATTTTCTGTATAAGTATTAATCTTCTTTATTTTTAAAGAAAAGCAAGAAACATTTGTTGTTTTAGGATACCTTGTTCCATGAATAATTAAGGAATATCCATGTTGTTTTTCCTTCTCTTTCACCTGTCTCATTCATTTGGAAGAATTTTTGTTTGCTGGTTCATTTTCAATGTCTCTTGATATTCCCCCCCAATCCAGGAAATCTTTCCTGGGTTTTGTCTCACTCATTTTCTATATAATTTTCCTGCTTTTCAGCTGTTCTTATTCTTTATCCAATTGAAATTCTACTCATTGCCTAATTGAAGCCGCAATGAAGCCATCAATTTTTTTCATGTATTATTTCTTTATTCATGTAATAAGAGATTAACGTATCACAGATTTTTTACAATTGAAAGGGATTCATTTAGGCAAATCACTTGCCCTTGATACACAGGATTATAAATCCAATAACATCTAGTACAGATTAATTATTCCCACTCCAGGGACCTGTTATTTTGAAATAGTTCATCTACCAAATAGTCTTTATTTATTAAACAGTAATTAACTACATAATTTATTTTCTTTCTGATTTCCAAACTGAAAATATGTCATCTATTTTCAGTATTGCAAATTTGGAATAGATTCCAAATCTATTTTCAGTATTCCAATTAAACTTTTCATTTAAAGTACGATTCATCCAAAAAGTTTTGTCACCAGATACATACTATTTGCATCATAATTCTTGAAATATTAAAGATCGATTATGGATTACTAACTTTGCCGTCTGCGTAGCAACAAGTGATGGCTAGAGACAGGGAGATTATTAGGCATCTTTGGCAGTAAAGTGAAAAAGAATGAGGGTCCAAATTAGAGTTTGGTGGGAGAAAGAGTATGCATAATGAGGTAAATTGGTGGAACATACCTTGGTGGTGATTATATGAGGGGAAGAGTCAGGAATGTTATAGTACAGCAGTGTGTTGACAACTGTTTACCACTGATTTCCTTCGTCTGGGTTCTGAAATGTGTAAAATACAGTGCCTACTCCACAGGAGCTTAGAATCTCAGAAACATTACATCCTGTCAGTTAACTGATTCATAGTCTGAACTATTAGGGAAAAAAAGCCAACATTTTTCCATAGTAATGATTATTAATATCTGTTGCATTAATTATTAGATCTACTAATCCTTTGAAATGTATCCATGAAGAAGAAGATTAAAATTGATGCTTGGATCTTATAAATATTCTATGGTTGTGAACACCTCAATCTGAACATAATAGGTTTTAAACATGTATTATGAAATAAATAACTTCTTTTTCTGATTCCTCCCTGTTCCAGATGATTACTGTGAATGCTTCCTTGTTTCCTAGCTCTGTGGCCAACTCATTAATAGCAGTTGGAAATGACGGACTTCAAGAAAGAGACAGAATGGTCCGAGCATGCATTGCCATTATCTGTGAACTAGGTCAGAATTGTCTTCAAGTAATACAAATGAGGCGTTTTAGAAAGTATATATATAAGAATGTAACATTTTTAAATGTGAACTGGGTCAGAATTTTTTTCAAGTAATACAAATGTAGTGTTTTATTATTTTTTTTTTAATTTTTTTTTTAACGTTTATTTATTTTTGAGACAGAGAGAGACAGAGCATGAATGGGGGAGGGTCAGAGAGAGGGAGACACAGAATCCGAAACAGGCTCCAGGCCCTGAGCTGTCAGCACAGAGCCCGACGCGGGGCTGGAACTCACGGACCGCAAGATCATGACCTGAGCCGAAGTCGGCCGCTTAACCGACTGAGCCACCCAGGCGCCCCAACAAATGTAGTGTTTTAGAAAGAATATAAGAATATGATATTCTTCAAATGCCTTTCATACATGAAATCTTAGTCATTGATACAAAGATATGAAAAATTTAGCTTATCGGATTTTAGGAATTGTCCAAATTCCAATAATTAGAATAAAATCCTTTAAAGTCTGGGTCTCAGACATTAGTTAACCACACTGTATCTTGATGTGAGTTAAAACAACAAACTCCATCATACATTAAAGAAGGAAGAAGAATCTAAATGCAGAAGCATTAAAGAGTTAAATGGGGGAAAAAACGGGGTAAAAAATGGATGAATATTTATCTGATCATTGTAAGGAAGAGGAGTCTTGAATTATCAAAAAAAATCAAACAGATTTCAGCAGCTATAGATTTGATTGTAAGGAGACAAGAAAACATGCAGTACTAGAAGAAAGAAAGAAATGGTACAGACATGATTGGCAAATAACTTACTCATATACAGATCAGTAGCAAAAATAAATAATTCTCAAAGAAATACATGGCTAATCAACATATTTAAAAAGTTCAGCCTCTGCTAGGAATTTACCCAAGGTATACAGGAGTACTGATGCATAGGGGCACTTGTACCCCAATGTTTATAGCACTCTCAACAATAGCCAAATTATGGAAAGAGCCTAAATGTCCATCAACTGATAAATGGATAAAGAAATTGTGGTTTATATACACAATGGAGTACTACAGGGCAATGAGAAAGAACGAAATATGGCCCTTTGTAGCAACGTGGATGGAACTGGAGAGTGTTATGCTAAGTGAAATAAGTCATACAGAGAAAGACAGATACCGTATGTTTTCACTCTTATGTGGATCCTGAGAAACTTAACAGAAACCCATGGGGGAGGGGAAGGAAAAAAAAAAAGAGGTTAGAGTGGGAGAGAGCCAAAGCATAAGAGACTCTTAAAAACTGAAAACAAACTGAGGGTTGATGGGGGGTGGGAGGGAGGGGAGGGTGGGTGATGGGTATTGAGGAGGGCACCTTTTGGGATGAGCACTGGGTATTGTATGGAAACCAATTTGACAATAAATTTCATATATTGAAAAAAAAAAGTTCAGCCTCACTTCAAACCAAAAAATACAGTTTTAAATGGTAAGATAATTTTTTTCCCCACCAAAATTAGAGCTGGTATAGGTTAACATTCACTCTTGGTGTAATAAATTAATGACAGAATTTAAACTAAATAAGAGAATCAGACCCTATTATTGAAGATTTAGAAATACGTTCACAATACCTGTGAATTTAAAGACAAAGTCAGGGGGCCCCTGGGTGGCTCAGTCAGTTAAGTGTTGGACTCTTGATTTTGGTTCAGGTCATCTCACGGTTGTGCGGTTGAGCTGAGCCTCGGGGGTGCTCAACAGGGGGCGTGGAGCCTGCTTAAGATTCTCTTTCTTACTCTGTGCCTCCCCCACTTGCACACACACTCTTTCAAAAAAACATAAAAGTAAGAAAAATACGACAGTCAGAAATTTAATTAAGGACTTTTTGTAAATTAAGTACTTTTTAAAAAAAGTCTATTTTAGGGGCGCCTGGGTGGCGCAGTCGGTTAAGCGTCCGACTTCAGCCAGGTCACGATCTCGTGGTCCGTGAGTTCGAGCCTCGCGTCGGGCTCTGGGCTGATGGCTCAGAGCCTGGAGCCTGTTTCCGATTCTGTGTCTCCCTCTCTCTCTGCCCCTCGCCCGTTCATGCTCTCTCTCTGTCCCAAAAATAAATAAACGTTGAAAAAAAATATATAAAAAAAAAATAAAAAAAGTCTATTTTAATTTTAAGAGAGAGTGTGTAACTGGGGGAGGGGCAGAGAGAGAGAGAGAGAAAGAGAGAGAGAGAATCCCAGGCAACTGCCAGCTCGGAGCTCAGTGCAGGGTTGATCCCATGAACCATGAGATCATGACCTGAGCTGAAATCGAGAGTCTGATGCTCAACTGCCTGAGCCACCCAGGCACTCCCTAATTAATGACATTTTGAAAATAATAAAAATTTGACATGTCAGTGTATGGGATGCTTGGAAAGCTATACTTAGAGTTAACTTACTGTAAGATGCTTTTATAATTAAGCAAAAAGCATTGAAAATGAGTACGTGAGCCCAAGAAATAGAAAAAGAAGGAAAGAAAATCAATTTCAAGGTAAGCAGGAGAAAAGCAACAATGAAGAGTCTTAATTAAAGAAAAAAATTATTTAAACAATCTATGTCAGGGGCGTCTGAGTGGCTCAGTCAATTAAGTGTCGGACTCTTGATTTTGGCTCAGGTCATGATCTCATGGATGGTGATATCTGAGCCCTGCCCCTCTATCTCTGCCCCTTCCCTGCTTGCGTGCACGTGCTCTTGCTCGCTCTCGCTCCCTCTCTCTCTCTCAAAGTAAATAAACATTAAAAAAATCTGTTAATTGGAAGAGAAACATACACAGGTACACAAACATATACACACTATTGTTTGAAAAACATAGAAACAAAAGATTAATATACAAATGAAGAAGAAAATAGGAGTTTTTTAATTATGAGATAATTTTTATGTATATTTGAAATGAATGGATTTCAATCAACTAAAAATAGAAAATAGTAGATCAAAAACCATAAAAGTACTTGATGAAATAATTGCCTCCAAAAAGACTCATTCAGGTAGTTTTGTCTTAAAAAAATTGTTTCAAGGAACAGAGAGAGTTCTTATATAGTATAATATAAATGAAAGTATTAAAATATGGAAACCTACCAATTTTTTAATGAAACTATCATTTTATATACATATACACATAGATACACGTATACACACACATACCTATACACATACATAAAGTAAAATAATTAGAAGCCTCCTTTGTTTACATTCTAAAATATTTATCTCAGATCAACATTCTATATTCTTTAAAAAAATTTCTTTTAATGTTTATTGTGAGAGAGCAAGCGCACGCGTGAGCAGGGGAAGCGTAGAAAGAAGAGACCCAGAATCTGAAGCAGGATCCAGGCTCTGAGCTGTCAGCACAGAGACCGATGCGGGGCTTGAACCCACAAGCTGTGAGATCATGACCTAAGCGAAGTCTGACGCTTAACCAACTGAGCCACCCAGGCACCCCAATATTCTGTATTATTTTTAATGGTGGATCTCTATAAATACTACAAACGTTAAATCCTAATTTGTATTGCTAAAAACTTTCAGCCAAGCTAGTAAGTTTAAATAATAAATGAAGTTTATGTGTTGGAAAGAAGATACTCTTTGTAGATGATATATCTGGAAAACTCAATCAGCTGAAAAACAGAACTTTAGTAATTCAATACAGTGGCAACATGTGACAGTATAGATTTGATAGATTTATTTTGTGTTTCTGCAATA
Organism: Prionailurus viverrinus; assembly: GCF_022837055.1. Lineage (NCBI taxonomy): Eukaryota > Metazoa > Chordata > Mammalia > Carnivora > Felidae > Prionailurus > Prionailurus viverrinus. The sequence goes on from NC_062561.1 coordinate 209,289,014, forward strand.
ATCAGTAAGTATAATAGAAAAAGATACTATTTCCAAAGTAGAAAAGAAAACTGTATATAATAAACTTAGTAAGAAATATGTAAGACTTGTGTGTGTGGGGGGGGGTTACTTTTGACTGTTGAATTTGTCCAATTGATTCTCAATAATATACAACTAACCTATATGGGTCGAAATGAGAACATTGGTTGTCTGTGTAGTGGAAGGGGTGGCGTTAGGGAACTTTCTAGGATGATGAAATTTGTGTATCTTGATTGGATGTTGGTAACGAGAATAAAAATTACTCAAAATTTGTTGAACTGTAGCATTAAGATCTGTGGATTTTACTATATGTAATTATGCCTCGATTTAGAAAAAATAGAAGAAACCTAATTCTAAAATTAAGCTAGAATAAACCGGAGAGATCCAACCATGTAAACATTTTTGAGAGACAATAAATGGAAGAGAATGTAAAGGTTTTCATTTCTAATTTATTTTTAAAAAAGCTATTAAGCTAAATTATTAAGAGAGAAAAAAGGAAAAAGAATTGAGTTGCAGACTCTGGTAAGTAGAAAATTTTAGTATATCAGAAGGATAAAAATCAGCCTGGGAAACATGCTGGGATAATTGATTAAACATTTGAAAAAAATTGAGCTATTAATGCAAAACTCAATTTCCTGACAGATTGAAAACTGAAATGGTGGTCAATGAACTCATTTAAAACACACATATGTACGCACATGATCAGAAAATGCCTGATCTTTTAAGGGAGCTGTTTCTGAGCTTAAAATCTGAAGTTAAATTGCAAAACAGATAAAAAGTTTGAAATTGGTTGAATAATTTCTTGCAATTGATATGGAAGAAGAACTATTCCAGTAAAATATGGACAAAGGACACAAAAAAAGCAATCCAGAGACGTTAAAAAAATTCAGGGTTTGGGGAGGTATATTCAGTGACTCTTATTATATATTACTCATGTTTTAAATGTCTTTGACTAGAAAGTTTTTCAAGTAAGAAAGGAAATTAAGTTTCAAAATAAAATCCCCGATTTATTACTTTTTATTATTTATCTCCTACGTAAATTTATTAAGTTTTTCTTTTTTATTTTAGCACTTCAGAATCCAGAGGTGGTGGCCCTTCGAGGTGGACTAAACACCATCTTGAAAAATGTGATCGATTGCCAATTAAGTCGAATAAATGAGGCCCTCATTACTACAATTTTGCACCTCCTTAATCATCCAAAGACCCGACAATATGTGCGAGCGGATGTAGAATTAGAGGTAGGAACTTTAATATCCTTTTCTAGTTTTAAGATATGACTTTAAGTACATACTTTGAAATTTTTAAGTTAACAGATGCAGCACAGCATTAATTACCAAACCTAAATTAATGAAGACTGGCTTATCCCCAGCAGTATTTTATAACTCATTCAGTTTGGACTGAATTGAAAATAGTCTTCTCAAGAATATTTCATCAACATGTAAAGTGAAGTTGTTTTTTTTTATTATCTGTGAAAACTTTATTAATCAAATTAGAGCACAAGTCAGGTTACATACACATTTGTTTAAGAGAACCATTTCTTTTTAAGAACTTTAGTACGTTGTGTGAATAACTCCTGCTTATTATATACTACTTATTTATTAACCCATGCTAAAATTCTCTGAACTTGGAAATACTTGTTAGCAACTCAAAGAAATAGAGTACGAATCTTTGTTTTTAAAATACTTTACAATTTAATATTTGGGTATGAAATTATGCAAGGTATAAAAGATGTATTCTGTCATGTATCTGTCTAAATTATTTTATGAAAGTTGTCTTAAATCTTGTAGTCTGGTTTTATTAGGGCTAGTAGAAATATTTGAGATTATAAAAGTGACAGCCTTTATAATTAACTAACATATTTAAGTACAATATTCTCCTTAGTTAAGTGATTTCAAATATGTTCATTATTAATGGGAGTCCAATGGGAATAAACTAGCACTTTTGATATGTTTAGCCTGTTTTTTTTTAATCAAGTAGAAAAACTATAATTTTAGCATTGGTGAGACAATTATAGTAAAGGAAGGTAATATAATAGGCCTGTTTATTATTCCTATGTAATTGTAAAGCAGATTAGCAAAGACTTAAGTGAAAAAAAAAAAACCCTCAAAAGAATATGGCAGACATTTAAGTACACTAGTGTCTTTGCTTGTATATACTTCTTTAAAACCACAAATGTTAGTTCTTTTTTCCTTTAACAAGATTTCCCCAGAATAGCATAGTAATTTGGAGCATAGACTTTGTACTATACAGATCTGGTTTTGATTTTTTTGCTCAGTGGCCTATTAGATTTATGACTTTGACTAAGTTATAAACCTTTCTTGGGCCCATTTTTGCTTAGGTAAAATGAAGGTCATGGTTTTCAACTCAAAAGATTTATTGTGAACAGTAAATACTATAATAATAATAGTAGTGGTAGTAACACCAGCCGACACTCATGTAATGCTTATAATGAGTTAGACAGTATTTCTGGGTACTTTATATATGTTGATTCTAATGTACATAAAATGTTTTATTTAATACCTAGCACATAGTAAATATTCAACGAATATTGGTTACCCTGGATATTATTCATCATCATTATATAGTGTGCCAAGAGAATATTGTCCTCACTTTTATTAATTGTATGTTACAAAATGTGATTCTGATTTGATACTTTGATTTCCATTTACTACATACAGAAGAACTGTTTTCATTGCTGCTGTCTCTATTGTTAGCCCCAAATCTTCCTCCTCTTAAAAATCCCTTTTTAAATTTACCCTGGCATTTATTTCTACTATCTGGGATACGTTTTAGCCTCAGACAGAAAAATGTATGGATTTAATATAATAGTGTTATCAGAATAGACAGTCTATCAGGGTTGTAAATTAATTGTAATTTTTTATAGTAAATTTTAAAAAATGTATTTTTTAAACTCCTACTTCAGAGTAGAATGGGATAGCTCATAGCATCTGTTATGGAAACTAGAAAAGCTGAATAATTAGGAAAGTCATATATTTAAAGCAGTATAGAGCTGTGTAAGCAGTAAAATTCTAGACAAGGAAGATTCTTTGAGAGTTGCCCTGAGCACCTAGAGGTGCCTTTGGGGCATTTGCAGATTTGGGGCCTAGGCTAACGGCTAAGAACATGACGTGGGCCTGGTAGAAGACCAGACTTACTTGGCAGTCATGCAGGTATGGAGTGACAAGCCTAGAAACAGGAAAATTCCTCAGACCACGTCTGATTTACCCCTTTAGACATTTGCTGAAACAAGACTGTGCAGGGCAAAGGCTGTGATGTCCAGTCCTGAGGAAAGCATGGTGGAATATGCTGCAGCTCCCAGTGCATGCAATTGCAGATGGCCTGTAGGAGGGGCCGTGGGCAAAAGTTGGAAGGCCTAAAAGTCGTGAATTTACACTGGTTATACGCAACTACTTTTTTTCTTGGGGCCACTTATTGATTAATATATAATTAGAAGCTGAAAATCCAGGTAGGCCTTTGCTGGGATCAGAAAACCAAAAGAGCTTTTGGCATTTGTGTGGTACTAAGGTGACAGAATTGGATCTTTCATAGCTGATTTCCTGTTCTTGACACTTCCCAAATTCTGAAGCCATTCTGGGTGGATAGCTAAAGATCTAAGTTCAAAACTTAGGAAATATGTAGAAAAGATCCCTAGTCTCTTATTGCTGAGGAGAGAAATAGTGGCTAAGCTCTGTTGAAAGCACCGGAAGATCATACTTCAGGAACATAGGAAAACCAAAGGTATACTTAGTCTCAGAATTACAAGGTAGTCTCAATTTAACTCGGTTGGTGATAAGGATAAGATGATCACCACCAGCCCCCATTAATCTACCTAACAGAGGAAAGGATAAACCACCTCTGGTTAGATAACATCGCTTAGACCTTTTATAATATTCACAATGCCTGACATTCACTTATTAATTTGAGTGTCATGCAAAAAGATACAACCATATGACTAAAAACCCAAAAGAGAAACATGCCCACAGGTGATCCAGATAGTGCAGGTAGAGGGAAAAGATTTTAAAACAACCATGAGTAATTTGTTCAGGAAAATGAAGGAAGAAAATAGATGAAATAATGGAGAATTTCACCAGATAATTGGAATATACAAATGAATTCAATGGATGTTCTCGTACTGAAAAATAGAATACCTGAAATTCTGAACTCAATGAAAAATTCATTTTGGACAAGAAGATATTATTAGTAGATTGGAGGAAAAGTCAATAAAAATATCCAGGGTAAAGCACAGAGCGGGGACAAGAAGGAAACGAACAGAACACAACAAAAGTGATAAAACAGAACTTTGTCTTTAGAGAAGAAAGAGAAAATGGGCAGAAGCAAATATCTAAAGAGACAGTGGCCAGAACTTTTGTTTCTAAAAGTGATAAAGCTTCATGTTCACAAAGCTTAGAAAACTCCAAATAAGGAAATACGAAGAAAACAACATGTATGCACATCATGGTAAGATTGTTGAAAACCAAGATAAATAAAAATCTTGAAAGCAGCTCCAGGGGGAAAAGAAAAAACAAAAAGACATCACTTTCAAAGGAACGTAATAGCTGATAGCTGATTCCCAACAGAAATCATGGAAACTAGGAGATGGTAAAATGGTATCTTTAGAATACCCAAAGAAAGAAACGCCAGCCTAACCCAAAGAAAATGTCTTTCAAAAACAAAGGGAAAATACAGATGTTTGAGGCTAAGAAAAATGAAGAAAAGACCAAAGAGAATGTAAAGAAACAGTACGCTTTCTTGGATTATTTGCCCTTATGTCTGGAAGACACTGTAACAGCCCAAGGGGAGAGGTACATGTGGGAGGAGCTGAGCTCTGTTGCCAACTAACTAGCACATTGTGAGTGAACCATCTTGAAACAGTCTTCAGGTGACTCTGGTTTTGACAGTATTTTGACTGCAGTCTTGTGAGGGACCCTAAACCATAACTGCATACCTGAGTCTCTAGTAGATTCCTGACTCACAGAAACCACATGAGATCATAAATATTTATTGTTTCAAAAATGAGACACACAAAGAATGAAAGAGTAAGGGGAGTCCTCAGAAGGAAAATGATCTAAGACAAATAAGGAAATGTTGGAAGGAATGATGCATGATAGAAAAGGCACAGAGGTGACTAAATATAAAAGAATACCGATTGGCAAAAGTCATTTTAATAATGTCTTATGTATTTTAAATTCTGTTTAATATTAAAAATTAGACCACAGTAATGCAGGAGGCACAATGGGAGGGATGGTAAACCTGATACAGTGGTTAAAAGTTTAAAATGAGTGAGTTTAGCAAGATGCTGAATACAAGAGCAATATACCAAAATAACTTGGATTTTTTTATACTAGCGTGAAAAGAAGAATGAATTTATAAAATAAAACCACTTAATAATGTTCAAAAAGAAGCAAAACTAAGTCATAGTTTTAAAAGTCAGGATAATAATCTGGGGGTAGGTAGTGACTGAGTCGAAAGAAGGAATAAGGAGACTTTAAGGATGCTAATGTTTTCTTCCTCTGGTGCCAGTTATAGGAATGTGCTTAGTTTGTGCTTAGTTACACCTCAATTTAAAAGTTAAAAAATTCGATTGGTACATGAAAAAAATCACTCAAGTATATTCCTTGATGATGAATTTGGAGAAATAAGTCTCTCAAATAGTATACCCAATCAAAGATATAGATAAGTGAAATTAACTTTAACTTATTACAGGAAGAATGCATTTTATGATAAGGACCATTTTTCTTCTTCTTTTTCTCCTTTATTTTTATTAGCGAATTTTAGCACCCTATACCGATTTTCACTACAGACATAGTCCAGATACAGCTGAAGGACAACTCAAGTAAGTACCACTGGTTCCTAATAACTTACAAGGAAGTGTGTTGCTGTTAAAGCTTTTAGATTTGCCTGATTGCTTGTAGAGCCAGAACATGTAAATTTAAATAAATTTCCTGTTTCATGGAGTTATGTTATAGTTCTCATAATATAATTAACTGTGGTTTAAAAAATTAAAAATAAGCTATGAGAAATTTAAAGACTTGGAATTAAGCTCTCAATGAAAAAAATATAAGATGGGCTGTGGTAGAAACCTAGATCTTTGTTTTTCTCTTGTATGTATTTTTAGCATAATTGCATTGAGAGGCTAAAAGAATGAAAAACGAAAGGGAATAGAATGAAGAGCTACCCTAACAAACTGAGTAAGCAGAAAGATATACTCTGTAGAATTTTGAAAGTAAAGTTAGTAAGGAAATAAAAGGAGAGAGAGAAAAGGTTGTTTTCTAGAAATAGGGTAATTTTCAGAGTTTTTTTTGGAGAGAAAAGCACATGTTCACTAGGTATTCTGAGATAACTGTAAATTGATTCAGGGAATCAGTGTATTATCAATGTATTAATGTATTATCTGTGAAGATTTTGCAGAGGGCATAATTACAATAAATATATTATGAAGTGTTTTTCTAGTAGAATTGTTGGATTGCAGACATAAATAAGCACTTACTTGATAGATAGTATACAACTTAAAATTCTTAAGTTTTAGAATATTACGAAACGGAGATTTTTTTTTTCATTTTTCTGAAATAGTGGTTTTAGATCTTTAATCACTTCTATCCCTGTGGACTCATCACACCCTAACATTTCATGATCTGAGCTAAGAAATCAAAAAAGATGTTCTCTAAGACTTCTCAAACCTTACTCCTTATGGATTGGGATTCTTTTAGCCCCTTTCTTGGCTTTTCCTTATGATACTTAGCATTGTCCTTCTTGATGGGAGAAATACACTTTCTATTGCTACATGACAAATTACTATGAATGTAACAGCTTAAAATAACATCAGTTTATTAACTCATAGCTCAGTAGGTCATAAGTCTGCACAACTCTTATCTGGGGATTCTGATGAAAAATCCATTTCCAAGCTCATTCAGGTTGTTGGCAGAACTCACTTCCTTGCTATTGTAAAACTGAGTTCTTGGTTTCCTTGCTGTCAGCTGGGCCTGCTCTCAGCTTCTGGAAGCCACTCTCTTTCTTTGGCACATGGCTCCCTCTGTCTTCAAACAGAAAAAAATTCCTGGAACCCTTTACTTTGAATCTCTCTGACTTTCTCTTCTACCACCAGCTGGCGAAAGCTCTCCAATTAGATCAAGCCTACCAGATGATCTGCCAGGCTGTATAACATAAATTAGTCACAACGTGGCAGTGATACCATATTCACAGTGTCGAGGGATTAAGGCATAGAATCTTCAGGGGTTGGAGGACGTTTTTAGAGTTCTGTCTACCAGGATGAATGAGAGATGAGCCTGGGTATTTTTTTAGAGTTGGAGAGGGAAAAGTACATTCCACCAAAATCCTTCCTTACCTGTTTGGTTCTACATATTCATTAAGTTCCTAGAGTATGGGTATTTCCTAGAGTATAGGTACATTATGGCCAGGAAACAAGGAAATGAGTGATTTTTTAAAAAAATGCTACAAATTTATTGAATATGTTAGAGAATGGATTACCAGGCAGTCACTATAGGTGTGTCATTCACATTTTTTTAAATGTTTGTTTGTTTGTTTGTTTGTTGAGAGAGAATGCATGAGCAGGGCCCCTCTCTCACTCGCTCTCCCTCTCTCTCTCTCTTCCTCTCGAGAGACAGAGATCCCAAGACAGAGATCCCCTAGAGAGACAGAGGATCCCAAGCAGGGTCTGCACTGTTAGATAAGCCTGACACTGAGCTCAAACTCAGGAACCCTGAGATCATGACCTAAGCTGAAACCAAGAGTCAGACACTTAACCAACAAAGCCATCCAGGCTCCCTTGTCACTAACATTTTTAAGAGAAGGAGCACCAGAAGCTTTATCCCATAGTTGTCCAGTTCTCATTCCTTTCACCACCTCATCTCCTCATTTCAGTTTCTGTTGCATTCTCATTTATTTGATGCTGCCAAGCTTAGGGTGGCTTATTTGTGTTTATTGTTAAGTGTTTCATTCCTCTTTTGTAGACTCTGATTACTCACCATTCTTTTAACTTGATTTTCTGTCTTTTTTTTTAATCCCCTCTGTTTTTGCTTTCTAAGTTCTCAATTTCTGTATTCTCAGACCTGTTTAAGGATTTTATTAGGAAAGAAAAAAGATAGCACAGAAAAAAACAGACACAGAATAGAGGTGGGGTTGAGGTGGCATAAATAGTGTAAGATTGCTATTAAGTATTGAAACTGGCCATAAGCCATACATGGAAAATATATAATGAATGTAAATAGTTATATTGCTTAATTAGCGGTCATGAACTATTGTATGGGAAAGAACAAGTGAGACAGTTTGGATATACAATTTTAAGAGAAGAAAGCAGCTGTTGATATTAATATCTAGTTTTTTAATAATATCAGTGCATAAATGGGTTGTTGGGCTTGCTTGTTAGAAATGTTCAGGGGCGCCTGGGTGGCGCAGTCGGTTAAGCGTCCGACTTCAGCCAGGTCACAATCTCGCGGTCCGTGAGTTCGAGCCCCGCGTCGGGCTCTGGGCTGATGGCTCAGAGCCTGGAGCCTGTTTCCGATTCTGTGTCTCCCTCTCTCTCTGCCCCTCCCCCGTTCATGCTCTGTCTCTCTCTGTCCCAAAAATAAATAAACGTTGAAAAAAAAAAATTAAAAAAAAAAAAAAAAAGAAATGTTCAAATAAATTTGGGCAAGAAGTTTCAAGTAAAGAGAATACACGTTGGGGCACCTGGCTGGCTCCATCGGAAGATCATGTGATTCTTGATCTTGGGGTCTTGAGTTCAAGCCCCACGTTAGGAGTAGAGGTTAAATAAATAAATACTTAAAGGATTACATGTGGCAAAAGTAAAAGGTAATTTTCTTTGCTAAGCCTTGTGACAGAGATACTTATTAAATAGGGTGTTGCTGCTTCTAGTGCTCAAAATTTTTTTTTTTTTTAACGTTTATTATTGAGAGACAGAGAGAGACAGAGTGTGATCAGGGGAGGGGAAGAGGGAGAGGAAAACAGGAATCTGAAGCAGGCTCCAGGCTCTGAGCTCTCAGCACAGAGCCCGATGCGGGCTTGAACTCACGAACCGCAAGATCATGATCTGAGCCGAAGTCGGACGCTTAACTGACTGAGCCACCCAGGCACCCCTCTAATGCTCAATTAAAGGTGTTAATGAGGTATCTAAGAATAGTTTTCAGAAAGAGTAGAAAAAGTCGAACTAAATTAAAAGTGGAATTTATAACTTATTTTAAACCAATATGTTGGGAATTTTAAATTGGGGTGGGAGTCAGTATATAATTGGGTAATTTTCTTTGAGGTAGATTTTTTTTTTTTAATGTGTTATTTTTTGTGTGAACATTTAAATGTTAATAATAGGTTTTTTTCTAATACAGTAGAAAAAATCACACTTTTTTATTTTAACATTTAATTTCTTGGGTCTCTGCTCCACTTTCAAACAGAGAAGACAGAGAAGCGAGGTTTCTAGCCAGTAAAATGGGAATCATAGCAACATTCCGGTCATGGGCAGGTAAGTTACTCTGCTGCTTTAACATCCAGTAAGAAAAACTTGATTATTTTTTCATATGTTAAATGACTATTGCGTCATCTGATTTAGATGTTAACCTAGTCTTAACTTTATACATTATTATTAGAGTCAGAGGGATTTGTACAAAATTATTAAAATGGTCTATTTGTAAGTCAGTGTGCTAATGATTACCAGAGCAATTAAAAAGTCTTCCTGTGGACATGAGCTTTCATTTGTTCTGGGTAAATACCCAAACAGAATTTCTGGGTCACAATGTGGATGCATGTTTAGTTTTTTTTGTAAGGAACTGACAGTCTTTTTCTCAGCATACTTACACCATTTTGTACCCCCATCGTCAGTGTATGAGAGTTCCAGTTGCTCTGCATCCTTGCCAGCATTTCGTGTTGTCTTTAATTTTAGCCGTTCTGATGGTATCTCATTGGGAATGTTATTTGGATTTCCCCAATGACTGAATATTGAATATTTTGTCTGTGTTTATTGGCTCTTCACATAACTTCCTTTGTGACATAATAATGTGCTTAAAATTGTTTGATTTAATTATTTCACTTAAAATTTTGATCTATAAAGATTAATTGAAGTCTGTCAGGTACAGCCTTTTGTGCATTCAATAAATTTTAGAATTAAACTTTTAAAAGACAAAAGCCAAGCAAGTTTTTCACTCCACTTTAGGTTAAGAAGGTATTATATAAGAAAGACGGAATGTTGTCTTACTCTCTCTGGTATTACTTTCTGAAAACCAGTCATCAGTAAACAGGAGTAGTAGACAGAGTCATGAACATTTTTGGGTATGAAACAAATAGAAGAAGGAATTTAAATGATAAAGTTACTAATAATCGCTAGTCAACAGGGAAATGTTACTTCTGATAACCAAATAATAGCACAGTTTTGGAAATTATTTGGAAAGATACTGCAGATTTTATATTATGAATACTATAGATTTTTTTTGAAATTCAAATCAGTAATTTCCCTTTTTATCCTTTGTAGGCATTATTAATTTATGCAAACCTGGAAACTCTGGGATCCAGTCTCTAATTGGAGTACTTTGTATACCAAATATGGAAATAAGGGTAGGTAAAAGTTACTCTAATTGTTTTATTCCTAGGCTTTTAACAGAGGAGATTATTTGTTCAAAAAAAAAAAAAATATGTTTCAGGTGTTGCCTTTTCCTTATTCTATATCATAGGTCATTTAAAAAAACACATGAATAGGGGTCCCTGGGTGGCTCAGTTAAACGTCCAACTTCAGCTCAGGTCATGATCTCATGGTTCTTGAGTTCTAACCCGTGTTGGGCTTTGTGCTGACAGCTCGGAGCCTGGAGCCTGCTTCAGATTCTATGACTCCCTCTGTGTCTCTGCCCCTCCTCTGTTAATGCTCTGTCTCTCTTTCCAAAAATGAATAAACATTAAAAAATTTTTTTAAACAAATACATGAATAAATGTATACTGCTTAGTTGAATCCTAAGGATGATGTGAAAAATTTGAAATACTGATGTTGTTAGGAACTGTGGCTGTATTAAAAACTGGATTAAAATATGAAATCAATTGTACTTTATTCATTAAAAAATGCAAACAATGTGGAAGGGCATTCTCATAAAAGGTTCAAGCAGTACAGAAATATATTTAGTAAAAACTAAATACAGTATTTATGTATCTTATGCCTTCTAACTTATGTTTTCATAATGTGTATGAGTGGCGGTTTTGATTAAAATTAGTTTAATATTTATATGCTTATTAGATATATTCCTAAATTATTAATGCATAAGAATTTATATTAAACAGCTGAAACAAATTGAAATTGGAGGAAAAAAATTCTTTGGTGGTTCTTCCTTCTCCACTTAAATGTTTTTGTTTTAATTGTGTTCAAAAGAATAAATTTGCCCTTTTCTTGTTTTTCTTTGTTTGAACCAAACCTGGAGTTTAAAAATATTAGAAAATATTAGCCAATGGTGCCTTGCTTAATGTGAAGTGAAAAGCATTTAGAACGGAAGTGGAAGGATGTGATTGTAGATGGAAAGACCTATAAGCAGGGAGCTAAAGGTTAGGGCAATTCATTTGACTGCTTACTTAGCAGATGGTGAAAGAACATGGTTTTGGGAGTCTGGCCAACTCAGATTTGACTCCTGATTTTAGTATTGATAGCTCCATGACCTTGGGTAAATTACTTTTAACCTGTAAATCTATTTCTCCATATCTACTACAATGGGGATAATAAAAGATTTATTGGAAAGATTAAATCGTGTATATAGTAAGTATGCTGTAGTTATCTCTTGTGTAATACAGGCCTGATATGGTAATTTTCTAACATACAGTAGTTTTGTCTTTATCAGTATTTTATTCTGTGAATAGGACATTTAAAAAAATCTTTTTTCAATTTTTTAGTTTCTTAATTTAAATGATTCATTCCATAAAAATAAATGGACTGTATTTATTTGCACTTGTAGCGAGGTCTGCTTGAAGTACTCTATGATATATTTCGTCTTCCTCTACCTGTTGTGACTGAAGAATTCATAGAAGCGCTGCTTAGTGTAGGTAAGTATCAAAGTACATTTGTATCTGTTCCTATATTGTAATTTTTTAAATGGTTTATCTGATAGAGGCAGAGTCCTTTAAAAGCAAAATAGTGAACTAAATATTAAATATCATCTTCTTATTGCATCATCATGGAATTGATATGAAAATAAAATGTCAAATAAATTTCTAAAAATAAGAAATCAAAAATTTTTTCTCATGACCCTAGCTGTTGCATATGAACAGTGAAATTAACAGAAAGATGGACAAATTTGAAAGGAAGATAGGAGATAAGAAACTGATGTAATTCTCAGATTAGATTATCTCATTCTCATTTCATTTTAGCTAAATGACTCCTAAGTCCCAAAATGAAAGAAGTTTAGATCTGTGTACATCAAGAAATCAGTTTTTTCTGTATGCCTTTTCAGTCTATTTATTTAACTAACATTTTAAAACATTATTTATAGCCTGACTAGCTGATGGTTAACTGATACGTTTTAGTGATTTTTTTCATTTTTTTCTAACCACCTGGTTTTAACTATTTAGATCCAGGCAGATTCCAAGACAGTTGGAGGCTTTCAGATGGCTTTGTAGCAGCCGAGGCAAAAACTATTCTTCCTCATCGTGCCAGATCCAGGTAGAATTTTGAGAAATAGTTCAAATTTATTAGTTACTGTTTTTATGTTCAATTATGTAATATATTGAACAGTATTTAAACTGTTTCTGTGCTGTGTTTATTTCTAGGCCAGACCTCATGGATAATTACTTGGCGCTGATACTCTCTGCATTTATTCGTAATGGACTTCTAGAGGCAAGACTTAATAAACCTTAACTTTATTTTATTTTTTAAAATTTTCTCTGACAGAGTTCTTTCAGAGCAACAGGCATATATGATGCATACATTTCTTCCTAGATACTATTTTGCAACTATAATATTTTCTTTCTTATTTTCAAAGGGCTTGGTTGAAGTGATAACAAACAGTGATGACCATATCTCAGTTAGAGCTACCATCCTCTTAGGAGAGCTTCTACATATGGTAAGTTCACAACTCCTGATTATGTTTCATACCATTTACTGTTTTAATTTATAAAAAGGTTATTTTAATAATGTTACTTTGTAGTACCTCAAAAAGTAAAGTTCATTTTTTATTTGTCTTTACATTGCAAAGAGCCTTGATGCCTTGTATTTATCTATACATGTGTGTGTGTGTGTGTGTGTGTGTGTATTTATGTATAGGCTAGTTTTATAAATGGAACAAATGTAAAAATTAAAAAGTACTGAATATTGGGACGCCTGGGTGGCTCAGTCTGTTGAGCGTCCGACTTCGGCTCAGGTCATGATCTCACAGTCTGTGACTTCGAGCCCCGCATCGTGCTCTGTGCTGACAGCTTGGAGCCTGGAGCCTATTTCAGATTCTGTGTCTCCCTCTCTTTCTGCCCCTCCCCTGCTCATGTTCTGTCTCTGTCTCAAAAATAAATAAAAAACATTAAAAATTAAAAAAATGTTAATAAGTACTGAATATTGATTTTTATACTCACTTTTGATACTGACATTTTGAGTCCTATAAATCTTAATGTATCTCAGAAAGATATTCTGCCTAATAAGCAAGAAATTACAAAACTAGATATTTTTATCAGGTAGCAGTAGAAATAATATGGCAATCAGTGCCTGAATTTTATTCATTATATTTTTAAAATATTTCTTGTGTCGAGTTAGCCTAACATGAAGCATATACAGTGTGCTCTTAGCTTTGGGAGTAGATTCCCATGATTCATCGCTTACGTTCGACACCCGTGCTCATCCTAACAAGTACCCTCCTCCATGCCCATTACCCATTTTCCCCACACTCGCCTCTCGCTCCATCAACCCTCAGTTCTCTGTATTTAAGAGTCTCTTATGATTTGCCTCCCTCTCTGTTTGTAACAATTTTTTTCCCTTCCCTTCTCTCATGGTCTTCCGTCAAGTTTCTCAGATTCCACATATGAGTGAAAACATATGATATCTTTCTTTCTCTGACTTATTTCACTTAGCATAATACCCTCCAGTTCCATCCACATTGTTGCAAATAGTGCCTCAATTTTAGAAAACTTTGTGAAAATTTTCTAAATAGAACTCCCTTGTTTGAACACATTTTTCTCTGCACACTTGTGGGTTGAGGTTTAGAGGGTGAGAATCCTTTTTTTTTTTCTTTGCCTTGATTTTTGTGACCTCAGTAACTTCTGGAAAAAAGGAGCTAATAAAGTGATCTGACCATTCTCTAGTCCCAGCAAATCAAGGAATGGGAGAACTGATTGTTTGCAAGATAGAAATTCCTGTTTCTAGGTCACCTATTTGTTAATAGAATGCTAAATAAAAGGAACCACTTTCAATTCATTAAGGAAGAAGTAACCCTGTGGCAGATCTTTTAAAATTATGTTATGGTTTTCTCTTATTGGCAGAATACTTTTTATTTCTGTTGTTTCAGTCCTCCCCCACCCCTAGTGTTTTGTATTTTTTTTTTCCACATAGCAGCTGGGCTCTATGAGTGAGATAAAGAGAATTAAACAGAGTTTAAGAACTGTCTTGTTGGGGCGCCTGGGTGGCTCAGTCGGTTAAGCGGCCGACTTCGGCTCAGGTCATGATCTTGCAGTCCGTGAGTTCGAGCCCCGCATCGGGCTCTGTATTGACAGCTCAGAGCCTGGACCCTGTTTCAGATTCTGTGTCTCCCTCTCTCTGACCCTCCCCTGTTCATGCTCTGTCTCTCCCTGTCTCAAAAATAAATAAAACGTTAAAAAAAAAAAAAAAAAAAAAAAAAAAAAGAACTGTCTTGTTTATCAGGGAGTTGTTCAGCCGTGTGCTGCATTCTCATTCAGCCTATCCATGGAGGAATTAAGTAATATTACAGGTTTCTCAGATCTGATTTTTATTTTAATTCTTAGTATATCATTTTCTATAAGGTTATCAATATCTAGAATTAGTTGCTTTTATTTTTTTTTTTAATTTTTTTTTTCAACATTTATTTATTTTTGGGACAGAGAGAGACAGAGCATGAACGGGGGAGGGGCAGAGAGAGAGGGAGACACAGAATCGGAAACAGGCTCCAGGCTCTGAGCCATCAGCGCAGAGCCTGATGCGGGGCTCGAACTCACGGACCGCGAGATCGTGACCTGGCTGAAGTCGGATGCTTAACCGACTGCGCCACCCAGGCGCCCCTAGAATTAGTTGCTTTTAAATGAAGGATTTTTTAAAAATAAATTTCATCTGTTCCTTTTCTCCCTGACCAGAGTTCTATGATTCCCTTGAAATATAAAAGCTGGTCATTTTAAGTATATTGGTGTTAGTTCATTGTTTATTATCTTTCTTGATTGATAGAAAGCAAATTGAGTGGTGGGTTTTGTTTAGAAAGCAGGATTAATTATAGCACTGGATCTAAATTTTGATATGTAATCCTTTTAAATCATTTAAGAATTGAATTTAATTGATTACTGCTTAAAAATTATAAAGTTATAATGTAGGATCTATAAAATTTGGAGTTTTATTAATGTGAGTCTGTATCTTTATTCTGTCTCATCCTTGTTGAAAGTAGATAAGATAAAAAATTATAAATAAGTGTACTGGAAAGTCATTAAGTTAATTTCATGAGTAAAGCCTTTAGTATTTTATATATGGATATTCTAGAATAAAATATTTCTACTTATCAACTCTTAAAAAATGTTATGTTTCATCTTAGGCAAATACAATTCTTCCTCATTCACATAGCCATCATTTGCACTGCCTGCCAACCCTAATGAATATGGCCGCATCTTTTGATATCCCCAAGGAAAAGAGACTGTAAGTATCAGAGCTCTGTAGCAAAGATTGTGTCTGATATTAATACCCACTTAGATGACCTTCTCTTCTTTTTAAAATTTTTTAGGTTTTTTTAAATTGTTTTTTTAGGGAAGCCTCATAGGTAAAGGAAAATTAATAGTATTATTTAATAATTTGTATTTTAGGCTACCAAGTATTATAGCTTAGTAAAATCAGGTTTTTCTAGCATATTTCTGGACAAGGACATCCATCTACTTCATCATTAAAATTGTTGGCTGAGAATTTTTTTGACTGTTTTATGTTTTCAGCAGCAATTCAGGCTCTTTTTTTAATGTCTAAAATATTTCAAGTTAACAAAGCACAAATATTAACAATGTATTCTTTTATGTGTGTAATTAAAAATGTTGGAATTTAGTAACTCATACTGTAGGCATTGAAGTAAACTAAACTCTTAATACTGAAGTAGATACTACAAACAGAATTTTTAACCAAGAGTATGGTAATACAGCTGTAGCTCTGGTGGAATTTCAGTGCTAATAATAACATATAATTTAAAAGGTAAAGATGAAGAAGCTTGATTGGAAAGTGCTAGTAGGAATCTTTTCATTTAGTTAAGATTATGTCTAAGCAGGGGGGTTTTTTCTTTTTTTTTTTTATTCTGCCTATTATCAGAGAAATCTATATATTTGGACTTTTTTTGGTAACGTTAGTAAAATGCAGTTCATTAGCTATTCAGAACTATGAATTTTTATTAAGTTACACATTTCTTCAAAGTTAGCTTTTGGGTGCCTGGGTGGCTCAGTTGTTAGGCATCTGACTTTGGCTCAGGTCATGATCTCATAGTTGGTGAGTTTGAGCCCCACATCAGGTGAGCTCGAGCCCTGCATTGGGTAACACATGAGCCCTGCTTCGGGTGAGCACAAACCCCGCTTCGGGCTCAGCTCGTGCCCTGCTTTGGGTAAAACACAAGCCCTGGGTAAGCCCTGCTTCTCTCTCTCTCTCTCTCTCTCTCTCTCTCTCTCTCTGCCCCTTGCTCATTTGTACTCTCTCTGTCTCTCAAAAAAAAAAAAAAAGTTTTTTAAATTCAAAAGTACGTATATGGGCCTCACTATAAATAAATAATGTATTTACTTATTAATTTTAATTTTACCTATGAATATACTATTACTTAGTAGACTGAAGATCCCTAAAAGCCATAGGGATCATCTGTCTCAATTCTAACTCTAGGCTTCCATTAGTACTGATAGCTTTCAACTTTTTTCTTTGTTAAATGTATTAATGTAAACAATCTCTACATCCAATGTGGGGTTTCAACTCATGACCCTGAGATCAAGAGCGGTATGCTGTACTGACTGAGCCAGCCAGGGCTCCCCTTTCAGTTTTTATTTTAGTAGTTAATATGATGGAAAAATGTATTTCCCAAAGCCTGGTAGACCTAAACTTTCTGGGTTAGATTATGGCCATGAATTTTAGGGTTTATGAAGAATTCAAATTTACCTTCAAAATTTCAGTAATAACAGTCTTATAATGGCTTTTGTTTTTGTTTTTCTTAGCTCAGCAAGCTCTCTTTACTTCTAAATACTTGCTAATCTGAACACATCTCAAGGTTTTTAAATTTTAAATCTGATTTGTATTTACCAGAACTTCTGTAGTTGAGACTTGATTGCCACCAGATTCTTGAGAACTGTGCTTTTATGTACCACAAACAAGGAATTAAAAACAATATGTGAAAGGATACCATTTACAGTTGTATATCAATGGGGGAAGTAGAGACTGTACAGGTTGATACTGGAATCATCGATTATCCACAGGGAGTAGAAATGAAATATTCCAGTGTCATACCATAAATAAAAATCAGTTTCAGATGTATTAAGGATTTAAATGTGATAAGAGAGTTTTTTAAACTTTTATAAGAAAATAGAGAACACTAGATTTCAGACTTTGTAGTTCTTAAAACCAATAATATAAAAAGTGCCCACCGCCACAGGAAAAATGGTTAGTAAATACATATTTAGTTGGCTCTAAATAATTTGTGTTTCTTCATACAAATCAGCAGTGTTCTTGATACTTTTTTCTTTGTGGTTCCAAATTTGATTAAATGATTTACTTTTTAGTAACAATCTCTGGCCTTGAATTTATGTATTTTACTGGAGTAATTTACCAGATTGATCTCTTTAAAATTATGCTAGCTTTGGGGCACCTGGGTGGCTTAGTCAGTTGAGCATCTGACTCTTGATTTCAGCTCAGGTCATGATCCCAGGGCTGTGGGATTGAGCCGTGCAACGGGCTGTGCGCTGGGCATGGAGCCTGCTTAAGAACCTCTCTCTCTCTCTCTCTCTCTCTCTCTCTCTCTCTCTCTCTCTCTCAGTAGATAGATAGCATAATGCTAACTTTGCTACAAAACTAATTCAGTTTTTTTTCATTAGGCGAGCCAGTGCAGCCTTGAACTGTTTAAAACGCTTCCATGAAATGAAGAAACGAGGACCTAAGCCTTACAGCCTCCATTTAGATCACATTATTCAGAAAGCAATTGCAACACACCAGAAACGGGATCAGTATCTCCGAGTCCAGAAAGATATATTTGTTCTTAAGGTACTGACATGAAATACCGCAGGTTTTAACTTAGTTTCCTAATTTTTTAGCCGATGGATTTTAATGTGCATATACTTGCTTGAGTTTGCAGTTTTATTCATGCTTATGGATCTTCAAATGGCATTTCAGTTTTATAATGACCAGGTAGTTTAGAGCTATGTTTTTATAACTTTTTAAAGTTAAAAAGCCTTCACAATTCATCCTTAAATGAAAAATCTTTCTTTTTATTTTTAAAATTTGAACTTAGTCTTCTCAATGTGAAGATAATTTGCTTTAATTTTCCTTATTACTTTCTGATGGCCTTAGGATACAGAGGAAGCTCTTTTAATGAACCTTAGAGATAGCCAAGTCCTTCAACATAAAGAGAATCTTGAATGGAATTGGAATCTTATAGGGACCATTCTTAAGGTATGGCAGGATACTTCTTGGTCATGGCTTGATTGGCTTCATTTTATTATTCATTGTAATTCATCACAATTAAATGTTTGGGAATTGATAAATACATATATGATATAACATATTATGTTTTTCTAGTGGCCAAATGTAAATCTAAGAAACTATAAAGATGAACAGTTGCACAGGTATGTAACAACTGTTTTGCATTTAAATCGAAAGAACTTAGATTTGAATTATATTATGCCTAATACCCATGAAAAGTAATAATTGGTATTTTAAAGATACATACATACATTTTAGTGGTTGGTATTTAGTAGGTACATGTATACATTTTTGAGTTTTAGTCTTATAACCCAAAATCATCAGCTAATTCTTTTTGTAGTTTTTTATACTTTGGTTTTAGTTTTAGAACACTTGATGTACTTCAGATAAAATTTTCTCAGATTGGGGTAGTATCAACCATATGGTAATCTTAACCCTAATGTGTGAGGATGACATAATAAGGACATAGTGTTTCCCTCTCAAAATGATGGCCATTTTTACTGTTCTGCTGCTACGTGCATTTGCATCTGGCTTTGGAGGGTTATTCATATGTCCTCCTTTTTACATTCCCCTTAACCAAGTTGATGCTTTCCACACTTTTTATAAAACAAGCTAATGTTCGTGGCATATGCAGTACTTAAGCTTTGTGCTGCGTTCTAGTACCGTGTGCATTTGTGTTATCCTGAGTTTAGACTGATCAACCACCAGTACTGATCTCATTTAATAAAATGGCCTTCATGTATTTGAAAAGTTCATGTCCTTAATTATTATTTGGTTGTATTCATCTACTCATAATGCTTAACTTAATATCTATATGTGGAATATATATGAAACATATAAACTTACACTGGAATAAAGAAGCATAGCACTAACTTCTCATACTGCTTGAGAACAAAGATGAAGTCTCATTCAACTTTGTTTCTCCAAATCCTGAGTTTGGCACCTTTATTGGACTGAATTGTAGTGCATGAAATTATATTGAACTAAGTTAAATGGAAGCTTAGACCATAATGTTGAAAGTTATAAAGCTGAAAGATCACTAATTGTATTCATTGCTTTATAAATTAAGTTGCCTGAATTTTACCTGCAACTTTTATGCTTGACCTTTTGTCTAATTGTGAAAAACTGACAGAATTGTAGTATGATACATTTTGCTTACAATTATCTAGTGTAAGATTATTTTATAGAGTCATGGAACAGAGATCGTCACAAAATACAGAAGAAAGCTTATATTCAGGTGGCTTCTTCATATATATCTAGCCTTATCTTCTAGCTAGTTATGTTATATCTGCATTTTTCCGGCTAGCATCTTTGCTGTCTACTATATCTTTCAGGCATCTCACCCTAAAATTATTTCACAAACTGTTCTTGATAACTAAGGTGTTTTTTTGGTTGGTTTTTGTTTTTTTATTGGTGTGTGTGTGTGTGTGCGCACATGCGTGTGTGTAATGTACCAAATATGTTTGTTCCTTGCCATTTACTATAGTGGTTTAAACACAAAACATATTCAAAATCTTGTATGATAAGCTATGACTAAGTAATTGTTTGGCTTCTTACTTTGTTGCTAATTTTATTTTGGTCTTAGGTTTGTGCGAAGACTACTTTACTTCTACAAGCCCAGCAGTAAATTATATGCCAACCTGGATCTGGATTTTGCCAAGTCTAAGCAGCTCACAGTTGTGGGTTGTCAATTTACAGAATTTCTTCTTGAGTCCGAAGAGGTAATGAGCATTTTGAATATTATCCTGGGCAAATGTTTTTCATTGAATTAACCCTCTTCCTTTTTTTTCTGAGTATGCATAAGTTGTGTTTAGTAGCATACAGAATGAGCCCAGACCTAGATTTGAATCCTGACTTTGCCACTAGCTAGTTATATGACTTTGGACGAGGTATGTGCCTTCTAGAAAACCTGTTTTCTTCCTTGTTAAGTGGAAGATAATATCATCTTCATCTTCATACAGCATTGTGAAATGAAGAAGTACTCAGTGATTGGTATCTGTTGTTAGTAACTTCATCATTATCTCTAAATTTTTTGGACTTGATTACATTTAATTTTTCTAATTATATGCAAAAGTGCTTTTCTAATAATAACACAATGTATTTTCTTTTAGGATGGGCAAGGATACTTAGAAGATCTAGTAAAGGATATTGTTCAGTGGCTCAATGCCTCGTCTGGAATGAAACCTGAACGAAGTCTTCAGAATAATGGTTTATTGACTACCCTTAGTCAACACTACTTTTTATTTATTGGAACACTTTCTTGCCACCCTCATGGAGTCAAAATGCTGGAAAAATGCAGCGTATTTCAGTGGTGAATATCCCTAGTTCTGTTTCAAAATATACCTGAACTTTATTTTTAATGTACTCAGAAATGGTATGCTTTTTATTCTGTGTACATGTATTTAGTAAGTTTTACTAAAATACAAAAAAAAAAAAAGAGTTATCTTGCTGCTTTGTTATTCCTTTTTATGTGATATTTATCATTAAATGCTTTTTTGTAGAAATGCTTATTTATATTTTCATCTTTTTTTTTTTTTTTTTTTAAGTCTCCTTAACCTCTGTTCCTTGAAAAATCAAGATCACTTGCTGAAACTGACTGTTTCTAGCTTGGATTATAGCAGAGATGGATTGGCAAGAGTCATCCTTTCCAAAATCCTTACTGCAGCTACTGATGTGAGTGTAACACAGGCAATAAAACTATATTTTTATAATCAATTAATTCAATAACTCATAAATTTTAGCCAAGCAGAATTAATTATTAATTCTAAGAATATGGGATGGAATTTGAGTTTACTTTAAAATAGTAGTTCCTTCAAGGAACTATGTGTAGTACCCATTTTTTTTCTATAAAGGGGAAGAAGCAGCTAGATTGAGACAAAAGTATTTGATTTACTAGTCTAAAAAAATATATCAAGGACTAGACCATCAATTCCAATTTTCCTGCCATTTTCAAGTAGCAAAACTGCCAAACAAAGCCCAAATTGACGATCCATGGTTTGTTTTTTTTTTTTAATTTATTTTTTTATTTTCATTTATCTTTGTAGGCCTGTAGGCTGTATGCAACAAAACATTTAAGAGTATTATTGAGAGCTAATGTTGAATTCTTCAATAACTGGGGAATTGAATTACTGGTGACCCAGCTACACGATAAAAACAAAACAATTTCTTCTGAAGCTCTTGATATTCTGGATGAAGCATGTGAAGACAAGGTGAAGGTTCATTATTTTATAATAGAATACTTAGACATGAATTTTTATTCAATTATTTTAAATTAATTTTAATTATTAAAGTATTCCATTTTAGTAGAAAATTATGTAAATTATAATGTACTTAACACAGGCGTTTTGGAAATGGAGAATTTACCGTCTTTTGCAATTGTTAATTTGCCTAATACTTCTTTTAGGCCAATCTTCATGCTCTTATTCAGATGAAGCCAGCTTTATCTCACCTTGGGGACAAGGGTTTGCTTCTCCTCCTGAGGTAAATATTAAGTAAATTTTTCTTATAGTTGTGTTTTTGTTGTATTCTCTCTAGCGGTATATTTTAAAGCTCAGTTCAAATCCAAACAGGAAGCACTCTAAAGAGTTTAGTATTAACTACTGAAAGAGGTCTATTTTAGAATCTTAGACATCCTTTAATACTGAAACTCTGTCTTTTCATTGTTTTCCTTAATGTTTCTTTTACATTTCTGTGTCTTCTCATGATTTTCATGACATTTTCTTTACTGTGATTGGATTCATATGTTTTACCAAGATTATGAAAATTTATTTTTATTTGAAATTATAGTATAGTTGACCTTTTACTTTCAGGAAGGAGCTATTCCTAAAGTCTTTTATCTTCTTAAATATAGTATTGTTTAAGATATCTTAGCTCCTTTAAACACTTGTAGTAAGACTTTGTGTTAAACTATTGCTTGTTTTAATTTACAGATTTCTTTCCATTCCAAAAGGATTTTCCTATCTGAATGAAAGGGGTTATGTAGCAAAACAGTTGGAAAAATGGCACAAGGTAACTCTCTGTTGAATAAGCTTTAATTGGTATGTTTTTATACTAGGAAATAGATTTATGAATTTAGAGGATTTTTCATATCAGTGTTTTGAAACGAAAGAGGTCAAATACTTAAACATTCATATGAAGTCAGGTCTTAAATTTTGTATAATTACTTGTATTTATATTTATCCATTTTTTTAAAGCTAGAGAGCAGTCATTTTATAGTGAACTATTGATTTTGTGTACATTCTATTGAAATTTTGTTTTTGGTTTAATTGATACAATCTACTGATATAATTCTTTTATTCTTGGGTCCCTTAGATAGCCCTTTGAAGCTACGACTAAAACAGTTTTCCTAAATGAAGGAAGAAAACAGTTCTACCAAGCAGATATAATAATCTAAGTTAACTTCGTTTTAGGGTGCTACTTTTACATAATCTGAGAACAGACTTACTGCTGTTTTAGATAATGGGGAAACCTAGGAAGGAGGGAATAATTTGAAGTTATTAGAGAACTTACTAGCTTTTCTTTAGTTGGTTGTCACTGTGGTTGTTTTGTTTGAAGCATTATAAATTGTCAAAGCATCTTAGAATCCCATGGGTAATCAATCCAAATGTAAATAATTTTTAGATTTTTCATCATGTCAATCATTTACATTGTCTATATTGAACCATATTTCACAAGAAGCTCTCATTTAAAAAACTCTATAATTATAAAACATACTTTAGGCATGAAGTCGTTAGTAATTGATGAATTGGAGAATTGAGGTAAGATATGATAGTTCTAGTTCATAAATAGAAGTTATTTAAACAAATTACCATAGTAAAATCGGTCACCTTATTACACAAATTACAGTATTGAAAATTGCTTAGCATATCTGGTACGGTACTTTCAAATAGTAGGTATAAAATATAACTGCAATCACAAAGGCATGTGCAGTGTATAAGGAAACACAAATGATTCTGCCTTAGGGATTAGAATTAGTGAAAGCAATGTTGGGTGGGCTCAGGAAAGCATATGATATTTGGAATGGTCTTGAGGAGGAGGTAGGTAGATAAGTAGGAAGAAGGGTATTCTAGGCTGAGGGAGCAGAATAGATCTATATAGATTATAGACACTTCAGATTTATGAAGAAAGCTATCTGTATTCCAGTGTAATTGGGGCTAGGATAAGTGTGGACTGGCAAGATGAGGCTGGATTGGTAAATTAGAACTAGATTATAGGCCTTACTAACCACATTATGTCATATTAAGGTATTTCAGTTTTATTGGAAGTGGGGGGATTATTATAGGTATTTAAAGACTAATCATAATCAGACCTGTGCTTTAGAAACATGACAGGTCGCAGGGTAGAGGCAGAAGTTTGATCATCAAAGGTAAAGCCTAGAAATATTGAGACCAGTTTAGAAGCAAGAATTGGTAAGAATGTGAACTCCAGTAGTGCTGAGATTGGATAGGCAGGGTATATTTTCTGAGCATTTTTGAAATAAGATGGGTAGGATTTGTTGACTGATTGTATATAATGAATAAAGAGTCCATCTGACTCTTAAAAGTTTCTGATTTCAATGACTGAGCATGCAGTGGATCACCATTAAGAGATTGTGATTACAGAAGTGGCTTGCAGGGTGAGGATAATGAATTTTGAATATGTTGAATTGGTATTGCTCTGTGGAATGACCAAGTTATGGTATCCAGAAAATGTTTGGAATTGGGGATCAAGAACTCAGATATGTGCTGAAGATGACAATTTGGGAGTCTTCTGAAATCTGAAATGAGTGAGATCACCAGGGAAAATGTAAAGAATAAAAAAAGAAAGAAAAGTGGAAATTGCTCCCTAGCGAACACTGTTTTAATGAGGGGAATAGAAGGACAAAGACACTGAGAAAATTGTCATAGAGAATGTTGTCACTAACGGATGCTTCAGGAAGGAGAGGCCAATGATACATATTTGTTAAAGAGGTCGCATAAGATGAATAGTAGAAAATAGGCTGTTGAATTTGACAGTTAGGTCATTGGTGAATTTCGCTAGAACATTTTCATTAGAAAATTACAAACACATCCTGAATTGCAATTACAGTTCATTAGGCAGTAAATGGGCGATGTAAAAATAAAGACAACATAGTCCTCTCAAATTAATTAAGAGAAAAAGAAAAAGAAGAAAACTAACTTACTGATTGCCTACCATTGAGCTTAGTGCTTTTCAGATATTACCTCCTTTTAATCCTTGCTTTAATCACAGCAACCCTGTGAAATATATTTTATTATTTCTGTTTTGTGAATGAAAATTTGGAGGCTAAGAAGAGTAAATTTTATCCCAGAGGAGTAGTTTATCCCAGGTCACAGAGCATGAAAATAGCAGAGCAGTGATACTTTTTGATTCCAAACCCATACTCTTTTCCACTATTTTTGGTTTCCTCCCAGTAGCTTATGGCATGCCAACATGAACTGAGTCTGTCTCTTTTTCAAAGTAATCAAACATCCAGGACAGTATAATATTAAAAATTCATTCAGTTTAATTTTTTTTAATGTTTATTTTTGAGAGAGAGAGAGAGAGAGAGCACAAGCAGGGGAGGGGCAGAGGGAGGGGGAGACACAGAATCCAAAGAAGCAGGCTCCAGGCTCTGAGCTGTCAGCACAGAACCTGACATGGGACGCGAATCCATGAACCATGAGATCGTGACCTGAGCCAAAGTCGGATGCTTAACCAACTAAGCCATGAGCCACCCAGATGCCCCCAAAATTCTTTCAGTTTAAAACTTCTCCCTAACACCCAGACCTAATACAGACTTAGAAATCTACAGTAGAGGGAGGATCTGGTTAATCTCATCACTCTGTGTGCTCCTCTCCGGTTTGGGCCTCTTCACCTTTGGAGCAGGAGGAGGAAGAAGGTTGCATGGGGCCAAGAACAGACTTACTCAGTTGGTACAGTTGTTATCTGGGCTATTTAGCTTTAAGTGTGACAGATTTCAAATGTTAGTTCTTTTACTTGAGAGTTACTTTCTTGAATTTCTCCAAGACCTCTCCACTATGGATCTCTCCTTTGCAGTTCCCTCGACTAGGGCAGTAGGCTCCTCTGGCAGCCTACTTCTGTTGCCTCCTAGTAGCTAGAGGTCCACCCCTCAATTGGGGTTTTCTTGCCCTCCAAATAGGTCCTTTTGGACAGAATCCTCAAGATGACCCACATCAGAAATTCAGTGCGTTTCACAGCTATAAACCATACCCCTGACCTTTGCTAGTGTTTTCCAAATGAGTGCCCTGGTCAAAAGATTAACCACATGAATATGACTACTCCCGCATAAAGCTCAGAATAGCTGCCTTAAGTAGACTTTTTTGCACTGAGATTTTCATATATACAGGGGAGCATGATAATAGTATAGTGGTAATAGTAGCAGTAATAATAATGATGGTGTTCTATAATGGTATCGTATAATCAAAACCTTGCATTACTGTTACAAAATAAATATGGAACCTAAGGAAAAACATAAAAACAAAGTTTTTAGTGGCTGTAAGTAGAGAGTGAAGGTAGTAACTCACCAAATTCAAGTTGTCTAAAATGGTTTTGAATGAAAAATATCTCCCTGTACCCTTATTCTGTCATTTCTGAAGGTAATATCTGTCACCAGTTTGTGTGCATTCAGAGATGTTCTGTACATTTATAAGTACATATTCTTTATTTAAAAAATACAAATGAATGGTGCCTGGGTGATTCAGCTGGTTAGGTGTCTGACTCTTGGTTTCAGTTTAGGTCACGATCTCACAGTTTTGTGGGTTTGAGCCCTATGTCAGGCTCTGCACTGACAGTGCGGAGCCTGCTTGGGCTTCTTCCTACCTACCTACCTACCTACCTTCCTTCCTTTCTCTCTCTCTCTCTCTCTCTCTCTCTCTCTCTCTCTCTCTCTCTGCCGTTCCCCTACTTGCACTGTCTCTGTCTCAAAATAAATAAACCTTAAAATTTTTAAATTAAAAATACAAATGAATTCTATTTACAAGTATAGATAAAGCTATTTAAGTTTTCCCTTAGCAGTATATCTGCCATCTTTTTCAGAGCTACACATGTAAATCTAGCTCATTTTTTTTTTAAATGTTTATTTATATTTGAGAGAGAGAGAGAAAGAGGGAGACAGAATCTGAAGCAGGCTCCAGGCTTCGAGCCATCAGCACAGAGCTCAACCCAGGGCTTGAACTCACGAGCCATGAGATCATGACCTGAGCTGAAGTTAGACACTTAACCAACTGAGCCATCCAGGCGCCCCTAGCTTATTCTTTTTAATGGCTCCATAGTGCTTTCTGTGAATGTACCTTGATAACCACTCCTGTATTGACATTGTTTCCAATGTTTTTTGTTTTGTAAACAGTGTTTGTTGGATATTTTTGCATGTATCTTTGCATACTTGTACAAGTATTATCTATAGGATACACTTTTTTTTATTAATTTATTTTGAATGAGAGTACACGTGCATGGGGGGGGAGGAGGAAGGGGGGTGGAGAGAGAGAATCCCAAGTAGTCTCCACGGTATCAGCACAGAGCCCTACACAGGGTTCAGTCTCATGAACCGTGAGATCATGACTTGAGCCAAAATCAAGAGTCAGATGCTTAACTGACTGAACCACCGAGGTGCCCCTTTTAGATACATTTCTGAAAGTATAGTTGTTGAGTCAAAAGTATATGAATTAAAATTTGTGATACATACTGCCAAATTGCCTTCCAGAGAGGTCCTACCCATTCCTTCTAACCAGTTTAAAGTGATCTCTTGAAATAAAGATGCAAGTGACTGACTCTCAGTTTAAAGAAGTTAACTAGAAGTTTTCCAAGTTTTAGTTGGAAAAATTTATACATTTGACTTGATTTAAATCAGTGGGGAAAGGGATATGTTTTATCAAAAGGCACTAAATTAATGGTTTAATTTCCCTTTTTAAATTTCTAGTGAATACCTTCAGGGTTTAATATTAAGAGGCTAGTTTTTTGTTTATTCATATTTAATGGGGAAAGTAGTTTAAATAAGATAAAAAACAAAATTATTAACTTACTTATATGGACTCTAAAATATTAATTGCAGATGGGGATAAAAGTATAAGCAGAGGGCACCTGGGTGGCTCAGTCAGTTAAGCATCCAACTTTTGATTTCAGCTCAGGTCATGATCTCAGCATCATGAGATTGAGCCCCATTTGGGCTCTGAGCTGCCAGTATGGAGGCTGGTTGGGATCCTCTCACTCCGTCTCTCTCCCTTCCCCTGCTTACTCACTCACTCACTCTCTCTCTCTCTCAAAATAAATAGACTGAAAAAAAAAAAAGTATAAGCAGAAAGCTTTGGGGTATGGTAGAACATTTGCATTCATAATACTTGGTTTTACCCTTTTTAAAATTTCTTAAATTTCCTGAACAGATGTTCATTTTTCTCATATTTATGCTTCCAAGATTTGCTAGGTACCTAACATATTATGAATGTAGTGAATGTTGTTATGATACTATATACAACTACAACAATATCTTCTAGGAATATAATTCAAAATATGTTGACTTGATTGAAGAACAACTTAATGAAGCACTTACTACTTACCGAAAGCCAGTTGATGGTGATAACTATGTTCGTCGAAGTAACCAAAGGTACAGACTACTTCATGGAATAATTTATTGCTGGTCCTCAAAAAAAAAAAAAAAACTTAAAGCCAGTTTGTAATAACTCTCTATTGTTTAAAGTGTTCTGAGTACTTGGAAATTTTACTTCCTGCACTGACATAAAAAAATCTTACAGCATGGCATTGATGGCTGAAAAATTCCCGTGTCACTGTTAACATGCTGAATACCTTACTGATCTAATTCATATGCCCTTCATGCTCTTACCCTAGTCTGTTAGTTTGAGGCCAGCTAAACTTAATTTTCTAGAGAAATCCTCATGCTCCTCCACCTTCATATTTTTTTGTATGCCAAGAAATTATATCTTTATCTAGTGCGTTAGTAGTAGTACTAATAAAGTATTAGTACTTTAAAGTAGTGCTTTGTTAAAGTATCTAGTACTTTATTAGTAGTTCTTGTTTTAATTAGCATATTGTAAGTGAGCCAATAGGCATATCAATATTCTTTGTTATACTAGATTACAGCGTCCTCATGTCTACCTGCCTGTACACCTGTATGGACAACTGGTACACCACAAAACAGGCTGTCATTTGTTGGAAGTACAGGTAAAAACATAAATTTAATCATTTGAAATAGCTACAGTGGTAGGAAACAATCTTAATATTGCTGAAGTAGTATCTTTGCAAAAACTTCTCAAAAGCCTTAAAGTTAGTGGCATAATTGCTTTAAAAGCCATCTGTCTTATAACTGATGTAGGCATTCTGTGTTTGTAATCCTTAGACATATTACTGCCTTGCATGCCTTTCCTTTCCCGGAGGTAGGTGTTACCTTTTGCATAGCAAATTGGTTACATAGAGTAAGTAACCCACTGAAAGTCTGAGTTTCGACCTTTACAGTTGGGGAAGTTTCTCTCTTCAGCAAAAACATACTGAAAAAGTGAATTTTGTCATTCTTGTTGGGAAGTTAAACTGAACCTGATACAGATTTAGTTATCTTTGGTGAGCAGCAGACTGGAAGTATCAGTTCCTGT
Source organism: Prionailurus viverrinus (assembly GCF_022837055.1). Lineage (NCBI taxonomy): Eukaryota > Metazoa > Chordata > Mammalia > Carnivora > Felidae > Prionailurus > Prionailurus viverrinus. The sequence continues at coordinate 209,318,444 of NC_062561.1, forward strand.
CTGTACTTCCCTGTTCCCCTATACTTCATGAAATGTAACCGGATTAGTCAAGCAGTTATTCTTTCATGCTTAGCGCACCAAATTTATGGCTGTGAATATGTCTTGCTACTAGGTGTTTTCAATAAATGTAACCTTTTACTTATTTTAGAAATAGATCTGTAAGTATTTGCCTGTGTGTCTTCTGAACAATAGTAATCTAGCAGTTTATGTTCATTTTTGTATTTGTGTTCATCTCAGGAGCAAGTTTTGCATAAATATACTCTGTAGTGTCCTATTTTTATATTATGTCTATGAAGACTTCTGGGGCACATATCTTTATATTAGTGTTTTTAATTCACGAATATTATTTTCTATTTTAAAAAATGATAATTATGGCTAACATTTTTATAATACTAGATACCAAATACTTTGTTAAGCACTTTATATGTGATAATTAAGTCATTAAGCCTTATGAGACAGATCTCTATTTCAGAGATTAGGAAATAAGGCATTGGGAGATTAGATAACTTGCTCAAAGCCACATAGCTAGTAAGTGCTAACTCTAGAATATGAACTCAGAGCCCCTGTACTAATGCTGCTTAAGAAATTTTGCATAAAATTATTTTAGAATTTTAAATATACAAAAGTTACTAAATGCAAACCTTAAATGATAGGTTTTAAGATGCAGTAAGAAAATACATTAAAAACATATTGTTACTCCTATGTTTTTTTCTTTCTTTCTCCAGAATATTATTACTGAACTCTGTCATAATGTTCGTACACCAGATTTGGATAAATGGGAAGAAATTAAAAAACTGAAAGCATCTCTTTGGGCCTTGGTTTGTAATAAACACTTCTATAAGATCTTCATCATTTTAAGATATTTCTAATTTTCCCATTAATAATAATAAAAAAAATCATTTGATTTGGAACTTGTTCTGAGATTAATGTTCTAAGACCCAGATTGTTTCTGCCCATTTTAAATATTTTTAGGCTGGAAGATAGATGATTAAACTATTAGTTTTCTTGCTGAGACAAATGGAACACTGATTTCTGAAGTTCCTTATTTGAGGGTTTTTTTCACATTTTTTCTCCAAGATGGGGTTAATTTTTTGTTTTTAGTAGCTTTCCAAATTTCTTGAAAGAGTTACTCTTCTAAATCGATTTGATATAAGTGACTTCTTTTCTTTCAGGGAAATATTGGCTCGTCAAATTGGGGTCTCAATTTGCTACAGGAAGAAAATGTGATTCCAGATATACTAAAACTTGCAAAGCAGTGTGAGGTTCTTTCAGTCAGAGGGTATGTTATTTCATTCATAAATCTTTCTATTGTATATATATGTTATTGTTAACAAATGGCTGTGAGGGAAGACTATTTTATGATTTAGTCCATTAGAACTGTTAATTTACTGAAAGTCTTAATGATATAAGGTAAAAACAAAAAAAGTGTGGGGGAGGCACCTGGCTGGCTCAGTCAGTACAGCATGTGACTTTTGGTCTCAGAGTGATGAGTTTGAGCCCCACATCGGGAGTAGAGTTTACTTTAAAACAAAAAAAAGATTTTGGGGTGCCTGGGCGGCTCAGTTAAGCGTCTGACTTTGGCTCAGGTCATGATCTCGTGGTTCATGAGTTTGAGCCCCACGTCAGGCTCACTCCACACCCCACCCCCCCACCTCTTACCTACGTGCACTCTCTTTCAAAATAAATAAATAAATAAACTTTAAAAAATTTTTTAAACAAAAAAAGATTTTTAAATGCACTAACTTAAACATCTTAAGGAGCTCCTCCTTACTTAATGTTATAATTCCATTTTTGTTATTATAATGTTGAAGTTTAGTAACTGGCAAATAAACAGTGACAGTATGTTCAAATATTGCAGTAGTTCAATAGCCCAAATGTTCTAGATTGACCCCAGAAAAGCTAGAATATGTCATTTTTTCCTAAGATTACATTACGTTCTTTCAAATTACTTCACTGAAATTACGATCTATATTAGAAAGGTTTTAGGGGGCTCCTGGGTGGCTCAGTCGGTTGAGCGTCTGACTTCGGCTCAGGTCATGATCTCACAGTTGGTGGGTTCTAGTCCCATGTCAGGCTCTGTGCTGACAGCTCAGAGCCTGGAGGCTGCTTATGATTGTGTGTCTCCCTCTCTCTCTGTTCCTCCCCCGCTCATGCTCACACTCTCTCTGTCTCTCTCTCAAAAATAAATAAACATTAAAAAAGAAAGGTTTTCATGTCATTTACTGCTTCTAAGTTACTCCTAACTCATCTAAATACATTTTTTCCACAATTTTTAATGACTTTAAAAAAAATTCAAATGTACATACAGCAAACTAATATTTTTTGGTTGCTTTAAGAAATCTCAGTTTGGAAATCTAAACAGTTCATTACTACATCTTTTACATACAGGACCTGTGTATATGTGCTTGGCCTCATAGCCAAAACCAAACAAGGCTGTGATATTCTGAAATGTCACAACTGGGATTCTGTAAGGCACAGTCGCAAACATCTGTGGCCAGTGGTTCCAGATGATGTAGAACAACTCTGTAATGAACTCTCATCTATCCCGAGCACTCTGAGTTTGAACTCTGAGTCAACCAGCTCTAGACATAATAGTGAAAGCGAATCTGCACCATCAAGTGAGTATTGTTGACAAGCTTACATGAAGGTAGCTAAAATTAACATTTGCATCTGTAATGTCACAATTTAAATATATTTGTTATATTCCTAATTTACTTTTTTCTAAGATAATTTGGCACTAATGGGGTCTTGGAGAATATATTCTCTTCTCACAACAGAGAGGATAGCCACCAGCCTACATTGTTCTCTCTCTTTGCCTTCTAAATAGCTTTTGGAAAATCCTACTTACAAAGTTAAAGAAATAAGCTGTGTGAGAAGAATCATTCTCGTTTTTGCTTATTCTAAAATCTAACAAGTAAATTATTTATTTACTTACCTTCTTTGTTTACATGCTTTGTTCACTCATTTTTCAGATACAGAGATTATTGAACAAGCATGTATCTGTTAAGAGATACTATATTCACATGTTCATTTTTGAGAGAGGAGGTATATTTTAAACTAAATAGTGAAATTATTAAAAGATAGAGTGTCAAAATCAAAGAAAAAACGGTATGTGGTTTTAATCCCTGTGCTAAATGCTGTTAGGCATACAAAATTTAAGACGTTCTTTTTAAGAAAATACTGCAACCTTTGTCAAACCACGGTTCACCAGGTCTAAGATTCTATGAATTATAAGACGCACCAGTATTTTAGTATACCACTAAAAAAAAAAAAAAAGAAAAAAAAATGCTGCTATTAAGCTAGGACATACCACTGATTGCAAGATGCAGTCTGATTTTAGAGGTATTAAGTGTGAAAAATGTGCATCTTAGAATCAACAAAATATGGAAATATAATATGCAAATTTATTTAGGGTTTCTTTTTGCTTTCTTTCAAAATATATTTGAAGTAGTTTATAATTACTCAACAAAAAGTTAAAAATAAAAATAGGATAAAATGTCATAGATGTCATTAGACACCCAGATTGAGTCTTTTACTAGAATTAGACACTGAATTTAGATGAGTCCCTTAGTGCCTAAAAGAAAACAATAAACCTAATTGGTTTAAACATGAATTTAAAATGCTATGACTTAGGGGTGCCTGGGTGGCTCAGTCAGATTAGTGTCTGATTTCAGCTCAGGTCATGCGTGATCTCACGGTTTGTGGGTTTAAGCCCCTCGTCAGGCTCTGTGCTGACAGCTCAGAGCCTGGAGCCTGCTCCGGATTCTGTGTCTTCCTCTCTCTCTGCCCTTCCCCTGCTCATGCTCTGTCTCAAAAATAAACAAACATTAAAAAAAAATTTTTTTTTTAAATACTGTGACTTAAATAAAAAAATAAAATGCTGTGACTTGGTTCCTTGGAAGTATATTTTAAGACTAGGAATTCATTTCTATTGTAATTTGAAGAATAAACTAACAGGAATCTATACCAACTGAGTGAACGTCCACGGTCAAATCTTTTTTATTTTTTAATGTTTATTTATTTTGAGAGAGAGAGAGCACGTGCACGCAAGCAGGGAAGGGCAGAGAGAGAGGAAGAGAGAGAATCTCAAGCAGGCTCTGTGCTGTCAGTGCAGAGCCCAACATGGGGCTCCATCCCACAAACTGTGAGATCATGACCTGAGCCAAACTCAAACGCTTAACCGACTGAGCCACCCAGGGGCCCCTCCTTCTTTTCTCCTAATTTTATCCTGAATATTTGGAGATTTTAGAAACTCACTGCCATTAAAACAAACAATCAGGAGTAACTGGGTGGCTCAGTAGGTTAAATGTCTGACTCTTTAGGCTCAGGTCATGATCTCCTAGGTTCATGAGATTGAGCCCTGTGTTGGGCTCTGCACAGTCAGCTCAACCTGCTTGGGGTTGTCTCTCCCTGTCTCTCTGCCCCTCCAGTGTTTGTGTGTGCGTGCATGTGCACACTGTCTCTCTCTTTTTCCCCCTCTCGCCCTCTCTGTCTCTCAAGATAAATAAATAAACATTAAAAAAATAAACAGCCAAACAAGAACACACTTCATGTAAACTGTGCTATAATGAATCCTGTAATTTTTCTTTGGAAATAACCGAAGATCCTCATAATGACATAATTTCACATCTCACTCAAGTTCAGACACTTGGTCTCAAGAAGTTCTTATGTGGCTTCTCAGCAGTTTAACCCTTTATTTTTGACATTTTTTCCCCAGATAACTGTTAAACAAAAAATTCTGGAAATACATCACTAACAGCTATGATTTTGTTTGTTGTTTTTTTCTGTGCTTTTATTAACAATCCTTTGATCATAGGTATGTTCATAATGGAGGACGACCGGTTTGGCAGCAGCTCTACTAGTACATTTTTTCTTGACATCAGTGAAGACACAGAGCCAGCATTTTATGATCGGCCTGGACCTATAAAGGATAAAAATTCCTTCCCTTTCTTTGCTTCTAGTAAACTTGTGAAGAATCGTATCTTAAATTCGCTTACTTTGCCTAATAAAAAACATCGTAGTAGCAGTGATCCAAAAGGAGGGAAACTGTCATCTGAAAATAAGACCAACAACAGGCGGATCAGAACGCTTACGGAGCCCAGTGTCGACTTTAACCATAGTGATGATTTCACACCCATGTCCACAGTACAGAAAACATTACAATTAGAAACTTCATTTGTTGGGAATAAGCACATTGAAGACGCTGGTAGTACTCCAAGCATTGGAGAGAATGACTTAAAATTCACCAAGAGTCTTGGTACAGAGAATCACAGAGAAAACACCAGCCGAGAGAGATTAGTTGTAGAAAGTTCAACAAGCTCACATATGAAGATACGTAGCCAAAGTTTTAATACAGACACTACAACAAGTGGAATAAGTTCAATGAGCTCCAGTCCTTCACGAGAGACCGTAGGTGTGGATGCTACGACTGTGGACACAGACTGTGGAAGTATGAGTACTGTGGTAAGTACTAAAACTGTTAAGACAAGCCACTATCTGACGCCACAGTCTAACCATCTATCTCTCTCCAAATCAAACTCAGTGTCCCTGGTGCCTCCAGGTTCTTCTCATACGCTTCCTAGAAGAGCACAGTCCCTTAAAGCACCCTCTATTGCTACAATTAAAAGTCTAGCAGATTGTAACTTTAGTTACACAAGTTCTAGAGACGCCTTTGGCTACGCTACACTGAAAAGATTACAGCAGCAAAGAATGCATCCATCCTTATCTCACTCTGAAGCTTTGGCATCTCCAGCAAAAGATGTGCTGTTTACTGATACCATCACCATGAAGGCCAACAGCTTTGAATCCAGGTTAACACCAAGCAGGTGAGCAGATACGCACTTAAAAATGAACAATAACGGTTGCATTTTAACAGGCTTAAATGGAAAGCATTAGGCAGGTTTTACATCTACATCAGCCTCAGAACCGACCTATTAGAATTGTTTACTATGGTAGGCTGTAAGCTCCTAGTTACCCGATATGATTTGAAATGGATTCTTGCAGCTGCGAGGGGGGAAAAGAAATTCTATTAGGCCCTGAAAATAAACATACATGCTTTTCAAGGACACACAAGTCACAAGCTTTTTTTTATTTCTCGCTTCTGCAAGGATCGATTTTAAAAAGAAGCATGTCGGGGGAATCAGGAGCTTAAGACCTACAATAACAAACAACCTTTTCAGGTAGGTCAATTTAAGGCTCCAAAAGTTGACCTTACTATTATTTTTTTAAGTAACGACAGATTTCAGTGAAATTCTTTTCATTTTGTCTTAAGTAGCTGTGATTATTTGGTAGGAACCTAATGAACATTAAATGAATTCCTTGGCTCTGAGGATTCAGCAGTAGTAGTTTGCCTACACTCAAGAACATGTAGGGAGTTTCTGTGCCATATCTAAAGATTAGATCAAGTTGATCAAAATAAACAGCTTTGATTTTACCTTTAAAAGATAGGCAATGTTAAATTTGACTGTTGGCAAAGATTTTTGTACCCATTCTTTGTTGTTGTTGGGCCAGTTAGTTCTAAAAACTTTCTTAGTTTTTGATTATTAATTTACATTCATTTAAATGGATTCGTATTTGTCAAGTGCTGAGAATAGTGCCTGACACCTATCATCATCATCATCATGGGTAGTTACTTCCTTACGTAACCCATTTGGCTCTTATACAGCCAAATTCTTCAGAACATTAAGATATTATTAAGCAGTTTTGTTTCAGTGATGCTAATGCATTTAGTAGAAGGGGTTCCTTTGCAGCGGTAATAAATTGTATTTCATTTGATAGAATTTTATAAATTATGCAGTAATGTCTCCTCTACCAGGAACTCACCTGGCTTTGGCAACCTCATCAATCAGAACAAACACAGGAAAATCTCTTAATAGCTTACTAGTCTAAATCTATCCAGTGAGGTTCATGAATTTTATTCAAAAGAGATAAGGTACCTCTGACCCAAATTCAGAGTGTGTTGATACTTATTCTAACAAGCAGGGATATCAGGTTTTCAGGCCTATGGAAGCAAAAATGAAAAGCTTCTGACTGGTGGAACACTCTTAACAGGAAAAGACAACTGATAAAATTGATAGCAAAGGAGGAAACTTTTATATTACAATAATGTATTTGAAAACTCAAAGACCAGCACAGCAAGCAGGGGCAGTAAACATAGCACAACAAAGTAAGCAGTAAGAGTTGCACCATCTCACAGCTCAGTGCAGTAACCAAAGCACCATTAACTCTGAAGCATCCTGTTCATTATGTGTCATTGAAGCAGGCATTTCTATCCAAATTGTTGAAAGCACAGATTAGAAAGTTGTACTGCTTAAATATTCATAAGAATAGGCCAGAAGGGGCGCCTGGGTGGCGCAGTCAGTTAAGCGTCCGACTTCAGCCAGGTCACGATCTCGCGGTCCGTCAGTTCGAGCCCCGCGTCGGGCTCTGGGCTGATGGCTCAGAGCCTGGAGCCTGTTTCCGATTCTGTGTCTCCCTCTCTCTCTGCCCCTCCCCCGTTCATGCTCTGTCTCTCTCTGTCCCAAAAATAAATAAACGTTGAAAAAAAAATTAAAAAAAAAAAAAAAAAAAGAATAGACCAGAAAAAGACAGCTACCCCAGATCATTTATTTCCTAACCAGTCTGGATTCTTAGAATCTTATTTCCTGTATTCTCTATTAGACCAGGAAAAAGTGGTTTGGGAATTTTACTCCTGGAGTAAAATGTCAGGTTATTGGTGTTATAAAGGATGAATAGGTGTTTTAATTTCTTGGGAGGGAAATAAATAAAAACAAGAAAAAAACAGGAGAGCCAGGAACAGCTTGTACGAAGGCATGACAGCATAACGAAACTTCATGTTCATCAAATCTTTCATTTGTTCTTCAAATTGTATTGAGTACTTGCTGTGTACCAGGTTCCATGGGGGTAAAATTGTGTTCCTACCCCTTTCCTTTATTGAGTTCATTCAGAGAAAATGAAAATGATGGAAGATAACTACAAGTTTACTTTAAAATAACAGTTTGGAAGCCAGGCTGAGAAGGATTATTATTCTTTGTTTTTTGTTTTTTGTTTTTTTTCTCATAAAATTAAAAAAGTAGGCTTGTAGATACCTGTGATATAATGGATGGCACGAATCCAACAGTCTTAAAAAATCATGTCTCACTGAGATGTCTCCTTGGGACATGATACAACACTCGATTAGGAATCCTTAATCCTAAATTCTAATCCTGGCACTGAGTGAATGAACTTGAACAAGGAACAAGGTTTCATAAATTATGCTATAATGTCTCATCTGCCTGGAATTCAGCAGCTTTGCAAACTTCTTCAATCCAGAACGAAACCAGGCAGACTTCAGTTGCTCACTGTTGTGAATCTGTGTAGTAAAGTTCATGAATTTTGGAATATCTAGGCCTCAGTTGCCTTATCTAATGGAATTTGGACTAGATCAGTGGCTTTAAGCTTTTCAAATGTTGCGTTTTAGGTAGAGAAACTCTTTCTTCACAAAAACATTTCTATGGAAACCTAACATGGATAATAGATTAAAATGGATCTACTTAGTTGAGATAGGGATTGGGAGGGCAAGTGATCCAATAATTCCTTGCTTTATCTGCAGTACTCCTTTAAGAGTTTTATGGAGTAAGAGAGGTTTAACAGAATACAATTTAAAAACCGCTGACCTATGTTATGAAATCTGTCATTTTCAACTGTGAGTGGTTTTTAAGCGGACATTAGAAATTAGTGGTTTTTATTATGATAATCTTAATAGCTACTATTTATGAAGGATTTATTCTGTATGCATTATAAAATAATTTTTCTAAATATCAGGTTACATTATTAAATTTTAAATGACTTGGGTTTCCGAATGCCAGTGTACATTAACTATGGAGCCTTGTGTAATGCCTTGTATAAACAAAGCAGGCACGTACTAAATATTTTAGCATGGATGTTGCATGAATAAGAAATCTGTATGAGAAAGATGTATCTTAGGGAAATATCAGCATACCATATTTATTATGGCATCACTAGTAAGGTGTGCTTTGAGGAAATATCAGTGCTTCAAATAAGACTATCTTGTAATATTTACAAATGATAACATTATTGCTGTTTTGTGTCTGTCTTCTGTGTTACATAAATCTTGTTGCCACACAATAAGTATTTATTCTTATTTTTCATAAAAATGTTAAATGGAGTTAATAGACATGCCCTTAGTTAACTTATAGCAAAGTTTGTAGTTTGAAAGGATCGTGAAGATAATCCTTGGATCATACCTGTGACTTCTAAGATTTGTTTTGTTTTGTTTTGTTTTGCTTCTAGATATTGAAAGTTCTAATTGCCCACCTTGACACTTTTACCTGGGAGGCCATAGCAGTTGTTTTTCCTAACAGTCTGATTACTGATGATCTTTTGTATGTCATTTTGTAACAGCTAAATAATTTCAAGTGTTTTTATGCTCTTAATAAACGATGGCACTGTTTAGTACTTGACTAGCTTCTTTTATGAAGTTACAAAAATAAATTATAATTTCATATAAATTATATATGATTAATATTATAAATCAAGAAACTAATGCAAGTGGATTTTTTTTTTTTACGGTTTTGTAGGTTCATGAAAGCTTTAAGTTATGCGTCATTAGATAAAGAAGACTTACTGAGTCCTATTAATCAAAATACCCTGCAGCGATCCTCGTCAGTGAGATCCATGGTGTCCAGTGCAACATATGGTAGTTCAGATGACTATATTGGTCTTGCTCTTCCAGTAGACATCAATGACATATTCCAGGTATCATAAGTCGTCTTGTTTTCTTACTAATTGGTTTCCTATTATTTCATATTCTATGACTCCTTGCTAGAAATTGTATCTTCGAGCAAATACTGTTTTAGGGGAAGATCATTTTTTAAGGCAGTTTTGTTTAAAGACGTTTCATGATGGAAACTGTTTCACCTTTCTCTGCTATTCTGTACTTTTTAATTTAGTATTTCCAAGTCCCGGAACATGATCCTTCCTTCTCTTCCCAAACCAAATCAGCATCTTGTTTTATTTCTTTATCAGTATATTCTCTATAGAAGTTTAGTGAAACTTTAACTGCTTTTTAGTCACATTTGACTTACCCTTGTGTGTTTTTTCACAAGTAACATTGTGGACGTTTCACAGTACATTCCTAGGTTTTTTTAAACCAGTGTATCCTGTATAAGGCGGCCACATGTGCCCAGTATATAAGTTAGCCCTGATCCCAGCAGATACTCACAAACATCTCCATGGTAGATGGTACTGAAGAAGACGCTCAGGAGTCTAAAGACATTTTAGATACATTCTAAAATAATCATTCAATATTTATTGAAATTACCAAGAATAAATAAGGACTTTAAGGATTTTATTTTGTCAGATGTTGGTAATGTAAGCTTCTTTAGTGAACTTTTTGTGGTAGGTTCATGTGCTATAGTAATTCTATTTAAATTGCATTTAATTTAATTTTGCTACTACTCATAAAGTGAACTTCTTCATAATTTATCTATTTTAGGTAAAGGATATTCCCTATTTTCAGACAAAAAACATACCTCCACATGATGATCGAGGTGCCAGGGTGTTTGCCCATGATGCAGGAGGTAATGCATGGTTTAAGTTCTTTTGAGACTCCTCTTTATATTAAAAAGAAAACTGTTTTTAAGACAAAATTGATCTGAAGAAAAATATTTTTAGTAGGATGACATTAAAAATTCAGATATACTTACTTTTGGGTCAGCTTAAAAATTATACCAAAATAATTGCGTTAATTTAAAATTAAACCACAGTATGTTTTTATTTTTATGAGGGACTTAAAGTGTTCTTCCAACTAAGCCTCTCAAGAAGACAACAATTGGATCAGTTGATTTAAAAATTATGCGTGAAAAACTTGCAACACTAATTCTTTCAAAAGGTCTAAAAAACAGGTTTGGGGAAAAGAGATGAAAATATATTTTACGTGATCTCTGTTTGTTATGAACTGTAAGATTTTAATGAATATATGCATATCAGCCACAGATTAAAGCTTCATAATCTTGATTCTTTTTAAACAATTACCTCTTTAGACTTAGAATTATTACATTTCTTTATGGAAATACTGAGAATAATTGAAATGATGCCTTAATTGTATAATTTTAATTTTCCATCTTCTATGTAAAATTTCATATAAAACTAATAAATAAGCATATCTTCTAATTTTAATTTCCTAATTTAAAGCAAATTAGATTTTGAGTCATAGAAAGACTTCTGATTTTCTTCCCTAGTTTTTCTTCTTCAAAAATTCACATAGTTTGAGGTACCTTGAAAGAGATGTCATTGATTTTATCAGATTCTGTTTCATGTTTACTTATGCACAGGTCTTCCATCTGGAACTGGAGGTCTTGTAAAAAACTCTTTTCACTTGCTACGACAACAGATGAGTCTTACAGAAATAATGAATTCGATCCATTCAGATGCTTCTCTGTTTTTAGAAAGTACAGAAGACACTGGATTACAGGAACATACAGACGATAACTGCCTTTATTGTGTCTGTATCGAAATTCTGGGTTTCCAGCCCAGTAACCAACTAAGTGCAATATGTAGTCATTCAGGTGAGTGATTATGAGCTTTTCCACGTCATCTGAGTCTGCTCCAGTCACAAGTCATGTCCCAGCTCTGATGACCATCCCTCTTATTCCATTCTTACTACCCTAGCCTTAGTTCAGTCACTCATCATTTCCTATTGGAGTGTTAGTGTCTCTGTCTCCAGTTTTGGCCCCTTCCAATTCATCTTTCATACTGTTTTCTGGGATTAGTCTGTTGACAGTTCTTTAACTGGCTATTCATGCCCAACACATAAGACTCTTTGTGTGATCTGTCTGTTGTCCTTTATTGTTGTGTTTTTTTTTTAATGTTTATTTATTTTGGAAAGAGAGAGCCAAGTGGGGGAGAGGCAGAGAGAGAGGAAGACAGAATCCCAAGCGGGCTTCACGCTGTCAACACAGAGCCTGACATGGGGCTCGAACCCAAGAACCGCAAGATCATGACCTGAGCCGAAATCAAGAGTCTGAGGCTTAACCATCTGAGCCTCCCACACACCCCCTTTTTTTCTCTAATGTTAGTAAAATACAGTGTTCTATTAGTTTCAAGTGTACAATATAACTATTCAACAATTCTGGTTTTCTTTCAATATTTTTAAATTCCAGTATGGTTAATGTACAGTGTTATGTTTCAGGTGTGCAATATAGTGATTCAGCAATTCTGTATATACTCAGTGTTCATCGTGATAGGTGTGCTCTTGATCCTCTGCATCTGTTTCACCCCTGGCCCCACCATCTCTCCTCTGGCAATCACTATTTTGTTTTCTGTGTTTAAGTGGTTTTTTGTCTTTGTTTTTGTTGTTTTTTTTTTTTAATTTTTTTTTTTTTTACGTTTATTTATTTTTGAGACAGAGAGAGACAGAGCATGAACGGGGGAGGGGCAGAGAGAGAGGGAGACACAGAATCGGAAGCAGGCTCCAGGCTCCGAGCCATCAGCCCAGAGCCCGACGTGGGGCTCGAACTCACGGACCGCGAGATCGTGACCCGGGCTGAAGTCGGACGCTCAACCGACTGAGCCACCCAGGCGCCCCTGTTTTTGTTGTTTTTTGAGAGAGAGCTTGTTGCGTAGGGGCAGCGGGAGAGGGAGAGAGAGAATCCCAAGCAGGATCCACGCCCAGTACAGAGCCTGACATAGGCCTCAATCCCACGACCACAAGATCACGACCTGAGCCTAAATCAAGAGTTGGGCGTTCAACATGCTGAGCCACCCAGGCACCCCTAGTCTAACATGATCAGAGCACTTACGTTAGACTACAGCTGGGCAGAATCATCAACACAAAGTCTGTTGTATAGTAAGGTGTTGAGTACGCCATGTAATTGATTAAATACCCTGCTGAACGTGAAACAGAATGGCTTTGTGGGAACAGGACGGTTGTAGTGTATTAGCTGTTTACTCTCATGATCACATGGCTGACAGAGCTGTGGCTCACTGTCACTGTCCAGCATCATGAGAGAGGATCATACCGCAGATCACTAGCCCAGGGAAAGATCTAAATTCCAAATTTGAATCAGTTTCTACTGAATGTGTATCATTTTTGCACCATCATAAAGTCGACCTGTCATCAGTTGAGGACCATCTGTATTAGCAATTTCAAATTAATATGTGTTTATATGAGCATTTAAAGTGTTTCCATAGATATCCTTTCTTGGTGAATATCATTTAGCCACACTCAAGAAAAACCTGGTCATAACTAAAGTTCTCTGAGTTACTCTTCTAAATTTCTCCTTGATAGTCTGATTCAGAGCTTTCCAACTGATGGGTTGCAGCATGCTGATGCACCATAAATAAGATATGGGTATGCTAAGTTAATTAATTCCCTTAATGTTTCCATGCCCCCTAGGGCCTGGGTTTGGACAAACCCTTGGCCTAGGCACTTTCCACTGTGAACAGCCCCATCCAGGGCCCTAGTGTGCTGTAATTATTCTCATTTCCGGTGAGTGAGAGGTTTGGGCAATATTGTTCTGATGTATTATACACGGTAGAAAATAGTGTGATTTTAAATCATTTGGCTCTACATCGTTTATGATATTTTAGTTTCTGCAAGTTCTGCCTCATTTATATACTTACTCATCAAACACTTATGAACAGTTACGATGGATTTTACTATACTGTTTTCTACTTAATTTTATCAAACAAGAAATAGGGAAACCAGCCCTCCAATTACCTAGTCAGAAGATAGCCACAGCTAATTCTAATCCATTTGTGACCTGTAGCTGGGAGAGTGATCGGCAGAGAGCATCATGGGGTTTGGGACTTGTGAAACACTTGCTGGAAGCAGAAAGGTGCTCACCTTGGCATAGCTGTCAGAGCCTCTCGGCTGGTGCGCCAGTGACGTGAAGTGTTTCTAAGGAACAGCAGGGGAAAAATCTGAACTGGGAAATGATTGCAGTTTGTTACTGATACCCATCTCAGAAGCATGAAGGGAGGAAGGCCAAATGGTTAAAAAGTCACCGAACTTTTATTCATTCATGCCCTCGACATAATATTTATTATGCCACTACCGTGGGCCAGACATTAAACTAGATGCCAGGAAAACTTTTGTGAGGGAAGGAAAACAAAAAATAACACACTGTTCTTACACTCTCTGAGCTTCAGTTCAGTGGGGGAAAGAAATGGATGAATGGATTGACTGATCAGTCACTTGATCAATTGATTATGTAAATACAATACTGCATTTGTAATAAGTGTCATCAAGGGTAGGTGCATGGTATTAGCAAAGGAATACAACCAAGTAGAATACAACCAAGTCAAAGAGGAGACTTCTGAAGAAGTCATTATTGAGCTGTGGTCTAAAAAATGAATAGAAGCTAACAAAGACTGGCATATAGAGAATTTGAAGAGAGAGTGAACAGCCAGAGCAAAGGTCTTCTCTTATGAGAGTGTACGTGGGAAGTAGGAGGGACTGAAAAGACACCTGTGTGAATAGAGCTCAGAAAGCAAGACGGAAGAGGATGTATGACCTAGAGAGATAGGCAGAGACCTGGCCCTGCAGATCTCTTGCTGCCCAGAGTATGGTCAGAGGACCAGCAGCATCAGCATCACCTACGAGTTTGTCAGAAATGCAGAATCTCACACTCCACACATAGAATCTGCACTTTCACGAGATTCCCAGGTTGTTCATGTGCACAGTACAGTTTCAGAAGCATTCCTATAGGCCACCTGGAAGATTTTGTATATCAGAAAGAAGACATCCGTATTGTCCATGGCAGATAACTAAAAACTAATCCCTGTACTATTTAATGACCATTTTAAAGGAACATCAAGACTAGAGCTCATTTCATTCTTTAGAACATCTGGTCTGGCAGTTGTTCAAACATGTAAAGCTCAAAGGAAAGGCTGTTGGAAGAGGGTATTTGCTAACATCCTGTTCTGCTTCTGCCACCTTCACAGATGTTCGTGCAATTATATAGTTCTAGTGTACTTAGAAGAATGAGTTGTTTTTTTTCTTTTTTTTTTAAATGAGAACGGATGACATGTTCAGAGATAGGATGTGATTCTAACAGGTTAGAC
This sequence comes from Prionailurus viverrinus, assembly GCF_022837055.1. Lineage (NCBI taxonomy): Eukaryota > Metazoa > Chordata > Mammalia > Carnivora > Felidae > Prionailurus > Prionailurus viverrinus. Next base: position 209,333,510 of record NC_062561.1, read on the forward strand.
ATGTTAGGAGTCATCATCGCTGGCTAAAGGGAAGGCTGAAATATATAAAAGTTTATAAGTTTTCAGAAACATGTCAGTTGAATATAGTTTAAATTTCTTACTGTTCTTGTGCTGGAATATTTTGTCATCATAGTCCCTGGGGAGTTCATCAACTGAGTCTAAAATAACACGTTCGTCTCTTACCTGGTTATTCAGCACTACTGCTTTTTTTTTTTTTTTTTTAATTTACATCCAAATTAGTTAGCATATAGTGCAACAATGATTTCAGGAGTAGATTCCTTAATGCCCCCCCCCCCCCAACCCCTCCAGTAACCCTCTGTTCTTCTGTCAGTTGGCTTTTAGTTTTGCTGATTGTTTCCTTTGCTGTGCAGAAGCTTTTTATTTTGATGAGGTCCCAATAGTTCATTTTTGCCTTTGTTTCCCTTGCCTCTGGAGACGTGTTGCATAAGAAGCTGCTGCAGGCAGGATCAAAGAGGTTTTTGCCTGCTTTCTCCTCGAGGATTTTGATGGCTTCCTGTCTTACATTAAGGTCTTTCATCCATTTTGAGTTTATTTTTGTGTATGGTGTAAGAAAGTGGTCCAGGTTCATTCTTCTGCATGTTGCTGTCCAGTTTTCCCAGCACCACTTGCTGAAGAGACTGTGTTTATTCCATTGCATATTCTTTCCTGCTTTGTCAAAAGTGAGTTGGCCATACGTTTATGGGTCCATTTCTAGGTTTTCTATTCTGTTCCATTGATCTGTTCTTGTGCCAGTACCATACTGCCTTGATGATTATAGCTTTGTAGTATAGCTTGAAGTCTGGGATTGTGATGCCTCCTGCTTTGGTTTTCTTTTTCAAAATCGCTTTGGCTGTTCAGGGTCTTTTCTAGTTCCATACAAATTTTAGGATTATTTGTTTTAGCTCTGTGAAGAATGCTGGTGTTATTTTGATAGGGATTGCATTGAATATGTAGATTGCTTTGGGTAGTATCGACATTTTAACAATATTTGTTCTTCCTATCCAGGAGCATGGAATCTTTTCCCATTTTTTTGTGTCTTCTTCAGTTTCTTTCATAAGCTTTCTATAGGTTTCAGTGTATAGATTTTTCACCTCTTTCATTAGATATATTCCTAGGTATTTTATGGTTTTGGGTGCAATTATAAATGGGATCGATTCCTTGATTTCTCTTTCTGTTGCTTCATTCTTGGTGAATAGGAATGCAACCGATTTCTGTGCATTGATTTTATATCCTGCAACTTTGCTGAATTCATGAATCAGTTCTGGCAGGTTTTTGGTGGAATCTTTTGGGTTTTCCACATAGAGCATCATGTCATCCGCGAAGAGTGAAGTTTGACCTCCTCCTGACCGATTTGGATGCCTTTGGCACTGCTGCTTTTTAAGTACATCTTTAGTTCTCAAATCTTTTGGCAATAGTTTTACTTTTTAAATCCATGAATGATGAAGTAGCATGTGTTAATTTAAGTGCCTGAAAGACACATGATTTCCTTAATAACCAGAATTTTAAAACTATGCCAATTTATAACTATTCTTTTCCAAGGAACCAAAGCATTTTCTGCTTAGTATTATGTAAATAGTAATCTTAGGAAGTGCTTAGAGGTGAGAGGAGGGGGTGATATCTGTTTTGTGGAAAAAAAACATAGGGGGAGATTGACATTGGTTTGGTTTCCTGGGCTTTAAAAATAGGGCTTTTTTTCTGTACTGTGACAACGTGCTATAGTAGAAAGACTACTGGACCATCTGTCAAGAGCTCTTACCTTCTGGCTAAGTGTGTGTCTCCTTTCTTTGAATTTCTTTTCTTTCATGAGATGAGAGCCTTAATTAATTTCCAGTATGTCTTATAGTACGAAGGTTGCATGATTTTATAGGTTGACCCGTGTTACTCCCTAAAAGGATAGCCAAAGACTTCCTGATTTCCATTTGCCCTAATCACTTTAAGTGCTCAGGAAAATTTTAAATAAAAAAATTAATGTCATCTTAGAAACACTGAGATGTTTGGTTGACTTCAAAATCCCATCTAGGAGTACCTTAGCAATGCATGGGAAGGGTAGTAAGTTTAATTCTAAGGAATGAACTGATGATAAGCCCAGGGAAGTATGATTCTTATATTGGTAATTATTAAATGGGGAGAAAGGAAGTCATAGAATAATAGTATAGTATAATCTTACCACACCCAAAGAATAAGAAAAAGAAATTTAAAATAGCAAAAGATCTTAAAGATACATATATGTCAAACTTTTTAACCATATTTCCCTTTAGGGAGGCATTTAGCTTGGGGGTGGGAGTCATGGGTGAGGGAGTAGATAAGGTACCTTCGTGTTTTATTCTATGTATGTCTTTATTTGAAATCTTTAATCACATAGTTTTATGTTATTTTTGTAATTTAGGAAAATTTATGTATAAAATCTTTAGAATTTAACAAATTTCACTGTCTGAACAGTCTGAATTTATTTCCAAGATCATTATGGAAAATGTTGCAAATTGGAAAGAAATTAAAAGGAATCATCTCCTCTCTGGTATATAATGCAAGCATAGGAATTAAGCCATTATAATGATACTTTAATTGCAATAATTCATTTTTTCTTCAGACCTTCAAGACATTCCATATTCTGATTGGTGTGAGCAGACTATCCATAATCCCTTAGAAGTGGTTCCTTCTAAGTTTTCAGGGATTTCTGGATGCAGTGATGGAGTGTCTCAAGAAGGCTCAGCCAGCAGCACCAAAAGCACAGAATTGTTGTTAGGTAAGTTTCAGATTCAAATCCAAACATTGTTAGTAAAACTATACTTAGTTTTGTGGTTGTTGTTGATAAATAATGTTAATTGATGTTATCTCAAAATTGTGGCAAGCCTGTTTTAGTCAGGTGTCCTTATCAGTACCTGTATTTAGTCACCTGTATCAGCTGCTGAGGTGTGTCCTTTTAGTTGGGTTCTTGCATTAGAATTTTATTTCCAGAACGATCAGTAGATTATGCGCAGTTTATCTCTGTCTTAGATCTTTAGTTTAAGAACAAATTTCATGAGTTGTAATCATTTTCTATTGTGATAAAGATAAAATATTTTAATCGCCTTTTCAGGTGTTAAAACAATTCCAGATGATACACCAATGTGCCGCATACTCCTTCGCAAAGAAGTTCTGAGATTAGTCATTAATTTGAGTAGTTCAGTTTCAACTAAATGTCATGAAACTGGGCTTTTAACGTAAGTAAACCATGAGTATTCTCTGTTCTGCTCTTTAGGGTAAAAAAGATCCTTGAAACACTTCAAAAGTTAGACTAATTAGCTTACATCCATAGTTCTGCGTGGTATATCTGTGTGAGGCTAGATTTCCTTCGTGTACTTCAAACAAAATAATGTATTACAGTAACAAATGGAATGCAGAAGTAGGTATGTGAATCTATCTTCTGTTAAGCCGGACTTGAAGAGATCTGTAAAAATGTAAAACAATACCACTCTTCTCATTTTTTAGTTTTGGAAAATACTTTTTATTAGATGTACGTGTTTATGTTAACAGGTAATGGGCTTATTTTTTAAAAGAATTAATGTATGTTTTGAAATCTTCTCAATTTTAATTTCTAATATGGTAATTAACAGTGACTGTAACCCACACAAAAATAAGGTTTTTGGGGTCTTGAATAATTTTTAAGAAAGGGTGGGAATCGTGAGACTGAACAATTTAAGATAAGTGGACCTATACAAAAACAAGTGATATTTTCTTGGTTTAATTCTTCCCCCCTATTTTTCCTCTTTCTCGTAGTACAAGTTGCAGAATTTTTATTGTTTTTCTAAAGCAGAGCAGCATGATGAAAGACAAGTTACATTGAACCATTACCATCTTCGATCTGCACTGTTAAAAAGCAGTGGTCCTCAGAAGAAACACAGTGCAGAGTCTCCTGTGGGCCTTTAAAAAAACAGTAACACAGAGGCGCCTGGGTTGCTCAGTCAGTTGAGTGTCCGACTTCCGCTCAGGTCATGATCTCACGGTCCGTGAGTTCGAGCCCCACGTCGGGCTCTGTGCTGACAGCTCCGAGTCTGGAGCCTGCTTCCCATCCTGTGTCTCCCTCTCTCTCTCTGCCCCTCCCCCACTCTCACTTTGTCTTACTCTGTCTCTCAAAAATTAAAAAAAAACAAAACAGTAACACAGAGGTCCTACTGCAGACTTTCCGGCCACACACTCTCTAGCAGTAGCGGGTCTTTAGCCTGTGTATTACTCCGCATACCCCACCCCTGATTCTGAGTTAAAAGCCACTGTTAGAAGGTGGAAGATAAAAGGAGATAGCCCAGTTAGGGATATTAATAACTTCAAACTAACTTTTAAAACTTCTATTTTTTTTTCTATTTTTTTTTAAGTTGGACGTGGAGCCCAACATAGGCCTTGAACTCACGACCCTGAGGTCACGCCCTGAGCTGAGATCAAGAGTCGGACACTTAACCAAAAACTTATTTCTATTTAAAAATTTAATTTTGAAAATAGTTAAGTCATCCTAGGTGGATAAATAAATTTTGCAATTTCTCATGCTAGTGAAAAAGAGTATTTCTGGTAACCCCAAACTTAAAATGTCTAGTTTAAGTGTGAGCTAGGGATATTTAATATTTTATATTCTTAGGCCAATATGCCATCGAATCAATGTCTAGAGGAAAAACATTTCAAAAGTGATATTTTGGCGGAAAAATAGGTAAGTTGTTTTTACAGTTTTTACCCCACCATCATCTTTTCTTCGGTTTTAGAATTAAGGAGAAGTATCCTCAAACATTTGATGACATCTGCCTTTATTCTGAGGTTTCTCATTTGCTCTCACACTGCACATTTAGACTTCCGTGTCGGAGGTTCATACAAGAATTATTTCAAGATGTACAGTTCTTACAAGTAAGTAGCACTCGTACTTAGGAAGTTTACCTTTCGAGAATAATTCTGTGTTTGGATAAGTTAAAGGACAGATTGTATCTGTTGAAACGCCAGCAAGTCACCACTTCTCTCCTAGATGCATGAAGAAGCAGAGGCTGTGCTGGCAGCACCACCAAAGCCACCTGCAGTGGACACAGCTGCTGAGTCCTGACCTCGGTGCTCATCGCGTGCATAGATGGACGCCATATATACTCAGACTTGCCGAGTTCCTAACAAAAAGCCTCAGAAAATGCTGACCGGGCGGCAAAGACAGGAGTAGCTTCTGTTCCAGCGATCACTGGTATACGCACAGTTGGAACTGCGGACTTCCCCAACCGGAACAACTTCCTCTTGTCCCTGTTGAGCCCTCTGGGGGTTCGCTGTTCATTACCACACTTTTAAGAATTTTAGTTACCATTATATGCAAGAGCCAAGCACTGAATACCTACGTAGGTTTTCTACTTTTTCCTTTTAAGAGCGTAACCACAGTGGAACAATAATAGGATATGCAGAAGCACCCTTCACACAGTTATTTCTGAATTCTTTTTTTAGGGTAAATCTAAAGATGCCTTGTTTGTTAACTAATTCGTGGAAACCAGTAATCGGTGTCTCTGAGGCTGCACCCCGTTACCACAGTGGGGTGTGCGAGAACTGCTGGTATTAGAGCGGGAACTTTGGCCCTTCCGCATCTTTCCTAATGTTTGTAACACTACTTCAGAGGTTTGTAACCTCAAAGCAAAAGAAGAGCCTCAACAACCCAGAACTTGTATAAGTTATTTTGATGTTACTAGACTTGCATCACAGTTTGTTTGTTTTCTGTCTCTTCACTTTTGTTGCAGTGTGTTGTTATAGGCTATCCGAACCAATTAAGGTTTTTCACTACAGTTCTTGATTCGTATCGAAACATCATTTTATAATTCAGTATTTCCCATTTGTAGAATTGCACATGTTTTCAGTGGACTTGTCATTTGCATCAACTTCCCATATCACCATTTGAAACAGGAACCAGAGCGAGCACTATTAAATGAGACCTAAAGCAAAAGAAAGCAGTAACTTGACACTTGGGATTTCCTGAGGAAGAGATAAGTTTGCCTCCGATTTACACATTCCGTGGGAAAAGAAGAGCCATATTTCCTTAAAAAAAAAATCATTAATGCAACTTTAATTATGATTAAAAATTGTAGTGAAAAGCCTTAAGTACCAAATTTTAAAGCAGCAGTAATTTAATTTTTTTATATCAGTGTTCTTGTTTTGCACAAACTAAATGCGGTGATAGGTGAGTTTATCAACACAATTGCCTTTATCACATTTGTGAAGCTGTTAAGTTGATGAGGGCAAGGTTTTGTTTATTTGTGTGTTTAATTTGTATATGTTTAAAGATGTTTGGAAATCTTTACAGGAATTAAACATATATGCAAATTTGTATATAAAAATAGCATGGCCATCACCATTAGAATGCTTGTAAATGAAAGGATTATCTTTTTTGAGGTCTATATATAATAGAAAAAAAAATCCAGCTGGACTGATTAGGACCCTTTTTTAATTCATTTGTTTATACCATTTTTACAGTTACACATCAGCTTTGCCACACAGTACCTTGATGAATATTTTCCCATATTACAGATTGTTTTTATAACGGGCTTGTTCTTTGAGATCTCTGTAAAGAACCCTGTGAACTAGGAAACGTAACTCACAGAGATACTGTGTTTTTTGTTTCGTTTTGTTTTGTTTCTGTTTTTTTAATTTACTGGCACTGAAAGTTCCATCCGGGATGAAGCACTTCATCTCACTTCATAACGCCTCTTGACCGCGCTTCGTCCGGTGCGTTCTCGCGTGCACCGTGCAGCAGCGTCACCGTCACAGCAGAGAAGGGCTGCAGGCTGCTGCTCGTGTTCAGAAGTGGTTCTTCGGATTTGCTCTCGTAAAACCAAGTGACAATAAAATATTGTTTTTCACTTTAATTTATCACTGAACCCAAGTGTTTATTTAAATGTTAACAGTACTTTTAAGAACGTTGGTTGCCTGTCACCTTGGTCTTTGGTCTTGGACGATTGAACTGCCTTCCAGAAACCAAATGTCAGAGATATTAGACCAAATAGTGGTTAAAAACTCCAAAGGAGGTAATTTAGTAATCTTATTCATTCATGATGGGGTTGACATATTTTAGACATTCATTTTAAACACTACCTCAGTTAATATAGAGTATAAAATCTGTGGTTTAATCCCTCAAAAGTTAATAGTAATTCTTAACACACACACACACACACACACACACACACACACACACACACGCCTGTCCCCATCCTGGACCTCATTTCACTCATCCATCCTGGAATGAAGTCTTTGTTACTATTAGCCTAACAGTTTTTTGTTGTTGTTGTTGTTGTTGTTGTTTTTTGACTTTTACTTTGAAAGACATGTATGTATGCATTATAGTAATTGCCTATAGCACTTAGTTTGGGGAGACAGAGTTTTGTGGTTATCAGTAATCTAAGGGAAAAAAAAAGTCTGTACTTAAATGTATAGTGCTATTTGGTTTATCCATGTTTCACTGATGGGTCTAATATGTTTTCAAGTACTCATTTGTATAAAAGACTTTAATAATGCAAAATGCTCACATGCAGTGCCAAGTGATTAACTTAGTATTTAAAAATTTTAAATTATAGCAGAAAAGATTAGGAATGGTGTCAGTGGTAATAGAAATAATTGAGAAAATCATCTATAAATAATAGATAACTACCAGACTATAAAGTACCAAAATAATGTCAATACTGTAGTTTTTTGAGATTTTAGAATTAATCTTAGTCCATATAAATTTGTACTATTGGTAATTATTGAATAATTGGGAGGAATTTGGGCAGTTGTGCTTGTTGTAAGCTGTGAATATCTAATTATAAAGTGAATTGTTATTTCTAATTGAAATGTTTTTTCAAGAACAGATTTCAGCTTCACATACTAAAGTAAATACTGATAAATGATAAGGAAATTAGAAATTAGTATTGATAATTAAATATGGTCTAAGATTTCTTATACTTTTATTTCCTATTTATGCCTAGGTAGATTTGAAGGGGGGAAATGTCTCCCTAATAAAAAATTTTCTAATAAAGATTAGTAGCATAAGTACGTTCTGTAAGACAGTGACATTAAAATAGAGGCTCTCTGGAGGTATCGATACACATCATTATGCCAGTTATTCTAACATCATGTGTACAAGTTCTTTTGAAATAGTAGCTTTAATAGTCTTCAGCTCTTTTATCTAGGGCTTGAGGTAATTAAAGCTGAGTTCTTCAGGGCACATCACGGTGGTAAAGCGTTCGACAGTGAGGCGTCAGTGCTTATTCTGATTTGTCTACTGCTCTTTAAATTGTTTTTTCATTCCACTCAGAAGATGCCTTTTATCCCCACATTAAAGCACAGGTCATTGAGCAATAAAAACCCATCAAATTGTCCAGATTACAACCACAGTCGTTTTTGCATGGTAAGAGTGAGGTGCTAACTTTGTGTGAGATTAGCTTTGTAAACCACGTTGGGAAAAGTCCTTTGGAAGGAAGGTTTTCCCCCTTTTGTTTTATGCTTCCAGTGTTGTCTCAGATCAACAATCCAGTACACATGGGAAAAAAGAGAAGGTAGAACTAACTGAGAGAGTTTGGGGAGAAGAACTGATGGGATGAAAGAACATTTCAGGTTTTCCAAAATGTAAGTTGGGGAAGGTCTCCCTTGTCTCCCCATTCAGGAAATCCATTATTACCAGCTTCATTTCCAGAGTATCACTACAGTGAGAGTTTCCTTATAAAAGCCTACTAGTGAAATGGATAGCAGTGTCTGTCAGACAACGTTGAAATCTGTGAGAATCTTTCTAGGAACATTCTTTCTTTCTTTTAGTTCCAGGTTTCCAGAGTAGATTTCATTCATAGTAGGTTTATATGACTCACACAGAATGTGGATTCCCCACCCCCCTTTGGAGTGTTTTTGTAATGTAGGTGGATAGCTATGCCACAACACGCATTAATTGCACATCTTATTTGATTCTTTTTATAAAATATTTAATTTGAAGAATATAATTTATGCCAAAAATTATACCTTATAATTTTGTCACTAAGTTGGTTGATTTAGCACAAATATACAAAGCGTTGGGGCAGAGGCGGGGAGATAAAAATTGTTCGTAGATAATAGTTGAAAAATGTTCCATTACTGGCCTGGCAGAAACCCTGAAGCTGCGTTGTAAAACAAATGGTGTAGATTAGTTTTGAAAAGTGGTAAGTGGTAAGGGATTGTGAATAAAATCTCGGACTTAATGCTCCCTAACCACACGATATTCTTTTTTTATTTAGTAATAAGCTGCTACATATTTGGAGGTTCTGGTGTTTGTAGGTCACTGAACAGACATTGAAATCTGATTTATATTGTACAACTGTAACATAGAAAGAAAAAGTATTTATATATTTTCCGTAAGAATATTTCATTGAGTTGTGTATAATTTAAAGAAGGTTTGTCCCCAAATGGTTTTGCTCACCTTGATTGTGTGTGTGTGTGTGTGTGTGCGCGCGCGTGTGTGGTTTTCTTGTTTTTGTATAATGTGTACAGTTTATGTCAAGGGCATTAAAAGCCTCCTGAAGCATAATCTTATCAAAGGGATACATTGTTAATAAAATGTACTTAAAATTCTTAAAACCTGTGTTGTTCTATTTGAAATTTTAAAACAATCAGTGGATTGAATTGCGTTGATTTGAATTAGTGCCACTATGGCTGATACGTGTGACGCCCGGTAAAAATGACTTTTAGGTACTACAGATAAGAGTCTAGTTCCATTAACACATCAGTGGCCTACTCCAAATGTTTTAAAATATCTATACTTAGAAAACATTCTTCATAATCTAAGCAAATACTTTATAGCTTGGTTTTTTTTTTTTTTACTTCATTGTAAAGGGTTTGAAAAACTGGATCTGTCTTTAAAACAGTTCTAAATTTTTCGAGGAAATATACAATATAAGTGATGATGGTATGTATGATGATGACTTTTTGTGGGAAGGTATTTGATTTCTCCTGCAGAAACTTGTCCTCATCAGATAGGGTATCATATAGCCACCTAGTGGCGAAAGAAAATACCACAAGGGAAATTACCAAGGCTGGAGAGTAAAATTCAAACACGAAGCCAGGTCAAAGCTAGGTTATAGTTGACTATGTGTGGTACGATAGTCTCGCTTACAGAAACAGCTTGTTTGGATAACTTGGTTCTTGGGCATATTTCTGTGTATCGTTTTCCCATTGCCTTCTGTATGTGCATGTTTTGGGCCCCAAAATAAACTTAAAAAAAGCATACTTAATCATCATACAGCTGATCTTTGTAGACCTAAACTTTAGAAAGTTTATTTCATTTAAAAAGAAGACTCTTTGGTATATAAAAATACTCAAAAATAAAATACCATCTTAGTCCATTTAGGCGACTGTAATAATACACCACAGATTGGGTAGCTTACAAACAACAGAAATCTATTTCTCCGGTTCTGGAGGCTGGACGGCTGAGGCCAGAGTGCTAGCATGGTCGAGGGAGGGCCGTCTCCTAGGCCCCAGAATTCTCGTGTCCTGACGTGGCACAAGGAATAGGGAGCCCTCCCGGGTCTCATAAGCACACTCATCCCGAGTACGTGAGGACTCCAGCCTTGTGACCTAATCACCTTCCAAAGGCCCCATCTCCTAATACCGTTATCTTCGGGGGTTAGGATTTCAACATGGGAATTTTGAGGACAATCATTCAGACCGTAGCAACTACTTTTGCATTGATAAAAAAAAAAAAATACTAAAGCTTGTTTCTTTAATGCTTATCTTAGAGGATCAAGTCAACTGCCTTTGCTTGGTGCTTTAAATTGAATATATTTAGTTACTGTATATCTTTTAACTGCTCATTCTGAAGGCATTTTCTCTTCTGTTGTATCTCTTCAAGGGTTTTTAAAGGTTCTTTATGCAAAATGCTTAATATGTTTTGTAAATTCTTTGCGATGAAAGCCAGTTTTCTTTCCATGGAGCTCTTACAAGAAATACTAGATGTTGTCTAATTCAACTTGATCTTCTCAGTAAATACACATTCTAGTGGGGAATCGGTTTCGTTAGAATCAGCGCGAGTCAAGTGTTAGACTGGGAGCAAGCACCTTTGGTGGCGAGTCCGTGGTTTGGTGTGGCGGCGTCCCTGCACCCAGCCTGAACCGTCACGGTCCCCTGCAGGCAGCTGAGGACTGCTCTCCAGTTTGATGTGGTATTTAGAGATCAACACCAGTGCTGCCCACCATCAAAATACCCTGGTATTTCTAAGGAAGTGTTACTAATTCGGCTTTAGGTACAGTTCTTTTTAAAGGTATTCACGGTTATGTTAGGAAAAGTAGAGCTTATCTAGAGGAATGCACATATTTGCAGATGAAATCATACGATTCGCTTCCAAATATCAGGAGGGAGGGTGGATAAGGGTACGGAGGGACTGAAACAGCCGTGGGTTAGTGGCTGTGGGGCTGATGATATACATAAGGGTTTGTTAAACTTACTATACTTTTCTGTCATTTGAAATTCTCCAGGAGTATTTTTTTCATCCTAATAATTCTGACACATGAATACAAATTTCAAAGTTTCTGAAGAACATTGCTTAAAGCAATGCTGTTAAGACGCCACATAGTATTGACAAACGCTTTAAATATGACCGCGTTTGGTGTTACGGACATGGGAGAATGTATAGCCAAAACTGCAGTCATAATGATATTGTAAGCATTATGTAGCCCCACATTTCCTGTTGGTATTTTGCTTTATGGTTCTCAAGGTTGAGTGTGCATCCAAATGCTTGGAAGGGAGCTGATGACACATTTCAGGTCTCAAGCCATGGAGATTCTGATGAGGTTTGGAGTGTTATCCCCAAATTTACATTTTTAGTGAGCTCATGAGGTGACTGGCTATACTTACTGTTAGATTTTCATTTCATTGAGGTAGAGAACACACAAAATGCAGCTGCGAAATATTTTAATTAAGGCTTTTTTGCAACAAAAATGACTTCAAAGTTTTGTGGATTATTTTTAAAAGAAAATCCATATGAAAGACACTAGTTACAAATCTGTCTTCACTTCCATTGCCATTTCTTTTATAGTTGCATGAGAAAGGAGCAAGGAGTCTAAGTGATGACAATACTGGCCCCCAAAGTCTTCTCAAAGCTGTTAGATTACTCAAGATACTCATTTTTACAGTGTTAGGAATACATGCCCAGTTCTCCACCAAAAGGTTCAGTTCTAAGGAAAAGGTTGAAAAGCCTGAACAGAAGCCCTGCTTGTGCTGGTATATTTCGGCCAGTTGGCAGTCACCTTACTTGGAGGTGTGCGTCTTTTGCTCTCAGTCTTGGCTGTGTGGTGCCGATGACACAGTGCGGGGCGTTCGGTACCAGAGGCAGAGGCGCTGTCGCTTCCGGCACAGCAAGCGAGGAGTTCCTAAACATGCTTGCTTAAAACATGGTAAATAAACGTAAAGCGCCGATGGGCAGAAGGCAGAGAAAGGACCGGGCACGTGTGGAATGCCCGCTATGCCCCCGGTGCCTTGTACATACTGGTTCAAGGAGACAAAGCCGCTGCTGAGTGAATACAGAATTTCCCCACCCTATATAGAGCTTTTTACAATTATGTCTAAACCATGCCCAACGATGGGGGTGCACTTTATTCATTATGTTAGCATAACAGGAATATAAATGAAGACAGGGTATTTTCTTGACCCAGACCATTGCAAAGACCAAAGGGTGCCAAATGAGAACAGGTCATTTCTGTATAGTTCTTGAAAAAAAGAGGAACCAGAAAATGTGAATGGAATTAATAACATATTCTCGTTTCTATTCGGAGGTAGTTGTCAAAAATCACGGTCAAAGACTGATGTCTACCAAGTAGGAGTGCTGTTATCCTGACAGTAAGAGTCCCTGCCAGTCCCGCTCTTGCCTCGCATGCAATAAGCTCAGTGGAAAGGCAGTTGGGATCTTCCTGATCATTCACGTGTCTACCTTTCTAAGGTCTGTGCCCCCAGAAGAGTTCATTTTACTGCATCGGTGAACTACAGATTATCATCGCTTCAAGGCAAGTCTAAAATCTGTTTTACCCTCAAACGTCTGTGATTTTTTTCATTAAACACACCCGGAATAACATTGACACTTCATGCTCTAGTATCAAATCTTCTGTGGCCTTTATTAAAACCTTAAATCTAGTTCCTTTACCCTAAAGATACTGAACATGGGGGTAAAGCTTAATGGAAAATTTCCTCACTAAAAACTGAACTTGTGGGACCACAGCCCCCCTGTCCAGTACTGAGGGTCTGGGGTCTATCTCTATGTCAGGTTCCAGGCCTGCTGTTCGAAAGGTGGGCCTGGAGCACACCAGCAAGGGAGCCTGTCCCCAGGAGCCTGCCATGTCTACGGCAAGCCTTCTCCAAGGAGGAGTGCTAAGTTCCATAGCTCCTGACCTCTCAAACCGAGCCGGACCGTAGTGGTCTCACACGCCCCCCGTGACTGCTTGGTGGGTTTACGTACCGAGGCATCTGGTGACAGAATGGTGCCGCCGAGCCTCCTGTTCGTGTCTGTGTAGCAGAAAGGCATGCGACAGGTACATACTGATTAGTGGTCGTGCTCACCTTCATCTAAGAGGGTAATCGAGGGAGGAGAGGCCAGACCCATGGGAATGGCCATTTGCGTTTTGTACTCTGAACACAGTGCTGGCTCTGGTGGATTTGTGGGGAGACTGGACTTGTCTCCACACATGGGTGAGGCCAACTGGGACACATAATTCAAATTAGTTTCTCCAGCTGGTATTTCTCCCAGGGAGTTGACGTAGTTTTTTCCTAGTGCCTTCGGTCCATTTTCAGATGATGTCAACAGTCCCAGCTGACTTGGCTGGGCTTTAGGGGTTACTGGGACGTGGCCACAAGAAACGGAGTCAGAAGCCGCCTGATTATAGGTAAAGTTCTCAAAACAGATGCAGGGGCCAGGCCCAGAGTGGCTCTTCTCTGTTGGGAGGAGGTAAAGGTAGGTGGGCTTGGTGGGTTCAGTTTCTGTCAGTGACTTCCTAGTGCCTTCCTGCTTGTTTATGACTTCAATAGCATCTGGAATACAGTCCTTGACATTCATTATTGTTAGGCGAGGGTTCTCCTGGAACAAACAAAAGAAATGCAAATAGTGTGTGTGTGTGTGTGTGTGTGTGTGTGTGTGTGTCAGAGTATATAAAGTATATGCGAAACGCACTCAGGGCTTCAGGTTTTGTGTGTGTGTTGTCCTAGTCACAAGTTAACTGCAGGTGCTGTTGCAAACCAAAGGATTTCCCCCGATGGAAGAAATCTCAAGGCTCCATTCACCCATTTCACAGCCCTGGGAGATGAGGTGGCCGTCGCTGTTATATCTTCTAAGGAAGTCTAGAAAAGTACTATCACAGCCCTAACCTTCGATTAGTCTTTAACAGATACGTGGTATACGTACAATCTCCCAGCATTTACCTTGGATTTTATTAATGACAGAACGCTGCTCTTGTAAGGATCTGGAATGTCAGGGTAACACTTCTCCTTCATCCTAGAAAACAGTGAAAATTAGACTGAATTTTGCAATATAGTGAATAGTTAAGAGAAGTCTGCAGTCAGCTTCCTGGGTTCTCACCCTCGCTCTATCACTGACTGTGGGACCTTGGCCAGGCTATTTAACTCCGCTATGTTTACATCTTCTCATCCATTCAACGGAGATAAGGCTCTTACTTACAAGTGTCGTGGAGAGGATTAAATGAGCCGGAGGCAAAGTACTCAGAATCACTTAGAATACTGCCAAGCACACACTACGTGAAATACCATAATATTAACTAGTGTTACTGAACAGGCTTTGCAATCTTTTCAAACGGCTATTGTTTTCCTTATGTCTCGACCTGAAAAGCAAAAATGTTAACAGAATTTTCACATTTTCATCGAAGTCTCTGTCCTTCGCCTTTGTAGCACCTTCTCTCATTTTATTCCGTGTGATTTCTATCTTAATAAACTCTTTTCTAGATATTTCTCTTTCTTCTTAGATAAAATCTTCCCCACGCACTTACCATTGACTTTTTAAGTAGCATAAGATCATGATGAGCAAAATGGAGAAAATCATGGGGAGTATGATACGTATCAGTATATGGGCTGGAGAAGAAAACAGAGAAAATTTTCCTGAGTACTTTCCCCTCCTCAAAGGAACAAAGGTAAGTTTGAGAGTAATTTTACATAGTTATTAATCCTCAAAGGTCTAGTTATGCAAGATTTGATCTGAATTCTGGCTGATGGGGTGGGGGGTTCCACCTCCCAACCAACACAGGGACCGTTCGCCGTCAACACCTAGACTTGGACTTGGTCCCTCCTCTATGAGACCGGATCACTACTCCCAATTCTTCACCCCCCGCCTGCCCCCATATCAGAATTATTAGCCCCCCCTCCCCCACCCTTGCCAAAGCTTCACAGTGAGCGTACTTCCCTGTGTCCTGACTTGGGGCTCAGCCACGTGACTACGTTTGGCCAATGGGCTGGTAGTAGCTGTAACACGAGCAGCTGCTTTAAGTGCTCACGCACAGCCTGCCTTGCCCTCTAGGCCCCTGTGATCCACCAGGAGAAGGATCTGTCTCTCACAACCGCTGCCCTTTTAGCCTGAGCCCCAGAGTGAAGCCATGGAACCAACCCAAACCTGACGGAAGCCTCGAGTCCAGCCTGGCACAGCCCCACTGAGATCAGTTAAGCCAAGAGCATGAACAGAAACATTCATTTTTGTATGCCACGGAGATTTTGAGGGTTTCCGTTACACTTCAGAAATAAACTAATGCACCCCCCACTTTTAGTCAGTCTCAGACAAAATGACCTGAATGTGTCTTAACCTGGAATAATTATCCATTTTGATTCCTCAGGTAGGTCATTTTCTTTAATACCCATCTTTTCTGTTCCCACTGCCTGCAAGCCCAACAAATAGTAATTCCACTGGGCCAGTAAACACCGTCTTTTGCAGATGCAAATTGCACGCGGAGGGGGGGGTGGTGGGCTAACGGTCATTCACACGTACACATGTACGTATATTTCTGTTCAATATATCTGCTTCCCTGCCCACCCCCCCCCCAGTCTCCCCCCCACCCCACCTGCTCACCAGCCCTGACACCTGGCTGTCCTGGAAGGAATGAGGTTTGATATGGGGCTGGGGATATGGTGGGAAATGTTGGCATTTTGTAAGGGAGGATGGGCCTGGGTAGATGCCCAGCCCAGTGCTATGAGGCAGCACAGGGGTCTGAAGAAAAGGACACACGGAGAGGTAAGACGATGCCGGAGCAAACACCTCACCAACTGGCCTGAAGTTAAACCTGATGGCAGAAAGGGGGAAGAAACTCTCTTCCTGACTCCACTAAAAAATACTTTGCTCTCAACTCAGTACTTTGGACTACTATAACTGGTTTTAAGATTCGGTTAAGTTATAGACTTCTAACTTACTTAAGAAGCCCGGGGACCTAGCCATGGTAGTTTCCAAGTTTCAGACTGGTTTTGCTAAACTTTTTTAGCAAAATGCATGATGAAATGCATTATATGCATTCAGAAAAATGCTCATAAGAGCACAGCTCAATGCATTTTCACAAGTGCCAACACACGTGGCCAGTACCTACAGCAAGAAAAGGAACATCAGCTCCCCAGAAAGCCCCCCTGGTGTCCCCATCCAATCATCGTCCCCTCCCAAGGTAACCACCATCTTGCCTTCTAATAACACACATGGCATTTGCCTCTTTCTGTAGCGGACTCTTACAGCAAGGGTCAGGGCTGGCTTCTGTCACTCGGCATGGCAGTTGTGACATTCGCCCGTATTATTTTTGTAACTGCAGAATGTCATTCTCATTGCTCTAATTACGCACTTTATTTTCCTTTTTAATAACAGTCAATAAGCCAATAAAGAGTCACAGCCCAGGCTAAGGAGGTTTATCATGAATAAGGGAGATAAATGAAATCTAGAAAATATACTTGAGGTAAAGACAGTTATTTGTATTATGATGTATGTGTACACACACACACACACACACACACACACACGCACCCTCTACCAGCTAAATAAAATACCAAAGCTGGAATAACAACAGCCTGAATATAAATTAAAATTTTTTGACTTTACCCTAAAACAGTTAAGAGTGCTCAAATAATATAAATCCTTGACTGACATCTGAGAGTTCTGACCTTCAACTTGGAAACCTGGGGCCACGTTGCAGCTGACAAGTGAGCAGCCCTGAGTGCCCCGATCTGCCGGCATAGACACAGATGTCCTCACCCTGGTCAGCAGTTCTACCTGCTGTGGCCACCATGTCCCTACGGCTCCGCCACCAGCAAAGGGACCCTGCACCGAGGACCTAGGATCGCTGGTAACTTGAGGCAGACTTTTCAGCCTGTTTCCCAGAGAGGAGTGTCTGCAAAGGTCCCTTCCAGTGGGGACCTTCCACGATACACAATCTGATACTTGCTTTTCCTCTTCTTCTCCATCAGTATCTTCCTCCCCCTGCACCCCCACCCCCACCTTCCTGTTTATTGGAGGTCAGTGTTTACCACCAGAATCTGATTTACCATTAACTGGTTCCTGCTGCCCTTCTCCCTGCCCTCTTCTTTCTCCTCCTTTCAAGCCAAATGCATTTTGAAAAGTGGATCTCTTTGTCTCATTTTTCCCCCACCAATCGGCAAACAGCAGGTTCATGAAGGAACCTGCCTGATCCCAGCAGACCCCACCCCATCTCTCTCAACTGCCCCCAGAAAGGCAAAGTCAGGAAGCGGCTGGTTTGCCACTGAGGGAAACCAGCCAGGGAGCCGGCTGCCGAGGGCAGCTCTGCTGAGAAAACCACCCGCCCTCCTCTAGACAGTGGGCCTGGGGCCCCGGGGGCCCTTCTGAAGTTGACAGGAAACTGCCATCTGTGATTTTCCAGCCATTTTGGGACTGAGTTCAAGTCATGTTGGGCCCGAGTGGCTCAGGGACCACTGCGACAGACAGGCCAGAGGAAGGTTCCGGGCCATAAGTCAGTCAGACTCTTGTCTGTTTAACGTAGTTGGATTCTGTGTGACATTTTGTGTGTGTGTGTGACACAGAATCCCATCTAGAGAAAGAGAAAGAGAGACAGAGAAGAAAGGTTTAAAAATTCCTGATCTCGACAACTCACAGTATTCATCTGGAGTTGTGACCTTTGTGAAAGCGCCCTGGGGGCCCTCGCCGACACTGGTGTATGGAGTGAGGAAAAACTCATAGAAAGACGCCGGCTGCAGGTTTTCCACGACAAATGTCTTCTGTTTGGGGTTGTCAATTTTGTATTTGCAACATATTGAATCATCTGTAATTTAAAAGAAAAAACACATTTTTTTTCAAGAAAAAAAAAAAAGCGTGAGAGAGATCTTATGACAGGGTTGGGCACCAATAATCATCTTGTTGACTCAGCACCGTCAACATCCTACACCAATCAAATATTAAATCATCATTTCATCACCCTGGGTCATGGCTGAAATCTTGAAAACATGGCAAGAAAAGCTGGTGATCCAGAGAGAGCACACAAGTGTGGGAGAGACAGTAAGAGCTGGAGAGAGACTTAAAGATACATTGTAATAACCTTTAACAAAGTCAAAGGGAAAAAAAGAAAAAGGGCTTAGCGAGGAAGCTTTGTAACCGGCAGGTTTTCCCAAGCAGCTGATGGTATTTCAAATGCTTCCCAAAATACCGGGCACTCTGTTTTAAGTAAGTCAAAACACTGACCCCCTGCCGTCTGGCCCACTAGCTTGCTGAAGAACACTCTGGATCAAAAAGCATGCGAGAACAGGATTCGGTGAGGCCGGGCTCAGACATGGCCGCCTCGCTGGCGGTTTTGAAGAGTGAAGTCTTGAAAGAGTAAACCAACCAACAAACACACGCGTCACCTGAGAGGACTGCCTTTTCAGATCCCGGGAGGCACCGCGCAGCCTTGGACTTCAGATAGAGGGAGTACCCTTGTACAAAACCGGGCTGGGACTCGGCGGCATAGTCCTTCCAGCTCAGAGTAAAGGAGTAGGAGGTCAGGTTACTCATGAGCACTTGAGGGTTGTCTGAAGGCACTAGGAAAGGAAGTTGGGGTAAGAAGAATCATCACTCGGAAATCTTCTCAGAGGGCTCACGTGAACTAAAAGAAGGGCCACAGCCAACCCCAGAGCCTGTGGGCACTTACATGCCTCGTTCGGGAGTTTTCTCCACTTCTCGGGGGGGATTTATGCCCTGACACAGTTTGTGAGGCCTGGGAAGGAGGGGACCCATCTTCCTGTCCAAGTCTTGCCTTTCACAGATGACGACAAGGACGGCCAGAGAGACTCAACAGCTTGCGCGAGGTCACGCAGCAAAAAGGAGAATGAAGGCCTTCTTAGACTTCATTCTGCTCTTGGATTCTAAACAGTGCTTGACGGAACACCCTGCCAGAGGACGGACTGAAGGGGGTTCTGGCGGAACTCTAGCTCCCGGGTTGTGACAGCACCAAGCTACGCAAGCGTCACTGAAGCAACCCAGGAGTGTTTGTTCTGGAGGTTTCTGAGCCTGTTTCACACGCACGTGCGCGCACACCCTGCCAGTCTCAGCCCCCTCCCACCCATGAAGGGGTGGGAAGAGGTGACCTGATCGGTGCAAGGGAGGAGAGGTCCCAAAGGGCCCAGATTTCAGTGGGATCGAAATTGCCTTCCGTGGCTGGTGGAACCACAGGAAAATTTCCGAGGATGATTTCACGGCATGTGTCAAAAGTCTTAAAAATTGTAAAAGAAATGAGAAACTATGTAAATTCATGCCTTGATTCAAGTATTCTAAGACCTCATTTAAAAACCATTATTGTGGACAAAGATTTCACTAGAATGATGGTGACTCGGGGCATAAGAGGTTGGGCTAAGGATAAAAGAGACTGAGCACTGCAGAGAGAAATCACTTGAAGATGCGTTTCATAGTTTATAGTTGAAAAACTTGTAATCCTCAATGTCCGACGACAGGCGATTTGACATATGCAAACAATTATTTGCAATGATATAGTTAAATAATGCTTAGTGACATGCGTCAAAAAAGCACTTTATAAACTGGATAAAGTCCCATTTTTACTTAAAAATGTTTATCTGTACAGGGAGAGAAATACCTGGATATACATCAAATATTAACTCGGGATATTTGTTTTCTGGGGTGGCAAAATTAGCAATGAGTTTGTCTTCTTTTGCCATACACTGTCTTTAATGAAAATGGTTTATAGTTTATGATTAAAAATATTTTTTAAATCCAATTACCAGAACAAATGGGACCCTGAAAATCAGGAAGAGTGTTGAAATATTCCTGAACCCACAGCTCGGATCCCTGGATTGTTCTGAACAAGTCTGCCCACGGACACGTTAAGTGCTGTAGACTTACCCAGTTCCTGGGAGTATCCCGTTTTTTTCTCTAATAAATAAGGAATCCTTTCTGTAGAAATTCCATAAATTCTGAAGTTGTAGCGGACCCCTGGTCTAAAAGCATCTACGGAAGAAAGGTCAACAGGTTTTCAATAACACAGAGTGACATTCTCTTTATTTCTGCAAAGGAACAAATGAAAAATGAATTGGCGTCTCCTAAATGCCTTCCTCCTCGGGATTTCTGCACTTCATCTCCACCGTCTTCCCTGCTTCCGCTGGCCTTAGAGTCCACTGTCTCCAACTAAGCCTGCGGGAGCTGTCCTCTACTCCGTCCTCTCCAACAAGGGCTCTCGAACACCATCTTGTCCACGTGCAGGAAAGTGGGTGCAGAATTCAGTCACGCACAGAAAACCATTTTATTTTACTTTTTAATGTTTATTTAGTTTTTGAGAGAGAGAGACTGACAGAGTGTGAGCAGGGGAGGGGCAGAGAGAGAGAGGGGAAGACACAGAATCCGAAGCAGGCTCCAGGCTCGGAGCTGTCAGCACAGAGTCCGACACGGGGCTCGAACCCACGAGCCGTGAGATCATGACCTGAGCCGAAGTCGGAAGCTCGACCGACTGAGCCACCCAGGCGTCCCCAGAAAACCATTTTAAAGTCTCTTCTGACTCCAAGTCCCCTGCAGCGACTTGTCTTCTCTCGCCACCCCCCACCCCACCAAGCTGAGCACTGGAAGGCTTTGCTTGCACTTCCTCATTTTCCCCTCACACCCGCACCTCTGCGATCCACCTTTGGCACCCGCCATGCCATTGACACGGCCCCGGCAGAGGGCAGCCTCATTCCCTCACTGAATGCCCTCCCTGGCCTCCGTCACCCTCTGCAGGTCGACGATTCCCCACATCTTTACCTCGAGCCCAGCAGATGGCGCTACTGACACCTCTACTCCAGCAGCAAACCTAGGCTTCTGGGACTCGGCTAAACTGCCAATCCTGAAATTACAACTCCAACGTGGGAGGTAAGAGATCAAATTCTACATTTGCCACCGAAAGTGAAGGAGCTGATGATTGACTCCGACCACGCTATGTCCTCAATGTGTCCCAAATCCATACACCTCTCTAGACGGGGAGGGTTATAATGTCCCTTTGCCGTTCATTTGAGAGAACTGATTTCAAGGCACAAATTTATAAAATCGTGAAAACCTATCCCAGCCTCAGGTCCAGAGCGTGTCTGTGAAAGTATGTTTCAGGCCAAATCTTAGACCACATCATTGCAAAATGTGAACTCCTAGCCCCTGGGCCTGATGTCATCATTTCAAAATGATTAGTTTAGCACCAAGTATCCATGAGATGGTCCAGAGGTCCTGGTTGAACTTGCTGCAAGGTGCAGGGAACAAGACGGTAACACGGAGGACTCTTCTTACCTGAGCTAACAACTGTGCTTGTGGTATTGGGACCTAGGTTTTTCCACTGGAGATCACAGAGCGGGTCCCCGGGATGTTCACACCACTCCACGACGTAGCCCGTGACGTCTCCAGGTTGGGGTTTCCAAGACAGACAGAATCCGTCCTCTGTGCCCTTGACTCTTTCTTCTTCAACCTCTTCTGCACATTACAAACACAGCCATGCTTCAGATGGAATTCATTGTACATTTTCAAAAAAGTGTTTGAAGAAGAAAATAAACTTGAACGCGTACTGTCTTTGACAGTTAAGGGCCCCATCACTTGAGTGGCTACAGAAGCTTGGGGATGGGGTAATGTTTTCACAGGTGATTTCCTGCCTCTCACCTCCCAGCAAATATTTACATCTGCCCTTAGGATACCTCTGTTCTAATCTTCTGAGACCCAACGAGACTTCAGCCCCAAGACAAGCGTCAGTGAACGACTTGCCATTCAGGCCAAATCCAGCCTCCAAAGCTTGTTTTATGACCCTTGAGCTAAGAAGGGGTTTAAGATTTTTAAAGAGCTGCCAAAAACAAAGAATACAGAATATTGAACAGAGGCAGATCATACGATCGAACGATATTGAACAGAGGCAGATCTGTGAAGCCTGAAATATTTCCTATCTTCCCCCTTACTTGAAAAACTGGCTGACCCCATGTTTGGCACTTGATCTACCTTTTTTTCTTCTTTAAAGTTTATTTATTTATTTATTTTGAGAGAGAGAGAGAAGCAGAGCACACAAGAGGGGGAGGGGCAGGGAGTGAGGGAGAGAGAGAGAGAAAGAGAGAGAGAGAATCCCAAGCAGGCTCTGTGCTGTTGGTGCAGAGCCTGACGTGGGGCTCGAACTCATGAACCGTGAGACTATGACCTGAGCCGAAGTCAAGAGTCAGACACTTAATCGACATAGCCACCCAGGCACCCCTTGGTACTTGATCTGCTTTAAAAAAAATTTTTTTAACGTTTATTTATTTTTGAGACAGAGAGAGACACAGCATGAACGGGGGAGTGGCAGAGAGAGAGGGAGACACAGAATTGGAAGCAGGCTCCCGGCTCCGAGCCATCAGCCCAGAGCCTGACGCGGGGCTCAAACCCGCGGACCGCGAGATCGTGACCTGAGCTGAAGTCGGACGCTCAACCGACTGCGCCACCCAGGCGCCCCTCGATCTGCTTTTAAAAAATATCTGTTGAACAGATAAATAATGCGCCTTAATCCCCCCACATGATGCTGGCTGCTCCTGAACTATTACGTCTGTGATGTTAGGGGTAGAAACCGAGTGAGAACAACAAAGGAAAGAGTTCAGATACGTACTAAGTTGGACTATGCAGGGACGTGCACACTGCTCATGACCAATCTCAACACACTTTATAAGCCACGATAGGTTTAAACTGGAAAAAAGCGATACGATCTCAACGGACGACAGTTCTAGTGATTTCAAGCAGACTCCCCCTGCGCCTTCAGGGATGAGAATTTCTCCTAGTTCCCGAGGCTGACCTCACAGCTTGCCACTGTTGACAGGGCAGTGGTCCCAGCCAGTCAAGTGAGACAGGCCCAGACCAGGAGTGGGCCTGCAGACAGCTGCTCAGAAAAGCAGTATTTGCTCAGAAAGGAGCAAACATGGCTTGGTATGGACTTCTACTAAAACTTGACTCGTTGTTCACCTGCAATTTGAATTTAACTGGGCATCCTGTATTTTATTGGGCAATCCTAATTACACCTGAACATTGGTGTGAAAGCACAGTGCTATTAATTTTTCTAGTTATTATCCAGTGGGGGACACCCAAAGGGATGTGTAGCTCTAGGTATAAGATAAAGGGTTTCCCATGAAGGCCTTTGTATACTCCACCTATGTGGCTTCCCTGTCTTCTTCCGTTAAAGAAATAAATCTCGCTTGCATCAAAGTTGACATTTTTCACTCTTATTCACACTGGCTAAAATTTCATCCCAAACTTAGAACCGTAACTCTTATCAAGCTGCTGTTTGAAAGCTGCAAATATGTTTTAAGAAGTGGAGATAGAGGGAAGGAGAAAGGGCATCTTTTTTCAGTCATTCACACTCTAGTATGAATTGGCTTAACCTTAACAGTCGGCCTCATAGCACATTGGTGATTTTATCCACTGAAGTGATTTAAGAATGTGGGCCACTGGGGGGCACCTAGGTGGCTCAGTCAGTTGAGCGTCTGACTTCGGCTCAGGTCGTGATCCCACAGCTCGTGGGCCTGAGCCCCGTGTTGGGCTCTGTGTTGACAGCTCAGAGCCTGGAGCCTGCCCCTCCCCCACTCACACGTTCACTCTCCCTCTCTCTCCCTCAAATATAAATAAATATTAAGAAATAAAAAAGAATGTGGGCCACTTAAGGAAGACTGGATACCCTCACGGGGGAAGCCATGGAGGTCTGAGAGCAGGGCATAGGGAAGGAAGGTTCGGTAGGAACCCACAGATAGAGAAGACCCCCAAACAGGTTACGGTGCTTAGTGTTGTTTGGACCGGGCCTCATCCAAGGCCGTCTTCTTTTATCAGCTCCCCCAGGGTGAATGAAATGCCCACTCTTCCTGCTTTGTCCTAACGAAGACAGAATACAGCTTTTCACTTCCTTCTCTAATGCAGTTCTTGATAAGCAAAGGTCACGTTAAGTAACTCCTTAGTTTTTCTTCTGTGCCCAAGCTTAATTTCTTTTTCTTACTTGACACACCGGATTGTTCTTTAAAAATAAATAAAATAAAACCAAGCAACACTTCTCTCTCATCGAGCCTACTTAACCTAAATTGAAGCCTAGCTTGAGTAACAGGTATAACCCAACGTGCTGTAGCCCCATGAGCAGGACCTGAAAG
This sequence comes from Prionailurus viverrinus, assembly GCF_022837055.1. NCBI lineage: Eukaryota > Metazoa > Chordata > Mammalia > Carnivora > Felidae > Prionailurus > Prionailurus viverrinus. Next base: position 209,358,047 of record NC_062561.1, read on the forward strand.
TGTCACGGCAGAGCCTGAAGAAGAGCATGATCGACAGGTGCACAAATGAGTACACGACGTCGACTACTTTCTGCCCAAGTGTGCGTTGTCTCCTATGCATTCCTGTGCGTGCATGTGTGGGCGGGGGGGCAGTATATCCAACCTCTTTTTACAGCTCTCCCAAGAAGGTAATTAATATGGCTACTGACTGTCCATGTAAGGTCACCTCTACCTTGTCTGGTCTCTCACAGGCTGGGGGATTAGCCAGTTGCCATCTTTCATTCTACTTCAGCAAAGCCTTCCAGAAAGATGATGCCAGTCAGTTCTCCTCACCTCTGGCAATGCTAATGGGCTCTTTCTGGGTGGCAAGGACTGACAAATATTTTACAGTACAATAAATGCGACCCGCGATTTCATAAGCTACAAAGCACGTTTACACCAACCCCAGCTCTCAGCGAAGACTGCTTATTGGTGTTGCATTTACTTGAGCAAATGTGAGATGATTCTCTGAATTTCTTGGAGAATCTCAGGGCAGCAATGTCCTGAGCTGTGGCTGAACTCTCACACCGAGGAGGGCTGTCCCGGGAAACACACAGCCATGCCTGGACCAAAAGAAAAGACTAATGGCGTTCAGGAGCTAGCTCTTTTGTCCCGCCAGGTTACTGCCTTTCCAATGTGTCCGTTGCTACTTAATAACATCACCTGTGCCACAGAATAAAAACAAAACGAAACTCACTGTTTCCAGGGTCTCCGGACGCGGCGATGACCGAAGCGGGGGACGTGCCCACACTGTTGTTAGCTGTGACGTGGATTTGGTAAGAACACCGGTCGAGGGTTAGTTCTGTGCCATTGGCCGGAGCAGGAATGGAGAGGAGCTTCAAGGTGGATGGTCTGTCTAGATTTTCTAGAACTACATTATAGAAGAGAATCTTCCCATTGGCCTGCAATTTTGATAGTGGCTGAGAGAAAATACGGATAATCATTTCAAAATGGGTTTTCAGGGCACCTGGGTGGCTCAGGCAGTTAAGCGGCCGACTCTTGATTTTGGCTCAGGCAATGATCTTACAGCTTGTTGAGTTCGAGCCCCACATTGGGGTCTACACTCAGAGCGGGGGCCTGCTTGGGATCCTGTCTTCTGCTCTCTGCCCCTCCCCCACTCTCTCAAAAATAAATGTTAAAAAATTCAAAATGGGTTTTTCTTTGAAAGGAGTTTGCATCATTACTTTTTCATCTTTCCTGGCTCCCAACTGCTTTACACACACACACACACACACACACACACACACACACACACACCAGCAAATTAAAAAACAGTTTAATAGAGAAAATAACCGTCTAAAGCAAGCTTGTAATCAGGCATTCCGCGGTAACTGAAGTGGAGTACAGAACAGGACTACTTGAGCTCCTCAAGAGCATGTTGTATCTAGAGAAGCATGACCAAGTCAGGAGAGGAAGGGGCTCCTTCGGGCTGGATAAGAAGGGACTCAGAGGGCACCGAGGGGAGAAGACACGAGCAGACCCGGGCAGGAGGGGCCTGGCCCCTGGCCTCCCTTCCCCCTCCATTCATCTTTCCCTGCACAGTTGTGCCCTGAGCCATTCACGGAGCACGCGGTTCCCTCTAGACCATCCTCCAGGTCGAAGAGAATTCCCTGCCCACAAGGTCCCAAGCCTGGTGCCAGGGACCATCCCCCCCAGCCTGCCCTCTCAAGAACAGCCGGTGACCCTGGTGTGAGCACCCCCAGGTCTGAGAATGGGTGCAGAGAGCGGCTGTCTGCGGGGCTGTGCCCATGTGTGAGTGCCTGGGCTCCCTGTGGAGACGGCCAGTGTGGAGGTGGGAAGGGCAGCCAGGTGGGCGGTGGCTGGGGGCCAAGCCATCCGGTACGGTCATGTTTGATATGAAAACACGAGCTGAGGAATCTGGGAGTTTCAAGCAGAAGCCTGGACTTCCAGGTTGCCGTGGAGGCCTTAATAGACAAGGCACAATGACAAAATAGATTTTAGTTTACTTTTTTCAAAATACATGTAAAGTATTTTTTAGCTTGACCCCTAACTCCTACATGTAAGTTACTGTACGTAAATAGTCGTATCTTTCAAATATGGTATGTGCTTTTCCACTTACACCGGTGCCCTGGGCCTTGCAAAACTTAGAGCAAGGCTGGACAGAAGTTACAGAGCTATAGCTTCCAACAGTCAGAACCCGCCATCCGCGCCACCGGCTGTCCAGGAGGGAACAGTCTGAGCATCAAGGAGACGGGTGGGGGCGGGGATTCCCCCACTGGGTAAGACGTTCTGCTGGACTCATGTTAAGATCCCTGCCAGCTGGAGCCCTGCGCCGGCAGCAAGCGTCCCACGGAGGGACAGTGCCAAGCCAACGTGTCTGGTGGAATCTGTGCGTCTTACCTTCCAGAATAAAGTCACGACACAATGTCCCTGCACTGACTTCACATTCCTCCAGACATCAGGAGCCTCTGAGGGAGCTGAAATCAACCAAAGAAAAGATCATGGGTTGCGATATGTACGGAGAACGGTACGTTCACCCTTTTTCTACTCTGGTCAAAGGAGGCGAAGATGACCCGTCCTACCTGAGGCTTGTTTCTCATTTTCTCACTCTCTGTGACTTCCACCCACGTGACCACAGCCACACTGCTCACTCCTCACCCAGTGCACATGGTAGGTGCCATACAAAAGGTCTGTTGCATCAAACTGAAAAGCTCTTATCAAGCCTGAGCTTTTGGAAGCCACTGGAACATTTTGGAACCATCCATCACCTAGACCAACTCTAGGAGGTTAGTTAGGTAAACTTCCCATTTGTTGAATTTCTAGGAGCAGCAGACCATTGCTACAGCCTTGCTCCCTTTGCAAAGGTTGTAACAGAAGCGCGCTAATGGACAGCCCGGCGGCTGGTTGTACCCTTCCACACCTTCACAATTCACATTGGCTGGTCTTCTCACCGGGTCCTAGCCTGGGTGCCTCTCCTCGATCCCCCTCCACTGGGAAGGCCACATCCCCCGCCTCCCCACGCTGCTGTCTCCCCCAGCTCCTGGCCTGCCTGGGTCAGCTGCCCGCCCGACAGACACTCAGGGCACCCGTTCACTGCCCTTGCTACATTGTTCTGGAAAAGTGTGCATCCTTGTCTTTACCTCCAATCAACTGTAGGACAAGTGATCTGATTCCAAACATCCCCATGGAGGAAGAATTACTTTGGAACATAACACATAAAGATTTAGCCGTTTTATAAAAATATAGTTTACTGCCCCCGATAACTGAAATTTAAGTCCTTTTTTAGTTGCGGACACTTTCTCCTCAATTTAAAGATGACCATGTATTTTCTAAAAAAATGTATTGAAGCAGATTTCAATTTGCTAAATAGCCCACTGGAGAAGCCAGTACTAAATCCAAAACGTATTGAAACAACATGGGACTCTAAGCTTAATGCAAAGTCTTCAGCTGGTTTATAAATTAGTCCTTGTCAGAACAGTGCCCCACAGCACAGTTGACAGTGCTCCATATTTGTGTCACATAGTCTCTACCCTGGTGCCATTTAAGTCTGCTCACTACAATTCTACTTAAGTATGGTTATAATACACAAAGGCATTGACTTTTCCAGCATCAAGCAAAGTGTTATCAGAGGCAAAAAAAAAAAAAATCTATAGATTCATCACTAGCAAATTCATCTCATTTTCTTGTTCTCATCAAAACCAACGTTAATTATTTTAAGGTTTACGGTACTATAACCTAAAAGTATATACAATTTACTAAACACTCTATCCGTTTGCCACTTTCCTTTTGCACTTAACTTTCGTTATAGTGTTGGAATAAACTTCCAAAAAAAAACCAAAAACCCAAAGCCAAGCAGTAACAAAGTAAAAATTCTTTAATAAGACAAAACTGGGGAGTGACATTACCGTCAGGAACAGGGCTCTCTGCGGCAGATTCTCGAGGGGTCTATGCTCCCAGTGAGGGGAGGGGTGGGTACATCAGACAAGGAGAAGGAGCCTGCCAATTACAACTGGTGACCAACCCTTGTGTAGGACCCGATCAGCTGTCCCTGTCACCCCTCAGCTTGAGTCACTGCTTTAACGGTCCTCAAGGGGGAGCGTGCCTGGGTGGCTCAGTCGGTTAAGCTTCTGACTCTTGGTTTTCGGCTCAGATCATGGTCTCAAGGTTCGTGAGATCGAGAGCCCATACAGGGCTCTGCACTGACAATGTGGAGCCTGCTTGGGATTCTCTCTCTCTCTCCCTCTCTCTCTGTCCCTCTCCCACATGTGCAAGCATGTGCATTTGCTCTCTCTCTTTCAAAATAAATAAATAATCTTAAAAATAAAATAAAATGGTCCTCATGGAGAGACACAGAAAGAGCCCTGCCAGCCTATACACATAAATATAAGCAAGAATGAAATATATACATATAATCCTTCCTTAGGCAGCCAAAGAACAAGACCTGAATCAACAAGATCTCAAGGCTGTAATAACAACATCAAGAGACAGAACACATAGAATCCAGCTCTGGTTAAGGGTGGAGCTCTGGAGTCAGGTGGCCTGGGTGTGGGTCACAGTCAACAGGCTGACGGGCTAAGCCAATTAAGTCACTTAGCTTCTCTGTGCCTCCTGTCCTCATCTAGGAAGTAAGGATAATTACTCATAGTGTCTCCTGCGTGCTGTGAGGAGGAAAAGGGAAAAACACGGCAAGCGCCTCAAGCTGTCTGGAGCTCAATGTTAGCTGCTATTACAATTATTAATACTGTTATGTCTCTGCCATTCATTAACTTTGCAAACTAGGTGAGTCTCTCCAATCTATGGGCCCAAACTGCCTCATCTGTAAACTGGTCAACAACAGTAACTTATTATTTTGAATTGGGAGGAGAGGAAAGCAGAGCTCTCCTGAAAGCAGGGCATCCAGTCTCCTGAGGCCTATGTGAACTGAAAGATAATGGTCATTTGTCAGAAAAACCCACCCACTGTTCCGTCAGTGGTGAGGAACCTCCCACCGCAACAGTGATCGAGAACGCTCACAGTTTGCTGTTGATGAACAAATGATGTATCAATAATTGTTAAGTTTCCAAACACCATTACATTTCCAAACATAGCCTGAAGTTGTTTCGTATGAGATCAATGCCTTCCTCGGCAGCAACACTACTGTTTGTCCCTAGTCCTTAATTTAAAAGTCTATCCTAATTTACGGAGCCCCAGATCCGATGGGAATCCAGCAACGCCAGGAGCTTATAAGCCGTTCTGGCAAAACCAAAGACGAGAGAGAAAATGTACAAAAGAAATAATGCTGAATGACCTAGGTCATTGAGGTGGATGACCATTGAGGTGGATGAGGTGGATCCCATTGAGGTGGATGTCTTCCCGTTCACATCTCACTAAGCATTTAATTCAGTTCTTTTTTTAAAAGATGGTATTCAGGGGCGCCTGGGTGGTTCAGTCCATTAAGCGTCTGACTTCCAATTTCGGCTCAGGTCACAATCCCAGGCTGTGGGATCAAGTCCCAAGGTGGTCTCCTCACTGGGTGTGGAGCCTGCTTAAGGTTGTCTCTTTCCTCTCCCTCTGCCTGCCCCAACCCCCAACCCGCCCCAGCTCATGTTCGCAAGTGCTCTCTCTAAAAAACAATAAATGAACAAAACAAAACAACCACAAAAAGATGATATTCAGCCTCTGGTGTAATAGTTTTTCCTTAGTTTTTGGTACAACTGAAAGCTCTCGGGGAAACCAACCCATCTCTTGTGAGTCAGTTTAGATCCTTGGGTTAAAGAGAGGGGAACTGAACATACCAGCTTCAGCCGTGGTAAAGTTGCGACGAGTCCATTCACTCCATTTCCAGAAGTGGTTGGCATTAGCACAGCGCACTTGGGCCGCGTACTCTGTGGAAGGCTCCAGTTTCTTCATGAGGTGCTTACCATTCACCTTGACAGAAACATTTTGCTTCTTCGAAGAAAGGAAGGAAGGGAGGAAGGAAAAGAAGAAAATCAATGAGATGAACTGGAAAAAGGAGACAGGAAGAAAGAAGAAAGAAGACAGGAGGACCAGCGAGCATACTTCATGGCAAAGTCCAATCACAGCCTGGTCCATTCTGAGGTGGGGTATGACTACTACTTCTTTGTGAAAAAATCTCGAAGGCCCTCTGCCCCATGCTAAAGCTTGTGATTAATTTCAGGACTGTTTTTAAACAGATGACCCATATCATCTGAACCCACACAGAAATAAGATTTTAAAGAGGTTTTATTCATTAGTCTCTCTGTTCAGGACATAAAGAGATTTTTGAAAATAGAAAGTGAGGCAGTATTCTTACTTGTATCACTTTTCCTTCACCATAGAGTTCAATCTGACACAATAGCGTGGAATAATTCCCAATGGAGTGGACCTTCCAGGTCATGGTGGCATTTGTGGCACTTACATTTTTGACAAATACGTTAAAGGGAGCCATTGGGTGAACTGCCAAAAAAAAAAAAGGAAACAAAATTTAAAAAAAATTCAAGCATAAATCCAAAGACTTTGGTAAATAGGCAGCTCATTTCTTATTTATTTTTGTTTAGTTTTGAAAAAATGGCAACAAAACCAGACTTAGAGCACAGATGGAGTAAGCCAACTGTAGCCTTTCTCTCTCACCAATTATATTAGAAACTCTGAACAAAACATAAAAAGAAACTACTGAGGACTCTTAAAATTAAACAAAAGCAGGCAGATTATGAAGGAGAATCAAAACTTGGAGAAGGGGCTCATGGGGAGAATATAACAGAACCCAAAATCTAAATAAAATAACGTCAGTAATATCAAAGGTACAATCTAGAATTATTCTACCTACAAAACTCCAGAACATGTCACCAATTTCCAAGAGAAAAGACAGTCAAAGGATGCCAACCTCACGGTGACGCGCCCATAAGAATGCAATTCGTACAGACTTTAAGACAGATCCGTGACATAAAAGTAAGCACATTTGAAATGAATAGAAGAAAAACACTTCTCAGCAGAGAAATAGAAACTATTAAAAAAAAAAGAATCAAATGGAAATTTTGGAGCCAAAAAATATAATATCTGAAATGAAAAACTGACTGGATGAGGTTCAGGTCTTGAAAAAATAAAGAAAGGCCCTCCCATCCTGTCTATCCCCCTGAATCCAATTAAATATATCACATGGAGCATTCTCGAATATTCTATTTGAGAACTCTGATAGTGGCAGGCAGAGAAGACCAGAAATTCAAGTATTGTTGCATTGGTAGTGAGAGGGTAAAGGAAGGCTTCTATGTTTTACTTAAAGTGAAAAATACTAACTCTTGTGAAAGATTAATAACATATTGTAATCTCCGGGGGGGGGGGGGGCGGGGGGAAGGAATACAAATATATGTAGGCAAAAGCCAGTAGATAAATTGAAGTGGAATACTAAAAAAGTATTCAAATAATCCAAAGGTGGCAGGCTGGGAAGAGATACTCAATTTTAGGGAGGTGTAGATCAAAAACAGAGGGAACAAACAGAAAACAACTAATAAAATGGTAGGCTTGCGTCCAACCCTATTAATAATTATGTTAAATATAAATGGTCCAAACAAACCAATAAAAACAGAAATTGTCAGATGGGAGAGAAAACAAAAGCCGGCACGGCCCTCGCTTTCAAAGGCAACAGAGGAGCAAGCACGAGTCGACAACTACAAAATAAATGTAACATTGCAAGTGGGGTCATGACAGTGAAAGTGTAAAGGGAGTTTTTGGCCAAAAAGATGGAGTTCTAGAAGTCCCTATCCTGAGTCTTCATTTTTTATCTCCTTTTTGGTCACTATCCACAGGCTGATGACTCACTCACAAGTCTAACTCTCCATCCCAGACTTGTTCGATGTGCTCCAAACTCTATATCCAACTGTCTCCTCAACATCTCCCCGGAGATATCTGAAAGACATCTCAATCTTGACTTGGTAAACACGGAACTCTGTGCTCCTGCTCGGAGCTGCTCTTCCCCAGTACCTCCCCGTTTCAGGGGATAGTTCCAATACTGGCCCGATTGCGTAGGCCAAAACCCTTGCAATCATCCTAAGGAACCATCTTAAATTTCTCTTCCCCTTACCATGCACATGCCTTCCCTAAGTAAGTGCTACCGACTCTATCCCAAAGTGAATTCACAATATGACCGCTTCCCGGCCAACTTCATCACCCCATCTGGTCCAAAGTCTCTGCCTGACAACCGCAGCGGCCTCCTAACCAGCTCTCCATCTCCACCCCCGGCCCTGATGCTCCAGCCTGAGTGATCTTTTCCCACAGTGTGAGTCACATCATTTATCTGTCCTGATGAACACCTGTCAACACAACTAGGTAAGACCATCCAGTTCCACGGTTGTCACATGACCAGGACACTGCCTACCACCCAAATCTCCTTTATCTCTGGTATGGGCATGAGGACATTCTTTCTGTCTCTCCAACAACCCAGAGTTTGGTCTTATCCCATGACCTTTTCAAATCCTATTCTTTTTGCTTCAAATGCTCTTCCCCTAGACATCTTCTACTTCTTTCTTTCTTCAACTCCCTCATCCTGATACAGGCATTATCTCCCCTAAACCTGAATTTTACCTTCTCCATAGCACGTATCAGTACTTGAAGTACGCTATGTTTACTGTATGTCTCCACTCCCCGCTCTCAACCCCTCCTCCTACACACACTAGCAGACAAACTCACAAGGGGCAGCTATCCAGTTTTGTTCACTGCCAGGTCCCCGGTGCCTGCCACACTGGAGGCACTCTGTGATTACCCAGCTGACTGAGTGGCGATGAATCTAAAAGATGTGTAGGAATTAAGAAGGTGAAAGGGGAAGGAAGAACATTCCAGAAAAAGTGAACAACATGTGTAAAGATTCTGCGTTTCATAAAAGAGAAAACAGGTGGTCAAGCATTGTAGATCGAAACTACCATAAAATACCACGGTGTAGCCATTAAACTGACAAAAATGAAAAGGGTGACCGACCATACCACCTTGGAAAGACTACATGAATTCAAGGGCAAGGGTATAATTGGTACAGCCACTTTGGAAAGCCATGTGGCACTGTCTCCTACGTGGCACATTCAAATTCTCTATGTCCTCACCAATCCCACTCTTAGGTATACACTCAAGAAAAACAACTGGAGATGAGTCCTGCATACATAATGCTCATATTACCACCACACCCAAGAGAAAAACCTTGATACAACCTGAAAAACCAACAAATGAGATGCCTGGACAAAATACTGTATACTTACACAATGAAATACTTGATAACAGTGAGAATCAATAGACTATAACAACACTCAATAATATGGGTCAATATTAGCAATTCAATATTATCTACATAGTAATTACTAAATTACTACATATAGCTTGATGTCTTTTACATACATTAAAACCAAACAAAATAAAAATACAGTCTTTTTAGAGTTGCATTAGAAGTGAGAATACGTACTCCCATACAGGCACACACACGTGCACGATTTAAATGATCTCAGTGGAGGAACAGGGTGTGGGGGGCTGTGGGGCAGGAGATGAAGTGAGTTACTGTTTGAATTCTAGTCTAAAGGTGAGTAGTAAGCATACAGGTGCTTATTGCATCTTCAAAACAAATCAGGGGACCAGGGGCCATGCATGCATCCGTGAAGTGTGGCGTCGACAAGAGATATAGATTAAAACGTCCACGTAGGATGTGACTTAGGCTAACACCTACAGCACATTTCCTTGATCACACAGTGTGTCACACAACAAGTCAGTAACCACAGCAAGCTCCGACACTGGTCTCACCTCGATGAGTCAAGTTGAAAAGAAGATGAACACTTCTCTTTCTTAAGTAGTTTTCAGCTGTGAGTGTGAAGTTGTACATTTCTTGGGAGTCTGGAGATACTTGCCAGTTACACCAGCTTTTGTGTTTACAAAGTGTCTTTTTCCCAGAAAACCTTAAAAGAAAAACACACCCAAAACAATAATTTCAGGGTTTCCACTTCCGTCAACGCAGATCTGCAACCCTGTACCCTTGGGGCACACTTGGTGGCTTTCAAACTGTGTTGCACACAATGGCACTGATCCACTTGCATCAACAAATACCACCAAGGAAGATGTTGTTTCAACAACTTCCATTTATGTGGTTAAAGGTTTATTTGGTTTATGTAGCGATGAATTGCTGACTGCCCACCCCCAACATGGGTGGTGAGAATACTCCTCAATTTATTTTGAATATTCTTAAACAGTTAGAAATTAGATATACCCAGATCACCAGATGGAACAATTTACACCTCAAGATTCATCATTAACTGTTTTTATCATTTTTATGCTACGTTTTCCTTTCACGGAACTCAGGTGAAAAGCATTATACAGTTGTGACCGCTTAAAGACTTCTTTCTGACTCTGGTAGGGTGGTTGTAAACTATTTCTTCACATTGTCTGTAACATCTAAATGTGACCCTTATTGTTGGCACAAGAAGGGACCTGTCAAGAACGTAATCAGAGCCGACTTACGATTCAAACAAAGTGTAGCTTTGGGAAAGCTGTGTGAGCAAGCCAGCGTCGCTCCCGGGAGCCCAAGTACAGTTCAAAGTCTTCAAGTCCCGGGTTTCACAAGAAAAATCCTTGGGCTCTTCAAATACTTCTGGTCACACAAAGAAAACAGATGAAAGATCTAGTCAAATCCCTTTATTGAAAGACAAGGAAAACAGGAAAAGCTCCTTTTGGGTCTGAGGCCACAGGGCTGAATGACAGAAGGATCACACTGGCAGCTCCAGAAGGTCACGTGTCAGGTGCCCCATCTTGGCCCCTTCTCTTCCTCTCCTTGTTCTTTTCTGAGGCATCACCGGGACGGGGACCGGTGGTAGTTCTGTGGTGAGCTGTACTGTGTCCATGTGATGGAAGTTGGACCCCCAGTACCTGCTAGTAGGCGCTCAACAAGTCGCCAAGTGTCAGAGTGAGCGAAAGAAAGAATGAATGAATGGAGTCAGTGTTGCCTGCTGCCTCACTGTGGAAGCTGGGGCTTGCAGATAGCCTCAGGGCTATTATGCTTGGGATGCCCTGAAGTCAGATTTGGGGAGCCATTAAACTCAGCAGCAGGGAGTGGGAGTTCTTAGGACCCGGGGAGCACCTCCAAGCCCCCGGAGCCACGAGGCTCTCAGAGGCTGTTCCAAGGGGAACAGCTGCACCAGGTGTCTGGGAGCCTGGAGTCTGCCCCTGGCAGCAGAAGCAGGGACCCGGCAGTCACAGATATTGGCCTACCTAGCGAGCAGGGGAAGGGAGGCCTCCACACAAAACACAGGAGGCCAGCGGGCATGTATATTCACACAGACCTACATAAACAATAAAACGTTCCCTCTCCACTGGCTGCCACCGACGGAGGCACCTGACACTTTCTGCACCCACCTCAGAACAGGGATGGCCTCCATTTGCCGAATTCCTACTATGTGCAGCTACAGTGTCGGGGCCAGGCCCCGTCCGTGTTCATTCACCCTCAAACAACCATTACTGGGCCCATTCACAGAGGAGGAAACTGGCTCAGAGAAGCTAGGAAACTTAGCCAACGTGACACGCCCAGGTGTGGGAAGATTTAAAGCCAGGTCTCCTGGGCACAGCACTGGCTGCCTCTCCGGAGTCGTCTGACCTGCCATCTCTCTACCCACTGTCCGACTGCAGCACGGCTAAGGCAAGGCAGGGCCCTTCCCAGTGGCCCCGGCCATGACCTGAACTTTCCCCCCTTTAATACTCTTGGTTTCTAGGAAGAAAATGGTTCATAAGGGCAAGAAAACAACAGGAACTCCTGCAAGTACTGCTTCAGAGGATCTTTGCCAGAGTCTCTCCTAAAAGATTCGGGAGACAAAAGAACATCCAGACCACGAGTGGAAATGCTTACTTGTCTTCTGGTAAAGGACATTCTAGCTACTCCATAGAAATGGGACGAGAGAGCAGAGAGAACGTACATACTTACTGGATACAAAGAGAACGATGCCTTTTATAATGTCTCCTTGGTCTGCCTTACAATAGATATTTGTCCCAGTTTCTCTAATGAAAGGAACGTTCTTCAAGTGGAACACACAGACGTTTGGATCAAGTTGTTCTCCATGCATCCGTACGCCTTCCAAATAACAGGATATGTTGTTTTGATGGCTCCTAGAAACGTAACAAATGGTGACATTGGAGCCTTCTTCCACCAGCTTATCCTTAGGGAAAACGAACAATGGATCGTGTCCAAGAGAACTCTGTACTACAAGACAAAAAAAAGACAGCTCAGTTAGAACATCACTCAAGTCAAACCAGCCCCTCTGTTCTCCCTTCTCAACAGATAAATTTACCTCCTCTACCTCCTCGAGAAATAGGAGCCTAAATTTCTAGGCAAACCATTAAACTTGGGAGCCTGCAGAAACAATCCTTCCCAAGATGGCTCCTGTGGTCACACAAAAGCTGCTGCTAGACAAAGACAGCACGTCCTGTCACACTGGGATTACTGGGTCATGGCTAGAATCTGGCTAGGACAGCGGTAGCTGCCTCTACGGACCGCAGCCACGAGGGAGGATCTGCATTCAGTGGGCTGCACATGATCTCATGCCATCCTTCCCCCCTCTCGTCATCGCCACAGCTAGGTCTGAGCCCAAGCTCAGCAAATGTGGCAAAGCCACATTCACACCTGCCAGGTCTGCCCATCTCCACGGCCATGTGTCCCTCTTCATCTCTTCTCACCTTCTCGGAAATGCCAGTCACTCAAATATCTCCTGCTCCATTGTGTCCCCTTCTGTATGACCACCAGTGTATAAAAATCCTCAGGTGTCCCGCATTGTAAGCCAACTTGCCATCCTCCCCATGCTACCCTCCAGCCCACTCTGGACCTGCTCCTCCACGGTCAGCCTCCCTGAAGGAGCTGCCCCTTTCTAAGCGCTCGGCCCCATTGCTCCTGCTCACTCGGCCCACTGCTGTCACTGAAAACTGCCACCAGCAACGTCACCCACACTGTGTAGCCCGGGCATAGGAGCGCTCTTAAAGGTCCTCAGGTGATTCTAACGTGTAACCATGGTTGAGAACCAGTGTTTGGGGGTTAGGAACCATCAGTTAGGCTTTCCATTTGTTCCTGAGTAGTTTGGAGGTTATAGTTTTGAGAAATCTAGTCTATCTTATCAAAGTTGTTACTAATGTTGTTGTCTCTCTCTCTCTCTTACTATCTTTTTATTTTAATCTCTGTTTTTCTTGTGTGTGTTCTCTTTCAACAGTTGGATGTGATGTGAAGAGGGCGGTCCCTGGAGCCACGCTGTCAGGTTGGAATTCTGGCTCTATCGCTAACTGGCTTGATGACCTTGCGTGGGTTCTTTAAACTAAATGTGCCTCAGATTCCTCATTTGTGAAGTGGGAATAAGACTAATACACATTTCGAAGGACTGAGTTGAGGGCTAAATGAATATGTAGACTACTTAGAATATGACTAAAATGCAGATTTAATTCTATTACCAGTATTAAACTAATCACTAGGCTACTCATGGGTTAATGTGTTATCAGTTTGACTTAATACATTTGCATAAACACTTAACATTCCTGTTCTATTGGCAGGAATTTCAGATACTCTGGCAGGGTATATAGGTTGAGGGAGAGCCAAATACCTTTGCTTTAGAACCTGCCTATAGTTCAAATGAAGCATAAGAAACTGGAGGAATCTACTCTAAATCTTAATTATAAAAAAATTAATTTATCAAAATTAAGAGATATTGAAGACATATTTATCCATAATCTCATTACTCAAATGAAGACCCGATTTTACTTTTCCATATTTCACCCCCTTCTCTCTACATCAGGCATCTTCGGACTATAGCCCTGGGCCAACTCCAGCCTGCCATCTGTTTTTGTAAATAAAGTTTTATTAGAACACAACCATTCTCATTTGTCTACATATTGCTTAGGACTGCTTTCATGTTAAAATACACAGCTGAATAGTCCTAAGACCACCAAGGGCTGTAAAGCCTAAAATATTTCCTATTTTGCCCTTTACAGAAAAGCTTCCCAACCTCTGTTCTAGATGCATACACATTTTGTCCTATTCTAATAACAACATGTGCAATTCATGTCCTGCAGTGTTTTCTTAGCATTGCCTGTGTCCCATGTTCGGAAAATGAATATGAAGGTGTCTGAACTTGCCTAATTACCTCAATGAGCAAATTCTGAGGCAAAACCATAGATGTCTATCTCCTGGTGGCAAGTTTCACACCCACAGTTTTTAGTTCCAAGGGAAGACAAAGAAAAACAATGTCCTTTTTCTACCCAGTCTCCTCAAAAGAGACTTCCACTATTTGACTATTGATCCCCAAATAATATTAAATATGAAACACTTTAATTCTTTTATCACCTCACTCCTTACCATCTACCTCCTCCCACGAAGTCCAATTGCTCCAGAACCTCAGCTCGGGGACCTGGGCGTCATCCACCGCACCCCTCATTCTTACAGAGTGTTTTGCACATTCCAAAGGAAGCTTGGATTCCCAGCTCCAACGCAGAACTTGGTTCCGCTTCACAGTGGTGCTATAGTTCTCCTAGAAATAAAGAGAAAAACTTGGAAACATGGAGCGATGCTGCCCTGGAAAATGGCTTGACCAGTTACCCCAAAGCGCACACCTGAGAGCCCACCGAAGCTCCCAACACGCGCAAGTGTAGTTCATTCCCAATCAGCCAGTCACCCCTGCTCCAATGTCTCAGCAGCACCTGCCGCAGCCTCCTGTCCTTTGAGAACTCAGCTCCCGTGCCCTATGGCTCATGTAGAAGAAGTGAGAGAAAACTGAAGCTACTTACGTCTTAGGGGAAGAGAACAGAGTCAGAAGGTAGGCACCGTGCTTGTCACACAGGCCTGCTGAGAAAAATTTTTGCAAACTAGAGAATTGAGTCATTCTTTAAAAATAAGGAAGACCAGGGGCGTCCGGGTGGCTCAGTCAGTTAAGCTTCCGACTTCGGCTCAGGTCATGTCATAGCTTGTGAGTTCGAGACTCCCCCCCCCCCCCCCCAAACCCCCCTGCAGTCAGGCTCTGTTCTGACAGCTCAGAGCCTGGAGCCTGTTTTGGATTCTGTGTCTCCTCTCTTTTTGCTCCTCCCCCACTCACACACTCTCTCTCTGTCTCAAAAATAAAATAAACGATACAAAATTAAAAAGTAGAATTAAAAAGTATAAGCAAGACTAATGAGTATTTTTTTAACATTCATTTTTAGCCAGGGTCGGATCATGTTGGCCAAATCTCAGTAGAGAGGGCAGCCCTTCATGGCACCCAGGAGTTCCACTGTCAGAAGCCAGTAGATGGATCTCCATGAGGCCCGTGGGCTTTGTTTGTCTGTTTTCTGTTTCGTTTGGTTTGGTCCCTTATCTTTGTAGACCTGGTGGCCACAGGGACTGGATCCTCTCCTTTGAGCTCCATCTGTCAGAATGTCAACCACACAGGAATGTCTTCCACTGTGGGAAGCTTGCCCACATGGAACTACAACTGGTCTTCCCCCACAGCCTTTAATCTTGACCTTTCTAAATTACTGGTATTTTCATTCTCTAATTCCATAGGCTTCTATGGCTCCTGTAAACCATCTACAGCCATGTATATTCTGACCCCAACCTACCTCTCCCTTGCAGGAATCTCTCTGGACACAGTGCTCTACCTCGCACTTCAGGAATAGCTTTATGCTTTTCCACCTCAGCGTTTCCTCACACAGGGCCCCTGGCTCGGGTCCCCACTCTCCCTGCACACTGTGCAGGCGCAGGACGCACCCAACCCCACCTCTCCTGAAGCCTTCCTGTACACTGTGTGTAGCTGCTGGTACTTCATCTGTCCTTGTGTCCCTGGCTCAAGCATGGCCCCAAGACCGCAGGGACTGGGCTTTATTCTTGTCCATGTCCCACACGGCTCTGGGCACACATGCTCTTTGGTGGGCCCCTCCAGGATACCGGCTCTCGGCCCCCACAGCTGGGTGACAGGACAACAAACACCTGCGCTTCCTGGGGAAAACTGAGTCTGAACCCCCATGTCTAAGGGCCAAGTGCAAGCCCTACAATCAAGAGGATGGGGCAACATGCATGTCACACACAACCTGGAGCTGGCAGACCTTGAGGCCTGCCCTCCACTGATGCCTTCTTCTCTTCCCAGGCTGCCAACCTTAACCATCACCCTGGGGAGAAGCCAACCCAGTCCGGGGGTGAGAGTACCTCAGTCCACCTGGGCGGCACCCGAGGGTGACCGTGCTCATCCTCTATGCAGGACTGGTGAGTTACGGAATGTTTCTATCTCGGTTTATTGGATTGTTTTATCTCTAAACTACAAAATATATTTTTTATTTTTATTTTTTGTGATTTATTTATTTTTCAGAGACAGAGACAGAGTGTGAAGGGGAAAGGGCAGAGAGAGAGGGAGACACAGAATCTGAAGCAGGTTCCAGGCTCTGAGCCGTCAGCACAGAGCCCGACGTGGGGCTTGAACTCACAAACCATGAGATCATGACCTGACCTGAAGTTGGACGCTTAACTGACTGAGCCACCCAGACACCCCTATTTTTTATTTTTTTCTAAAGTTTATTTATGTATTTGGCGGGGGGGCAGATAGAGAGAGGGAAAGAGAGAATCCCAAGCAGTCTCTGCTCTGTCAGCACAGAGCCGGACACGGGCCTCAAACTCACGAACCACAAGATCATGACCTTAACTGATTGAACCATCCAGGAGCCCCTAAAAAAATATTTTTTAAATATAACTTTTCAGGTCCTGATCTATGCAACTTCTACTATTTAATATGAGCAGTCTTGAGTATATTTTGATTAAATATTGTTTAAGAGCAAATACCAAAAACAAAACAACAAGATTGTATCGATAATGGAGACCCTGCTGTCAACAGGCCACAGTCTGGATTTTACCTCCTTCTCTTTGAGATTTAGCCTCTTTTGTCGTCTCCACTGTCCCCAGCCACTCCACGAACCTCTCTGCTGGGCCCACCCCACAGCCCGCTTCATACGGGTCATACTCCGCCTCTTCCAGCTTCCCCACCCGCAGCCAGAGTGGACTTTTCAAACACGTCCAACCAGATCCTGTCATTCCTCTCCTTATGGCTGTCAGGATAAAACAGGAGAAGTGACCATGACCCCCAGTGTCCGGTGAGGCCCACCCCTGGGTCACACCCGCCCCCAAGTGCTCAGTGTTTTCAGGCCTGGGAGCTCACAGCCCTTCCCTCTGGGCCTTGGCTCAGACCTGTGGGCTCTTCCCAGAACATTCTTCTCCACCCTTCCTTCTACACTAGCTTCTCATCCTGTCTCTTATTTTGGCTCAAACCGTCCTTTTTCAAGTTGCTGGAGAAGGTCCGGCCTAATCCCAACCCCTCGGCGACCTTGTCAGCTGCCAGCATGGCGCTTCCCACATTTAGGACACCCTTGTTCCTGTGTTTACCTCCTCATTCCCGCTCAGCGCTCACAGACCTGTGCCTTGAATTAATGGCTGGACCCAGGCTCCCAGTCTCCAATGACGCGCTGAATGATCTCATCACTTCATTAACATGCTGTGGGCTCTATTTCTTTCAGACGCTACTTGTGTGGGTTCTGTCTAACCACAATTGTGCTGTGTGCTGTTTAAAGACTCGCAACGCAGGAGATAAAATTTTCCTTGAATGCATCAATTCAGTGATTACAAAAAAAAAAAAAAAAAAAAGTGATGAACTGTGTTTGGGCTGTTTTCACCAATTGAAGTGGCAAGTTTCATTCGGCCCTGGCAGACACCAGTAAGTCACAAGAAACTGGCACACGCATCGATACGAAAGTCCAACTGAGGCCACCAACTGGCTCCTGAGGTGCTCGCGGAGCCCCGGCCGACGGCTCCGGGCCTCCTTCTGGGCTGGAGCTACCACCCGACTCTGCCTTCTGCCACTGCCGGGACCATAAAGCAAGTGGCTGGACGGGCCGAGGGCAGAGCCCGGCCCAGGGGAGACCGTGTAGAGCCCGTGGCCGCCAGCAAGGCTCCGAGTGGCCCGCGCCCTCTGGGAGGTGGCTCAGGGGCCCTGGCCCAGCTGTGAGCACTTGGGGCAGGGGGCTCTTGCTAGGCCTGTTTAGGAACAGGACCATCTGAGGCACGAGTCCTAAAAGCTACTCCTGCGCATGAATGAAAGTGTCCCGTCAGGCTTGCATTACAGGGAACGGCGTTACTAAAGGGAGATGGCGCTCGAGACAGAAGCAGACCCCCATGGCTGGCTTTCTTCCCCTGCACTGGAGGGGGAACCTCATGTCTTTCCTAGACTTTAGGCCTGCGAGGTTCAGACAAGGGCTTCTCACGGCACTGTTGTGGGACACACGGCCGCTGATGTCCTGGGGACTGCGTGTGGCCATCATCGCTGACCGGGCACGTGGGTGAAGAAGGGCACTGCGCTGACTCTGTCACCTTGAGTAGCACAACAGACCTCTCTAGGCCTTGGTTTTCTCCTTTCCCCCCGTCAGGCTGAGCTGCGTGATATGGGGACAATACCTTGGACAAAGATCTTGAGTCTTAGTAGTTATAGAAGTAGGTTTCACAAGGTGCTTTACCCTGAGAAAAGAACTCTTACACGAATCAAAGGTGAAAACAGATACAAACAACTGCCTGTTAGGAAAATAGAAAATGGAACCCAGTCCGTCTATGGTCAGTGTCACTTCTGCTAGTAGTGTGAGGTACTAGTTTTCCATAGATTCTTCCAGCATTTCTCCTGAATTTCTTTTTCTTATACAATTAGTCTCAATATGACCTTTGTGTAATATTTTACTGGGTCCAAATCAACAATGAGTGAGTGTATCCATCAAAGATATACAAAGACAAAAATGATTAGTATGAGGTACAATAGTGGGAAGATGTACCGACAGTGGGCGGTGAGCAGCTGTCCATGAGCATTACTGTTGTTTAAAATCAGAACACCAACGAGCTTTCATTCTTGGTAGTTTCCCATGGACGTGTGGAATTGCAGACCTGGTATCAATCCTAAATTCACAGAGTCAGAGTTCTATTTAATTTAGGCCTCTCACTCAGATCTCAAATGCAATCATGAATATGGAAAGTAACTGGAGGCTTCAAAATTAGTGGCATTTATGGGGCACCTGGGTGGGTCAGTTAAGTGTCCAACTTCAGCTCAGGTCATGATCTTGTGGTCTGTGGGTTCGAGCCTCGCGTCGGGCTCTGTGCTGACAGCTCAGAGCCTGGAGCCTGCTTTGGATTCTGTGTCTCCCTCTCTCTCTGCCCCTCCCCCCGCTCGGGCTCTGTCTCTGTCTCTCAAAAAAATAAGTGTAAAAAAAAATTTTTTTTAAATAACATAAAATTAGTGGCATTTATACTTTACTAAAGGAACTAACCATTCTGTACCCTGTACCCATGCCTCCACTGCCTAAGAGAAGATTGTCCTTCCACTGAGCAAATGGAGGTCCCCAGCAATGACACATCCCTGTGTTTCCCTTCAATTCAGGCAAATTCTCTGTTCCCCTTCAATGAGACAACATTCCATTGTACTGTCTTTCAACATCCCATGATAATGAACGAGCATGATGTATGTATAGATTAATTAAGATTCCCTGGACCATAAATGGAGATTGAAAGAAACCACCAAAGTGTCACAGTGCACTAGATGGAGAAGCATCAGCTAAATGGACACAACCATGATTTGAACCAAGGCAACTGAAAAATCTATTCCAAAGAATTCAAAGGCAAAGAGATTGTGAAAATAAGGATTTTCACAATTTAATCTGTTGTAGAAAAAGCCCCAAGTGAGGCAACAAAGAACATCCTGTGCTACTCTCCAACATGGTAGGTCCATGAAGAACCTCTTTCTTTACTGGATAGAAATGCATTTCAGCATGGTATGAGCAAAGAAACTGACAAGAAGAATGTTGCCAAAAAATTATACCTTATTTAGGAAAATCTCTGGTGGACAGGGAAGAGGAAAGAGGTTGACCTTCATGGATTTTTGGAATCTAGGACTCATAAGGACAGCCCCAAGAGCCTTCTTAGAGGACAGGGCAGAAATGAAGAAATAATCTATTTTCTTAACACATCTCATCCAACCTACTGAACCAAAGATGTCATGTTACTTTGTCCTCTATCCTCTTAACTAAAAACACAGAAAGGTAATTGTTTAGGAAAACCATTTTGTGTTGCTAAGTGTTTCCATATTGGGATTTTTGCAAATGTTATAAAAGACAAATCACGGTGTCAGAAAAGGAGTTTTAAAATGTTGAGCCATGGGGCGCCTGGGTGGCGCAGTTGGTTAAGCGTCCGACTTCAGCCAGGTCACGATCTCGCGGTCCGTGAGTTCGAGCCCCGCTTCAGGCTCTGGGCTGATGGCTCAGAGCCTGGAGCCTGTTTCCGATTCTGTGTCTCCCTCTCTCTCTGCCCCTCCCCCGTTCATGCTCTGTCTCTCTCTGTCCCAAAAATAAATAAACGTTGAAAAAAAAAAATTTTTTTAAATGTTGAGCCAAAAAGACCAAAAAATACTTACCACCCAGATGACATTAGATGTTTTAATTCTACTGATTTCTATCTGAAAAACCATTTTTAATTCCTGATGATAAGCAAGGTTGTGGACACTCCATTGTAAATGCAAACACTGACGTGCAGAATCGATGGAAACTTCCAGTGATTCAGGGGCCAATGACAAGGGTTCAGACAAGACTGAAAGACCAAAACCAAGACATTTAATACAAACAATGAAATTTAATAGGAGCACAACTGAACTGTCACAGATAATAAACTGGTCAATATCACCATTGTTTAGTTTTGGAAAATACTGCTCACATGTGCACCTTAGAATCAGACATCTTAAAAATCTGTAAGGGAATTTAGAAGTCAGTTGGTAGATGAAGAAATTAAGATCTAGATAAATGAAATGGCTTGCTCAAGAAGACACAGCGAGTTACTAAACTGATAAACAGTAAAACAAAAGGATATTTTATTGGGCAATCCAACTGGTTTAGAAACTTCTAGCAAGGCCAAATAAAGCAAGAGGACTCTTGGCTATAAATGTCATATTTCTGGAAATCAAAAAGAATTATCTCTCTGAAAGTCAATATTTTATAGTTTGTTAAAAGACTATGAAGTGGGAGCACATCCTATCTCTAGACATGATTACTTATGTGTCAATGCACTAAACTTAAAACACCTCTGGCAAGAATTTACTAAACTCTTTGGATGAGACCAGCAAGGCAGTTAGTGTGATGTCAAATAGTTGTGACAACATTCTTAGCTCAAGGAGGGAACACAGCTGGAGAGGCACAAGGGGCTCAGAATAAGTAAATCCATGGAGAGATAAAGCAGATTGGCGATTGCTGGGGCTGAGGAAGGGAGGAATGCGAAATATCTGCTTAATGATTATAAGGCTTCCTTAGGAGGTGATAAAAATGTTCTCAAATTACAGAGGTGATGGTTGCATATTTTGAGTATATTAAATATCACTGATTTGTTCATTTTTTTTTTTTTTTTTAAATTTTTTTTTTTTCAACGTTTTTTATTTATTTTGGGACAGAGAGAGACAGAGCATGAACGGGGGAGGGGCAGAGAGAGAGGGAGACACAGAATCGGAAACAGGCTCCAGGCTCTGAGCCATCAGCCCAGAGCCCGATGCGGGGCTCGAACTCACGGACCGCGAGATCGTGACCTGGCTGAAGTCGGACGCTTAACCGACTGCGCCACCCAGGCGCCCCTGATTTGTTCATTTTAACCATAAAATAATTAATTTTATCTTACATGAATTTCACTTCAATAAATTTTTTTTTTTAATATATGTGATCATGATGATGTTCAAATAATACAGAAACTGAGTCCCCACCAGGTCCATCCTACCAAATCCCTTCTCTCTCCATTGCCAAGTTTGAATCCTATGTTTTTCTTGACCTTTTTCATACACTTTTTAAAAATACACTGAACTATACTTTCCATTTTGTACTTTTCAAAGTACTTATGTTATTTTTTAAAAAGCTATAGAGGGGAGTGCCCGGGTAGCTCAGTCAGTTGAGCGTCCAACTCTGATTTTGACTCAGGTCATGATCCCGGGGTCGTGGGATCAAGCTCTGTGTCAGGCTCCGTGCTGACAGCACAGAGCCTGCTTGGGATTCTCTTTCTCCTCTCTCTCTCTGCCCCTCTCCTCTGCCCCCGCCCCCCCCACACACACTCTCTCTCTCTCTCTCTAATAAAAAATAAAATAAATAAATAAATATATTTTAAAGAAAGCTATAAAGGGAGGTAAAACTACTTTATTTCTGGACAGAGAGGTTGAGTGATTTTAACTTGCTTTTTTATACTTTTCTGTATTTTGTAAATGTTCTTGAGAAATACACATTACTTTCAGAGCCATATGTTAGGTTTTAAAAGAAATATTTCTCTAAGATAACGGGTTCACTTCACTATGATGACACTTTCAGAATGCATAATTTAGTCCTGTAAGTCACTTTGCACCAAAAGGCTGGGCACCAGTCACTTTTCCAGTTTTATTTCCCACTGAAAATTAATAAATTGGTATTCTGATTCTTCTTTTTAAATGTTTATTTTTGAGAGAGAGAGAGAGAGAGAGAGAGAGAGACAGATAGACAGAGTGTGAATGGGGGAGGGGCAGAGAGAGAGAGAGAGAGGAAGACACGGAATCCGAAGCAGGCTCCAGGCTCTGAGCCATCAGCACAGAGCCTGAGCCTGACGTGGGACTTGAACTCACAAACCATGAGATCATGACCTGAGCCAAAGTTGGACGCTTAACTGAGTGAGCCACCCAGGTGCCCCAGGAAGGAGTATTTTTCATAACTGTGGCACCAGTAGCCCCGGGGAATGCCGGTGCCTGCTAAATCATCCCGTCTTTCCCAGCCCTCATCGCATCCTGTCTGCATAGTGGTTTGTTGCCGTCGGTCTCACACTCTAGATTCAAACTTCCTGGGGGGGAGAGAGGCTGAGGCGTAGGCATCTCTGAATGGACTCTTGTCCCCAGCACTTGCCACAACATCTTCTCCACAGCAGACGCTGACCTCAAATTAGAGAGACCCAGGATCTCCACAAGGGCTCAGGAGCGTGACAAGCACTGGCTCACTAACACCTCTACTCGGCCTTGGTGTTCTCTTCTCCCCAGGGCTGCTTTTCTAAGCCCTTGTTTGAGCACTGATCGCAGAGTGTGGAAATAGCCTCTCCTGTGTCCCCGCCAAGGACTGGGAGCTAAAGAAGGGTGTGACTGAGTCTTACTCAGCTCACTGAAACCAAGACCAGTAACACACCTGTCACAGTGTAGACACCATGACCGCCTGCTGAATGAATGAGTCAACCACCAGCATCGACTCTTTTTCTGGAAGCTCTAGGAAGCTATCGCATGATGCTTTAGGCAAAAGAGGAACACTATATGGATGTATGCTATCAGTGAGTGTTGAGTGACTCAGGTAGTTGAGAGACATCAGTCAGAAATAATTTGGTCAGAAGCAATTGAGGACTTCCTTGGGAAAGAGTGGGAAATGTCAAGGTAAAGTCAGAGAGATTAAGGGACCTCAGAGATTCTTAAGTCCAACCCCATTATTTTCCAGATGAGGAAACTGAGGTTAAAAAAAGGGAAGGGACTTTTCCAAGGTCACACAACTAGAACAGAACTCAGAGTTCTTGGCCCTTGGCCTAGCTCTCTTTCTATAATGTGCACTGGAATGGGGCCAAGAAGGGCAGACTTGGCGATCAGACAGGCCCGGGTTTCATCACAGACTCTCCTCCCACTTTCCCCACCCAGCTTCTCTGTCTGGCCCCAACACTACTTAAGAAAATAAACCATCATCCACTTACAAGTTGGGACATCACACAGCCATTAAATATAATGCTATTTCAGAAGAATATTTACCCTCAAAGGTAAAAACCCTCATCATAATGTTGTATTGTGTGAATAAGTATATAATAAAGTATGTATTACTAAAGTATACATACTTCACCCATACATACTTTCATACTTTTCCTATATTTAAGAAATTATAGAACTTCCCAGCATACATACTTATACTATACACAATATACATACTTTATACATAGTTTAATAAGTATCTATATAGTATAAATACTCCCAGTATATACAGTACCAGTTTACTTCCATAAAAAATCTATGTATTTGCATCTCCATGTTGGTCTGTATATACTTGCACGAGAGAAAAGAAGAAAATACAACCAAATGCTAGAGTCGCGATCTCTGACTGAAGCAGACATAACCCAGGGCTAACTGGAAGTGAGTCTGGGCTCTGTCTCATTGTTCGGGAGAAGCTAGGTCGTCTGCACCGGAGTCTCAGACCCGAGCCTGGCTGGGTCATCGGGTGGGAGATTTAGCAGGTACTTGGCAGATGCAGCAAAAACCGAGACAAGAAATCCAAGCAGTGTAGGTGGGGACAGGAGCAGGAAGCTGGCAGAGCAGGCGAGCTGAGCTGAGAAAGCTGGAAACACAAATAAAGACTGGTGGAGAGAGAAAGAGGTACATGCACGTCTGATCTAAATAAAAGAGGCTGGAAGTGTGTTTTCTTCACCAGAGTCTCCTCTGAGAACAGAGTGTGTTGTAAATGGAAGGCACACAGTCTGTTGTCGTTGGATCAGATAATGAGACTTCACTAGGGAAGTGAGCTATGCCAAAAGCCTGGAATTAAATGCCTAGGATTTCCTGGAGAGCCTGGAGTGGGGGTGTGGTTCTGTCTGGGAACCAGGGGCTCTAGCTGGGCCTGAACCTTCCTATGGTACAGACCACCCACTCAGTCCAGTTGTGTCACATTTAGCAAGTAAGATAGAGTAAGGGGGACACAGACTACAAATGAGAAGTCCTAATTCCCGTCTTTCAGCTCCAGATTATGGGGGATTATCAATAAACTATGAATTTTAAGAAGTCAGAAAAGTAGCATCTTCTCATGTAGTGTGAACCTCAAAGAAACAGACCCAGACCCAAAGAATATCAGAGCACTGAGCTATTATCAGAACAAAATCTCCTTTTTATTTCTAAACATATTTTCATGGAGTTTTAAAGGAAATAGAAAAATTCTATGGGTATTTCTTGCAAACATCATTTTCATGAATCGATGGAAAGGAACTGTGTGAATAATCACTCAGAGCATATGCCTGTACTTTGTGTTACGAAGGGAGTATAGCAAATAAACCCAGAATGAGGAAAATGTAAAGCTTTGTAAAATACAGGTGAAAGCAACACAATTTTTTTTAATGTTTATTTATTTTTGAGAGAGGGAGACAGAGAGAGAGAGAAACAGAGAGAGAGACAGAGCATGAGCAGGGAAGGGACAGAGAGAGGAAACACAGAATCCAAACCAGGCTCCAGGCTCTGAGCTGTCAGCACAGAGCCCAACACGGCTCAAGAAGTCGGACGGACGCTTAACTGACTGAACCCCTCAGGCACCCCAACAAATGTTATAAACCAATAGACTCATTCACGCTTGACTGTCAAGCTAGTTCAAAGTAATATACGAAGTATTTATAAACATTCTACAAGTGTTGAATTCTTACTGACGAGATTTACAAAGTTGGTATTTTGAAAACCCCTTCATTGGGAGATTAGCTAAGTAACAAACACCATTTCTTCATCCATAAACAGAATTTCTTTACTTAGCATACTGTCTTGCAGCAAAGAGCTGCTCCGTGAATGCAGCTGAAGGACATCACAACTGGTTCTAACCTAGTGGCCAACACTGGGCTAGTTTGCCCCGTCTCCACATGGCAAGGCGCAGAAGGAATTTCTCTGGCAATGGCCATGTAGAGTGTCTATACCACAAAGTTCTGCCAGATTAGATCCACTCACAAGTGCCTCGATGACCAGTGCACTGACCAGGAAATCAGGGTCACAGTGTGGCTGATTACAATGAGCAATGAAGACCAGGATAGTCAAGACTAAGGAAACCATTACTCCTCACCAATTCCAAGTGATGGAGTGAACGCCTCACCAATTCCAGGTAATTGCCAAAGAAAAGAAGACTTGTTCTACTTTTCTCCAAAGGACCAATTACCTTGGTTTTATGTGGTTTTTTTTTTTCTTTACCATTCTTTCCACTTCTTACCTTCACTCTGGTAAGTTTTCAAGGACAGCAATGCCAAGAGGAATGTTGTCTGAAAGGCTGAAAAGAGAGCCATAGGTTCTGGTTTTCTGAAAAAGATAAATTATACACAAGGAAAATTTTATTCAATTTTAGCTCTGAGCAGGTTTCTTTGACCCAATTGTGGTAGACGATGGTATTAAGGGCTCCCACTCTCCTCTCCTCCCTACGTGCATGCCCCTTGTCAGGTGAGTCTGGAGTTCCCCCTGCCCCGCAAAATAAGAGTGTAGTTCCCTGCTCCGTGTGACTTGCCCTGACCCATAATAAAACAGAAGCAGTGGGGTGCCAGCTTGGAGCCTAGACCTCAAAATGCCTTGTGTAATTCTGCTTGCTCTTCCGTGTTTCTTTGGCACGAAAACAGCACTTCTGGCCTCCCCACCTGGACCCAGGAGGAGAAGGAGCAACACGGGAGGCAGAACTGAGTCACCACGGCTGCCCCCCCAGGGGCCAGCCGAGCTCAGCCAGCAGCTGGCCAACAGCAGCCGATCCCTGGTGCAGGAGCAATGACTGTTCACAGTGAGCGTGCCACCGAGGCTGTGTGCCAATAGACAAGTGACCTACCAATTTCTTCAGGCCAAGCGAAGGTTGGTAAAGAAGGGTAAAGCAAAGAAACGAAGTTAAACCTTAAAAAAAAAAAGGACCATGGTCAGAGAAGAGCTGTATTTGAATTGATTACTTACAGAGGAGTCATCTCCCTCAATAAAATTTCACCGAGGAAAAACAAGCACATTCCACCTAGAGAGATAGGCAGTGTCTCATTGTTCAAAATAGTTTCCGGCTTTCCTTGCTTTAGAGGAGGCCTGTAAACGGCAGGTCAAAGAACTGCACTGATTCATCGGGTCCTTTGACCACAGGCCAACCTGAGGGCACAAAGAATGAACCTCGGTGACCTCAAGAAGGCTAACACGTTCTTAATTTGTAATAAGAGCGTTAGTCCACGGAAGCCTTGAGTTTCACTTTTTTACTTCAAAGTCTGACTCATCCCAGAGAGAGGCAATTAAACAGTTCAGAGCCCGTTTTGCCTCTGTCTCGCCACCTGGACTTCATCAAAAGCCAGAAAATCAGTGAACCACATCACCCGTTTTCACTACCCCCAACTAAATGGGAACAGCAGTGAAGACAGAAAAAGACCACACCAAACCATTCCATTCTTCTAGGGTAGTCAAATCTGCTTACACACGAGCCCGCCTGCAAACAGAAGCAAAAGTCTGCAATCGACGGCTTTTAGTCACAGTCCTTTAAGCACCACCTTCCACTACTTCTACTTTTTCCCCCTCTAACATCCCTGCTTACAACTTCAAACAGGTTCCTGTTACAATTAAATATCAAAGCCAGGGAGAAAACCAAATTCAAGAGAAAATCGTTTCTGCTCAGTGCCAAAGGCAAGGCAAAGGAAAATGCTGGCACGAAGCCTCTGGCGCTCAGTGTGCAACTGAAGCATCCTTCCAGTCCTAATCTACGGGTACAGGATCTTCCCGTCCCAACACCGACATCACCTGAGGAACGCAGGGTGCCATGCTGTGAGGAAATCTCATCCCATAAATCAAAGACCAGATGGTTCAGGGAGTGAGGTAGGCTGCCTGATGTTCTCTGTACGAAAGGGCTCTTTGAAGTGTTTTTAGAATTTTGGAGTTCTGGTAAGTCAAACAGTTCACATGTTGCAAAATGTAAACAAATTATAGAGACAGAGAAACTTAAAACCAAAAGTTAGAGCCACCTACCCATCGAAGGTAACCAGAAATTAAAGAATAAAGTTTTCATGTAACAAAGCCAAAAAATATGAGCATTTACAAAGGACTTGTTTCTATGGTCTGATGATCACAGGAAAGTCTTTGAGAAGCACCAGGACGGTCCCGTCTGGAAGTCCCGCCCTCCCCCACCGTCTCACACATGGGAGGTTGTGAATCCGAGGAGGCTGGCTTCAGCAGCCATTCAGATCCACGGTTTTTCCTTTCATCTGTTCTGACGTGCACCGTTTTAGACGTGCTGGACAGGTGGCAAACGGGACACAGCAGTCACTGCCTGCACCTGGGCGAAGTGCTTATTTCCCATGGTGTGACTGGACAGCCCCCATCCCAACACTTCAGGCCCCAGACCACGCCAGGACCACTTGCAGAGGGATTACGGGTCCTGGCTGTTGTCTGAATACTCTGGCAAAATCAGTAAAGTTCACCAAAACTTGCAGAGTGACAGTCAGCAGCTGGAAGAACATCCCAGAGACACCGGTGTCAGCCTTTGGGAAACGCCGCACGAACAGTTTTCCCGACGCTTGATGCCGTGCGAAGGACACAGACACCCAGGGCTCTGAGTCAGCTGCTCCCAGGCCCCAGGTGACCCTGCACAGCCCATGTGGCCCCCACCCCTCCTCCTCTGTAAACCTGCCTCCAAAGACCCTGTGCCTACTCCGAGGGCACCAGCTCTTGGCTGGTGAGCTCCCCCACAACCACAGGGAAGAACCTGGAGGTGAAGGGGTGAGTGGCACCCAGACGCTGAGGTGGGAGAGTGCTGGGCTCATTCAAGGAACAGCAGGAGCTCCTGCTGCAGTGAGAGGTGAGAAGCAGGAGGTGAAAACAGAGGGTCCACAGAGGGAGAGCAGACAGGGAAGCATTTTCCCAACTGTGGCTTCTACCCTGAGCCAGGTGAGAGCCACTGGGGAGTTTCGGGACAGGAATAGCCTATCTCACTCACCAGAACAGGAAGAGACTGGTGGGGACAGGAGGGGCAGGAGCGGTGGGAGGGACAGCAGTTAGGAAGGTCTGCAGCAGTCCAGGGACAATGGCACTGGCTCAGGCCACGATCACGGCAGTGGAGGCGGAAACAGCGGTGGAACTCAGGAGAGATCTGACAGACAGAGCTGGCAGGATGTGACAGGGGCTGACAAAGTCAGACATCACGGGTGGCCCCCAAAATGGCCTGAGCTCTTGGCAGAAGGGAGGCTGCTATCAACAGAGAAGAGACGAACAGATGTAGTGGGCTCTATCGAGGGCTCGGTTTGCAGCTTGCTACATTGGAGATGCTTATGTGACAGCCACGTGAGCTGGCTGGACACACAAAGTGGGGTCCAGGGGAGGGGTCCGGGCAGGGGTAGAAATCATCCTCGGTGCATGCATGTGGTACTTAAGCCACAGGACTGGATGATCGCCTGCAGACTCCATACAGACAGAGAAGAGAGGTCAGCACACGAGCTCTGGGGCGCCCTGGGCCCTAGACTGGACCCCTGATGCAGATCAACGACAGTGCAGGATTAGGCCAGGCCTTCCTACGGCACCTGGAGGATAAGGGCTGAGCGTCAGTTGGGCCGGCGAGCCCCTTCCGCGGCAGTCAGTGCTCCGCCTGTTCTCCTAGGGACTGCTGTTCCGGAAAAGCCCGCCGTGCCCTCTGGTTCTTCCATCAGGCTTTCTCTTGCCATGTCCGTGGGGAGTATTGCCACTTCCAGTGTCCAGTAAGAAAAGGAAGTCAGGAAGAATTCAGAAAGGCAAAACCACTTTCCTGCCTCACCCACACTACTTAGTTCTTTGCCCAAATCTGTTCTTTATTTCTATTTTTGAGATCTCCATCATTCCCAGCCAGACTATGTGCTGCCCGAGGACAGGCCTGGACCCGAGGCCCCACTGTCTATCATAGTCCCAGGACGTGGTTGTTACCCAGTAAATATCCAGTAAATGAATAAACGTTTGTACTAATTTTCTCACATTCTTTCTTCTTTGCTTTCAATTTTATTTTATTAAGGAGATTCCTTTTCAGGCCCTCCTACTCTTTCTGTTGCCAAACATTGCCTAATTCATAGTCTTTCATTGACATTTCTTCTCTGGGGAGACAAAGGGAGAAACGAAAAGAAAAATTACCCACTCATTTTGTAGAACTTCTCATTCAAATCTTGTCTCTGTGCAAAACGAAGATGCCTTTGAACGTCCCTCAGTACAAACACTACAGGCACAGCTTTTGCAAAGGGTGTGAGTCTGCCCTTCTTCGCTAGGACTTCTTGTACCGTCATTACTAAAATATTTATTCCTGGGAAGTTTCCTCACCATAAATAATCCCCATGAGAAGCAACATGACCAGTCATTTGCTTCCCAAGAACGGGGGTGTGTTGCCAAACTCTTCAGAACTGGCTGGGTGCCCAGTGA
This sequence comes from Prionailurus viverrinus, assembly GCF_022837055.1. Taxonomy (NCBI): domain Eukaryota; kingdom Metazoa; phylum Chordata; class Mammalia; order Carnivora; family Felidae; genus Prionailurus; species Prionailurus viverrinus. The sequence goes on from NC_062561.1 coordinate 209,388,160, forward strand.
TGTCATATGCAAATTCTATTTTAAAGAAAGAAGCTGTTCATCCAGGAAGTGTGCTTGGGTGTGTACTCCCTGTGAAAGAGTTCTGTGCGCCAGCACCAAGAGCTGCATGGCATGTTCCCCACATTTCCCAAGTTCATCTACTTTGTTCTTTTCTATGAGCACTGCATGTTTTTGGGAGCCCTTTTGCAAGGGCCTCCACCATTATAGCACAGGATGCATTACTTGTAAGGTTTCACTGCAATTCCACCCCCCTTTCCTCCTAAAGTATCCACCACCCAGGGGGACCTGGGTGGCTCAGTCGGTTAAGCGTTGGACTTTTGGCTCAGGTCATGATCTCGCAGTTCATGGGCTCGAGCCTCGCGTTGGACTCTGTGCTGACAGCTCGGAGCCTGGAGCCTGATTTGGATTCTGTGTCTCCCTCTCTCTGCCCCTTGCATGCTCGCACTCTGTCTCTTTCAAAAATAAATAAACATTAAAAAAATTAATTAATTAAATAAAATAAAGTATCCACCACCTGGAGGTGGTGCCCAAAGAAAGGTTTAAGCACTCCTTGTCCTCTCTTTAAACCTGCCTGGTTAAGTGTTTCTACTAGTTTTGTAAGATCATCCCTTATTTATGAGACTGAATTGGCTTATGCACAATCACTTTTCTTTTTTTTTTTTCTTTTCAAAATCTTTTTCATGTTTATTTTTCAGAGAGAGAGAGAGAGAGAGAGAGAGAGAGAGAGAGAGAGGCAGAGCATGAGCAGGGGAGGGGCAGAGAGAGAGAAAGGGAGACACAGAATCAGAAACAGCCTCCAGGCTCCGAGCTGTCAGTACAGAGCCCGGTGCAGGGCTTGAACTCACAAACTGCAAGATCATGACCTGAGCCAAAGTCGGATGCTTAACCGACTGAGCCACCCAGGTGCCCCTTGCTTTTCTTTTTTAAATCAACATTCAGTTAAAGATTCTTGGAACTTGTGGCTGATTAAAGCTGGATCTTTGAGTGGTAAGTGAAGACAAAGAAAGGAATAGAAAACCTAGATCCAAGGAGTATTCTGGACCTAAAGAAGATGTAGGAATTTAGTACATGCTAACGATATATTTTAAATCACTGGAGACAAGACAGATTATTCCCCAGAATCGTACTGGAACAATAACCTAGACCTTTGTGGGAAAAGGAAGCTGTAATAGTCAAGTGCATGGGCTCTGACATAAGAATGCTGAGGGTCCAATCATTGCTCTGGCACTTAATAACTATATCACTGTGGACATGTTACTTAAATGAAACCCATTAAGTAACTGGGTGGCTCAGTCGGTTAAGCATCCGACTTCAGCTCAGGTCATGATCTCATGGTTCATGAGTTCGAGCCCCGTGTCCAACTCTGCACTCACAGCCTGGAGTCTAGAGCCTGCTTTGATTTTGTCTCCCTTTCTCAATGCCCCTCCCTTGCTTGTGTGCTCTCTCTCAAAAATAAATATTAAAAAAAGAAACCAATCAAAAACAGATAAGCTACCCTGTAAAAAAACTGATAGATGATATGAATATGTAATTCACGAAAAAACGAAATATGAATAGCCAAAAGAGAATAAAGAAAAACAGGACAATATCATTACTAGTTAAATACATGCAAATTAAAAAAGTAATTGTATATGTCTGTATGTGGGTCTGCATGGTATCCAACTGGCAAAACCTAAAAAGGTCTTAATACCTAGCATTGATAACAGTTTGAAGAAGCAGGCATTGTTACTCACTGATGGTCAAACAGCACAACTTTGCCAAGGTCATTTTGAAAATACCTATTAGAATTCCAGGGTGCATTCCCTTTGATCCAGAAATTCTATTTCTGGAATTTTGTCCTCTAAATAGTATGCTTGTATATGTGTGTCTGTATACAAAACTGATGTATTTTAAAGAGGGTTCATTGTGGTATTGTTAATATCTAGGAAAAATGAAAACATGAAATGTTTTCCGTGAAGTGTCCAAATGTCCGTGAAAAAGAATCAGAAAATTCAATCGTGGTGCATTTCCACAAAGGAGTACTATGAAACTGTGAAAAGGATAAGATAGATCTATGTGCTGCCATGGAAGAATATCCAAAAAATACTGAGTGAAAAAGCCCATTTCAGAATAGCATGTGCGCACAAACACCTCTGGAAGACGGGTGTGCGAGTGTGCAACCGTGCCACTCTGCGCTCCCTTTAGAAGGCTCTGCCTCAGGACCGTAGCTGACTGACAGCCTCCGCTGCTGCCCCTTTCCATCCACTGCACATTCAAACCCCAGCCCACAGTCCCCGCAGGCTGCTCCCAGCAGATGATCGGGCCAAACTTTTTCTGCTCAACAGGGGACTCCTCCAATAGGCAACATTTGATCTACGTCTCCCCACTGGCCTGGGCAAAACATTCTCAGAACTGCATTGTAGGTGGAAGCCCTTCCCTCTCAATCTTCCTTCTTCCCTGTCACCTTGCATGGGATTTGCAGGCTTTCTCTGCCTCTTCCCGCTCCCTTGTCCCTTTATCCCTCACCAGGGCATTTCCCCCAAATCTCTTGCACATCCATTTCTGCCTTGCTGTCTTCTACTTCAAGGATCCAAACTGGCCCCCAAAGACACACCCAACTAGTAACACTTACAAATCTAGAGCTGGGATGGAGTAAAGGAGGTGAGCAGGATGGAAATTATGGTCAATGCTCTCAAGTTATGTAATTCTGCAACATAAAGCATTCTTTACAACATGTGCGTGTTTTACACATATTTACATATGCAAGTAGTGGCAATTCCATTACTTTCAGATTTGAACCATATATCCCAACAGGGTTAAACCAGTTGACAATAGTTTTTGATTCAAATCCAAACCATACTTGTCAAATAGACCTAAAAAAAGGTGGTGGTTGTTGTTGTTGTTTTTAAGTTTATTTATCTTGAGAGAGAGAAAAGGAGAGAAAGAGAGTGCAAGCAGGGGTGGGGCAGAGAGAGATGGAGAATCCCAAGCAGGTTCTGTGCTGTTAGCACGGAGCCCAACAAGGGGCTTAATCCCAAGAACTGTGAGATCATGACCCAAGCCAACAGTCATATGCTTAACTGACTGAGCCACCCAGGGGCCCCAAAAAAGATTGGTATTTTTTAAGTACTGGATCAGCCTACAAGCATGTCATGTGTTTCTGTACAAAAACATGATCTCTCAGGTCCTGAGAGATTATAGGAGCTTTAAAAATGCATTTTCAATGACAGAAAGTAATCAATGTCCTGGGTAGAAAAACATACTGCCATTCCCTTCTGACAGACCAGCATACTAAGGAATGTGAAGTGACCTTGCTCAAAGCCCCCCATTGGACAGATGGAGAACAGAAAGAGGTGACCAAGAGATCACGTGACATATGAAAAGTTTACTCACATGACAGCATAGCTTCTGTTGACGTACAACATCTACTGTTCTCACACAGGAGGAGCTAATTCCATGTTTTCCAAGGGTTCTTTTTATCTTACATTTTTCCAAGTGTTACTTACATCTTACATTTTTCTATTTGGTAAGACACTTGAAATTATGGCTTTTTAGTTGACTTTAGATTTCATACTCAAACTGGATGTATTTTATGTGGCAATCGTCATCTTAAGACAACAGTTTTAAATAATCCAGAGAGTTGATTGCCTCAGTGATTTCAGATCTAAGACTAGAACTTGGTATTATATTCAGTGCCCTATTAACCCTCTGTCCTTAAAAAAAAGAAGAAGAAGAAAGGAAGGAAGGGAGGGAGGGAAGAAACAACACAATAATTCAGTTCAAGTTCTCTTACGTGCAAGTTCTCTAGCATATAATATTAAAAGAAAGCAATTTACAAGTCCTGTCAACCACATTTAATCCAATAGGAAATACTATCACCAGCAGTATGATTTTAAATACCAGTGAAAGATTATATACTCAAAGCGCATAGCACTGACATCACCGAAGAGACCAGAAATGCAAAATCAGCCACACATTAGAGCTACCGAATAAAAATTTGTATTTAAAAAAGAATCCCTAGCGGATGTCACATGCACACCCAAGTTGGAGAAATACTACCATATTCAATAGTTGTTACATATTTTTGTCTCCCAGGATACTACTGATACAAAAGGAAACATTTACTGGTTCCTTCTATGATGAGGTGCACTGCAGAGGCCATACTAGGATATGAAAGTAAATGTGAAAATGATCCTAGCCAGCACGAAGTGGACCCCAGCTCCCTGCCAGGTGCTGTGCTATGTGACCTGCATGAGTTTATTAACTGAATCTTCACAAGAGTCTTATGAAAGAAATTCAGTTATCATCCACTTACACAGGTGAGGAAACGAAAGCTCACAAGGTTAAAAGTTAACTTTGACACAGGGCGACATCGTTCTTCCAGAACTTGAAGTCCAGGTGAGTCAGTCCCCAGATCACAGTGCTTTTCCAAACACACTGCTTCCTCCAGAGTTGGAGCTCAGACCAGAACGGACATTAAGGCATAAAGAATTATTAACAATTATAAACCCTTAGAAACCCAAGAAAATCCAAAGAGAAATTCCAACAGGAATTTTTTTTTTTTAACTTGGCAAGCTATTTGTAAAGTTTATACAAAAGAGAAAATGACATGGGGTGCCTGGGTGGCTCAGTCGGTTAAGCGTCTGACTTCGGCTCAGGTCATGATCTCAGGCTTGTGGGTTCGAGCCCCGCGTCGAGCCCCGCGTCGAGCCCCGTGTTGGGCTCTGTGCTGACAGCTCAGCGCCGGGAGCCTGCTTCCAATTCTGTGTCTCCCCCTCTCTCTGCACCTCCCCTGCTCGTGCTGTGTCTCTCTCTGTCTCTCAAAAAATAAATGTTAAAAAAATTTTTTTTAAAAACTTCTGTGTAGCAAAAGATAGTTAAAAACAAAAGCATTATGAATGGATAAGTAAAAGTGGTGTATGCATACAACAGAATATTATCTATTCTTAAAAAGGAAAAAAAAAAATCTGTTACTTGCTACAACATGGATGGTCTTGGGGACATTTTGCTAAGTGAATTAAGTCAGTCACGAAAAGACAAATGCTATACGATTTCTCCAATCCCTGTGAGGTGCCTGGAGTAGTCAAATTCATAGGGACGGAAAGTAGAATGCTGCTTACAGGGGGCTGGGGTCGGGAGAAGTGGGAGTTACTGTTTAATGGGCATAGAGTGTCAGTTTTGCAAGGTGGAAAGAATTCCAAAGATGAACAGTGCCAATGGGTGCACAACAATAAGGGTGTACTTAGTAACACTGACCTGTACACTTAAAAATGATTAAAATGGTAAATTTTATATTATGTATTTTATGACCAAAAAATTGGGGGGTGGGGAGAGAATCACACTAGAAGAAATATTGAAATAATCTACAACAGACAAAGGGTTAGGATCCTGAATAGGTATAGAGCTTCTGAGATTCATAGGAATAGGAAAAAGCAACTCAATAGAAAAATGAGAGGAGCGCCTGGGTGGCTCAGTCAGTTAAGCATCTGAGTTTGGCTCAGGTCATGATCTCACGGTTTGTGAGTTTGAGCCCCATGTTGGGCTCTGTGCTGACAGCTCAGAGCCTGGAGCCTGCTTCGGATTCTGTGTCTCCCTTTCTCTCTGCCTCTCCCATGCTCACGCTCTGTCTCTCTCTCTCTAAAAAAAATAAACACTTAAAAAAATAGAAGAAAAATGAGCAAAGGACATGAACAGAAGACACACATGACCATAAATATTAAGAGAAATTAAATTGCAGTAGTAATAAGCAAAATACAAATTAAAATGCCATATTCATTCATTTACCAGATTTGCAAATTTAAATGGAAAAAAAAAAAGACAATGGCTGATGTTAGGAAGGATGAGGGCAGCAGATTCTCATGCACTGAATTTAAATCAGTACCTGGGGTGGGAGGCAGTGCTATGATTTGAAGAACTGTATCAAGGGGCGCCTAGGTGGCGCAGTCGGTTAAGCGTCCGACTTCAGCCAGGTCACCATCTCGCGGTCCGCGAGTTCGAGCCCCGCGTCAGGCTCTGGGCTGATGGCTCAGAGCCTGGAGCCTGTTTCCGATTCTGTGTCTCCCTCTCTCTCTGCCCCTCCCCCGTTCATGCTCTGTCTCTCTCTGTCCCAAAAATAAAATAAATGTTGAAAAAAAAAATTAAAAAAAAAAAAAAAAGAAGAACTGTATCAAGTGAAAAAATGGACAAACCCTTGGACCCTAGAACTCTATTTCACAGATATATTCAGGCTTACACACAAAGATGAGTGCAGTCTTTCCTAAAGTACTGCTGCTAATGTTGAATAATTTGAAATCATCCAAATATCCATCAAGAAGGGAAAAAGTGGATAAATTATGTTTCTAATTTAGAATAACATGTACCCTTTAACAAAAGGTTTGTACTGACATGGAAAGATCCCTAAGACCTGGATAATGAAAAAGTAAGCTACACAATATATAGCAAGATCTCATTTACATACATTAAGACATATGTATGTGTACATATTATGCAAATGCACAGAAAAGAAAACAAAATCATGGAATGGTATTTACCAAATGTAACCATCCCTCTTCTGAGAATAAGAGTGATCATGGTAGTTCCACATTTCATTCCATATACTTCTCTATTTTTTTTAATTTTGTTTAATTTTTAATGTTTATTTATTTTGGAGAGGAAGAGAGACCGAGCACGAGTGGAGGAGGGGCAGAGAGAGTGGGAGACACAGAATCCGAAGCAGGCTCCAGGCTCCCAGCTGTCAGCACAGAGCTGGACACGGGGCTCGAACCCAAGAACCACAAGATCATGACCCGAGCTGAAGTCAGATGCTTAACCGACTAAGCCACCCAGGTGCCCCTACACTTCTCTATTTTTTTGAATAAGAACATAGTCAGTTATTACTTGAATTACTTTTAAAACATAAAAATGAAATTCGGACAACCTGGAATATATAAATGTTGAAAAGCCAGTACAGTTGATGCTTGAACAATGCCAGTTTAAACTGCATGGGTCCACATACACACAGACATTTTTCAATAAATACAGTACAGAACTGTAAATGTAGTTTCACTTCCTTATGATGTTCTTAAGAACATCTCCCTTTCTCTAACCTACTTCATTGTAAAAACATAGTATATATAACATGCACAATGTGTTAATCAACTGTGTTATCGGGTCAACAGTAGGCTATTGGCGGTTAAGTTTTGGGGGACACAAAAGTTCTATGTGGATTTTTAGAAACCCCTACCGCCCGCGCTGTTCAAGGGCCAACTGCAGAACTAAACTGAGAAGGGAAGGAAGGCTGTGAAGCCAATAACACAGCTGCTGGGAAAGAAACTCACTTTATGCAGCTACAAAGAAGCCTGCTTGGAGGGAAGGATATTTCTCACAATATTCTATTTGTTTGATTTTTCCCCATTTTCCTTTTTTTTAAAATCAAGGAGGACTTCCTTTTCCAGGGAAAAGAGGGCCAAGTCTCCCTCTTCCTGTAATTGAGCAAGATGACACTCAGGAAGATTTCCTTCTACCCGAGCCAACAGTGCCCCAGCCCAGTTCCCACAGGAAAACATACTCCTTCCTCTTGTGGAAGGATATTACCACTGATTTCTCTTTCAAAGCCATAGTTTTCCTGACTCGGTTCCTTTTCTAAGACAAAAGCGCTATAAGAATCATCAGAGACTCTGGCACACCTGCATGCGCATCTCTGTAGGTGTTCCTGGCCCTTCAGGTTAAAGAAAGGGGTAGAAGGAGAGACCCAGTGCGGAAGTACTTTCCCCAACGTGGCCTGAGTGGGACACTGTCAAGGTGACCTTTGATACAAAAGGCTCAGACATATTTGCTGGGACAACATGAGGCAGAAGCAGGACCAAGATGTAAGTCACAAGGAGACAAGTTATAGCTGAGAATTAACTTTGTCTGGCAATGATATATTAGGTGGTGAGCTCCCCGGCACTATTAGCTTCTAATAGTACTGAATGCTACCAGGGCAGATACAAATTGAGCACAACCTGAAGATTCTAAACAGGCAGCTGAAGTTGGAGTCCAGTGTTTTTAATAAGCTCCAAGGATCGGGGCCCTTCAGCCTCCAGGGTGCATTTTAAAGCAGCCCAGGAGGGAGACAAACGAGGACAGTAATGAAGCACCACTCCCAGAACCACTCCAAAAAGAGTCCTAGAGTCTGAGGCACAGCATAGTGGTTATAAGGAGACTCCAAGCCAATTCCTGACTCTCACCTCTTAGCTGTGTGACCACAGACAAGTTACAGAACTTCTCTGGGCCTTGGTTTCCTCACTGATAAAACGAGAATGACAGAGCTATTCCCTCCCTCACTGGCAAAGCTTAAATGAGCTGGCATATGTAAAGTACTCAGAACAGTGCCTGGTCCATCGTATGAACCATTATTATTTTGCAGAGGAGGAAACTGAGGCTGAGGCGATGATTAACTTCACCCCAGTCCCAACGTCAGCTTTAGACTTGGGCATAACACCCAAAGCTTCTTTCCTTCCTGTTCAAATCAAATATACCATCTTTATTTCAATGGGATCCTCTACATGAGGATCCTCCTCTTGAGTTGGAGCATAACTCAGTCCCAAAGAGCCTGTCGGTTACCAAGTGGCCTTTCTCAGTGGCACCTCCGTGGCACTCAGTGGCGCCTCTCACCGCAGGCAGGCAGGCAGGATGCATGCGTGCATGGCTGGGCTGATGAAAGACAGGCCAAGGACCATCAAGAAAGGACTCATGGTGTCAGGGCCAAAGCCCTGAGCTACGGGATTTCGGAGTCACCGCAGCCAGTTTTTCGGTCTTGGACAAGTTACTGAACCCCTCCGTGCGGGGTGGGGAGGGGGGGGCGTTTGCGTTTGCAAGTTTCCCGCCGCTCAACCGGCCAGCTCCGCGCCCCCTCCATTCGAGTGGAGGAGGAGGATAGGTGTCTGTCCCGCGCTCCCGCACCACCGCACCCCCGGGATGTCCTCGCTGCACACCGGGTGAGCGCCGCCCACTTCCAGGTGTAAACAGAGGCCAGCAGGAGGGACACCACCGACAACTCCGAGTGGAGGGAACTTTGGCGGCGGGGGGGGGGGGGGGGGGCGGGGGTTGGGGAATACAATTAACTTCCGTGGTGATGTGTTGGGAGAGAAGCAAAGGTGGATTAAAGTGGGAATTGTAATTCAACACACATTCCCGACTACTGAGAAAGAAGCGACGGGACTGTGAACTTCCAAGCAGGGAAGGAAACGCCGCGACGGACCCAGCATTGTGCGCTCTGGAAAGAATTACTCTTTACAAGTTACGCACCAAGCAGGCGGGCCAGAGGCGGGGAGCCCTCAAAGCACCGGCTCGGAGCGGGTCGAACGGTGAGCCAAAGCAAACGCGGGGCGGAGGCGGCGCGGGGCGGGTCAGGCAGGCGGCCGTGCGCCGGGCCGCGTCCAGGCGGGCAGACCCCGGGAAGGGGCTTGCAAAGCCGTCCGATCCTTCCGGACGCCGCGCCGGGTCCGCTCGCGGGCAGGGCTGGCGGGGCGCGGGGAAGGCTGCCGCGGGGCGCGGAGGAGAGCGAGCGGGCGGCGGGGTGGCAGGGCGACGGGGGTACTCACCCCGCGGGCGGGCGGACGGCTCCAGGCCCGGTCCTGGGCGGCGCGGGGCCGCGGGTGCGGACGCCGGTGTGGACGTGCAGGGGCGGCCCCGCGCCGGGGCTATGAATCAGCTGCGGGGCGAGCGCCGAGGGGCGGGAGTTACGGGAAAGCCGCGGGGGAGGGCAGAGGGCTGAGGACTTTTGCAATTTCCCGTCCTGCTGCGCACTCTTGGCACTCCTGGGACCCACAGGAATTCTCCCCCTTTTGGTCCCGGGGGGGGGGGGGGGGGAAGCGGCCGGGACCCTGCGGGAGGCGGCCGGGACCCCGCGGAGGTGCGGCCCCGGGCCTCGGCGGGCGGGCGGGCGGGGAGCGGTGGGAAAGGAAGTGGGAGAGGCCTGGGAAGGAACAGGGGAACCCACGGCTCCGCGGGAGGCGTCGCGCGCCCAACACTCCTGCCCCGGCCGGCGGGCCCCGCAGCGGCGGGACACCGAGGCCTGCCGAGGGCCCCGGGACCTGGTGTGACCGCGCGAGGCCACTTGTTATCCCAAGCGAGGGGGCGGAACCCTGGGCTCCTCGGCACAAAATCTTTGGGCAGAAGATGAGTGCTTCAGCCAAACTTCGGGCTGTGTTTCCTCTAGGCGGTCAGAGCGACGAAAAGGTGTTTGGACAGTTAGTCCTAGGACCCTGGCTCTGGTCCGGGTTTTGAAACGCGCCGAGTTTCATCTGTAGCAACAGTCCTGAAGCTTTTGTGTCACAGAAAGCTGTGTCTGCTGCAACTTGCTTTTCCTCTTAAAAATGCCATCCAGGGGCGCCTAGGTGGCTCAGTCGGTTAAGCGTCCGACTTCGACTCAGGTCATGATCTCACGTTCCGTGAGTTCGAGCCCCGCATCAGGCTCTGTGCTGACAGCTCAGAGCCTGGAGCCTGTTTCAGATTCTGTGTCTCCCTCTCTCTGACCCTCCCCCGTTCATGCTCTGTCTCTCTCTGTCTCAACAATAAATAAACGTTAAAAAAAAATAAAAAAAAAAAAAAAGCCATCCAGTCTTTGAAATTCACATTTCAAATACTGGGCCTTTGAAATACCTATGGGGCCTCTCTTTATGATGGGACTATGGAGAGCCCCTGTGGTCTTTGGAGCTGTTGTGGAGATCATCCTAACACTGCCCTGTTGGGGAAGGTCAGGGAAGAGACACGACCTCCAGTTGACCCTTGGGCTGCGCTTGGGCAATCTGCGCTTCTCATCTCTTCCCCTGTCCTTGGAAAGTGGGTTCTGCTTGCCTTTTGGGCTCTTAGGGGATGCTCCATGGACATAACCTTGAGATAGTGACATAGTGTTGAGAACACCTGCAGGGTACATGTGACTAAACCTAGTTAAGATCTCTGCATAAACTTTTAAGGTTTGGCAGAGGGGTGCAGGGATGGCTCATCTTGTTACCACTCAAGTCTCCTATATAAGTTCCCTTTGCTTGTTAGAACTGTACCTAACTACAGGGTCGCTTCGGTGGCTCAGTCAAGCATCTGACTCTTCAGCTCAGCTCAGGTCTTGATCTCAGGGTTGTGAGTTCAAGCCCCACCAGTTGGGACCCACACTGGGCCCTACTTAAAAAAAAAAAAAAAAAAAAAAAAAAAAAAGATAGCATCTACCAGCTTGAGTGGCCAGTGTCTCTCATAGGTCTCTCCCTGCCCTCCAAGTACTGGCCGGTTTCAGATTTCACCTGGGAAGCTCCCAAGAGGGTCTGGGATCCACATGCTGCTTCTGTGACCAGCTAGGACCCAGAGAAGAGAGCAGTGAGGCTTTGGGGTCTGGAGGACTCACCTGGATGCCTGACAGTTTGCAGGATTATTCATGGGGCCTTGCTAGGCCTTTTCTGGTTGGTTTTAGGGACCCTGGGAAGTGTCATGATTGCCAAGGACTGTAGGAGGGGAAGAAACCCAAGAATGATTAAGAAGGATTGCACATGCATCATATCTTATCTTAGAATCACTTCTTGATTGGGTGGCTCAAAATATTGTCGGAATCAGCCTAAATGTTACTTCTGTGTTTGCGCGCAGTTTTTACTCCTCCCCAGTTGCACCCCAGGGAAAGAATTTTGTTTTAGGCCCAAATACATTTACTGCCTAATAGTGCCACAAAGACCATGGTACATAGTAAATATTTGATGATAATGAAGAGAAGGTACTTTTGTCTAAATAAACATACGGTCCTTTGCCACACCTCAGTACTTCTGAGTCCATTAGTTTTGCCATCTGCATGGCTCTGGAAACTACTAATCCAGATCCCAAAGGGCTGGAAAAGCTTTCTGATTCTATATTTCAGTGAGTGAGGAAAAAAAAAAAAGTTAATTTCTTCTTTACAGAAACTATTCACAATCTCTTAGGAGCAGATGAGATGCCAACTTAAAAAATACTGTGTGAACATTTCTGCAAAGTGAGTCTTATCTTACTTTGAGCTCCTATTACAAAGGAAGGAAACCAAGTTGCAAAAAATTCCAGGCTGTTGGTTCCATGCTTGGGAGTGCCTGTGAATTTCAAAGCAGGGCCCCATTAGGGGAGGGCAAGGAAAGACCAAAGAAAGAGGAAGACCATTCCAGGTTGGTAGGTAGCAGATTTTATAAGCAAAGGGGCCCACGCACTAGGCTTGTCTTGGGCGGCTACAAGACGAGTAGGTCTCCACACCTGCCAGCCAGAATCTTAAGAGTTAGAAGACTTGCCTGGGTTCAGTCAGTGTAGAGGCCAGACGATCTCAGTAACACATTGCCCTCTTAAGGCAGTGTCCTTGAAGTGGCCTCACTGTGGGCAGAACATACATTTCAAGGACAGAGAAGGGGATAAGAGCCTCTGCTTCCCTAGGTCCAGTTCATGGGTCAACCGGACGTCACATCTTCTCTTTGACCTCCTCCTACAGGTGCCCACGTATAATTCATTTATTTTGAGTATATCTTAAATTTATCCCTTTCTAGAGTCTCATTGCTATAGCACCTGCAAATTTGTGATCGTACCCTTAGGATGATATATTAGGTTGAATAGTGTCCTCCAAAAATTCATGTTGAGCCAGAACCTCAGAATATGACCCTATGTGGAAATATTTTTGTAGGTTAAATCAAGTTAAGATGAGGTCCTATTAATCCAATGACTGCTGTTCTTATGGGAGGAAAGAAATTTGGACACAGACAGCCAGAAAGAACACCATGTGAGTACTGACGCAGAGACTGGAGTTATCCTGCCACAGGCCAAAGAGGGCCAAGACTTGGTGGCCACGGCAGAAGATAGGACAAGGGTACACAACACATTCTCGCTCTGAGCCCCTAAGAGGGAACTCACCCTGCCAGCACCTTGATTTCAGACGTCTGGGCTCTAGAACTGGGAGAGAACGAGTTGTTCTAAGCCACTAAATTTGTGGTCATTTGTTATAGCTGCCCTAGAAACTGATACATAAGTATACATGACATACATATCCCAAAGGTTAGTTTGGAAAGTTGGCCTAAACACAGCTGAAATGAGAAAAGATTAAAAAAATACCAAAGGCATATTGAGCCAAGGGCTGAAATACCCTTCCCTGTTGAGCGTTGACAAGATTTGGTTGGGAAAATACGTATTTATTCGGCTCCATTTGACTCTGCTGTTCACTCTTCCTTCTGATTTCAGTAGCACAATACACTCCACACCCCCCCCCCCCCATTTCCCAGACTTTCTTCCCCGTCACTTTCTCAGGCTTCTTGTGTCCGGGGCTCCATCCTTGACATTCTTCTCTGAATCCAGTCTCCCAAATGAACACATCTGTGCTCCTGAATTCAGTGATCACTTGTGCATCGAGGACCCTGGATCTTTCTTCCTGTTTTAGTAATTTCATCTGAATTCCAGGCCATCTTATTCGTATGTCAAAATCAATTTGTCCAAGTTAAACCCTTGACTTTTCCCCCATGTGATTCTCTTATACTGAGGGAACAGCCCAACCTTTAATTTAGATACTACATTGAAAGACCTGTGAATGACCTTTGATCTGTCCTCCCTCATCATCCATCATCCACCAGGTCTCACCTGTGTAACCATCATTGGAAAGACACAAGTGGGATGTGTCCCTACTCTATCCAACTTCTCAAAGGAAAAATAGTCCCATAACTGTCAGGAACACTATATAGACACCAATATGGGTATAGATACATGAAATCAGCTATGTCAGTTGTGAAATATAATCATGATTCTGTTGTTCAACTACTATAAATATCTAAAATTACATGCTTGGCAGTGTTTGGTAGCCAAACTAATGGAGTTGGAAAGAGCCGGGAATTTTCTGAAGAAAGTAGCTTCATCCGGTAAGCAGTAGATGCGAATTTGTAATTGCCCTCACGGCCAAGAATTCTCTATTTGGGGGGCAATATGTCACATTTGATATTTTAAAGATACACTTAAAATTTTTTTAATGTTTATTTATTTATTTTGAGAAAGAACGTAAGCATGAGCAGGGAAGGATTAGAGAGTGAGAGAAGAGGAGCATAAGCAGGCTTCACGCTGTCAGCATAGAGCCCAGTGCGGGGCTCCAACCCACAAACCATGAGATCATGACCTGAGCAGAGATCAAGTCTGATGCCTAACTGACTGAGCCACCTAGGCACCCCGAAAGATACACTTTTAGGTCTGAAAGTATGCTGCTGTCATGATGCTGCTTAAGACATGATTGTGGATGATGCCAACATCACTTCTAAGGAAACTCAGTGGAAATTAAAGTGTTCTTTTGTAAATGTATTCCCGTGAAAAACCGAATAGTTTATAATTCAGGGGATTATAAGGGGATTCCTTATAATGAATTCCTAATTATGAATTGCTTTCCTTTCAATATCTGCTAAGTGAATTTCAGTGAGGGATAACGTTATCCTTAATAGTTCTAAAGGAGTTTTTTTGTTTGAACTACATATTACTTGAAGATTGATGGATGGATTAATTGACCAATTTCACACAATCTACCCTCTCCTGGATATTGTAATGTGCTCACACTGTGTTCTAGAAATCATCAGCAATCAGACAATGGGAGAACTTTTATTTTTTTCCCATGGGCTTTAGGGAGAATGTTGAATATGTGTTTGTTTCGATATCTGCTTTTATTCTCTTGGCTTGTGTTTATGAGAATTAATAAATATGAGAGCAGTCATTAAGGATAGAACACTAATACGATGGCAGGAGTACTTAGAGAGAATTTGATGGGGATTTTTGGGACTTTCGAAACTGTTTGCCAACCTTAATCCAAAATAAGTCTATAGTCACATCTATATTTTGAACAGCATCTCTTACAGACAGGGTGTAGTTGGGACTTTTGAAAAAAAAATTCATTCTGGTAGTCTCTACGTTTCAGTTTGATAGAGAGTGGTTAGCATATTTACATTTAAGGCATTCATTGATATGATTGGGTTTAGCCTACCATTTTACTGTATGTTTTCAGCTTTGTTCCCTCTGGTTTTTATCCTCGTATTTGTCATTTTCTGCCTTATTTTACGTTAGTTGAATATTTTTTAGTTCTATTTTATTTGCCTTTGTTTTTTTGTTCTTCCTCTTTGCGTGATTTTTTTCATGTTTTCTCTGTGAATCACAATGTACATACCCTTAACTCTCAGCGTCTACTTGAGATAATGTTGTACTACTTCCCTTCATTTAACCACACCACCTGCCCTTTACGTTGTAGTCATAAATTGTATTATATCTTTGACAGAATGAAGCCTGCAACATGATATATATGTTAAAGAAATCAAGAGGACAAATAGTCTTGTGTATTTACCCACGTATTTACCTTGCCAATATTCTTCAGTCCTTATCCCAAAGATTTAAGTTTCCCTCTGATCTCATTTTCTTAATCCTGAAGAACTTCCTTTAGCATTTTTGTTTTAGCTCAGGTCCATTGGAGTCCATTCTCTTAAGTTTTCTTTTATTTTGAAATGTCTTCACCTCATTTCATCCTTAAGGGATATTTTTGCTGGATATAGGATTTGGGCTTGACGACTTCTTTATTCCAACAATTTAAAGATGTTGTTCTATGGTTTTCTGGCCTTCACTGTTTCTGATGCATCATCAATTATTCTAATCACTGGGTATATAATGTATTGGTTTCCATTATTCATCTTGCCTGGCATTTATTGAGCGTCTCGAATTTGAAAACCTGTCTTTTACCAAAGTTGAGCAATTTTCAGTATTTCTTCAAATGTTTTTTTCTGCTTCATTTTCTTTCTCATCTCCTCCTGAGACTCCAGTTATGAATATGTGAGCCTTCTTCATATGATCCCAAATGCCCGTGTGGCTCTATTAATTTTTTTAAAGAAGGCTCCACACCCAACATGGGCTCAAACTCACAACCCTGAGATCAAGTGTCAGTCACGTGCTCTACCAGCTGAGCCAGCCAGGTGCCCCTCTATTAATTGTTTTAAATATTTTTCGTCTGAATTTTTCAGACTAGATCATTTCTGTTGAGCTATTTTTAAGTTTGCTGACTCCTTTCCTACCATCCTCATTCTACTATTAAATCTATGCAGGGGCGCCTGGGTGGCTCAGTCGGTTGATCGGCCAACTTCGGCTCAGGTCATGATCTCGCGGTCCGTGAGTTCGAGCCCCGCGTCGGGCTCTGTGCTGACAGCTCAGAGCCTGGAGCCTGTTTCCGATTCTGTGTCTCCCTCTCTCTGACCCTTCCCCGTTCATGCTCTGTCTCTCTCTGTCTCAATAATAAATAAACGTTAAAAAAAATTAAAAAAAAAATCTATGCAGTAAATTTTGTTGAAAAGATGTATATTTCAGGGTGCCTGGGTGGCTCAGTTGGTTGAGTGTCTGACTCTTGATTTCATCTCGGGTCATGATACCAGGGTGGTGGGATCGAGACCTGTGTTGGGCTCTGTGCTGGCTGTGAAGCCTACCTGGGATTCTTGCTGTCTCTCTCTTTTTCTCTCTCTCTGTCTCTCTCTCTTTCTCTCTCTCTCTCCCTCTGCCCCTTCCCTGCTGTCTTTCTCTCTGTCTCTGAAAAAAAAAAAACGCATATTTCAGGGGCACCTGGCTGGCTCAGTCAGTTGAGCATTAGACTCTTGATTCAGCTCAGGTCATGATCTCACAGTTTGTGGTTTCGGACCCCACATTGGGCTCTGCACTGGTGGTGCGGAGCCTGCTTGGGATTCTCTCTCTCTCCCCCTCTCTCTCTCTGCCTCTCCCCTGCTGGCCCTTGCATGCTCTCTCTTTCTCAAAATAAATAAACTTAAAAAAAAAAAGATGTACATTTCAGTGCTAGAATTTTTGTTTATTCTTTTTAAAAAATATTTTCTGTTTCCTTACTGATACTTCCTATTTTTTAGTTCATTACAGGCATAATTTTCTTTACCTCATTGAGCATAGATATAATTACTGCTTTTTTAAAGCATTGCTTGATTATTCTAATATTTAGATAATAGTGGAATCAACCTGTGTTGATTGTTTCTCTTATGAGGACAGATCACATTTTCCTGGTTTGTTTGTATGTTTGTTTATTTATTGGTTGTCAAATAATTTTGGATTATAACTTGGACATTGTAAATATTATGTGATGAAGACTGGATTCTGTTATATTCCACCAATGGCATTGATTTTCTTTTTAAATGGACAAATCACATGGTTAGACTCAAGTTGCAAACTTGGTGCTACTTACCATGAGTAGTAGCTCTAGTCTGAGTTCAGTTTTTGGGGGCTGAGCTGGGCTGTTTTGAGTTTGCCTTGCATAAGCACGGCTCAGACGGTATGCATGATGCAGGCTTTAAACCCAGCTTCTTCCTGTCTAGCTCTCTCTCTTCTGTGATTTCCCTCCTTTCCAAAAGGTATGGTTGCCCCAAACTCTGACCTCTGGTTCTTCTAGCCAGAAATATTATGTATCTTCTAACAGTGAGGGGTCAATTGCACAGACTTGGGCCAGTCTGAGACTAAGGGTTATAAAACTGGGGAAACTGCGTCTTTCCCCTCTTCCCAAGTGTTGCTGCCCTCCTCCCCACCCTGAATCTTTCTGCTGTAGATTATTCTCCACTGCATTTATGAAGTTTATTTATTTATTTTGAGAGAGAGAATGCGTGAGCAGGGTGAGGCACAGAGAGAGAGAGAGAGAGAGAGAGAGAGAGAGAGAGAATCCCAGCCCAGAGTCCAGCCTGATGAATGGCTTGATCCCAGGAACCATTAGATCATGGCCTGGGCTGAAATCAAGAGTCAGACACTTAACCGACTAAGCCACCCAGGCGCTTCAATGTCCTCTGCACTTAAATGTGTTTTTTATTTTTTTATTTTTTTTAAATTTTTTTTTTAACATTTATTTATTTTTGAGACAGGAAGAGACACAGCATGAACAGGGGAGGGTCAGAGAGAGAGGGAGACACAGAATCTGAAACAGGCTCCAGGCTCTGAGCTGTCAGCACAGAGCCCGACGCGGGGCTTGAACTCACGGACCGCGAGATCATGACCTGAGCTGAAGCCGGATGCCTAACCGACTGAGCCACCCAGGCGCCCCTAAATGTGTTTTTTAAAAATATATTTTGTTTCAAAAAAATTTTTGAGGGGTTTATTTATTTTTGAGAGAGAGAGACAGACAGAAGAGTGCAAGTGGGGGAGGGGCAGAGAGAGAGGGAGACACAGAATCTGAAGCAGGCTCCAGGCTCCAAGCTGTCAGCACAGAGCCCAACACGGGGTTCGAACTCATGAGCCACAAGATCATGACCTGAGCTAAAGTTGGATGCTTAACAGACTGAGCCACCCAGGCGCCCCTAAAAATATATTTTCTAGTGCTTTATACTGTTATGTGCAGGAGGATCAGTTTAATAGGAGTTACTCAGCTATGACAGAAAGTGGCACTCCCACAGTTGTATTTTCACCTGCTATTTCACCTGTATTCCTTCCTTTTGAACTTTGTTCAAATGCCAAAAACAAATTTATGTGAGTGAGCTACAGTAAGCCATATCTTTATCTTCGTGACTCCATTGTGCTTAAATTCATTTCATCCAGATTGAAATGAAAGCTCCCCAAAGGCGCTCACTTCTGTATTCAGTCTTGTCAGTTTCTCAGATGTCACCATCTTCATCCAATTGTAACACAATGGCAATTATTTTGTGCATTACCAAACAGCAGCGGATGCTTAGTCACTTTGGAATAACGCTCAGATAATTTCCACACACCCGAGGCATTTTAGGAGAAAGATTCACTGAAATTCACCGCAAAATAACCAAGCTGAACTAGAATAAGCTGAAACACCCAAGAGGGAGGGAAATGTTATTCAATTTTATTAAATCTTGTAGTAAAAGTAATAAGAATTTGTCTTCCTCAAAATGTTTGGAAGATGCTGCTTAGGATGAAGGTGCAAACATTTTGAACAAGAATGATAATAGACAGTTTCTTTTGAAACTCTCCCATTCTTAGGAAGAAAGAATAGTCTACGTGACTGAAAATTTAGGCTTACAAATGTTCATAGTTGCAAAATTGTAATACACACACCCCCCAACACTCGTTAGAAAGACATTGTGTGAATAATGGGGACAAGGGAAAACAGGGACGTTGTTTGTAATAGCAGCAAACTTGGAACAGCCTGAAGATCTTCCGGTAGAAGACTGAAAACTTCACGATTTATCCTTTCAAAAGAAAAGATTATCCGTATGTACGGCTATGGACATACAGCCAAGACACATAATTATGTGAAAAAAGTGAGAGTCAGAAATGTGAATTTGGTACGTCCATACGTCTATTTAATTTGCTAATGTTTCTTGGATAGATACATAAGAATGTTTTGAGTGCATTACGAGAAATTGGTAACTGTGGTTGTTCCTGGGGGAGAAGGTCTAAGAATGAGGGGTGGTGTGTAATGTAAAGCCAGTATAGACTGGCTTTTTGTCATGAATGTTTTCACTTTTAAAAAGCAATAATTTCAGGGGCGCCTGGGTGGCTTGTTCGCTTAAGCGTCCGACTTCGGCTCAGGTCATGATCTCACGGTCCATGAGTTCAAGCCCCGCGTCGGGCTCTGTGCTGACAGCTCAGAGCCTGGAGCCTGCTTCAGATTCTGCGTCTCCCTCTCTCTCTGCCCCATCTCCACTCATGCTCTGTCTCTCTCTGTCTCAAAAATAAATAAAACGTTAAAAAAAATTAAAAAAAATAGAAAGCAATAATTTCAAAAATCAAAAGATGCCTTCCTTGATCGAGAAGGAACGCCATTTGTTACTTACTTTGGTTGTCGCACACAAGTTATAATCAATTATAACCTCTCTGTGGACACAGAAGAAACCAAGTCAATTGCCTCTGGGGAAGAAAACAGGGTGACTGAGGAGCAGAGGGGAGAGTTTTAACTCTACCCTTTTCTATCTTTTGAATTTTTATATACAATAAATATATTCTTTAGTAAGAAGCATTAAAATGAAAAATGCTATGACGGCACCCCCCGTAAAATGGAACACACTGATCTGAAGGTTGTGTGCCTAGGGGCCAAGCGTGGCAACTACGGGCTTTACCCATCATGAAGACCTGAGGTTCCAGGCGGTCTGCGTTGAGATGCAGGCTGGGTAGCGGCGGCCTGAGAATGCCACTCCTGGAACCTGGCGGCCAGATGTTGACCTCGTAGAGTTGGGGGAAGAAGCCCCACAGGGGCCTGGGTCTTGGCACAGAGCTTCCCATGGGGAAGAGGGAGCCCTTGTTCCAGGCAGTCCGTCACGGGACAACCTCAACCTCAAGGTTCATCTTCCAGACAATTCTGCTTGTAGTTGTCTGGAAGATGAACCTTGAGGTTGAGGTTGTCCTGAGACGGACTGCCTGGAACCAAACAGAAAACTATGGGGGAAGGGAAGGGAGGGGAAAAAAAAGTTACAAACAGAGAGGGAGGGAGGCAAACCATAAGAGACTCTTAAATACTGAGAACAATCTGAGGGTTGATGGGGGAGTGGGAGGGCTGGAAAATGGGCGACGGGCATTGAGGGCACTTGGCTGGGATGAGCACTGAGTGTTGTATGTAAACGATGAACCACGGAATCTACCCAAAACCCAAGAGCACACTTCACACACTGTATGTTAGCCAATTTGACAATAAATTATATTAAAAAATAGTCCTTTGTAGAAAACTGTAAAGTTATATAAACATATAAAGAAGGAAATAGTAACTATTTGTTTATTTAAAAGGGAGGAAATCCTAACACTTCTTACTTATTATAGCAGCATAATTGGCAAGGAGCAAAATGTTGCCACTTACAACAATGGAAAGTTGGAAAGAACTCGCAGGTCTGACATTATCTTTACCTCAGGCATCACTAGGCTGTGTGCAGGAACACACCCAGGCTTGTTTTCCACTGGGTCCTATCTGATGCCAGTCCGATGCTCTTCCCTCTTCCAAATGGTGCCTGTAGGACGGAGGCTGCTTCTGTGTTATAACCATGTGCCATCTGAACACATGGCCGCCAGAGTGGCTGTGGTAGCAGAAGAGAGGGCGGGAGGATGGCATGGGTTGGCTTTAAGGTCAGGGCCGCTCTCACCCATATTCCGTTGGCTGGCTCTCAGTCACTGCATCCCCACCAGCTGCAAGGGAGGCTGGGAAATGGAAGCATCCTGTGTGCCCAAGAAGAGAAAGCAGTAGCGGGAAGCCATGAAGACGTTGTCTGGGCACAGAAGGAACTTGGTTAGTAAGTTAATGATACGCCTTTGGAAGGAAATATTCAGCCATTAAAAATCAGGTTTCAAAGAGTATTTAATGGCAGGAAATGTCAATGTTCAATGGAAAGAGCAAGATACAGAATCTTATTTTACTAATTTGGGAAACATAACATTTATATGTATGTATGTATGTTTATACAGACAAGAAGGAAGTACAAGATATGTTATTTGTAGTTACCGTTAAAATGATAGGGTTATAAGTCTTTAATACTTTTTAAAATGTTTATTTGGAGAGACAGAGAGAGGGAGAAAGCAGGTGCGTGGGGGGAGGGGCAGAGAGACAGAGGGAGAGAGAGAATCCCAAGCAGGCTCTATGCTGTCAGTGCAGAGCCCGACACAGGGCTCCATCTCATAAACTGCAGGATCATGACTTGAGCCGAGATCAAGAGTCAGAGCTTAACTGACTGAGGTTAAGCCGCCCAGGTGCCCCCAATTTTTTATACTTTTGAAGAAATTGCTGATTTTCTTCAGTAATCATATATTTCTTTGAAAAGAAATATCTATAATCTTAAAAACAGGGCTTTTTTTTTAAGTGGAGAAGAAATCCTCAGAACATCTGAAACCAGAGCTGACACTTCAAATTCCTTTATAAATTGCTACAGACCATGCATTTGAAGTTATGCTACTAAGCTTTTTTTTTTTTCTTTTCATCAGCAGAGGGCAGCTCTCTGCTTATTGCTTCTTTTTCCTCCCAGCATAGATCCTAGCCAAATCCCCAGTTTTACATATTAACTGTGGTCAGAATCAGGTATTAGAAGCCAAGTCTGAAACCTATCCTTGCCAAGTGCAACACTTATGGCATACTATACATGTTGCTGAACAGAGCGAAGAAGTAAACGGGGTCTGCCCTTTAGGTGGGTTTAATCTAAAGCAGACAGTGCTAGGGGCGCCTGGGTGGCTTGTCAGTTAAGCCTCTGACTTGGGCTCAGGTTATGATCTCATGGTGAGTTTGAGCCCTGCCTCTAGCTCTTTGCTGACAGCTGGGAGCCTGGAACCTTCTCCAGATTCTGTGTCTCCCTCGCTCCCTGCCCCTCCCCAATTCGTGCCCCCCCCCTCCCAAAAATAAATAAACATTAAAAAAATTTTTTTAATAAATAAATAGACAGTGCTCACATACTGACAGGCTCAGTCACAAAACTATCACAGTAGAGCAGTCCCACAGTGAACATTGTCCTTGTAAGCAGACAGCCACAGTGTGTTTGCGAGAGAATGAGGGCTAGGCCAAGGTGGCTGGATACTCTAGTAGGGAAGGCCTACATGGAAGTCATATTTCCTTTGCACAGGGAGATTTTGTGAATTAAAAAATATATATCATTTTTTATTATCCATATTGGGCAAAGACCTTTGAGAGAGTAGAAATAAGACAAAGGGGCACCTGAGTGTCCCAGTCAGTTAAGCGTCCGACTCTTGATTTCAGCCCAGGTCATGTTCTCATGGATTCTTGAGTTTGAGCCCTGAGTTGGACTCTGCGCTGGCCCATATGGGATTCTCTGTCTCCCTCCCTCTCTCTTTCTCTTTCTCTCTGCCCCTTCCCAGCTCATGCTCTCTCTGTACCTCTCAAAATCAATCAATAAACTTAAGGAAAAAAAGACAAAAGACAAAATACAGGTGCTCATTAACAAGAACATTTATGTGTATTTTTAATCCATTGTGTTGGAAAATTTTATGAGATTGATCATGTCCGATGTTAATGAGCGTATGGGTCAACAGTTAACTCTTACATGCTGTTTGTAGTTTAAGTTACTCAGCCTTTATATTATCAAAAATTTATTTTAAACATTTGTTTTCTTTTTTTAAATATTTATATTTGAGAGAGAAGGGAGAGACAGAGCTTGAGCAGAGGAGGGGCAGAGAGATGGAGACAGAATCCAAAGCAGGCTCCAGGCTCTGAGCTGCATGCTATCAGCAGAGATCCTGACGTGGGGCTTGAACCCATGAGCTGTGAGATCATGACCTGAGCCAAAGTCGGACGCTCGACTGACTAGGCCACCCGGGAGCCCCTATATTTCAAAAATTTTAGTTGGTTAAGCGTCTAACTTCAGCTCAGATCATGATCTCACGGTTCGTGAGTTCAAGCCCCACGTCAGGCTCTGGGCTGGAGCCTGGAGCCTGCTTCAGATTCTGTGTCTCCTTCCCTCTCTGCCCCTCCCCTGCTCACACTGTCTCTCTCTCTCTCCAAAATAAATAAACATTTTTAAAAAATTTTAATGCGTGTTTACTTTGGAGAAATTGGGCTTCTAAGAAGGCCCCTTTGCCTCAGGTAACTCCCTCAGCAGAAATAAAGTGGATGGGTGAGCAAAGGTTCTGTCTTCCTGCTGTCCACCTTCGTAACCTACCCTGTAAAATACAAGTATCCTTCTCGATCCCTTAGCAGGCCTGGTAAGGTCCAAAGCGACTCAATAAATCTCTCAGCTCGTAGCAGGACAAGCCACAGAGAGGAGAGAGACAGAGACAGAGAAAACCTAAAGAGCCCTCTAGTGGCCACCAGGTTTTTAGAGAACAGGCTCCTTAAGGAATTAGTGTTGAGTCTTCCTTCCCCCCTTGGCACTGAAAGACAAGTCTGACATCACAGGGTGTCGAGGCTTGGCCACCCACTCCCCACCCCCAGGCTCTGATACTGGCCAGGAACAGCCCTCTGGCTCATCTTTGCCATAAATGAAGTCTGGCTGTTCCCCAGGTGGTGCAGAATTTCTTCCCACCAGTGTGCCCATGCAGACAGCCCGGGAAGCTGGCAAAATCCCCCAAAGTGTGGTCTTATGTAGCCCCTTCCTTAAAGCACAGGACACACTGGGAAAGCAATTCCCTGGAGCAACTTTCCAATTGCTTCCTCGAAAATGTGCAAATTTTAAACGGCCGTGAAGTATACAAGATGGCACAAGAACGGAAAAGGTTCCTCTGGTAGGAAAGAATAGGGGGCCCAGAAGAGCACCTCCCATACCGCAGAGTGCCTCTTGAATGCCAGTGATCAGGATCGCCACGTGAGCGGGTGGGATGTGCTGGGCCACCCGCAACTCTAAGGCACCTCTGTGCTCATCGGCAAAAAGTGGGTGCAGGACCTGGCAGACAGACAGAGCCTTTGTGTGAAGCCAGAAATGCCCTCTCCTCAGGCATATGTACCTGCATGCTGAGAGACACCAGCTGGTGAGAGAAGGGGACTTGAGTTTAGTTTCCACGCACTCCACGCTGTTGGCTGGACCCCTTGGTGCAACGCACCAACCTCACAACGTGTCAGCAGCCTTGAGTTTTCGAAATGCCGAACGCACCGAGCCAAGGGGAAGAGTGAGGGCTGAAATCGAGCCTTATTCTGCTGACCAAGCCAAACAGTCCTGGTGGGGGGGCGGGGTGTCACTCTTCTGTAATAAGCACAAACGTGCCTTATGTGTTAGTGGCCCTGGGTCTGTGTTGTATCATCCTCTAATGACCCTGTAAGGTAGGCAGAGAGGGTTTCACCATGAAGCTGATGGCACAGACTTTTCCAAGATCCAGAGAGAGATTTAAGCACCGGTTCAAATGGTCCTATTTTGTCCTAAAGTATGCAAAAGTAAGATAATTTGACTATATTCCCTTAAAGCTATTATCATAGCCACTTTGGGAGATAGGTACAATCATAATCCCTATTTTGTAAGAGACGCAAACATTACATCGTACGTTGTAAGAGACGCAAGTGTTACTATTAAGCAATTGTTGCAAGCTCAATGATACCAATGCCAGAAGATCATGGGGAATATGTATATTGTTTCCAAGGGGACGAAGCTTCCAGAAGAATCCTACCAAGTACTCTTCATTCTTGCCCCCAAATCTCCAAATGTCATAACAGATGAGACACATCTTGAAGATTATGTTTTAGTCAGAGGAGACTGATAAGAGGCAGAGAACAAATCGTGGAGGTCAGACCGGAAGACACAGTGGGCACTGTGAAGTCAGTCCTGCACATCATGTGGCAGCTGGACCACACAGCCATTGTCACCAAGGAGAGTGATGTGTCTCATAGCCATTGTATTATGTCAGGTACAGTCTAAAACAAATTGCTGTGGTTTACTTAAAACCGAAATTTATCTCCTTCTCATCTAACAGCCTAGAGGTGAGTGGTCTGGGTAGGTGGGGAAGCTCAGACATGCTAAATACACGGCTTCCAGGAACATTCCAGCCAACACCTTTCTCCACCAGAAGGAAGGGGGAGTGAGACTCCCTTTGGTTCAGACATAATCGCCTTTCTGGTAGCTCCGTGAGAAGCCAAGAAATTAGTGTCTTTTTAGGCTCAGGCAGAACATGGAGAGTTTTTGTTTGTTTGCTTTTTTTTTTTTTTAAAGGGAGGATGGGAAGATGGGTATCGGGAGGTCATTGGTTGTGTGTACAAATGCTATGAGGCAATGGCTTGACTTGGAAGACTGAGGCCTGAGATCTGTGGCACAGTGTGGGAATTAATGTGAATTTTAGGACAAAGAAAGCGAGCAAGAGAGAAGGACCCTGCCAGGAAGTAATGAGATGCAGGCTGCGGAGGGCAGAGAGCGAGTGGAGCACAGGTCTAGCACTGACAGCAGTTTCAGGGTCCTTTCCCACAGCTGTGGGCTGTGATAGTTTGACAATGAGAAAACGCACAGGGAATTGGAGAGTCACATCTCTTGACTCACAAGAAGACTTGGGAGACCCAAGAAGATCCCTGATTCAGGGAACAGGGAGAGGACAAGTTCTTCTTTTTTTTTTAATGGCAAAAAAAGATAAATTAAGACTCTTTCTAGTTAGTTCAGGGCAGACCAAGGTTACTAATCCCTTAGTGAGGAATGATTCACTGTTACACAAGAACACATGGATGGTAACCACATCCTTCCCCTCCCCTTCCCAACCAAAGTTCTGGAAAGAGGACTATTTTAGGACTCATTGTTTCTACCTTATCTTTTCTAGTGTCTCTAAGGACACTGTCGTTGCCCAATTCAGTAGATTCTTTACATTTCTACATGGTTTTCTGTATCATTTAATCTAAGTGATCAACTATTCACTTCTTCATATACTGTCTTGCCACAATTTCTCTGACACCAGGCTCTCCCAGTTCTCTCTAGCTTCATCTTTTCATTCTCCTCCCTAAACACCCCCTCCTCTCGGTGGTGTATTAGAGTACTGTGACTCACCCAAGTCCCACTGAAGCCTCCTTCTAGGTCATAAAGGATGGAAAAGCTAAAAAGTTACGTATCCCAAACTTCCTTGCAGCTAGGGTTCCAGACATGGTTTAGGTGCTGTCAATCGGATGGACTCACGTGAAAACACGGGGAGGGACAGAGGGAATCGAGAAGCTTGGAGAAGAACCTAATCAAGGTATTGATTGGATTCTTAAGAAAGTCTGTAACTCTAAAGTTGGTGAAGAGTCACTGCTACCTACAGTCTGTCTAGAAAACACATCTCCTCCCATGGTTCCGTTTCCTTGCATATTTAGATGATTTCTGTGTTAGCCAGCTACTGATGCAATAATGCTGCGTTAAAAAAAAAACAACAAAACACCAAAAGTTCAGTGGCTTGCAACAATTAGCTTTTATATTTTTTTGCTCACAGGTCTGTGTATCATTCAGGGTAGCTCTGCTCCAGGCTGCTGGTCCCCTGGGCTTGGCTTCAGGCTTCAGTGGGGTTCAGGCGTGCTCTGTGTGACCTCACAGTCTCCTTGATCAGCAGCTACCCAGGGCCTGTTCTTCCCACAACAGACCTTGGAAGCCCGAGAGAGAAGCCAAATACACAAGTACGTTTAAAGCTGCTCTCAATCATGTCTTGCTCACATTTTGTTGGCCCGAACGAGATCCGTGGTCAAGCCCAAAGCCAGTGAGGGTAGGGAAGTATACTTGATTTCCAGGGGGAGGAGGAAGAGGGGGATTAATATTTTCTAAAAATTAATCAAATGTATTCTGCCTTCCATTGGAAGTCTCGAGGCTGGACTTTCTCTTGGGCTCCGGATGCTGGTTGCCAGGCATCGCCCGTGCTGATGTTGCATTCCAAGGTTGCCTGCAAAGATGCGCGTGGATGGCCCGCGTATTGTGTAATACCTGCCAGTTTCGCAGACTAAAGAGACGGACTTGACTTCTGCAGAGAAAAGGCGTTCTTGAGAGAGACTGGGCTCCCATGTGTGTGACTGAAGATTGCTTTAAATATTGACAGAAATGTAACAGTGAAAGGCTTCCTGCTGTAGCCTCTATCTAATTGTTCAGGTTCTCTCTCTCTCTCTCTCTCTCTCTCTCTCTCTTTTTAAGGTTTATTTATTTTTGAGAGTGCAAGCAGGGGAGGGGGAGAGAGAGGGAGACAGAGGATCCGAAGCAGGCTCCACGCTGACGGGCTGAGGGCAGCAAGCCTGATGCGAGGCTTGAACTCACGAACTGCGAGATTGTGACCTGAACCTAAGTCGGTAGCTCAACTGACTGAGCCACCCGGCACCCCTCGGGTTTTTTTTTTTTTTTCTCACATTTCCCTCTCTTGAACCTTCTACTCAAACTACAACAAATGAAAACAAACCCCATTAGCAAGAAGGAAAGGTCTTGGGTGAATCCTCATGTACTGTTGGAAAGACAAATTCATTATCTTTTGTCGTTAAAAAAGATGTAAAGCCAACAAACAGTCTGAAGTTACTTTTATTGTATTACTAAGTTTTCAAATAAGTTACATTAATTTTTAAATATTAAACTATCATTTAAGTCAAATGTTAAACTATCAACATCTTGATGAAATGTTCATCTGGAAATGCATCTGATTTTGAGCACTTCCCCACCCCCCTCCACCCCCCCGCAAAGAGGAGATTTAGGAGGTTCAGAAGCCTCCCACCAACCTTGACCAGGGCTTCTGCTAAAATATATAATTGCTTCAAGACAAAACCATGAAACCTTTAGACAAAGCTTTTTTTTTTTTTTTGAATAATCTGTTAAAAAATAGGTGTATTTCCTGGGGCGCCTGGGTGGCGCAGTCGGTTAAGCGTCCGACTTCAGCTCAGGTCACGATCTCGCAGTCCGTGGGTTGAGCCCCGCGTCGGGCTCTGGGCCGATGGCTCAGAGCCTGGAGCCTGCTTCCGATTCTGTGTCTCCCTCTCTCTCTGCCCCTCCCCCGTTCATGCTCTGTCTCTCTCTGTCCCAAAAATAAATAAACGTTGAAAAAAAAAAAATAGATGTATTCCCTTTTGCACAATGACTTCTTCCAAATCAGTCTTGCCACTTAAACGGAGTCAAGAAAACATGTGCCTCAGAGGTGAAAGCAGTCCACGCCTAAGAAAGCTGATCGTGGAAGATCCACATGCCTGGAGCCACCGGTACATATACATAGGTTAAAGACCCTTTAATATGCACCCACGTTTTGTTTCTTTACCTTTTCAAGGGTTTGAGGTATCATCCACCAGAAGGATGAATTTAATTCAATCCTCTGGAAACTAGGACCATCAAAACCACCACACTCCCTACCCTCTCACCCTAGGGGGTTTAATCTTTTTTTCTTTTTTAATTTGTATTATGAAAAATTTCAAACCTATACAGAAGTAAGAAAAGGTAGCATAAGGAGTCCCATGTAATCATCACTCAGCTTCAGCAATGTTCTATTCCTGGCCAGTGTTACACCATGTGTATGATTATCTGCTTTCTTTCATTCAACGGGACAGTTTTGAAGCAAATTGGAAACATCCCATCACTTCATCTGTAAAGATCTCATCTCTAAAAGATAGGGATAGTTAAAAAAAAAATCCAGTATCATTATCAGGACCAATATTACATATTAAATGAATGTAATGTAAAAATTTCTATTAAAGAGAAAATTCAGTTGTTTTTTTGGCAAGACACTGTTTACAACTGTTTCAATTAACTACAATAAATAGCCCTCTCTGTGTGTCAGAATGTGTAAACCACAGAGGCATTAATCTGTAAAACCTGTCACTGAACCTGTCACTTTAGCTACTCACTTTAATTGGAACAGTTTGGTTCTGTATATTTTAAATAAATTAAAAACAAGAGATTTTCACATTCTGTTCAGCTGCCAGCTTGTTAAATGCTGCCAGTTACTGCTCTTGAATACTTTCCTGGAGAATTAACCGTCTTTACAAAATTATGTTTTTCTTAGCGTCTTAGTCAAAATTCCCTTTGAACCTCATATTTTCCTGCAAATCAACTTCCTTTTTCACTTGTAGAGTAAGAAACATTTGCAAAGTGGTTTCACTAGCTGGCATTGGTTGCCGTAGTAGTCTGTCATTGCCTCTCTGACAAGTGTCCAATGTTTAATATCTAAGACATTTAATATCGTACCCAAGTGGCTTGTTGAAAATAAAAGGGTGGTGTTTGTGGAGTGTATAGTTGGAGAGGTTCAGGGTGATAAATAGCACTTCCATTTCAGCCAAAAGCATTGGTGGCTTGCTCACTAGTTCAATGAACCACCAACACCGCAAATTTTCACTGCCATATGATACTTCTTTCTTGCTTTTCCTTACAGTTATTTGACCCTTTTTGCAATATCCTCTCAGAAACTAAGAAGTAGGTATGTGCCTGCTCAATGAAGAAATATGTCTTTCTGAATCATTTCCATCTTGCCTGGCTACTCTAGATGCCTTTTGCTCTATTTAATTCTTTTTTTGTGGTCCCTTCAGGCTGTTATGAAAGAATACCATAGACTGTGTTAAACAACAGAGATTTATTTCTCACATTTCTGGAGCCTGGGAAGTTCAGGATCGAAGTGCTGGTAGTTTCAGTGTCTAGTAGGAGTTGGTTCCTGGTTCATAGATGGCTGTATCCTCACCAAAACCTCACATGACAGAAGGGACAAGGGGGCTCTCTGGGGGCATCTTTTATAAGGGCACTAATCTCAGTGACAAGGCTCTACTCTCATGACTCAAGCACCTCCCAAAGGTCCCACCTCTTAGTACCATCACATTGGGAATTAGGTTTCAAAGTCTGAGGATTCAATGGTAATGATGTATCAAGGTTAGTGTCTGGACTTTGATGGTTGTATCTGTTTACATGGGAAAATGCCCTTGTTTATAGGAAACACACTAAAGAATTCTGTGGTATGGGGGCTTTAGGTGGGCCATTTACTTTCAAATGGCTCAGGAAGAAAATGTTCTTTTTTCTGTACATACAAATTTTCTGTTAAGTTTGTCATTGTTTGAAATTTTTTTCAAATTATGAACATTAATCCCTGTCTCACCTTAAACTGTATTGTGCACAGTAGGTGGTTTGTAAACAGCCCTTTGGTGAACACTGGCCTGGATGGGCTCAGAGGAAGCCATGGGAAGATTGTCTTTGAATTTTGTCTCTTTGCAGATCTAGTGAACTCCTTCACTGGAAGAACTAGTTCCTCATTCTCTGGATTCCAGTTGGGCTCAGCCAATGGGAGACCCTGGCTGGAGATGGGATTAGGGATCTTTAATCTGGTCCTGGGTTGAAGTGGCTGTGAGCTTCCATCAAGGGCCATTGCTCATGCTGGATAGCCCTCACTAACAGCTATCTCTAGATTCTAGTTATCTCTCTCCATCCTTTTGCCCTTCCCAATTTACTGGTGCTGTTGTTAGTCCCTAGATGCTGTATCATTCCATGTCATTTCCTTTTACCTTGTCCATGCCTTTTTGAATAATTTATTCATGACACTGCTTTCAAGTTACCAATGTATTTTCTAATGTTCAAGTACATTAAGTATCTCTGGGAGGATACACACAAAACAAATTATGGTTTCTATGGACTAGGAAACTGGGTGGGAAAAAATCTTTAATTGTATACTCTTAGAACTCTGACTTTGAATGATGTAGACGCATTAGCTACATTTATATAGTTGACCTTTGAACAACCCCCCAACATAGACATATGTGACCCCTGTATATAACTTTTGACTAAGTCAGAATTTAATTACTAAGAGCCTACTGTTGACCAGAAGCCTTATTAACAGCAGTCAATTGTATGTTATATGTATTATATACTGTATTCTTACAATAAAGTAAGCTAGAGAAGAAAATGTTAGTAAGAAAATTATAGGGGTGCCTGGGTGGCTCAGTTGGTTGAGCAACCGACTTCGGCTCAGGTGTGATCTCACGGTCCGGTCCGTGAGTTCAAGCCCCACGTCCTGTTCTGTGCTGATAGCTCAGAGCCTGGAACCTGCTTTGGGTTTTGTGTCTCCCTCTGTCTCTGCCCCTCCCCTGCTCGTGCTCTGTCTCTCTCCCTCTCTCAAAAAATAAATAAACATTAAAAAGAATTAAAAAAAAGAAAATTATGTATTGTACTATATTTATCAAAAAATCTGACATAAGTGGGCCTGCACCATTCAAAGTCATGCTCTTCAAGGCGCTATACATATATATGTGTGTATAACATGCATATAACATATACAAATATAAATACACAAACCACAAGATACTAAATGTCTCATACCACTATATGTCTGTGTATTTATCCTGATATGAAAACTGGTACTTTGGCTCTTCTTTAGCCTCTCATGCTTTTCATAGGATCACCAAGACCTATATTTCAGGAGGGAATTTAAAATTTTTCATTAATATCAATGATAATGAAATAGAGGCTTCCTTGAGGGATGAAAATGTTTGAAATTAGACAGCTAAGCTTAAACCTTTAAATAAGAGTGAACTTGACTTTAAAAAATAATTGGTGCCTCACATAACCTAAACTGATATTTGGCTATGGCATTGAAATCAATTTCTTATCCTGAGGACACGTTTAACTTATAAGTTGAGGTCTCTGTTCAAGACTCCTTCAGCATGGATGCCTAAGCAGATAGAGAACCATGAAAGGGAGAAGAGATGGTGGCAAAGACAAAGGCTTAGGAAAGGAGGAGGCATTATTAGGTCCACTGCCTTCCCGAATCAGCCTAGGACAAAGGTAAAATAAGCCGTTGCTCAGGCAAGCACGCTGTCAAAACCTCGACCTCCCTGCACTGTTGCTAAGGAGACTACTGAAGGGTGTGACCCACCAAAACAGGGAAGTAAACCAGTGAAGAGATCCAATGAAAGACAGATGTGAAGGAAACCATGGGAGAGGAGACTCCAAGAAAAAAGAAGACACCACTAGAAGTCAATCCATTTAGGTAACTGCAGTCCAGAGGCTCTAGAAAAGACATCTTCAGGAAGATGAAATTGATGGCATGTTAATTTCTTTGAATTTATCAAGAGGAGATATATCAAGAAGGGAAGCATTTGGAAATAAATGAATAGTATATAACAGAAAATTGAGCAAATGGAAAAGCAAGACATACTAACTTTAGGGAAATAAAGTGTGAGTGGAAAAAGCAATCATGTTCTGTTACAGTGCTAAGCTTTATTTTTCCTTTATGTATAATCATAGAAATATGTTTACTGAGTGTTGATTCTAACTTTACTGAGGCCATAGGTGGATGAGAAGTGTGCTCTGTGTGTGTGTGTGTGTGTGTGTGTGTGTGTGTGTGCGCGCGCACGTCTGCGTGTGTGAAAGAGAGCAGTATTTTCAGTCTCCATGGAGGAAAGTTGATTGGTAATGCCTAAAACAGAAATATTCAAAAATAGTAACATAAGAAGCATTTTTTTGCAGAGATATGCAAAGAGTATATCAAAGGAGTTGGAACTACTTACCTCTGGAAAACTAGAAATGAAAAGGGAGGGGGGCTGTTCCTTCTCATAATATCTATAGAGCTGTTTGACTCTTGTCCGAGGTTGGGTTCTCTGGAACGCATTTACTGGGAAGTGCTCCTGGGATCAACGCTTGTGGATGAGACCTGAGTGAAGGGCAAGGGAGCCATTGTCATCCGTCAGCTGCCATGGGGATATGGCGAGGTGGAGGGTAGGTCTGGACACAGGAGCAGACTCAACACATGTAGCGGGTTTGTGTTCGTTTTGCAGGAGTTGGAGAATAGCATCGTCAGGTCTTTTAACTTTGCTTTTTAAAAAATGATACATTATTGTCATAGATATGCTTTAATTCGGTGGTGGTTCTACATTCAAGTAGCTGGTACAAACCCTGCCTTTCTACCC
Organism: Prionailurus viverrinus; assembly: GCF_022837055.1. Classification (NCBI taxonomy): domain Eukaryota; kingdom Metazoa; phylum Chordata; class Mammalia; order Carnivora; family Felidae; genus Prionailurus; species Prionailurus viverrinus. Next base: position 209,421,290 of record NC_062561.1, read on the forward strand.
CCCAAAAAAGTCTGTGGGTCACAAAAAGATCTGACCATTCTTGCACGGGGTGGGTATTAACTTTGTTAAATCCAGTGTTTCCCAGACTTTCTTGTCCACAACCCCTTTCTCAAGTCACATGCTAATATCCTAAGGCATACAGTTTAATAAGCTTATTTAATTGTGATTGGGCTTTCTACAGGAATGCAACCTCCAATTATGGCATTGTTCTTAGAAGGAAATATGATTCCCTTTATGAGAAAGATTCCAAGAACCGACTGTGGCAAAAACAGGGTCTGCCTATACATGCCTGGTTGAGCACTATAAATTGGAAACAAAACAAAAGAAAACACACCTCAACTAGAAAGGTGGGGGGGAGGGAGGAGGTGGAGGCTGTTTTGTTTGAACCAGGTTTGAAAGATGCAGTAAGCATCATGGGAATTACAGGAGCCCAAATGGGATAGAGTTTGTTTTTACATAAAAAGGCGTAGAGCAGAGGAAGGCTTTCTTTATCCCCAGGAGGCTGATTGGAGGAAAAGGAGGCACATTACAGAAGAGGTGGGGCAGATTCCAGGAGAGGCAGGCAGCTAGGCTGGGGTTCAAATGAACTGAAATATCTGGCTTCAACCTAAACCGGCTGCGCCTGGAGTAGCCTGCCACCAGGAGCCTGGGACCCGCCAGGGACTGTGCTTAAGCAGGAGCCAGTCAGCCTGCGGGGACAGGGATGAAAACCGAAAGTATGACTTAGGTGCTGAGCTGTCACAGTCCAGTCCGATGACTCAAAGTGCATCTGTACTTTTCTCCATCTGTGTCTCATTTGTTTGGTGAGCCTTCCCTCTGATGGGTTAACCTCACCCTCTGAAACGGAAACTGTCATAAGCTGCTACCCGGTTGCAGTGGCCTGAGATCAAGGGGGAGGGGCAAGTTAGGGAAGACAGGGTGGTCTTCTGATTCTGACATGACCCTCTAAAGAGAAAAAAGTGTTCTTACCACTACCCGTGGTCTCTTAGGGGGGGAGGAAGGTGAGTTGTGGGGAACACGAAGTACCAGGCAATTTAGCAAACCTGGCAAAATTTCACCACGTAGGCTAATGAGGACAGATGGTGGGGACCTCCTTTCTACCTGCTAAGCATTCCTCCCTTTGGAGGTTGAGTTTTTAAAAAGTATTAAATAGATACAAAAGAACATTAAAAAAAAATAAATAGGGTAAGAAAATTACAGTTATAAAAAGAGACAAACGGTTGCTAGGGTTTAGGGTTGGGGAGAAGGTGTGACTATCAGGTTTATTTGTGGTGATGGGAAGTTCTGTATCTTTTTTGTTTTTAAGTTTATTTATTTTGGGGAGAGACAGAGTTCGAGCAGGGAAGGGGCAGAGAGAGGGAGAATCTCAAATAGGCCCACACGGTCAGCGCAGAGCAGAGCCCGACGTGGGGCTCGAACTCGTGAACCCTGAGATCGTGACCTGAGCTGAAACCAAGAGTCAGACGCTTAACCAACTGAGCCACCCAGGCGCCCCGAGAAATTCTGTATCTTGAGAGTGGTGGTGGTTACACAAAAATATGTGTGCGATAAAACTTCATAGAGGTACACACACATGCACACTCACACTCACACTCACACTCAGGAATAGTCCATGTGAAAAACAGTGAAATCTGAATAAGATCTGCAGTTTAGTTCATAGTGTGTGGCACCAAGGTCAACTTTCTGGTTTTGATCATTGAAATATACTAATACCTGGGGTAAGCTAGATGAAGGATACATGGGAACTCACTGTGCTCTTTTTAGAAGTTCTATGTGAATATAAAACTATTTCAAAATAGGGACACCTGGGTGGCTCAGTCAGTTGGGTGTCCTACTCTTGATTTTACCTCAGGTCATGATCTCAGGTTTGTGGGATCGAGCCCCACATCAGGCTCTGCGCTGAGCGTGAAGCCTGCTTGAGATTCCCTCTCTCTGTCTCCCTCTGCCCCTCTCTCCAACTCGCACGTGCTTTCTCTCTCTAAAAAAAAAAAATTTTTTCAGAATAAAAATGTTACAAAAATGTGGGAAGTTTAAATAATAATAACACAACAGAAATCTATTACCAACCACCCAGTTTAAGAAAGACCATTGCCATTATTTGGAAGACTTCCTGACTCCCTATCAGAAGTAACTGCTACCTGTATTTTTGTATTCATCATCCGTTTGCTTTTCTTTATAGTTTTGTCTTATATATTGACATCCCCAAAGAACGTATTGTTTAGTTTTGCATGGTCTTTGATGTTATGTAAATGAAGTCATTTTGCATGTACAGTAAAACCTTGGTTTGCGAGAGGAATCCAAACCCCTGGCGTATCAAAGCAACTTTCAAGCAATCAAATTAACATTTATGGGGCGCCTGGGTGGCGCAGTCGGTTAAGCGTCCGACTTCAGCCAGGTCACGATCTCGCCGTCCGGGAGTTCGAGCCCCACGTCAGGCTCTGGGCTGATGGCTCAGAGCCTGGAGCCTGTTTCCGATTCTGTGTCTCCCTCTCTCTCTGCCCCTCCCCCGTTCATGCTCTGTCTCTCTCTGTCCCAAAAATAAATAAAAAACGTTGAAAAAAAAATTTTTTTAAATTAACATTTATTAGAAATGTTTGCCCATCTTGGAGGACCCTCGCAGAACAAGTTACTCACACTCCAAGGTTTTACTGTATTCCACTTGCTTTTTATACTTAGCGTTTTCTTCCTGAATTCCATCTACAATGAGTGTGGCTTTTGGATTTGTTCATTGATGTATTCATTGTGAATATGCCATGATTTATTTATCCATTCTTTTGTTTATTAACATTCCATCTGTTTTCAGGGTTCTTTCCTTAATTACAAACAGGGCTGCTATGAAACATTCTTCTACATGTCTCCCAGTATGCAGTGCACGAGTTTCTCTAGGGACTCTACCTTGGGGTGGAATATTACTGAGTCAGAGAGTTTGTCTACTTTTCTAACTTACTAGATGGTGCCAAATTATCTTCCACAGTGTAACTATTGCTGTACATTCTCAGTAACATTGGTTATTAGTAGTATTCTTACTGCTTGTGTATGTGGTAACTGATCATTATGGTTTTAATTTGTATTTTTTTCTAATTTCTAATAAAATTGCTCATTTTCTGTGGTTTTTGTCTATTTCTTTCTCTTCTGAGAAACACACGCTTAAGATTTTTGCCCATGTATCAGTTGTCTTGTTCTTATTGATTTATTGATTTATGGGGAATCACTGACCCAAAATCAAGAGTCAGATGCTTGGGGCCCCTGGCTGGCTCAGTCAGTTAAGCACCTGACTTCGGCTCAGGTCATGATCTTGAGGTTTGTGAGTTGGAGCCCCACGTCGGGCTCTGTGCTGACAGCTCAGAGCCTGGAGCCTGCTTTGGATTCTGTGTCTCCTTCTCTCTGCCCCTCCCCAGGTTGCACACACACACTCTCTCTCTCTCTCTCTCTCTCTCTCTCAAAAATAAATAAAACATTAAAAAATAAAAGGATCAGATGCTTAACCGATTGAGTCACCCAGGCGCAATCTAGCTGATCTCATTTTAAGAATCATTTATGATACCTATTTTTCAAAGAAATCCTTATAAACAAGAAAATCATAAAACTATACCCCTATATTCATTTTTGATAAATGTTATAACTGTACTTTTACAGAAGTTGTAGTGTGAAGGGTTCAAAAGTTTTTTTAAATACATGGGTAACAGGGCACCTGGGTGGTTCAGTCCGCTAAGCGTCTGCCTCTTGATTTCCGCTCAGGTCATGGTCTCACAGTCATGAGATGGGGCCCCGCATTGGGCTCTGTGCTGGGAGCAGAGCCTGCTTAGAATTCTCTGTCTCTCCCTCTTCCCATTGCCCCTCCCCGACTTGCACTCTCAAAACAAAACAAAAAATATATGGTAATTTGTTTCCCTCATACCCATATATTGAAAAAATTACTATTTTCCTCATGTATCTGCAATGTCAGCTCTAGAAAAAACCAGTCACTTGTCTATGCAAATGTAGGTACGTTTCTGTGCTCTGTATTCTGCTGCACTCGTCCATCTATACTTTTGCCCACCAAAATCATGCTATCTTGATTGCTTTAGCCCTAGAATAATTTTAATATCTGGAAGTCAAGTTCTCCCATATGGTTCTTCTTCTGGAGTGTGTTGTCTAGGTCCTTTGCTCTTGCATATTTATTTTGGAATCAGCTTGCCAAGTTTCCCCAAAGGCCCAGGGGAATTTTGTTCGGAATTATATTGAATTCGTGAAGTCATGTGTCTTCAAGGGTGTGTGCATATGTACTTGACCATAGTTTGCAGCCAAAGAGATCATTTGTACAGAACTATACTGCATTAGACCATCGTGGCATATAAGAGGCAGGGAGTTGGTTTGGTATGAAGGTACATGAAACCAGCGGGTCTTTCCTGGCTCCAGTATATCACTATATGATAATGATAAGGAAGGAGATCTTATGCTCCAATTACTGTGAACAGAGTTTTCACTTATAAAGAGCTGTGCCCTAAGTCAGAAGATCTCAGGAATTGTAATTGCTATTATATAAGTACATCAATATAAACAGGTGAAGAATGTACTTCCGGGCATGCCTTGCATGAACACTGCAGCTAGACTCGGAAGTGAATGCTAAATAATACAGCAGTCAAAAAAGCCTTTTATGTCTATCCATGACTCCCCACCTATAAAGAGTTTGCAAGAATTTTTCATCAAGGACTATTGGTTCAGTTCAGATGAGAGTGTGGGATTATGCAATACAGCTGCAGGATGAGCCCCCCAAAATCACAACAGTGTAGATTATGCTACACTTAGATCATATTAATATTCATAATCTTTGTTTCGCAGCTCAATGAGAACTAAATTAGAAAGCCACATGAGACCTAAGATATGAGACATGTGACACTTGTCGAGTCATTTTCCCCACCACTGATGCCTGAGCACAACCTCGTTTATCCTACTCAGTGAAGCTCAAGGCAGCCCTGTGCTCCGGCTTTGGCCTTAGAAGTCCCGTATGTTCATGTGTATCCCATGACTTCTAAAGATAAAGTGCTGTTTCACTGGCATTACTCACTGTGTCAGAGTCTTTCTGGTAAATTCTTCAGAACCTCACCTTGCGGGAAAAGACATCAGTTTGCCACTTCCTAAGAAATGTGCTGTTCATAATGTTGTGTTGTAATTTGATTCTGTGAGGCACTGATTGAAGATGATAATGGACCAGGTTCAGTGACAATCCACAGAGGCTGACCCTTAAGAGATGCTCCAGAAGTTAAGGCTTGTTTTCATTTGGCCCTAGTTTCCATGCAGTTGACCAGTAATCCCTGACTCCAAATCACCTCTTTTCAAGTTGTCTAGGTGTTTAATCCAAAAGTACAAAACCGTTTTTAGTTTCTACTTGCTTGGGGGCATGGAGTGGCCAGGCGAGATCCTTGCGCTTAAGAAACTTCAAATCTAATAGATGAAACGTGAAAGGAAGCCTGATTTCCATAGGAGTGTTCAGGAAAGTTCACTGGATCAACCAGAGATAGTGCTGGGGGTTGAAGAACGATCACAGTGAAAAGAAACAACACTGATGGTTGTTATTTGAGCATCCATTTGAGATGGACCATTTGAAGTGGTCTTCAAACTTTTTTGCATGCTTCCTCCTAAAAGAATTTTTTTAAGGCTATGTATTTCCTCCTGTTTCTATGGCCAGTGTGGGAATATCCAAAGAACTTGCCACTGAGGTTGGCTACCCAAGCACAGTTTGCAGTGCTAATTAACGAAACCTTCAGATGGGAAAGAAAACCACAATTGGCTTATGAGAGCGCTAGGAAATTCAGCTTTGTTTATTTAAACTCTGAAGTAATTAAACACTAGTTAATAGTTATGAAGTGCCCGCCATGTGGCAGGCCTCATCATAAGCATTTTATATCGTTTATCTCACTTAGTCTTCACCCTATGAAACATCAGGTGGTAGAATTATCTTTTTTTGTGTGTAGAGAACTGAGGTGAGGCTTACGTAGAAAGAAGCAAACATGGAACTCAGAGCAAACATTTGTTTCCAGAGTGCATGTTCACACCCCCTCTGCTCTCCTCATACTGTCAAAGGCAAAGACTTGTCTCTTCCCAATGTGGTCATCAAGACATCTTTTGGCTGGAAGCTTAGATGCTTCCTTGAGTCTCTGTTGTCCTCAGAGCTTACGTACCTCAGGTGGGCAGGCTGTCTAGCTGTCTGGGTGGGGCCATGTCCACTTGTGGTTAGGGTGTACCTGGATCCCTCGATAAGCCGCGGTTATGCAAGCATGGCAGGTGTTTCCTTATGGGGCCGGGTTGGTGGGAACGGGGGAAGCCTCATCTCAGTTCCCGGAACCCCAATGAGCATAGTGACGTTGTAAAATTGTCAGAATGTCCCCTTGACTGAACTGTTCCTAAACTTGCCTGTAGAATCTGTCCTTGGTTAGCTTCTGTTCCCTTCAGGACTTCAGGCATCATGCAGAGGTAAATCTGACCTGGAAGAGAAAAGGAAAAAAAAAAAAAAAAAAAAAAGAAGGGAAAGAAAAGAAAATAGGAGAAATGGTGGCTCTGTCAGTTTTCAAAATGAATGCACTAAGGCAGAATCAAATTCTTCCTGAAGCAAAATCTGCATAGTCACAGCTGTCACTGGGGGAAAAAATGCAAGTTTAGAGAACTGAACTCTTATCCTTATGTTTTGATTACAATTGCTTTTGGCCCACATTCTCTGATGAGATGCTAATAAATGTTTTCCATCATGTGCAAGAAAGGTTTTATACAAATTGCATTTCCCAGAACTCTGAATGAAATGGAAACCCCCTTTTTCTGGTTGTGGAAAAAAACCAAACCAAAACAAACACCAAAAACATCCCAGCTCAGTGTTTCTCCAGTACCTTCTGGTTTTGCTAGGTGGCGCCGTAGGCCCACGGATGGCCTTCCCCAGCTGGCCTGGTGACCAGCTTCGGTGGGATGCTAGGAAGAAGCCTTCAGCTTTTGCACTTCTCCTCGGGAATTAAGCAGGATCATCAGACCAACTGACTAGAGGTGAGATTCGTTTGCAAAGGCTCTGGCCTCTGTCATTTTAGGAACTGTTTATTTTCCCCCTTCCCCTCCCTGGTTGGTCACAGCTGGCAGTGAGGGGGCGTCTAGACCCTAGGTTTTGGCTATTTCTTGAGGAAAATTCTGGGCCATCTTAAACTTTATCCCAAATATTGTGTTTCTCCCTGGGCCTCCCAAAAGTTGTTCTAGATCTCGGGGAAGAAGAAGCAAGCTCATGTGAGGAATGAAAAGAAGGACAGTAATTTAGAGATTGGCACCAGCTCCCTCCCTATCCTAAGCAAGGTCAGCACGTGAGGAAACCCCCACCCTTGTCCTCTGCCGAGAGCCCCAGTGTTTCCCAACTTCCACGGGACTGGCACGACCTTTCCCTCTCCTGTCCCTGCAGCTCTCAGAGCCAGGCCATTGCAGAGGATTAGAAGGTCCTGCGTTGGGCGGTGGGGGGACGTGGTGGAGCATAGGCCCGAGAAGCCCTGTATGGACTGGAGGACGCCCAAGTACCTTTTGGATGCAAAGAGAATCCCCTCTCTCATCCTACCAGAGACCCCAAACTCCCAGCTTACTGACTCCTTTGCCTGAAGGCCTAGAGACTCTTCTTAAAACCCCAATGTGAGGGAAAGGTTTTAATTGGAAAAATTGGAGGAGGAATCTACTACAAAATGGCACGACTCAGAGAGCCCTCCAGGGAGGAGCCAGTCGTGAGTGGGGTGGGGTGGCTGGGCTGCACGTAGACAAGAGGAGAGAGCTGGAATGGAGACAAACTTGACTTTCTTGGAGTCTTGCTGGGGCCACCGCTTCCTCTCCACCTGCGCTGTCTGGAACACGGGAGTCAGATACAGATCTGTGATTGCCCAGGCTGTGTGCGCCAAGGTTTCCAGGACAACCCAGGTTTCAAATACTGTCCCAGTATCTATCATAAGCACACACATGCTGGTCTGCTCCTGTGTCCTGATTTGGGTTCAGACATTCCTGCTCCATACTCCCTGCCCTGAAATCTGCTTCATGCTCAGGGTCATCCAACAGTGGTCACAGGTCCTTTTTGGGGACACAAGGCTGAAGAGGGGCCTCAGCCAAGTAAAAGATTATCTGCATGCGTTCCAGGAAAGAAGCCTCATCGACCGTCAAATGTGCACAAGGACCTGGGACGCAGTAGGGGCGCTGCTAACAGCAAACCTCTTTCAGAAAACAGAAGGGAGAAAATTCTTTATAAAAGCAATAACATACAAAGTAAAAATAGAAACAAAAGTAAAGTGTGAAAAAAATTATATGTATATTAAAAAAAAAAAATATATATATGTATGTATTCACAAGAAGGTAAGGAGAACCATAAAAACCCAAAACTAGAGGAAGAGAAACTGACAATAAAAATGCACATCTATGGGGCCCCCCGGGTAGCTCAGTTGGTTAAGCAATCGACTTTGGCTCAGGTTATGATCTCAGGTTCGCGAGTTCAAGCCCCCCATCTGGCTCTGCGCTGACAGTACGGGGCCTGTTTGGGATTCTCTTTCCCTCTCTCTCTGCCCCTCCGCTGCTCACTTTCTCTCTCTCTCAGAATAGACAAACTTAAAAAAAAAAAGGGAACATCTATGGGTTTATGTGACTACAGTGTACATTTTCCTTGTTCTATAACTGACCTGAAGACACTGATTCGAGCAATTATAGGAAGTCTTAGGGTGCCGTGTCTGTCTTGATACCTTTCTCTGTTTTGACCTTGAAGAATCTATCAGCCCTTGTACATTTCTCGGGCAGAGCAGTGACTGCTCTTTTGGCCGTACACATCGTTAGACAGGCACTCATAAGTGCCATGAGTCATATTTTCAGTTTTTAATTAAATCACGGTCTAGCTAGGGTTTGATTTATTTAGACCTGAATTAATTTATACCCTTGTCCATATAAATTTGCATAGTTTATTTAACAAGCTTATGATTGTATAGATTGTAAAACCCTTTAGATAATAACAATAGAGGTTGTAAAAATCAGTCTCTTACCAAGCAATGAGTGGTAGAATACAGTGTCTAAGGGTGGTGTTAACTTTATTCTTGAAACTAGCATTATAAAGGAAATCTGTCGTATTGCTAAATAAAGACACTTATGAGATCATTTAAAGATATTTCATCCCATATGTTTTCACTCAGTTTTAGTGATACGGCAAAGCCTCATTAACAACTAGTGCTGCCGATTTTTTTTCCTTTCCCAGAATAGTTACAGACGGTCGTAAATCCATACAGTAAGCATCTAGCAAAACGCTCATCTGCCTCAATCAAATATAATAAACATTTTTTTAAACTGCAGGAGTGTGAGTCATACAGATGTCACTTTCCTAGAATTCTGGGGGAAAAAAAACCACGCAACTGATTAATGTTCCCAAGAAAGGGTCACAGCTCACAGGAAATGAATGGGAAGGTGACCGGAAGAAAGGTTGGGAGGCCAGCGAGCACGGTCTAGGGACTGTTGGTGAGATCCGCATTCCCACAGCCAGAAGCTGGCAGTGGCCTTCCCAAGGAGGGGAAGTCGTGCTGGTGCAGATGCGGGGTGGGGAGGGAGAGGGGCTGACAAGGAAGGGTCTGGGTGGGGCTCAGGGAAGGAGACTGAGGGAACCAGGGTGAGACCCTCCCCCCACCAAGGCTGATCCAGTCTGAGCCCTGCTATCAAGTTCCTTTGTGTGGGTTCGGGTTTTTGTAGAACTTCTGGGCGTTAAACATGATGGAGTGGGCACAACTGTCAATTCGGCCCTCATGACTCAGTTGAAGATGTGGCCTGTGACAGGTCCTCATGTACGTAACCCTCAGAAGGGAAAATTAGTCACATCCATCATCTACCAAAGGCAGGATGAAATTTGCTTTGTGGGAGGAGAGCAGCGTGCTCCCCGGGGCCAGGCTGGGGTGGAGCTGTGTGCCTTCCTGCGGTCAGTGACCCAGGGGCTGGGAGAGGGGTGGGAGGAACCCGAGACCACACCTGCGTGGAGGTGCGCAGGCTGCTTTCTCCTGTTCTAGTTCTTTCTTTACACAGGGTTATAGCCCCCACAAGGTCCAACACGGGGTAATTTTTCCTGATGCATGGTTTGATGGGGGGGGGGGTGGTGAAGCATTTGCAAAGGTCTAAAAATCAAATTGAATTTCATTACATGCTTAAATGAACTTATTTGTCAGAAACGAATCGGCATTCTTCCGGGAACTCTAGAAAGGGTGGGTGTCACACTTCTAGCAATTCCTGAAAATCCTCATGTATTATTAATATTCCTGGAGGGAGGGGCTGTGAGGGCCTTTGTTTGTTTGCAACACGGGAAGCTTGCTGTGTTTGTCTCCAGGAAGTATGCTAATCAATCTTTCTTCCTTTCTTTCTTTCTTTCTTTCTTTCAAGTCATTTTGATGTGCCTGATTGCACTTTTGATGGGGGTTGAGGTGGGGAGGAGATGACTGTTATATAATCCGATAAAATGCCAGCTATTGCAAATCCCTAAAGATTGGAGAAATTTGGGCTCACCCCAAGGAATTGGGAAGCATTAGCAGAATCCTCTCCCTGCTCTGTGCCTGGCAAGGGTACGGATGACCCTGTTGCAGATGCAATGAGAAGAAAAGTCAGCTTTCAGTGAGAGTCTAAGTACCATCTGCCAATCCATCAGCAAACACTGGAAAGTACCATTTGCATGTGATACTGTTTTTGTGAAAAGGATGGGCTTATTGAATGGAAACAGGAAAACAAGAAACCTGAGTACCATTTACAACATATCATGGGAGTTCAGGCTTGTGCTATAAACCCAGGTCTACCACTAAGGAGCTGTTTGACTATGAACCAATCGTGTTATTCCTCAGTCTCAGTTCCCAGGAGGGCTTTTTAATCAGCACGAGCTTCCCTGTTCTGATCTTCTGAGTCTTCTAAGTTTCTTTCATTGTATCTTGAATGTGTCCTAACAAGGAAAAGGAAGACAAGTAATTGCTTTTTTCTAAATTCCCCTCTATCATTTATAAGGTATATACAAATCTTTTTGGACAGGAAAGTTATGGTAACACACCATACCCCTTCTGTTATAATCTGCATTTCTAATGATAAGAACTTGGTCTTGACTTTTTTGAGTGCACGCAAGAAATAAAACCATCCTTGGCCCTTGCAAGTGCATATTAAAGAGCTTACATCATCATTGTAGTGGGTTTCCAGTAATCTAACAGAAAAGACCAAAAAAAAAAATGACTCTAATAAACATTTAACTTAGATCTAAGAGAAGCTGTAAGAGGACAAATAAGGGTAAAGATGGTAAAGCAGGGATGGAGTTAGGCAGGGAAACCTGACAGGTGCCAGGCCAGCCCTGAGCCGTGAGGGTGTGCTGGGCATCGGCTCAGACCTCTCCTGCTGAATCTCCGCGATGGCCTTTTCTGTTCTCACCTGGGTATGGAAGGCAAGAAGGAATGACCTTTCCTGGCTTGGTTATTGTTTGTGCCCACATGCTCCTTGGCAGATCCAGCTGCTGGCATCTCTGCACTGGTTGGAGGGAGACACCCTCTGTTTCGGCCTTTTGGATCTCAACCTGTCTCACCTTTCCTGAAGTTAATAAGCAATACCTGGAATGATTCTTCACCCAGGGATTCTCTAAAGTCTCACAACCTTTCAGGGCATCAGAGGGCATGATAAAATCAGGAATCTTGCTCTCTTGAACCACCCTAGGTACAAATGTCCACCACCTACACCTGTGTACATGTATGTGTGTATGTGTGCATGCCTGTGTATATTGGGAGATGAAGGGAGATCCGTGAAGGTTCCAGAAGGGAGCTTCCTGGGTCTCGAGAGGGTGTCTCTGAGGGTTATCTTATGCGTCAGTTTGGAGGGTGTTTTTGGATGAGATGGGCATTTAAATTTGTGAACTTTGAGTAAGCAGATTGCTCTGCATAAGGTGGGTGGGACTCATCTAATCAGTGGAAGGCCTAAATAGAACAACAACAATGACAGCAACAACAACAAAAACAGCTTCCTGAGTGAGAGGAAATTCTCCAGCAGTCTGCCTTTGGCCTTCCCTGCATCGCTGGCTGTCCTGGGTCTTGAGCCTGTTGGCCCACACTTTAGATTTGACATTTACCAGTCTCTGAAACTGTGTGAACCCATTCCTTATAATAAATCTCTTTATATTTATACAAGCACACACACACACACACACGCACACACACACGCCCACACACCCTGTAAGTTCTGTTTTTCTGGAGAACCCTGACTAATCGTGTCCTTTGTATGTTTCCCTATTTCCTAACTCTTTCTCTTCTCTCTTTACTTCCTGTGGTCCTTTCTCTTTAAATCCTCTTCCCCCCTGTTTTTGCAGGTGGGGCTCCCTGGGAACCAGAACCTGGGGTGAAGGATGTTTATGAAGTAGTACTTTGGTGTCAACAGCTGTGAGAAGGAGGAAACGGGAGCAGGACTGAGACGAACGAGAGGGTAGAACCTCAAAGTCCCGAATAGCCACCTCAGCCAACCCCACAGGGGCGCTGGGGGTGAGGTGGTCTGTCAGAGGAGTCCCACGCTCGGCTGAAAGGCCGACTCCCGAGCCCCCATCTCAGCCACTGAACATGGACAAGTCCCTGGGAGAAGCAGCTCCCTGCAGCCGGGCCAGGCTGCAGGGGCTTGAGCCAGAGGCTGTCCGCTGCTTGCAGGGGGTAGGCGGGGGGGTGCGTCTTCACACACCTGGGCAACAGGATGCTTGTTGTCCACCAGTTGGTATTTACCTCCTTTTAAGTGAATGATTTTTATCTGGACTCTTAGCTGACCGGAATAAAGGTTCCATTTCCCAGCCTCTCCTGTGGCCAGGTGTGGCCGTACCGTTTACTTTTGGCCGGTAGGATGTTAGCAGAAGCCTGTGTGTGTAGCTTCCACACTGTGTCCTTAAATGGACTAGAAGATGCCTTTCTTCTCTCTTTTTCCCTTCCTGCTGACTGGAAGACAGGTGCGATGACGGGGGCTTTGGCAATCACTTTGAGCATGAAGTCACCTTGGGAATGGAGATTGCACGTGGTGGCGTAGCGTAGAGGAGTCTGCTTCTCTGCCCCCATGGATTATTTAGCACCCTTATCTCCGCACTTCATGAACATGAGAGAGAGACAATTTTTGTTTTTGTTTAAGTTGCTCTCATTTGGGAATTTTGTGGTTTTGACAGCTGATACTTATTCTGGTTTACACTCTCATATACCGTTTGTGAAGGTAAAACTCTCCACTCCCTAGAGAAATAATCAAGGTCTACACCATTTGGTACTTCCATGGTTTGTGTATCCTCTGCAATGGCCTCTCTTCTCAGCCCAACTTCTGCTGGTTCAGCAGCAAAAAGGGTGAATTCTGATCTCTGAGACAACTGGCTTAGAGAGGGGCAATGTATATATAGGGGTGAGTTTTGGCCAGTGGGAAAGAGTGGAAGGGCTTCTGTTTTGCCTTGTGGTTTACTCTCTCTTTAGATGTCCAAGGTTAAAGTCACCTCATCATAACAAGGATTAATTTCCTTCCAACTGTAGCCATTTGATTATTGTGAAAAGCTCATATTCCTCTCATGTACATACATTTGACACTATTTTATGTAAACTTGTGCCGAGGCCCTTTTATGTTGTGGGGTGGGGGGGATACCCTTTTTGTCCTGGGTCACACTGCCAAGCCGTATTACCTTAACTGACAATGAAGGACTTCTGCCCAAATGCCTTTCCTGTCCTTAGGGTAAGGGTTGGGGATAGAAGAAATTTTACTTCCATTGCCCTCCAAATTTGGGGCATGCTGGGCAAAGACCGGGAGGCAGGACGTGGAAGTGGGGAAAGAAGAGGGAAAAATCAGAAGGAGTAGCAGGGGTGGGAGGTGCCCACACCCCACTGTAGAAGACAAGGTCTAAGGGGGCTTGTCTTCATGATCTTTGCCCCCTGGTATTCATGCCCTTATCCCTTCCCTTGAGTGTAGACAGACCCAGTGGCTTGCCTCTAACCCATAGGACACAGCAAAGGTAATTAGACCAAGATGACATGTAGGTGATCACAGTATATACAACTGTAATTCCCACTTTGCAGGGAGACCCCTTCCTTTGCTGCCTTTGAAGAAGAGAATTGCCGTTGTCGTGAGCTGTCTGTGGAGGATGTGTTATGGCAGGAAGCTGAGTCAACAGGAAACCAAAGTGCTCAGTCCTTCTACTGCAAGACATTAAATGCTGCAGCAACCTGAATGAACTCAGGAGTGGATCCTTCACTAGTCGAGCCCCATATGAGACTGCAGCCCAATCCACACTTTGATCAGAGCCTGTGAGACACTGGACAAGGGACCCAACTAAGTTGTTCCTGGACTCTTAACATATCAAAACTGTGAGATAATGAATGTGTGCTGTCTTAAGCTAGTAATTTTGCAGTAATAACTGCTATACAACAATAGGTAATTGATACATCTATAATAAGGAATTTGGCTTTAGAAAGGAAAAGAAAATGCAAACTCTTTTGATGAAGGCTTTTCAGACCAAGGTAATTATACTCTGGAAGACTGGAGATAGAAACACAGCAGATGAGGACAAAGATTAGCCTTACGCTGTCCTGAATATTTTTAAGTAGGAAGGAATAGGCTGAATGGCCACAAAGAATGCTGGAAGTTCAGCAGTCCAGAGAAAAAAGTAACTAGAAATGGAAAGGAAACTAACAGTGGGAATTAGCAAGGAACATGCTGTATAAAGATTTGTGACAGAGGGGTGTCTGGGTGGCTCAGCTGGTTAAGCGTCCGACTTCGGCTCAGGTCATGATCTCACGGTTTGTGGGTTCAAGCTCAGTGTCAGGCTCTGTGCTGATAGCTCAGAGCCTGGAGCCTTCCTCGGATTCTGTGTGTCCCTCTCTTTCTGCCCCTCCCCTGCTTACACTCTGTCTCTCTCTGTCTCCCAAAAATGAATAAACATTAAAAAAAATTTTTTTTTAAAGATTTGTGACACAGAGAGGGAACAGTTGGTCCTTCTTAGGATAGAGGGATTGAAGCAAATGCAAAAAGAACACTATATTTTACAAAAGGGACCAACATTGGGGTTTGGGTCACAGTGCTGGAGAAAGTGGAGGTGGTGGTGACAGGTTGAGGAGTGTCTGCCCTCAGATTGTGGGTGGCAGGGCAGAGAAGCATTTCTGAGAAAGGATTGCTTCAGGGGGCAGAGAAGTTAGAGGGGCTCATGGTCTGCCCCCATGGGCTCTGGGTTGGAAAGCCTGTGTCTGAGTCCCAGATCCGTGAACATAATCTATGTCACTTTGGCCAAATGACTTCATCTCTCCAAGCCTTGGTTTCCACATCTGTAAAGCAGGACTCATTATAGGATTGGTCTCACTGGATTATTATGCCCTGTCAGTGAGGTAAAGCACCAGAAGGGTCCATCGTGGCACATGATAAAGTCCTAATCAGTGATAGCTTTAAAAAAAATAGGGACTGTTTTTTTCCTTTCTTTATTTCTTGCGTTTCTTAAATTCCACATAGGAGTATGTTAATTATACTTTAATTACAAAAATAAATAAGTACATAATTTTTAAAAATGACTGGATGAGGAGTTCTAAGATTCGGTCAAGTTCAGGCTTTCCAAAGTACTTGTAGTGATTGGAAGCAAATGGTATCCCCTTTTTGAACTAAGGTGGCCCATGAGGGGGTCGTGATTACTCCAACCAGTGATTTTTCTTCCTTGGCTACGTATTGAAATTACGTGGGAGACTTACAACATATTGATGCTAAGGACCCCACCTCTAGAGATTCTGATTTAATTGGTCCGGGGTATGGTCTGAGCATGAGGATGTTGAAAACTCTCCCAGATGATGCTAATGTGTAGCCAAGCTTGAGAATCACTGCTTTATTCCTACAGTCATTCCTTAATGGCTGCCTCTGATTGTCTTAGGTGTTCTGGTTTCGTTTGCCCAGCGAGATGGCAAGATTCTGTGAATTCACCTATGTGTCATGTTTTATTACCTGGCAGAGTAAGAGGCACAGGGGACAGGAGGTCAAAAGGCTTGGATTCTCAATCTGTTTTTTCCTAACTGACCATGGGATCCTAGGTCATAATAAGATTAAACTTGTACCATGCCCAGACACTATTCCCAGTGCATTTTCATGTACTCGTTCATTTATCCTATCAGCCTGATGAGATGGGTTCTATTATTAGCCTCAGAGCTAATAATAACACAGAGAAGTTAGTTCAAGACCACACTGCTGTGTATCTGCCTGTGAACCCAAGGCCTAAGTGCCCACACGAACCGCTCCACACTTTTGGGCTGATACCAAGGTGCTCGTGATTTTATTCACCCCTAAGTGGAGGAGCTGGACTGTCCCTGAGTCCCTCCCAGCTCTGATGTTCTGCTGCCCCCACCAGCACCTAGCAGAGATATCGCACAGCGGGTGGTGCGGTGCTACTCGGCCATGGACTGATGGCTAAATCAAGGAATTGAGATCAGACCAGAATGGGTACAACAGAACAAGGCGGGCAGACCCGTGCAAGTCGTGACCTAGGAGAATGTCTCCGCTCAGAAAAGTGATCAGGCTGAAAGGAAAATGTTATATGAACCACTGTGCATTCCTTTATGTGTTTGGCCCTCTGTTTTGCCAAGCAAACGAGTGTGGGGAGATGTGTTAAAGTCAGCAGAGGCTAGTTTAGCCTAAGATGTTGAAAGGTGAATTTCCTTGCATCGAAAATGGTCGGGAATTTGGGGGAATAGAGTCTAACAACAGCAAAGAAGCAAGGACAAAGTCTCTTGAGCGGGTATGGCCAAAAGAGTACAAAATACTAATGGGTGACTGGAATTTTTCATGGCTGCTGGATCTTGGGATGATAAAGTCTGTTGTTCAATTTTAAGTTGATGCCTATGCCATTCCGTGTGGTCATGCCCTTTGTTAGCACTAAACTTCCAGAAAGCCTGTCACACACACAGTCTTTTGTGAGTGGTGCTTTGAGGGAACGAAGGAATAGGGATGGTGTGGGCCATGGAGAAAAATGGGCAAGATGGATGATGGCGGCAGGAGATAACACAGAGGGTAGAAAGAAGAAGTCCAGGGAAAGCAAGAAGAGGTGTCAGTGGAAATGCAGGTCCTTAGGAATCCTCAGATATATTGGGTAAACACTTAAAGAAATGCAGTTGACCATATCAAAGGACAGGAAGACCCTAGAGTCTGAGGGACTGGGACCCCCAAGGGGCTGACATGTAGGTTATTCAAGGTGAAATGAGGTTGAGATAGAAGAAGGTAACCTGCAGAGTGTGATTTCCCCCGTGAAGCCCAGTCATAAAATGGAGACTCCTTAATCTACACAGATTTTGAGAAAAAGAAGAAAGGTGAGGTAGCGTCTCCCAGAGGCTACAGCCAGGCAGGGGTTAGAAGATGCGCTCCGCGTCAGACAATCCTAGGGTCCTGCATATGTCCCGAAAGGGGTCCTCGATTCTGAGGAAAGCTGGAATTAGGAGGATTTTCAAAGATGGCTGTCTGGGCCCACTGCCGAGAGAAAGGCTGGTATAGCTGGTCCCAGAGGTGACCTGGGTGGGGTACTTTAAAAGCTCCTCAGGGGATTTGATGTGATAGCCAAGACTGGAAACCACTGTCCTGTCCAGAGAGCAATGTGGGAAGCACGCACCTGGGGCCAGGAGGCGGCTGGCAGTTCCACCGAAAGCTGAAAGCTTGTGTGTTCCTACATTTCTTAGTGTTAAACTTATTTTGTGGTGATCACACTGTATTAGGTAGCATTAGGAAGTTAGCATTAGGAACTTCAGGTGTGAATAAATACCCAGAATAATAAATATGGCTTTCCTCGCATAAAATCCTGGCAGGAACTTCCCCAGACAGAAAATCTGCAGACAACGGATCTCGGTGGCTGGAAGGTGCCTTTGGATCTCTCGGCATTTAGATGAAAGAGGCTGAACACGATGTGATCAGCTCAGAGACCTGGGGACGCTCCAGCTCTCCTCAAATATCAACCCCCCCCCCCCACACTATTAGAAGTGATCTAGTTTAACCTCTGATGTTCTAGAATTTAAAACAAAAACAAACAAACAAACAAAAAACCTAAGAAGTGAAGTGTCTAGGCCAGGAAACCCAGCCAAAGGGGGTTTGGAATCTTTGAACAACCATCCCAATGCTTTTTCCCTTAAACCTCTCCGCCCTTTAAATGCAAGGGATTATGTGTAGGCGCCCTTAGGACAAGTAATCTGACATAAATTCATACTCAAGTGTACATACCTAACATAAATATTTTGGGGGGTGCCTGGGTGGCTCAGTCGGTTGAGCGGCCAACTTCGGCTCAGGTCATGATCTCGGAGTTCGAGCGCCGCTTCAGGCTCTGTGCTGATAGCTCGGAGCCTGGAACCCACTTTGAGTTCTGGGTCTCCCTCTCTCTGTGCCCCTCCCCTGTTCACTCTGTCTGTCTGTCTGTCTGTCTCTCAAATATAAACATTTTTTTTTAATTAAAAAATAAAAGTTCTTTCTGCAGGTTGTAATAACCAGGTGAATACATAAAAATGAGGAGCCTGAACATGGAGAGTAAGTGTGAAGACTGATGGGAAAGGTCAAAGAAAGGGGGGTGAGCAGGGGGAGGGCAGAGCCGACTTCACAACCTAGCCTAGTGTTGGGCCTCCAGAACCAAACACCAGGACCTGGACCCGCCCAGGACACTGCAAAAGGGAGAAGGATGACTTATGTTAATGAGTGACACATTTTAAATGATCAAGTGCCAAAAACCTCCCACTCACCCGGAGCTTAGAGGAAGCCCCTGAAGGCTACCCCAAGTGACTCAATGCCATTACTAAGAATCACTTGCAGTAGGGCTATTTCTGCTGCATCCAAGAGGTTTTCAGTTACCTTCAGAGTCAACAGGAAATTAATCAGCAAGTAGAATATTGAAAGAAGATCTGCATCTCAGAGTCATTAAAATAAAAGCAGATTTGGTCAAATGGCAAGGTGCTTTTTTTTTTTTTTTTAATCTCCTCCTCTCTTTTTTTAATAAGTTGAAGATTCCGAAACTTAAATCCTGACCACCAGAGTCTCCTTGGAGGACAGGTACATACTGTCCTAGGACCTACACCCCCACAAAACACGCCAGCCCCGTCACCATCCAAATAGCTCTCCCCTTGCTCTCTCGAAAAGCCCCTGGAAACCTGACCACGTTGCCACACAGTCTATTTAAAACTTCCTGAACACATCTCGGGCCACATCCCTGTCCTGTATTGTTTGATTTGCGTCTCCCCTCTAAGCTCTTGGGGGAAAGAGCCTTTTTTTTCCCCTTGTTTTGGAATGATTTTTATTTATTATTATAAGCCTGGGTGGAGAATGTACTTCCTTGCTTATCACATAGTTTAGTAAAAATATTAAATAATAATAATAGCTGGATGCCGCAGAGAACACGAAACTCTGCCTATCACGTAACCTTTGCTCTGCCATCCGGAGTATCTGAGGAAGCAGCTTCTCTGTCTTCCTTATTACGGAAAGTAGAGAACCAGAGACCCTAAATTCGAAAAGTGATATATGGAAGGATGGCAAGAAAAGTTTTCTCGTTCTCCTCCACTAGCTTCTGACTTCCTGATCTTAAAAAGTTCCCCTCTCCACCTGCCTCAAGGTGATGGTCAAGTGGACAGACAGGAAGTCGAATGCGTTTCCTATGGGATCCTAGTTAAGACCCTCGGGGTTGCAAATAACAGAAACCAGCTCCAGTCGGCATAAGCAAGTAGGAAGTTTATTAGAGAAACCTTTGGGGTTTCTCACAGAACCCACAGGCAGTTCTCAGGGGCCTGCCAGGAAGTTCAGGCCTTGTTCTTTTGCTCTCTCGCTCTCTCTGTCTCTCTGCCTCTTATCTTTGCTTCCTGGCCTCATACTAAATGTGAGATTTATGAAAGCAGGGATTTTATCTGGTTTGTTTCCTGCAGGCTCACCCACGCCTAGAACAGTGCCTGACATATGGTATTTGCTCAGTCAGCATTAATCTGTGTACTTCTCAGCAAAGCAGCTTCCCGTGTCCCTCTGTGGGCATGTTGAAGGCCATCAGTGCACTATACCCAAACTCCCAAATTTCGAATTCAGGCTTGTGAATTCAAGTGTCCACCCCTGGTCCGTCTAGTCTGGCCAGAGGATGGTGTTTTCTGCAAATAGGATCGGAGCTGAAATGCTGTTTGCATGAAAAGGGTCTTGGAGTTGGGCAGATAGCATCACACGTGTTTTCAACACTTAGGCAGGTACCCGTCATCAGTGCAGATAGTTTGTGGGAAGCGGGTACGCTCTGCTTCCCGAACAGATCTATCTTTTGCTGAATAGCCAAGCAGAGGGAGCTCTGTAGCGTGAAACTTCCTTGCAACTTTGCTGATATTTTGTCAGCTAGTTTCTCTGTAGACATCTCCAGGGATTAAAAAAAAAAAAAAAGGCACTATTTCTTAAGAGTTGTTTACTCCATTTTAAAGCAAATCTAATTTTTTAGGAGATCTGCCCATGCATGTATCTGTCTGACTTCAACCTCCTTTGGTCCTAGCTGTGTTTTTTAGGATCATAGAGAGTTTTTCTTCTGTGACAATCCTTAAACAACTCTTTGAAGAAAATTATCATGTTATTCTGGAGTCCTTTCCTCGGGGTAACCTGTCTGTCTGCATGCTGCCTGCACGTTCGCTGTAGTGTGTCTACGATTGCTTTTCTCTGATTCCTTAAAGCAATAGAAACAGCGGCTCAGTTGTGGTTGGAAGCTGGGCCTCTGAGACATTGCACTGCGTGATCTTGGTAACCTCCCCCCCCACAAAAAAAAGACAGATTTCATGGGATCTTTTCAGGTACCCTTTGCAGATACAACAGTCTTCATTGGTGGTGACCTCTGCTTTGAGGAACACAGTGTTGCCTGCTGGGTGGACGGCTAAAGGAGTTAACGTGTATCAGCTGGTTACTCTGGACCGTTGAAGACCTAATTGGTACCCCATAGCTATCCCCAAGCTAATGGTGTATTTATTAAATTTGTATAATTAGTATCTTTTATATCTTCTCTTTTTGAGACAAAATACACTCTCTTCTGTTTTTTGTCTTTTTTGTACAAAACACACATAAAGTGGGTTTTGTTTTTGTTTTGTTTTGTTACACTTCATCATACCCCGGAACAAACACTTTGAGAGCATTGAATATGTGTAAGGAAATATACTAGTTGTGGAGATAACAGACGAAAGACCAGATTTCTACCTTCAAAGAATTCCTAATGAAACAAGGATGGAAAGCTGAGTACACAGAGGACTGTAGCCTAGGACGAGTGCTGTGACGGAGGCATGGATAAGAACCATGAGCATATAGCAGGAGACGCACTCAACAGGAGTTGGGCAGAAGCTTGGAGAAGGGAGCCCTGGGGAACGCTGCCTGACAAAGGCTGTGCCTGAGATGGGCCTCCAAGGATGAGGAGGAATCAGCCAGGGGAGGGATGGGGGAGGGAGTTGCTGGGTAAACCAGGCAGAAGTTTTGCATTTGTAAAGCTGTGGAGCAGACGGTATGGTCTGTTAGGAGCATAGCGGAAGCAAAAGATACGGGCTCCAGAGAGCAAGACGGATCGAGCAGGACAGTTCCGTGTGGCCCATAACCACTGGCTAATGCTGTGGAGCAAACCAACCCGAAAGCCAGTGACTTCAGACAATAAGCTGTTGGTACTATTCAAGCGCCAACAGATCAGCTGGGACGTTCTGCCCAACAGGGCCAGGCCTGTCCGATCTCCACTGGGCTTGTTCATGTGTCAGTGGTCAGGGGGCCGATTAGAGGCTGGCTGGTCTTGGGTGGCCTCAGTCACCTGCCCGCAGTGTGTTGGCCGTCGGCTGGGTGTTGGGGTGGTGTGATGTGTTTTTTATCACACAGCAGGCCAGCCTGGGCTTGTCACACAGTGGTGGCCCAGAGGAAGTGGAAACATACTCGGCTGCATAAGAACTAGGCTTGGATCCGTCATACCATCACTTCTGCTCTGTGTTATTAGCCGGAGCTAGTCACTAGACACTGCCCCCACCCCCCGCCCCATTCAAGGAACAGGGACATCTCTTGATGGAAGATGCTGCAAGGTCTTGGTGCAAAGAATGTATGTATAGGAAGAGGTGAGTAAGTATAGCCATTTTTTGCAGTCAATTCAGCACAAAGAGCTTAGATCATGGCAATTTCCCTTGCCAAAGATGGGGAAACATCAGGAGGATATTTTATTATGAAAATTTTTATTAAAGTCATTCTTTTAATTAACTTTTATATAAAATTCTATTAAAACATTGTATTACTAAAATACTGAAAATTTTAAGGCTTCATTTTGATTTACATGCAACATTAAAGCACATTCTCCTTTAAAAAAAGAAAAAGGATAGGGGTGCCTGGGTGGCTCAGTAGGTTAAACGTCTGACTCTTGGTTGTGGCTCAGGTCATGATCTCATGGTTCATGAGATCAAGCTCCACGCTGAACTCTGTGCTGACAGCATGGAGCCTGCTTGGGATTCTGTCTCTCCCTCTCTCTTTGCCCCTCCTCCATTTGTTCTCTCTCTTTCTCTCTCTCTCTCTCTCTCTCAAAATAAAAAAAAAAAGAAGGAAGGAAGGAAAAGGAAAAGGAAAGGAAAAGGAAAAGGAGAAAGAAGGAGAAAAGGAAGAAAAATAAAGAGAAAGAAGGAAAGAAAGAAAGGATGTCAGATGAGGCTGAGGTCTTCTGCCAACCATGTCCTTGTTGTGTAGATAATGTGGATGACGTTCCTCAAGCAGCACGGGTCGGTCCCCTCCTCAGCATCCTTCACCTCTGGTGGCCCGACTAATTAGGAAGCCACATGAATGTCTATGCCCCCAGATCACATTCTGTACTTCCCCTTAAGGATTATCATAAGCAACTTTGTCAACTGCCTCATAACACCTGGACCCACTGTGTCTACAGCATTCCTTGTGGATTCTAGGTCTAGTGAACTGGTCAAAAAAGAGGAGGCGGGTCCAGTTTGGGCTCTCTCAATCTCCTTACCCACTTATTCACATCCCGTTTACTGGCCCACTCTAGAAGGTGCTCAGGTTCCACACTGACGTGATTGGTCTACTGTTCGGGCGTCCACACTGATGCACCAGCTGAGATTCAGGGCACAGTTCTCCTCCTGTTGCCAAAGTCCCTTAAACACAGGGAGGAGCATTTCCATCCTGTGTCCTCCGAGGCCCCCCAGTTCTTGGTGATAAGTCACGGAGGTCCACGGCTGACCTCAGCCAGCTCTGCCAGGCACATGGCAAGCTCCTCTCCCTGCTGGATCTGCAGATCTCTCAGCCCCGGGAGCTCCAGTCTTCCTACTGGGCATGGAGGAAAGAAAAGGAAGTACAGGAAGAGATGGGGAGAAGTGAGGAAGGAGGAGAAGCGGGGAGGGGCGGAGGGAGGAAGGGGAGGAGAACCCGGTGGGTGTGCTCTTTTGCTTCCTTGTCCACTTCTGTTGCACCACACACCATACGTGACCAATTTCTTTGTTGTTATTTGCCTCTTATTTAGCATTTAATTCAAAAATAAAACTTGTTTTGGAATGTTTTTCCAGAAGTAATCATAAGAAACTGTTAGCGATGATTACGTTCGGAGAGGAGAGCTGGGGCAGGTCTGTTGGGGGCAGGGAGTTTCGCTTATTTCTTCGGTGTTTTTTTCTCTCCTGATTGAATTCTCGAAGCCTGCTGAAGGGACTCATCTAGAAAACAGAATGGTGGCAAGTGTTTCTGATTTTCTTCCTAATTCCTCTCTTTTTATTAAAAAGTACTTAAAAGGTGAAAATAATATATATATTTTTTTGTTACATACAGTTTAACAATGAGGAGATGCAGGCACAGAGCAGTTGTCAACTGGTCTAAGGTCACACAGCTGCTAAGAGTCGGTGACAGGATTTATCCCCCATTTATCTGACTCCATAGTCAAGGTTTTATCCACTATGCGATGATAACTCTTTTAATAGATACTCTTAGAATTTAGGGTCATCAGAGAGTAACTTGGGAAGCCACAACACTTCTTATGGCCACCCCACCCAGCCCTAGGCCATCCATATCAGATGAAACTATAGTCAGAATGCCTTCATGGAGTCTCTAACCTTTTATCTTTTTTTTTTTTTTTAAGTAATCTCTACACCCAACGTGGGGCTTGAACTGATGACCCCAAGATCAAGAGTCGTAAGCTCTTCCGCCTGAGCCAGCCAGGCGCCCCTCTAGCCTTTTATCTTTTCTCTGAACTGCGAGGATCCACCCTCCTGATGTTGAAAACCCATGTCTGACCGAGCTGATGCTATCCGTTTCTGCTTTCCCAAAGCTTAAGCTGCTACTTTCTGCATAACTATTCTTCCTTTTACCTAGTTTGTCCCAACTGATCAAAATTCTGAGCAGAATAATTTTTTCCCTTATCACTTTTTCCACCCCCTGGGAGGTGAAGTGGTCCTTAGCCACATGAAGAATTTATTGAGTATGTTGTTCTTAGCTGACCTTACCCCCTTGTCTTGCCACATAATAAAATGCTCTGAGTCCTGCATTCTGCTAGTCGCTTTGGGTTTTGTTTGTTTGTTCATTGTTAACCGCAACTGAACTTTAAGTCTGGGAATGGTTTCCAAGTTTCTGGAAATAGTCTGTAAGCGGCTCCCCATCTTTCTGTTGTTGCTGTAGATCAATTTTGAGAATAGATTCAACCTCAAAGCCTCTTTGATTTCTCCCTGTCACTTGCCCCTCCCCCCACCCATGTTCAATGAGTGACTGTTCTCTCTTTATTTATTTATTTTTGACTGTTCTCTCTTTAAAATATCTCTTAGATCCTACTCTCATAACTATTTTACCCACAATAAATAAAACAAGTTCAGACTTTTGAAGTTTCTTAATCTATATTGTGACCATAACTCCCAAACTGGACTAGCCACCACGCAGATTTTCTTGCTGGCATCCCTCCCATCCTGAACGGTTAACCTAAATCAGTCACACTTTCCAGTGGCTGGTTTAGGACTGGGCATGTGGCCAAATTCTGATCAAAGAAGTGTGAGGAGATGTCCACTGGGGACCTTTTAGGAAAGGTTTCTTTGCTCCTAAAATACCAAAGAGTCTGTTTCTTCACCCCGTTGGGGTATGCAGCATCTGGATATGATAGCAGTATCTTCAACAACCATACCTTGTATGCGGCACACGGAGGCTGCCTTTCCCGTGTATTTCTTGTTATGTGAAATCTCTGCTGTTCATTTTTATTTTTTAATTTTTTTAAATGTTTATTCATTTTTGAGAGAGTGTGAGCTGAGAAGAGTCAGAGAAAGGGGGAGGGGGGCAGAGGACCCCAAGCGGGCTCTGAGCAGACAGCAGTGAGCCATTTGTGGGGCTTGAACTCATGAACCGTGAGAACATGACCTGAGCCAAAGTTGGGCACTCAACTGACCCAGCCACCCAGGTGCCCCTCAGCTGTTCAGTTTTTAAATATAGAGCATCTGGGGGCAGCTGGATGGCTCAGTCGGTTAAGTGTCTGACTTCGGCTTAGGTCATGATCTCACAGTTTGTGGGTTTGAGCCCCACATTGGGCTGTGTGCTGACAGCTCAGAGCCTGGAGCCTGCTTTGGATTCTGTGTCTCATCCTCTCTTGGCCCCTCCCCCACTTGTGCTCTGTCTCTCTCTGTCTCTCAAAAGTAAATAAATAAATGTAAAAAAATTTTTTTCAATATAGAGCAATCCGAACAGATATCAGCCTTTCTATCAGTTTCCCATTTTCTTTCTTACTCATGCTAGATCAACCACCAAAAAACACAAAACACATTTTTTTAAAACATTTATTTATTATAGAGACAGAGAGAGACAGAGCATGTGCATGTGAGGGGCAGAGAGGGAGGGAGACACAGATTCTGAAGCAAGCTCCAGGCTCTGAGCTGTCAGCACAGAGCCTGATGCAGGGCTCGAACTCACAAACCACGAGATCATGACCTGAGCCGAAGTCGGATGCTTCACCGACTGAGCCATCCAGGTGCCCCGAAACACAAAACACCTTTACAATTCATTCCTTTCTGCAAGTTACCTTCTGTGAAGGGAATTGAGAATTAGAGGCCAGAGTCCAAGATTATAAGAATTTGTACATTTCTGCAGCTTTGTTACCTCCCCGTGTTTGTTATTGTCTTATACTATCCATGCTTGTTTGTTTTCATTCATTCAGTAAACATTTGTTGAGTGTATGTTTTCAGGTGCTATGCTATACCCTGTAGGTAAAAAATAATAATAATAATAATAATAATGATGATGATGATGAGTTAAGAATCAGTTTCTGCCATCAGAGAATTTACAGCAGAGTGAAGGAATATGGCAGCCACTAATGCTGCCCCTTCAGTAGACACCCACCCTGTTCCTCATTCTTAACAGAACCCCAGTTTGTTCAGACAGTAATGTATCTGGCCAGAGAGGATGATTTGTAATTTGTTTAGGAGTGCGCATGTGAATGAAACTTTAGGGGAAATCTACCAGAGACTTAGGGAAGAATTCTCCTTCTGGTAAAAGGCCTGAACTACCTACTTCCTTCCTTCTTGTTATACAAGACCATGATGTGTAAAGCAGTGGTGGCCATCTTGAAATTGACGGAAAAGCCAATTGAATCAGAGAGATGCTGACAAAATCCCATAAAATCATTAAACTCTTGATCCAGCTTTGGAAGTACGTGCATCCAGATTTAATTCTCTATAAGGTAATCAAGTGCTTTCCTTATTGAAGCCATTATTAGTTGGATTGTCTTACGAAAACACAGGAGAAAACCAGGCAAAGTAATATGTAAAATATAGTATAATAAATGTGATTATTGAATTATGCATAAGAAGGCAATATACTTAGAAGTATAGAGAGATAAATAACTTTGTCCCTGACTCTACGAACCAAGATCCAGGAGGAAGCAGACCCATCAATGCATATTTGCAGTACGTGTGATAAATGCATGATAGAAATCTTTGCAGAGAAATAGGAACATACCAAAGAGGAAAATCTGACTTCTGTGTCTGTAATGTTTGTTCATTATGAGAGTAAGTTTATGTATTTTTGGCAGGGGCACCACAGAGATCACACTGCATCCTTCTGAGTGCATCACATCAGTAGGTATATCAGTAGGTACGTGATCAATTTGTCCCATTACTGGCAACATTAAATTGGATTACAGGGTTCAAAAGGTGTTTGCCAGGTTCGCCTCTTTAGATTTGCCATTTCCCCTTGTCATTAATAAGTATTTTGTGAAAAGATATTTGAGACAACACAGATATGCCATGTTTTTTTTTTTAATTTTTTTTTAATTTATTTTTGAGACAGAGAGAGACAGAGCATGAACGGGGGAGGGGCAGAGAGAGAGGGAGACACAGAATCGGAAGCAGGATCCAGGCTCTGAGCCATCAGCCCAGAGCCCGACGCGGGGCTCGAACTCACGGACCGCGAGATCGTGACCTGAACTGAAGTCGGACGCTTAACCGACTGAGCCACCCAGGCGCCCCAGATATGCCATGTTTTAAAAAATGTTTATTTATTTTGAGAGAGAGAGAGAGAGAGAGAGAAAGCAGGGGAGGGACAGAGAGAAAGAGAGAGACAGGGAGAGAGAGAATCCCAACTGGGCTCCCCACTGTCAACACTGAGCCCAACATGGGGCTCGATCCCACAAACTGTGAGATCATGACCTGAGCTGAAATCAAGAGTTGGACACTCAACTGACTGAACCACCCACGTGCCCCTAGATTTACCATTTCTTATCAAACTTTCAGCCACTGGTTTTAGCATCTAATGATGATGCTTGCTGAATAGATTATTACAAGGATGTTTGTGAAATGATTTTTAAAACTCCTTTATTTCTTCTATGTTTATTTTGTGGCAGTATATTACAGAGAATAGATTTTCCTACTCCCTCATTTACTCATCATTCATTCATTTGTTCATATCAGTATGAACTTACCAATTCCTATTTTATTCAGTAGGTAATCTGTAAATATAATTTATTTTGATGCTCAGATTATCCCAGATTTGGCAGTGGGAACCGCTTCAAACTTTCTTCTGCGCCATTATTCTTTAAGAATGTCCTTAATTTGCTGTACAAGAAGATATTCGTGATTCATCTTGAACTTTTCCTGCACTAGTTGTAAAATCAGCCATATCTCCAAGCGACCCAGTTTTCTTTTCATGGAGGACAGGTTGAAATTCAGAAACTAAGATCTGGGCATAGGAGTGAGTGTTCACTGCTGCTGAGGTGTCATTGCTTCTAGACCTTCTCAGTGGACATAGGAAACGGATATATGTGTATACACATCTATACGTTCATCCATATCTACACAGATGTGGATATAACATCTATGTCTATATCCCTACAAAGATATAGAAGTTAATATATATCTATAACGTATAAATCTAAAATAAACCATGAGGCCATGTTGATACTTCCAATTCTAATCCAACACAACCTTCTCTGACAATGAGAAATCTGACCCCATTATCCTCCATGTATTAACTTGTTTCATCCTGTAATACACTGAAAGCAGTTTTATAGCCACCGACCCCTGCACTATGACAAACTATGGCAAATTCAACTGACTTGGTTCATAGTTGTTTACAGTTCTTGTTCTAGTCTGAGGGTATATGATACTATGTGCAAAAATTATTTGGGTTGGCTCTTCCCCTCCTATGTTAGATGGTGTCTTGACTTGAAATATGGTTAAGTTTGTTTTTGTTTGCATGCTATTTTATTTATTTTATTTTAGGTTCTGTTTTCCCCATTTATAAAAATTTTATTATTGCATAATTGTTTTGAGTGTATAAACACAATTCCAAAAGTCAAAACTGTACAGCAATACTCAGTGTCACTCTCCCACCTCTTGTTTCTTCTACCGTAGTCACCTCTACCTCTTGTATCTCTGAGTATCTGTTGTTTTTTAAGGAGATACATGCGTGTTTTCTTATTTATCCACTTTTGTAGAAAAGGTGGCATCATATAGATATCTTTTTGTAATTTGCTCTTTTTACTTAAAAATGTGGTTCATAAACATCACCCTCAATTATTTATGGCTGTGTAGAACTCCATTATGTGGATACAACATAGTTTATTTAATGACTTTCCTACATTTACACTATTTACAATCACAAACAACACTGCATTGAGTCACCTCTCGCATATATATTTCTATGTTTCTGGAGGTGTATCTTCAGAGAAAGTTCCTAAATATGAGATTGCTGAGTCAGGTAAACACATATGTAGTTTTGTTAAATACTGTAACATTCTTCTCTTCAAAGATTGTACTAATTTTCATTCCCATCAGCAGGGTATTAAGGATTCCTGTTTCCCCACAACCTCACCCACAAAGTGTGGTGTCAGACTTTAACATTTTAACCAGTCATGTAGGTGAGAAATGATACCTCAGAGTAGTCTGAATTTTGGTTTCTCTTCATATGTTCAAGTGATGTTCAACTATGTGTATGTGTCTATTCTGTTCATGTCTTTTGCTTGTTTCTTTTGTTTTGTTTTGTTTTATTTATTTATAGAATGTTTAGGGGCACCTGGGTGGTTCAGTTGGTTGAGCATCTGACTTCAGCCCAGGTCATGATCTTGTGGATCATGGATTCGATCCCCATCTCAGGCTCTGTGCTGACGTCTTAACGCTTAGAGCCTGCTATGGATTCTGAGTCTCCCTTTCTCTCTGCCCCTTTCCCACTCTCTCTCTCTCTCCCTCTCTCTCTCTCGCTCTCTCAAAACAAACATTTAAAAAAAGTTTTTTAATGTTTATTTTTTTGAGAGAGAGAGAGTAGTGGGTGGGGCAGAGAGAGAGAGGGAGAGAGAGAATCCCAAATAGGCTCCATTCGGTCAGCACACTGTTGGACACAGGGTTCAGTCTCATGAGCCATGAGATCATAACCTGAACTGAAATCAAGAGTTGGATGCTCAACCGACTGAGCCACCCAGGTGCCCCTATTTTTTTGTTGTTTTGTTTTTTATTTTTTAATTTAAATTTTAGATATTTAACATACAGTACAGTATTGGTTTCAGGAGTAGAATTCGGTGATTCATCACTTACATACAACACCCAGTGCTCATTACAAGTGTCTTCCTTAGTACCCATCACCCAACACCCCCCCCCGCCCAGCTGCCTCTGTCAACTCTGAGTTTGTTCTCTATCTTTAAGAGTCTCTTGTGGTTTGCTTCCCTTTCTTCTTGTTTTCCTCCCCCTTTCCAATCGTTCATCTGTTTTGTTTCTTAAATTTCATATGTGAGTGAAATCATATGGTATTTGTCTTTCTCTGATTGACTTATTTCACTTAGCATAATGCATTCTAGCTTCATCCACATCATTGCAAATGACAAGATTTCATTCTTTTTGATGGCTGAATAATATTCATATATATATATATATATGCCCCACATCTTCTTTATCCACTCACCAGCTGATGGACATTTGGGCTCTCCCCGTGCTTTGGCTATTGTTGATAATGCTGCTATAAACATTGGCATGCACGTGCCTCTTCAAATTTTTATTTTTGTATCCTTTGGGTAAATACCTAAAGGACTACGAGGTCTCTTTCTGTGATTTTTTAAATGAATTCTTTATGTATTATGGATATCAGCTCTTTATCTATAATATATGTTGCAAATAGCTTCCAGTTTGTTTTTGTCAACTTTGTTTATAGTGTTTATAGTGCTGTTGTTGTTGTTGTTGTTGTAGTTGTTGTTGTTGGGTTTTTTGTTTGTTTTTTGCCATGCAACATTTTTTTTTGTAAGTTTTTACATCTTTTATTGCCTCTGGGTTTTAAGTCATAGTCAGAGGTCTTTCTTTATACCAAAGTTATAGAGAATTCACCCACATATTCTTCTCCCATCTGCGTGGTTTCACGTTTTATATTTTTATCTCTGATTCATTGAAGTTTATTCTTATTTATGGCATGAGATATAAATCTATCTAGTTTGTCTCAGCAGCTTTGTTAAAACATTCATCTTTGTTTTAGGGATTTAAAATACTACCATTTTCACACACAAATTTTCCCTGGGTACTTGGGTCTAGTTTTTTGTTTGTTTGTTTGTTTGTTTGTTTTTGCTTTATTTTCTATTCTATTTTGTCTCTGTTCACATAGCGGTACCATACTGTTTTAATTATGGAGGCTTTATTTATTTATTTATTTTTTAAATTTTTTTTTTTCAACGTTTATTTATTTTTGGGACAGAGAGAGACAGCATGAACAGGGGAGGGGCAGAGAGAGAGGGAGACACAGAATCGGAAACAGGCTCCAGGCTCCAAGCCATCAGCCCAGAGCCTGACGCGGGGCTCGAACTCACAGACCGTGAGATCGTGACCTGGCTGAAGTCGGACGCTTAACCGACTGCGCCACCCAGGCGCCTCTGTGGAGGCTTTATAATATGTCTTAATATCCTTAATCCTCTTGTACCTTTTCTCATTTTACTTTTCTAATTTTACTATCAACTTATGTAGCTCCATTGTGAAAAAGCTTTTTGTTATTTGTACTGAGAACGCATTAAATTTATAAGTTAACTTGGGGAGACTGACCTCTTTTTGGTGCTGAATTGTTCTATCCAAGAACAAGAGATGGAAAGTAATTCTTGATTTGCATCTTAAAAGTTGGACAGGTAATAAATGCGTGAAAAGGATGGAAAATCACCCAGACAAGAAACAGCATGGTACCTGCATGACAAGTCAGAAGTTAGCACTTATTTTTTAATTTCATTTTTAATTTTAATTTTTTATTAAAAATTTTTTAATGTTTATTCATTTTTGAGAGAGAGAGACAGAGAGCAAGAGGGGGAGGGGCAGAGAGAGAGAGAAAGGGAGACACAGAATCTGAAGCAGGCTCCAGGCTCTGAGCTGTTGGCACAGAGCCTGATGCAGGGCTCAAACTTCCAAACCACAAGGTCATGACCAGAGCCGAAGTCGGAGGCCTAACCAAATGAGCCACCCAGGTGACCCAGAAGTTAGTACTTATAAGTTGAAGGAAGAGATGTAGAGACTGTGAACTCATTCACAGACCCTACCCGTAAAACTTGTTCATCAGTGGCTAAAAAAGAGCTAGGTAAATGTTGTTACCCCGTTCAGTCAGTCACAGGGGAAACCAAATCTCAAATGGTGAGCTGATGGTGAAAGGCAACAGGGAGCAGCAGCTGAGGCTCTGGGGCCATGGCCAGAGTAAAGACAATTCTCGGGCATACCAGGCTCAAGACCACTGGCTGGTCCCGGCTACTGTCCCATATTCCTCATGGTGCCCTGATTGTCAGCCACATACAACTCTTCACAAGGCCTTCTCTTCATGCCTTTGCACAAGTTTCCTAGAATTCTCTGACCCCATGTTCGATGAATTTCAATGTATCCCCCAAAACCTGACATACCATTATCTTTTCTGGGAAGCTTTCCTGATGGGCCCATCTCTTCTCCCTCCCATGGCACCGGTTGCTCCTTTTCTGTAGATACAAATAGCAGTCCTGAAAATTATCATTTTGATGATCGTAAACATTTGTCAAGTGTTCCAATGTGCTCAGAATTGTGTTAAATGGTTTATGCCCACTACTGTACTTAAGCCTCATGACCACCCTATGGAATATCTACCATTATTAGCCTCATTCTGCAGATGATAAGTGTAAGCAGTTTGTCCAGGTCCAACAGCTGGTGTGTGGCAGCCATGAAGTTTAAACCCAGCTCTGTCTGATATCAAAGCTGCTGTATGTATTTACTACTCTGGTCCACTATTTTTTGCCAGTTAGCTCTTGGCAGAATGTTTTCCTACGGTAATGTACATGCTTTGAAGGCAGGGACAAATTCTTGTTTTTCTTAAATTTCCAAAGCCTACCAAAGGACCTGGCATATATTAGGTTCTCCAGCAATGGTTGTTGAATGAGTGAATCAATGAATGACTGAAACACTCAAATATTCCCATTGCCTACAGAATGAAGTCTATCATTCAAGGTTTCTTACTAATCTTATATCCTGCATTCCTTTAAATGGATCCTCCTGCAGACAGAACATATCTTGCCTTACCAGCCTTCTGACATGTTGTATTTTGTATTTTGGGTATGTGCACCCATATTATGTATTTTATTTCAGATGGTCATGTTGCCTATCATCTTTGAATCCTTTGCGGTACCTATGGCAGTGTTGTGCAAGTGAATACAGTCAACGCATGTTTGCTAAATGAATGATGAATGACAGGCAGTTGTCAATCATGTGAGTGCAGGGTTCTTGGGAAGTCCTCTGTCATCCCAACCTCTCTACTCTGGTAAATTAGGCTCAAAATACTACAATTTGGGCATTTATTCTTTTGAATTCCTCCGAATTTATCTTCTTATTCTTATTCTTAATTCTTTGCATTCCCATTGATCTCATTCAACCCAGGATGATGTCTATGTTTCCCTCCTGATTCTTTGGAAGTTAATGGTAGAACCAAGTACCCGTCCTACGGAGGATACCGAGGGCTTCAAACGTTGAGGTGGGCCCTGAAAGTCACGTCTAGAATCACCAGGCAGAGGACATTCTTCACCTGGCTACTCTGACTGTGTTTTCAGCTAATCCATGGCAGAGGATAAATGTTCCACTCTCAGCGGCTTCCTGTGGATTTGTGATGTTAGTAAAGCAAGGTGCCATGTGTGTTTTGTTACTTCTGCTTCCCTCCTGATGGCCATTTATCCCAAACCATTCTCCTTTCACCTGCTTAAGACTAGACTAGGTAAATAGTTGTCTGAAACACAAACCTATTATCAGCTGTGGGAGTAAAAGAGTCAATTCAGGCACAGTTTATCAGTTTCCCAGGCACCTTGGAAACTCCCTTGTGCCTTAGGGTAAAGTGCACATTACCAGTCTAGATTTTTGTAGGTTTGATCAGAAGTCACACCTTCAAAGGCCAAAGCTGCACGACCGAAATGTTATTGATTCCAGGCCCCGGATCTGAAGTCACCATCCTGGGGTACGTTTAACGTCTTTCAGAAACCCAAAGGCAGTACCAAACGCCCATTTCCTAGGAGATGAACATTCCCTTCCTTGGATTGTTTTCTCTCTTAACCTAACTCATTAATTTTCAATCAGTTACTTTTCCATTGGAGTGCAGGTCTTTTAGGCCAACTTGCTCCCCTTTGGAGATCCAAGGAAGGGCCTGCTCCTCATTTCCCTCCAGCTCATCCCTGCCTCAGCATAGCTGACCTGACCCTACATCTCTGCAGGCTCTGCAGCTGTCTGGGGCAAGGAACACACAGAGCACCTGCCCCGCTAAGCACTGTCACCATGCGCCAGTGAGCTGGGGGTCTACAAACTGCCAAGTTCTAATTAAGAACCATTTTATAGGGAAATGTGACTATTGACCAAGGCCAGAGGGGAAACAGAGTACAAATGCTCATCCCCTGATGGTGCAGAGAGGTTTCCGTCTCCTCTCTAGGATATTCTCACCAGTCTGAACTCTCGCTGTATCTTCTGACACTTACCTTTACCAGTCACAGCCCATGGGCTGTCACTCAGCCAGGGAGGCCCAGCAGTCCCAAACCATCCCCTGTGGTCAAGCGGAACAGCTGCACCAAAAAGGATTCGCAGTCCAGTCTCCCATCTTACCAAATTTTCCAGCTGGATGGACAACAAGCCCTATGGGGTTAAGAGATGTAACCCTAGGTCACAGAGTGAGTCAGTTGTTCAGCTATGTTATAAAATGTGGGCCCATTCATGCTTCCAGGACTTCTCTCTACCCAGCAGCCCACATACTCCCTCTTCTGCAGTAAGATTGGCCTGCCTGCAGAGAAATGGAATTATGCTATTAGCAAGTGGTTTCTGACTCTTGCAGAAACACCAGCAAGAATAGCCACTTCTACATGTTTTAAGAGAGCTGTTTGTTTTGGCAATACTTCACTCTATTGTACATTCCTGTCACTTAATTGTCCCTGCAAAGATAAACAAAGACCTTCTGAAACAGAGCTGGAAGCTGTGTAACAGCCAACCAAATGTTGGCTAAATCGAGGAGGAAAAGGGGGTTAGCTCTATGTGCTCAGCTGTGCTCTGAAATGACACCATCTTCTCTCCACACTTATCCAGTTCCCGAACCTCTGTACTTCTATCTTACGAATAGCCTTCAATTCTGAAAGAAAATTTAAAAGTACGCCCTAATTCTTGGGGCGCCTGGGTGGCTCCGTCAGTTATGCGTCTGACTTCGGCTCATCTCACAGCTCGTGGGTTCGAGTCCCGCGTCGGGCTCTGTGCTGACAGCTCGGAGCCTGGAGCCTGTTTCGGGTTCTGTGTCTCCCTCTCTGTCTGCACCCCCTCTCCCTGCTCAAGCTCCGTCTCTCTCCCTCTCTCAAAAATAAATAAACAGTAACAATAATTTTTTTAAAGTACACCCTAATTCTTTATCTCATTATGATCAAACTGCTTCCTCTGACCTTCAGAGTTGTTTGATGAGTTCAAAGCTCACACATGACAGTGTCCAGTTTCTTTTTTGCTCTTTAAGTATATCGCATCATTATAATGACATTGATGAGGAGAGTGAACAAACACCTTCAAATATCTTAGCAGACATTGATAGATGACCCTCGTGAGCTATGAGCTGTGCAGAACATGGACCTAAACAGGGTCTCCCCCAATGAAGGCAAGGAAAAAGGAAAACACAGCTGTTTATGCACATTTTTCTTCACCTTCAATGTGCAGTTTCTGGCTGGAGAGCCAGGGCAGATATCAGCACAGTGGGGGGTCAGTTCCTGCCCACTGTGAGTTAATGATCTACAGGATGGTGAGGGCATGCCAATGTCCATGGAGATGGCTAAGACCTTTTAAATGGAGGCAGAAGAATCATCCAGTGGCTTTCCTGAGTCTTTGGGAATATTGAAAATTAAAAGTCAATTTCTGAAGGTCATATTTAGAAGTCGAATGAGAGCAAGAGTGGTGTCCATTTTGGTCACACAATGTATTTCTGGAAACATGTTCATGTTTGTTATGGCCCATGTGCTCTATCAAGAAACTTGTGAACTATGGAAATGCACATGTGAGAAATGGAAATGGGAACCAGGACTCCCATCTCCAATCCTCAGCTGCTGATTCTTCTACGAAGAATGTTGTCAGAAGGGAAAAAAAGGAAACTGGTAATGTTAAAATTATGATTTATCTTTTCAATTATTAGAGAACTACCGAGCATCTGGTACAGAAGAAATGACTTTTTGTGGGTCTTATCAGTTAATTGAAGGAAATAAGGGTGTCTTAAGATGCAAAGGACCCGAGAGAGGAGTTAATTGCTGCCTTTGCACATGCTGTTCCTTCTGCCTGGAACACCACTCTGCCTGGTTCATTCTTCCCTCCTGTCACCTCCATGAAGAAGCCAGCCTTAGTCTTCTCAAGCTCATACCCATCCTGTGTGATCTCCTAGCTTTCTCACTTTCATAATATATACTTTATTATATTTTGTTTGCAATTACTTTGCCCAGCACTGTCTACCCTTGACCCGAGCTCTTTCAGAATAAAGACACTTTCTGTTTTACACGTTCATTCCTCAAGCCCAGCACACAGTAGGCCTATATCCAATATTTGTTAAAATGAAAGAATAAAATTATTTTTCCCCATGAAAGAAGGCAACTAACGAAAGATTTTAACGGTGTAGCTGAGGGAAGGAGTGTATGAGTTTTCTGCAGCTGCTGTAACAAAGTACCACAAACTAAGAAGCTCAAAACAATAGAAATCTATTCTCCCATGGTTCTGGAGGCCAGAAGTCTGAAGTCAGCCGCCCTAGGTAGAAGTCAAGTGGCAACAGAGCTGTGCTTCTTTCGTAAGCTATAGGGGAGAATCGGTTGCTTGGTTTTCCCAGGTTCTGGTGACGACCACATTCCTTGGCTCATGGATACATCACGCCACTCCCAATCCCTCTCTGCTCTGCCTACATGCTTCTTTCTTCTCCCTGGGGGTGTCAAATCTGCCTCCACTTCTCTCTTAAGGATAAGTGTGATTACATTTAGGGCCCACCCAGATAACCCAAGATGATCTCATCTGAAGATTCTCAAATTGATCATATCTGCCAAAACTTTGCCATATGAAATAACATTTACAGGCTGTAGGGATTAAGGAATGGATATGTTTGAAGGGGTGTTTTTCAGTCTACCACAGGAGGCTTAGAAAGAAAATTGTTTTGATGATGATAAAGGAGCTAGTGAAAAGTAATTTGAGGAAGAGTAACATAACTGATAAAATGACTCAAATCTTTGAAAATGAAGAAGTTGTTAAAGAGGAAATGAAAGAGAGGTTATCATTAAAAAGGAGTCAATATATTTAATTGGCAGTCTAGGAAAACAAATTCTATAGCTCAATAGTTAAGAGCACGGATACTGGGACTCAACTGCCCGGTTAGGATCTGGCTCTGCCGTTTACTGGCTGTGTGGTCTGGTCTAAGTTATTCGACATCTCTGTGCCTTCACGTCCTCATTATAAAATAGGAATAAAATGGCACTTCTTATGGTTGTTGTAAATAATTAAAAGACTGAATATACTTAGAGCATTTGGATGTGTTTGCTATTATCTTTTTAAGGAAATGAGAAATCTATAAGAAGAAGAATAAATTTAGGACAAAACAGAAAGGAGGAATGTGTGAAAGATAGCATCAATAAGAAAAGAAAACTTTAAAATGATTGACCAAGAAGAAAAAAAAAATGCTGCCTGAATGATGTAAGATGAAGGACATTTTTAAAAAGCAAACTAAAAACATTTGCAACCACAAATTTGAGGGAGAAATAGGGTAAATATGTTGCATATCTGAAGAAAGGCCAAGACTATAATTGAGGACATCATAAAAAGTGCGGATAGCAGAAAAAAATGTTCCAAGGCAAACAATTCTCCCTTCCTTTATATATTTAGGTGGTGGGTAGTGTTTTTCTTAGATCGTCTGTGTCTTTGCTGATTTTCTTTTTTTTTTGCCTTGTTATTTATTCTATTAGTTGCTGATGGAAAGGTGCTAAGATTTCTGATTGTGGAATTGTCTATTTTTGTGTTTAATGCTATTTTTACCTCATGTATTTTGAAACACTTTCATTAGTTGTATGCACATTTATTATTGTTAGGCCTTCCTCTATGAACTGACCCTTTTATTATAATGAAATATTCCCCTTTATCTCTGATAACACTTTTCGTCTCATGTATTAGTTTCTAAGGATTGCCGTAAAAAAGGCACCACAAACTTGGTGGTTTATTATTTGAAAAAAAATTTTTTGATATTTATTTATTTATTTATTTATTTATTTTTTGAGAAAGAGAAAGGGAGAGAGAAAGAGCACAAGTGGCAGAGGGGCAGAGAGAGGGAGAAAGAGAATCTAAAACGGGCTCTAGGCCACGAACTGTCAGCACAGAGCCCGACGTGTAGTTCGAACCCATGAACCGTGAGCGCATGACCTGAGGTGAAGTTGGATGCTTAACCGACTGAGCCACCCAGGTGCTCATTGGTGGCTTAAAACAATAGAAACGTATTCTCTCTTAGTTCTGGGGGCTAGAAGTCCCAACCCCAGGTATTGGCAGGGCCATTCTTCCTCTAAAGGCTCCAGGACTTTCTTTCTCTCTTCCGGCTTCTGTTGGGTGTTCCTTAGCTGGTGGATGTATCAATCTGAAGTCTGTCTCTGCCATCACATAGCCGCCTTCTCTCCATGTGTCTCTGTGTTCAAGTTTCTCTCTTTTTATAAGGACATTGGTTGTTGGATTAGAGTCCAACCCAATCCACCATAACCTCATCTCAACTTGATTACATCAGCAAAGACCCTATTTCCAAATAAGGTCACATTCACAGGTACAAGGGGTTAGGGCTTCAACATCTTCCTGGAAAACACAACTCAACCTACAACATCTTGAAATCTATTTTGTCTCATATTCATATGGCCACTGCAGCCTTCATATGCTTTCTATTTGTGTAGTGTAGATGTATTTTTCCATTCATTTACTTTGAGCCTATTTGTGTCTTCAGATTTAAAGTGTCTCACTGGTAAACAGTAGTTTTTAAAATCCATTCTGATCATCTCTGTTGACTGAATTGTTTAATCCATTAATATTTGATGTGATTATTTGTTTGGGTATGTCTGTCTATCATTTTATTTTTTGGGTTTTTTTTTTTTTTTAGCCGTATCCTCTATTTTTTAGCCTACATTTTTCATTCATTGCCTTTAAAACTATTTGAATGTTTTAAATTCTATTTAAATTTTCTTACTGGCCCTTTGCTATTCTTCTCTGCATATTTTTCTTAGTGGTTGGCTAGTAATATACAATATATATCCTTAACTTTTCACAGTTAACATGGTAGCGATTTGTGTAATAGGTGGAAAACTTGCAAATGCATAGAACCATATCCTCCTCTGCTCCGTCCTTTGTGTTGTAGTTGTTATGTGCATTACATACATCTATATTATAATCCCACAAGACAATGCCATACTCTTTGCTCTAAACAGATTTTTTAAATTAAGAGAAAAAAAGAGAAATATTTTCAATTTCTTAGGGGTGTGTGTGTGTGTGTGTGTGTGTGTGCTGTAATCATTTCTAATGCTCTTCATTCTTTAGTGAGGATCCAAATTTCCATCTAGAATCTTTTCCTTTTAGCCTAAGGAATTTCCCTTAGCATTTCTTATAGGGCAGATCTGTGGGCCATAGTCTCTTAGTTCTCTTTTATCTAAAATTGCTTTTTTTCTGCTTTTATCTTTGAAGGATAGTTTTGCTGGATGAGAGATTCTGGATTGATAGTTTTTCACCCCCCCAACACTTTAAAGGTATTATTTAACTCTCTTCTGGCCTCCACAGTTTCTGATGAGAATTCGTTTTTTTAATTGGATTTTGTTTGTAATGTATATATATGCAATGTGTCTTTTTTCCCCCTGCTTTCAAGCTTTGTTATTTATCTTTGCTCAACAGTGTAATTATCATGTATTTCAACATTAGTCTTTATATCTATTCTAACTGGTGTTGAGCATCTGGAGTCTCTACATTTCTGGTTTTCAACAAATTTGGAAAACTTTTGAATATTATTCCTTCAAATATTTTTTTTCTGCCCTGTGCTTTCTTTCTTCTTCTTCTGAGATTACCTGTATGTGAAACCATCTGATGTTATCTGAGAGGTCCCTTGTCCATTTTTTTAAATCTTTTTTCTTTTTGTTCATCTTCTTAGATCATTTCATTGACTTTATTTTCTAGTTTACTCCTCTTGTACATCTCCATTTAGTTATTGAGTGCATCTGGGAATTTTAAAATTTCAGATATTTTATTTTTTAGTCCTAGAATTCCCACTTTTTTTTGGTTTAAATATTCCTGCTGAGCTTCCCTGTGTTTTCATTCACTGAGAGCATATTCTACTTCATCAAGAATGAAGGTACCTGTTAGTTTCAACATCTGGTTCATTCGGGGTCAGATGTGGTTCATTTTCTTTTCTCCCGAGAATGTGCTACATTTTCTTGATTTTTCCTATGTCAAGTTATTTTGCAATGTATCATGTACATTATGAATGTGAAGTTGTGAAGATTCAGGTGTGCTGTTTTTCTCTAATGTGTGCTGTTTGCTTTGCTTTAGCAGGCAAGTGTCTTGGCTAGGCTTGAACTGTAAAACTCTTTCTCTTTAGGCAGCAGCTCTGCTCCTGGTTTAAGTCCTTTGCTTCAGCTGGGCTGCTTTGTTTGCTCTGCACAGGCGTGGTTCAGAGGTCAGCCTGAGACGTGGGTAGACTTAATTTAGGGATCCTTTGTCTGTCTCCTTTCTCTTCCCTTCCATTCACTTGAGTAACCGTTCCCCAGTGTCAGTTTCCTGATCCTACTAACTGGAAGGATTGTGGGTTTTTCCATCAGTGCCCTCACCACCAGGCTGCCAAAGGCCAAGTGGACCACATTAATCCCAGACTGAAAGCAAGCAGAACTGGGAAACCTATCTCACAGCACTCCTTTCCTCCAAACATTTATTCCCCACAAGGGTCTTTCTGTTTCTGTTCACTCTGCAGTGACTTCAGGTATTTGCTTTTGAATTTTCTTTTTTTTTTTTCCTGTTTATTTATTTACTTTGAGAGAGAGAGAGAGAGAGAGAGAGAGAGAGAGAAAACACAAGCAGGGGAAGGGCAGAGGGAGAGAGGGGGGTAGAGAGAATCCCAAGAAGCCTCTGTTCAGTGCAGAGCCTGATGTGGGGCTCAATCCCCACAGTCCTGGGGTTATGACTGGAGCTGAAATCGGGTCAGAGGCTCAATTGACTGAGCCACCCAGGCACCTCTTGCCTTTGAATTTTATGTAGGCTTTACCATTGTTTCCAGAGGGAAAGAGCATCCTCTGGTAAGGACTTAACTCGGTCATTAACAGAAGCTGGAAACCCATTTGGCCTGCAGTATTGTCTCTAACAGTAAAGAGCTGGAAACAACTTGAATGTCCACCAGCAAAAGACAGTGGTACATCATCTTCTAGAACACTATGTAGCTGTTAAAAAGAATAAGATCAATCTAACTACTAAAAAGGACACATCTCCAGGACATGCTCCTACATTGAAAAGCAAGGTTCGGAACCATACGTATAGTCTGTGAGGTGCCTCCCTGGTCCCCTTTCAGGATCAGTGAATGTGTTTCTCCAGCTGCTGAGGGATCACAGTGCAGTCCCTCCCTAGGAGTTACCATTTATATTCTTCCAGCTGCCACCCAACCCATTGTATGACTATTTCCATGTTGGGTCTGAGAGGCCGCCTGTGGCCTAGAAAGAAGAATGAAACATCCCATCTTGGCATGGGAGACACGGAGAGCACCATTTGGGCTAACTGGTCATTTCCAGTAACAACCATTCTTTGAGATTCCACTGAACCTTGTAGATTACACTGCGTTTATGGACTAATTGGAGGGAGTTTAAGAAGAGAGTAGAAGTAGGGAGCATGGGTGGCTCAGTTCATTGAGCGTCCAGCTTTTGCTCAGGTCATGATCTCATGGTCCCTGAGTTTGAGTCCTGCACTGGGCTGTCTGCTGTCAGCACAGAGCCTCCCTCAGATCCTCTGTCCTCCTCTCTCTCTCTCTCTGCCCCTCCCTCACTTGTGCTTTCTCTCTCTCTCTCTCTCAAAAATAAGATAAGCTTTTTTTTTTGGCCTTTTTTTTTTTTTAGAACAGAGTAGTAATGATGAAAGGAATGGAAGAAAGATGCATGGAGAAAAGGTAAGGAGACACGCATTTATATGTGTCATTCGGCAGCCTGACAACGAGCTAGGTCATATCCTTAAATGGAGGTGGAGGCTAAGAACTCTGTCTAAAGTAAAGAAGAGGCTACAGCGAGGGGCGGGAGGGTTACAGTGAATTGCATGGGTCAGTTCCCCCCAAGGTTTGAGATTCTTAATAAAGGAAATCTTTAAAATGCTGTTAAATATTTTTAAAAAACAAATTTGTTTTTTGTAAATAGCAGTATTGTAGATAGATCCTTAATTTTTTTCTAATTTCCATTATAATTTTTTAATGTTTATTTATTTTGAGAGAGCACATGAAAGCAGGGGAGGAGCAGTGAGCGGGGGAGAGAGAGAATCCCAAGCAGGCTCCGTGCTCTCAGGGCAGAGCCTGATGTGGGGCTTGATCCTTCGAACCATGAGATCATGACCTGAGCCAAAATCAAAGGTCAAATGCCTAACAGACTGAGCCACCCAGGTGCTGCTGATTTCCATTAAAATCATTTTTTTTAATTTTTGATATATTATTAATAATAATAATAACAGCAAAATTGAAAAGAAGATTTCTTTTTCAAGTGAGCCCCTTTTTATCCTAACTTGATGTTACAGAAAAGTTTCGAACATATGCAGAGGTAGGATAGCAGGTCAGTCCTCACATGTGCATCACCCAGTTTCAACCATTAGCCTCTATTTGCCAATCTTGCGTTGTGTATCCCCCTCGTACTGGTTGTGGAGCTGTTATCTCACCTCCAAACCCACCCCTGCATGTTCTCTTTGAGATGCTGGAGGCTGGGGCTCTTCAAACCTCATTCCAGTTTTGTGCATGGACTGCTGGACTCTGCCCATGGCAGGTGCTACAGGGAGACAGAGGCTGGAGGAGGAAGAGGGGACCTGCCTCTTCCTGTTTGCATCCTGCTAATACCACCCTGCAGTGCCACTTACCCCTAGTGGCAGTCCCTTCCCAGGGTGACAGTAGTATCTAGCTGTCATTTTTCTGACACTCACACAATAAGCTTCCCCATTCTTCCCAAAGGCACCAGCCCCAGGAGGTCAGAGAACTCAGGTCCCCAGCCCTTCCTGGAGCTCAGAGTCTGTGGTCTTCTCAGAGTTCTGTGTCCAGCTGAGTGGGGAGCTTCCTCCAAGCCTCTAGGTCTTGCTAATTCCAACCCCTTCCCTTGTTTCCCAACCCGAGGGCAGTAACTGCTTCCTGCAGTGGCTACTTCCATGATCCCTTTGATTCTCTTCGCTTGTCAGCGACCTGGTTAATAATCCCTTATGTTAAATTTCCTGTTACAATAAATGGTGCGATTTCTGTCTCCATCATGACTGCTTTTTTCTGAAGTATTTAAAGAGCAAATTCAGGCATTATGCCATTTCATCTGTGATGTTTCAGGATGTATCCCCAGCTTAGGAACATTTTTAAAAGTTTACATAACCACCATGGCATTAACAAACTTAACAAAATTATTACAAAAATCTCATGATGCTATATGAAAATTAGTTTGCATACACATTTCTTTGATCTTCCTAGTGACTTCTGTGATCTTCATAAGCTTCACTCGCAGATATCCATGGGATGTAGGGAGGGGACAGAAACAAGCAACATGGGAGGATGGTTACTGCTCCAGGTGTAAATTCTGGAAGAACTAGAAAACTCCTTTAGTTGTTGGTTATATTAGGGCTCTACCTGTCGTAGAAGGAAGTCCTGGGAGAAGACAGGCACTTTAAGGGCAGAACAGGGGGCAGCGGGAGGCCCTGGGAATCAAATAGCAGGATGCAGGGGTGTTGGCCAAAGCCGAAGTCGCCTTTGGGCACTGCCTCGTCACCACAAGCCTGTCTGAAGAACCCGAGTGAAGGAAGT
The DNA here is from genome assembly GCF_022837055.1 of Prionailurus viverrinus. Lineage (NCBI taxonomy): Eukaryota > Metazoa > Chordata > Mammalia > Carnivora > Felidae > Prionailurus > Prionailurus viverrinus. Next base: position 209,465,186 of record NC_062561.1, read on the forward strand.
CTCTTCAGTTCACAACTTCGCCGAGAAACAAAGCTGGAAAGGGAGTCCCAGGATACGGAGAACAGTGACACGCGTAAACAGAGTTGAACTGGATGCTTCGTTCAGTTCATTCCGTGATAGGAATGCTACTCCAGGCAGGGTGCACTCAGCTGGCTGGACCCTTCCTCCAGATACAAATCTTCATTGCTTTCCCAGGAGAAACATCGCCATGGCCAAATGGCAGTTTGCATAATGAGAGTTTCAGTGCTTTATTTATCTTCCCAAGATTGTCCAAACATAAGACACTTAATTGGACTTGTCTAAACACTGTCAGTCACCCGTAGCCTTGAAGACCCCCTTAGTCTGTGTTCAGAACATAACCAAAATTAACGACATGATAAGGATGGCAAAACTCTGATCTCTGGTAGAGGCAAAAGGGAAAGTTGTGAAAAATGATGGCATGTATCTCGTAGCTGTGCTGCATTACATTTTTGTTGTTGTTGTTTATTTATTTTTGAGAGAGAGACAGAGGATGAGCGGGGGAGGGGCAGAGAGAGAGGGAGACACAGAATCCGAAGCAGGCTCCAGGCTCTGTGCTTAAAGCTCAGAGCCTGACGCAGGGCCCGAACCTACGAACCAGGAGATGGTGACCTGAGCCAAAGTTGGATGCTTAATGGACTGAGTCACCCAGGTGCCCCAGTGCTGCGTTATACTTCAGTTTCAAGGGAGGAGGTGAGAGTGGACCCACAGAGCAGAAAGACAAAAGAAGACTGGTCATTTTCTTATGAATACTTACGGCCCTCTTGAGCCTCCAGGCATCCTCACAGCAGACTGGGAAAACTTGGGAGTGTAAAAATATGGAGGCAGTTTTAGACATTCAGTGCCAATCAACGCGAAACCATTAACTACAGTACTCTATTTTCATATTGTCATTTTCTCGTATCAACATAGCTATTACTTACGCAGCTTGGTTAGAATAGTGCAGAATATGTCTCTTGACTTTGAAGTCCCAGGCTACCCCAGAATGTATTTCTTGGTGACTTTTCATGAATTTTATAGGTTCAGTAACTTGTGCAAGCCCCTACTTTTGCAAATCAAGGTGGACTGTCTTTAATCCACCTACAGCGTTCACCAAAAGACCAGGAAAGGTGAAACCGACATTCTACTGCTCTGCTGCTTTTAGAGATAGGAACTAGTTAAGTCAAACTCCCTAGGATCTCAGTTTCTTCATCCGTGAAATGGAAACAAGTATGAACACTTGCCTTATTTTCCTTATAGGGATATGACAGGAATGAATTGAAGTAGGGTTCTTTAAAAACAGGAAACAACTATGTATTTGGGACGTCGTCTCCTCAAAAGTCTTAGGATTGCTTCTGCTTATTGACCTTAGGAAGTCCTTCAACCTTGCCTTGCCAAAATTTAGCCCAAGGAGTAATGAGGTGGATTCCTTTTCCCATCTCTCTCAGAAGAAAGCTGTGGAAGAAAGGTACTAAATGGGAAAAGCTTTGTACGTCCTAGGTTCCTTCTAAAATTGTCACCAATCGTAGCAGCTGAAAAGTCTTCTGATCTTATCAGAACATGTGCACCATTCAGGTAAACATAATCCTTTAGCTCCAGGCAGCAACCACTGTCGGTTGAACTTGGTACCTTCTCAGCTGTGCGAGTTTTTCAACGTACAGGAGAAGCCAGCCTGAGTCCCTTTGCTGTTCTCGTGTAAGTCTGTCTGTTGCTTTCGCATCTCCATAGCCCCAAAGCCCTGTTGGGGCTGCGTTGGAGCTGGGTTTCTGCATGCCTACCCTTCAAACATTCCTTCTCCCTATCTTAATTTCCCATATTCATCTCTCCCTGCAGCCAAAGTGGGTTAATGCAAACTAACCCGTTTTATGATGTAACTGGGTCGTGTTCTTTGACTTTAAGGCAGATGGCACTCCAGAGTCTTCTGTGTGCCGTGTCCAGATCTGAAAGCCTGATGGAATGGAATCTGTGGACTTTCAGTTTCATAGTATTTGTTGATACATTACACCCACTGTGTCCTTTTTTTTTTTTTTTAATTTTTATTATTTTTAGGGAGAGAGCAAAAAAGAGTGAGCAGGCAGGGCAGAGGGAGAGAGAATCCCCAGCAGGCTTCACACCCAGTGCAGAGCCCGACGTGGGGCTCGATCCCGCAACCTTGGGATCATGACCTGAGCTGAAATCAGACATCAGATGCTCAACCGACTGAGCCACCCAGGCACCCCTGGACGTGGCTTTTGATGGTCTTTGTGGTCACTACGTTATTAGCTAGTGGTGCTCTCTGGAAGCAGCACTGGGTTTCAGTTTTCATAAATGTATCACCAAAGGGCATGGAAACAGCCAAAAGCTCCAGAAAGATTGCTCAGTTTCACTTTCCAAATCTCAAGCAAATGCACCTAATTATTGAAACCTCATTCAGATCTAAAACCCCAGCTGCCAGAGGTTGTGGAAAACAGAGACTTCAGCTTTTCGATCTTGCCACACAGCCCTGTCCTCCCTGTCAGCTCTCTTGACCCTTCAGCAGCATTTGACATGGCTGACTGCACCTTCTTTCTCGAAGTCCTTTTGCTTTGCTTCCGTGATCCAGGATTCTCCTCCATTTCCACCACCTTTCTGGACCTTCTGTTCTCAATCTCTTACAGTTTTCTTCCTCTGCCCTTTCCTTAAGGGATGGTATTCCTCATATTTATGAATCAGGCCCACTTTCTTTTCTGATCCTCTATGCTTTTTATTTTTAAAGATAATCTCAACTGTATCTTACTAATTATCCGTGTTTCCAGGTACCATCTATTTGCTGTTAACTCTCAAATTTACATTTCCAATGCATATGTCTCTTTTGAGTTTCAAACCTGTATAGCCAAGTCCCTACTGAAATTGTCAGTCCCAAAGGTAAAGCACATCCAACGTGTCCTATTTTCTCTCAGAATGTGCCATTTCTCTGTGTGTGCATCATCCAAGGAGTAATCCAACCAGAACCTTCATGTTTCAGAGGATTCTGCTTTTTTTTTTTTTTTTTTTTTTTTTTTTTTTACCTGGTGACTGGCTTCCAAGAGACAGGAAGCAGAAACCGCCAGGTCAGTTAAGGGTGACATCTTACAAGATGTCTTACTGGTGCATGGTAACTTCTGCTAATTATATTGCTCAGAATTCACCTAGATTCAATACAGTGGGAAAACTGACTACTTCATGACAGGGGAGTGGAAAGTTCATATCTGCCACAGTGAGATCAGAAATCAAATCCAGGCTCAAGTCACTGCAAACCCAGAGCACTTAACCGTGAAGCTGTTGCGCTTCATGTGTTCAGAAAACCACTCCGTTCACTTCTGGAAAATAACGGAAATAAGGGAATATCGGTTCTTCTCCATCATTGGCTAATTGCTCATTCACTTATTCATTCACTGGTCTTTGCAGCAAGCCCGAGCGTTGTTTGAGTGCACGCGATCACGAAGAGAGCAGACGAGTCGCTGGTCTGCTGGAGCTGGAGTCCAGTCTTTCACCATTCGCACAAATAGTTTCATTTTGAATCAGTGGCATCAGAATTGGTTGTTTGTAAGGGCAAGGCGTGATCAATTTTTGATCCTAAGGGATGCTGACATGAAGCTCTGCAGGGAAGTAAGTGAAGCATGACCCAATTGAAGTTTATAGCATCACAAAATATTTAGATCTCTTGGTGTGGCATGTATACAGTGGGAAGATAGTACATTTTAAATATTTACAGCTGATAAATATTTTTTCATGCTATGACAGTACTTGACACACAGCAGCTTGTAGGAAAAAATGCTTGAATGCAGCACGCGAGTGAATTAATTTCACATTCTGTCCTGGGGTTAAACTGTGGCACCAGCTAAATGGCCAACAGTCGGCAGGCCGATTGCCAAAACAATCAATTGGATCACCGTGCAATCCAGTTGCCTCGTTAAGACAATCGAAACAATAACAACCAAATCAGATTGACTCTATGGAAATCTAATCAGTTGCCCGATGATCAGATATAATAGCTCTCCAATCAAATTAATTTGATTTTATTTGGTTTATTTAAGCGACATCGGCACAACTTTCGTGGGTTTCTGTTCTTTCCTCATACACAGCATGACATAATCTTAGCATTTGGAGGGATTCTTAGAGACATCGGTTCTATACTTCTCCTATGGGAGGAAAGGGTAGGCAGTACAGCCACTGGGTAAATGTGGTGTCTCTCTGGAGTGCTCAGTGTTTATCTTCAGATTTAGAGGGTAATACATGTACATATTTAAACAGGTACAAATGTATCGTGGAATACGTATTAGTCGGGATAGATTAGATTATGCTCCGGTATCAAAAAAACTTCCGATCTCAGTGATTGAAGACAACAAAGATTATTTCTCATTCCTGCAACAGGTCCCCAAGGGGCACCCCCACGAGGGGCAGCTGGGGCCTGTGTTCCACATTGTCTTCATCCCAGGATGCAGACCCATGGAACAGACTCTCTGTAGAACTTTGTGTATTGTCTTAGTGGAGGAAAAGACAACGCATAAATCATGAACTAGATCTTGACATACTCACCTGTCATTTCCTTTCATATACTTCATCGGCCAAAGAATGTCATATGGAGCCATCCATCTTCAGAGAGGGTCAGGGAGATGGAATTCTGCGGTGTGCCCAGAAGCATTAGAAATATTTGGTGAACAATATTCATGTCTACCACGGAATTGCATGCAAAGTTCTTACAAACTTTAGGATGAAACATAAGACTTTGAAGAAGTTTCTTGAAACCTATGTGCACACACTAAAACGATTAAATACGAGAATCCTAGAAAATGATGCATGCTTGCCTGAAATGTCTTATTTTTTCTTAAAATATACGACACATAAATACATACATTTTATGAATATTATAGAATATATACATCACATGTAAAATATGTAAGTATATATTTGTGCCCTTACCTTGTGATGTTGGTCTAAGGGGATTTCTATGAGAGTGGTTTCCTTTACTGGATTTTCTTATTGTCTGATATCCCTGCGTGCCTGGTCTTTGTGAGAATCTAAAGCCACCAGCAAAGCAATCTAAGTGAAAAATCTGTCAAGATGTTCTACAATTCTTCTACTGTTGTCTCTTCCACGTGTTATTTGGAAGCAATTTGCAAATGCAAGTGACTTGCATTTCTTAAATATTTCAAAAGTTTTTACTTAGCTTTCCAGCATTCACTGTCTATTTTTAAATTTTTTTAAATGTTTATTTATTTTTGAGACAGAGAGAGCACGAGAGGGGAGAGGGGCAGAGAGAGGGAGACAGAATCCGAAGCAGGCTCCCAGCGCTGAGCTGTCAGCACAGAACCTGATATGGGGCTCAAACCCACAGACCCCGAGATCATGACCTGAGCCAAAGTCAGATGCTAACTGAACCACCCAGGCGCCCCTCACTATGTTTAAATATTTCAAACATACAGATAAAAATCCATCCTTGCATATTTACCGCCTAATCAGTGTAGCTTTCATAGAAACAACAGCTCCACTTCCTTCTGTAGTCATAATCTATGCATTTAAAGAACATTTAATTAAATCATATAATTATAATAAGACAAAAGGCACACACAGATTTGAGGATGGTACAACTCAAGTGTCAGTAACAGAAATAAAAGGCATGCTGGAGAGGACACAGGCCACTGGCCTTAACCATTCCTGTACATCAGATAGTACATTTTAAATAACAAATTACCAAATGGAGAGTACCTGCTGATGATTAGGAAAGTGATTAGTTAAATGAACTTGTACTAAACTTCGGTGCAAAAGTTTAGGAGTGCTATCCAGGATCTTCATATTGTAATTAATGATCCTAAAACCCACAGGCTGTGAACTACTTAGATTCATTCATTCATTCATTCATTCATTCATTTATTCAGTTAGTTTATTCATTGGTCCATTCAGAGGCAGTATAGTATAATATAAGAGCATGGATGCTGGCATCAGATTTTGTGGGTTTGAATTCCAGTTGTGCTATGTGAGTTATAGCCAATTTCTTTGCTTCTCTTTTTCTCAGTTTCCCGAACTGTAAAATGGAGGAGAACAGGACTTACCTCATAGGGTTGTTGTGACGATTGAATGAAATTAATGGGTGTAAGTTGTGTAAATGTTAAATTTTTTTTCAAGTTTATTAATTTTGAGAGAGAGACAGCAGGGGGGGAAGAGCAGAGAGAGGGAGAGAGGGAGATTCCCAGGCAGGCTCTGCGCTGACATGGGGCTTGAACTCATGAACCACGAGATCATGATCTGAGCAGAAATCAAGAGTCAGAGGCTTAACTGACTGAGCCACCCAGGCGCCCTTGGAAATGTTAACTTAAGATAAACGCACTCATTTGACGAGTAGTTGCTGAGCACATACCACGGGGCCTGTATTGCCTTAGCTGTTGGAGAAAGGAAGGTGAACAATCGATAACACAGCTCTCTTGAGTAGTTGATACTTCTAATGTGAGAAGACCAGTATTACACAGTAGGCTTTGAAACAATTAGATACAACTTGCTTACTTTCTGTGAGGAAGTACAGGGTGGTAGGAATGGGCCTTTCTATATTCTCAGGGATTGGTAGAGTCTGACACATGCTAGGTGCTCAAGAAATTATTTCTGGAATTAATGAATAAATAATGACTTACCCGAAGAATAATTCCCATTTAGTGGATGACAAAGTACTAAAACTAAAGTCATCTAATTTCTGATGTTTCTGAAATAATTTTTTAAGTTTATTTGTTTTGAGAGAGACGGAGTGCAAGCTTGGGAGGGGAAGAAAGAGAGAGAGGGAGAGAATCCCAGGCAGGCTCTGCAGAATCAACACAGAACCTGATGTGGGGCTCGAACTCACAAAGCCTTGGGATCATGACCTGAGATGAAATCAAGAGTCGGTCGCTTAACCGACTGAGCCACCCATGTACTCCCTCCCCCCCCCCCCCAGTGTTTCTAGTTCACTCAGATGCCTTGTGTGAACAGGTTTCCTAAGATGTGAACATAGATGTCCAGGTTCAGAATTCTAACTTCTGTGTCATGATTACCAGCACTTCTATGTTTATCAAGTTAGGAAAAATGCCAATAGAATATCATACATTTGAGCCACTGTTTTTATATTCTTCAAAAGGAGTTTCTTTATTGGTAGAGGTTTAGTCTTTTGAAATTTGGTATCTTTTGACTAGCAAGGGATGTGACTGAATTGGTAAATCAGTGCTAAAAAGTAAAATGTTTTATCGCTCCCAAACCTAACCGAACAGACCCACCACTTAGCGCACGTCTGAGGCGTCTCTAACTTTGATGACAAACACCTGTAGGAACACGTGGGCTCTGCAGCCCTCCCCGGGGGGGGGGGGGGACAGGGGTTGGGATGCACCATTCTGGGAGACTCAGGTTCAGCTGAGGGGTTACCACCTGTAAATACTGAACAAAAAGTTTTAAGCAGACAGATAGAACTTTTCTCCCGGTATAGTTCGTGTTCCCCTGACTTCTTAGTCTGAAAGGCAGTGTGTCCGGTTTAGCGTGATTGATGACAGCTCAAGAAATCTCCCCCGTGGAAATTGTAGAGAGTGGGCAGCCCCAAACTGTTTCCGTCTGCTTTTACTGCTCTCACCTGTGAGAGCTTCTCAGCTGTGTAAGTTGGACGTGACCGACAAGGGCCAAACCTGTTTCCGCAGCTATGTTTATAGGAACCCCCTTATCTGCTAAGGGTAAGTGCACTTTCGGACTCCGCGGGGCAGAACGATATTTGCAGTGCTTCGTGTCTAGTTTTCTGTGGGCACCCATGGAGGTAGGTGGTTGGCACTATCCAACTGTTCCGGCTGTTGACAATTCACATGGATAATTAAGCCTTCAAAACTCCATTTCGCTTGTCTCACAGAGTCCCCTGTTGTCCTCTCAAAGTCTGAACCACATCTCTCCTTCCTCGACTTATTCTCTGTATCCTTCTTCCTCAATCCCTCTCTCTTCCCTTCTCACTGCCTCCCTCGCTCCTTCTCCCTCTCAGCGCTTTTCTGTTTCTTCTCTTTCTCTCCTTCTGCTCTTCTTTCGCCTTTTTCTCTTCCTCCCTCCTTCTGCAACCTTCGTCCGCCTTTGCAAGATCATGCTTCTCTTTCCCCGTCGGCAGAAACTTACATATGTAGCGTCTCATCTTTGTCCACCGCTGCCCCACAGGTGAAGTCACAGAGTTTCTCTGAGGTGTGCCTCCTACACCTGTCAGCTCTTTAGGACCTCAGATCTGGAGATACAGTGATGCCTGTTTAAGGAATAACTGGCAAGAACTCAACAGCTTGCCGAAGAGCTCTCTTGAAGAGAATGCAGTCGATGGTGTGCAGAAGCCCGCGAGGTTGTAGGATTCCCAACTAGCATCCCAAACTGCTGGGCCGACACAAGGACAATCAGAGAAGCCTGATTTAAAGTCAGCAAAGTAAAAACACAGTATTGGATCTGGGAAGAGTTGATGATAGCTCAACTAAGCATTACAAAGTGGGTTTGAAACTTCCTGTGGGAGCCCTGGGTTGGCCTGTCTTCCCACTCTGTGGACTGTGTGCCAGCAAATACATCTCCTTTTCATTTGTCAGCATCCTGCTTCTTGTTAGAGACTGGGATTCCCGGCAGTGGGAGAGACCAGCGCTATGCACATCCTGTGCTCCTGCACCATCTCTGCACACATGCTTCGGAGATGCTGCTTGTTGTCCCAGCTACCTGGGCGGTGGCTGGGTCCGTTGCAGGGGCAGGTGGTGCCTGAGGACAAGTCCCTATCTTTCCCTGAGGCAGCTCCCCCATGATGTCTCCCTCCCCTCCCAAAGAACAAACATATTCCCAAAGAACATATATTCTTTGTTCCCAAATAACAAATTCGGACCATTTCCTTTCTCCCTGAGCTTGCCTGGGCGACCACCCCTTTCATAGAACCAAATAGTTAAGCTTTAGGGGGTTCTGTTCCTCTTGCAGGGGAGTGGTACTGGGGGAGCCAGCTGGGAGGGGACATGAAGGAATGCTGGAAATGATCTCTATTTCAGTCTGAGTGGTAGTTAAGTGAGGGTGTAAATATGTAAATAGTCATTGAGCTATACATTTAAGATTGTATACTTCAGTGCATGTAGGTTATGCCATAAAAAAAAAAAGTAGAGGAAATCTAGAACTGGCAGATCTGGGTTTGAATCCCCTTAGGGTTGTGTGACCTCTGACTCTTGCCAAGCCTACATTTACCCCTGTAAACAAACGTAGATACGGTACCTGTCACATTGGTAGCTGAGCACATGATGGGAAATAAAACACACTCAGCAGCATGTGAAGTGCTTGGTACAGGATTAGTGCTCAATAATGGATTGCAAATATCATCATGGTTGGAGAAAATTATTCTCCGAACATGATAACACATGCAAACGTTTTGGGTTAACACCTCTCCCGACATGTTGGAGCATCTGAACACCATCTTTCAAGGCCTTAACTCAAAGGTGAGACTACAAGTGGGAATTTTAGGCACCGAGGCAGGCTAACAGAAGAAAATTCTTGGGCAAGGAGCCCGAACGTGCTCTTTAAACCACACCAGCAGGGCAGCCCCAGTCACCTGGCCGGACCGCACAGGCCTTACCTGTGTATCACACCCATTACAGCCACGTGTCTTGAGTCCTGGAGGCAAATTCTGATGAATTCATTTCTGGCAAATAAACTCCACTCATATGCAAAATGTAAACGTCTGATCTATGCACCCTGACACCAATGCTGAGAAACGCAGCTATGACTAATAGCGTTATTTCCGCCCAGCCCTGGAAAATCGGAGCCTTCCTGATTCTTTTTCTGCCATTATTAAAATCTGTTTTACTATGACCAGGAAATGGAGGAGACCCCTGGTATTTATTGCTGACCTCTACTTTGCTTGAAACTACTTAGACATCCATAGAACTACAGAGTTCTAGAGCCCTGGGAAGTCTTTAGCGTTAGCTTCATCGCTTTACAGATGAAGCAGGAGGAAAAGTAACTTGCACGAAGTTCATTCATCTTCAATAAGGATTTATTCAGTGACCGTGTGCCAGGATTTGCGGTAGAGACCGGATTACATAAGCTGGCGTGGAAAATTTCTTCTAGCTGTCTTCCAGAGCTCTCCCGAGCCAGACTGTCACTCAGATCAGTGCTGCCTGAGATGCATTGGTGCTTCGGTAGAACAGTAATCTAGACTCCAGGCTAAGTTAAATCATCAAGGGAGAAGCGGGGTCACTGCCAGCTGGCATTGCAGACCACACAGGCTTTTTTGTACACAGGTAAGTGTCTATGGCCTGAGCGGGGTAGGGGGACGCCCTATTCACGGTTGCTTCCCTGCCTCCCTCTCATCACAGAGCTCTTTGGGGCATCGCCTTTGTTTCTTGACTTCCTGAGGTTTAGGTTACTCTGTATAGTCATTCCATTTGGAGGTCACCCACCTAAATGTGCCAGAAAGAGAAACGGAACACACAAGGGGACCGGCCCTAGTCTCCACACTCCCTGCACCATGGCCCTGAAGCATTGACTGTGGGGCATTAAACCTCATGCCTTTAGACAAGTAACCTAAGCTAGTGAAGGGCAGGTACACGGCACCAGCATGTCAAGGGCTGTGGCAAACCGGAGAGAATGCAAGCTGCCTAGAGGGACAGTCTGTCACCACTCGGCTCAGAAAGCTTTTCCATGGAAATTACAGACTCAGCATTGTCACATCTTCAGATTTTTCAAGATAAGTCAGGAATTTTGATGTTTCCCAGGTTTTTGAAATCATCCTGTGGGTCAAATAAAAACCAGTAGTTGGCTTCTGGGACAGGCAAGAGGCAAAAGAAGAGGACCCTGGAAAACCTAATATGGAGTTCAGACTTGATCCTACAACGCAGGGATGCAAAATGGTACAGCCCATTTGGAACACAGCTTGGTAGTTACTTATAAAGTTAAATACCCGTTTGTCATATAGCCCAGAAATGCCACTCCCAGGTATTTACCGAAACAGAATGAAAACTTACTTTCACCCGCACACACAAAACTGAGTTTTTATACCAGCTTTTTCTTATTCACAAGGAAAGATCTGTTCTATATTTTGAATGCCGTGGTGGTTACGTCACTAGGTGCGTTTGTCAAAATCGCGCATTCAAAAGAGTGATTTTTACTGTATGGAAATGACTCTTTAGTTCAAAGAACTATGGGAAACCATTGGAGGGTTTTCAGCAGGAGAGAAACACTGTCAGCTCTGTGTTTCCAAAGGGTCACTCTGACGGGGGGGGGGGGGGGGGGAACGGCAAGAATAGAAATGGGAGCCACCGAGAAGTGGATACCAGTGGACTACGTGAGAGGTGACAGCAGCTTGGACAGTGCTGGCAAAAGTAGGGGTAGAAGAAAGTGAGGATTTGAGACTCACTTAGAAAACAGAATCAGCAGGGCTCAGTAATTCATTAGATATGGGGAATGGGAAAGAGGGAGGTGTCAAGAATAATGCTGGGGAATTTGGCTTAGGGGCAACTGCATGGACAGAGGTATCGTTTGCCATAAATGAGTAGGACTTTTGGGGAGGAGGAGCCTGCCCTGGAAAGCACATGGTGCAAGGACATAGGAGATGACAGTGCACTGTCTACACTGGGAGTATGCTTCATGTTTTCATTTGTGTGGTGAGTTTGTTCTGTTTTATTTTAGCCAGGTAACCTCACTGCCTTCTTCTCGAGTCCTCCTCGCAGCCATGACCCAAAATCATCTTGAGAGTTACCTTTGAGACTTAATGTTCTGTAGCGTCCGAATACTTTCAACTTGGTGCTGCCATTTGGTTGGTTAAGACATCGTGTCTATTCAATTTATGTAGGTACAGCTATATGATCAAGATAGTTATTAGATTAGAGGGCGGAACATTCCGCATTCGGGCTATCATTTCCAAGGCAATGAGAGATATAGCAAAAAAAAATTTTTTTTTCAAAGAAAAATTGGTATGCAAGTCCTAGAATAGACAGCACTGTCTCCCTCATAGAATCTTTAGCACCTGCACATGAATGTGGCTTGGGTGGTTTGGCCTGGACAGAAGAACAATGGGCTTCCCCATTCTCCTTCGCTTGGTCAGCCCCTTCCGTTCCCTGGCCTAGATAAAGCTCGAGTTTGTATCTCTGGCCAAACCACCTTCTGCTGTTTTCACGTGGCCCCAATTCCGTGTGGTCTAGCCTGGCAAGGAGAAACCTAATCTGAATTAGTGTGGTTCATGGTCTGGAGATGGTAGGTTTCTTTCAGAACCTTCAGAACTCCCAATGAATGTTATGTCATCGATCCCAAAACATTCTTGTGATGGTAATTGGAAATTCTTGCCTGTATTTATGATAGGGAAGCTGGAATAAAGAGACATTCATTCCAGACAAATCAGCTTAGATTCTAAATGGCAGAGTATTGGTTCCTTGCTCTTCCTAAAACATCTTACCCTTGCGTTAGAGACGTGTTGCAACTTTATGGGCTTTCTAAACGTCAAATTCAGTGAAACTGCTTCTTAACGGGTGGGTTTATGAGATGGTTTTGATGTTCTTTATGACCATCCATGTTTTCTGGTTTTCCTGTAATAAGCATGTGTTACCTTTATAATTGGGAAGAACATGAAAGGAACTTATTAAACACAGTGTGCACAGTATGAAACCATTTTTAAAGAAGAATGTACATATGAGATTATACATCCAAATGTTAATAGCACTCATCCTGTCTGGGAATATGGGCAATTTTTCTGTTTTTCCTAGTGCTTTGTATTTTTCCTCTTTTTTTTTTTTCTAAGAATCCACATTACTTCTGTAATCAGAAAAAAAAAAAAAAACTATTCTTTAAAAAACGTCATGCAGGGGCACCTGGGTGGCTCAGTGAGTTAAGCGTTTGACTTCGGCTCAGGTCATGATCTCCCAGTTCATGAGTTTGAGCCCCTCACTGGGCTCTGTGCTGACAGCTCAGAGCCTGGAGCCTGCTTCCAATTCTGTGTCTTTGCTCTCTCTGCCCCTCCTTTGCTCACACTCTGTCTCTCTCTCAAAAATAAACATTAAAAAAAAAATGCCATGCAGCCTTCTTCTCCTCAGTTAATGTAGTAGGAACCGTGAGGATGAGGAAATCGGGCTTTCAGTTCTGACTGGAAAGTACCTAGCTTAGTGACTCGAGGCAAGATTCATCCAGTGCAATGACCCCTTTCCATGGCTTTAAAGAGAGGTCATAATATTAGTGCAGCCTCCCTCCCTCCCATCAGTGTCAGGTCCCAGTGAGCTGATGCATGTGGGGGCACTTGGAAGGAAGATACTGAGATGGGTGCCATTGTTGGTCCTGCTGGCCCACAGATACTGTGTTCAATATTACTACGGGAGCATGTTGTAATTCAGAGGCACATTATTTTTATTTTGAGGGAAATGGCTAAATCAGTTATTAAACCAATCTCCTATACTTTGGCACTTCTTGCACCGGCTGATGTCATGGCAGAGTGGAAAGCGGAGGAGGTTTGTCCCTATGTGCCTGGGCGTCCTGCTGCCATCCAGGGTCAGGGCAGAGGGATCTGGCCAAGAGCCCGTGGGGTGCGGGAGGCCGGGGTGCCGCCAGCTCTAGGACAGGGCTGGCCCCCCATTGGCCGGGCAGAAGCCCAGCTTGAACAAGGATTCTAGGAAAGCCGCAGAAGCTGCCCCTCTGAGTCTTGTTGGCTGCCATGCCTGAATCTTCCACAGACAGTCAGACCCTCTGACCAGCGAAGCCCAACTCTTGGCTGCACGCTGATAGAAAATCTATAGCTGAGTAAGACGGCTCCATCAAGAGATGGAGAACTAAAACATTGTTCTCTTCCAGTTAAAAGTCATGTAATTAGCAGTGTTCAGTCATATAGTTTTATGGCCACAATGATTCACACAGATTCTCTAGAAGAAGGAAGAAAAATGACCTGGAAAGAACAGCTTATAGATCAATCTGTTTAAATAGAAGAGATTTCATATATATGATTGGCAAGATTTATATTTCTTCAAGTCTGTAGTTTTACTGAGCGTTTAAAAATATAATCTCGGGGCACCTGGGTGGCGCAGTCGGTTAAGCGTCCGACTTCAGCCAGGTCACAATCTCGCGGTCCGGGAGTTCGAGCCCCGCGTCAGGCTCTGGGCTGATGGCTCAGAGCCTGGAGCCTGTTTCCGATTCTGTGTCTCCCTCTCTCTCTGCCCCTCCCCCGTTCATGCTCTGTCTCTCTCTGTCCCAAAAATAAATAAACGTTGAAAAAAAAATTCTCTTGGGGCACCTGGGTGGCCCAGTTCGTTAAGCATTTGACTCTTGTTTTGGGCTCAGGTCATGATCTTGTGGTTCATGGGTTTGAGCCCTGTGTTGGGCTCTGCCCTGGACGTGTGGAGCCTGCTTGGGATTCTCTCTCTTTCACTCCCTCTCTGCCTTTCCCTGTTCGTTCTCTCCCTGTCTCTCTATCTCAAAATAAATAAACTTTAAAAAATATTCTCTTGATATTTCTGTCTCCCCAGGGGTGTAAATAGGAATTACATAGTCTGAGAATTCAACTGATTTCAAGTTTCTTCTGCAGCCAAGCACTAGTGAAAGAGGGGAACACTGTTTTCAAAAGCTTATATTATGATGCCCCTTTTGTTAAGACTTCTTTTTTTTTTTTTTTAATTTTTTTTTTCAATGTTTATTTATTTTTGGGACAGAGAGAGACAGAGCATGAATGGGGGAGGGGCAGAGAGAGAGGGAGACACAGAATCGGAAACAGGCTCCAGGCTCTGAGCCATCAGCCCAGAGCCTGACGCGGGGCTCGAACTCCCGGACCGCGAGATTGTGACCTGGCTGAAGTCGGACGCTTAACCGACTGCGCCACCCAGGCGCCCCTGTTAAGACTTCTTTATTGTTAAATGATTGGTGGATCTAAGGGTCCTTGAATTGCTTTTCTGTATTATACCTGGTTTATTATTCCATACCCCTAAAAGAAAAACAAGCATTTCCCACACTTTCCAAGTAATTTTAGGAATTGTCCTGTGGTTAGAAAAGACAAACAAAGCTTAAGCTTCTGAATATTAAAACTGAATGTTGGAAAACAGCTTGAGGTAATTTGATTGCTTACATTTAATCGATTACTTACTTTAATTACAGTGTTCTCCTTTTAAAAATCAGTGTGACTGAGAAGGACTGCATTTAAGGCAGCCCAGAGAGGTGGCCAGCTCTCTTACTTCTGTAGCACGATATGAATGAGGATGGTCCTATTGACTCAGGCTCCAAAGCTGAGGGCAGAGGGTGCTAGAGTATCAGTAAGACTTGCTAAGAACTTAGAACGAGTTTTGCCACCTATAGCATATCACCACCCACCCTCACCTACACACAAAAAAGGCAATAGCAATGCTGTGAGGTTAGTGAGAGAGGATTCCCCTGAGCAGAATATTTCCGCCCCTCTTCCTACTCAAATCCAGTGTGTGACAGGAGCTGGGAAAGGGTTGAAGATATGGGATGTTGACCACTCACCTCCAAACTAGTTGCTTACATAACTACGGAAACCCAAGATGGCCATGGATTCAGAGAGAACTCTCAGGGAAGTTTGACAAGTGTTGTCTGGAGTTGGCAGGGCACAGAGCCTGCAAAGTCTGAAGGGGAAATATTGATAGACTTGTCCCCAGTGTAGGGTGAAGAGAGAGGCCAAAGGGACAGCAAATAACACTTCCATCTGTTGCAGGCAGGGGTGGGTGTCACCCTGTCCTCTGTGGGGCAGGGAGGACACCTCAGATGAAAGCCAGGCTCTGGTTGCCTTGAAAGGACCCCACCCAAAGGGTCTGCCCGTGGGGACTAGACAAACCGGCAGAGACTGATGGGTCAGCTGTCCTATAGGAGCTAAGGGGATCGTGAGTGGTCAGCCAGGGGATGTTACTCTCTTCAGGGAGATGTCTCCAGCAAGGAGGTCTCCAAAAACCAACAAAAGTGATGTAAGAAAGAAAAAGCCTTGGTTTGTCAAGTAGTGGACACCATGACCATATTGCTCCAATGCTGGTCAAATACAGCTTTTTGCCTCTCTGCCCCTCCTCCCTCTCCTTGCCCTAGTTCTGGAGTAGTTAGAAGCAGCAGAGTAAGTTGAGGAGAGGGTGTTTTAGGGTAAGTAAGGAACTGGTCCATAGCCACCTCCCTTCCTTAATTCAAGTATTTGAGTTCGGGTCAGGCCTGAATGGGGGAGGAGGTGCACTTTGAAAATATACGGGAGATTGAAGGTTTGTGTTAAATGAACTGGACTTTTTAATATTTGAAAATGAGAAATCCTTGATATCTGACCGACTGAAAAAGATAAGGGGTCTGTCTGAGGTACCACTAAGCTATGAGGAAGAGAGATCCAGCAGAGGCAGTGGGTGGGATAAAACTGAGTTTGTTCCATGACGCTCTAGCCCCTCAATAGTTCACTTATCTGAGCAAGGATTCCAGAGAAAGGTGTCTTTGCGCACTGCATGCGGTCTTGGTACTCGGTGTGTAAAAATAGTCGCTTTATTTCTGTAACACACCTGAACTGACCTCTATCTTTGATAACCCGATCTAGCTTATCTCTGGAGTTGAAGAGCTCCTGTCTTCTGCTCACTCTGCAGAGATTTTGATGGGAAGAGCTGTGTAGATAGTCAGCTTAAGAATATAGAATCCAGAGGGGCATGCTTGAATGTAGGATATGCATTTTCTAGTCAGCGAGCAAATCACTTAACCTTTTTAAGCCTCAGTTCCTAACTCTGTAAAATAAGAATAGTGATGCTTGACCATGCATCTCACAGAATTGCTGTGAGGAGCGAATCAGAGAGTGGACAGGTTAGATTTATGTGGACCGGACTCTGGAATGAGTTCCTAAAATGACCCCAGTTTCAGGAGCTGCAGAAGCTTTGACGCTAAGTGACTGACATATCCCAGAGGGCACCCCATGGTTGATGGACGGTTTTTCTTCCCTTTATTGAATATCTCAATGTAAAGTCTGTGGCAGAATAGGTCAAAATATCGGTTATGACTTAATTAACTTAAATATGTGTCTATATGACATTTAGGTTAGTATGATGATTATCCCTATGGGCTTATTTGTTTTTATAGCTATGCACACTTTTCATTCTTGAGAACCCCAAGGAACAAAATGTTATTGGCATCCTCTCCAGCAACAAAGAACAGCTGCATCTGTTTGGGACATTTCCCAGGCCGCTCCTTCCTCCATGTGTGAAGGATACCGTTGATCTGTCGACCCAGCCCTGAAGAGGGAGCTTGGATTCTCACCAGCCTCCTTTGCCAGCACTCATGCAGCTGCTGGGTATGCCAGGTGGGTACTCTACTGGGTTTTACAACCCACGGCGGTGGCCCTAGGTGAAGGGAGCTCCACCTGCCCTGGGCCTTTCCTCTAAAGGACACAGGGGTGACACGGAGCCACAGTGGAGGGAAGTCCTGGAATATCCCTGCTTCTACAAGCACTGATCTCATTCTGACAACCGCCACCATATATAAAAGGATCAGACTGTTAAAGCTGGAAGAGTCTTCAGAGAGTTGAGTGGGTCTCCACTCTGGCTGCCTGCTAGAATCTCCTGAGGAGATTTTTAAAAAACTTGATGCCCTACTCAGCCTCGATTCTGATACTCTGATTTAATTGAATTGGAACAGGGTTCTGGCAGTTGGTGCTTTATAGACTCTCTCCAGGGTTGAGAACCATTAACGTCAGGACCGGAACCACTGTCTCAATTCTTCATTCAGATAATTGAAGATAACATGGCTTTGGACTTAGACATCTTTGAATTTTGAATTCTGCCTCATTTACTCATTAATGAAGGCCTTGAACAAACTCTTGAAATTCTCAATTTCCTTGCTCATAAAGGGGAAAAATAACACTCAGAACGTTTTGGGAGAAATTAAGTGTGAAGGCTTATGTCTGTTTTCTGCACTCATTGTAACCAACTTGAAGATAGAGACCATCTGATAATAAAAATAACATTTAATTGAGCAACTCCTATTTCAGGCATGGCAAGTACAACATTTAAATTATCTCACTGAAGACTCACAAAACAACTGTATATAAGTTAAAGAACAATTTCATGCAATGAAGCAAATAAGACAAAGATAAGTTAACTGTGTATGCCCAGGATCTCACAGGCTACAGCAAAGCCACAGTTTGAACTCAGATCTTTCTGACTCCAGAGTTTGTCGTCTTAATCAATGCACTTTAATCTGTAATATCTCCCTAGCCTGTGCTAAGTGTTGTTTCCCTTTCCTGTAGCACAGTGCCTGCCACATGGAAGGTATTCAATAAATATGCCATAAATGGATAAAAATTAAAATATGTAAATGAGTAAGTACCTAGCTCATGGTAGATAATCAGTTAATGTTATTACTCTGTTGATCAGTCTTCTCTGCTAACACTATCAGATAAAAAGGTTTTACCTTCGACAGAAGCTATAAACAATAAGAAAATTATAATGTGCCTTCTGTTATTGCCATGACAAAATGAGAAAGTAGGCTAGCAACAGATCAATCCCATTCTTTCATATACTGTTAGGCAGGATATGATTTTAACTTGGAGCATGTTGATAGCTCAGATCAGAAAAGCAAACATCAATTCACGTGAGTTTTAGAGTCCCATTAATCCTCCAAATTGTTATTTGGACACTAGCTGTCAGCATATTTTATGTAGTCCCTACATGTATTCTGAACACAGCTGTGCTAAAACTCTGAGGGCTTATTTTAACACATGAGAGCAGCTTGGAATAGTCGGAAATGCATGATATGTGGAGTCAGCAAGCCTGAGTTCAGGTTTTGGCCATCCACTTACCAGCTGTGAAGCTTTAAGCCCAAGCATCTCAAATGAAATATTCATGCCCTAGAGGTTTGGGACATTATGCCGGAAGGTCTCAGAGATTCAGGATAAACACAATGCATTCATTCATTTATTAAGCAAATATTTATTGAATGCCAGGCATTGTGTTTCAAGTGAAATGAACAGGACAGATAAGGTCCCCGTTCTCACGAAGCCTTAGATTCTTCAGAAAGACATCATTTCAGATACAGATTAATTTTATTAAAAAAAAAAAAAAAGATAACGTGAAGTTATTTTTTAAAGGCCTGGTAACAAATTTATTTTGAAAGGCTTGGAAATGGATTATTATTAGTTGCCTACCCAGAATCCACTTTCCCCTTGCTAATGGCCTACTGTTTTCAATTAGGTTTCTACTGTTGTCACGCACCACCCATGAGATGGGCACTGGTTGGCTTAGGCCAAATATACTAAACTCCTATTGGTTTAGAGGTAGCCATGTAATCTCAACAGTCCAATCAGCGCTGATCTTGGGGCTCTGGCATGCAGTCATGGTACCAAAGTTGTTTTAATTGCTTTTCCTCTCAGAACCAGAGGATAAAGATGGAAAGACAAGAACTGCTGGGGCCATTTTGCTGCTAGGATGGAAAGAGCTCAAGGAGGAAGCCAATGTGAAGAGACGTGTGCAGCTAAGTGGATCCCAGTCTGAGGTGAGCTGACTCTGAGGTTTGCCTCATCACCGAATTTCAATTTATAAAAGCTACTAGATCCCTTCGTTGCTTATGCTGACTTGAGCAAACTCTTCTGTTTCTTGCACCAGAGAATTCATAACTGATACAGAAATTTGGTTCCAGGAGTGGTGTACAGTAAAATACAAACCCTAAAATGTGGATTTGGCTGAGCAGAGGTGATGAGGTAAGCAGCAGTGACCTGTTGAGAGTCAGGCCTGAACCTACAAGGCACATAAGGGGAAATAGTAGGAAATATCCAGGGTTTTTTATTACAGAAAGGTCCTACAATAAAGAAAAACCTGACGTGTCACCTGAGTGGCTCAGTTGGGTGAGAGTCTGACTCTTGATTTTGGCTCAGGTCATGATCCCAGGGTCATGGGATTGAACCCAGCATTGGGCTCTGTGCTGAGCGTGTAGCCTACTTAAGATTCTCTCTCCCTCTCTCTCTTTCTCTCTCTCTTTCTCTCTCTCTCCCTCTTCCCCTCTCCCCTGCTTGCATGCTCACTCACTCTCTCTCTCCCCCTCTAAAAATAAATAAATAAATAACTAATAAAAAATAAAGAAATGACCTTAAGATGAAGTGACCCATCTGAAGGCAGAGAAGGAAAGGTATATGATTTTGCTTAGAAATTCCCTTTTTGGGTATGGACTGAAATCAAGATGACTGAAATCTAGCAGCATTGCAAAGACCAAATACTCTACTCCAAGTGAAGTAAAGATAGGAGGTAAGACTAGGGCAAAAGACAAGCCTGACTCTTTAGACCACTCCCCAAAGCTTCCTACAAAACAGTATTCACCTGACAAGGCAGATAAGAGCAGCTATGATGGAACAAATCATTCCACAGCAAGTTATGGTCAGAAACTGTCCAGAAGCAGAAGCCAACCCAAAAGTAGCAGCCATTACACTAAGGCTTTAGGGGATGGTCATACAACAAAGGCTTATTGTTAGACAGTCTAAAGTCCTAGACTTAAATACAATGACCAGAGGCAGGCTGTCTGTTTATGGTTCTTAGCCTATGTCAAAATCTCTTGATGATAACTAAGTTTGTAAAGGAGTTATATTGCCAAAGAAATCCCAATCCTGGACAACCACAGTCCATGACTGTTCAACTCCTAAGACACTCTCAGGCTCTTTGAAGTCACACACAGAAAAGGGGATGCTAAAATTATGTAGCTCCTAGAAAGGGAAACATCGCTAGCTATTTCAATGAACAAAAAGCCTCCAGGAGAAGAAAACCAGAGGCTGCCAAATTGATTAATCTATTCCTCTACTGTCAGAGCATTTTCAGATGATGAGGCTGAGAAGAAAAAAGCAGATCCTTAGTACAGCATTTCTAAGCCAGAGTTCTGAGATTCACCCAGATTAGACAACTTAAGTCATGTTCACTTCCAAGTCACATAGTCACCCCAGGAGAATTATGTCTTATGTGTATTGTTGTTCAGGATGTGTCTGTGTTCATGTGTGTGTATGTTTTCCCAATTCTCCTCTTTTATAGTAGAGATTTCTTCCATTGTGGTCATCCCTGGTCTTTCTCTGCTGTTATGTACTGGATTTGTTGGTGATTGATAAATCTGTCTTATGCATGCTTTAACCAACCATGAAGAGTGACATGCAGACTGAAAGAAGTCCTGGACTTGGAACTAGATGCAGTAATGAATGATACTGGGATTGTCTATTTTGGGGGATGGAATGATTGTACTTTATGTAGATGTGGATGGATGCTTTTAAAAACGCATGTATGGGAAGATAGATGTATATAGGTGTTGTGTAGTAAAAAGGGTAGACTGTCTAAAACCACCTAACGTGTAAACTAGGATTGAGCAAATAATTTAAAATGGTATGGAGAATGAGAGCCAAGCTTCTCACGGTCAGGGAAAGGAGTTATAAATAAGGAAAAGGGGAAGGCAAGAATGAACTTGGTCACGTTGGAATCAAATTGGAGGTCATCACCATGAACTTGTAATTTTTAATATGTAGATGCATATGACAATAGACCGAGATATCTATCTGCAGAGAAAGCCTAGAAGCCATGGCACTCAGTACCAATGGGCACACTAATTGCCCAGATCATGGTTTCTGGTTACCATTCTCTAACGGAAATTACTAGGGTTCCTTGGAGAAATGGCTTGTTCTAGGTCTGAGGCGGAGAAAATGCAGGATAGGCATGCAGTGTCTTGTGCTGCCAGAAGTAAGGAAGTACTAAAACAGAAACGATGGGGATATGTCAAAAGGACATAGGAGCCTACTTGAAGGGGTACCTAATGATCAAATCTGGGACAACTTGAACAACAAAATGAATAATGCTAATGATAACCCATAGAATATAGAATTATAACCCATAGAATAAAGTGAGAATCCACAAACTATACTTACATATACAAACAAATGAGAGAGAAGAAAAGTAAATAGAATTCCACTAATAAACATAGAAAGAGTAATGAAATTAGAAAATCACTATTTGGGGGCGCCTGGGTGGCTCAGTTGGGTAAGCATCCAACTTTGGCTCAGGTCATGATCTCGTGGTTCGTGAGTTCGAGCCTCACGTTCGGGCTCTGTG
Source organism: Prionailurus viverrinus (assembly GCF_022837055.1). NCBI lineage: Eukaryota > Metazoa > Chordata > Mammalia > Carnivora > Felidae > Prionailurus > Prionailurus viverrinus. Next base: position 209,487,175 of record NC_062561.1, read on the forward strand.
CTGACAGCTCAGGGTCCAGAGCCTGTTTCAGATTCTGTGTTTCCCTCTCTCTCTGACCCTCCCCCATTCATGCTCTGTCTTTCTCTGTCTCAAAAATAAATAAACATTAAAAAAAAATTAAAAAAAAGAAAAGAAAATCACCATTTGGCAAACACCACAGTAGTAATTGTTTCAGACATAAGTCATTAATAAATGCTAACATTAGTAAACAGAAGTATGAGGAATAGGATATTTACATAATGTCACAGTATCTTCCCAAAAGCTTATGATTAATTCCAGTGGGAAAAATAGTAAGCTTATAATAGAGAAACATGACAAGCCCCAGCTTCATTTAGTGATTTAATTTTACTTACTGTAATGGTCCAAGTCACTATCATATGTCTCTGGTTAGAACACACTCAGATAGATACAGCATCACTCTGTGTTATTTGTTCCAAAAATATATAAACTGAATTTAAATCATGAGCAACCATCAGGCGAATCCAAACTGAGGGCCATTCTATAAAATAATTGACCAGCACTCTTTAAAAATGTCAAGATCATGAAAGGCAATGAAAGACAAAGAGAAACTATGCCAGATTAAAGGAAACCAAGGAGACACAATAACCAAATGCAAAGTGTGATCCTGGATTAGGCCTTGAACCTGAAAGAAAGAAAGAGAGAGAGAGAGAGAGAGAGAGAGAGAGAGAAAGGAAGGAAGCAAGCAAGGAAGGAAGAAAAGAAAGGAAAGAAGGAAAAGAAAGGAGAAAAAGAAAAGAAAAAAAGAAAGAAAGAAAGAAAGAAAGAGGAAAGAAAGAAAGAAAGAAAGAAAGAAAGAAAGAAAGAAGAAAAGAAAGACATTAGTGGAACAGTCGGTGATATTCAAATAAGGTCTGTAGATTAATAACAGTATTGTAGTAAACTTCCTGATATTGATCTTTGTACAGAAGTTATGTTGGATGTTAACATCTGGAGAACCTGGGTAAAGAATATACAGGAAGTCTTTGTACTAAATTTATAACATACTTGCACATGAAATCACTTCAAAATGAAAAGTTTAACACTCTTTAAATTACATTTTAAAACTTGAAAAAATCCTCAGCCTTTAAAATGTTTCCACGGTCCCCACTTCTTTAAAATCTTTCCTGATCCCTTAGCTATCACAGTTTCATACTTATGTTCTTGTCTATATCCTAATAGTTTCTGTTATGACTCAGAGGCCCGTAGACCAGCAGCCTGTCAGCTAAATTGGGCTCCAATCCTTTTAGGTTTGACTGGCACAAAAATCTTCTCATCCCTGAAAATTTGATTTGTCACAGCTCCCAACTACTCTTTATTGTCTCAGACATCAGGCTAGCTCTATACATTTATTCACTTAGATCCCGTTTTTTCTTTTTTCTTTTTTTTTTTTTAGTAGTAGTAGTTTAAACATTTCTACCAAAATCTTGAAGTTTTGTGTAACAAATTAAGCAAAAATATATTTTCATAGATAACTTGACTTCAGGCTGTTTGAATAATCACGTTTGCTGATTCATTGGGTCTGAGTTAATGTTCGCCTGACTTTTATTACATGATGAAAATAAATGCTATTTCATTTTTGACTCAGAAATAGCCATTAGTCACCAAATTCTGAACACTGCTCTTTGAGTTTAATGGCAGTTTAGATCAATCGCCAAATACATGAAAATGAGGAGGTTCAGAGAGATTTTGCATTTATTACTCATTTCTCAGAAACCTGATGGATTCTTGGTTTAGAGATTACATCATCTCTTCCAGAGTCTTCCTCCACCCCATAATCCAATCACCTGGGACGTTTTTAAAGTACTGATGTTTAGATGGTACTCTCAGAGATTCAGATTGAATTCTTGTGCAGTAGGACATAGAGTTTCTTTTTCTTTCTTTCTTTTTCTGGGTTTCCCAGCTGATTCTAATGTCTTGAGAACCACTTGTTCTCAACCACTGATCTTGTTTCGAGAACTATTGATCTTGTTTTGAGAACTACTGATCTTCCATGGTTGTGTTTGAGGGGAGCGAGGACCTGTTGTCCTAGGGAAAGGGTATTCTAGAACTTTGGTAACTTGACAAAGTTTACCCCTTTCAATACTCCTTCATATGTAGGGCAGCTCACTGAGAAGAAAGTATACATTAACATGTCCTGGGGAGCTTGTTAAGCATGCAGATTCCAGGGTCACACCCTCACATATTCTGATTCAGTGTTTACTGCACACCACACGAATTAGCTGTTAGCTGCTCCATTGAAAGAAGACCTAGAACTCTCTGGGTTCAAAGCTTTATTTCTGAATTAACTTGTTCTGACCCATTCATTTCTCCCACTACTTTGCTTCTTCTTAATCCCACCAACTTCCAAAAGTACTGCTCATCCTCCAGTTTTCATCTTCACTTTTCCCATTATTAGACTTAACTTCTGGCACTTTCTTCTTCTTGGCCCCTCATTAACCATCGTTATGGCCTCCCCCTTGTGAATCTGTATTAGTTTGTCTTGGGAAACTGCCCACACACGTAGGCCTGTTCTTCCCAGAGATTTCTCTGCTTCAAAGTCACCTCTCCCACCTTCCATAAGCTAGATTTGCCCCTATTTGAGTTTCGCTGTATCTGCTGGTTAAAAAGCCACCTTAAAACTTGATGGCTTAACACCACTACCATAATTCTATAGGATAGTTGGATGTTTCTTCTAGTCTGGACCAGCTGGGCCAGAATGGGACTCATTCTCATCTTTAAAAAAATTTTTTTTTTCAACGTTTATTTATTTTTGGGACAGAGAGAGACAGAGCATGAACGGGGGAGGGGCAGAGAGAGAGGGAGACACAGAATCGGAAACAGGCTCCAGGCTCTGAGCCATCAGCCCAGAGCCCGACGCGGGGCTCGAACTCACGGACCGCGAGATCATGACCTGGCTGAAGTCGGACGCTTAACCGACTGCGCCACCCAGGCGCCCCCTCATTCTCATCTTTGAGACCTCACCTGGAATGTCTCACGTGGGACAGCTTGAGGCCTGTCTCCACGTGATCTCTCATTCTCCACTAGGTCTCTGGGCTTCTCTGTATGGTAGTGGAAGGCCTCCATGGAAAAAGCAAGAAAGGGAAAGCCCCACTGAGCAAGTGTTTCTTCAAGCCTCTGCTTGCATTATCTCTGTTTGTGTCCCACAGACCAAAGTAAGTCACACGGCCAAGCCCAGAGTCAATATGGGAAGTGGCTACCTAAAGGCATGAATCACTGGTGCCCACTACTACAAAAGTAGACCACAAGCTTTTTCCTAATTCCAATTATTCATTCTCCTGTCATGTGCAAAATATACTCCCTCCCTCTGAGCACCCCTACCAATCTCATTTACCTGTAGCATTAGGCTCCAAGGCCTGAGTCCTGTGATTTCTATCAAGTCCAAATGAGGGTGAATTCCTTGGCTGTGGTTCCTTTGGATTCAGAAACCTGTAAGTGGAAGAGACAAATTACATGCTCTGCGAACACTCAACAAACAATGAAAGATAGGGCCAGGACAATTGCAGTAAATACTTCCCTCCAAAACGGGAATTAAGGGAAGATACACAGCAGGCACAGAATTCATAAGAAATCTGGAATCCCGCCAGGCACGTGTTGCCAGGTCTTTCTGTTCTGAGAGCAAGACCCAGTCCTGTCCCCGGGAGTCCCTTCCTGATCCATTATTCCCCATTGCTTTTGGTGTCTCCATCCTGGTTCTTGGCTTTGCCTTCCTCTTTTGCTTAAGAAATAGTCTGTGTTGGCTTCTGAGTAGCTTTCTGAGACAACTTCTTACTAAACAAAACAAAAACAAAAACAAAAAAGATTGGGGGCCCCCAAAGACCATTTTGCAGTTTGTGAAATTTTAGCTCTTTTACTCCAAGCTGGCTATATATTTTGTTGTTGTAGTTTGTTTGCTTTTAATTAAGAGTTTATTTTTTTTTTTTTAGAATTGTTTTGGGTTCACAGCAAAATTGAGGGGAAAGTACAGAAATTTCTCATCAACCCTCTTCCTCTACACATGTACAGCCCTTCTGTTGTCAACATCCTCCACCAGAGTAGTACATGTGTTACTACTGATGAACCTGCATTGACACATCATAATCGTCCAAGGTCCATAGTTTACGTTACGGTTCAGTCTCAATGTTCTACATTCTCTGGTTTGGGGCAAACGTATAACGATACATACCATCATTATAGGCTCAGACAGAGTATTTTCAGCTCCCTGAAGAATCTCTGTGTTTTGCCTATTCATCCCCACCAAACCCTGGCAACCACCAATCTGTTTATTGTCGTCTTAGATTTTCCAGAATGTATCGTCTCTTTTTTCAGTACAACTCTCTTTAAAATGCCGTACGTGTTCTATTATTGTCACTTCAGTTGACTACATGCTCTAAAACCACATCCATAAATTCTTTTTGAGACTGGCGTCTCCCTTCTTTGGGCATGTCTGGCTGCTGTGAAGCAATCCCACTAAGATTGTTAGAAGTTCTTTTGTCTACCTGAGATGTTCCCCTGGAAACCATCTTGTAAAACCCGAAACTCAAAATTCAAGAACAAATAAGTTTCAAAACAAAACAAAAGAATAGGAAGGGATTGTTTCTGCAAGGGTAGCAACATAGAAAAAGACCAGGAATTTGCAAGGAACGGATCCGGGACATACAGTTCTCACTGGGCACTGTAGAGAGAGATAAGTTGAACCTGATTAAAGGCACAGGACTGGGAAAACGGCCACAATTTGGCAGCTGTTGTCCTAACGTTTATTCGGTTTCCTGAAGTATTTTTTTACGTAAGATATTGTATGTTTTCAAGTTATTGCATGGTATTTGTCATATATTATTTTAAATGGCTGGATGGTTCTCCATCAAATTAGTATGTCATCCTTTACCATTTCCCTGTAGCATCTTATTTGGGCAGTTTGGGTTTTCTGCTATTAAAATAGCTCTGCCATCATCATTTTTCTACATTTTTACCTTTTAAAAACAGTTTTTAAGTTTATTTATTTTGAGGAGGAGAGAACATGAGCAGGGTAGAGGCAAAGAGAGAGGGGAGAGAGAGAACCCCAAGCGGGCTCCACACTGTCAACACAGAGCCCAATTTGGGGCTCGAACTCATGAACTGTGAGATTGTGACCTGTGCCAAAATCAAGTTAGAGGCTTAACCAACTGAGCCACCCAGGTGCCCCTATACATTTTTTACTCTCGGGTTAATTGATTGTGATGCCTTTTCCAACCTTTTAGGAATTGGACCACTGGGTAGTGGTATAAAAACATATCTGAAGTGGCCATTGTTTTCTAGAAGAATTGTACCAGTTTATTACACTGTCATTAGCTTACTTGTTTCCCCGAAGACATATTATCATTTTTATCGGTTTTCTTTTTTTTTTAGAATTTAGCAGACAAAATGGCATCTCATGTCTTTAATTTCTATTTCTTTAACTTCTAAGTAGACAACCATCTTTCCTTTTGTTAAATTACTGGAACTAATCTCTGTGTGTGTGTGTTGTGTCCTCCAATTGTAGAGTATAAAATTAACGTTAAGTTTGGCTGAAGACAAAAACAAAAAAAATTTTGAACAATAGAAAATTTAACAGTGGCTTTTTCTTACCCACATGACAGAAGTCCGGGTGCAGACCAGTGCTGCCTGGCACTCCAAGCTGTCAGGGACCGGGGCTCAGTAGATCTTACTGCTCTGCATTCCTCAGGATGAGCTCTTACCACATGATTTGCATTCCCGTTGGCTGGAAGGAGATGGGGGTGGGGTGGGATAAGCCACTTACCTTGAAGGACATTTTCTAGAAGGTGCACACCACCCCTGTGTATATCGCATTGGCCAGCACTTAGTTTTATTTCTAAGGAAAACAGAGGGACAAGAGCTATCGTGTTGACCAGCAGCCTCTGCCACACACGGCAAATGTCCCCCTCCACCATCTGGGTTGAGAGAGTCACAGCTCTGGGGGGCAGAGATGGTGTAGTTCAGCAGGAGGAGGAAACGCGGGAAGAGTCCCAGGACTCAGGCTGGCCCAGAGATGGCTGTGTAGGGGTGCGAAGATGCCATGCATGGGAAGTCGGGTTCTGTCTGGTCCTGGCCCCTTCCCAGGCTGAAGTCTTAGCCTTCTCTAATGGACCTTTCAAATGGACCCCAGATTCTCATCATTTTTCAGGATCCTGCTCACATCTCAGCTCCTCCAGCAGCTTTCCCTAACCAGCCCAAGAACTTGGTACTCATTTGAACTGAGACACCAAGATGGGTCTTGTTATCATCTCTATATGTGTAGTTGATTCAAAGGGATTACAAATGTATGAAGAGTAGGCATAGCACCTTATGTTTTTCAGTGGCCAGCACCCTCTACCTATCTACCCTTCCACATTTTCCTTATCTCAGTTTAGGAATCCCTACTCTCAAATATCCTGTTTTTAGGGAATCAAGGTTCCTAAATTTGGTGAACACAGTTTGCTCAAAAATTTATCCGGTGTCTATTTACACAGTCGGCTTTCATGTTCTTCTAGTTGGTAAACAAACTATACAGCACTAGGATAAGAACATTTGGAACTTCATCATATGATGTTTTGTTTGGTTGTGTTGTGTTGATTCCACAGATCTGCTTGAGAGATAGAGCAGAGTTATCAAAGAATATATTCCTGAAAATCGCTGCATGTGGCTTGAAGCTGTATATCAGGGAAATGTTAAGTGTATGACAAATTGGAGGATGGTGTGTGGTAATCAAGATGTAACCATCTGTTTCATAAAAGGGGCATATGCACTCTTTTAGTCACAAATCTGTAATATGTATCGAGCGCCTGCTACCTACAAGGCACTATGTCATGTAACGTGGGGTCAGATCTATGGGAAACTAAGGATGAATCAGACCAGGATTCTGCTCTCAAGAAGTTTTTCACTTTGTAGGTGAAACACACACACGTAAGTGTAACTTTGTGCTTTGGCTTTTTTTGTTTTGTTTTTTTGAGTGAGAAAGAAAGAAAGAAAGAAAGAGAAAGAGCAAGCGTGGGAGGGGCAGAGGGAGAGGGCGAAAGAATCTTAAGCAGGCTCTACGCAGCATGGAGCCCAATGTGGGACTCAATCTCATGACCATGAGATCATGACCTGAGGGGAAATCAAGAGTCAGACACTTAACCCACTGAGCCACCCAGGCGCCCCTACATGTAACCTTTTAATTATCCCTTGACCTGTTGAAGTGTGGAAGCGACCCCATGTACAGACAGAAAACCTGTATCAAGCACCAACAGGCAAGAGTAGAGTGGCTCAAAGTAGCCCTTGACTCTGCCCTGGGGATACCTGTCAGTCTGTGATCAGTTACCTCAGATGGGGCTCAAGAATACTCCTGCCCTCTTTCTGGGTTCCTCTTCCAGAGTCTTTTTTTTTTTTTTTTTTTTGCTTTTTCCCCCCTCTGCCCTCCCTCTGGGCCCTTCTACTTTGGTTTCTGCTTGTACTGAGGCATAGGCATGGAAAAGCATCTTTCCTGGTCTAGCTTCAGAGTGTATCATTCATTCATTCAACAACCATCTGACCAGATATTTTCTTAAAAATCTTTAACTTCCTCTTGCCAATATGGACAAATAGCATTACCCCAGTGTGTTATTGTGCTAGTAGAGATTCTACCTTTCTTACCAAGAATCATCTACATTATCTGCTTTAAAAAAATGTTTTTTAATGTTTATTTTTGAGAGAGAGAGAGAGAGGCAGACTGCAGGCAGGGGAGGGACAGAGAGAGAGGGAGAGACAGAATCAGAAGCAGGCTCCAAACTGTCAGCACAGAGCCCGACACAGGGCTTGAACCCACAAACTGTGAGATCACGACCTGAACCGAAGTCAGATGCTTAACCGGCTGAGCCACCCAGGTGCCCCTACATTATCTGCTTTTAGATCCTACCTTGATATGAAACAGAGCTCTAAGGAGACAAAGTTTGGTTGGGGAGAACCCTTTCCTCCCATGGGGGAAGCAATGGGGTCATAAGGAGGAGCAGAAAGTAAGGTAAGGATAGATGTCAAGATCAAGAGGACAATATAAACCCAGGTAGGGTGGCAGGCATCCTTGGGGTAGAGGCGGAATTTGCATGGGTGTATAGAGCTGAAATTCAGGAGGTGCTGATAATGTCTCTTGTTAGGTGCTACTCGTCACGTTAATTATTGTGTGTTTGGGCTCTTACCATTTGAGAAGGGGTAGAAGTAAAAGGTATGAAAGGTGGGAGAGGCTTGTTGAGGGCCTAGGCTAGGAAGCTGGAAGGCAGTGTGGAGCCAAGAACAAGCGTGGCCTTGGAATCAGGTAAAAGGAACACCCGAGTTCACATTTCCTCTCTATCAGGTATTGACTGTGTGGGTTTGGGCAAACTACTGATTTCTCATGTGTAAAATGAGGATAATAGTAGTAACATCATACCTAATACACAGGAATGTCTTGCTTCTCCCCAGAAGTCACTAAACATTTTAAGCAGACCGTGCTGTAATAACGTACGGCTAATGGCCTTCTGACTCAGGCTACACACTGCAACTGGACAAAACTCTAAATGAATGAATTCTTATTTTATAGCTACAAAAGTATTCAACAGATCACTCATCTGGATTCAGTGATCCACTTCTAGAAAGTTCTTGACGGCTCTTGGGTTGTCCAGCTGAGGCTGGATGAAGGAGGAATCCCCGGATTTCTGAGTCCAGGAAACCGCAGGGGATGCAGGTGCTTGGGCATTCCTCTTCAGCAGTTACCACCGAGAGAGGCCCCTCAGCCTAAAAATACCTGCCAGGGAGCCGGGTGGGGTAGGGAAGAAACCATGTGGGAGGCACTATTGGAGGGGTTTCAGAAAAAAGACAACAGGATGCGCAGGAAATCCTGTTTTGCTTAGAGATGTGGCCTAAGGCCAGTTCTTTCCCTCTCCCTTCATCCAGGAAGATAGAACTCGAAATTAGGAGTCACCACCTTCCTCCTGCCCCCGTTCTCAGTCCTGTTCTTCTGCTCTGCCGTGGCACTCCTCCAGTGACAGGAACGGTGCAGGGAGAGGAGGGGCAATGGGGACACCAGCAGGGTTCTTAGGTTCTCTTGTTCAGCCGCTCACTCACTGAGGTACCTAGCACCCTCTGATTCTGCTCTTATATCACGACCACGTTTGAGAAACCCCATCCCACCCTCCTATGTCACTCCCTCCAGAAACTGGGCTTCTGGGAGCCTTCTGAGCTAGGGGGCCACGGTTGAGTCTGTCCAGCAAATTGAGGTTATATTTGCATATCTGGTGGGTGTCTTAGGCATTTGCAGCTTACTGTGTCTAGAAACGCCGAGATACTGCAGAGTGTCCAGGTGAGGCAGGAGAAGGGAAAAACACAGGACATAGGAAGATAAGCACATCCTCACTTGTGTCACCCACCAGAGGCAAGGCCTTTAGAAATCATCTCCCTATGGATTGCAGGTTAGTATGTCAGCTCATCAGCAGGTACCTCTTACTGTGCAACAGTCAGAAACCACGACCCCAAGTCCCTGGGAGTGGCCACTGTGTCCGGAAGATTGAGGGAAGGGAGGGGACAAGACACGAGCAACTGGAACTTGCAGGAGAACATCTTGCTGGCTTGCCGATGGGGGCTTTAGATCTTTGGCTTGAACGAAATGGATATCGGGGCGGGTGCAGGCAGGGGAAGATGATGGACAGAGCACCCCAGAACAACCACCATTGGGAGCACTCAAAGCTCCATCAAGGAGGACGTGGATGTGGGTAATTTCAGTAGAATCGATTTCCAGGTCCTGGTTTCCGTATGTGCTTTTCCCTAAAACTGATGTCCTTGGGGGTACATTCGAGGTGTCAGGCTGATTCTCTCCCCGCAACTCCCCTTTTGCAGAAGCCCCCAGGGGACCTCTTTCTCGCATGCTGCGTCTTGCTAGGTGGAGACCCTCCAGTGCGCCAAATAAAGGATCAACTTGAAATATTCGTGTCCGAGTCTCTAGTACATACTGGGGATTGATTTCAAGTAGGAGGGGGTGAAAGACTAAGATTATAGCTTCAAGTTAAAGTAAATTATATGAGGTATTTTCTTAATCATTTGCTCCAATGCGTGGGAAAACAATCTTCTTTCGCTTTTACGCAGAAGATTATTGTGTATTGTGAGCTAATATGCATTTTTAATTTGGGTACAAGTCTCCTGCTTGCTTCAGCTTTTCTGTATATTTAGTGGCCCTATTAATAGCTTCTCTTCTTTTTGCTGGTAATTTCCACAAAATATTGTCTTACTCTAGCAATAAGCAATATTCATCAAAATACAAACACTAATCTTTAAAAAAAGACTAGTTCCCTTTTTTATGCTTGATGATTATTTAAAAACTGTATAGGATAGTTATTTCATTTTACCCAATTATTTACTAATAAAAGTTGCAATGACAAATCGATCTATAGTATTGAGTAACATGTAGATTCTTATGGTGACAGGAAATTTTAACTTTTTCAATTTTGAATTAATAATAAATATAACAAATAATCTAGGAAATTTTAATATGTAAAATTTTAACTTATGTACATATTTTATAACCAAGGATTATGGTATGGTGACCAATATAAGACTTTCAAGCTTAAAAGCTTATCCTACTAAGATAAAGTTGTGTGGGTCACATAGTTGGAAATACGAGTACAAGGAGGCATCATAAATGATGGAAAATTTATGGCTGTTAAAAACAGCTTGTTCATGTGTCTTTTCAATAGATGAAGGTGGGTATTCAATACATTAAACGAGTGATTTAACAATTTGAAAAGTCAATGTGCCAGAAGCTAACATATTTCTTAATAACTTAAACTTGACATACAAATTTTATATGTGATTTTTAAAATGTCTGAGGAGGATAGGGGCGCCTGGGTGGCTCAGTTGGTTAAGTGTCCTACTTCGGCTGAGGTCATGATCTCCCCGGTTCCTGAGTTTGAGACCCACATCGGGCTCTGTGCTGACACCTCAGAGCCTGGAGCCTGCTTCAGATTGTCTGTCTGTCTGTCTGTCTCTCTCTCTCTCTGCCCTCCCCTGCTCCTGCTCTGTCTCTCTCTCCATTTCAGAAATAAACATTAAAATAAATTTTTTAAAATAATAAATAATGTCTGAGAAGGATACGTAGTTTTTCCCAAAATGTTAGGAGGTCCCAGAACAAAGCACTTTACAGCTCTCCGCCCTTGGTGGTGGGAGATGAGTACAGAAACGGAAGGTGTGGAGAGGGGCAGCCGGCCCCCTTCACGATTTTGTCTGCAGGTGGGACTGTGGTCCTCATCACTGGTGGGTCTCCTCTGCTGAGCTGTTGGTGACCGGCCCCTAAGGGAGTGTGAAGCTAATGGACCCTGAGCTGGAACACGACCCTCCAGCGCGCTTGCTCAGATGTGCGCAGGTGCTACCGGGGACTGAACTTGTGTACCCAACCGGGGTGTGCCGGGCCGTTCATTCTGCACTGGCCATGGCTCGACAACAGAAACCAGTGGGCAGGGGGATGCTGGTGGCAGGAGGCAGCTGATCAGACCCCTGGATCTTCCCGAGGGACCGGGTGGGAGTCCTTGATTATGCTCTTAGCCTGAGACTCGAAGAACCGGATGCAGGCTTCTCCGCCCCGGCGGGGGGAGGGGGGGGCACCCTGTTGGTGGGGACCACTCGCCCCTCTCCCTGACCTCACCCACCATCCTAGTGCTGCCTGCTCGGTCCCCTTCATCCTCTTCTCCTGTCGTCCGCCAGACTCTTGCCTCTTGCTTAGGGTGTCTGCCTGGAAAGGCAGTTTGGGCAGAAAGTTCACCGGGTTCCCTGGGTCTAAGGAAGCACCCGTCCCTTTAGAAGTCAGTTTTCCAGGAGCTCCAGAAGTTGTTCTACACGGTGTGCCAGTTCTCACAGGGGCAGCTGTGTCGTGGCGCCTTGACTTGGGCTGGCCTGGCAGGAACGGGACAGGAGGGAGGGACGATCTGAGATGCTCCACTGGCAACAACAGGCAGGACGTGTGAAACGAAAGGAGTTCTCAGGAGGCCATGGTGGTGTGGTCCCAAGCAGTGAAGGCCAATGGGAGGGCATGAAGGTGTCAGGCGGCATCTTCAGTTTGGAGTTAATAACTTCCAGTCTGTTCCTTTCTTTTTTTTAAGTTTATTTATTTATTTTGAGAGAGAGAGAGCATGTGAACTTGAGCAGGGGAGGGGCAGAGAGAGAGAGAGAGAGAGAGAGAATCCCAAGCAGGCTCCATGCTGTCAGCACAGAGCCCGCCTTGGGGCTCGATTTCACAAACTGCTGGTTCATGACCCTCCACTCAACCTACTGAGCCCCCCAGATGCCCCTCAGTCTGTTCTTTTCTCTTTTTTAATTTTTTTAAATGTTTATTTATTTCTGAGACAGAGAGAGACAGAGCATGAGTGGGGGACGGGCAGAGAGAGAGGGAGACACAGAATCAAAAGCAGGCTCCAAGCTGTCAGCACAGTGCCCGACGCGGGGCTCGAACTCGCAAGCCGCGAGATCATGACCTGAGCCGAAGTTGGCCGCTCAACCGACTGAGCCATCCAGGCACCCCTGTTCTTTTCTTAATGAAAGCTAATGTCACCATTCTGATGAGGGGGCATCAAAGTGGGGTGTAGTCCTCAAGGTGAGATGTGTGGTCCTGGAGGTCAAAACTACTTCCATAATGACATTAAGATTTTTTAAAACGTTGATTCTCTCCTAAGTGTATAGGGGAGGACCATAAGGTCTCTGGGTGGATCTGAAAATCAAACTGACAAAGACAGGTGAACAGGAGAAAAGTATACACGTTATACTGAATTGTTCCACATACACGGGAGCCTTTGTAAGAGAATGAAGACCCCACGAACTGGCCAGCGCAGGCAGCTTTTATAGTTTTTAGACAAAGAAACAATACATTTGTGAAGATTTGTCAAAACAAAGAAGCTTGGGCTAGGGCTGGGAATGGTGAGGGAGTAACTGGAAAGGGAAGAGTGAGTTTAACAAGGTTTGTTTGCGGATTCCTCTGATGCCGTCTCAGGGCTGACGGGAGTCTGTCTTCAGCGAAGGAGAACATATGTCCTGCCTTCAGGCAGAGAAGGGAGAGCTTTTTCTGCCTTTACTGCTCCTAATTGTCTTCGGCTCAAAACAATTTTTATGTCAAAGAGGCACATCCTGGGGTGATATATTCTGGTTTCCTTCAAATGTATCACGGAATTCTTTTAGGGAGGTGACATCCTCACTCTAATGACAAGTAGAATGCGTGCTTCTGAATTCTTATGTTTTAAAGGTTTCCCAGTTTCAGTTTCTACTACAGTAAATATCAGTAAATATAATCCAATAGATACAACAAAAGCTTTTGGGGGGTTCGGTACTTTTTAAGAGTGCTGAAGAGTTCCTGAGACCAAAAAGTTTGGGAATTGCTGCCTTAGATCTTCTATTTCTGCCCTTGTTCTGTAGGTCTGGAGAAGGAGGTCCCGAGGAGAGAAGGAGATTCATTGCTTGAGGTCGCACAGAGCTCAAGGCAGAGTTGGGAAGAAAACTCTGTACCCACCATGTCACCCAGGTCACTTTGCCGATTAACCACTGGCCACAGCGCTGAAGCTCCCACGTTCTCTCACTTCCCTCCAGGTATGTGGGGCAGGGGTTTATTGGTCTCCTTTCCCTCCTGCCTCTTTGTCCACTACCCCTGGGGCGGAGGGGGTCTCTTAGTGTGAGAATGCAGGAAAACAACGCTACAGGAGGCCACTCATATAAGCCAGGTTGGCAAAGCAGGGCTTGCTGTGCTCTCCTCTGAAGGGTGTTAGCTTTCTCAGACGGCGCCAGGAGGAGATCATTCTGGGACAGGAAGATTGAAACAGCAGAGCAAGGCAGACTGGTCTGCAGCAGACTCCATTTTGGTTGAAAGGTGACCAGACAGCAATAGTCAAGATCTACTTTGCCTCATTCCAACTGTGACCCTAATCTGCTGTGACTAAGGTTACTGTCTTTCTGTTGATGGACTGCTCCTGTGGCCCGTTGAGACATTGTGAGACATAACAGTTGGGGTCCATGTAAAAGGAGCCTTAGAACTATCTAGTGCATTTGCTCATTCATGCGGTGGTGTTTGTTGAGTACCTGCCGTGTGCCTCATACAGGTCTGGGCTCTGGGGATACAACGTGATGAGACAGACATAGGTCCTTCTCTCATGGAGACCACCTCTTAGCAGGATGTCCACTCCCTCCTTTTCAGATGCCTGAGGCTCAGAGTGACTTGTCCAAAGTCATACAGTCAGGTGAGAAAAGAATTTGCTGAGTATGTACCGCTGGTCCTCTGGAGGATAGAGCAGAAATAGACAACCCAGCCGGTGCCACAAACAAACTTGTTAGAGAGATGAGACTTATGCCCAAGATAGTATAAGGATTTAGGCAGCACAGGCTAGGTGAGTAGACAGTAATTATTTAATTGCTTTAGTTACTTACAGGCAGTTTTTGTGCCAAAACAAATTAGTCAGGGGGGTTGTTTTTGTGTTTGTTGTTTGTTTCTTTAAAGTTCAATTTATTAAGGTACACATTTGAAACTCAAGTTCTTGATTTTAAATTCTGCTTATAAATAGAGTAAGATTTGTACATCTAGAAAATCTGAAAAATCATTTTTGAAGGCCTTAGATTAATATGTTGTATCACTTCCAAATGCAGTTAAACTACTTTAAATATTTTAGACTGTGTGTACAAATTTAATACATTTGATTTCCTTTTTAAGTAACTCAATTGCCTGATTTAACAAAACATCCTGAGTGCTCGAATCAGCTCTTAAAGAACTAACAGGTCACAATCTTAAAAGTGTGGTGGTTAAAAGAAAAGCTTAAGTTTTCTTAGATGTTTCAATGCTATATAAACTTAGTGAGGTTTCTACCTGAAGTCAAAAGTCTAAATTAGTTATCCACCTGACATTCAGGATGAAATTTCAACATTGATCTTTTTACAACTGAAATAGGCCAAATTATCCTAAATTTTTCACATACCTAAAATACCAAACATGCACAGATTCCTAAGGCAAAATATTAATGCTGTAGTTTTGATACTCTTAAACATTTCTATACTTGGTTTTACCTCTTTCTCAAATAAAAGGTATCAGGGGACAATTCAGATCATCCTGCCGTATTCTCCGAGTTTGGGGGGTTGCTTTCTCAGCTTGCTGGAGATTACACAGCAAGCAGAGATTTTGGTCTAGATACTGACTCAACCCTCACCTGTTGCCCCCATTGTCAAGAACGCTCCTTGCGGTGTCCCCAGGCATGGCTTTCCCTTTTATGTTGGACAATGAGTGATCCTGCTGTTCAAAGAAACTTTCAGCTTGCCTTCAATTTGATTGGTCATTTGATTGAATTTTACTTTTCTTTGGATCTTAAGATACGTAAAAGTATTTTATGTCAAACACAAAACAGCCTTGAATTGGGAGATTCCTGCGTTGTCTGATCACCCCTATTTTTAGAACCTCACAACTCCTAGGAGTATTAAGATGTCGATGCGTGTTCTACTGTGGGTAGTGAGTCACTTCCATCTGTGACATGTGGACAGGCCTACCTCTACTTCACAGTCACATTTTAAGGGGCACCTGGGTGATTCGGTTGGTTAAGTGTCCAACTTCAGGTCAGTCATGATCTCAGGGTTTGTGAGTTCAAGCCCCGCGTCAGGCTCTGTGCTGACAGCTCAGAGCCTGGAGCCTGCTTCCGATTCTGTGTCTCCCTCTCTCTCTGTTTCTCCCTCTCTCTCTCTGTCTCTGTCTCTCTCTCAAAAATAAACATTTAAAAAAAATGTTAAGTCACATTTTAAGATGAGGCCCTGGCCTTCAAGGAATGTACGATTTGGCATTCTTTTCTCTTTCCAGAGCTCCTTAAAGAGGTACACTTCCTCAGATATACCTCTTGAAATCTCTCCTGCACCTGCCACAGGATGGCCAGTGTACCTGCAAGGGGTGTCACAGATATTGGAGGAATTGAATAGGAAATTATGGGAAACTGTGGACTTGAGTGGAAAGTTGAGGTAGAATTGATTCAGTAGAGACACAGACTGAAGGTTAATCTTTGAAGAAGTCGAGCAGCACAGAGGGTGTAAACTGACAGAAAGGTAAGATCTAAGGATGCATCCTGTAGGTTGATGAGAATGAGAGAGTTCAGAGAAACATGATAATAAGAAATAAATGGAGCGGGCGCTGACCATAGCCAGCCTCTCTCTTACATGTTGTGGATGTGTTGACTAACTCACTTCCTTCTCCCGGCATCCCTAGAGGGCAGATGCCATCATTATTGCCATTTTTCCAGAAGGAGGAAAGAGCTGTACCAAAGAGCTTAAGTCACGTATTCTCGGACTGTGTGTGGGATGATTGAAGATCTTTCAGCAGACACTTCGGTGTGACCTGTGAAGAAGCAGCGGTGTCTCCCGAGCCCCCCTTCCCAGTCTTGCTGGCTGGGCCTGCCGTCAGAGTTCGGTTCTGTCTGCTTGGAAGCTATCCTCTCATGCGAGGTGCTCATCGGAGTGCTTGAGGATGGAGCAGGGCCAGGCCAAGCTTGCGAAACAGATTTAAGGCGAGGGTTTTGTGCCTGCTTGGCGATAGTGCTGCTTGTTTAGCAGAATTTGATCTCAGACTTGCTGCCATGGTAACGGGCACCTGTCAGTGAGCTTGTCCAGGGCTGCTTTACCTCTGATCGCCAGAGATTGCTATTATCTCCCAGAAGCCCTGACAATTGCCTAACTACCCCACAGCCCAGGGCAGCTTGAAACTGCCCCGGGTCACATGGCTGCTAGGTGGCAGTGCTCACATAAAAGATGTCAGCAAGGCACTCATCTTTCATTTTTTATTTACTTATTAAATAAAAGGTATTAGCATGGCACACTGCCACTCTGTCAGAGGAGGTGCACACAGGCCAGCAGGGTCCGGGCGAGGGGGCAGGGCTTTTGGGCAAAGGGCAGAACTAGAGACAGTAGTTGTTTTAAGAGGAGAGATTCCTTCGAGTCAGGAAAGGGGGTGATGGCGTGAAGGCCTAGAATTAGGCACCTCTAATTCTAGAGGTGGAGGGAGGAGAAGCTTCTGCCTGGTGGCTCGCGTTTCCTTGGTGAAGCAGAGATCCAGGACTCAGGTTGAAGTAAAGGGGGTGGGATTGGTAGAGGGCTTAAGTTCAGCGGCGACTGGACAAAGTGCCTTTTGTTTGCCCCGTTCACAGTCGTCTGGGAAGCAGGGCTATCCAGGACCAGGAGGGTAGAGCTTCTCTGAAGAGAAGCCTAGGAGGCTGAGCATAGATGGCCCTAGGGTCTAGGTAGAGCGTTTGTCCCGACCCCTGGCACCTATTAAGATGTCCCGGTCATTCAATAGGAGGCCAAGGATCCCTGCCCGTCCTTCTCATGATCAGTGAGAAGAAGGACAAAGCACAGGCTGAGGGACCAAGTAGCCAGAGACACTTGCTCAGCAGGGCTCAGCGAGTCTGGAAGGGGAAGATGACGGGGCATTTTCCTGTCTCTTCCGCAAGTGCATGGGAGTTTTGGATGCGCGTCTTGAATTTTAAGACTCCCTGAGGTCAAAGAGGAGGACAGTCAGTTCTGGAGGAGATGAAATGGCTTTGCCTTTTGTTTCTCTGCAAGAGCTGATGAATAATTCAAGGCAATGGTGAGGAAGTGGGCTCTGTAGGACAGGCCAGCTTGGAGCAGGTTCATCCTGGTGGGTTGCCGTGGGACTGAGCTCTGTCTCCATCTTGTATGCTCCTCAGCCTCCCTGGCCCTGAGCCCACATGGCTCCCGTGGAGCCGTGCTCCTTTTCAGCCAAGGGGATGAATGTCTGCTACAAAAAGGCCCTGGAAGAACTTCAAAACTCAGGCAGAGACAAGCAGGCGTGAAGAGGCCAGCTGCCTTCCTCTCAGGCATTTGCTTTGTACTGCGAGGACCAATGAGGGGCACTGCTAAGGGACGGGGAGAGGTGAGAAAGTGGGTTGGCCGGCTGGGGAATCCCACAGGCCTGCTGGACCTTGCTCCTGCCTGCCCATGTGTGGCCACGGGCTTCTTTCTCTACTCAGCTGGAGACAGTCTGTCCCGGACGGACAAAATGCACCTTTTAAGTAGCCCTTCCCCCCAGGACTTACCTTTGATCTCAATTTGCTGGTTCCCGTTTAAAGGAGTAGATGTCAAGAGCCCTCCAATGCAGCAGATGCCCACCTCCAGCTGGAACTGAATTTACACACCAGTAAATCAGAGAGTTAATAATCAAACTGTCTGGATTTTGCCTTCAAATTCAGCCATCAGTGTATTCTTATTGTATCCTGTAACACCTAAAAATACCTTTGAGGCACTTTAAGTACACAAAACACCACACTGCTTGTCTTTGTAAGAGTGGCCGTGCAAAGGTCCTGGCACCAACGCCTGATTACCCAACACAAGAGCTGGCTGCCGCCTTCCTCACCGCGTGGAAGACTTGAAGACTTGCCTAGGCAGCCACACGTGAAGGAAGAGAAAAGGGTGTCCGTGCAAAATATGGCATTTCTGGGTATCATGTTTTCTTTATGTAGGTATTCAGCTCTATGAAAGTGTGTTTAGCGACTCAGTCATAAACGAATTTGAGAACTTTTGGCAGTCAAACCAAGGTCTTGTGTGGGACAAGGGAGTGGATGTTGATCTCAGGAAACCCCTCATCAGTCTTCAGCAATGTTCCCCAAAATACAGAGGAAGGGAACCCCTGTGTGGGTGCAAATTCTCCTCCAGGACTCAACCTCCTGACTTAGAGGCACTCCCTGCAGTCAGCATGGTCTGACCCCTTTTTGGTCCCCCAGGAAAAATTAGACATCTTCATTCGAACAGAAGTCCTCACTGTTTTGTAAAGTAGTGCTCCCCTCTCCAAATAAAAACATGGACCTGAGAGTAAAGGAATGGTGTCATGGTACTCTGAGTGTGTGTGTATACTGGGACGTGGGGGAGGGGCCCTGGGGGAGTCACTATAAACACAGAGCCATGAGAATCTGCTCATTCATTTAGCAAGCACAGATCGAGTGCCCACAGAATAGCTTGATGTAGGAATTAGATGAATTGAGACAATAGTAGCAATGATAATAGAATACTTTCTATGACTAAACTCTATTCCAAGTGGCTATGATCTGAATATTTGTGCCCCCCCCCCATCAAATTCATGTATTGAAATCAAACCCCTAAGGTGCTGGTATTAAGAAGTGGGGCCATTGGGAAATGATTCAGTTCCTAGAGCAGAGCCCTTATAAATGGGATTAATGCCTATAAAAGATGCCAGAGAGTTCCCTTGTCCCTTCTGCCATGTAAGGGCACAGTGAGAAGACAGCCATCAGTGGGAAAGCTGACTCTCAGCAGACACAGAATCTGCCAGTGCCATAATCTTGGGCTTCCCAGCAGCCAGAACTGTGAGAAACCCATTTCTGTTGTCCTTAAGCCTCCCGGTTTGTGATATTTTTTATTATAGCAGGTGAAGAAAGTAAAGCACAAACCCTCCTATGTTTTGGGAAATGTGTAATTTGGTGAAGAGGAACACTGTATACCCAGTTACCAGAAAACACAGGAAGATATAATCAATATTATAAGGGGGGGGGGGGAAGAAACAAAGAAACTATGGAATTGCCCGGGAAGGAGATATAATTTCTGAACTTGGAGGCAGGAGGTGGGAAAGGCTTCCTGGAGAAGAGCATTCCTTCTCCTTTCTTGGTCCCATTTGTGAGCCAAAAGACAAGCTGTATTAAGTCTAATAAACCTAAGAATAGTTCTAGAGATTTAACTGCCCTGGTGTTTGGAATGAAATTAGATTAAACAAAGAACCGATGTTGGCATCTTCTGACTTGCCAGAAGTTCACGTCTACGGAGTCTTGTGAGGAGCCCACAGATGCTCCACTGCCTGCTGCTTCTGAGGCCACCTGCTCTTCTTTGAGTTTCAGCCTCCTTCGAGGTATAGAATCTCTCCGAAATAATCTCTTACTTGGGATTACTGATTTTATGTTTCATTTGAGTAGGAGTGTAGGAAAAAAAAGAGCTTTCTTATTTCTTTTCTCTGCAATAAACAATTTTCGACAATACTATTGGTTAAATAGTCATCTGTGATGTTACCTTTAGGATATAATCATCATTTATTATATTCCTTATTCCTTCTGTGGAAAAACCAACTCGTTTGTGATGAAAAGGAGCAAAAGAATATTATTGCATAAATATAGAAGTTATTTCAAAAAAAATTAACTATCTTTTTTTTGAGACATTGTTGGGGCAGAGAAGGCAAAGATGAGTTCTGGTCCTGAACATCGATCAGTTCAAAATATAAAAGGAGCAAAGCAAACACACACACACACACACACACACACACACACACACACACAATGAGGCAGCTGCTAAAGAGAAGCTGCAGAGAAGGAAATGCCCCTGGGTGGCGGGGGGGAACTTCACTGTTTCATTTCACTGCACACCTTCCTGTGCTGGTGCCCTGAACCCCTGGTAATCTGCATAAAAGAGACAGGGCAGTCATTTTGAGTTGTTTCTGTCCTATCCAGAGAATCTAGCCAGGTTAGGTAAAGTGACAGGCTAGGGCCAGGATTTTAGAACTTGTAAATATTCGGCTGCCTGTCTGTGAGCTGACCATGGTGACAGTTAGCCATAGGCCTTTGCAGATGAATTTCCCAAGGATTTTCAGATTAATGAGTCCAGAGAGCCTCCCGCAGGGGCAAGGAAGTCACATTGTCAGATTACCAGAAAACAGGGGAATCTAAGGGTTTAAGTGAATGATGGGACACCAGGAGTGACTGTCAGACTGGTTTCTCATAAACACTTCTGTTTCCAGGATGTGCAGGGAAATGGGGTGGCTTCAAGCATGTGTGACTTCAGGGAAGAGGGAGGTGGTTTTCCAAGTGTACCTTTGATCCCTTGCCCCTGTGTTTGCACATACACCCATGAACGCTCTTCGAGCCTGCAAAAGCCACCCCTCTGCAGTGGACATCCATCATGACATCTAACTGCTCAGCACTTCCCCAAGACCCCTTGTGGGTTTGAAATTTTCCTGATTTCTGATTCCAGTTCCCCAGGAAGGAGCGAGAAATCGTTCCCCAAATTCCTTTGCAGCTGGATAGAAGCATAGGCCTGGCCTCCTTAGATGCACGCATGCAAGACTTTGATTAGAAGGAGAGTTTGCAGAGTCCAGAGTGCTGAGTAGAAGACTTTCAGTTAGGGTGACAGAGAGACACGGCGTCTACGGAGGCAGAGGTGACGATGGTCCCAGGTACAGTTCCCAAGACTGTACCAGCAGTCTCTCCTGGAACAGTGCAATTAGCCCGTGCAATAGCCAGTGTAGTGCAGTGACCACAGTTGGGGTAACCACAGTGAATTCTGTCTGCAACCAAGCATCTAACTCTCTTTGTACATATAGGGCGTACCAAGAACTCAGCAGAAAAGTGAATATTTTCATGTAATATTTTAGTCAACATTAAGATATTCCAGCCTTGCCAAAAATGTATGCATGTGTTTTATCCTTACTTCAAAGTCAAAGAAACAGAAAAGTCTAATGATCCACTCAAGTGATATAGCACACCCAGATTCAAGCTAGAACCCGGCTTTCTGACTCCTAGTGCTTTCCTTTCTCCACAAAGTCTTGCCTCAGCATGTAAAGAGACTTGGATCTCATTCCTGATTGAAATTCAACTAGAAATTCTCAAAAACACAACAACCCTTCCAAGGAGCTGTTGGCTTAGGGTGCTCACATGACAGTGAGCAGGGTTGGGACCAAGGTGAGGAGGTACAAAATTTAATGGGCACCAAAAAAGGCAGTGATCCAGGCAATATTTTCATGAAATATTTTAAAAATCGAACTGAATGAAAAAAGCCATGATGAGCCAAGATCAACATTTTAGATACAAACAGGATCAGGCTGCATGATTATTCGCTTTGTCCCAAGTTCCGATAGAGTTCTGATCCTGTCTTTTGGGAACTTACACATGTTATTTTAAAATAAGTTAACGACCCAGATTAAGCCACCTAATTGCCTTCTCAGATGTTCCAAGTTTGAATCTTTCCCTTCCAGTGTGTGAACTTTCTCCAGCAGAATACATAGCAGCATCTCTCTGTGAGCATTCCTGAGCCCATACATTTGGATTAGATCAGAATATCTGCGTCCAGGCCTGTCTGGATCTTGCAGAAATATTAGCTCTGGCTGAATCTCCAAAATAACAGAGTAAAGAGACAGAACGAAACCAAAGGAGACATAAGATTAAATTGTAATGAATATCTGGGCTGTTGGCTGTCCAGCACCTATACGTAGATGCCTGGATAAGTCGTAACGATGATAATGGCGATTAACATTTATTTGCCACTGTTCCAGAAACTGTGTAAGACACTTTAAACAGCTGGTGGTTCTTGTCACAATCTGTGTAAGGTAGGAGGAGCTCATGGGGAAAGTGAGGTTGAAATCCCTAGTTGACAAGTTCCAGAGCCACAATTCAAGCCCAGGTCTCACAAACTCTCAGGTTCAAGGCTTCCTGCTACAATCTGTTTCCTTTCAAGAAAGTGGACTTGTTACCTTCAAGAAATCAAGGAGGCTGAGGACTATGGAGCACCCAGACGGGACTTGCCCAGCAAGCCAATGGATGTCATTCTACTGATGGCCTCGAGAAAGCCTCACCTTCTCTTTGATGGGTGGGTTGCACTCTCTGTCCAGTGACCAGGCACCACTGAATTATCCCTGCCATGCTGCAAAATCTTTCTTGTCCCAAAGGATAGCCTTACAGATGTGTATGCTCATTACATTATGCTGGAAGTTCTAATACAACAAGAACATCTTCAGAAGGCATCCTAACACAGATGGGGAAACTGAGGCTCGGGTAAGTAAAGCAATTGCAATACTGAAAACTGGGGCTAGAATCCAGTTCTCCTGACCCCCGGGTAGGTAGTAGTCCTTCACTGCACCATATAGCCACTCAGAGTAAGTCTGCACCCTATGTGTCCAAAAGACGATGCTTCATCACTGAGGCTTGAGACCCTCCTTCAAAGAGTTTGTAGGCCAGAGTTCAAACACTGGCATCTTATGGGCCAAATCTAGTTTGCAGGTGTGCTTTTTTTCTGAGTTTGAAAAATGTTTTTTTAAACATTTGGACTAGCCGATACCCTTTTAAAAATCAAGGGTTTTCAGATACAAATCCAGATATCTGGCTTCTTTTGAAAAATTCCAAGATCGGGACACATTGGAGCCATTTTCAAAGATGACAACTATTGGCCAGGACTGGTGGCATGTTGGAGCCCACTCAGACTGACTCATAAGAACCAAATACAAAGTGTTCAGGAATGTTGAAAGCCCATTGTTAAACACTTGATAGCCTGAAACCAGCCATAGTGGGATGATTTACTCAACAGATATTGGCCAAACTACAAATTAGAGCTTTTATTTCCCCTGTCTTGACCTGCCTTCCTCCTGCCCTCCCTCTCTTCCTTCCTTTCTTTTTTCTTTCCTTCCTTCATTCTCCCCTCCTCCCTCCATCTTTCCTTCTTTCTGTCTCTGGCTCTGTCTTTCTCTCCCCTCGCTCACTTGCTCACTTGCTTACTTACTGTTTTTCTCCTTTTCTTGGAGTCCCAGTTTATCACCATAACGCTGGCTGGAACTTAAAGGGGATTCACGTTGTTTAGAAAAGCACAGTCCTGCTGGGCCATCTTCACTTGCTTATGTTATCCCCTGGCTAGGGAAGGCACTGGAATTTTCATCTCCTGTAATAGACTATGGATATAAATGGTGATCTTCCTAAAGCAAGCTTGTGCATTGTTGAGTCAGGGAAAAGAAGTTGGTCACCACAATCTGGACTTTAAGCTCTTTTAAAACATTTCTTATTCAAGTATAACACAGATGTGCAAAACCTAAAAGCCCAGCTCAAGGAACTATCATAAAGTGAGCTTCATTCAATAATATTCAAGAAAGAAAATATTGACAGTATAAGCAGAACTTCCTCCTTTTCCCCCTTACTGCTCCCTTCCTCCTTCCCAAAGGCAACCATTCTCCTGACTGCTGACACTATAATTTAGTTTTTCCTACTTTTGGACTTGATGTAAATGGGATCTAGAGTGTATATATATTCTTTACTTCTGGGTTCTTTGATTCAACCTTCTATTTGTGAGTTCCAGTCATTTTTTGGAATGGATGAATGCCACGGTTCTTTCTATGAATATTCCACAATTCATTCATTCATTTTACTACTGGGTGGTTTCCAAATTGAGCTATCTTAGCCCAGGTCCCCCCAAAAGGAGAGCCTGAGATAAAGGTTTACCTGTGAAAACTTCATTTGAGAATGGTTTTCCTGAGAATTGGTATGCAGGCCAGGTAGAGTGAAATGGAAGAAGGGAGGCCCCCTCTGGATGTGTTTCTAGGTTAACCACTACCATGGTCGGCTGGTGCTCAATCCTGTCAGGGTCTTCTGAGGGACTGTATGCAACGCATTTCAGAACCGCTCACCAGGGAGAACAGCGGTGGAAACATTTGTTCATTGCCCATTGGCTCCTGCCCCCCGTTGGTCAAGGATGATCCCATCAGTATAACTTCTCTTCTTCCAGGTTATGCACGCATGAGAGTTTCGAGGGAATCCCAAGGCAGAGAGGCTGTGTTGCAGGAAGTCAAATGTATGTGGTGCAGGTCCTAGACACGGCATTACTGACTTCACCCACAAGAAGCCAAAGTCTGCGTGAAACCACCTGTGTCAGCAAAGGTAAGGTCAAGTGGATTTTGAGGTTGTGCAAAAGAGATGCTCGTGTATTGGCTTTTTTGAATCTGTGAGCATTTTTACACATGTGGCTTGGTGCACATGTGTACATATTTCTGTTCATCTATTCGTAGGAGTGGAATTTTTGGAACAGAAGATATTTACATATTTAAGCTTAGGAGATATTGCCAAACAGGCTTCTAAAGTGCTCATATTTATTTCCATTCCCACCAGCCACGTATGAGAGTTGAAGTTGCTCCAACATTTTGTGTTGTCGTATCTCTTTTTAAAATATCATTTAAATGTATATGTGTATATATATATCTCACTTTCTAATGGCTAAAGATTATTGCCAGAATGTGTTTCCTTCTCTGCTTGGTTCACTTAGCACCACATTTCACTCTGGTCACTGGAGTGCTGTTGTATCCTGGGCTGCAGATGTGCTCATGTATTCTGGGCTATTGTGGTGAGATCAACAACTTTGCACTTGACCTCAGTGGCAATCCAAAGAAAACAAAGGGAAAGGAACAAGACATTTAACATCCCCAAAAGAAGTCACCATAATTGATTATATTTCATTTATCAGGAAACCATTCCAAGTCTTTGACTAATTTGAGACTCCCCGTTGTGATAGAGAATCTCTTCCTTTATGAGATGGTATAATCCTTGCCAGCAGTATCCAGGGGCCTTCTCTGCTCAGAGTCTTCTCTGCTCTAGGCTGTCTGTAACATGTACTCTTTTTTTTTTTTTTTTTTTTTTAATTTTTTTTTCAACGTTTATTTATTTTTGGGACAGAGAGAGACAGAGCATGAACGGGGGAGGGGCAGAGAGAGAGGGAGACACAGAATCGGAAACAGGCTCCAGGCTCCGAGCCATCAGCCCAGAGCCCGACGCGGGGCTCGAACTCACGGACCGCGAGATCGTGACCTGGCTGAAGTCGGACGCTTAACCGACTGCGCCACCCAGGCGCCCCTAACATGTACTCTTTAACAGAGAAACAGGAAGGAAGGAGAGACCACCTTTCAAGGTCTGGCCCCAGACTCCCTTTCTCCTTAGTTCCCACCCAAGGTGGACCACCTCTGACTCCTCTGTAATGCAACGAAACAGTCAATGCTCTCATTCTGAAGTGCTCCCTTCACTTCCACTGACCATAATAAAATTTTGGCCTAAGCTTCAGAGGAACACCTCCTAGGAGATGCACCAAGTCTTGGAAAACCATGCTCAAGTATCTCTAGCTTCTAAGCAACACTTCCAAAGATAGGGAATTGGGTTACCTGAATTATAAGTGGGAAGCGTTCCTACTTAAGAAGCCTCCAGAAGCTCCCCGAGTTCTTTCTCCTCTGTGGCCTGCTGTGGCCATTCCACTTCCTGACCACTAAGAGCATAGGCTCTTCAGTCCTGCCTCCATCCTTTGTGCTGGCCCAGCCCACCCGGCCTCTGACACGGGCCATTCCTGGGCACACTGCTGGCCCACCCTGCTATGCCAGGCCATGGAGATGTGTCTACAGCGGGGTGAACTGGGGAACCTGGTGGGTCCTCTTCCCTAGAAAGGTGCTTCACCCACTCAGGGCACAGGGCTCTTTCTTTACTGTGGCAAAGGGAGGTCAAACTGAGCCCAACTTTTGCACCGTTAAGCATCCGGGAGGTATCCTCAGGTATCTCAACACTCTGTCATCTGAGGAAGAAAGCACAAGCTTATGGCAATTTTCTTTTGTGCCTCTTCTCTCTGGAGCAGGGCAAAGCTGGCTTGCTCTTGAGTACTTCTACGTTTCATGACTCTAAACATGCTGACTCCCCATACCTGTCAGAAGCGGGTAGTGATAAGGGTGAATGGGGAACGAGGCTTAAGAGCTTTATCCTAAAACCTCCCTGCGGTAAGAACAGCCATATCCATTGTTGGACTCACTGTGTGTGCTTACCGGGCATGTTCCATACCTCTATCTCATTTAATTCTTGCAGCTCTTTGAGGCAGCTCCTAGAATGAACCCAACTTAAAGCTTGGGGAACTGCCTTTACATAGCCATTTAGGAAGGGGTCACAGTGGGATTCAAACCCCGGTAGGGGCCTCCACAGTCCACACCCTCAGTGACTATGTTGTACTTTTTCTTGCTCAGTCACCCAAACAGGGACTCTCAACTCCTGGCTACTTGCCTTCATCACCTTTCTTTATGGTCCCTGCTCCCAGGATTGTCCTGAAAATGACTCCAGGGACTTTGTTTGGGACATATCCCCACCCCTTGTCTTCTCCCCAAGGCCCCCCGAACCTCTTGAGATTGGAGTCGTGTTTTGAGCTGTGCATTGGTGGAGACCATGGTCTACATGGGTAGACCTAGACTCTCAGCTTCAAGCCCAGTTCTGCCACTTAGCAGAAGTGAAAACTTAGCATGTCATTAGACTCCCCAAGGCTTGTCTTCTGCGTTTGTACCACAGGATAATAGCAGTGACTGCCTAATAGTGCTTTTCATAGGATTAGAGAGGCTGATGCATGTCAACACTTAGCACAGTATTGGGTGTCCTGAAGGGTGCAGGGAATACCCACTTTTCTACTAACAGAATTCCTGTTCAGTTTTTGAAAGCTTGAGGTTAGAAAGTGCAAAAACAGATTCCCTTTTGATTCCTAATTTCTCCAAGTTTTGTTTCGCTTATCCACATTTTAACACCACTGCTCCCTGAAGCCACTTCACGTGGTTTTTGAGCACTCCCTGCTTTTCTATCATGCTTCTTTTGACACACAAGGACTCAGCTCTTCTGTCTGTTTGGAGAGGAGACAGCTCTTCCCAGCGGCCCTTGGTCAAAGCCTGTGCCATTGGTATAGGCCTAGGGGATTCACAGTGCCTCCACTTAAATTCAGCAACTCAGAGGCTCGGTCCACATGCAGGGTGTGGAACCTTTGTGAAGTCCTGAGTAACAACAGATTATCACCTTACATCAGAGTTTTGGTTGTCCCCCCGCCCCCCCCTTCTAGACTTCAGAACTGGGTTTGACTAACAGCCTGAACCAGTGCACCTATCAGAAGTATAGTGAGAGCCCCAAGGTCAAGCCTCATATATATAGCATTAACTTTTCTAGTGGTCACCCATTTGAACAGGGAAAAAAGAAAGAGGTGAATTAATTTTAACAATATATTTTATTAAGCCCAATATCCAAAATATTATCAGAATAACATATATTTAATATAAAAAAATTACTCACTAGGGGCGCCTGGGTGGCTTGGTCAGTTAAGTGTCCAAATCTTGGTTTAGGCTCAGCTCATGACCTCGTGGTTTTGTGGGTTTGAGCCCTCTGTCAGGCTCTATGCTGGCAGCACAGAGCCTGCGTGGGATTGATTCTCTGTCTCCCTCTCTCTCTGCCCCTTCCCACTTGCACTGTCTCTGTCCCTTCAAAAATAAAATAAGCTTTATTAAAAAAATTATTCATGCGATAACATGTTTTTTAATTTGTACTAAATTTTAAAATCTCTGGGGCACCTGGGTGGCTCAGTTGGTTGGGCATCTGACTTCGACTCGGGTCACGATCTCACGGTTTGTGAGTTTGAGACCCTGTCGGACTCTGTGCTGACAGCACAGAGCCTGGAGCCTGCTTTGGAATCTGTGACTCCCTGTCTCTCTCTTTTCCCCTTGCCCACTCACTGTCTGTCTCTCAAAAAATAAACAAATGTTAAAAAAATTTGAAAAAATAATAACATTTAATGCGTAGTTTACTCTTACAACACATCTTAATTTGCACTGGCCCATTTCGAGTGCTCAGCAGCTATACGTGCCACTGGCTGCCATTAGTACAGCTCTGAGCCATCAGTCCCCATGGTCCCAGCCTCCTTAGACATTTCCTATGGGAGGTCTACCCATGAGGGTTGGCTTCTTATCCCAGAAGTGCTATACAGCTCATGTCCAAGGTTCACTTTCTTGTCTCTGATAAGTACATACAATGGTGCTTGAAGTAAATCTCACACTTATGCTAGTGCAGAGGTTCTTAATCAGGAAGCATATCAGAATTGCACATCTGAGATTCCTTAAAGTGCTTTTATGCTCCAGGAGTCTAGCATAAATTAAAATCACCGAACCAGAGGCATGTGTATTTTGATTCTGACACTGTCTCCGCAGCCAGACCCTGCCACCACCTTCCCAGGTGAGAATCGCCATCTTGGTGGCTTTTCAGACAGATGGCACCCAGATGAGTAGTTCTGAAATGAAAGTTTCGAAAATCAAGGTAACCGAACTTCTAGCAGGGCCCGTTCTATCTGTTCCTTGATTCCCTGGCCTTTCAAAACAAGGTTTCTGTCCAGTTAACACATAAAGGCTCCGACTTGACTTTCTTTTCCTTGGTGGTCATCACGATCTTCCCCAGCATCTGTCCCTTTGCCTCCTGTATTTCAGGCATATGAGACATTGCAATAGCTGAGTACATATAGCA
This sequence comes from Prionailurus viverrinus, assembly GCF_022837055.1. Lineage (NCBI taxonomy): Eukaryota > Metazoa > Chordata > Mammalia > Carnivora > Felidae > Prionailurus > Prionailurus viverrinus. Next base: position 209,516,190 of record NC_062561.1, read on the forward strand.
CATCAAAAGTTGGAGTCCAAATTGAATCGAGGTCTTCCATATCTTATCAATTTACTCAATAACATTGTCTTTCTCTGTAGAGGTTACTCTTTTATGCACATAAATGAGAATTAGAACATCTCTGTCCTGTTCCTCTCGTGGTATAGCTGTGCGATGATGCATGCTGCCGTCCATTTCCCTGGAACATTTGCCATAAATTTGCTTTTAAAAGACATTCTCTTACAATACTGTCGGTGGCCCTTGCATTAAAAATGAGAAAAATATGGAAACATGCATTAAAATATTCGGAAATAAATGGCTTCTTTATTACATAAAAGCTCTCATGTGTCTCAAAGGTACTGAGAATAGAATAATTTATCGTAAATGAGATTATTATTGCCGGGAAAAGGTCTATTTTAATGCCAGTTTTCTTGGGGATTAAACCAAACCCTAACGGTCCACTGGGGGTGTTCATAAATGTGTAAGTCAAATGCTTAAAAGCCTTAAGTGGAAAATACATGCTGATGTAGCATCTTTGGGAAGACAGAACACATTCTGTTTGTTCTTATCTCTGGGGGAGGGGGTTCAGCTCCAGTGTCCAGAAACAAAGTGAAGATAATGCCTCCTCTGAAACCCAGATGAAAATCCGCTGCGCTTTGGGGTTTGAATTGCAACGTCAGAGCCTCAGACTCTCAGCCCAAGGGTCTCCAGCAGCCGGGTGGTATCCAGTATCAGGGACACACTCTGCAAAACCAAATATTGTCCTGAGAAAATGTTATCCTGTTGTCCTCTCGGGCACATGTTTCGTAAGAAGATAAATGGGGACTCAAAAGGAAAACTGCAAATCTGGAGTTTTAGAAAAAGAGTGAATTATATTTTCTGATATAGCCAGAAAATAGGGTGTTCTGGTTAACATGCGTGATGAATATGTGGTTGACTTTTGGAGACTCAGAACGTGATCGAACGCATTTCTCCTGAAAACCGTATTGAATTAATAATATGTATATTAACTTATATTATTTATATTGATTAATATTAATTTGATCTTTATGTGTTAAATCAGGGTCATCTTTATAAATATTAATTATCATTGTACAGTAACCGAGCAGAGAACTAGTGATCAGAATGCCACTTAAATCACCTTCTGTGAGACAGTTTTAATGGTCTTGGAGGGGAGAAAACCAACCTTATGCACTAAGCCAGGGTGTCTGATGACTTATGCAAGGGAAGAGAAGAGTAACGGGCATTCATTTTGCTGCCATTCTAACTTCCATGGAGACTGGCATGCTGGTGATTGTATTTTATACTCCCTATACCATAAAGGCTTTATTACATAACCCAGCATTGTAATAACAAATGAAAGGAACCCTGTAGGTCACTCTCCTAACTTTCTCATTGTCATTTGCTAAAAGCACCCTTTATCCCATGTCCTTTTGCAACTTCGTTTCTAGTCAGTACGTTGCCTCCCCTCTGGAAAGATCCTGTGGAGCTGGGCACTAACATTGTCATGACTGTCTTGTTTGGAGGGATGAGAGGGAGGGTGTGGGCAGCCAGGGTCCTGGACCGGAAGAGAGGAGTTGGCAAGGAGGAGGTTTGGCTTAAGGACAGGCCCCCCAGGACAGATGCCTTGGCAGTCTATTTAAGTCCTTGGATGTCTGCACTGGGGATGTAACAAGAGCCAATATTTATTAAGCATTTTGTGTGTGCCAGGACCTGAGTATTATCTCCTTTAATCCTAACGCAACTCCGTGAAGTAGGCACTATGTCTCTGTTTTAAAGATGAGGATTAAGGCTCAAGAACATTAGGTAAATCCCGAGTCCACTCGTCAACTTCGTGGCCGATCCACGTCATGCGTCCTCTCAGAGCTTGAGCCCAGACCTCTCTGCCCCCTGCTCACTCTTACACATGGCTTCCTTCTTTATCTTTATCTTTTCTGTCTCTCTCCTTTTTAAGGTAATGAAGACTTCAGAGAATGTGTTAATATTATCTCTATTCTTTTCAGACTTAAAGAGCAACATGGCAGTTTTTGGACTAAGATTCACGGGACCCAAATTCATGCCTTTGTATAGCCATCAAGTCACCATGTCATAGTGACACCAGACCATTGGGCCTCAGTTTGCCCATCTGTAAAATGAGGGAGTTGGACTAGATGGTACCCGGATGATTTGGTCTCTGGCATTAGGTGACTCCCCAGGGTCTAAGAGGGACTGTTGGGCATGACTGACGTGGGCAATCCTCACCTGAGCTCCAAGTGCCAGGAGGACAGGCCTGTGATTGCAGCAACTAGACCTCCCAGCCCCAGATCCAAATACCCGCCACCCAAATCATTGGGTGACGATAAGTTGCAATAGCAATATGAAACCTGTAGCAGAAATTCAATGATATGGAAAATATGGTGGGTAAACCACGCCTACCTGTTTGTGGAGGGTGAGGCACATCAGGAACGTCTTTATTTCCAACCTTGCCTTCAACACGCAGACCCTGAACCACTGACCTGCCCCAAGCTCCTGCAGCAAAATAAAGCTGAGAGGAGGGTTTCTGTTCTAAGAACATGCCCGGGACTCTGGCCTGGAGAGCTGACTTGCATATTTTCCACATGCATTCGCTTATTGCCTTTTGTTAAGTGGTTCCAAGTCCAGTTTGTAAAATGAGAGACCGCATCAAACCGGTGCAGATAGGGTAACTGCATTCCCATCCAGAGCAAAGGCGGTCACTCATAGGAAGCGTGTTTTTAAACCAGTGCATGCAAACCCTTCCCAGTTTAGGAGAGAGAAAGCATAATTAGGTCAATTTGCCATGGTGAGAAGCTTGCCTTTCCTTGCCTTTAATGGGGGCAGCATACTTTGGAGATGAGAAGTGCCAAATGGTATGTAATTTTTAAAATCTTGTCCGTGTTTAATAGTTAATGCTAGTTTTCCTTCCATTCTTCCCCACACCCTCAATATCTTCCCCACTCAAGTATGAATCTTTGACATCCTCTCAGGAATTAGGATATCTTCAGCTGTTTACACAACTGGACATTAAGTCTAGTTAAGAAGACATTTAGGGGAAAAGAAATTACCTAAGAAAACAGAAATGTTGTTTGCCTTAGGGTTATATTTTGAGGCTCCATGGTATTCTCTGAAGGTCTTTGGTAAAAGCTTTTTGGTGGATGGAATGGATGGGGTGGAGAGGGTTGACAATTATTTGCAAAGTAGGAATAAGTGAAAGCATGTGGTAAATGACACCTGGCCTCCTGGCCTCCTTGTGCTGGAAGGCATCTGCTGTGCTTGTGAGATAAGATAAAACTCCAATGCAAATACTAATTTAGTTTCTCCTCTTTTGTGCTGGCCTGCCTTGTTGTGTTATCTCATTTTTGTAGGCTGGACCCTGGTACCCTTTGAGATTTTCTAGGCGGGTAATTGTTGTATTTTTGTGCATGGTGGATCTTGTGCACGGAATGGAGATCACCTGACCCTCTCTCTGCCTCTCCTCTTCCCTTCTCTATGCCCTACCTGCCTGACTTGGAGGCAAAATAAGCCGTCACTTCAAGAAAGCCATTATTCAAAGTGGATCGAATGACCAGCCACCACAGAGAGAGCTGGCATCAGCCTTGTATTGCTAATCATTGCTAATCATGAAAAAGCAGATGGGGACTGTGCAGGGGAGGGAGGGTTTACAGCAACACAGATTTGGAGCACTTCCTGGGTGAAGGGGGAGGTGAAGGGGGGCTGGGGAGCAGAGGGCTGCTGCAGTGGGCCCTCTGGGTCAGTGGTTCTTCACTTCCTCAGGGCGCAAAAGAGTCATCTGTGCTGTTTGTGAAAAAATGCAGATTTCTGGGTCCTGGCTTCAGAACTTCTGGTTCCGTCCATAGGGGAGGAAGGGAGAATGTCCATAGTGATTATTCTGATGCAGGCGGCCCAGGATCAGGGCAATGGAGGAAGGGTCCAGGAGGATGAAAAAGAGCAGAAAGGAGGAAGTAAACAGGTACCTGAAGGCAGCAGAAAATAAGATCTTTGGAGTCAAACTTAAGTTCTAATCTCAGTAATGTTCCCGCTTCATCATCACAAGCATTCTTCTTTCCTGTGTGAAACAAGGGGCAGTAACAATGGTGATAGTTGGTAATGTGCAAGGCGTCCTTACTTAACACAGGGCTATGTGTTTTAGTGGACTGCCTGCTTTAAACCTCACGACACTGTAAGGAGGGCATATTGTTACCTTCGTGTCACATGTGAGAAGACTGAGACACAGGCTGAGCGAGCATATGACTGGCCTACAAGGCCATGCTGCTAGTAAGTGTTGGAGCTGGGATTTGGACCCAGGGAGTCTGAGTTGGGGGAACTTGGAGAAAATGTGGAATATCCAGCCCCTGCCTGACCCACCGGGGCTCAGAGTTTGTTTCCTTCCCTCACGTGTTGCTGAGGACGGCAGTGAGCTGATCTGATTTATCAGTGTTTGTCAGCTGCCTGTTCTGCATAATTGCTGGAGGGCTGGGGGGCAGGGGGAGTGGTTAAAGACCTTCTCTGAGCTGCTGTTTTCTCATCCCTAAAACAAGGGCAGCAATCCTCTTGAGTCATGGGGTGCCACCATCAACTGAGACAATGCCTGTGAAAACAATTTTGTCAACTCTAACATTCTGTACAAATATCCAATGCTTTTAAGAAGACATATACAGTCTTCGCAGTCATTACACAGAGTAGCCAAAGCAATCTTTTTCAGATGTCACTCTCCTGCCTTCTAGTAGCTCCTAGGTAAGATAAAAATGTGTGTTCAGGAGACTGCACTCTGGTCAAGAGTGTCGGTCCCGATCGGTTGGTCTCGCCTCTCATTGCAATAAACTTTGTTGTGACTGTCAAAAAAAAAAAAAAAAAAGTGTGTTCATGTGTTTTCAGAGAGTGGTTTAGTCTTCCTTTCCTAATGCAACCTTGTTCTCTCATGGTTGGAGGAGAGAGAATAGGTGAAAGTTGTCGAGGCTGCTCCATAGGGACAGAAGGAAGACTCTATCCCAGGGATGCTGGGAGGATGGCCAGTATGCAGGGCATTTCATGACATTCCAAACATCCCATGTATCCAGTAAGGGGTGGGGGTAGTCCCTCCACAGGCAAAGACTTGAACTCTCCAAGGAGAGACCACCCCCTTATACCTGGATCTTGCCATGGTAAACAGTCTAACCTGCAAAGCTGATGAAGCCTTGTGTTAATACATCTTTGACTCAGGCATATTTAGTGTCTTGTACCTGCTGTTGGAGGTTTTGCCAAGCTAGGTTTGTAACGAGGTGCTGTTTAAGTGAGAACCTCCTGCTGGGGAGAGCACCCAAACCCACAGACAGGACTGTGGCAAGAGCCACAGTTCTTAGACTAGACAATAAAAGCAAGCCAAAAAAAAAAAAAAATGATTACTTTGAGTTACTGTCTGCTTTTTCTAGGAGTCTCCCCACCATGACTCTTAGAAAAACTTCAGAGCCACCAAAGAGAAATAATGATAATTTTGCCCATAATGAGAGCTTGCAAACAAAATCTTGTGACAAATCAACACCATCCTCCCACATAGACCTATACACTTCCTCCTAGAAGAAAGAGGACCGTTTTTTTCCTGGGAAAAGTAGACAGCAGATCTGAAAAGAGACCACTTAAAAAAAAAAATAGAAAAAAAATCTTTCCCACTTGTCGGCAATAGGTAGAACTCACTGTTTTCTTTAAATCTGTATCTCCTCAGATAAAAACCTCTTAGTTCAGTCTTCTCTTTTAAGGTGAACCAGTTTGGAGAGGGAAGAAGTAGAATTCATTTTTACAAAATTCAACTCGATTCCTTTTCATTTTATTCTCTTCCTTTCAGTACAGTTTGATAAGCATTAAGGACCTGCCATAGGCCAGGGAACTGTGTGGGTCCTGGGAGACAGAAATGCAAGAAATTGGCTTGTCTTTCTGTTCTTCTGGATCCAGAATGCAGATGGGCATCACTGGGCCAAGGGGCACTCCTTTCGGTGGCAGGATGGGATCAGAGAAGACAAAAGGGCCATAGAGAACCAGGGTCAAAAATTGGATTATACTTTGGTGGTGAGGCTGAAGGAACTGTCAACTAAGGGAGCCTGAAGACTTACCTCTAAGCAGACCATCCGGATGCAACTCCATACATGTCGTATCACAGACACAACAGGATCTGGGAGTTAAGAATCCCTTTCATTTCCTTCCCTTCAGCTTTAACATCCACCAAGTTACTGCCTTGATTTTTTCAGATGAAAACACTAAGCCTCAGCCATGACTCACCCACGGTTCTGAAATTGCAGTATGGCCAAGATGGGACATTGAACCCCTGCCTCCTGTCTCCCAATCTATCATTCTTCCTGCCCCATCCCCCTCTATGGACACCTCGCATTCACAGAACATTTTGCTCCACTAAAAGTATTGTGTTACATCGTCCTATGTGCACTTCATTTATACTTTACTGAAATTCCCACCTGGGGCAAAGTAGTCTTTGAGAACTGTGGCTTCTATTGTTGTTCGGTTACTATTTAGGTGTCTCAGAGAAAGCCTTAGTTTTCTGAGCTGTAAAAGTTGGGTCCGGACAAGGAGAAATGACTAGCATTGCTTTAGTTTCAGCATTTTGTGATGCTGAAATCTGTTACTCTATTCGTTCACACTCCATTTCTTTCGGGGTTTTTTGTTTGTTTTTTGTTGTAGGGTTGGTTTTTTTTTTTAGCCGTCACAAAAGTCACATATTGAGAAATGGCGTCCATTGTTCATGCCAGATTCATTACAGTTTGAAAACTCTGGAGGCAGAAAATGAACTTTGATATTTTTGCAAATGTAAAAATTCTTTCAGCCATGCCAAATTAACTCAAAACATCTGAAGAGTTTGCCTCCAGGTATCATAAAATTTTCTCTTTTAGACTTGGAATTCTATTTCAGAAAAGTTCTATTTTCATAGATGTTGTAGTAAAAGAGTGAAAAATTGCTGAGAACCCGGTAGGATGATATTTGCCGTGTGGGCTGAGAGCCAACTATTGTTCTTACTGACTCTCAGTAGAGAAGGGAGAAGTATTTTCTAACTATCCCTGGAATCTCTCAGTCAGCTTGGAATTTAAGGGATTTTCCTGATGTGTTTTGTGGAGGTCATTTAATGCAGAGGGGCCCAGGTGAAAATTCTTAACCCTATAGTGGAAGATAGAAGACTGGTTTGGGATGGGAATCCCGCTTCGTTGTAATCAATCAGCTGGTGGCTCTGTCAGCAGTCACCTTGCCCAGACTCCGCTCTGTCTGGCACCATGGATGACACAAAAGCAGTTGAAGACCTGGTCTGCCCTGAGTTAGCTGGAGAGTGACTGACTCCGAGCTAGGTTCCCAGGCTCAACTCCAGCCATTGATCTCCTAAAGTCTCTGCAGGTGGCAGACAGAATCTATGTTTCGCTGAGTGTCCAAGTGATACTTACACATGCTGTAGATCGACAGCTACTGCCATGCAGTCTTCTGAAGGACACAAAATTTATACACACACAGAAAACCGTCATCACCACAAAGTCCCATACCTCATGAGACGAATTATAAGCAGCAATAGGGTGACCAGTTCCTGTGGAGTCCATGGGTGGCTGGAGAGGTGGAGAAAAGACCCCCGAGGACCCTTTCCCCAGTGAGAAGCTGTAAGAAAGGTGGGACAAAAGGTAAAGTGCAGGCTGACCACAGCCTGAAATATGGACTTGCTGGTTGGATGGAGGCAGGGCCACACATGGGCGCCGCAGGACCCAAGCTCGGCCTTGAGAGAGACAGAGAATGTGGCCAGCTCACATTTGATTGAGCAGGTATTCAACTTTTTAAAAACTGTGCTTATAGGCGGTGGCAGATATATGAAAGCCGTGCTTTTCAGGAGCTGCCTCACGGACCTTACACACTAGTGGACAGGGAAGGAGGGTAATGCTTTAGGAAAGCAATCTTTTTTCGCACAGTGAGAGGAGAATAACAAAGGAGACAACTACAGGTGCCAAGCAGTGATCTGTAAGGCCCAAGGAAGGGCCCTGTCCCTCAGAGTTTCAGGTTTGGAAGCCAGTGAGAACATGAGGGGCTCACATGGGGGAAGGCGACGGGGACCGGAGCCAAACCTTGGGGGTTAGGAGGACAGTACGGAAAATAAACAGGAAGGAGAGAGGAGTAAGAGGGCTCCCTCCTGGGGACCAAAGGCTAGGAGAGAAGGCAAGGGTCCAGAACGGGCATGAGGTTCTCTTCCCACAGTTGGGCTGTGGGTTAGAACTCTGAGTCCCGCCATCTTCCACACAGAACACTGTCTTCCAAGAACTGCAGCCCTTGCTCTGGGCGGGGCGGGCAGAGAGATGCTGTGTTCTGTGGAGAGAGCCAAACCTTGCAGCCTGGGAGGCGGAACCGGCCCCAGCCTCAGTTTGCACAGAGCCCGCTTTGGGGGCGGGTGGCTGTGACACCGAGCAGCCCGCTGGCTGCTCACAAGCTTTCCTTCACCAGTTCGGATGACGGATTCATGTATCGTTTATCTCTGGCTCTTAGTATGCAAAAGGGAGCCAAAATGTTAATTAACACAAGAGGTTAAGCAGTTGTTTGACCTCCTAGCTCTGCAGAGGGGGGAAAAGGAGATGGAAGGCAATGTGATCTCTGCTGGCCTTTGTTTATAGGAAGTGCCTTCCACTCGCTGAGCTCCAGCCTTGACTGTAAAAGACACGAAGGGTGTGACTATCAGGCTGGCGGTAAATGGGAACACATTGTGGCTTTGTCTGGGCCTGTGGGGAGTTTTGGGTAAATTTTTTTTCCCCTTTCAACCCCCCCCCCACCCCTATAAAAATATCTGGGGATTCAGTGATGCTGACTTTACATTTCTCACCTCGAGCCCACACTTTCTCTTCCTTGAATGTATGTGTGGTCATGTTTCTTCCTTCATCAGCCACAGGCAGTTTCTCAGTAGCCCTTGTTGCCCGAGTGGTCCCATTCCTGCTCACTGGACACAGACCAGATGGTGTCTAAACAAGTCAGCGCTATTGCACGCAGGCTGTGCTTCGCTCTCGAAAATGAATGAGAGTCGGGGAATGTTGGTTCCTGGAAGCCCACAGGGATTCCTCAAGCCAGCAGGGCCTGTTTATTTTGTTATTTAAAAAAATTTATTTTTCACTGAAAAGGGGACACTGCTGATGCTCAGAGGCTCAGTAATTCTTTCAAGTCAATAGAGCTAAGCCGTGCTAGAACGGAGAGGCTCAGCAAACCCCGGGCCCTCGCCCGGTGCCTGGCAATGGCGGGAGCGCTTACCATTATCACCAGTAGGGCCCACCTGGTGGTGTTACCTGCAGACCGGGGTGGCATTATGGGCTACTGATTTCAAGCTTCCATTTGTAGGGACTTTAAAAAGTAAGTCTTTTAAGTCTCTTCTTTAGGTTTAGCTAAAACTTGGGGCACCTGGGTGGCTCAGTCGGTTGAGCGTCCGACTTCGGCTCAAGTCATGATCTCGCAGTTCGTGGGTTCAAGCCCCACGTCGGCTCTGTGCTGACAGCTCAGAGCCTGGAGTCTGCTTCGGATTCTGTGTCTCCCTGTCTCTCTGCCCCTCCCCCGCTCATGCTCTGTCTCTCTGTCTCTCTCTCTCTCTCTCTCTGTCAAAAATAAATAAACATTGAAAATTTAAAAAAAAATTTAGATTTACCTAAAACTGGCTCTGGTTAGCATCAGTTTGGGTCCTTGTCACCAAGCTCACAGGACAGCTTGGAGGAATTGCTGCCCTCAGTAGACACAGACGTCCCTCCTAACCACACCCAGCAGCTTCCTCCACCACTCATCCCCAGAGCCCAGGCCTGTGGTTCGGCCCAACCCGTCACCTGGCTCTATTGGACACACGCACGAGGGTTCCAGAGGACCCAGCTTGCGAGCTTCTTGGAGGAAAATGTGCTTGTTTAGAGCGGATCATTTTAAAGGTACACGGGGCTTAGGGAAATAATGGTTTCAGTTTCCCTATTGCAAACCTAGCTAGGGCAACCACTGCCTACTAGATGCCTTCATGCGTCAGTATCCTCTCCTAATTTTTGTGTTGCTTCTTGTCTGTGATCAAGTCAACAAATGTGTAATTAAGTGACCATGACATGTAAGGGTCACAATTATCCCTTCATTTCTATTTCACTTCTTATTGTTTTTAAGATACTTCACCATTTGTGGTCTCACTTGATTTTCTCTCTGTTGCTGAGCAGGTACGAATAGCCTTATTTTAAAACGAACTGGGAGGGGCGCCTGGGTGGCGCAGTTGGTTAAGCGTCCGACTTCAGCCAGGTCACGATCTCGCGGTCCGTGAGTTCGAGCCCCGCGTCGGGCTCTGGGCTGATGGCTCAGAGCCTGGAGCCTATTTCCGATTCTGTGTCTCCCCCTCTCTCTGCCCCTCCCCCATTCATGCTCTGTCTCTCTCTGTCCCAAAAATAAATAAACGTTGGAAAAAAAAAAATTTAAAAAAAAAAAAAAACGAACTGGGAGAGGCAGGTGATGGGAAGTCACAGAACCAGTAAAAGGTAGAGTGGGGATGGGACCCACGTGTTTTGACTATAAGAATGACAGTCTTCCACTGTACCACAGCTGCTTATAGGTTGAAGTCTGGAGGTCTGCTGAGAGATTCATCGTGATTGGCCCTTAGAAACTGAAGACAGTAAAGTTGGGAAGAAATACAGACCAAGAGCCAGAGCTGAGTGTCCAGCAATCCTTATGGCTCCCTCTCATGTGCCTGGAGCTGACAGCAGCAGCTTAATGTAGGGTTAAAAGCTAGATTGGCTACTTACTGGCTCTATGACTTGGGTCACTTAGCCTCTCTGTGCCTTAGCTTCCCATTTGTCTAGTGGGAACAATAAAAATCCTCAATTCATACAGTTACGAACGGTAAATGAGTTGGTATTTGCATAGTGTTAGAATGGCTCTTGGTATACTGTAAGTGCCACATAAGTGCTGGCTCAATAAGTAAAAAGCTTGGTTCCTAAGCCAGGCTCAGCCAGCTGCTGGGGATGAAGGTATGGGTAGCATCACAGCCTTCCAGTGGGCCCTGACCCGGAGAGCCACCACTGAACCCATCAAGCAAATCGGCCACCATTATTGTCAATGAACAGAAGCCACTCTCAAATTGGCAGTATTTGCTGCCATAAAAATTGTGCGTATGCTTTGAGAATTAGAGAAACCATTGCTATACTGGAAAATCCAGGATAGGTATGGATGCCTTTGAGGATGGGCACGTGACTGGCCTGGCTGATGAAGACCTGCTTTATAGAAAGAATCACAAACTGGTCATGATGGAACAGATCTTAGTAATCCATTGACACAGCCTCCTCATCAATATCCAGCCCTCTGCTTCTAGATCAGGAAACCAAGGTCCAGAGAGAGCAACTTATTTGCCTAGAGTCACACAGCTAATATGGCAGGTCACCCAACCTTCTGAGTTGTTTTTTATTTGTTTGTTCGTTTTTCCTGTCCGAATTGAAGATCTAGCATCCTGGCCCTTGGAAAATGGGCCGAGGCTGCTTGTTGCCCTGGTTTTGTGCTTATTTTGGACCCAGTTATGAAAGCTTTAATGGATAATGGGATTCCCCTGGACATTAGAGCTCTTGTTTATTCCTGAAGGACTGATGACACCTGACAGAGGGAGAAGAGTTCTGGATCTTTCCACCCCACCTCAAATCCTGTTGCTCATGGGTATGAAGGTGGCCCACTCTACTCTCAGGGGGACCTTAGCAAACCAAACACAAATTCCAAAGGCATCCTTCATCCTTGGTGGCTCCAAAGCCTAAGGATAGGCCCAGAGACCTCTCAGACCCCCTAGTCCTAGGGTCAAGTGCTTCAAGATAGAGATGAATTTACAAACTGCTATTTTTTATTTGCCAGAGACACCCCACTGACAAACAGACAGACAGACACACACACACACACACACACACACACACACACACGTTTTAAAAATAGTCATAGTGATGGTGGGGGAGGAACATAAGAACCTACGCAGCATGCAAATGCTGCAAGAAAGACTCATGTTTTCTAATCTAGTTGGAGCCAAAGAGCCCCTGATAACGACTGCTAATGTTAATGTTCATTATGAACTAAGTAGTCCTATTATCCCTGCTCCATGAGGAAATCAGGGCTCAGAGATGTTAAACAACTTGTCCATGATTACACAACTAGAAAGTGGCAGGGCAGAGCATCCAAGTGGAGGCTGATGCCCCAGACAGGACATGTGATCCCCATGCTGTACTCTCTCTGCAGACATATGGCAATAAGTGGACTACACGAAATCTCAGTGAACATGCAGAGAAGACACTGGAGACAATTCCCATCAGTTCAGACTGAGATGTGTAAGGCAGAAGCATTTTAAAGAAAACAAAAGGGAAAAGAAGGTCCCAATTAGAATCCAAATGGATAGGAAGCACAAGGCAAAAGCAGAGTGGGAAAAGCCCAGACAACAGAGAGACACTTAGCAAGGTGAGAGGACAAGAAAAGTAGAGGAGAAATGCCCTCTGCAACCCAAACCCGCTACATCAAATAGCCTGGGAGCCAGTTTTTAATCTTCATTAGTTAGAGCTGGCTGCAGCCTACTGTTTGCACAGTGTGTGGATTGAAATATTTTATGGATATTTATTGCTTTATGGATACAATAAAATAAATGTGATTAAGGGCGCAATGACACTTGAGTTCTGGTGAAGGAGGCTGGAATATTGGAGCCAGAGCTTTATCTGCACAAGGCTTTTTTAATGTTTCCCATTCTTCCGTTGAGAAGACAACATAAGAATGGATGGAAGGAGCGCCTGGGTGGCTCGGTCGGTTAAACGTCCAACTCTTGATTTCAGCTCAGGTCATGATCCCTGGGTCTTAGGATAGACCCCACCCCCCCACCCCCCACCATGGACTCGGTGCTGAACATGGAACCTGCTCTCTCTCTCTGCCCTTCCCCCACTGGTGTGCATGTGCTCTCTCTCGCTCAAAAAAAAAAAAAAAAAAGAAAAAAGAAAAAGAAAAAGAATGGATGGATGGGGTTAAGCAGTTTTAAAAAGTCAAGATCTAAAAAAAGAAACAATGGTGTTCCAGAGTGGGTGGGAGGCAGAAATGAAGAGGCATTAATGGTTCAAAATACAAAAGCAGGCTATGCTGGGTATGCCTGGCCTCTTAAAGGAAACAGATGTGGCATCTGAAGCATAGAGGAGAATGAGATGGAAGAAATCTTGAGCATGCTAAGATATTATATTTCCAAAAAAGATTAGGGTAGAATGTTTCTTTCCCAGCAAAGGAAAGTTCTGGCGGAAGGAAATGTGAAGAATGTGGTTCTTACCTTGTGTTTCAAGGTAAGATGAGGCCAAGGGTCCACTGTGGATAGAAAAGGAGAAGTAAGAGATTCGGAGAATTAGCATTCACCCATGGAGGGAGTGGTGGTTTCCAGTAACTGTGGGCTATAGGAGAAGAACCACTTTTACTGAGAAAAATGCAAATTGGATTATGCAAATATTGACCATCAAGAACTGTTCTGGGTGGTGGGGCTGGAGGAGGGAGTGGGAAGAGATAATGCTACAAAAATGAATAAGATAAATGCCTTATATCTTCATTAAGGATTTTATGCACCAGTGTCGGAGAGTGCTATCAACCCCTCACTGTGTGACATGATGCAGAGTGGGACAAATTTAAAACGCACTCACTAAAACAGGAGTCTGGACCTTAAGTAAAGGAGTGGTGGGAGTCAAACCATGCCGGGGGCGGGGGTGGGGGGTGGGGGGTGGGTATGCACAGAGAGTCAGGGAGGACTTCACAAAGTGGCATTTCAGATGGATCCTGAAGAATGAAGATTGTGTGAAGGAAAGAATTCCAGACTTCATCACATGCCTTCTTAGCAAAGACTTGAATGCCGGAGACCCCAGGGCATTTTGGTTCAGGTGAAAAGATGAAAGTCTGGATGGCTGTGTGTTTCTCAACCAGTTTTCTGCCTCCATCCCATTTATATCCATGGTACAACAATCCCAAATGTCAACGGGCACCTGCCCTACTGAAGGGTCATATTGGAATTGTAGGATTGTGGACTCTTAAGGAGGGAAATGGTAGGATCAGGGCTGGGAGATGAATTGACCATGATGGAGACTGAAATCACGAAAATCAGCTTCGAAGTAATTATGGCTATCCAGGTAGAGACAATGAAGGCCTAAACTCACCATGCGTGTATAGAGGTAGAAATGACCAGGCTGCATTTATTTTTGCCTTCCTTGAACACCCACAACAGGCCAGACACTGTGTCTATTATTGGGGAGTACAAATATTGAACCCCAAGACCTACCACACATTGCTTACAATCTGTGGGGCCAGTAACCCAGCACTAAACTATGTAGGGACCATGACAGAAGTAACGGAGGGACATTTAGAAGCACAGAGAAGAGGTGTTGAGTTGCATATGCTTTCAACAAAAGGCTTCTTGAGGTAAGTAGGCTTGAGCTAAGGCTTCAAAGATAAGTAAGAGCTCTCTAGGTGGAGGAGGAGGAGGCCAGGCAGGGGTGGGGAAAATGAGAGAGCATGTATAAAGATGTGACAGCACGAAACGGCATGTGACATAAGAGGAGGAGCAAATATCTTGTGCAAAAATTGAAAATAGTTGCTGTATATTGAACCAGGCACTATTTAGGAAACTAACATGTGTTACTGCATTTGATCATTGGGGTGTGCTTAGTGGGGGGTAGAAAGTCAGCGGCCAAAGCCTGAACGAAGACTGTCCCGTCAAGGAGTTTGGACTTTAAATGGGAAAATGCCGTAACTCAGATTTGTGTTTCAGAAAGATTATTTTGGTAGCAGAGTGAAAATGGATAGAAGGGGCACAAATCAGGAAGGAGGCCAGCAAACTAGGCAAGAAAAAGAGCAGTCAGCATAAGCAGTCATGGGTCAGACCTGACGGAAGAAGGCACTTAGGAGGGGCCCAGGTTTCTGATCTGATGATTGTGGTTGATAGCGGTGCAATTCACAGGGTTGGCGAGTGAGGTAAGACCGGTTTGGGGCCCAGGAGTATGGCCAGCTGGAAATGAAAGATAATGGGTTCTGCTCTCTACCTACTGAGGAATTATCTGGGAGTGATTTCTAGGTAACAGGTGGATATGCAATCCTAGAGCTAAGTAGAGACAGAAGCCTCTGGAATTAGGAGTCATCCTCCTGTGTTGGTGGTTGAAGCCATGGGGGTGGATCAGCATCATGTGAAGGGAGAGGGCCAAAGACAAAACCCTGGGCAGCGCTCACATTTCAAGCATGGGTGGAGGAAGAGGTGACATAGACGGAGGTTAAGGAGGAGTAATATGAGAGGCTGGGGTAAACCAGGAGAAAGAGGTGCCTGGAAGAGAAATGGTGTTTCAAACAAGGGAGTGCTCAGTGTCTCCTGGATTAGGTAAGAACCTGGAGACAAAAGAGAAGGCTGAGTGAGGACCTCCAATCCGTGAGACTTTAGCTAGCAGCTGCAAGGAAATGAAATATATTCATGTACAGCGAATACCATGTACCCGCAAAAGTAAGAATGAGAAAGAAGAGGAAGAGAGGTTAATGGCCCAGGAGATAAGGCACTATGGGATAGGCAGAAGAAAATGCTGTTAGAACAAGACAATACTCTAAAAGAATTGCTATAAAATACCAAATGCACCATCAAGGTATTCCTATCCCCCTCCTGGAGGAAGTGGGGCTGGACAAGAGGTGGAGGAAGGAAGAATCAGAGCAAGAGTAACCACCACATTGCAGAATAAATAAATTATTGCAGAATAAATGGCGCAGTACTGAGATTAATGGGAATTTTGGAAGCTGATGCTTGAATGTAGTATCACTAATGGAAATGAAAATGGGCTAAGACCACAATAAAACTTGGAGGTGTGTTATATAAATATTTGAAAGTGGGTATACCATCACCCCAGAAAAAAAATGGGATACATTTACTTTTCAAGAATAGATCATGGTGGCTAAAATGACCAAAAGAGAAACGATGATGATGTACTTCCTGAAGAGAGCACACAACACAATCAATAAAGTGTCTACAATAAAAAAAAAAAAAAAATGGAACCTCAATCAGCTCTCACCTCTAAATTCAGCCTTCAGTTTACAGAAAAGAGGGGGCAGAGGAACGTCTTATACAATAGCATGGAAATAAAATTAGCAAAACCCAGACAGTGGGAAACTCTACAGGATAAATAACCTGGTGTCTTCAACAAATAAATTGCAAAAAGAAAAGAAAAGAGGGAGGGGGCTGTGGATTATGAGCCTGGAAATGTGTCAACCAAATGCAAGGGGTGGAATTTTTAGACCCTGGTTTCAAAAAAGCAGCTATGAAAACAGTGTTATAAACATTTCAGGAAATTTTGAACCCCAGTGGGATATTTTATGGCATTTAAGGAATTATTTCAACTGTTTTTAGTTGTAATTTTTTAGAAATCTTATCATTTAGAGATATAGCCTGAAATATTTATGGGTGAAATGATAATAGCATCTGGGATTTGCTTCAAAATAATCCAGTGAGGGTAGGACAGAAATATGTGTGTGTTATAAATGAGGCAAGATTGACCCTAAGTTGATCATTGTTGAAACTGAATGTTGGGCTCATAAGGATTCAGTATACTACTCTCTGTATTTTGTGTATGCTTGAGAATTATCATAATGAAAGGTTTAAAAAAAATCAAAGAATAAATGTGAACATACCCACGGCCTTTCAGAACTGTGAAAGGGCTCCAACTTGAAGTGTTATTATTTCAAAATTGTCATTATTTCCTTTTGATGTTGAATCTCTACTGGTTTTTAATGTTCCTAATTAAAGAGCTTCCACCAATTCTTAAAAGTTAAAGATCGCTGCTGGCCACTGTCACACAATGAAACATGCAAGGGGAGGGGGGGTGGCGGTAGGGATGTAGGGGGGATGGGAAGGGGGGGGTGGAGTAGTGACATGCTCAGGCATTTTAATGTGGTTGTTTTAGACACTACTTTTCTCCAGTTTGTCAGCACCCAAGGCTTCTGGGTGACAGCTAAAAGGGACAGCTAAGAGAAGCCAGAAAGGTCAGACTGACTCATTCAGGAAAGGTCGATTTTGGCTGTCTGCATTTCAACAGGGTCTCAATCAAGAAGGCAGTTGCTGTAGAGAGGGGTCTGCCATTGGCTCCAGAGGGCAGAGATGAACTCAGAATCGAGAGTTTCTTAAGTTACGGACAGGAAGCAATTTTTATGTAGGGAGATTGGAGTCTCCAGCTAGATGCTCAGAGAATGCTGAAAGCAATAGGACTTCAGAAAGGAAGGTCAAGAGGATAAACCCACATTACAACAAAAAAGAATAGCCCCAAGATGAGGGAGCAAGTCTCCACAAGTGACACAACAAGTTTGTCACCAACAGTTCAAGAACAGAGAGCTGGCAATTGCCCTCAGTCCTACCTCGTGCTGGATAAGGCCCCCAGGTATGACAGGTGGCCAGGAAGAGGACCAGTTTGCCTGCCAAAGGAAGCTGATAGTCATGGCAGAAGGCTGGGCATGCTTTACATAACGCCTTTCGCCTTATATATAAAATACACCAATTAGTGGCTTTTACTTTGGGTTATAATATTATTTCCATCAGAGTTGAAGAGTCCTGGGGTAAAGTGAGAAATTAATCCACAAACCCATTTTAGAAACCACTGTGGCCTACAGTATGCTTCTGAGTGTTCCATTTGCTGGAGAATCGTATTGATCCCTGGGAGAAAGAGTAATGAAGTAATAAGGACTTGAAGATAAGCAGGAAGGGCTGGATGCTTATACTGACAGCTGGACACAATGGGGCATGTAGGGAATGGACATACTGTTCTCTTGGCCAGCTCCCAAACAGGAACGACAACTTATCCTGTAGCAGAAGAGAGGAAAGGCGCCAAGGCATCAAGCCGATTGTGGGGAGGAAAGCTTAGGAGTGTGACGTGATGTAGAAAGTCCTAAATGTCCAGCAGAACTTATTCCAAATCCCCCAAGAAGATAGCGGTTTGTAAAAGAGTAGACAGCCTAGTGGTCCGTTACAGGCACAGTAAGAAATCAGGAGAGTAAACCCACCATTTGAAGAGCCTAGGGAGAGTTGTAACACTGATGCATAAAACCTGACGCCTTCTTACTCTTCCCTCCTCTCCTTTCCCTCCTCCTTTCTCCATTTCAGTGAGGCAGTAGCAGGTACGGCAAAGAGGGCACCATACCAAGCCACTCTGCGAGAGCAGGTGGAAAAGGACCACACAGAAATGGGTACAGGTCTAACTCCTGCATCACACAGAAGTGACAGCAGCTGCAGTAACTAAGTTAAGCCATCAGGAAATGGAGGGGGGATAAGCAAAGGTGGTTTACCGAAGAGGAGGTCAAACCCGACCAAAGAGAATTCGAGAATCATCTTGGTGTTCTAAAGGAAGGAGAAGACTTAGGGAAGCTGGTTCCTAGAATCCCTCATGGGAGAGCAAACAAGAACAGCTACTGATAATGACTGGTACATTTCTCCTTCAATATCCTCTCATGGAATGGGTGGTCACGGAGTCTTGGGGGTACATTTGAGTGACTAATTCTTTGAAACAGGATTATGATGTTGAATCCTATCTTATAGCAGAAATTGGAAGGTGGAGGTTCATAGTTTCTTCTAAGTACTTTGTCTGCAGTTAGGTGAACAGTGGTGTTTCGGACACCTCTGAGTTAGAACCACTAGACTCGTCATGGGAACAACTTCTCATGGGAACAGTGAGCCTTTTTTTTTTTTTTTTACTCAATAAAAAAAAATTTAAAAAGGAAGTTTAAAAAAAAATAGCTAAATAACCATTAAGGGACACTCTGAAGTAATGTGCAATTGCAAGAGAATTTAAGAAACAATGAACCTAATTACAAGGTTTTCTAAGGAGATGTCTGAAAAGACACAGGCAGACTCATATACCTCCTTCCATATATACCCTCTCCATCCCCTTCTCCATCTGGAAATCTCCAGCTCTGTACATTGAACTGTTCTGTGATACTCCCTCCTTGTAATATGAAGCCACCAGATTTTTTGGGTCCTGGCAGTCTTAACTTTTCTTCCACCTCCTCCACAAGTAGTCAACTGGACCCTTCCTGCCCTGGTCCTTCAAAATGTGGGAGTTGCCCCCTCGTGAGAGCTTTCTCTTTAGTTTTTCCTGAGGATAGAGAAATGAGCTGGAATTCAGTAGGGATTTTGTTTAGACTTTAGTCAAGACTTTTTGAACTAAGGTATGTGAACTGGGATGTATTACCAAAGACATTTTTTCTTTTTCTTTTTTTGTTTTGTTTGGTTAAAAATATACAGATTTATAATCTTTCCATAAGCCTTCTTACAGGTGAGAGACAGGAGATGTATAAGGAAAAAATATTTCCCTTGCTCCCTAGACCGTCTATTCTCTGACATCTATAGTCCATCAGAATCCAGTGCTAAATGGCATGGGAGAGCCGAGAGCTGCATGTGATAGGAGAAACTATCAGTCAATAGAGTAACAGCCAGAGGATAGCATTTTGCTCTTCTCTTTGTCATCCTTTCTTGAACCCAGATGCAAGATCATTCCAAGTCATTATTAAAAATATGGGCCATGGGGCACCTGGGTGGCTCAGTCAGTTAAGCGTCCCACTTCAGCTCGGGTCGTGATCTCACAGTCCGTGAGTTCGAGCCCCGCGTCAAGCTCTGTACTGACAGCTTGGAGCCTGGAGCCTGTTTCGGATTCTGTGTCTCCCTCTCTCTCTGCCCCTTCCGTGCTCATGCTCTGTCTCTCTCTATCTCATAAATAAAAAACATTAAAAAAAATTAAAAAATAAAAATATGGGCCAAGATTATGGCAGCCTGGGAAGGCCTTATTTTGGACTTCAGCCGTTTGACCTTGGATCACTCTGTTCATCCAGACTAGTCCTAAAGATTTTGTCAGCACTTTTGGCAACTTCAGGACGTTATTGCGCAGTTCAGCATGTATCCCTTGGTCCACTCAAGGTTGGGTGGGGTAAAAACAGCTCCTGTAGTTGCTGCATAGTCCTCCAAAGGTTTAGGCCAGATCCCAAGGTGAAAGTGCACCACGATGCCATGACCACATCTCACAGCTGCCCATCTCCATGGGCCTGCAGGCCATGTAAGCTTTTACCTACCAGTATCCAGAGTTATTCGGTCTCATTATCTGACCAAAGTGTGGTTATATGCTGAAGGTTAATGTGAGTCCTTTGTAATCGCTGAGCTAACAACACAGAGCCATGGAAAGGGAAAGGAAAGAATTTGCACTCTGGGAAACAGAAAGACTATGTTCAAAGGCTAATTCTGCTTTCTTTCAAGCATGTGAAGGTCACTCTGTGCAGGAAGCCTACCTGCCCTGAGGAATACATGAGACAATGCACGTAACACACTGGCCCAGTCGGCATGAGTCGGTATGCCAATCTACCTTAATTGTTGTTAAAATCATTGTGTGAAACAGGCCAGTTGGTTATAGTACATGCAAACAAGCTTCCAGGGAGTGTTTCTTGGCAGCTAATTTCTATTTTTTCCCCCTTCACATTCCAGCTCTCTACCCTTTTCCATCCTGTGCTCATTATTACCAATTAGAGTTTTCACCAACAATTTTCAAGCATGTGCTTCCTCCCTTAGATCGCAACTACAAATGAAGGCCTACCTAAGGTGACCTCTCTGTGTCTGCAATCATCCTCTCATGATTGCTTCTAAACAGCTATAAACTAGACCCTCCGTACAAGCAGCCTCCCTAAAAAGGAGCAAATGGCAGCTGAGCTGCGGATTTCCCCAGGAATGCTGGGGGAGGGGTAAAATAGAAGGCCTTGAACTGGTGATGAGGAGACTTGGTCATGGTCCAAAATCTACCACTTGGGGGTTGTGTGACCCCGAATCCATTCACCTCAGTTTATTCGTTGGTAAATTAGAGCTAACAGTGCCCACTTGGCTTAGCTCACAGGGTCTCTCCCACAGGGCTGTTCCAAGGAACCAGGATAATAGTGTTGTTGCCAATGTGGCCGGCCTAGCAACTGGTGCCATGTGAGAGTGATTTCTGATGGTGCGTGGCTAAAGCCTTTATTACTTCTTTTAATTTAAAGCTTTGTCCTTATTTTTATGTGTATTAGAAAAATTATACAACTAGCACACCAAACGCATGCTTTCAACAGATATAATTTCTCAGGAAGAGTCTTAAGTGAAGAACAAGAGACAATACAAATGTATATGTGCAAGTGTGTGTGTAGGGGTGGGGTGGGTGGGTGCGTATAATGTGTAATTATGACAGAAAAGGAAGGTAGTGTCCTCATAAAATATTGGAGTCTGCAAAAACAGAATAAATAGAACAGCTGTCTAAAGATTTCAGGGAGCTTAACAAACGTGTCATTATTACTCCTCTGGAGGCCCCTGAGTTTCCTGGTCTACACAAGTCAACGAATGGTTGCCGATGCCTTCCATGTACCAGGCACTTCTCTGGTTTCGGGGGATATAACAATATACAAGGTAGGCAAAATTCCTCCCTCTTAGAGCCTGCATTCAGGTGGAAAAGCGTGTCTAAACGCACAAAATGGTTGTGCGGATCTGACCTGATGACGTAGAAAGAAAGCATTCGACCACTGCAAACACTCTATCAATGTCTGGTATTGTTGTAGTGAGATGCCAGAGGTAGGAATGAGGAATTGATTTGAGAATATCTAAAAAATGCCTGGCAGAACCCAGAGAAATGCTCTACTGTGGACAAATGTAAATTGTTTTTGTTTCTGTTGGGTTTTCCTCTGGGTTAAATTCCTGGAAAAAGTTTCCTAAAACTTTTGCACAGTGAAAGGGCTTATCTTAAATGCCTGCATTTGGCAATATGCGCTCTCCTAGAGGTAACGGGAAATGTGAATCTAATGAGTATCATACTAGAATGATGTATTTTAGTCTGCAAATAGTCAACCCAGCTTGAATTAATCTATCTGTAAAATTACTTTTCTGAATCAAATGCTCTTCTAAAATCCAAATATGTGAAAGTCTAATTTGTTTTCCTTCATTCCCTAATTTTAGAATTCTGTCCAAGAGAATTAGCCAATTTCCCTGGACTCGTTTTCTCTTTTTAAATCCCCAGAGTAACTTATTTCTTAACTGGGATTGGTTGCATTAAGTCTGCATTTATTGAATCTTCCTATCAATTCTCAAGTTGGCTACTTGACAACCAAGGGGTCAGCTGCTCTTACATGGGAAATTACTGCCTCCGTGAACTTACTAAGTAATATCCTAGTAGCTTGAAAGAGTTAAAGTAAGTTTCTAAAGCCGCATAATTTCCCAACAAGGAATAGCTTATGTGCTGAGAGACTGTGTTGAAAAATGAATAGTAATGAATTCATGACCAAATAACCACGCAGCAAAGACTAAAACAGGAGTATGATATATGGAGAGGCTGCAGCATACGAAGGCCAGAATGTAAGAGGAAAGATGTATTAACCAGGCCTGCAAACAAGACAAGTCCATATAACTGTGGCTTTCAGGACCTCCGCAAATGAGTAACTGAAGATGAGGAATCATGACTCCTACGTTGTTGGGTTTTTTTTTTAATTAATTTTTTTCTCTTCTTTTTTGTAAATATAATTTATTGTCAAGTTGGCTAACATACACTGCTATCACATGCTTGCCTCTACAGGTCTGCCTCTAGTGTTGTTACTTGGGGTGACAGTCCCACTGTTCTGCTAAACAAGCTAATGGGCAAAGCAGGTCAATTGTGCTCGTGTTTATGGTCTTAGTTTTTTTTTTTTTTTTTTTTAATTTTTTTTTTTTTTCAACGTTTATTTATTTTTGGGACAGAGAGAGACAGAGCATGAACGGGGGAGGGGCAGAGAGAGAGGGAGACACAGAATCCGAAACAGTCTCCAGGCTCTGAGCCATCAGCCCAGAGCCCGACGCGGGGCTCGAACTCACGGACCGCGAGATCGTGACCTGGCCGAAGTCGGACGCTTAACCGACTGCGCCACCCAGGCGCCCCTGGTCTTAGTTTTAAAAGAAGAGAAGAAAAAGGAGCTTAAGGCTTTCTGTTTCGATTAAGTAGTCAGCAGATGAAACTATTTGCTAAACCTGGCTACCTGGTGTGAAATGCAAGGCTTATCAATTTGAAACGTGACGTAGGAATAGAAAAATGATTCTTAAAACTAGATCTCCCAGAACTTAGAACCCAAAGGAATGTTGTCTCTTTTCAGCACATTCTCGTTGGGAGGTCATATACTTACTCTAATTGTGTTGTTTTCGTCTAAACATTTGGAACTCCTCTCGTGGAATTGTCTTCAGAGCCTGCAGAGCATTTTTCTGACAGTTCCACTCTGTGCCAAGTCTTCATCCTTTGGGGTGGGGTGGGGGATGGGAGCCAGGGCAAGGGAGTGGATTTAATGATTTCTGGAAAGAGCAGAAAGTCATCCAGAGGCCAATCTGGTAAATGGCGTGAGTATAACCATTTGGGGTTAAAAAAAAATGCTGTCTATAAAGTGCAGAGCCTAGCTCCATCGTTTGGCCTGTGAGCTGACTCTGGAGGCAGTCCTCAAAGAGACCTTTCCAAGCAGCTTTGGTCAGTGACTGGCATTCTTTGAAGAAATGTATAGGGTTTCCTAAAATGGCTCCTTTGCAATAGCACCTCACCCACTTTCTTCTAGAAAACGAAGAGTGCTTGTTTCACAAATTGGCATGGTCATGGGTAGGGAAGAGCCATCATTTACTAAGGATCTAGAATCAAGATAAAGACTCAGGTAAACATTTGTCAGTAACACGGGGGAAAGAAAAGAATTTGCTGTGAATGTGTTGGCTGTTCTTTTCTCTTGGACCTCAGTTAGGATTCGGCCCTACTCTGTGTGTTTACCATGTGTGTCTTAACATAAGTCAGTGTCAAATATGAGACCCTTTTCCATTTTCCACATCAGTCCGCCCCCTCCCTCCACCGAAAGTTTGAGAGGTATAGCAAAAAACACCAACCCTTTACTTATAATTACTTAATTTATTAATTTAGTCATGTATACTTTTTTTTTTAATTTTTTTTCAACGTTTATTTATTTTTGGGGGGACAGAGAGAGACAGAGCATAAACGGGGGAGGGGCAGAGAGAGAGGGAGACACAGAATCGGAAACAGGCTCCAGGCTCTGAGCCATCAGCCCAGAGCCTGACGTGGGGCTCGAACTCACGGACCGCGAGATCATGACCTGGCTGAAGTCAGACGCTTAACCGACTGCGCCACCCAGGCGCCCCAAGTCATGTATACTTTTAAAATCACTTTATGGACTTACAAAATTGATATAGGAATAGCATTTTCTATATATTTTATATTTCTCATAAAGAAATATTACTATAGTCCTATTTTTGTCACTTTCACATTTCAGTTTATCCCAAGTAACAGCATCTAGCATCAGGATAGTTGTTTTCTCCTTCCTGCCGTTGCATATTCTCAACATCCACTATGTGGCCACTTACTGTAATACTGTAAAAAGTGATATTTAAAAGGCTTGTTCACATTAACATCCACTCTTGCAAATGTGAGGCCATTCACCTAAGTGAAAGAATAATTAAATATGTATTGAAGTTCACCGATTTCACTTCTAAACATCTGAATCTTGCATTGATTGAGGGTGTTTGGAGATAATGTATCTTCCCTGAAAAGAACTGTGTTATTCAAAATAAAATAATGATACGAACACCCTATTGTAGGAGACTCTGAATATAAAATGGTTCCCTCTTCTCACAAGGAGTGATTTTGGGGGAAACCTTGACTGGCATTTGAGTATACATACACACAGAGTTAATGATTTGTTTTCTGTTACCCACAGACATGACCATCTCTCTGAGTTGTCATTTCTATTGAAAGGGTTAAAACAGATTACAGGCAGAATTCAGAGTTCACAAGAGGAAATGTGATAGAATGACAGTATCACAGACAGTGAACAGAAGATGTTTGATTTTCTTTTGGCGTATAGGAGAGGGGAAATACAGTGCGAGTGTTTGCCCCTAGAGATGGGAACATATGTACTGGATTACAAAGCAAATACCAAAAAGCTCTACGTTTTTGCATTTGAAGAAATAATAGAAAGTAGCTGAAGGAGAGAGGAAGGGGAAAAGTCAATAAGAAGGGCAAGAGTCTGTTTAGTTAAATAATAATGCTGTTTATACCAAGGCATCATCGAGATTCTGGCTTTGGACTCTCAAGATTTGGGTTCTTGTAAACCATCCTGTTTTGATGCCAACTCCCATGTAAACTCTCACTATATTTGACATTATGGCTGAAACTGATGTTCTAATCCTGGCCATGCCTTGCAAGGTCACCATTCTCGTGTGTTCATAATGGTCCATGGTATTGACGCCTCTGCGGGGACAGCAGCGGTCCATCAAAACGAAAGTCTTCCCGCTGTTGGCTGCAGCTTGCTAGCGTTCACATGTGATTTGGGAGACCAAGAAATTAAGGCATTCTTCTGGAGGATGGGTGGAGAGCCCTGGTTTTAAATGCCTCTTCCTTTTCTACATTGCAGGGTCTCAAAATGATGGCCTTCAAGGTACAATGCACAGCTTGCTGGCTTACTACACCCTGATCCGTAATAATCTGCTTTGTAACTTCCTCTTACTGATCCCATAGGTGTTTTTCGTCCTAGTTTTGGACAATCACTGGCCTGATTTGGAAATTGCATTAAGTCCTTTAAAAAAGCTGATGTGATAGTCTTTTCTGTTTTCTGTATTTGCTGTTCCTTCTACAATGTCCCACTGCCCAGAAATATTGACAACCATATGGGTTTAATCATAAATTCCTCTTGGACCCAGAAAAATGAGTTTATATATATCTTCTCGAGGAAGCCTGGAGAGGCAAGAGAGGTAGTGGACAAAACTGGATGCAGCGTGAGTTGACCTGGCGTCTCATTTCTGTTCTCCCCCTTCTCTCTGGACTACGGGGAAATCACATCCCTCTGGTCACCTGGTCCCATAGTTATGAAACAAGCGTTGACTCAGTCACCTATCAGATTTTGTCAAGGTCTAATAATCCGTATCTCCAAATAACAGTGGTTGCCAGGTATGGGGCACTTGCTTGAAAGCAGACACCCTGCAGAGATGTGCATGGTTCAGCTGTTTCAATCTACTGCTTTGACCTCGCAGATAGGGACTGTTACTTACAGGTAAAGAAACTGAGGCTTAAAAAGTTAAGTGAGTGTCCTGGGGAAGACACCTTCTCTTTGACTGGATCCTAGCTAATGGGTTAATTCTTTTCTGAAGAAGCCAGACAGACAGTTCAGAACACCAAGTAACAGATCAGCCAGAAGGATTTTTCAACCCACCTTTTGGTTCTTTTCCTTTCTTCGCTTTGCCTTTCTTAGGCCTCCGGTGGGCAGAATTGAGTTATTAAAACTCTTCTCTTCATGACCCATTACCAACATCAGTCCAGGTGAGGCTGCTCTTACTATTTTCATATTTTCCCCCCTCCATCTGAAGTATCCCTTCCTTCCTTCTATGTGCACTCGCTGTACTGTATCTCTATTTTTGCAGTCCCCCTTCCCTGTGTTAAACTAGACATGTATATCCTTGAAAACGAATGTTATTATGCATCAGTGTTTTTGATTTTCATAATTGCCATCAAGATTCAATTCTCATCTTTTTTCATTCTTTCTTTACTCAACAGTTTGAGATTCGTCAATGTTGTTAGGTGAAAATCTTGTTCACTGTGTCTAATGGTTACATAGGATTCCATCATATTATACCACACTTTTCTTTATAGATTTCCCCTATCAATGGGTATTTAGGTTGGCTCCAACTCCTTGCTACCACAAGCAATCTGGCATGAGCGCCCTCTAATATATCTTTGTCCACACTTAAAATGAGATTTTTTTTTTGAATTATATATGCAGGAATAGGATTTACGGGTCATCGTGTGTATGCCTCTTACTTTCACGAAGCATTGCTGGTTGCTTTCTAGAAAGGCTGCATTGCTTTGTACTTCCTCCAGTGCTGTACGAGGATTACTGTTTTTCCACATGCTTACCAGCGCTAGTTATCTTCTGGCTTTCTAATTTTTGCCAATCTCTGTGTATTAAGTGGTATATCACTTTCACATTAATTTACATCAATTGGATTGCTAGTGAGGTAGTACATTCTTCATATAATTTTTAGCCACTTGGGGTTCCCTCCTGTGATTTGACTGTTTATATCTTTGCCCATGTTGTTTTGTTTTGTTTTGTTTTGTTTTGTTTTTCCTTACTGTGGTTCCTAACTTTGCTGGTGTTTATGGTTATGACTCTTTAATTTGCCTTATTTTCTCTTAGTGTGGGTTATTCTCCCTATTTTCTCTGCTTTGAACTTCATTTTTAAAAATTTTTTAGATGTTTATTTATTTTTGAGAGAGAGGGGAGAGCTAGTGGGGGAGGGACAGAGAGAGAGAGGGAGACACAGAATCCAAAGTAGCTCCAGGCTCTGAGTGGTCAGCACAGAGGCTGACACGGGGCTTGAACCCACGAACCCACGAAGATCATGACCTGAGTCAAAGTCAGTCGCCTAACCCACCGAGCCGCCCAGGCGCCCCTAATTTCATTGTCAATATTGACTTAACTGAATTACAAGAGTTTCTTTCCACATCTTGACATTTAATTATGTGTGGGTTTTAGCTGTTGTCATTCTCCAAGTCTGTCACTTCTGTTAGCTTTATCAACAAAGGTTTTCTTCCTTTCCTTCAATATGTCCTAATACCTGATTTATCTTCTTTTTGGTTTTGCCTTAACCCTTTGAAAATTCTTATTTTTCCATGTAAATTTTAGAATCCGTCTTTTTATTTTAAAATTTTTTTCTGGGATTTTTATTGTAGTTGCATTGAATTTAGAGATTGATCAAGGGAGAATTAACTCTATGTGATGTTACAGCAAGCTGTTAATATACATGATATTTAATATTCCATTTATTTAGGTTTTCTGGTATATATGTGCTTTAATAGTTTAAATTTTATTCTCTATAAAGCTCTGTGTTTTCTTTGGTTGATGTCTATATGCTTTATAGTTTTTTGTTGCTACTATGAGTGGGATTTTATATTCTATTATATTTTCTGTGGATTATTGCTTGTTTATAGAAACACTGTTAATTTTGTGTGTGTGTGTATTGTGTGTGTGTGTGTGTGTATATATATGTGTGTGTGTGTGTATATATATATATATATATATGAAATAAACTTGCTGAACTCCCTTTTAATTATAATTGTTTACTTTTCTTAGGTTTTCTAAGCATTTGATCATGGTATTACAATTGTAAATAGTAACAATTTGGTCTCCTTCCTTCCTGGTCTTACTTAATGCATTGACCAGGACTTCCTGAACTCTGTTAAAGAGTAGCGGTAACACCAAGGCATTCATGTCTTGTTCCTAACTTAAAAGGAAATTGCATCTAAAATTTTTAAATTAAATTTGATGATTGCAATAGATCATTAGTAGAAAGCCTTTATCAAGTTAAAGAAGTTCCCCTCTATTCCTCATTTTCTAAGAGT
Source organism: Prionailurus viverrinus (assembly GCF_022837055.1). NCBI lineage: Eukaryota > Metazoa > Chordata > Mammalia > Carnivora > Felidae > Prionailurus > Prionailurus viverrinus. The sequence goes on from NC_062561.1 coordinate 209,544,563, forward strand.
TTATTTTAAAAACTTAGATGTTGAATTTTATCCAGTGTTTTTACTTTTTTTTCTTTTTAGATTTTATTTTATTTTTAATAATCTCTATACCCAACGTGGGGCTGAACTCACAACCCCAAGATCAAGAGTCACATGCTCTGGGAATGCAAACTAGTGCATTTGGAAAAGAGTATGGAAGTTTCTCAAAAAATTAAAAATACAACGACCCTATGACCCAGCAATTATACTACTAGGTATTTATCCAAAGGATAAAAAAATGCTGATTCAAAGGGGCACATGAACCCCAATGTTTATAACAGCACTATTGACAATAGCCAAAGTATGGAAAGAGCCCAAATGTCCACTGACTAATGAATGGATAAAGAAGATGTAGTGTGTGTGTGTGTGTGTGTGTGTGTGTGTGTGTGTGTAATGGAATATTACTCAGTGATCAAAAAGAATGAAATCTTGCCATTTGCAACAATGTGGTTGAAACTAGAATGCATTATGCTAAACAAATCAAGTCAGTCAGAGAAATACAAATATCATATGATTTCACCCCTATGTGGAATTTAAGAAACAAAACAAATGAACATAGGAGAAGGGAAGGAAAAATAAGATAAAAACAGAGAGGGAGACAAACCATAAGACACTCTTAAATACAGAGAACAGGGGCGCCTGGGTGGCGCAGTCAGTTAAGCGTCCGACTTCAGCCAGGTCACGATCTCACGGTTCGTGAGTTCGAGCCCCGCGTCAGGCTCTGGGCTGATGGCTCAGAGCCTGGAGCCTGTTTCCGATTCTGTGTCTCCCTCTCTCTCTGCCCCTCCCCCGTTCATGCTCTGTCTCTCTCTGTCCCAAAAAAAAAAAAAGTCTAAAAAAAAATACAGAGAACAAGCTGAGGGTTGCTGGAGAGGAGGTGGGTTGGGGGGATGGGCTAAATGGGTGATGGGCATTAAAAAGAGCACTTGCTGGGATGAACACTGGATGTTATATGTAAGTGATGAATCACTAAATTCTACTCCTGAAATCATTATTATGCTATATGTTAACTAACTTGGATTTAAATTAAAATATAAATTAATTTTAAAAAAAAGAGTCACATTCTCTACTGACTGAGCCAGCAAAGCACCCCGATCCAATGCTTTTTCTGCATTTGTCAAGCTGATCACGTGATTTTTCTCCTTTACTCAGTCAACGTGATGAATTATTTTAATAGTTTTACATTTTCTCTTCCTGAACCATTTTTCTTTAATGGGCCCTATTTGACCATACTTTATGTTTTAAATAAATTATTGAATTCTGATAGCCGGTATTTTAATTAGGATTTTGTGCTCATGTTCATGAGTGAAACTGATCTATAGTTTGTCTTCTTGAACTGGACTTGGTGTCAAGACTAGACGAGCCTCACAAAATGAGTTTGACCCTTTCCCTTTGAGTCTTATTTGTGCAACAGCTTGCTGAAAACAAGGAGATTCACCACGAAACAGCCCTTCTCCCGGTTTCCCCATAGGAATAAAGGGCAACCCGTTATCAGAACAAAAGCACTGACTCTGATGTCTCTCTTTCTTTCACACTCATTCACTTTCTGAATAAATCATACTGCCTGCACCTTTACAATCCATCTCCAATCCAGCCATCTCTCCCCTCTACCACTTCCACTCTCGTCTACGTGAACTAACGATCACGTCTGGATGGTGCGCAACCTTGTGTTTGGGACTCCTGTGTTTGCTTTCACCTCTTTATAGTTCATCTCATAGTAGCCAGCATCTATTTACAGCATCAATCAGATCATGTGACCCTGTTAGCATCATCGCCTATCCATCCCATTGGTGAAGGAGGAGTTCCCACCTTGGGCCCCTGGTGTGGCTAATGGCTCCAACACAGGATACCCAACACTGGACAGATGAGACTGACAACAGTTTATTAGTCACTGCACACTCACAGTCTGGGGAAGCACGCTGCCTGGCATGCATGGCCTGCCTGGTGGTTGCACCAGAAACAGAGTGAACAACCACAGGTGGTGGGAGGCAAGCTTTGTAGTATCAAGGCTGTGATGCCCCTGATTCCCACAGGAGGATGTGATTGGTTGAATAATTTACGGATAAGCAAGAACTGCACCTTGTCCATGATGAGCCAGTTGTTTGGCTAGGGCATCTATTCCGCAGAAGCAGGACGGGGAGGGGAACTCAGGGATGGCCATTTCAGGCCTCCCTAGTATCCCCCAGCTGTCAATGGAAGACATAACATTGGACTTTATTTTTAGGTGTGACACCACAAGCTTCCTTGTCAAAACTTTACAATGGCACCTACAAGGCCCTCCGCGGTCTGATATCTGGCTACCTCTCTGGCCTTATTTCCTACCCTTTCCCTTCCTTTGTGTGCTCTATCCAAGCCACACTGACTTGCCTGTTCTTACTCAAACCCATCAAACGTGTTTTCACCTCAGGCCTTAGTCCCTTGCTTTTCGTCCACTTGAACATTCTTCCCCCAAATGTCTTCATGACTTTTTTTTTTCCATTTTCTTTGGATCTCTACTCACTTTCTCAGTGTAGAATAAAAAGCATTATTTTGCATGCTTCCATGCTTTATATAAATGCTACTATATTTTGCTTTTCTTCTTCATTCTTAATATTTTGAAATTCATCCAGGTTGCTACATTTATCTATGTATCATTCATTTTATCTACTGTATTTATTCCATTTGGCAAGGCCAGCAGCATTGATTCATCTCATCTCCTATGGATGGACATTTAAGTTGCTCCCAGGTTTTTCTCTATCACAGACGATGCTTCAGTGACTAGCCTTGTCAGGTCTCCTTGTGAACCCGGATGAGATTTTTCTTTAGGGTATGTATGAAAATACAGAATTGTTGATCAAAGGGTACCAGGAACTTGTTGGGAGTTGGTCTCAGAAGTGGAGCTGGGAGAGTCATATGCAGTCTTCCTCTGGTTAAAAGTGTAGAAACTACTAGAAGAGCTGAAAGCCCTGAGACCTAGAAAAGACACTGACTTAAGTAAGTGCTGACAGTTGTCCCCCGGTTCACAGAGGAGCTTCTACTGTCTGTGAGATGAGTCATTGCTCTTGGATACTGTCACTAAGGGCCACCCTCCGTGAAGCATCTGTTACCGCTGACTGAACTGTGGCAAGATGCTCCCGTTGGCAGGAGTGACTACTATGGCAAATTGTTAGGCTGGGGGTTCTTAACTCTTAGAGATGTTGGACTTTCTCCCTCAGCCTTAGTGAGTCACTCTTTACCTACAGAGAAGAATAGAGAGAATTGGTCTTTGTCAATAATCATTACCAAATTGAGAGAATAACAGTTTCCCATGGGAATCCTTGGTAAGCATCAGATGCCTAGAAACTATGGAAAGAAACTCAAAACATCTTCAGAGCTATTGAATTAGAGCCCAACTTTCAGATTTCTGATGGAGGGTGTGGCCCAGGAAAAAATGGCTTTATTGGCATGTGCATCTATTTACTTTCTCTCTCCTCTAGTCCTTATTATTATTTTTTTTTATTCTCTCCCTTCCTCTCCCCCTTATCCTCTTTCTCTTTCTCATTTTCTTGGTCTCTTGTATATGTGTAAGATTTGTTAGTAGTATTTTAAGACCCTACTTAGCCTCTGTGGTGTTCATGTTTTGACACCCGAGAACAGAGGAAGTGTTTAATACAATGAGTAACAGTAAAGGGTTCAGAAGAAAACTGTGAATACTGAGGAGCCCCACCCTGGAACTTGTTCTTTGGCCTGACCATATGAGCCAGTCCTTGGTGTGGCTCTCTTGGGTGCATTATAGGAGTCATGCTTCCCCTCCAAGATGTCATCATGAAGACCCCTGGGTCCGAAGAACCTCAGAAGACTGGGAAGATGGCTATGATGGCCTATTTTTTCAAGTTTACTTATTTTTGAGAGAGAGCAAGTGAGTGAGAGAGAGAATCCCAAGCAAGCTCTGAACTGCCAGCACAGAGCCCAATGTGGGGCTCAAACCCATGAACCACGAGATCATGACCCCAGCAGAAATCAAGAGTTGGACACCAGCCAGGACTGGACTGAGCCAGCCAGGTGCCCCTATAATGGCCTACTTTTGATCCCAGAAACAGAGATGAGTTGATTGTTTTTTTTATATGCAACACCATGATGCATGGACACCCAGTTCCCTCAGAAACAAGAGCCAAAGGCAAGACAGAGTGAAGGCTAAAACATTCGATTGAAAGTCAGGAGATTTGAGTCTTAATTCTGACTCTGCCACTATCTAGTTGGTGACCTTTGGCCAATTACCTAACCCTCTGGGCTTAGTTACCTTATTTAAAACATGAGGGTTTGGAGGTAGATGATGTGTGATTTTTATCAAAATTTCCTAAGCACTCAAATTTTTTAAGCATGTGTTCAGAGGATACAATCTACTTCTAAGCAACTACCACATACAATCTAAAGTGCATTTTAGTTCTAAAATGTCTTGAAATTGGAAAGGATTTCTTTTTTCTATGTCCAGGTTCACTTGAGTTGTGATCATTTGAGATCCTGAGTGGTTTTACAGATGCCATGTTCCTAAGGGGGTCACATGATTTCTCAGCCCAAATTTACGCCTGGGCAGATTGGAGGATCTCTACTGTTTTCTCATTATGCAATTACCTTCTGGGGGACACAGTCTTCTTGAAGTTATATCAGTTCTGTCTTACCATGATCACTCTATTTCTCAGTCTTTTTATCTGTGACTCAGGGGGAGTGGGTCCCAGACCCACCATATTGCACCTATTTGGGAACATATAATCTACTTCCAAGCTTAACAGTGGGAAGCATTGTTTCAATTAAATATTTCCCAACAATAAGGACTTAAGTCTACTTCTATGGCTTCCCAAGGGGCATTTTCCATGAAACTGAAAGGAACATTCTTTTAAAGAGATTGGCAAAGGCAGGCATCTCTTATTAACCATTATGAGAACAACTTGCTTCTTGAATATGGCTGCCATATTTTTGCCCAAAGCACCAAATTCTCTTATTACTTTCCTACCCAAAAATTGTCATCAGCCCTATTGCCTATAGAATTCAAGCTTGTTTACTTACTTTTTTTAAATGTTTATTTACTTATTTATTTTGAGAGAGACAAAGCACAAGCAGGGGAAGGGCAGAGAGAGGAAGAGAGAGAATCCCAAGCAGGCTTTGCACTGTCAGTGCAGAGCCTGACACAGGGCTTGAACTCACGAACCTCAAGACGAACCTCAAGATCATGACCTGAGCCACAACCAAGAGTCTGAGGCTCAACTAACTGAGCCACCGGGGCACCCCAACTTACTTTTTTTTTTAAGGAAGACTTCTGTTCTGTGGCCCCATATTACCTCTCTGTCATTATTTCCCATTGTTTCAGCCTGCCCTACCCACCTCCTCTAGTCTCAAGCTTGTTTGCACCCCCAGGGAATGAGGAGAGGGAAAAACTTGATTGACTAGCTACTATGTGCTAATAACTGTCATGGGTATTTTCCCATTTGTTGTTTGATTTCATAGCTGAAGAAATTAAGGATCAAAGAGTTTGTATACATTGCCCAACTCAAAAATAGAAAAGCTGGAGTTGTTCCCAAGGGCTATTTGACTTTGAGTCCATAGTTATTTTGCCTAACACCTGCCTCTCATCCAGGGGTCCCACATCCCAACCTGCTAATCAGGAGAGTTGTTGTGGGAATTGTTCCTGACAGACCTCCCCAGTATCTGCTCCTCTGGCCCTTCTAGTCACTTGTGTAAATACCTAAATCCCTGAATTACTTTCTTTTAGCCTATATAACTAGAGAGACCAAATCCTGACTAATACAACCTATTATCAGGGAATATTTTTTTATATAAATATTAGTATCAAATTATTTTAGAGCTTAAACTTATTTTATTTACTGTTATTTTTTTAAGTAGGCTTCATGCCCAGCACAGAACCGAATGCAGGGCTTGAACTCATGACCCGGAGATCAAGACCTCAGCCAAAATCAAGAATTGGATGCTTAACCGACTGAGCCACCTGGGTGCCCCTTTAAAAAAAATTTTAAAGTAATCAAACCCAATGCTGGGCTTGAACCTATAACCCCAAGATCAAGAATCCCACACTCTACCGACTGAGTCAGCCAGGCACCCTAAGAGCTTAAACTTCTTTTAACTTTGCCTCTTTGTTTTACTGATGAGGAAACTGAGGCCCAGAGAGGTAAAGAGAATTATCCAAAATCATATAGTTAGTGACAAAGTTAAAACGGTGTCTTTGCCCCAAAACAAGGGACCTAATGGCAGACTGACAGAAGTATTTTAGAATTTTAGAGGTTTTTAACCTGAATCCCAATCTTGAACAACACTCACTAACTCTATCTCTGTAGAGAAATCACTTCATTGCTTTGTTTCTCAGTTTGTAAAACAGGAATGATCATAACCTTTTACCCCATTATGGTGAATATTGGAGATTTCACATGTAAAATGCCTAGTACAGTATCTGTCTCATTATGTATGCTCAATAAATGGTTAAGTGCGTTATTCTCTATTGTCCAGAATCAGCAAGGCCAAACTTCTGCACATTGAGGACCAACTGGAAAATGTCCAACAAAGACAAGCACCTTTCACTGTTCCTCCCACCTAAACTCCAGAATATTCAACAAACACTCTGAAAGCAAATGGACCAAGACTAATGAACTCCAAATCTGATCGCAACAATTCATTTAGTATTGCACACGGCAAAGAGTAAAAGAGTTTCTAATTAAATAAAGAGTCATGAGTTTTGCTCCATAGCACATCTAGTGCAAAGTTCAGGAGGGCATAAAAACATTACATTTTTCTTTCTTTTTTTTTTAAATTAAAAAAAAATTTTTTTTTAATTTATTTTTGAGAGAGAGCGAGAAAGTGCACAAGCAGGGGAGGGGCAAGAGAGAGGGAGACACAGAACCCGAAGCAGGCTCCAGGCTCTGAGCTGTCAGCACAGAGCCCAGTGCAGGACGTGGCTCAAATTTGCGAAGCACGAGATCATGACCTGAGCTGAAGCTGGCTGCCCAACTAACTGAGCCACCCAGGTGCCCCACATTTTTCTTCTTCTTCCTGAAGAAAAGTTCAGCTTACTGTTATACTTTGAAGCCATGTCATTTTTTCCTCAATTCCTTTTTTTGTAGGAGGAAAGGTGGAGTAATAAAAATCTGTTTTTCAAATACACATGGGATAGTGATAACAGTATTATTTGTATTTTCAGTGGATATTGAGAGGCATGCAAAAGGCGTTGTGAAATTTATAATCACATCACATTTTTTCATCTCTAAATGTCAGGGAGGTTGAAGAGTTCTAGAATGTCAAAGGTTCTAAGTCATGCAGAGCTCACACGCTTAGGATGCAGACACTCACCTGCTGCTATGCTCTCCCTGCGCATTGATTGACTTCGCTTATAGACGGTATCTGTGCAGGGAGATATGCATGTGAGCGGCAGGGCATCCAAAAGAGGCATCTCTCTTGAAGGTGACTGGTTGATGTGCATGGCAGGGAATGGGTGAACGCGGCTGGAAATCTCGACTGAAAGTGATGTCTTTTGCTCCAGTGTTTATAATGTTGTATAGTACTTGGGTCTCAACAGAAAGCAGAGTACATTAAGGGCAATATTTGAAGAGCATGAAAAAGGGAACTACTTGTAGAGGTGTGGAGAGGGGGTCAGAAGGGACAGTGAGGCACCAAGGGGCTGAAACAGTGAGTGGCATCGCCACCCCTAGGCTTGAAGGGGCAAGACAGAAGGCGGAGTTACTGGGACCTAGTAAGAGCTATAAGGTGGGAGAGGAACTGTTTGATAGGAGGAATTTGACCGTCAGTGGTTTGACCCTTAATGTACTCTGTTTTCTGTTGAGACCCCAAGTACTATACTATCAGGAGTTAGGGAAGTCAAAAATGCCCTGGCCTCACTCTCTCCCACCCTCTGATCTCCTACCAGTGCCCTCCAATGACTAAACCCAAGAGAAGAAGCCCACTGATGCAAACCTTACAGGCCAACCTCCGTGGGATGTCGGGGAGTGGAGATGGCTAGAAATGGGTTTGGAGGTGCCACTGGAAGAGAATTCTGCGCGGCCAGTCTGTGAGTGCAGAGAAAAACACAAAAACATTTTTCTTTCGTTTTTTTCTGCACTGCAATGGCTCTATGATTAATTCACCCTTACTGATGAAAAAAGTATCTACTATATCCCTTTCCCAGATCGTATTCGATATGGCAGTTGGAAGGTTAAACTCAATGCTCTGAAAGAGCCAAATGCTCTCAAATGGGAGGATGTTTCACTTTTAAGCCAAAGTAAGATCCCTAAGGCTTGATATATTCGATAGTCTTCTGAATACGTCAGAAATTTAAGGGGCCCATTAAGTCGCACTCCTTTTCCTTGCTCAACATAGACATAGGAATGGAGCGGATCAAGATTTTTAAGTCACCTTTAGTATTGATAAGACCTATATTAGAAGACAAACTTTGGTAGCAAGGCCAAATGGGTTCCCAAAGAGTGCTGCAGAATATAATTCCCCCACCCAGTCATAGGCAAGGCAGGAAAACTTCAGGTCTTGCCCACAGAGGCAAAGTCTTTACTGCTGAACTCTTGAGCAGGTGAAAATACGTGCTTCATGCATATGGGCAGATCCCAGATGAGGAGACATGAGGGCTGAGGTGCCTTCCTTAGCTGCTTCTCCCCAGTTCAGAGGATAAATCTGTCCTCATCCCAGGCTGGGAAGAGTTCCAACAACACTTAAAACATATGCAAACAGACAAACCAAAACAACAACAACAGACAAACCAGACTGAGCCCTGGTGCATCCACCCATTATCCCCTTTCGGATGGCAGGACCCATGGTGGGAGCCATCTATGGGAAAAGGGGATCCAGTTGTCTCTCAAGGAATGCATTGGTGCCCAAACCCAACTTCTGGGACTGGGAGCCCTCGTTGGAGCTGTTGACACTGATCTGCACAGCTTCTTGCGGGAGACCAGGTCCGCGTCTCCCTGCTCCCCCCAGAGCCTCTGTACCCCTACGCTGTGGGGAGAACGCAGGAGGACCGGGCTCCATCCCCGCTCTGTCCTCCAGGTGGCAGAAGCACTATCCGGACTGTCTGGTGCCTGGGGCAGCCTCAGGCCAAGCCAAAGATAACATTGTGTCCGTGCACAGGAACACACTGTGCTTTTTTAGGTTCCCAGGAAACCGAATCGCGGTGAAGGTCAACAGTGTTCTTAGACCACGGGTAGCTCACATTTCGGGTTAAGAAGAACAAATATGAGGCCCCAGGACTTCCTGCCATCAAGGGCTCAAGAGCCCCCTCTTAGTCCCCTCTGATCCTCTGCTAACCAGGTACTTTCAAGCCCTGTTTACTCAGCGCAGACCTCCTTGAGCACCGTAACTGAAGAACTCAGTGTAGAAAGCTGCTCCAGTGGATCTGGAGAGAGAATTAAGGAGTTGCAAAGAGCTTCCTGCCCTGACCCCATTGGCTCTCTTCCTTGGGGTATCCTCCCTCCCCACCAGGCCCATCCTAGGATAGTGGGACAGAATGCAACCCTCTCACCCCACGGTCAGCAACTGGAGCCACACGTATGCCATTGCCTCCTTGATATTTCTTCCCGGGTGTCTCACAGGCACACATCCCACCTGCATCCCAAGCCTCTTCCCCGTCTATGTGAAGGCAGACCCGCCCAGCCAGATGTGCAAGCCGGAAAGGAGTCACTCCTGCTAGCTCAGCCTACATCTGAGTCATTGCCAACCCATTTCCATGCTGCCCCCTAATTATCTCTTGAGCCCCCGCTACCATCCTGCTTAGCGCCACCACCATCTCTTGTCCTACGCTTGTGCCTGCATTCCCTCCCACCCTGTCTCCGGGTCAGATCTGCACTGCGGTTGGAATGGTTTCTTCAGAATGCAAAACTTGTCATGTCACTTCTCCCCTTTAAAGTCTTCTGATAGCCTCCTCTTGCTCCTGGGACAGAAATCAAGACTCTAAAGGGGCTCCCTAGACCTTAATCTTGCCCTTGCTGCATCTCTGGCCTCTTGTCCAGCTCTGGTCGGCTTGGCCTCCCTCTGTATTCCAGTCTCCCAGACACCATTTCCCCTGCCACCAAAGGGCTTCTCCAGCGTCTCCTGTGGAAGTCCTGTTCTTCCCCTCGGCTATGTGTCTCGCAGGCAGGGTGATGCCACTAGGGTGGGCTTTGGTGCCCAAAGGACTTACCTCTGGAATTGCTCCACGAAGACCCCGCTGACTTTCCCAGAGACATTTCATGGACTTAACTACTTTAACTACTTTAGGAAGTCTCCTCCCCCAAACTGCCAAGGCCACCTCCCTTTGGGGGAATTTGATGGAGCTAAGGAGGGTTCTCCTGGTTCTTACTCTGCTTGGGGAAGAGTGCAGACTGAGGTCCGTAATGTGAACCAGAAACTCTTGGCTTTCTCTCACTCTGTCTCTGCCCTTCTCTCTTTTTCTCCCTCTCTTTTCTTTTCTTTCTTTCCTTATTTTTTTTTTTTTTTTTAACTCTTCAACCAACCCCACTGCTAAGGCATTTTTTCCTGTCAGGGGAAATGCAAACCAAACCCCCTGCTTAGGAGCTGGCTGTGAAAAACCAGGTCGGCATGACTGAGTGGTCCCTGGGCCAGCACGCTAAGCCCACAGAACTGAGGGGACTTGGTCTGATGCACACTATTTTGTAGAAAGGTATCTGTTTGTGCCTTTCAGAGTACATAGGTCTCCCATAGTGTGTGTGTATCCATAGCATGTGTTTGCATATGTAATGTGTGTATGCACATGCACACATGCATATGGGTGTGTGTGTGTGTGTGTGTGTGTGTGTGTTGGGGATCTGGGTAGGGACTCTCCCTGTCTCCACAGACAGCCTTTCTCCCTTCTCCAGCTGCCGAGGTCTCTGTAAGAAATCCTGGGTAGTTAGTGACCATCTTTCCTGGGGTGGTCATGGGAACGCACCTTGTGGACCTCCAACTACGGGGAGCAAAATTGACCCTCACTGCTATGACCTGAGGTCCGGCTCCTGTTTTCCCTGTTTTCAGGCTCACTGCTATGACCCTGAGGTCGTTCTTCAGGTTAGTCCTAGCCAACAACTGTAGACAGCAGGGAAACCAAGGCAGGCCTGTGCCTGGGTGACACGGGACTCCTCTGATAGCTGATTTTCACTCAAGGCCCCCCTGCGCACCTGGCTGAACCTTTGAAGACTGCAGGGCAATCTAAGAGTGTTCATCCAAGCCGCTTGCCCCCTTTGCTCTATTTGGGCCAAACTTGCATTGCCACTCTCAGCTATGCCAACACCCTATACACAGTGTCTCACAGTCATCTCCCTTTTTGCATCCTGGCATGTTTTATCCCACTTTAGCATCTGCTTCTTGGATAATCCAGAGTAACACATCCTTTTACCCATCTCCTCTGGAAGAGCAGCCCATTGAGTTACAGCAAATTCTTCCGCTGTGTTTCTGTAGGCTGTCTAGACCTTGAAACAAGAAAGGCTGAAAAACGCTAAAAGCGACTTATAAAGAGTGCATAGACATTTAGGTGGACCACATATGCTGCATTTTTTATGTAAACTAGACAATGGCATGTTTCTAAAAATGCTCCTGGAAAGGAGTGAAACAGCTCAGTGTGCTGGGGTCCATAGGCAGTCCTTAGTCCCCCTGACTTTCTTCTTGACTTTGAGAAGCCTTTATATAGTGACAAATCCATCAGTGACTGCAGCAAGGTCAAAGTTTTGGGCATGGAGAGCAGGGCCACCTTAGCATTTAATTCCAGGCTCTGAATACTCTTGGTCTTGTGGATAGAGACAGAAGCCAAAAGGGAAGGCTGCATATTCCAAATGGAAGGGAGGAAACCAGTGAGGGAGCGAACAAAGCATCTCTTCTAAAGTGGGGTTGCCAAGGCTGTGGGAGAGGAGGATAAAGTCAATGACTCCACCAACCACTGATAGGATGGTATCATAGACATGTGTCTGATGTTTCTTGTCATTTTGTGTTCCTACATGTTCATATAAATGAAGTGCCTTTAACCTGGGAAGTGACTGATCTGTGATTCTAACCAGAAAGTGTTTATCGTTAAAAGTAACCACAGCATTTAGTGAATACTTACACATTGCCGCACATTATGTCAAGCGCTTCACACACAGTCATTGAACTTTCAATTTTTAGAAGAGGAAATGAGTGGTGGGATAGATTACACTAAAGATGCAAGTGTTTCCCCTCTATTTTTCAAAATAGATTTATTTTCAATGATCGAATCGACAATTGGATCAACTAATCAAGGGTTCTGAGAAGCGAACCACCCGGGACGCTTCTGCAGCAGGTAGAGTTTAAAAAGCTGCCCTGCGTTACACAGCTAGTAATGACAGAAGCAAGATTCATATGCAAAATCGTTAAACTCCGAAGATTTCTGTCCCTTGGAACAATAACAGTGAGCACATAATGCTAGAGTTTAATGCTTGAGAAACTAATGACAACAGACTACATGGTTAAAGAGTAATTCTATATGAGAAATTACTGTGGATTTGAACCCGAGTTCTAGTTCAGTGGTCCAACGACCTTGACAAACAGCTTTCTCTGGGGAGAAAAAAACCTATCTTCTTAAAAGTACAAAAGGACAATGATATTGAAAAAGCACCGCCTTCTGTCAAAAGCAATAGGAGGACTAACAAAGAAAATGAGGTGACTCTTATCAATATGGCACACAATGTCATTGTCTCAATCAAGCGGATACCCCTCCAGCATTCCCATGGGTGTAGGAAACATATCATCATGGCTGGGTTTGTTCTCCTTGCTTCCTCATGGCCATAGAAATTCCAAGTTGCAGACTGAACTAACTTGGGAAAAAAAAATCCTTACTTCTTTGAAAATTATTCACTCTTTTCCGCCTGTTTTCTCCCTGAGAAATATTTTTGAACAGTGTTTGCTCCCCCCTATTTATAGCTTTCCAGTTTTGGCAGGTATGGGAGAGTTTATAAGTGGTTTGTTTTCTTTGCTGTATCCAGTGTTGATTCAAGTCGCTTTAGCCACTGGAACAATTGGAAGCACTTTCAAGGAAGGTTGAAATCTGTTGATGACTGATAACATTGTGAAATCTAGATCATCTCAATCAAGATTTCTTTGGGGGGTTCAGGTCAGCTAGCAAATCTTAGGAGTGCCATGATTTGAATAATTATCTTTACTTCTTTGTCAGTGATTGTTTTGGAGGAAGTTTTCCCCTTGACATAGGTAGGAGGAGTGTCTCCTGAACAGTTTCTCAGTTGTTGGTAACTCTGGGTTGGACTCTTAGTTTAAGGGCTAGATAAGAATGCATGTGGCAGGCACTCCATATCTGAGCTCTGGCCTGTGAGGGACCTTCCTTAGGAACCTATGTCTAACATTTGGGTTTTAACCAAGTTTCACATGCTGACCAGAAGCAAACATTAGTGGTTCTTTTGTTTAGGAGAGATGCCTGGAATTTCTGGGTTTTGTTTCATAAATGATTGAACTAAATAAATACATTTGAAAGCCAGTAGAATTATAGGCATCTTCCCCTCCCATCTCGCATGTTTTTATGGGTGGTATGGTTGTATTTTGGGTTTTTTTTTTCTGGATTTTTCCACCCTTTGCCTCCCTATAATTTGTGGGCCTTAAGAAAAGTCATGGTTGGCCCTGTAAATGTACAGGGAGAGCTTATTTGGGGTCATCTCACTTATTCTTGTCGCCTGGTCCTTGTCTGCGGTGCTATAGGGAGGGGGGCACAAGTAATAAAGAACCTCAGCACAGAGAGATGGATTTCTAACTCCAAAAACACCAGAAAAAAAACTGCAGTGTTTCTGAGATTCAGTCACTTTGGGAAAGTCAGCCTCACTGGGGACAGGAGCACAATGACGTGGTTGCCTGCTTGTCATCTGATCCAGGAGAAGTTTGGATAGGGTAGAAACATCATAGCTCACAAAGACTCTTCTGAGAATACGAGGCCCTTGAATAGCTCTTCCCTATCCAGTTGGGGCTGCAGAAAAGGCAACATCCTCACCTACACCTGTCAGGCCAGGAACTTTCCCCAGTTTTACTCGAGTAAGGGACTTTCTCCAAGATCACTCAGTGAGGCTCAGTCAATTCTAGAAAGAGATCTGAGGCAGCTCCATACCCACCACCCACCCCTACCCCCCCAACCCCCCGCCAGTCCCCTCACCCCATCCTCTAACTGGCAGATCAGTTATTTCTTTGATCATCACTGTGATTTACAGCCCCTCCTCTTTTTAAAATGTGCTAAGTACTTGAACAAAGTCTTTTAACAGGTTTCATTATGAAAAATTCAGATATATACAAAAGTAAAAAGAATAATATACTGAACTCCACATGCCATCACTCAGATTGAGCAGTTATCAAGAGTTTTACCATAAGAGTTGCTCCCTTACTTTCCTTCTTTTAGAGGGAATCCCAGACGTCAGTGATATCTCCTCTTATACTTCTTACACAGCTCCAGGCCCTGTAGATATTTCCATGAGTAGCCATGCCATTTTCCCACTCATGAAATTCCTTCTCTCATGTCCCACACACTTAGATCAACTGCCCAGTTGTCCCAAAGGAGTCTATTTACAGTTGATTTGATTGAACAAGGATCCTACCAGCGGCGTCTTATTGCCTTACATATCTTCCCTCTGTCTTTATCTTCTACTTCCCTGCCACAAACTTTTTGGAGGAACCAAGTCAATTGTCTAGGTGGTCATTATTTTCCCACAATTACATGTATTATTTGAGAACTGAGAGTTAGAAAACCTCTCCCACCAAAACTCTTATGGCAACCAATAAAGACCATTAAGTTTCTGGATTGCAAACATTGTCGATGTATAAACCATATGTAGGTAATGATGATAGACCTCCTCTCCCAAACAAGAATTTCCTTAGATGTCAAAATAGCTTAGTAATAAGGGTTATCATATAAGCCACTTAATGTGATTTAGGTATAATTCTTTTCTTAGAGATACAAAGTAAAGTAGCAGGACAAGAACTTATTTTTGAGGTACTAGGTTGATACTAGATGGGAGTAAACACCAATAAAAGTGTCTGGGCTATGCTAGGAGACACAGTCCATAGTTGCCTCGTGTTCATTCCTGGACAAATCCCTCATCCTCTATTTTTCTATCACTGAGTTTTAAAATCAGCTTTATTGAGGTAACCTACAATAAATAATGAAGTGTACATATTTAAAGTCTACAATTTGATACTTTTTGAAGTATGAATATACCCATGAAACCATCATCACAATTAATATAATGATCTTATAACTCAACTCTAAATTTCCTTGTGCCCCATAGTAATTCCTCCCTCCTGCCCCCATTCACACCTCCTGCCTACCCCAGACAACCACGGATCTGCTTTCTGTCACTGTAGATTAGTTTGCATTTTCCAGAAAGTTGTATAAATGGAATCAGACAGCATGTACTCTTGTCTGGCTTCTTTCATTGAGCATAATTATTTTGTGATTCATCATTGTTGTCTGGAGTATCAGTAGCTCATTCTGTTTTATTGCTGACTAGTAATCCACTGTGTTTATTCCTGATTAACCACGGTTAAGAATTTAGGAGTCCCCTTAACTGGATCACTCCTAAGTCTTTGGTGACTTCAGTACTTCCGATGACACACTGGCCTTTCAAGCTTGGCAAATAACACATCCTCTATAAACCTACTCCTGAGAGAATAAATCCTTGAATTATCATTTCATTCTTGAACGTCCGTGATCCCGGTTCAGACCTGAAGTGTCACTTGTCCTCTTCCAAATCTATAATTGTACAATCATATAGCAGGGGTGGGGGTGGGGGTGGGGGAAGAGTGGTGTCAATTTAATAAATCATAATGACACCACTTTTCGCTTAAAGCTAACACTGAAATCCCTTTACCCACTAATCTTCTGAATGCTGTCTTGAGCTGTGAAATATTTGAAGGCTCCTGTCTCTTTAGTCACTGTACTATAAATCCTTTCACCTTTTTAAGGACTAAATAGTGACTGAAGTGAGAATGGTTTTCTTTAAATCTTACGCAGAGGATGTTGTTGCTGTTTATGACTCATTATTATCTAAGATGTATTTAGCATCTTCCAAGGTGGTTTGTAAGCACAGGCTCAGAATGTTGATCTGATAACCACGCAACATATCCACAGAGAAGAGTTCCAGAAAGGGAAGGTGACCAAAATCACAGTGAGAAGAGAAAGAATGAGAAGAAACCCTGTTTCCTATCTTGCTCCTAATCCAGATTATAGAATGTAAATGATGTCCCCGCGCTATCTCCCATCCCCCATCCTATGGTGATTCAGCAAGGACAGGATGTCTTTTTACTAGAAAAGCTTATCTTTCCCAAGAAAGCAGTTCTGATTTGCTTGGCACATACTGGTGTGAGCATTCAGCCTTCTTCCTTAAAGAGTCAAAGGAGAGTGTGAGGAGGGTGTGGCAGGGGATCCAGGGTCACAATTGCCATTTTATTTCTTCCTAGAATAACATATTCTTTGCTGGTTGCCAACATGCTTATTTTTATGTAGATTTGACCTTGGCTGTAACCTTGAACGACCAAAATAGAATAAAATAACTATAAGCTACTTCAAAAAGCTTGACCTTAAAAGTATATAAAAATATAAGACAAAGGCAGGAAGACAAAGCAGGCCCCAGCTTTGAGCAAAGAACCACTGAGCTTCTTGGGTCTAGTTAAAATATCAGCTTTGTGCATATTAGATTCCATCCTGTGTTTGATTATTTCTGCATTGAGGGCTGCCTTTATCGATTGGTAGAGTGGAATGTTCAAGAGCATTATATTACAATCTGTCTCCAAATGGCTTTTCAGAAAGAAATTTCCTGTAACTCAGAGGCAGAAATTATGCAGGGAACACAGGGGAGACTAGACGGCTGAATCTTACCCGCACTTGTGCACGTGGGAGTGATGGGGTGCACCCAGAGAGAACTCGTTTTGGTTTCTTAGTATGGAGGGCCAGTCTCAGCTCTACCGTTGCGTCCCCACAAACTACGGGGGATTCTATAGAAAGCTGAACTGGTGGGGGTTGTTTGTGGCTTTGAGACTCACAACACTTTAAAGATGCCGTGGAGTCTGGGCCTCTTGGCTCATATTATTTACCTCACTTATTTCTCCTCTCTCATCTGTCTTATATATTCTTGCCTAAATGTCACCTCCTCCATGAAGCTTTCCATCCTCTTTCACTGATCACTTCTCTGAAAGGACGACATTTTGTATCACTGAATGCCATCTGTGTGTTCTTTTCTAAGTTACATATGCATTTTACTTATTTGTTTGTTTGTTTTGAACGTTTTTTATTTTGAGAAAGAGTGTGTGTGTGGTGGAGGAGCAGAGGGTGAGGGAGAGAGAGGAACCCAAGCAGACTCCATGCTGTCAGCATGGAGCCCCACATGGGGCTTGATCCCAGGAACTGTGAGATCATGACCTGAGCCAGAATCCAGAGTTGGATGCTCAACCAACTGAACCATCCAGGCGCCCCTGATTTTATAATTATTTTATTTTATAATTATAATTTGATATATTAATTAATAAAAAATTATACAATTTTATATATAATATATATTATATATAATTATTATTTTATTTTATAATTATTTTATAATTAGACTTCCAACCTAAAGTTATGTCCTACATGTCATCCAAAGAAAGTTATAATGCATTGTGCAAAGATCAAGTGTTCTTTCTGTGTGTGTGTGTGTGTGTGTGTGTGTGTGTATGCACGTGCATGTGTGTGTGTGTGCTTGTGTATTTCACCCTATACCCCTTGGTTCCTTTAGTCAAAAATGTGGCTTATCAAAATAGTAATGGGGCACCTGAGTGGCTCAGTTGGTTAAGCATCTGACTCTTGATTTCAGCTCAGGTCGTGATCTCACGGTTATGAGATTGAACACAGCATCGGGATCCACTCTGGGCCTGGAGTCTGCTTAAGATTCTCTCTCTCCCTCTGCCCCCCTCCCCCACTAGTGCTCTCTTGCTCTCTCTCAAAAAAAAAGTAACATTTGGATTATGTATACCAGAAACTTCAACTCAACGCAGCTTAAATAATGAAAAGAATTTATTGGCTCAATATAACTAAAAAATCTAGTTGTAGATCCAGTTTCAAGTGAGGTTCAATCAGGTCGCTCAAGGATGCAAAAATAGACCTGATTTTGTGTCTCTCTGCTTTATATTTCATGTGCTTGGCATTATCCTATGATTATTTTGATTTAAGGACAGCTGCTGGGACAATATGTACATCTTGCCCACATCCAGAAGAGAGCATCTAGCTTAACTCATATGTTTACTCCCAGTACCCATAGAAGTGAGTATCAATATATAGATTAGCTTAGCCCAACTGCTGTGAGACAATGTGGATCCCCAAACCAAAACTGGGAAGGTCAGATTGGGATATAGGAGGTTGGGAGGCAACTGACAATTGCTATAAAACATCAACCGATTGTATCAACTTCCCACAATTTGCTAAAATTGCATCTCACATAAAAGGGGTCTGTTCTTTGCCTTTGAGGTATTTTTCTTCGAGAAAAAAAGAAAAGGAACCAATCAATAACTTTGGCATTATCTGGCCTCCACAGAATTTGACAAATTCTTGGGTTGCCACATCACTAATAAGGTTTTCCAGGGATTGTAGTGCCCATCACCGTACTTTTTAGTCACTGCCCATCACCGTACTTAGATCTTCAAAAAAGTGTTAAGAGGGAAAAGAAGAAAGAAGGGAAGAAGAGAGAGAGAAGGAAGGAAGGAAGGAAGGAAGGAAGGAAGGAAGGAAAAGAAGGGAGGTAGCAAAGGGAAGAAATGCACTTTATAGGCAGACACAGAAACTGTCCTTGGGCTTTGGTTCACTCAAGCTGGAGGACCCCTGCACCAGGTCGGTCACACTAGAGTGAAAGAACGTAAGATCATTTACTGGAATTACTTGCAATTTCTCCTTTAGCCAGATGAATACCAGATAGTTTTGAATGGGAGACTGGGTTCCTACAGGTGACACTCCTCTCAAGTACGAAACCTGTTCCTTCTTGGCCCTCATTTAAAAACTGTAGAGAATGGCCACATGATTTCCATGTTTGTGTTTCTAATTTTCTGACAAGACCTGGAGTGATTCCTCTTCAGGAAGAAGCCACTGGTTGATGACAGGACTAAAGTGTACTTTTACTCTGTGGGTCAATTAAGCAAAACCTGCTTTTCAGACATCTGCCCGCAGAAGCTAAGAGCAGGAGGGAAGACACACAATGAAAATGATTATTACTGCACTGATTTGGAATAATCATTTTGTCATCTGAAAAAGTCTGTCTTTGACTTAGTCAGTGTGTGAGGGGGTGGCAGGCAGAAAGATAAATCTCTTCAGGAGGGTCTCTGTAGATGAAAGAACTGCCATCACATCCTTTGGCATAATACCAATGACTTTTGAGTATAAACACCAGACTTTGAAACAGTACAAATAGTCTTCACTTTGCCTGACCTCAATACCTGATAATGTAATTTGCAACACATCAAAGAAAGAAAGGAAATGGGATGGAGTAAGAAATCTTTTCTTTTACAAAAAGATTTCTGCAGGGATCATTTAAATAGCAAACACCCTGGGTCTTATAAGATAATTCAAATTTCCCTAAACTTTTGTGGACCCATCTACTTTGTAAATGGAGGTAGAGGTGAAATCCAAGGTTCAGGTGCTTGTCGAAGCTTGAATAAAAATGTGGAGTGCTTGCTTCATCTGCCTAGAAGTCTTCAGTTTGACGAGATCTTAAGGACAGTTTTCTTTAGTGCCTTGTGCAAATTACCTTGTTGAAAGAGATCCGGAAGATAGGAAGAGTTCCTGCTTTCTGGGAAGAATCGTATTAGATGAAAGAGGCACAGACTTTACTAAACCCAAAAATGATGTTTGGTGACACATTGTTCCACCTTCTCCAAGACCTGTCTTGACAGGAAGTGGCCCCTGTCTAGTACTGTCGTTCATCAGGTGAGGGGTTCTATTTGCTGGTCTCAAGAGGCTCTTCAAACCCTGTCAGTCTGTGTGCCCGGGACGGCCAAGCAAAAATCAAGGATGACACAACACTTGCATTTGGCTGGTGTGTCCTCGCCAAGTGTGCCTCCTGAACACTGACTTGTCCCTGCACAGGCCATATCCCACACTCTGAACATTGTTCATGGCATTGGAGTGCCTGCTACCTACTTTCCCCACCTCAAAACATCCGTGAAAGGAGCACTCTACAGTCACAAAATTAGAAAAGTCATCTATGTCTAATGTTTACACTAGATAAACTGGAGATCTTTGTGGTAGTTCCTTTCTAAAAGATTAAGACCATAACCAGTAAAGAAATTGAGTCAGTAATCAAAAAAATCTTCCAACAAACAAGAGTCTAGGGCCAGATGGCTTCCCAAGGGAATTCTACCATTTATTTTTTTTGTTTGCTTTGTTTGTTTTGTTTTTTAATTTTTTTTAATTTATTTTTGAGAGAGAGAGAGAGCACAAGCCTGGGAGGGGTGGAGAGAGAAGGGGAGACACAGAATTCAAAGCAGGCTCTGCCAGCTCAGAGCCTGAGGCTGGGCTCGAACTCACGGACCATGAGATCATGACCTGAGCCGAAGTCGGATGCCCAGCCACCGAGGTGGCCCTCTACCAAACATTTAAAGAACAGTTAATACCTGTCATTTTGAAGCTGTTCCAAAAAATAGAAATGAAAGGAAAACTTCCAAACTCCTTCTATGAGGCCAGCATTAACTTGATTCCCAAACCAAAGACCCTGCTAAAAAGGAGAATTACAGACCAATTTCCCTGATGAACACGAACACAAAAATTCTCAACAAGATACTAGCAAATCAAATCCAACAATACATTAAAAAAATTATTCACCATGATCAAGTGGGATTTTTTCCCCTGGTCTGCAGGGGTGGTTCAATATCCACAAATCAATCAATATGATACCTCACATTAATAAAAGAAAGGATAAGAACCACATGATCCTCTCAATAGATAAAGAAAAAGCATTTGACAAAATACATCATCCTTTCTTGATAAAAACCCTCAAGAAAGTATAAGGATATAAGGAACATACCTCAACATTTTAAAGACCATATACAAAATCAGCAAATGGTGCTGGGAAAACTGGACAGCGACATGCAGAGGAATGAACCTGGACCACTTTCTGACACCAGACACAAAAATAAACTCATAATGGATGAACGACCTACATGTAAGACAGGAAACCATCAAAATCCTAGAGGAAAAAACAGGCAACAACCTCTTTGACCTCGACCACAGCAACTTCTTATTAGACATGGCTCTGGAGGCAAGGGAAACAAAAGCAAACATGAACTGTTGGGACCTCATCAAGATAAAAACAGTGAAGGAAACAATCTGCACAGTGAAGGAAACAATTTACAAAACTAAAAAGCAACCCACAGAATGGGAGAAGATATTTGCAAATAACATCAGATAAAGGGTTAGTATCCAAAATCTATAAAGAACTTACCCAACTCAATATCAAAAAACAAATAATCCAGTGAAGTAATGGGCAAAAGACATGAATAGACACTTTTGCAAGGAAGACATCCAGATGACTAACAGATACATGGAAAAATGTTCAACACCACTCATCATCAGGGAAATACACAAAACCACAATGAGATACCACCTCACACTGGTCAGAATGGCTAAAATGAACAACTCAGGAAACAACAGATGTTGGTGAGGATGCAGAGAAATGGGAACCCTTTTGCACTCGTGGTGGGAATGCAAACTGGTACCGCCACTCTGGAGAACAATATGGAGGTGCCTCAAAAAATTAAAAATAGAGCTACCCTATGACCCAGCAATAGCACTACTAGGTATTTATCCAAAGGATACAAAAATGCTGATCCGAAGGGGCACATGCACTCCAGTGTTTAGAGCAGCGCTATCAACAATAGTCAAAGTATGGAAAGGGCCCAAATGTCCATTGACTGATGAATGGATAAAGATGTCATATATGTACATACATACATACATACATACATATACGTATACAAAGGACTATTACTTGGCAATCAAAAAGATGAAATCTTGCCATTTGCAACAACGTGGATGAAACTACCATGTATTATGCTAAGCAAAATAAGTCATTCAGAGAAAGATAACTATCAGATGATTTCACTCATATATGCAATTTAAAACATGAACATAGGGGAAAGGAAGGAAAAATAAGATTAAAAACAGAGAGGGAGGCAAACCATCTGGGACTCTTAAATACAGAGAACAGAGGGTTGCTGGAGGGATGTTGGGTGGGTGGATGGGCTAAATGGGGGAATGGGCATTAAGGAGGGCACATATTGGGATGAGCACTGAGTCTTATATGTAAGTGATGAATCACTAAATTCTACTCCTGAAACCATTATTACACTATATGTTAACTAACTTGGATTTAAATAAAATAAAATAAATAGTAAATTTAATAGGTGGCCCCGAGGTGTTTTAAATTCTTAAAGGAATGTTCATGGATAGACCTGTAACATAGACTGGAATCAAGGGCTTCATTCTCTTTGCAAGATAGTTTTTGCAGCTATAATACAGTACAAATAATGTCAGCCTGCTCCTTCCTGCTGTACTAGGCTTGATTCTAAGGATCAAATGTTAGTGAGACCCACGGAGAACTTTGGAAAAGAGGTTCTAACAGGAACTTCTTGTTGGAGACCAGCAAATCTGATTAAAGATTGGAAAACAAGATAAGAAAGAAGCTGATATAAAGGACTTGGATTTATTTAGCTCTGGGAAAAACAAAGGTTGTTCTGAATTGATGGTAGCTGGTATTTCTTTTTCTTAAGGAAAAATATTTTTAAATTTTTTTTAAAGTCCGTTTATTTATTGTGAGAGAGAAAGAGAGAGCCTGAGCAGAGGAGGGTAGAGAGAGATGGAGAGAATCCAGAGCAGGCTCCACACTGACAGGGCGTAGCCTGATGCGGGGCTTGAGCCCACAAACCATGAGATCATGACCTGAGCCGAGATCAAGAGTCAGATGCTTAACTGACTGAGTCACCCGGGCGCCCCAACAAAAAAAATATTTTTAATGTTTGTTTATTTTTGAGAGAGCCTCATTTGGAACCGATGAGAGTCATAACAAAGCCCACACTTTCAGCTATGAGTCTTAAGGGACGGAAGACCTCACTCCACCAACAAGCTGGGAACTTCACAGTTTTCCGATGCTCAGCACTCAAGGCCCTCACTCATCCTCATATCCTTCCCACCTCTGGGAATGTATGATTACGGAAAGGGAATCAATGTAAGTCTCTATACTGAATGTTCATTTCATTAATTCGGCTAATACTTATGGAGCACCTACTTGTGCGAGGCACTGTTCTAGGTACCGGAGAAACCGGGGAGAGCAAGAGAGACCTAAATCCCATCTCCTTGGTAATTAGCTTCATAGGGAGGCAGACAGCAAACCCAGCAAGTGAATAGATGAATGATATGCAGTATAGCTGCTAATGTATTGCGAAAACTTTCGAGAGAATGTGAGTGTTGAGTAAGGTCCCCAGAAAGAGATGAGGAGAAGAGCCCATTCTCTAATCCTGCCCTTAGACTGAAGGGATGACCACGGCTGCCCCGCAGGATTGCAAGATGCATGCCTCTTCCCTTACATGTAAATCAAACGAGTGCGTGTTGGTTGCACAAACCAAAGGATTGTCACTGCTTCCCGTCGTGTCAGGGAGTCCGGCTCCCCAAATGCAAGAGTAATAGCTGTGGTGGCTTCTTGAGCTATCAGTAGGAATGGCCCATGCATCACATTATCAAAGGAAAGGCCATTCTTGCCCAGGGATTCTGTGTTTCCTCAAATAAAAGCAAGGCCAAAGAGACACGAGTTTTGTTTCTGAGAAATAATTGGTTTGGGGATTTGAGTTTATCATCGTCTCTGTTCTCATGCCCTGATTTCATCTTCAAGCCTTTCCACCCGCAACCCCCCCACTCTGATTTCGGTCCTTGGGGGGTCAGAGTGAGCAGTGTTAGCTAGAGGAGGGCTTGGGATTTGCTTTTGATTTTGTTTTGTTTTGTTTTGAGATCATGGAAGAATTTTGGAAGGAAGAATGATCAAAAATAAACTTTTAAGAATTATACCATGACTGTGGTCATAACATTTTCCACAAATGAGCTAGAAAATGGTCTAGAGTTGTTATTTGTGCCCCAAACAAAACTGCAACATTTTGTGTAGATTTGGTAAAAATAGTTGTAGGTGCACAGATAGTTCTTCATAAATGCTTATGAATTGAATGGAACTGTCTACGGTGCTCTGCAAACAAGTATTATAGATTGAGCACTTCGCTCTGGATGCATCCCAAGAGTTGTTGTCACTGAAGGTTTAACTATGTAAAGATCATACAATAGCCTCTACTTTCATGGAAGCGGACTGCACTCTAATTAATACACCAGAAGCTGACTCACTTTGTTTTCTCAGGCACAGGGAGAGGAAGTGCCATGTCTCCTCAGTTATGACACTGCCAGCTGATGTCTAGTTGCTTCTTTTTATAAAAGGAGTAAGAAAAGAAACAGAATTGAGAGCTAAAGCTGCAGAAACCTCAGAGAGAATTCGCACAAGGAAGAAGCAACCCAGGGAAGTGACCCGCATCGCCCAACCTCACAAAATCTAGCAGCATCTGACTTTCTCTTTTCTTCCCACAGCAGAGGACAGGAGCCCCCATCATAACACAGGAACCCTTCCAAATATGCGTGGACAGCCTCTCTCCCAGGCTTCCCAGTGCCTATTTCAGACCTTCCTAGCCTGTCTCTGTATCTTCATCCCTGACACCTTCCCCTCTGTACCCAGCAGAGACTCTAGCCTGTATCTCACAGACAGTGGAGAAAGCAGCAGAGGGAAAGCCTTTCCTTCAACACCATCCCCCCATCTTTCCCCTGGGCTCTCCTTAGACCACGGAAGAGGTGTCTTCCCTCCAGGCTCTGGCAAAGCCCTCCAACCCATGTTCTAGATCCCATGCCTTTCCACATCCTCTTTTAATTTTAATTTGCTCTTTTAATGACCCATACATTTTCCTCTACTTTCTGCTCAGATAGGAATGTGCTCCAATCTCTCTCATCTTAAAAGAAAAGAAAAGAGAAAAGAAAAGAAAAGAAAAAAAGGAAAGGAAAAGAAAAGAAAAGAAAAGAAGAGAAAGAAAAAAAAGAAAAGAAAAGAAAAAAGAAAAGAAAATCCCTTGACTGCTTGATTCCTCTAGTGAGGGACCTTCATGCCAGCAGAGCCAGGGTTGTGGAGAAGGTGGCACTCACTGTCTCCCCTTCCAGACTCCCCTTTCCTTTTTACCTGTAGTCTACCTCCCCCACTCCACAGCCTTTCCTTCTCACTAAGGGCTCCAGTTCCTTCCTGGTCACTAATCTAATGGATGTGTTTCAGTTCTTGCCTTCCTTGACCTCGCTGTGGCATTGGGTACTCTTGTCTTCCCCCCAAACACTCTCCCAGTCCACAAAACCACTCTCTTGGATTTCCTCTTAATTCTTTGGCCACTCCCCAGTCTTCTTGGTTCTGTTTTCTCTTGTAAATGTGGGAGCTCCCTGGGGAATCCATTCTGATCCTTTTTCTTTGCTGTTCCCAGAGTGATTTTTTTAGGGAAATCTAATCATTTCACTCCCCTTAAGGTCCTTCCAAAGGTTTCAATAACCTTCTTCTTGGCAGGGCTTGCCAAATATCCCCTGACCAGAATCGTGCCAGCTTCATCTCTGACCCCTTTCCGATAAACCCCTTTCCAATGTTTCCTTTGTTTAGAGCACACTTTCTTCCCCCATCTTCACCTAACAAATTCTAAGGTTTTCTCCCAAATCTAGGTACACATTTCTACCAGAGGGTTTCTCAATTTCTGTTGCATTTATCTGTTTTTCCCAGTAGGGTTTGAGTTTCTTAAGACAAGGACTCTATTTTATTTATTTATTCTTTTAAGTTCCACATTCTCCTTGTCCAAAACACAATACCTTCATGAGGAATAAATGCGTTGGATGAGTGAGTAAATGAAAGCTCATTCCTCTTGGTTCCAAGTCTAGCGTGTAAATTAAGTTCAGGTCACACAGACTTTTCCTATCAGATCTGAGTACAATGCTTCTAAACCAACTGCACATATCTCCACAAAATAAAGGATATTGATTTTGTATCTACAAAATAAATGTAGCTCCTGTTGGGAGAAACGTGTTTGTTCTGGCCTTTCTGGTAGTAATGGAAATGAATTACAACCTTGGGCAAAAGGGCATCTCTCAGTCAAGGGGATGTGGTCTGATCTGGTGGGTAGAGAGGGCATGTTGGAGGCAACATTCTATTTATAGCTGGGGTTGACTCCTCCGGGCCACTGAGGTGTTGGGCAGGAAGGACTGACCTCTGCTCTCCTCTTTTCCAGTCCATCCCTGACATGAAGCTAGCAGAAGAAGGGGTTTGCTCTTCTATTTTCAAGCCAGGCTTGTTTCCAAGTTAAAAAAGCATTTGCTGAGAGATGGAGGCCAGAAAGATCTTCGCTAAGATGGTATTCCCATGGATGTTTCCGGTTTGGTTGCTGCATCTCGGAAGTTCTTATGTGCTCATTATGGGTTTGTGCTGTTTCCCTCACAAGATACCAATGTCTTTAAGAGTAGAAACCATGTGTTTTCTTTCTTTGTATTGTCCCAAGCCAAGTTTAGCTGTCTACCTTTGGAGTGTTGGCTCACAGACCTTAATAATTGTTTATGAGTATAATTACCACTCATAAAGTAAATACCTTGTTTTGAAAAGAAGTGCAAAATAATCATAAAACCACTGTGGAGCATTTAGATTTCCATGATGATGACATATAAGCTTCTCTTTGGAATCCTGGAAAATATGAGAAGACTTGAATCAGAAGCAATACAATCTCATGCTATAAGCTTTTAGAGCACAATGACATGATTTTTCAATCTATTTCTAGGGCAATAACTGATATGTTTTTAAATTGTGGTATAATCTGCAGTGGACTAATATGGCAGTGATGGATTGCTTTCTGGAAACAGTTCTATGTACTTCATCAAACAATGTAGCAGGGAGAGAAGTGATGGTTCCCAAGGAGGATGAATTCCAGCCAGCTTCGAGTTCTGGGGATTGATAGAACCCCCCTCAGACACCGACTTAAATATTGAAATGATAGGAGCATTTGATAGAAAAATTTTTGGTTCAAGATATCTATATCTGTGAAATCTCTTCATGGTAGCCAGTCTCCAAGATCACCCTGATGATCTTGCCTTCTGCTATTCACACCCTCATGTAGCATCTTGCCACAATGAATAGGGCCCCCATGCATAACCAACAGGATGTATAGAACCAACAGTGAGTAACTTCTGAGGTTGAATTATTAAAACATTGCAGCTTCCATCTTGCTCTCTCTTGGATCACTTGCTCAGGGATCAATCAGCTGCTCTGTTCAGAGGATTCTTACAACAGCCCGGTGGAAATCCTCATGTGGCCAGGAATTGAGGTTTCTTGCCAACAGCCACCACCAACTTGCTAGCAGTATGAGTGAGCCATCTTGAAAGTGGATTCTCCAGCCCCAGTCAAGCTCCCAGATGATGGCAGGCTCAGTCAACATCTTCACTACAACAGGCCAACCAGTTAAACCGCTCCTAAATTCCTTATCCACAGAAACTAAGTTTGGGGGAATTTCTTACACATCAGTAAATAAAACTTGAATCTGAGTTAGGATAAACTGATGGTCTGACACCGTAATGGACACTGTGGCACACTCCCGATTGCTTCTGTAGGACTGACATAACTACATCCCAGCTCCTAGAAATCTTGACAACACAGAGTTACTATCCCTCACTGCCTTCATCTGAAAGTGTGTCTCATCCAAGATCATGATCCCGTCTGGGAGAGTTTGTGGCCAATGACTAACAGATGTGGGGATTAAAAGGTCTAGCTCCCTTGCTTCAATCCGTCTTTCTCCCTACTCTTTATTTCTTCAGTTCTTTAAAGATGTGTCTCCTGAGTACATTCAAGAATAAATCTTCTGCGTGCACCTCTGTATCTCCGAGTCTGGCTTCCAGGGCGCTGAACCTAAAATAGTTGGCACCTGGAATAGTCCTTGGAGGCAGAGCATGTGGCAGGGGGCCTGGTTGGTTTGCCAGGGCCTGGGAAGAGAACAGTTAAAAGACTGGGGACAAGCGTATCTGGGGAAGAGGCACCTGGATGGGCATATGTGGTGGGCACGACCAGACAGCATACACTGCAGAAGAGTTACTAACCAACCAAGTGACTCAGCTAGTAGGTATCAGCCAGCCTCTGTCCTCTTCAACTCCAGTGCCTGTACAGTGGATTAATGAATAGAGCGACCATGACGGTAGAGATGAAGCCTTATGCATTGGCCAACAGCATGCTCACAAAGGCTGATTTAGCTAATGATGCTGCTGAGTATCCATCCAACCTGCCAGTGACAAAGAGTAATGCTGGGTCTCCAATATGGCACCCTTACCAGTCGTTTGGTAGCAAATCAGTTCTGTGGAATTTTTTCGATCCTAGAAGAAGGAGCAACTGATCTTAACTAAGATTGATACATGTTCCACGTATATGGGTTTGCCGACCCTGCCTGCAGGTCTTTAGCTGGACATCTTTGGGTGCTCCTATGCCTAGACTTAGTGGCTTATACTCAGGCACAGCAGCCACAGCCTGGGAAGGACTTGGTAATTCAGGAAAGAGAGCCTAGGTCACCCCACCATGCTAGCTACCTAGATCAACAGATCCGTTGGCTGAGGGTGAGAAGAACCCAGGTTGAGTAGTGGAGGATAAGGACCTCCTTATCCTGAGCTTCAATTAGGAATGTGAGATCAAGTGCAGCAGTAAGGCTATAGCTCATCTTGCTAGTACTTCTAAGTTTGCACAAGAAACAAGACTAGCCAGAACCCTGGAGGAACTGTTTCCAGATAGGGCAACATTACCTTTAGACACAAGTGGATGTAAGTACCCTTGGAGTGGGTGCTGTAGAGCTCCTTGGAGGTCCCCCCTTCAGGAACTATGTACCCATGCTTCAGCTGCTGGGAATGTCATCTGATGGCAGATCTTAGCTACATGGCTCCCTGGACTCATCCTTGGCTCCTGAGAACTGCTTCACCTAAGGTTACGCTTCCAGGGACAGCCACTGACTGGCTGGTGTGAGGATGCAAGTGTTGTCCCATTTGCCTCACTTAGGGCTTCTCAGCTCCAGAGCCACCCCCATACCCCGCCCCCGCCCGGGGAACGGCTGAAGCCTCTGCTGCAGCTGTGTATCCAGAATTTACATTGGCCAAGATCAGTGCAATACTATTGTGTATTTCTGATTTTTCTCCCCAAACTTCTTGTCTCCTGTTTGCCTAATGCTCTTTCCCCTTCTCCATCCTGCTGTCTTCCCCAGGAGGGAAGGGGGAGCAGTAGGGATTACCACAGGGGTCTCATGCCCTCCAGCCTCTGGGTGGATCTAGCCAGTGGGGAACACAGCATGGGCAGGAGACACAAGGGAGGGAGGAGGGTGAAGCTGGGGTAGTTAATCATCTCCATCTCTCCTTGTGCGTTTGCCACAGGCTGGATGCATCCCTGAGCAGAAGCGCACAGCTCCTGTCGCACAATTCCCCTGCCAGGTACTATGAATCCGTGTTCTAGGAACAACCCCCTCACCTGGCCCCTTTTGGCTTAGGGGTGCTAGCCACCCCCCATTGTTACTCGCTTCGGACTTCCACATTATCCCTTCTGGTTTCCCTACACCCTGCTCACATCTTTGCCAATGGTCCTCTCCTCGAGCCCTTACATCCTCTTCAAGCCCTTACATCCCACGGCTTACTGCCTGGCCCCTGGTAGAATGGTCCTTCTCTTCTTTTCTGGTTAGGAGACTAAACCCAGACCTGGTTCTCACAGAGACAGGCTAAGCACCCGTGTGCAAACTGCTTCATCAGTCTAGGCTAGGAAATCCCTGGGAGCTAGCTAGAGTTCAAAGATTTAAAACATAACTCTAAGTTGGATCAGGAAACTCCCACCTCATTTCAGCATAATGGAGTTGTTTTCTTAAGGAAAGGGGCAAGACAGGAGACGGGAGCAGAGAAGGATTAAAAATGCTTAGTGCCATGAAGAGAGGGTGGTGAACACGAAGACTTGGCATAGAAATGGCCACAGGTAGTAGCAGGCCCAGGCTGGTGGGAGACTGAAACCAGAGGCTTCAGCAGAGCAATGCCAGGTAAAGCAGTTCTGCGTAAACGCGGGCTCTCGGGAAGCCCCAGCAGACAGGCCGGTGAACGGCCATTTCCTAACATTCTCTGCCATGTCTGTGTCCGGCATTCCAGGGACAGCCTCGTTGACTACACATGTCCCCTGTCCCAGGCATGGTGCTTTACGTGCACGGGCTCATTTCGACTTCACAGGGTGGACAAAGCTGGTTTGGGAAATCAGGCTGAGAGAGTTGCCTAAGGACCCAGGCCTTGTAAGTGACAGGGCCGGGACTCCAACCCTCGAGTTGAACCACCCATTCGGTCACCCTCTTCTAGGACAGACTGGGCCTGGCTTTAAAGATGCACGTCAGGCCAGCGTGGACACTGGGAAGGTTCAGCACTGCCTCCTCTTGCCTCTTGGAGGTCATTGAATTAGGCCCAAATTCACGGTTAATCTGGTACCAACCCACTGTGTGGGAGCCAAAACTTGTGTAGAACCAGAAGAGGCCCCCACGAGGACGATCAATTTGGGATCAGGGAGCCTGTTTCCTTCACTGCCACCCCTGCCTTCTGCCTTGCCCTTCCTGCCCAGGTGTGGCTCCACAGGGCCAGGTCCTAGCTCGGGGAAGCAGGGACATGGCACGGAGAAAGGTATTTGTGTTCACGGAGCATCCTCTGTGTGTGGGATTGCACTGGGGGAGAAGGGGGGAGGGAAGGCATTCCTCATCCAGTAAACAATCCAGACCAATTTG
Organism: Prionailurus viverrinus; assembly: GCF_022837055.1. Lineage (NCBI taxonomy): Eukaryota > Metazoa > Chordata > Mammalia > Carnivora > Felidae > Prionailurus > Prionailurus viverrinus. The sequence goes on from NC_062561.1 coordinate 209,575,394, forward strand.
CACCCCAGCCACTGAGCTGTAATCTTTTCATTATGCTTTGCATATTTATAACCGGGAGTTCTATTGCTCTGGTACAAGCACGATTGCCAAAGGATTTGCTTTAAACATCAGTTTTTATGGAAGAAAAATTGGTCAGCCACATTGAATACCCCTTTAAAAAGCAATCTCCCCCCCCCCCCCCCCCCCCCCCCGCCCCAACCCCCTGTCTCTCTCTAGCTGGAAGACAGTGTGCAAGCTTGGTCCTAAAATAAAGGGGACTTGCTTTCTTTCTTTATTTTTTTTTAATTTTTTTTTTAACGTTTATTTTTGAGACAGAGAGAGACAGAGCATGAACGGGGCAGGGGGGGTGGGTCAGAGAGAGGGAGACACAGAATCCAAAACAGGCTCCAGGCTCTGAGCTGTCAGCACAGAGCCCGACGTGGGGCTCGAACTCATGAACCCTGAGATCATGACCTGAGCCGAAGTCGGCCGCTTAACCGACTGAGCCAACCAAGCGCCCCTAGCTTTCTTTAAACTACAGTGGTTCCTCCCTTCATGTGCAGGGATACAAGTTCCAAGACCCACCAGCGGATGCCTAAAATTGCAGCTAGTACTGAACCCTATATGTTTTTTCCTACACATGCGTACTTACGATAAAGTTTATAAACTTGGCACACTACACGGTTAACAATAACTGATAATAAAAATAGAACAATCATAGCAATACGCTGTAACAAAAGTCGGGTGAAGGTGGTCTTTCTCTTAAAATATCTTATGGTACCGTCCTGTCCCTTCTTGTGATGCTGTGAGATGAAGAAATGCCTACGTGAGGAGGCGAAGTGAGGCGACAGAGGTGTGATGAGGGAGCGTTAGGTTCCTACTGAGCAGACTGTGGGTCAGGAGGAGGATCATCCGCTCCCACACCGCAGCTGAATGCGTGTAACTGGAAACTGCAGGAAGCCACGCTGTGGCTAAGGGAGGCCGACTCTTCCCTCCCAGGTGTTCTTCAGTTGGGATAGAGCAGTCTCAACTCGTTCTAGATGCTGTGCCTAGTGGGTGCCAGCCTGCTCGAGCTACTCCCAAAGATGCTAATTTTAGCTGCCGTATTTTATTTTCATGTCCCAAGGGCCTCCTGTGCTCTGCCTGATTCTCTTCAGTGAATACAAGTAACTAAGCAGTGTGGATCCCATGACCCTGTTCCAGTGTGCATTCTTTTGCTACAAATGCAGACCTTTTGCCCATGTCCAGGCCCATTTGTGTTAGGGACAAAAATGGAACAGAAAGGGGGTGCCTCCTATTTATGTTTCCTCAATCTGGGGGGCCTACATAAGGTGGTGAGTTAGGAGGGAAGAGGGTCAGTTCTGCAGAGGCCAGACGCACATACCATGACGGAGGCATGCCCCACTTCTGTTCCACCGCGAGAGGAGCAATTGAAAGAAAAAAAAACAACCACCACTGTGGGTAGAATCTTTACTCATCGCCGTGGTGCAGATCCTAGGGTCTCACCAGCACAAGCAATGCCACTGAAATAATAGGAACAGTGTTGCCACATTGTCTTCAATGGAAGAGGCATCTGGAATTTTGAACTGGATTGGAAAATCCTGGGCTCTGCAGGGTCTTACTCAAGGTCCAAAGAATGCTGCTCTGACATGGGAGGCCCCTTGGGGATCCCTACGTTATCCTCAGAAAGACCCCAAGGGAGGCTCCTGCTGGGCCCGCACTGGCCCTCTGGAGGGCTAACGCTGTGCTAAGCCCAGCCATGAACATTGAGATCCTTTCTGTGGTTCTGTGGTTCTTTTAGGGCCTGTTTTGGGGAGAAGCGGAGTCAAAGAGTGCATTTCTGTCGCTATTCTTGCTCCTTTACCCAGCTAACCCTGAGTCGCCAGCATTTCTCAAACCATAGTTTAGCTGTGAATACCCGAGATTTTCTTCCTGTGCTGACCACAGTCGCCCTGGTGGTCATGCCACTTTCTGGCATAGCCAGGCAGAGGGCCAGCTGCCTCAGAGCCTCTGAGAGGAGGGGAGAGGAAGGATGCTTTCTTTTCATGGCCCAAAGGGACTGTGGGTCCCAACCGCCTGGACGCTCAGGGTAGAATCAAGCTGAACAAATTACAGGGAGTAATTTAGGGGTGGGGTGGGGTGGGAGGGGGCATGTGCCTTCATCCAGACCGATGTTTTCAAAGGCCTCTATTTCGTGAAGGTGTTGTAACCAAACTTTGATTTTCTCTTTGTGAATGAGCCTATTTGTGAAAAATTCTGAAAAAGAAGAAGGAGGGGAGGAGGGAGGGGGGGGGAAGGGAGAGAAAGAGGAGGACGGGGAGGAAGAAAGAAAGAAAGAGAAAGAAAGGCAGACAAAATGAGTCTTTTCAATGCTAGCTATTGAAGGTAAACTGCAATTTCAGAACTTTAATCTTCCCTAAGTATTCTTTTGCAATTTCAAGCAACATTTTGGGTCCCCCACATCTTTTCTTCAAAATGCCAAGATGGCGGTCATGAAGCCCTTTGGTCCTCTCAAAGACTTTCAGTGGAGGGAAAGAAATTCAAGTTCACCCACTGGGTAATAGTTACTGAGCATTCGTTCAGCCTGGTGCTGGGAACCCATGAGGACCTTCTGCTTTTATTTGGAAGCTAAGACTTCCATATTTAAAACATTAGCCATAACTTGAAGTCCACATATTAGTAAGGTTAGTGGATATAAGATAAGAGAGAATTTAAAGTTAACAAAAGACAACTGTAAGGTGAGGCTTCAGAGAGGAGAGAAGTCAGGCAGAGGATTGAGAGAAATATAGTGTGAGGTTGAAGATTTTGAGTGAATAACATGGACTTTACTTATCAGTACCTCCTTGCCTTTGAATCTCCCTCCCCGCTGCCCCACCGACACACACACACACACACACGCACACACTTTTCCAACATTCTTCCTCCATTCCCTCTTTTACCAAAATATTACTCATCCTTCATACCCTAGCTTAATTTCTGTCTTCTTTACATAGACCTTTTCAGCATCAACAGCCACCGTTGATTCCCTTTCTGGAAACTGATCTTCCACTTATTGGCTAATATACCTGCTAAGTTATTCAGTTTCTATTTATTTCAAGTATGTGTTTTGTCAGTCTTGATAACTGGAAAGGTCCTTAAGGACCAGGGTCCCATCTTCCACGGGATCAGACAAGGAAGATACGGTGGAACCATTTTGCAAACAATGGTTTGATGGATGAAAGGTTCAGGACCTTGTTTCTCTGGGAACATTATTGTGCAAGTGTCCCTGTCTGGATAAACTTTCTATTTCTTGGCCATTTCATCGGCACCACACACAGCCTGCCTCATACTTCTTAATAGCTCTTCAGTGTTCTCTTTTCAGCCCAGGGGTGGGAGCACACTGGTTCCCTGCAAACGTTCGAGAAGAAGAGCTGCATTGTTCTTAAAAGACAGAAAAGAGCAGTTGCCTGCTTTTTGTACTTTATACATAAATATTTGTTTAAGCTGTGATAAAAAGCCAAACTTAGGAAAGGAGGATAGGTTGGTTGGTGATCTTTGCAGCCAATACAGTAGTGTCGGTTGCCATCTCAAGAATAGCCAGCCTTAAGTTAATCAGTGTGTGGGTAATCCAAGACCTTTGCTCTGGCTCAGACCCTCCTGGCCTCCTTTTAGAATTTTGAGTTTCTAAGATTTCTTCCCCAGGGGGCATGAAGGATAAGGAAGAAGGGCAAGGAAAAGAAGACAATTAACAAAGGCAATGTTGTTAGTGATCACACGAGCCCTGCTTGGAGACTTCGTGGAGAGAGGGCTGAAGGCTGATGCTCACAGCCAAAGTTTGGGATTTAGGATCAGCCCAAGACTTAGGAGATCTATGCCAGCCGTGTCCCTATTGCCTTGGAAATACACAAAATGGTAGACTCAGGGCAAGGTGAGCCATGTGCGGTGTTTGGAAAGTGCCACAGTAGTTTTGTCCTCTGTTTGAATTTTACTCCAAGATGTAATCATTGATGCTATCATTGAATGAGTATTGAATTAAGTGCCAGACACTTCATGTGCAAGATGATCTCATCTATAAAACAACTCTTCACAGTGAAAATAATCACCTCCTTTATACAGATCAGGAAACTGAGGTTCAAAGGAGTTGAGTAAACTGCATCTGCTCAACAAATATTGATTGTGAGTCTTCCGTGTGCCAGGGCAGAGAAACTCAGAGAGGCAGAACCAAGACCCAGGGGTGAGTGTATCTGAATTCCACGCCTGTGTTTCTCCGTGGAGCTATGTTGCTTCCCTTAGGGAGGAATGTCTCCAAAGGGCCTTCTTTTTCACTCTCATTTTGAAAATATTCCCTTTGCGTTCTAGAAGCTCTTTGAGTACCAAGTGAAGACTAGTAACTATGTTCACCAAATGGTAGTGATGACATTGGAATGTGTCTGCTTTATTTGTTGTTGTTTTTAAAAAGAGAGGTGGACAGAGACCATTTTGGGACTTAATTTTTTTTGCTTCTTAATTTAGGAGCAGCTTAGGGGAAGAATGTGACAGCCAGGAGCTCCTGAAAGCAACATTTTGGCTGTGGAAGGCTCTGTAATCTGATGAGCTAAGTGGAAGGAATCAGGGATGGTTTTATTAAAGGAACTTAGTCTTGACGCTTAAATCACATTTCACTCTTAGTCCGCTAGGCTCGAGCTCAGAGATTCTATCTAGTTCTCCAAGCCACATACCTACAGTTAACTTGGCCTCCCCTTACCCAGTCTTACTGAGGGAGTCTACCTCTTTGATATGTCTATTTCCTGCATGCACGCTGCCATTCACATCCAGATTATAATACTCCTCCCTACATTTCTTCAGCTAATTGATCTCCAAAGCTCTGGTTTTCTCTCCCTCAAATCCATTTCCCACACAGCTGCCAGGGTAAATTTTCTGATATGTAAGTGTGTAATATGTAAATTAGATCCTGTTCCTTCCCATTGCTCTCAGGATGAAGTCCACACATCTCTGCAGGGCAAATAAGCACCCACCCCCCACCATAATCTAGCCCAGCAGTGTTCATTGTGATGTGAGCCACGTATAAAATTTAAAATGTTCTAGTATCCATATTTAAAGAGTAGGAAGAAATAAGAGAAAACAATTTTAATATATTTAATTTCATTTAATATATGCAAAATATTATCATTTTGATATGCAGTCAATATATTTAGAATATCAATGAGATATTTTGCAGTCTCTTTTTCATATGTTTTATCTGCAAAATCTGAACACGAAATTTTATTAGAAATACTTATTTGTATTCAGATTTCATAAAAATTTATCCTTTATTTTTAAAAATAAAATTTTTTAACATTTCTTTATTTTTGAGAGAAAGTGAGAGAAAAAGCATGAGCAGGGGGGTGCAGAGAGAGAGGGAGACACAGAATCCAAAGCAGGCTACAGACTCTGAGCTGTCAGCACAGAGCCCGACACGGGGCTCAAACTCATGAACTGCAAGATCATGACCTGAGCCGAAGGTGAAAGTTTAACCAACTGAGCCCCCCAGGCACTCCTCATAAAATTCATCCTTCAAAGAGTAAATTCACCTATCCATTTGTTCCAAAAATACTTAAAATTATTCCAATAACTAAATCAAATATTAGTTTAAATTACAATTAAACAAATTTAAAATCTAAATGTAAAACCCCATCATTCTGTCACATTGAGCTCACTTGAAACACTTAATAGCTGCATGTGCCTAGTGGCTACCATTTTGAACAGCACGGATCTAACCCCTGGCTAAATATCTCAGTAAGACCTTGAGGACATTATGCTAAGTGGATAAGTCAGACAGAGAAAGACCAATGCTGTATGATCTCACTTACATGTGGAATCTAAAGTCAAACTTGTTAAAACAGAGAGCAAGATGGCAGCCGCCAGGGCCTGGGGATTGGGGGAATAAAAGAAATGTTGTTTAAGGGCACAAAGCTGTGAGTAGTAGACAAATAAGTCCTGGAGATCTAAGTCACATGATAGTGATCATAGACACCATTCTGTAGTATAATCATCAAACTTGCTAAGAGATTACATCGTAATCATCCCATCACAAAAAATAAATAATTATGCAACACGATGGGATCGCTACAATGGCAGCCATAGTATAATCCAAAAAATGTATCATATCAACACGTTGTACACCTTAAATTTACACAATGTGATGTGTCAAATATATTTCAATTAATAAAGAAAGAATAATAGTAGCCAACACTGGTATATGCCAGGCACTGGTCCAAGAGTTTTCATTTTTAACTTATTTTAATTGGGTTGTCAGGAGACAATAATCCTGTGAAGGAGATACTATTATGTCTCCATCTTACAGAAAACAAAATTGAAGCACAGAGAAGTTGAGTAATTTGCCCAAGCTCACACAGCTAGAAAGTAACAGAACTGAAGTTTGAATTCAGGGAGTCATGCCCTAGAACTTGTGCTCTTAACCACAACAATCTTGACTGCTCACATTCCGGGAGCTCCAAGAAGCTTCCTCTCACTTCAAGGCTGTCACATCTGTTTTTGCCTCATGCTTTAGTGATTCTGCAGTCGAGACTAGGGGACGCACACTGGCTCCCTCGGACTGGGAGGGTACCATTTCCCACTCTGCAGCATTATTTTTCTGGTCTTATCTATGTGGATTGTGGCAGTCCGTGTACTGCTAAGACAAAGGTCAGCATTCATAACATATTCCCAAACGGAAAAATATTTAATCAGATGTGCTTATCAAGGTTCTTTCCCCCTCTTCAGAAATGTCTGAACTGCTTTTAAGCTGATACTGTCCCCCTGCCCTGACCACAGCATTAGATGAACCCTCTGGATCACATAACTTGGTGTGAACTCTCTGCCTCTGGCCACAGGAGACGATGGTTCCTAGAGCACTGACATGAGCATTTCCTGTCCTTCCCGGCTAATGAAGAAAAGCCTTTCCAGGAAACACGTGCTTTGGGAAGCCTGACATTAAGAGTGCACTAAGTCAGCCTGAGAACGGGGAGCAGTTAAGTATGATTAAAAGTAGAAGATTAAAAGTATTACAACAGGAAATAGAAAAGAATGAGAATTATGAACAAGGCAGTTCTTACTGCATTTTGACCTCAAGAAGTCACCTAGTTATATGAAAAGGTAAAGGGATGCTGTTACCATAAATCACTACTAAAATTCACATTAACAAAATGACATTTAAGAAATTAGACAAGAAAGGGGAAAGTGAGTTGGATTCTGGTTTAGTCAAATGAATCGGTACTCTTTTCACAGGGCATTATCACCTTTTATACAGAGGTACCATAGACATATTAATGACCATTGGTGAATTGCACCAAAAAGTTTGGTCTGATTGTGAGATATGAATCAGCTCCCTAATTTAACCTCAAAGACATGAACCAAGGAAGAATATCTTCTAAGATACTTGTAGCTAGAGTCTGGCCTTCATTTAGTGCCAGATGCTAAATGAAAGACATGAACATCTGTGGGTCTCGAAACCATGGTTGGATAGCCTATAACAGAAATCCAATGACAGCATGTGAGTTAGAGGAGGTTTAGAAAAATAATATGTGGGTGGTGTTGTGAGAAGCAGTTTCTTAAGGTGGAGGGGAAAAAAATGGATTCTTTCCTTCTCCCCTAACCTGTCTCCAGACACACTAGGTTTTCTCCTTTTTCCCTATCCTCTATAAAGAAAGAATAAACACTAGCATGTTACTTCAGCAAGGTTGATGATGTCCACTCAGAATGTGTTACCTGGAGACCTGACTTTTGCTTCCAGCCAAGATGGAGTAACAAGGACCAGAACTACCCTCCCTCTTGAAACAACTAGGAACCTAAAAAGCATATGAAACAGTGGTGTTCAAGACACTGAGTATCAAGCAAAAAAGGATAGTGATCTATCTGGAGGCCAGAAGAAGAACTACCCAAAAGGATATGAGGTGACAATGTTCAGCTCCCATTATAGGGCCAGAAATAATGCCTAGTTTTACATTATAGACTGAACACTGTCATGATTCATGGAGAATTGGGTAGGGCACATAGACGGTTCTTGCCTCAGCACTGGGGAAGAATTAGCCCTAATTATTCAACACGGAACTTTTTTTTTTTTCCATTTCCACTTAACAAATCTTAAAGCATAAAAGGGTCAAATTCTTTCCAAGTAACTTACGTCTGTTCCAAAACAGCAGATGTGGCTGCTGTGAATATAAAAATATCCATCAGCCAACAAGGTAAAACTCACAGTATATAACATCCAATAAAAAAGTACCAAAAAGTGGGAAAATGTGAGGAGAAAAAATAACTGACCCAGAATTAACACATACATTAGAATCAGCAGCAAAGAACATTAAAACAGTTATAACCTATTCCATATGCTTAAAAAGTTAAGTAGAGATTTGGAAGATATAATAAAGACCCAAATGGAACCTCTGAAGATGAAAAGTACATCTGAGATGAAAAATGTACTGGGTTGGATTAACAGCTGATGAGACATTTTAGGAAATTAATAAGCTTGAAGACCTCACAAGAAAAATGATCTCAAATGAAGTATAGAGAGCCAACGGAATTTAAACAACCACAACCACAACAGCAAAAACCAGAGCGTCGCTGAGCTGTGACAACTTAAAGCAGCCTAATAAATGTGTAACTGTGGTTCCCCAAAGAGGGGTGGGAGTAACAGGCAGCCTCTAAGATGGCCCCCATGGTCCTTGTCTGCTGGAATTCATGATCTTCTTTAATCCCTGCCTCTTGAGTGTAGGATTAATTTATTGACTCATTTCTACTGAAGGAAATATGGCAGAAGTGACGAAATAGAACTTCCAAAATTATATTACAAAAAGATTCTGGTTTCTATCGTGGGTGCGTTCTCTCTCACTGTCTTTTGTATCTCTTCTCTCTGGAGAAGAGTTGCCATGTCATGATGCAATCCTGTAGAGAGGTCTATCTGGCAAGGAACCAAGGCTGCCAAGGAGCACGTGAATGGGCTTGGAACTGGGTCTTCTGAGATCTGCCAGTGGCTACTGGCCAATACCTACACTGCAACCTCATGAGAGCTTCAGAGCTAGAGGCCCCCAGCGAAGCTGTGCTTAGATTTCTGACCCAAAGAAAGTGCGAGATAATAAGTACATAATGTCTGCGGCTGCTAAACTTTGGAGAAATTTGTTACACAGCAATAAGTAACTAATTCAGAAAAAATAGTTGTAAAATTAATGGCCAGAAAGTTTTCAACTTTGATGAAAACCATAAACCCATAAGACACTCCATGAACTCCAAGCACAAGGACAATGATGGAAATCACAGTTAGACACGTTATAATCAAGTCACTATAAACCATTAATGATGAGAATACCTTTTTTTTATTGATTACTATTATTTTCAATTTGAATCCAAGTTAGTTAACATACAGTGTAATAATGATTTCAGGAATAGAATTTAGTGATTCATCACTTACATGTGACACCCAGTGCTCATCCCAACAAGTGTCCTTCATGCCCCTTGTCTATTTAGCCCATCCCCCCACCCAACACCTCAGTTTGTTCTCTGTATTGAAGAGTCTCTTATGGTTTGTCTCCCTCTCTGTTTTTATCTTATTTTTGCTTTCCTTCCTCTGTGTTCATCTGTTTTGCTTCTTAAATTCCACATGTGAGTGAAAACATCTGATATTTGTCTTTCTCTGACTGACTTGTTTCACTTAATAAAACACTCTAGTTCCCTCTGCATTGTTGCCAATGGCAAGATGTCATTCTTTTTGATCACAGAGTAATATTCCATTATATATATGTGTGTGTGTGTGTGTGTGTGTGCACACACACACACATATATATACATACACACACACACACACACACCACCTCTTCTTTATCCATTCACCAATCGATGGACATTTGGGCTCCTTCCATACTTTGGCTAGACAATGAGAAAGTCTTAAAAGCAGTCACTAAAAAAAAAAATACACTAACAAAGCTAAGGATGAGAACAAATTTCTTCTTGGAAAAAATGTAAGCTAAAAAAACAGTGGAATAATACCTTAAAGTTTGGAAGAATAAAAGCTGTCAATAGCAAAATTATCTTTCCAAAACCAAGGTGAAATAAAGACTTTTTCAAGCATAAAAAAATTGCAAGATGACATCCCCAGCAGAGTCGACCTTCCCTACAAGTAGTGTTAACACAAGCCTTTCAGGCAGAAGAAAATGCTACCAGGTGGAAATATGCATCTACACAAAGGAATAAAGAGAACTGGAAATGGTAACTTAAAAGAGAACTTTTTAAGATTTTAAAAAATATTTCAATCATTTAAAAACAAAAAGACTAACAATGTAGTGTGGGGTTTATAACACACGTGAAGGTATATAATGTATGACAACAGTGGCACGAAGGATGGTAGGGGAGAAAAGGATGAGTTAATATTAATATAAAAGGATTAGTTAATACAAGAAAAGGATTAATTAATATATGGACTAATATAAAGATTCTTATACTATTCACAAAGTGGCATCATATCTTTAAGGTAGATTGTGATAAGTTAAAGATGCATACTATAAACCCTGAAGCTAACACTAAAGTAACTAAACAAAGAGTTTTAGTTATTCAGCCAACAAAGGAGATAAAATGTAATTGTAAAAAATAATCCAAAATAAGGCAGAATGGGAGTGAGGGGAGCAAAGAACAGGTAGGACAGAATATAAGAGAAATAATATGGTTAATGATTTAAGCTCAGTTATCTCAGTAATCGTATACAATATAAATGGTCTACGTGCTCCAGTTAAAAGGCAGAGATTGTGGGGCGCCTGGGTGGCTCAGTCAGTTAAGGGTCTGACTTTGGCTCAGGTCATTATCTTAGAGTGTGAGTCTGAGCCCCACATTGGGTTCCCTGATGACGGTGCAGAGCCTACTCAGGATTGTCTCTCTCTCTCTCTCTTTCTCTCTCTGCCCTTACCCCACTCACTCTTTCTGTTTCTCTCAAAATAAATAAATAAACTTAAAAAAATAAAAGGCAGAGATTGTATAAAAAAGTAAGATTCATGGGGCGCCTGGGTGGCTCAGTTGGTTGAGCGTCCGACTTCGGCTCAGGTCATGATCTCGCAGCTCGTGAGTTCGAGCCCCGTGTCGGGCTCTGTGCTGGCAGCTCAGAGCCTGGAGCCTGTTTTGGATTCTGTGTCTCCCTCTCTCTCTGCCCCTCCCCTGCTCATGCTCTGTCTCTCTCTGTCTCAAAAATAAATAAACGTTAAAATTAAAAAAAAATTTTTTTAAGAAGTAAGATTCAGCTTTATGTTGCCTACAAGAAACCCACTTTATTTTTTTAAATATTTTTTTAAGTTTATTTATTTTGAGAGAGAGATAGAGAGAGAGTGAGTGTGAGCTGGGAGGGACAGACAGAAGGAGAGAGAGAGAGAATCCCAAGCAGGCTCTACACTGCCAGCCCAGAACCCAATGCAGGCCACAATCTCACACACTTTACCTGAGCCAAAATCAAGAGTCAGGTGCACTTGACCTGAGCCAAAATCAAGAGTCAGGTGCTTAACCAAATGAGTCACCCGGGTGCCCCAAAAAACCCACTTTAAATAGAAAGATACAAACTGGTTAAAAGTAAAAGAATGGGAAAAGATATACCATGCTAACATGAATCAAAAGAAGGCTGGGGTAACTTATTAATATCAGACAAAGTAGATTTAGAGCAAAGACTATCTCCTAGGACAAGAAGAGTCATTTCATAAACATCAAGAGGTCAACTCACCAACTTTTATGCATCTAATAAGAGAGCCTCAAAATATATGAAGCAAAAACTGATTGAGACCCAATAAGACATGCTAGCCAGATATTTCTGTTTCTGAGAGAGTATCCCTCTCTCAATGATCAGTAGAACAAGTAGACTGGAGACTTCAAGAAGATAGGAATAACACTATCAACCAACTTGACCTAACTGGCATTTGAAGAACACTCCCCCTACAATGGAGGATACATTTTTTTTCAAGTGTATATTTCTTTCAAGATTAATTTTTTTTCAAAGACACATTTTTTTTCAGGTCATTTACCCAAGATAGATTATATTTGGGGTCATAAAGCAAGTATCAGCAAGTCATATATTCTATGACCATAATGGAATAAAATTAGATTAAATTCATTTAAATTTTAGTTCAGTAGTAACAGAACACCTTTGGAAAATCCTCCCAAGTATTTGGAAATTATATAACACACTTGTATAAGTAATACATGGGATAAGAAAAATCAAAAGCATTAGAAAGTATTTTTGAAATGAGTAAAAATGTAAAAACAACATATCAAAATGTGTGGGATATATCCAAAGCAGTACTTAGGGAAATTTTTATAGCACAAAAATACCTGTATTAGAAATGAAGAAGGGTGTCAAATCAAGTGATCTCTGCTTCTACCTTGAGTAACTAAAAAACAAGAGAACAAATTAAAATTAAATCCGAAATCAAATTGACTCTGAAAACAAAGTTGGAGAATTATCATCTGGTTTCAAGACTCTTCTAAAGCTACAGTAATTAAGACAATTTGGAAGTTCCTTTCTTTCTTTCTTTCTTTTTTTGAAACGTGTGTTTTTCAACTTCTTGAGATAGAATTGACATACAGCATTGTGTAAGTTTAAGGCACTGATTTGATACACTTAGCAAGTTGATTTGATATGCTTATATATTGCAACATGATTACTACCATAGTGTTAGCTAACACATAATTACCATTTCCTTTTTGTGGTGAGAACATGTAAGATCTACTCTTCACAACTTCCAAGTACATAATGTAGTATCATTAACTATAATCACCATGCTATCCATTCGATTCCCAGAATGTATTCATGTTACAACTGGAAGGTGTCACCTTTGACTAATATCTCCCCCATTTTCCTCACCCCTCAGCCCTGGTAACTATCATTCTACTCTCCGTATCTGTGAGTCTGGCTTTTTTAGATTCCACCCATAAATGATACCGTACAGTATTTAGCCTTCTCTGTCTATCACTTTGCATAATGCCTTCTAGGTCCATCCATGTTGTCATACGTGTTTCCTTCTTTCTCATGGTTGAATAATATTCCATTCCATATTCTACGGCTTCTTTATCCATTCATGCATCAATGGACACTTAGGTTGTTTCCATATCTTGGCTAGTGTGACTAATGCTGCAGTAAACAAGGAGTGTAGATATCTCTTTGAGACTTATTTTAATTTCCTTTCGATATACACCTAGAAGAGGAATTGCCAGATCATACTGTAGTTCTATTTTTAAATTAAAAAAAATTTTTTTTACATTTACGTGTTTTTGAGAAACAGAGTGAGACAAAGCGTGAGTGAGGGAGGGGCAGAGGGAGAAGGAGACACAGAATCAGAAGCAGGCTCCAGGCTCTGAGCCGTCAGCACAGAGCCCAACATGGGGCTCGAACCCACAAACCGTGAGATCATGACCTGAGCCGAAGTCGGAGGCTCAGCCAACTGAGCCACCCAGGCGCTCCATATTTAAATTTTTTTTAATGTTTATTCATTTTTGAGAGTGAGAGAGAGAAGAGCGTGAGTGGGTGAGAGGCAGAGAGAGAGAGGGAGACACAGAATCTGAAGCAGGCTCCAGGCTCTGTGCTGTCAGCACAGAGTCCAATGCAGGGCTTGAACTCACAAACTGTGAGACTATGACCTGAGCTGAAGTCGACGCCTAACCGACTGAGCCGCCCAGGTGCCCTGTTTTAGTTCTATTTTTAATTTTTGAAGGAGCCTCCATGCTGTTTTCTGCAGTGGCTGTACCAGTTCACATTTGTTTACATACAAAAGTATTTGCCCAAGAGAAATGAAAGCATATGCCCATACAAAAACTTGCGTACAAATGTTCGTAGCAGCTCTATCGATAACAGGCAAAAGCTATAAACAATTCAAATGTCTATTAACAGTTAAATGGATAAAAAACTATGGTACATCCATACAATGGAATACTACTCAGCAATAAAAACAATTGGATTGTTTACACTGGCAAAGGATGAATGAACTTCAAGATAGTTTTGCTGAGTGACAGAACCCAGACCCAAAAAAAAAAAAAAAAAATGAGTCCACTTAATGGACTCCACTTAAATGGAGTATGTGACTCCATTTATTTATTTATTATTATTTTTTTCAACATTTATTTATTTTTGGGACAGAGAGAGACAGAGCATGAACGGGGGAGGGGCAGAGAGAGAGGGAGACACAGAATCGGAAACAGGCTCCAGGCTCTGAGCCATCAGCCCAGAGCCCGACGTGGGGCTCGAACTCACGGACCACGGACCGCGAGATCGTGACCTGGCTGAAGTCGGACGCTTAACCGACTGCACCACCCAGGCACCCCGACCATTTATTTAAACTTATAGAAAATGCAAACTAATCTATAGTGATAGAAAGTAGGCCAATGGGGTGGGAGTTGGGGGAAGGGTTACAAATGGGACAAGAAAACTTTTGGGTGTGATGGTTATATGTCCACTATCTTGATTGCAGTGATGGTTCCTGGATGTATACATACGCCACAACTTATCCAACTGCACACCTTAAACTCATGCAGTCCATTGTATGTCACCTCCGTAAAGCTTATACCTCAATGAAGCTGTTAACAAATTTCATAAAATTATACTTTAATGAAGCTGTTAATAAAAGAAAAGGACGGGGCGCCTGTGTGGCGCAGTCGGTTAAGCGTCCGACTTCAGCCAGGTCACGATCTCGCGGTCCGTGGTCCGTGAGTTCGAGCCCCACGTCGGGCTCTGGGCTGATGGCTCAGAGCCTGGAGCCTGTTTCTGATTCTGTGTCTCCCTCTCTCTCTGCCCCTCCCCCGTTCATGCTCTGTCTCTCTCTGTCCCAAAAATAAATAAACGTTGAAAAAAAAATTTTTTTTTAAAAGAAAAGGAGATCAAACCCAGATGTAGAAAAACCGGTTTCCGTCTATAAAGAGGCAAAATAGTGTGGTGACTAACTGACATTATTCTATCTGAAGAGCAATATAGGTTTACTGCACAGTTGTAATTGCTTCTTTTGTCATCTTGAAACTGTGGAGAAAGCCAGAAGGACAAGGCCATACCATGTTCATCACAAGTGTTGCATGTGGGGGGTCTTTGAGGCGTGGGTCTCAGTACTGCTAGTGTTTGAAGGATCTCTCTAGGCTGTAGGATCTCTCCGGTTCACTTCCTTTCTTGACTCTTTGGGTGTGGAAGTTATTAGGGGGAACATTAGTCATTAAAGTCAAGGTTTAGGCCAATCCCTGGGCCGTGACCCCGTGCTAGGTTCCACATCGGCTTCTTTTGTTTCGTCAGCATTCCCTGTAAGGTGCAATTTAAAGAAAATAGACAAGCATTTTAAGGAGATTCAAAATCCCACTGGGTTCACCAGTCTTGGAATGAGGTCGCCTGGGACACCATTGCTGGAGGCAGTAAGGGGGAGAGATGCATGATGGGGGCTCTGCAGCTGCTAAGGTTTCCCTGGAGTCACGAGAAGAGAAATGCCACCAGCACCGGGGTCAGCTGGTTCACACCAGTCAGGTGGGAGAAGGCACCCACCTCAGCAGGGAAGTATTCCTCTGTGCTGGGCCTCTGCTGATAGTTCCTCTAGGTAATTTAGCAGGCATCACTTTTCCTGTATTCTCTGTGCCAGGCTCTGGACTAAGCAGTTTACGTCTCATATTCTTCCTGCCAACCTTGCCAGGTAGTAGCTCAGTTAGGGCTGCATTTGGCTACATTCAGCTTAGCATCACAGGCTGCTGCTTCCTCTCCTTATCTGTTCTCCTATCACAAGGAATCCAGGGATGGACAGTGGGGATATGTGCGACCGTTCAAGGGGCAATGCTTCTTTTTTTGTTTTTTAAGATTTTTTTAAAAAATAATCTCTACACCTAATGTGGGAGTCGAACTTACAACAACCCCCAGATCAAGAGTCCCACGCTCTACCAACTGGGCCAGCCAGGTGCCCCAAGGAGCAATGCTTCTTAATCCTACTTGTTTCCTCGCTCTTGGTATGTGGTTCATTCTGCAGTGGCTGCTTCCTCTCGGGGATCTCTAGCACATTCTTGGCGGGAAGAGGGGAGTGCAAAGAGCAAAAGCACGTGCTCTTGGGATCTCTGTCCATCGGGACAGCCCCACCCAACCACATCTGCTTATCATTCATTTACCAGAACCAGGTCACGTGGCCACCCCAACGCTACCAATGTCTGGGAAATGAGTGTTTCTAACTGGAAATATCACGAAACTGAAGAGAGTCATGGTTGTGTGAAAAGGAACATAGACACTGAATAGGAAATTGGCAAGCAGCTTCTGGGGATAGTATTAATAACCCTATCTTGGGGCGCCTGGGTGGCTCAGTCGGTTACGCGTCCGACTTCGGCTCAGGTCATGATCTCGCAGTAAGTGAGTTCGAGTCCCGCATCGGGCTCTGTGCTGACAGCTCAGAGCCTGGAGCTGGCTTCGGATTCTGCATCTCCTTCTCTCTCTGCCCCTTCCCCACTTGTGCTCTGTCTCTCAAAAATAAATGTAAAACACAAAATTAAAAAAAATAACAACCCTGTCTTACAGATGAGGAAACTGGTGCTGACGAGTTAGCAAAACTAGAAATTAATAGATTAGATGAGATTGGAGCCAGCTGCCTGGCTCCAGCCCCTGGGCACTTTATCGCTACAGCAGAAGCCACCTGCTCTGGGAGTTGTGCCTCTGCATAACATCATTGCTGGTGACATATTCCACAGGCACAGATATGAGAAGGATATTCTGGCCTTCTTTTTTGCAAGATCAATAAAGGCTTTCTTCCAATGATTTCCTTCCTGTAGGCAAGTCAGCAAACTGATCTTCATGCTATATATATATATATATTCTAAGAAACTGATTCAACATTTACTGGAATAAGTAGCGAGTTTTGTTTACATGTGGTACTATTTGCTTAAGAAATGCAGGGTTTTCCCCACCTCCGAAATTAGGAACAAAATCTCAGTTGTGTCTTTACTCCCGGGCTGTGAGAAAAGCCTAAATTCCTTGTGTAAGACCAGGCCTTTGTGTTCCCCAAACGTGTCATGCCTGCTGTTTCTGTCCTGATGGCAGATAGTTTGTTTACATCGAGTGATGGAATTTGTAAGCTTGCCTGCTACTTTTACATTGGGTGATGGGCGAAAGAGAAGATGCCAGTTTCCATCTCCTCCCTTCTCAGAAAAGGTACCAGAACCATGATCCCATAGACTCTTGTGTCAGTGGAAGCCCTGAGTTTCATGTGTGTAGATCAAAGTAAGTAGCAAACCCGTTTCACCAGTTTCAAGGGCCACGGAGTTGGCATAAGCAGGTTACAGGCTCAACTCCATTTCCTTGTGTTGATTCAGCTCCATATCTCCTTGGTGATAATCATGCCAGATCCACGTGTACTTTAGAAGTCATACATCTGTTATCTCTGGGACTCAGGAGTATGCAGGTCCCGCTGTGACTGTCCCTACTTACACATCACAAAGGCTAAGAACCCCTATAGGTTGGAAACTCATGTATAAGCTCGTGTGTGTATTTTTGTACTCAAGTAATTTGCTTTTTAAGAAACTGATTCTTAACCTTGCATTATCAAAATGTGTAAATAGACAAGCATGAATGATGATAAGACAGTGTTCACGGGACTCGACTGTTGGCAAAACAGCAGAAAATTCCTATGTCTTATTAGATTTTTTTTTCCCCTCAGTTTGTAATGTGGGAATCCACAGTGCTCAAATTAGTCAGATAAGTAGCAAATCTCCCTTCATTTGGTGTCTACTAAGAAAAACATTAAATTAGTGTTTGACTGTGTCTGGTCTTCAATTTCAGGACTTCCTTTCCCCTATTGAAGATGCCATGTGGATGAACTGTACCCTTTAAGCTGAGGAGATATTTCTTGTCTCTGGTTTGGTTTGTTTGGATATTTTTGGCAGTGAACAGTTGCGTTTGTTTGCATGTTTATAAAGAGTCCTTTATTTCACCCTGTGTGAACTTGACATTTGACTTTTAATATAAATAAATTGCAAATAAAGCAGTAGTCACTTAACCCTGTGCCAACCAGAGTAGCTAAATACAAAAACCGAAAGCCTAGAAGCTTCCAAGTGTGTCTGCTTTTGTTGGAATGACAACCTCCCTGCAGCCACACAAAGCTAAATAGTTCAAGGAAATGGTAAGGGACAAAAGTGTATTACGTTTCCTATCCACTCTCTCATCTGTGGTTTACACACAGCAACAGTAATCAAGGCATTTTGACATTTTTTTTGGCTTTGTTAAATGAGCTTAATGATGGAGACCCAAAATGCCCCTGCCTCTGACCAATACTTGGGCAATAACCTCTGGTCTCTTTTCTTCCTTCCCTGAGCACACACAAACATACTACCTGTGTGTCTTTGTGCAAACAAACTAACCCTTTGGAGATTTTTTTCGCACCTGTGAAATGTTGGTAATGCCATTTCTCTCACAGAGTTGTTATGAAAAAAAAAAAATGAATTGTGAATATATCCTGCCCTGATTCTGGAATATAGTACATGCCTAATAGACGTGAGAACGCTGGCCCTAGGTTTTCTTCTATCCCCAGGGCTGACTTCATGGGTGTGTGACCAGAGGAGCCAGACAGAGCCCCATGCTTGCAAGAGCCCCCACTCATGCTTTGCTCTCACCATCTTGAAATTGTTAATACTTCTTGAATGAAGGACCCATCCACACTTCCAATTTGCACGGGCCCCACATATTACGTAGCCAATGTGCCTCGCCATATTTACTCTTTCGCCCCTTCTCTGAACTTCTTGGGTTTGAAGAGCAAGACATTCTCTTGGTTACCCAGGTAGTTCCCTGCCATCGGTTGCCCACAGGTGTTCTGGTGGCCAGAGCGATGCCCATGGCTGAACTCCAGTGTCTCAGTCTTGACCTAGGCCTTACCCTTCTCCCGCATGGTGTCGCCACCATGCTTCTGGTTAAGGGGTATGTGAATAGATCAGGAAACAACTGTGAATGATAAAGCTTTCCTTAAAAGTGTATGTTGGCCCACAACTTGTAGTTGGCCCAGCACAGAAGCTATACAAAGAGGCCCCATCAGCAGCATCAGGTCACTGGGGATTTTCGATTTCATGGTCTGCTCCTTGATGTTCCCCACCAGGGGCAGACTCAGATTTTGTGAGGCCTGAGCTTATGTAATTTGTCAATTCTCTGTTTTAGAAAGAGAAGTACAAAATTAGAAACACATAATTACACTCGGGGTCTCGTAAGGGGCCCTTGCTAGTGAAGGAGCCTGAAACCTGTGCTTTCTTAATTTCCCAGGAAGCCTGCCACTTCCTCCTCTGAATTCTACTCCTCTGCTTGCGAAAACAGAAAACAATCACTCCAGTACCCCGGCCCACTCTTTCATACCCCGTTGCTTTTTACACACGGGTGGTAAGAAACTGAGTAAGGGACCTTGAGCTTAACATTGTTTACGTCCTGTGAATGTTGGACTTACTCAGGCCAGGGGCCCGTCTCTGTTTAATTCTCTGGGTGCTTTAAACTGTTCCTATCCTTTGACACCATGAAGTTGCCAGAGGCTTGTTTATTTCTGTCCCCTCTCTGAGGTCTTCCCTGAGCTTCAGGCTTGTGTGTGTGGTTGCCGCGGGTCTTGACCTTCCCGTGGGTCTTCTCTTTCCCTCACTCTCCCCCATCTGTCACAGGCCTGTTGCTTCTTTCTCCAAAATAAACCTCAAGTCCAGCCCCCCCCCCACTTTTTTGCACCTCCACTGCCACCAGCCTACTTCAGGTCATGTCAATTTCCTATATGGTCTCCCCATAAACACAAACATTCCACTCCAATACAGTTTCTGTTTAGCACCTAGAATAATGTGCTGACACCTAAATCAGATAAACAGAAAAACAACCTGTAACCTGGATCATCGCCATCCCCGACATGATATCCCCTAATGGCTTCTCACTGGGTTTTAAATAAAATTCCTTATTGTGGTTCCCACAGTCCTGCATGATCTGTCTCCAGCCTTAGCTCCACCACTCTCCTTGCAAGGCCTCTGATTCATTCCTGGCTCCAGGCTCATTGCTGTGTCCCCTGACTTGGGGGCCCTCATCTCTGCTCTTTGCAGGGTGGCCGCTTCTGTTCTTCTTCTCTCTACCAAGACATCCGAGAAAGCTTTTCAGTCCCCGGCAAGAGCGTCGGCCCACCCTCCCCATTATCACTGCCTACTATTTGCTCCTTTACAGTAAGAGCCTAGTATTTTTGGAAATTGTATAGTTTTTTTTTTTTTTTTGTTTTGTTTGCTCACTTGTTCAATGTCTTTTCTTCCATTAAGCTGCAAGCTCATAAGAAGGGTAAGGACCTTGTCTGGTTTTCCCCCAACATATATTACATGCCTTGGATACTGACCAGAGAAATTGGCACTAAGCACATCTCTGTTCAATGAATGAATGAATGAGCTACCTCCAAACGTGGAACAGACATGATTATATTTGTCACAATAAATTTAATTATTTCCATGTATTTTTCCTGGCTTGACGATGAACTCTGTAGGCAGGTTGTAAATAACATTTACTCTCTGTATGTATTGCCAACATTTAACACAGTGCTCAAGATGCACATATCCTACTAAGTACTCAATTAATGCATATTTAATTAAATTAGCTTCCAAATTATTGATGACCACCAGCTCTCCACTTAGCAACATTCAAAGGAACACGAGAGAGAAGATCATCTCGGCTGGAGGAGCAGATCCTAGGGAGAGAATTTGTAGAAGTACCCAGGAATAGGATAAACACAAGTTAATTCCACAGCAGTCAGTTTGAGAGATACGCGAGACAGTAGATAACACCATGTCACTAACTGAAGTATTAATGTAGTATTACGGTAGTTTGTACAAAGGAAGAAAAGTCACAACTCTTCCCTGAGCATATCAGCACGATTTTCTGTGATAGCCATTAAAATCTAACTCATCCAAGAGGTGTCCATTAAACATTCATGTATTTCAATGAAATACCAATCGTCACTTTTTAAATTTTTATTTATTTTTATTTTATTTTATTTTATATTTTCTTTTTTATTTTATCATTATTTTTATCTTTTATTTTTATTTATTTTCAATTTTTATTTACCAATCATCACTTTTGAATGTCCTGATCTGATGGAACTGTTTATCTCTCCAACTAAATTATAATCTTACTGAAAGTAAAACCTTGGACGTGTAATTACTATTTCTTTGAATCTTCCCTAACAGTGCCCCATAGTTTTTGCAGAGAGAATGCTGCAGTGTTGACTGATATTTACCATATTTCCACCCTATATGCTAATGCACAAAACCAGATGCTTCATTGCTATTTAGGGGTGTCAAAGCGTTCATCTGCCTTCCTGTTAATTCCCAACCCTGGAAGGGATCTTACATATCGCCTGGCGACACCTTCTTTTTACTGACAAGGAAACGGCCTAGAGAAGGTGTCTTGCTACGCGGTACCAGGGCAAGAACTAGGCTCCAGGCTTCCCAGCTTGGGATCCCATGTTTATTCTACTGTAGGAATGCTGAGGGTGTGGCTGCAGAAGGATAAGGAAAGAAATAGAAATTAGATATGATTTACTGACGTTACAGATTATTTAATGTGATTCTTGAGCATCGGGAAGTATTTTTATTTTATCAGGTTCATCAGTGAAAGCACAGTAACAATTCCCAGGTTAATGCTAAATTAATTTGCCTCGTAAAGACTCTATTGTACTCAAACAGGGAGGAAATGTACAGAATTAGACTGGTCATATTTCATAGAGACAATGTTTGTTTGTGATTTATGATACTGTCCTGTTATTTTTCATAAGACATAATTCATCCCAAAGCTTTAATTTATGATTATGTTATCTATCTACAAAAGGAAAAAGGCATTCCCCCCCCCCCAGACAAATAAATAGCTAGCGGAAAGTGCTTAATTATGAAGGTAGCTTTTAACCTTTGATTTACTCTTTTTTTCATGATTTTGATAAATATTAAAAATCAGTGTAAGCCTCTGATTGAGATATAAGAAGACTGAACAAGGACCGTCAACAATTTGAATTTTCCCAGATGACCCAGACTGACCACACAGTTGAAAGAAGACTTCTCTCCTACTGGAAAGCTGCATGTCTTTATAGTGCTAAAGGGTCCCCCAAAAGTAATTCCCTACAGCTCTTTGGGGAGATCTGTTCTCCCCCACTGAGCAGGCTACCAGTCCAGGGAGTTATTACCTCTTGCTGCACATTGGTATTATCTGCGGGGGTGGGGGTTGGGGGGGGGGGAGGTTGGGAGGCTTAAAAATATCACTTAGTTCTCATCCCAGACCAATTCACTTTGAATTCTGAGTGTCTGTACTCTAAGTAGTCTAAATGTTTAAAATATTTGAAATAATGTAAACCTGATGTACAGCCAGGGTTGAAAACCACTGGTCTGGATGGGTTCTTCTGCCCAGCTGAACTGCTGTGTCCCAGCTCCTGCCCGGGTGGGAGAAGGAACCACATGGGGAATGGAAAGGCTGGTTCTACAAGATCCCATTGTGTTTTCCAATCCTGAGCTGAGGAGTAGGGAAGAGAATGGCAGTTCCAGGTGTGTGCCTGGAGGACAGATTTTGTTTTGTTTCCTTTCGTTTTAGTCTTTCTGCCAAAGGTGAAGAAAAAAAGAGAAACAAAGGGCCTCCACTATCTCCTAGAGAAGTTTTTCAACCTCGGCTGTATTAACATTTGGGGCTGGATACTTCTTTGTTGTGAAGGGCTGTCCTGTGCATTGCAGGATGTTAAGCAGCACCCCTGGCTTCTACCCAGTAGATGTCAATAGCACTCCCCTCCCTGAGTTGTGACGACTAAAAAGTATCTCCAAATGACCTCAAGAGCCATGAATTGCCCCTGGTTGATGTAGCCTCGACATAGCAGCCAGAGCTCTGATGGAGAATTTGGTGGTGACTGGGAGGGCATGGCTTTTGTAACTATTGACAGAGGAAGACAAGGAGGGCTTGTTGGTGAAGACATTGGTGGAGATGGGGATTTTGACCAAGGCAGCAAGCAAAATCCTAAAGGTGGGCATAGTGCCCGTGACTGTAGGCCAGCTGTGGGTGGTGGAAAAGACTTCCAAAGCCTGGTCACACTATGCTTTGGACAAGGGGAGCAGTTGCGGACTCTTCAAAAAGAAGTAAGGTGTTGGTTGACCTTTGGGGCCGGTGGAAGGAAACATGAAAGGGGTGTCGAAGTGTTGGCAGGGAACTTGAATGCCACTTTTGAAGGATTAAAATATCACATTTGGGTTGGACTCTTGAAATAGCCAGTGAAAAGCAGCTATCCTTGATAAGGCAAGACTCCCAGATGCTAAGTCAATGGAATGATTTACTTAACACTATAATTAATATTTCATTCGTCATAGGTATTAAAGTAGGACCTGAAAAGTTAGACCACATTTCCATCCACTCTCATAAATGTGGTCATATTTACCTACTTGCTCTCTCTCCTCTGATACAAGAGGAAGGGGAGGTTGGAGAGGACAGAAAGGAGTAACTTCCAAAGCCTGTGATTAGTCCTGGGTTTAGGGATCATATGACTTTCATTTTATAGAGAGTCGTAAACTTTAAAGCAGCAAGTGATGTTAGAGGTTATGGCCCATCAAGTATCAATCTCAATAAAAACTATGGACTATGAGAATGTTGTGTGACCGATTCTAACTTTGAAAATGCATTTGGCTAAATGCTAGGAATGTTAAGTAGTACCCAAGCTTCAAAGTAAAAAAAAAAAAAATTATATATATATATCAGCCATTTCCCCTTCAGACTTAGAATTGCCATTTTGCCACCACTTACTCAACAGTTTAGGAAATGTACTGTTAATTCAGCATCTTCAAGTGTTTCAGTGGAAATAAACCACTTGCCACTTGGAAAAATCGTTGAAATGTGTTTGGAGAACAGTACACCGAGGTTTAGCTGGTCACGGTCCAGGTCCCATATCACATTGCAAACAGGCTGCTTTTAGACCAGCTCAGCTTGTGCTTACTCTTTTTTTTTTTTTTTTTTTTTAAGGTCATAGAAGCTGAAGGTTGAAAAGCAAACAGAAACACACACACACACACACACACACACACACACATTTTCTTCAGCTTAGAGATAAGCAGGAAACCCAGAGAACATGTTCTTAACAATAAGACCTCAGTAATAATACTGAATAGAAAGTCAACTAAGTGGGTCTGACAGAAGTCCAGGCAGACGTCCAGGAGATTCTTGTGGTGAGCTGCTGAGTCACTCCCAGAGCCTCTCTTCCTCATCTGTACATTGGGGATATAAGCAAGGAAGCTTGTATCACTACGAAAGCATGATCTTGTTGGTATATTTTGAAAAAAAGTGTTTATGAATGCACAGATCATTTCTGAGAGACACATCCTCTCCAGAGACAGAGGTAGAGTTAATGCACAATCCCATGTTCTGAACGATGGGTTGAAAAGTGTTGTTGGTATCATCATGATCGCCTCTAAATTAATTCCAACTCCGTGACAGTTATTATGTATGCAGCTGTCTATAACCCCATGCGCCTGACTTCACCCATCTTCAGACACTCCTGGCTCTGCCTCCAGCTTGCGGCGGGATTTAGGGGAAGTTACTTACCCTCTCTGAGCATTGCTTTCCTTGTCTGTCAAGGGGAGAGGGAGAAGTAGGTCAATCTCTGGGGCTTCCAGCTCTCTCCCATTCAATAGTCAAGATGAGCCAGCTGCAGTGAGTGTGTGGACGCCCTGCTCCACTCTCTCCTATAAAGGTCTCTATCCTGCTGGCAGTAAGAACTTACAGGAGTTTTCCATACAGTTAGGAGGAAAGAGAGGCTCTGAGCTAGTGTGTGTGTGTTTGGCTAATAGAGAAGAGGGGTAAGGGGACTTGGGAAAGCCATGTTGAATGCTGAAACTCCGGTGCTCCGGAGAAAGGCTTGATAGGTGAGCGCCACGGGACACCGTCCCGGCACAGGCTCCTGCTCCGATCTGCAGAGGTGGGGGGGGGGGGGGAGGGCACACAAAGAACGTCGGAGGGCCTCTTCTTACATGCGATGCGAGGCCCAGGGAGATGTGGCCTCTGTAACGCCGGCTGGGACCCTGAGCTCTAAGTGCTGTCAGTGGGTTTGCAGCAAAATCATCCCAACAAGTGCAGAAAGATCCTACAAATAAGAGTATTTGGATTTCAAATGTTAAGTAACCGAGGGAAGACACCTGTGTAGGAGGTGTGACCTCATTTCTCCATATTCTAAAGAAGATGTTTACAAAAGCATACGCTGTTCCCCGAGAGCTTAGGCGATGGGACCGGTGGGCAGAGAGAAGGTGCAGGTGGAAGGAGGCTTGCTTTTTATTGTAGAGTGTTAAAAGAAAAGAAAGTATCACATGCAACTTTAACCTTGTCTAATAAAAGTTCCAATTAGTGCTAAACGTAGAGGTGAGATCTGATATGAATTGTGTGATTTAAGAGGTTTGTGAACCACTTGCCAACCAGCAGGTCACGGGAAGTAATGGGTTGCCTCGAACCCAGACATCCCCTGGGGAGACAATGTCACTTGATGAGAAGGTTTGGGCTTCAGACTAAGACAGACATGAACTTGAAGCCTGGCTCCATCACCAAATGCGGAGCTATACAGCCCAGAGGGTGGTAACCTCTGAGCCTGTTTTCTCTATAAAACGTGAAAAGAACACCCACTGTGTAGATTATGGGGTGGAATCAGACAACAGAAGTACAAGTTTTTATTCCTATTTTTAAACAGTAGGTGCTGGCGCTATAGATAATTTATGCCATCTGACCATTATTCATTGTCTCATCCTGGGTCTGCCCAACACAGAATCGAATACAGATGGACTGATTTTACAGACACTTCAATAGTACTTGCTACATGCCAGGCATCCTTCTAAATGCCACATAAGTTGTAACTCATTTAGTCCTCATAAGAATCCCAAGACGTAGGTACTGCGATTATCATCCCCATTTTACAGGTGAGCGAGCTGAGGCCACGGGGAGAGGTCAAGTAATTTGGCCAGAGGCACAAAGGCAGCCAGTGGTGATGCCAGGATCCAGGCCATACGCTAAGCAGAGTGCTCTCCCTAACCCCGATGTGGTGCTGCCCCACGCAAAACTGGAACTATAGCCCGACGTCTTTAACACACTTGGCCTTCTCTGGAGGAATGCGTTAGAGATCCAAGTTAGAGGTGCCACTCTGCCCCTTCTTCCCATCCTCAGGTCTGGGAGTTAAATAGTAACTAGTAGACTCACTCTTTTCCCGGTAGAAGTAGAAGAAAAATGCTCTGCTCCCCTCGGCCTCAGCAGTTACAGAAAATGCCTCCCAGGCCTCCCTGTACCCAAGCTCGAGCTCTCCATTATACCTTTGTGTCCCTGCTGCCTGCATGCAAACACTCAACGCTGAACTATGCCGTGTGTACAGCATTCAATAAATATTTGCTGGGTGCCCACTAGGTGCGCGGGGCTTTCAGAGTCTACGGAAAAACAGTCCAAGTGACCAGCACCTGCCCTTAGGAGACCTAAGGACTGTGACTGGAGAGCACTAGGAAATACACAGGAAAATATAACCAGCAACGGGATAACAGATGGGAGGTGTTAAGTGAATTGAGTTTAGGGATGTGATTCAGCCTGGGTCAGGCCAGTTCAAAGTGGAGTCTGACCACAGGAATGAATATGGGCAGAGGACATCCTGGAAGACTGGACTTTCTTTGCATAATAAAACATGTCTGACATCCCCATCCAGTCCTGAAGTTCAGTCTCTGGAAGTAGGAGGATATCAGAGAGTTTCCCTCCTGGAGGTTAAATTGGTGGCCATCCTACTGTGAGTGATGGAGATCTCTTCTTCCAGAAAGGCTCCCAGAGCCCCTTGAGCCTGAGTTAGCCCCTTCTCTGTCCTCCCAGGTCACCCTGGGCATGTCCCCAGCTTTGCCCCTTGACACATGCCGTAAGGATCTGCTTCAACCAGTTCGGACTGGTTTCTGCTGAAGACTTCCTTGAGCCTGTGTATTGTCAATATGCAGCCTTCCTCAAACACATTTGGCCATAGAGTCTCACTTGAGGAATACCCATAAACTAGAACTCTGAACAGCACCATGTAGAAGTGCTGTGCCGGCTGCGGAGGAGACAGAAATCCCAGGACAAGGCCCCACCCTTGAGGACTCAGATTTTAGTGGGGAAGATAAAGGCCTGCATGAGGAGGCTCCTAAGTGCCAGATTACAGGGGGGTACAGGGATGTGGTAGCCAATGGGGGAAAAGGCTCAGAGAAGGCTTCAAAGAGAAGCTGATGCAGAACTGAGTTTTCAAGGGTGACTTGGCATCCACCAAGATAAAGGGAAAGGGCATTCTAGGTACTTGAGCATGAGCATGAGCATTCTAGGCGCTTGAGCATGAAGACATGGAATTAGGAGACAGCACGATGCTCCAGGAAGTGGCCACTATTCGTAGGTGAAGCATGAGGTGCTACCAGGAAAATGGTTGTTAATAAACCTAGAAAAAAGAGGGCAAATCAGGAAGGAGGTTGCACACCGGGCATTGGGTTTGAATTTTATCTGGCGGTAGGTAATGAGCAGTCACTGAACCGTGGGTAAGATCCTCAGCTTCCCGCAGTGTAAGGGACAATGACAGAGTCACATGGGGGCCTGACTGGGAGGTTGTAAACCTGGATACAGATGACTGGTGGAAACTGCTGAAATGTCCAGGTGAGAGATGCTAAGAGATAAGCAAGAAATTGACAATGTGGAAGGAAGAGTATGACAAATGAACAGCTGATTAAGAGGCAAAGTTGACTTATGGATGGAGAAAGATCGATGAGTCAAAGATGACTCCCCAGTTTCTGGCTTGGATGACCATGTATCACTGTCAGGACAGAGAACCAGGCAGGGGAACAGAGTCCCGTGTGGAGAGGGAGAGAACAGCTTCAGTTGGGGGGGATGCTGATTTTTAGGTTTTTATGGACTGTTCAGGTAGAATTCCAGGTCTGCAGTTAAGGCTGGAAATATGTATTTGTGAGTCGTCAACTTAAAAATAGTATCTCGAGGCACTGGAGTGGGTGTAATCACCTCGCAAAATGAAAAGAAGCTAGCCATAATGCAGAATCTTGGAGAACAAATGCCAAGTGGGCATGGAGGAAGGAACCGGGAGGTCCCAGTGGAGTGACGTGGCAAAAACTCATGGAAATAGGGTCTGGAAATCGGGACCTGTGTGTTGTTTCTGCTACTACAGGGGTGCATAAGCCCATGTCAGAGCCATGCTGTGGTCGGAACTTGAGGGCCGTGAGAGAAATGATGAACTGACACCAGACCAGCTACATGCACCTTGCATCTCTCCCTCATCCGGTCTCTGCTCCAGTCCTTCAAGTTTGTGTGCTGGTTGGCTGGCCCCTCTAAGGTCAAACTTCCTGCTGTGTTCCCTGCTCTACCTCTGTCCTTGTCCACCCTGCCACACCAATGTTGGCTTCCAGCATCAACCCAGAGCTGCTGGCCTCTGTTAAATGGTGCCTACACTCACTCCTTCCCCCAATTCCAGAGGACCAGGACCAAAATGATCAGGAAAGACCTCAGGGTTTGAGGCTTAGATCTAGAAGTCATCTTCATACAAAAAAGCCATAACTGAGACCATGGCTGAGATTAGCAAGGTAGAATTTGAAAAAGGGGAGGAAAGGGACAAAAGGAAATTTGAGCACTAATCTGCTTTCAGGGGAACAAGGGAGGCTATAAAGTAATATTCCAGAAGACTGAAAAAGAAGCCAGAGAACACAGTGATATGGAAACCATGGTTGCTGACTGGTAACGGAAGGAGCGGCGCTTGGGCTGCTGAATGCTGCAGAGATTACAGAAGGTGGATTGAGAACAGGCCAGTGGGTTTGGCAATGCAGAAGTCAGACAGCCTGCTACAGAGACCTTTCGGTCACGTGCTGATGGCAGAAAACAGGTAAAAGTAAAGGAAGTGAAGGGAAAGGGAATGTTCTTTCCAGAAGTTTAATGGTGGAGGCAACAAGTTTAATCAGTCAGTGTAATTCATTTAATTCTTGAGCGTCTACTCTGTCCAAGGCACTGAGATGATCAAACTTTAAAATCTGAAAGTGTCTAAGGCTGCCGGAATGGAGCGTAATTAAGAAGATAAGCTACACACAAAATGTCCCCTGAAAATACAAGACACTGCAGAATCGTTTGCATGTTTTCAATACTAAGTCCTGTTCTCATGCGACACTTCTGTCCCTCTCTAATTTCATCCAGTTCTGCAGCTGCAAAGACCACCTGTGACATACGCCCTCTGTGCTAATGAGACCCCGAGATGTGCCTCAGGTCCCGACCTGCCCCCCAGTCTCCAGATCTGTGGCTCTGCCCTCTGACTATTCCTGTTTTACCCCGTGAGTTCTGCAGCTGGGCTCGTGACCCTTCCAGTACTGGGGCCAGAACACCTGAAGTCAAATTTGGGAGCCCTTTACCAAACATGCTTTAGGAGTCTAATGCAGGGGCGTTCAAACTCTCTTTCCTGGAGACCTAGACACGGCCCCTGGTTTAGCTTTAGAGAAGAGCAGGGAAAGGCCTTGCATACATGAACCCCATATCCCTGATTCACTTTTATGTTTCTACTCTTTGTTTTTTCTGTGACCCGTTTCTGAGTTATGGTTTTGCTGGAAGGCTCCTGGGGGACGCCTGCTTGTGCTGTCTTTCCTGGCCATAGGTCTGGGGGAAGGTGGAGGGCCCAGAAAGGCGTACTGTGGGAGGGGGGGAGGGCTGTCCCATGCACGGTAGGATTTTGAGGAGCATCCCTGGCCTTTGCCCCTAGATGCCAATAGCACCTTCCTCTCCAGATGTGACAAGCAAACATGTCTCCAGACTTTACCGATGTCGATGTCCCTCGGCTGAGAAACACCACTGCTGGCTCTCTGTTCCTGCAAAGCAATATTTGCAATTACAATGACTAACTTTTCAGCCCAGGAGGGATGGTGTCCCTGGGTCCTCGGGAGCCCCCGAGGGGAAAGCCCTTGCCCCTTGCTTTGTAATCCTCTCGCCTACAAGCCACTTCTGTGTCTTTTCTTTATGCAACACCAGCTCTCCAGCTCAGACTTCCAGGTCCCGCCTGAGTTGATAATCTCATTACAACTAATCCTGTTTACGGCCACTCTCTTGGCAAAACAATCTTGTCAGGACCTTTCCTTGCCACCCACTGTTCTTGCCGCTCCATTGTTACTGGGGGCCGAGGCCTGGCAGTGTATAAGCTTTCATTGATAGGGCTTATCCTGTTTACAGGGAGTCTGCAGCAGGGCCTCATCAAATACTTCCATCCCTTCCTTCAATAAATGGCTCCCTTTGATCTGCGTAAGGCAAATGGTGTTTATCAGAAGCTGGGCTTCCTCTAGCTGCTGATGGGGACATCCTGTCCCAGAAAGCACCCCAAAATAACACTTTCTGAATTTCAGAATATTTCCAGGTTTCTCTTCTTTTGTAAGCATTTTCCCGCCACCCAGGGTGTCTCTTTATGGAAAGCGAAGAAAGGGTTTGATTTTACTGGTTCTTTTTTAATGTTTATATATTTTTGAGAGAAAGAGAGAGACAGAGCACAAGCAGGGTGGGGCTGGGGGAGGGGCAGAGAGAGAGGGAGACCTGGAATCTGAAGCAGGCTCCAGGTTCTGAGATGTCAGTACGGAGCCCGAGGCGGGGCTCCAACCCGGGCACCGAACCGTGAGATCATGACCTGAGCCAAAGTTGGACGCTTAACCCACTGAGCCACCCAGGCGCGCCTGGCTGTTTTTAGTTTTTGAAGCCCAAGGTAACACACAGCTGAATGGCTTTCTGCATGCAGATCACCAAACAGGAGAAAAAGACAGGGCTGACGACAGTACAAGCTTTCGAAACTAGGAACACATACAAGACTAGGGCTGGCCAGGTGAAATACCTTTTTGTATTGTTAATTTAAAATTTAAGTTATCTAACAAGGTGAAAAAGAGGTCGTGGGTGTTCGTCATCTGACCGACAGGGTGGTGGAAGCAGTTCAATTATGCAGATGAAGAATAAGTGGAGTTTTACACTTTCTGAGCTTTTAAGAGCTGGCCAGGTGAAGACCACTTCTCTGTCTACAGCAATCCTTCTCAAAGTGTGGTCCCTAGATCCAGCAACATCACCCAGGAACTTGTTAGAAATGTAAATTCTCAGGCCTCACCCCTGATGCTGACCTGGCAGCTCTGGGGGTGGGGCCTCCAACGTGTGTGCTCAGGAGTCCTGGGGTAATTCTGACACGTGCTGGAGTTTCACAACTACCCGTCTACATTAATTACCTTCAAATGCGGCGTCCCTAAGGATGACTCAGGAAGCTGACTGAAATGCAGAGTCCCAGACCCCATCCCTGAAGATACAGATTTCCTTGGTCTAGGGTGGGCCCTGGAAGTCCGTCTTGTTCATAAGCATCCCAGCATGATTTGGAGACAGGGGTCCAAGCCCCGAGCTTAGGGAAGCACTGACCTATATATGCAGGAGCAGTAGAAATTTTCCACCGTGCTCCCGCCCTGTTTGGAAGGGACTCCCTTCAGGGCTAAGAATGAGCAGGTATCACAATTCAGCGTCCCTCCGCCGTCATTGGGTGAAGCTGGCTGCTAGGATTACCTATTGTGGCAGGTGGTTCTTTTCAGGATTACTCCAATACTAGAAGGTAGACCGGCCCCATCAGTTCCTTTCACGCTGACATCTGAAGCACGTTGCTAACTCCTAACCTGGGTGGGGCTTACAGGGCTGGCCTGGAAGCAAAAGCTTTTTATCCTGTTACTAGTTCCTTGAACCACAATCCAAGACACGGCTAGGTTTTCCCAGGAGTTTCGTTTTGCACAGCTGATGCATTCCAGTCATCGTTGGGATGCATTTCCTTCTCCTCTTTCCCTCCAGCCCCTGGACCATGCCTTATGTGCATATATAGGCTCCTGGGATCAACCTCCTCAAATCCTAACCCTCTCTCCTGGGAGCTGCCTCTCCTACCAGTGCCCGGCCCTTCTCTCTGCAGAACTGCGTTTGCCAAGACTTCTCTCAACTGAATCCCAGCTCAGAGAGGCAGCTGCTGGGTCTCAGACATCAGCTTCTAGGTACAGTATTGCTGTGGTTTGCCTCCTGCCTTCCCGGCTTTGTCTCCCCCGTCCCTTTTAATTTCTTACCACCCCACTTTTCTGCTGCTTCTCAGGGTCCCTCAGCACTCTGTTCTTGGCTCTCCACTAATGAGAAACAATATTGCCCGTATGTCTTACTGTGATTTATTCTCAACAGATTCTTTCTCCAGTTCATCTCTGGCACCTACAGAGATGGTCATCCTTTGTCCCCAGTCGCTACAACCACACCAGCCTCTGTTTGGAGCACCATGTAGTAATGGGTAGGGTTCCAATAGAGCCACTGTGTACAGTTGTGCAGTTTGTGCACTGCACAAAGATACCTGAGAAAGGGGGCAAGTGTAGACTGAAACCCAGCTTGCACTCTGCTTACCCGGATGAGTGCCTGACTCTGTGCTGTGGACACCTGGAGGACAGTGCACTGTTTGGTTTTTTTAATGACCAAATATTTACATAAGTACATAATTACATAAGATTATCAGCTGACACTAAATTAATCTGTTTTGTTGTCCTTTCATTGTTTATATGAAAATGAAGACTCTTAGAGTGTTTGAAAATATTTTATGGGAGGGGTGCCCAGGTGATTGAGTCAGTTAAGCCTTTGACCCTTGATTTCACCTCAGGTCATAATCTTGCGATTCGTGAGTTCCAGTCCCACATCAGGCTCTGTGCTGACAGTGCAGAGCCTGCTTGGGATTCTCCCTCCCTCTCCCTCTCTCTATGCCCCTCCCCCACTCACACTGTCTCTCTCTCTCTCTCTCCCCCTCAAAATCAATAAATAAACTTAAAGAAGAAAAAGAAACTATTTTGTGGGAAATAGTTAATGCATACATTTCGTTTCTTAGAGCAGTTTCAGGTTTATAGAAAAACTGAGCAAAAAGTATACAGAGTTCCATGTACCCCTCCCACTCCCTCCCGCCAGTTTCCCCTATTATTAACATCTGGCAATAGTGTGGTACGTGTGTCACAACTGATGGACCGATACACTATTATGAACTGAAGTCCAGAGTTTACATGAGGGTTCATTCTGTGTTACATATTCTACCGGTCTTGATAAGTGTAAAATAAAATGTATTCACCAATTTTGTATCCTTCAGAATAGTGTCACTAAAACTCCCCCATACAACCCTCCCTTCCCCAGGCCTGGGAAGCCACTGAGCCTTTTACCGTTTCATAATTTTGCAGAAGGTACACTTTTTGCTTTGTACAAAGGAATATCTACCAGCCAAAACCGCAGGGATGCTTCTTGCCCAGAGGTGGCATCATTTTTAGAACTTAGCCGGTGCTAAGTCGGGACTCAGTCAATTAAGCGTCTGACTCCTGACTTTGGCTCATGACCCAGGTCATGATCTCAGGGTTCGTGAGTTTGAACCCCCCAACTGGGCTCTGCATGGACAGCTTGCTTGGGATCCTGTCTCCCGTTCTCTCTCTGCCCCTGCCCCACTTGCTCTCTACCTCTTCTCTCAAAATCAATAGAAAATAAACTTTAAAAAAAAGTAAAAGTTACTTTCTAAAAGAAACAAGAAAACTTAGCCAATGCCTGGCACCTAAGATCAAGCCCATTTCACGATCTTCCCCTGGGTCGGTTCAGTGAACCCATCTCCTCGTGTCTCCTGCTCTAGTTCAAGCTTTCCCTGGTCAGCGTTACCTTATGCTCCCCTTTCCCCCATTCATCCGTCCCTCCCCTTCTCTGATGAATCTTCTGTGTCATCATAGAACTTTCTCTAGTGATGGAAAGTTCTACATCTGTGCGGGTCGATACAGTAACTATGAGAGTCATGTGGCTTTGAGCACTTGAAAGGAGGCTTGTGTGAGGGAGAAACTGAATTTGAGAATTCTATTTCGTGTAATAATTTCAACTGAACTAGCCCTTGTGGCTGGTGGCTAGTGTATTGGACAGCACAGGTGTAAGTTTTTGCCTCTGCCAGATCACCCTTTGTGATAGCGTTCATAAACTTTCCCCTGACCTTACACTTGAAATCCTCCCCTCCCACGGGAATCTTCCCTAGTTAGGAAAGAAACAGGATCCTGCCTGACCCCTTGTTGGAATACATAGCTCCCAGATCTGTCAGGTTCATCGCCATAAAATATGCACCTATTCTTCTCTTGACACATAATATTAATAAGCTTATAAAATTTCGTTATTTTAGGAGGCATTTCCATGTTCCTTAACCATGTATTTTTATGTCTCCCTCTGTTAAATGTTCTCTGTTCAAAACTCTGTACTCCTAGGAAACAGAGTAGAATTACATAACTAATGTTTTAGTTGGCAGTAACTATAAGCCATTGTTAGTGGGTTGACACATGTCATTTTAGATGATTGTAGTACGATATTTCAGGTATGAAAGAAGGAGAAGGGAAGAAACAATAACATCAAAAGAAACTAAGAATTTCAGTTCCGGAGTCAGCATGAGGTAAGCAAGGAGCCCTGGGCTGTGGGCTCTCAGGACATCTGAGACAGCTGACAGCCTCTCAGGAGGCTGGAGGTCTAAGGACATCTGTGCCACCAGCAACCCATGACATTAGTCACATCACTTCATCTCTCAGGATCTCCGCTTTCTGGCATGCAGGGTTTTGACCAGATGCTCCAATTTAAGGTCTCTCCCAGACTGAAGTGCCCCTTGGGTCACAAGTAGTTTGGGAATAACTAGGAAAGTTGGAACCAACTTTTGTGACACGGAACATTCCACACGACATTTCACGCCCACCACCGCCCCCTTCCCCAACCAGCAGAGTTTACGATGAACATATCAACCTTGGTAAGGAAAAGACCAAAACAGTATTTCGAGAGCTGACAAAACCCAGGTCAGAGTGCATCATTGGTCCAGACTATAGCTGCTAAACTGACCACAAAAGCTTGTGAATAGTCTATATGGTGTCCTTAAAACATCTGCACAAACCCTTTATTTCCGGTACTTTGAACAGAAATAAACACAGTCTTTAATCCGATTTCTGCCCTCTACAGATGAAAAGTTAAAGTATAAGCATGGGCTCCCTGGCAGTGTCTCTTACCTACATGCCCATGTGAGCGGTCAGTTAAATGCCTGGTCTGTGTTATATAAGCAGCAGGAAATATTTGCATATAAAAACAGGGTGAGTTACCCTGAAGTGAAGTCTGTGTTCTGGAACTCTTAATGTGCGCATAATTACCACTTAGGCTTCCAAGCGAAATGATTTGCTAATGGCAACTGAAATGTGACATGTCCCAGAGTGAAATAATTGATTCATAACTTGAGAGGATCTGAGTAAATTGTCCTCAGCCAAGTGCCTAACTAGTTTTCCTTTCTGTCCCTAGACCTTGCTTCTGCTGCCTCACGTGTAAAACAGGAACAGTGTGGTGGCGACTAAGTGAAACGAATACCTAGTACCACAAACCTTTCGTTCAGAATCCTCGCCACCATTGCAATTAGACATTTGTTTATATCCTCACTCATCTACTGTCTCTCTTTGCTAGACTGTAAGTTCCAGGAAGGCAGGGATTGTGTTAGCTTTTGCTCAGGGCTGTAGTAGGGAGTCAAGAAACACCCCAATAAAACACGGAAGCTATTTGCAGTCACTGGAGTCAAATGCCTGGACTTGGATCCTGTGCTCTCAGATAAGCAGCTTTCCTGCCCATGCCTTAGTTTCCTCCTTTGTAAAGGAGGATAATAATGATATTGACTTGATGGACTAATTGTGGGAATTAAATGAGATAGTACACATGAAGAGCTCAGAACAGTGTCTGGTTCATAGTGAGGACTCCGTAAATGTTAACGATTTTTAATGAGATGCAACAATGCTAGTTGATGTGTAACGAGCACCGCATGAGGGATAGTTCTTCTTATTGCCGTTGTTGTGGGAAGAGTATTTGCCCTTGGAAGTATCCATTATTTGGAGGCCCCCAGTCACATGCACTAGAGCAGGACAGCTACTTCCCTTCGTACATTCTGCCAGGCGCGGGGGCGGAGACAGGGTGTCAAAGGAGATACCAAAAAGATGTTCACAAGAGTACATGGGTATCTA